>NC_082639.1:75453750-76850000 GCF_028023285.1 Balaenoptera ricei | reverse complement strand
GATTGTTGAACCCACATTGACCCTATCTGTTAAAGACAGCTACACCCGAATCTAGGTTTCTATCCTAAAATCTACCCACCGAGTTTAAGACCCAGTTTGCAAACATCCAGGATCTTCACCTTGCCTCCCGGCAAAGGCCATAAGCAAATTCAGAAGAGACCTGTATTCGTCCAAAGCAACATGGAGTAAAGTGGGTCAGATGAAATTAAAATATGTTCCAGCCAAAGGTTTGTCTCATAGAAAATGGAAAAAATAAATGCTACAGATATAGGGAGCCTCCTTTGATAAATGAGAGTGACTCACAATTGCAGCCATTTTTAGAAAATGTAAAGAAGAAATATGCTAACCAACCCAGAGCTCAGCTTACATTATTTTAACAGTAGCTAATGAGATTTGATAAATCTCTAGATGGTGAGGGGAAAAAAAAAAAAGTGCTCCTAAAGACCTTTAAGATTGAGGACACAAACAGTCCAAGTTTTAGACATTTCCCCTCAGTTCATTCTATAAATGAGCGATGGCTGTTCAGTAGCATGGAGCTACACCGCAGCGGTAGCACAGTTCTGGGTCACACACGGTCACACACAGCCTTTCAAGACAGGCCCTCAGCACATCATGCAAACCCTCAGGACCTCCACTTCGTCATCTGTAAAATGGCAATAATGCTACCTTCTTTGGCGGGGCTGTCACAAAAGTTATATGAGGTACAGTACATGGCACATGGCAGAATATTTCAGACAAACCTGGGTTCAGTGGTCAACTTCAGCATGTGCTATACGTAGGGGGCAAGTTACCCAACCTCATTTATAATTCTCAGTTTCCACATGTGTAAAATGGATTCATAAAACCAACTTTATAGGTTTCTCATGAGAATTAAACGAGTTATTGCATGTAAAGTGCTGAGCTCAATAATAGCTCTAATTGAATTACTAGACAAATAGCAAATGATAATTCCTTCTCCTTCCTCGAAGAGCCACAAAGTGGGAAATAAAGGTTATTATCTTTTCTAAGGAAAGTGTATAGTCAAGAGGGCACTATAATTATTTTCATATGTAAATAATGATACCTGGATCACTGTCTCCTTCCAAAGGCAATCAAACATTTTTAATATTCACAAGTCTGCTATGGTTTTAAATGTATAGTATCAACTCCATTATCTGATTGTAGACTAGCCAGCCAGGGGATTAGCTGTGGTAAAGCTTTAATCCTAACATGCTTTCCCCTACAGGAGGCCATGGGAGCCTACTGATACGGCTCTGGGGTCAGATTCACCTTTTTCAAATAACTCTAGCTGTGTGACCTTGAGCACCTTATTTAACCTCTGTAAGTCCCTGGTCCCTCAGTTGCAAATGCAGGAGTAGTAACTTCTTCCTCAGTGTTGAATGCTGGGGATAACATATGGAAACAACGCATGGCACGTATAATTGTTTAATAAATGTTCATCTCTTTTCCTGAGCTACCACCATTTGGTCTGAGTTTATGGAATTGCAAATTTTGTGTAACATTTGCTTAACAAAAGCATGATCACCTTGCTACCAAAAATTACGTAATTGAAAACTTACATCCACACAAAAACCTGCCCGCCGTTGATTATAGCAGCCTTATTCATAATTGCCAAAAACTGGGAAACAACCAAGATGTCCTTCAGGAGGTGAATGGATAAATAAACTGTAGTACATCCAGACAATGGAATATTATTCAGTGTTAAAATGAAATGAGCTATTGGGCCATGAAAAGACATGGAGGAACCTTAAATGCATATTACTGAGTGAAAGAAGGCAGTCTGAAAAGGCTACATACTATAGGATTCTAATTATACAACATTCTGGAAAAGGCACAACTACAGAGACAGTAAAAAGATCAGTCACTATCAGAGGGTGTGGGGTAGGGATGAATAGGCAGAGCACAGAGGATTGTTATTGTGGTGAAAATACTCTGTATGATACTGTAATGATGGATACATGTCACTACACATTTGTCCAAACCCACAGACTTTACAACACCAAGAGTGAACCCGAATGTAAACTGTGGACTCTGGGTGACTGTGACATGTCAACAATTGCAGGTTCATCAGTTGTAACAAGGGTTCCACTTTGGTAGGGGATGCTGATAATGGGGGAGCCTGTGTAAGTGTGAGGGCAGGGAGAACATGGGAACTCTCTGCACCTTCAATTTTTCTGTGAATCTAAAACTGTTCAAAACATATTTTTTTCAAGTGAAAAAACTACATATTACATTCTAAACCAAAAATAAATTATTAGAGTGTTACCCATTATTTTGGATTAATCTACATCATAAGTCCCCTCCATCAGAGAAGACAGGCAAGAGTTGGCTATAATCATTTTCAAAGTAAATTGAAGACTTTATAACTAATCCTTATATCCAAGAAGTTACTATACTTTCCATTGTTTCAGTGGTTACAATCCAAGAGTACCATCAGCAGAATATAAAGCCCTTTTACCTTCTAATGACTCATCTAATGCATGGGCAGGTATAGCTGTTATTAGTAAATTCCTATTAAACAGATGGGCAAAATGAGGTAGTGAGATTAAATGATTAGCCCATGGCTAATATTTTATTGGAAAGACAAATTTAATTATAGGTTCCATTTGACTTCCCTTCAGGACTAGAATTAAATTCCAAGTGTTTCCTGACTCCCAGTTTGGTGCTTATTTCACATGACAGTGCAATGTGTGCTTTATTACGTGCTTTAAAATAAAAAGGGAGGGTGAGGAGGCATGAGTACCTTTATCCTAAAAATCACAGAGCACAGAATACAAGGTAAATATTCCATCATTAATTTTCATAGCATTCCCCTTAAGACAACAGTGAGTACTGTCTCTCCCTTGGTTGGTGCAGAAACCTAAGCTGAAAGAGGTTACATAGATACACAAGATGCCCACAGATACCCAGGGAATCAAAAAGAAAACCCAGAATTACATAGTCTTAGAATAGAATTGGATGACACACCTTCTGGCAGGCACACAGTTTTATAAATCTTTAGGAATACGGGGAAAGCAAAGACCTTTTTTAGGGGGAGTTGCAGAGGGGCGGTAAGGATAGTTTTATAGTTTTATATTATGTTTAGCAGCAACCCTGAGCAAGTTGGTAGTGTTTTGGAAAATATTTTTTTAACTTACACACCCAATTCTCATCAGGCCCAACCAACCAACTGCCTCACCCCTTTTTGTTTTGAAAAATAATGTCACAAATCTGTCCAGAGCTGGATAAAATGCACAGTAATGAGTTCATTAACGTGCCATCTGCATACAAAACAAGGGGATTCCAGAGGCAGAATCCTTTGGTGGGCCTGTTGGAAATCAAATTCTGGGCTAAAAAAATATAAAACACAATTTAGGCAGAAAAATATTAGAGCTACACCTTCACTTGGCCCACTGCAAAGACAGTCCGGCTTCTGAGAGGGCCAAAGCCAGTCGGAATCTTTTTTCCCCCTTCTTTTTAATTTTAAAACATGTTTTACTACTTAGAGGGTAAAAAAACAATTGCTTACAGCATGAGGTGAGGGATGGAGTTTTGTGAATTACACCCATCCCTAGGAAGAAAGACCTAGCTAAAAGCCTCTGTGTCAGAAATCCATCGAAGATTGTCCGTCCTTTGAAAATCAAGCCTGTTTATCTGCCTGATTCACTGAGTAACAAATCAGAAAACTCAAACCTGTCCCCTCCATCTCTTCCAGCCCCCACTGCGTCCACTCCACTCTCAGAGAAGGGAAGGATTAGGCTTCCAGGGGCTGTAGCTGTAACAAACCAGAGGCAATGTTTCTTGCCCCAGTGGTACCCCAAGTTTCATCAAGAACATTGGAAGCTGCTTTTCTTCTGTTGCAATTTTCATTTCACCTCAGCTCTCCCTGACACACCTGTGAAGGGTCACCAAATGCTGTATCATATCAACTTTTAAAAACTGCCAACACTGCTAACGTCTGAAACCTCCTGATGTCACAGCCTTGCACAGGCTCGCAGCCCGCAAAAGCACGGTTGGAGTTTCACGGTGCACAATGACGGCATCCTGGGTGGGTAAGGGCAGAGCCTCTTGTTGACAGTAGTGAAATCAGACAAACAAAGCCATGTCAACGGGATGTGTGGCGAGGGCGTCTGGGGAGACCCAACAGCCCTCTTCCCAATCTGCAGCGAAAGACCCCATCCAGCCCCTTAATCCTCCCTCGAAGAGCGATTTATTTAGGCAATTGTTCCTTCCATCCTCCCTACTCCCATTTTCTCATGAGAGAAATTTCTCCAGAGCCTAGGATTTAAAGAGAAAATATTTTATCTGTTATAAATTCCATAAGCATCTATTCCCACTCCCTGCCCGAAAAAAAAAAAAAAAAAAAGTTGATAAACACCAATCAGGTTCCTGTTTGTGCCAGTTATGCAGCACTGGCTGAAAAACTGGTTTTCGGTCAAACTATAGAAAGTTAGTATAACTAAGTAGTTGAGAGCATGGGTCCTACAGCCTTGCTCACTACCTGGCGCGAATCTTGCCTGCCCCTCGGTGATGTGACCAGACTTCATTTACTGATTTTATGAGCAGAGGTCATAATATATACATAACACACAGATTCTCGTTCTTTACACTTGATACTCTGCAGTTTTTAATCTATAGTGCGTTCATCTATGCGTATTTTTTCAGGTCCTTACAATTTAAAGAGGATGGATGTATACCCAACCCTATCCAATGAGAAGGGTAATTTAGTTTTCAGACTGGAAAAAACATATATTAGGCAACTGAAGTCTCATTTTGCACACAGTAGAATAAAAAGATTAAAAGACCACCTGCAAAGAGTCATTGGGCTGAGATACTCCATGAAATAACATACAGAAGTTATGGGCTTTGAGAACCGGCACTTTGGCACCAAAATCCACTACAATCAGGAATCCAAGCCAAAAAAGCCCTTTTTGCCTAACCTTTATATCAACATCAAAATAATGTTTTATTAAATTGAGTAGAAATTGTCCTTAACTATTTTTCCTTTTGTAATAAAGGCAGCTTGGATTTAATGGTATGTTATAGGAATTTATTTACAAATTTTGGTATCTTTTTGGATTCTAGCAATTAATGTGAAAATAGGAAGTACAGCCAACAAAATTTTCAAAATCAGCTCAGCATCATATTTGGATGTAATTAAAGGTATAATCTGTTCCACTGGAATACTTCAGTGCTATCCTATCTTAAAAAAACAAATATGAATATTAGTTCTTTCGTGATATGTCTTTTTTACATCACGCTAGAACATATAAAACTTTTCTATAAAAATTATTGTGTATTACCTCTTTTATACTTATAAACATATATGTTACTTTTACATAATTGAATTCATTGGCCTTTTATTTGCCACAAATATGATATTCAGGCTCAAGCCACAACTCATTCAAACATTTTAAACATACCATTTATTTCTTTGTATGGGATATAGTTAGTTATCCATTTTGCCTTCTGGACTAATATGAGTCCTAAAGTTTTGCTTTTATTCATCAGCCTCAAGCACTTGTAGGCAGAGTTGTTATCAATTATATCTGATTATTCACCATAAAGTCATTGAGCTCTGTCGAAATTCAAAAGAAATTTCTTTTAGAGTGAGGCTAAAATATGCAGGTAATCTAAATGATTCCGCATTCCAGGCTGGATTTTAAAGAAAAAATGCAAAACTTTAGTTTTTGAAGAGAAGAAAAAAAAAAAACAAAACTAGTTATAGCTCATAGAATAAAGTATATCATTGTTGCAGTCTCACAATTTATAAGGCAATTCTAGCAAAATGCCAGGGAACTGGCAGTTCTGGCACTTTGGGCGTTAATAACAGTGCCCAGCAATGTTGGAGCCTGAGGAAAAGGAAAGATAAGTAATACTGATCCTGCCTTTATTGGAAATTGTGATTATTTTGTTCATCATGGGTGTTTCTGCATTAATTTTATTTTTAAACATATTGCATTAAAGCATCATCTTGATTACTTAAATGTTGCACCCAAAGAGAGTGCCCATTCCCCTCACTGTAGTCCTGGTCCTGCTTCATAAGTCACCTCTCTCAACCCTCATGACCTCATCTGTACAACTGAGGCAATAATCACTAAGAGGATTATTGAAAGGACTGAGTGAGAGAACATGTGTAAGAACTTGGTAATAGTAAATGTTAACATATAAATACATTTACAAAGCATGACACAACTCCAAGATAAAGTCATTCTAGTAAATGTTACATTTAAAGATGTAAGGTTGATGGAAAGTGTAAGTCCCATAACTGATGATAGAAATTGAATCAGAGGCCTTAGAAGAATAGGCAGACTTGAAGACACACCCATCTCTACCCAACTATATTTAAATAAAGAAAGAGGTATACAATCACAGCCCAAGCAATTTCCTTTCCAGTTTTCATAATTAATCTTTTCATAATTAATCTTTGTTTGTGTAAGTTCAGATTCCCTCTTTTCAGTTCCTAAAAACATTCAATTCACCGAAAACGAAAAATTAATTTAGGAAGAAACTCTTTAATGTTTTCCTCTTACTTAAAAAAATTACAGCTCAAACAACACAGGTGAAGTCCTACAAATAGATGCACTGCACATGAAATTTGTTTTTGAAAAAGTGGAGGGCATAAACCTTTTGATTCAAGGTAGGGAGAACTTTCTAGGCCGAAGGAAGGTGCGATGCCTCCTGTTTTCATGAGCTAATGATGGTTTCCAAGCTGGTTGGAATTCAGCGCTAATTGTATTTTAAAATGCCACCTCTGAAATCCTCTCCTCTCTCGGGATCTTACATCAAGGTTTCGAATTTTCCGGAAAACCTCTGCACTTCACCTTTCTCACTCAACAAATGCTGAACTTTAGAAGAATTCAGTTCAGAGCTTCTCTTTCCCCTGCAGGTTTTGATCTGGGGATGGTGACGCTAACACCCAGGAAAGCTGTCCTGCCCTGTTTCGGGGGGTGGGGGGGGGAGAGGGACAATTAAAATAGGTATTTTGGTGGCTCCACTCAGGCTTGTCCCTTCTAACAGAGTCATTAAACAACTTTCCAGTGTCATTCAAAGAAATTATAACAGAATCAATTGATTTTCATGCTCTGCTTTATTAGCTGTAATTTAGGAGAGAGAACGGCCCTGTTGACACAGCTGGAACGTGTCAGGACCTGTAGTACGTTATTGGCCTGAGGCCTCCGAATTACAGTCCATTCTCAGCAGAATCAATCTGAACTCGAAAACCTTCCCTCTAGGAAACATGTACCTATCTACTAGCAGAAAGCACTTCTTGTACAACTGAAAATAGTATTCACTTGAGGTATGTTGCAAGTTCACCTTCCCCAAATCAGCCCTGACGTGCCATAGCTCTCAGCGTGTCCACGAAGGGAGAAGAGGGCTACAGATGTCTCTTAACTAGATACACAACACGGGTGCATGTGTGACACTTTGCTGCTAGTCAGATCCCAGACTGCAAGTGGGAATCGCTGGCTGTTTAACATGCGTTCAGAGCCTTGCCAATCTAAAATGGCTGCTCCGTAATACTTTAATTGCAGTTTCATGGAAACAAATTGCTATTTAACTGCAGTAAGCATTTCTGTGACTTGGCTGGACTGACAATAGGTGAGTCTCAGCAGCAAAAAGACAGGTAACATCAACTTGTAAATGGTCTGTGTTTCAACAGCCTCTCCAATCCAGTCACAGGATGCAAGCACCCAGGATAGAATTCCTGGGTGAAGGAAGCTTGGGACAATGTCTTCTCAATTTAAATACAATTATTTAGGCTACATGGAAACCTTTCACTATAGTGTTTTGATAGACAGATCTTGGAGTCTATGTTATGCAATTTATTGGCCCTAAGAAATATTTTATATAAATAGTAGTACACATTAGAATCTTACTATATTGACATTTAAGCCATTTAACTTAAGAGCTTCATTTTGGATTATCAGTTGTTTCAAACATCAGTGCAAATCAGGGCAAAAGAATTTAAATACGGTTAATATTAAGAGGATGACAATTTCACAAGCTTCATGTTGGTGTGACAGTTTTCTCATTTCGTATTTTATAAGACACTACAGTCTGTGTTAAACTATTTCCTAATAAATCATGACGAGCTGGAAATAGTTTCTCGTGGCAAACGATTTGGTTCGGAAAAGCTTCGTTTGGGCTCTCCGGCCTTTTGGACTGTGTAAATCTAACTAGACAGATCGGTAAAAAACATTAAACCCTTTCAGAGGACAATCTGTTTCATTAGCAAGATTGACAATTTGCATGATTGAGACATTTATATGTATCATAAACTTTTTTTTTTTAATCAGGAGTTCAGCTGGGCTCAGTCACATTTGCTTTTCTTTTTAATTGCACTTGCTTGTAGAGACTGGGGCCATCTTGCTCTATGACGTGGTTAATATTACATAAGTCCTGTCAAAAGAACAGAGTGCATCCCACTAACATCACCAATGCCACGATGAAAGGTGAACAAGCTCGTGGGTTTTTTTTTTCCCCAGCAGTGTTGGAGCTGGGGGAGGAATGCAATCACTGCTCACATCAGAATAAACCTGAGTGTTTTTAGTAGCTTTCTATCCACACAGAGCATCCCCATTAGAGCCAGGTTTTATTGTTTGATACGCCTCTGGTTTCAAGGAAGTGTTTTACCTAAAGCAAGACTACTACTTAAATATGTTCTATTGTATATTCATAGCTCCATTAGTCCTTCTCCAATTTAGCACATCAAAGAGAAGCCTTCATCACTTGCATGTGGATTATACTAACATGAGTGACATTTGTAATCTTATAGGTCTGCAACTTAAGAAATGCTTTTAGAAGCTCGTTATTAAATACGCAGCAGTGCTTGAGGAACTAGCCCTATAATAGTTCATTTAAAGTCTTTAATGACCTTAGCCCTCCACATCACTAAATGCCACACTGTATTACTGACTACAAAGTTATTAACTATCTCCTTTGAATTTCTACACTATATGGGACATGAGTGCTTATGTCAAAAAGAATTAGAGAAGATGCTAGCATTCTTATTAACACATTTCTCCTTTTCTGTCCTGAAGAGTCCCACGTTCCCTTAAAGGATATTGAAGGGGAAAAAAAAAAGTGTTAAGAACCAGAACTAGTTCCTAGCAATTCCCCAAGGATCCAACTCAAACAGATATTGTTATCTATGTGATTTTGTTCATTTTATTTTTTCTCCTGCATATTCTTTTTATAAAGCTCTAATAAACTATTCACTTTAACTAACTCTGCCTTTAAATTCTCCTACACGAGGTTTATAGGAGGTTTTCAGTTGGAGCAACTGATTTTTTTCTCTTGGCCTGGAATCTCTGGAAGCAGGAGATCCCAAAGGGAAGCTGACTGCTAGTTGAGAGGTGGTGAGCCAGACCTCTTTGCAGAACCAATTCCTATTCTCAGAGAGAGGGTGGGTCTATATCAGGAGCTTTTCTCTGGAACAAGAGAAAATAAAACTTAAAGTAGCATTATGAACACACCTGGTTTTATTAACCTGTAAGAGAAGTTGCAGTTGAGTTTGCTCACATACTACAAGCCTGGCAGGGCAGCCTTTCACGTTTTTCCTCCTTCCAGCACCGGCACTGGGCCCACTGAATCCTTGGCCTACACGTGTTTTGTGCAGGCAACTTGGGCGCTGGTGGGGAGACTCTGCTGCCTAGAACAGGCGACTAAGTACCTCAAGACTACTACCAAATGAAATCCAAATCCTCCGCCAAACACATGGAAAGGCAGAGTCAGTACAGGAGCGAAAGAGCAAAACAAAATAAACAAATCATACAGCAGACCACACGAGTCTAGAAGCTCGGCAGGAAATGGCTGCTTCACCCATCAAAGAGGACTGTAAAAGAGCTCGGAGCTCCTAACAACTAATGGAACTTCAAAATCTGTACAGGTATGGTTTAGAACTGCTATTTCCTTCAAAAGCTATAAACTTGGTAAGAGAACAAGACGGTTATGCGACATTCTTCAACATGCTTTCCATCAATACCCAAGGCTTTCCTACTGAGAAAAAAGAATAAACGAAATAGCTGAAGAATCAAACGTATATATATAAACACAAAAGGTTCACTGTGATACGGCATAAGTGTAATGACATGCTGTTAACAGAATATTCTGAATTTATAGAAAGGACTCCGTTAGAAACATGGCTTCGTACTCCTGCCAAAAACGGCAAAAGTAATCTGAAGAATACCTTATTAGCTCAGAGCTAAATAAATATACGCACTGCTTCCCTCGACCCCCGAAGATTTAAAGTGAACTTGGTACGGAACAAAAAAAAAATAAAATTTTCCAAAACACAGAAAAGGAAAAGCAGTTTTTAAACCCAAACTCCATCGAATATTTTTCTTTTAAGTTTTTATTATTTAAATACACCATACTAGAGCAAATGTCTCTGAAAATATCACAAATAAAAGATTTTTTTCTTCATTCAGCAAATTAGAAGTAGGGGGAAATTTCTACACAGTAGCTTCTATGAGCCTGATTTTTTTTCCAAGTTTTTTTTTCTTTTTTTCATTCTTTTTTTTTTTCTTTGCCATGGGAGTAGCAACATTAGGACGAAAACACTTACATGCATACATACATTGTATTTTACAGAGATACAATAAAAGTGTTTGTGATAGAATATCACAAAAGCCACACATCTCTTTCCTTTATCTCATGTTCAGTTTTGATTGAAACACATTTCCTTACAACACTTAAATATACAAAGAGCAAATAGAATGTTGTTAAGGTAAAAACACAGGGTACAAACTCTGGCCAGTGCCCTGCTAATTGTTAATGAGGGTAGAAAGCAGATTTGAATGCTTCTTTTAATTAGCTTCATTAGTCATTTCCCTCCTCCCAAGCTCCCTCCCCCCCAAAGATGTCCTCCGGTGGATCTTTTTTCATTTTCTCTACAGTCTCCCATTAGCCCAGGTTCATGGAGTCCTTAATGTTCATATTCAGTCATTTTAATACACCAATAAATGCAAGAAGGGCAATCAAGACTAAAGAAGGTGCAATGGCATGGAGCTGGCACTGGTGCTAGCTACAAAGGTGACTTGTCTACTGAAGACACACGGGATCCACCTGTGATGAACAAGATCTGAGATGAAGGCACGCATTCTGCATTACTCTGACCTTTTAGCAGACCTGCAAGAAACAAAAACGGGCATCTTAGCTAAAATGCTAAACTTGAGAGATATTAAACTCAAACATGGCTGCTTTTGTCTTCCCTACATTCACTAATCTTCTATTAGATTAACTTTCCAACTGTGACTTGTTAGAGGCTTTCTACGCTACTTAACTCTGGCAGTGGAGAACTAAAGCATAACATTTTCTGCACTTTTACTGGCGGACAAAATGAGACGACAAATGGACTTTCAGAAAGTTTCTGGTGTAAAGTTCTACAATGAATTGCTGAACTCTGTTAAAAGCAAGTTTCTTTCTGCAAAGAATGAATTGTAACATCTTGCCTCGTACTAGGATCTTAAAGGCACATCAGAGCCAAGTCCCTCCTCCCCAGGAAGTTTTGTGTTAATATTCTCAACTGTGTAAACTTTGGCAAGTTACTTAACTGTCTGTGTCTTGGTTTCCTCATCCTAAAAGCGGGGATAATAAGGGTGTTATAAGGATTACATAATATATAGGGAGCGCATTCAACAGCGCCTGGCACTTAATAAAAGCTAAACAAATACTGGCGGTTAACATGATTATTCTAATATCCCATATGATGTCTATGCACCCATGTCCTTCTCTGCTTATAGGTATGTGTGTATATACATGTGTGTATACACACACACAAAAAAATATTGAGATACTTCTTTTCCCTTAGTATTTCCTACCTACTATGCCACTTAATATTACATAAATATTGTAAATATATGAATCAAACGTATGTAATGTGTTAATGACTTGTGCTCAATTAAAGAATGTAGTTCAATGGAAGTCTAACTTAAATATCTAAGTTAGAAATGATAATCCACACAGTTGTCCAATACAATCTGTTTGCAATTACCAAAATGAAATAATATATATTAGGTTTTTATGGTTCTTAAATGACATTGTGAGCTTCCCAGGAAGTTCTCCTTTCACCCTTTCCCTAACTTACTAAAAGCCTGAAGTCTATTAGGAGCTGCAACCCCCTACTTCCAAGCTAATTAAAGTGGTAGAGGCTTAATCCCCAGAGTGGAGGCTCAGTGTGAGAAAGGTAATTTGTCTGTCCAGAACAAAGATGCGGCAGCAGCCAGCGAGCATATTTAATAAATGAGCAACAAATGTCCTCTACGATGGACACACACACACAACATCAATTATGTAACTACGGGGGGAACTGTGAAGTGGTATGTAAACTAGAACCCTCGCTAAATTTTCTTCTGACCAAAGAGATGTGATGTCTTATTTTACTGAAAAGCACAGATTATTCTAGATGAAACCATCACTCCTGAGTGGAAGAAAGAATTCCAGAGCAGGCAAAAAATTTACCAAAAATAAACCCAAAACACCCCACAATTCTTGATTCTATTTACATAACTCTCTCTCTACAAGGCAGTATTCTCCTGAGGGGAGCCAAGTCTCCTTCAGACAATATAGGCTATAACATTTTGTAGATCCTAGAACAAGAGTGGTCTGAGATTTCAGTCAAGAGACTGTATGATTTAAGAGCTTAAAATTATTTTTTCTCAGAACATACAAAAGCCAATGGTGCAGAACAACAACTAAACATCCCAGACACTGGGAACAAATTTCAGGAGGATAAAAGTTGAAAGGGGCCAGATGATGGGGGCCTATACTTTCCATACAATTAGCTGCCTTTAAAGAAGGGATGTACAAATAATCAACTCATTACTTTTCAGCCAGAGGATGTTTGGGTATATTTATTATGCATCACGCACTAAAAACGTAATTGGTTCTGTGAACAGAAGGAAAATGGCCAAAATTAATGTCCAATTTTCCCTACCAAAAATATGGAGAATGAGAGAGAAGAAAATAATAAAATGGAGCTATTTGTCATTTCTCCCCATCTCATCTCCTCCAGAAAAGAAACGCCACAGGGTTTGGGGAAAATCATTTTAAAGCATTCTCCAGGTCCAAAAAGCAGTTTATGACTCCACCAGGAAGTATGTTTTCATTACCTCTTCCCCCTTGCCCTCTCATTAATATCTCTCTGGACCACATTCAGCTTACCCAAAACCTTTATTTACAAAAACTACCTTGTGAATTGACTGTGCTCATGGTGAGCTGACCACCAAGGGCAAAAATGTAAGACATTTAGGCCAACGGGGATATGTTCTTAATTAACATCACCCCCAAAACACAGCTTCTCACCAATGTCTGACAAGAACACATCCTTAAGTTATATTTCCTTATGCCTTTTAAGAGCTATTAATTTTTGAAGGCCACCTGTCTCCTTTTAAAAGGCTTCCAACATTAAAATACACACTGGTAAGGCTCTTATTCATTGCCTCATATATTTTGTGTTCCAAAATGAATGCCCTACCTCTCCCACCCTGTAAAAGGTATGGACTTACATGAAAGGCACAATACTTGCAGTCTCGTAAACATGTAAACCAGATTTTCCTCAAATTTTCCTCCCTAACACCTCCCAATTTACGTCATCTTATACTCAGTAAGATGGTACTGTGAGACGGTGCTCGTACTTATTACGCGTCTGTGTACTTAGTCCCTGGCTAACACTGCTATGGCCTGTATTTCAGTCTGGCTACACAGTCTGGCTACACTTTCCACCTTGTTTCTACATCCTTCAATTCTCACCATGCAAGTTGGTGAGCTGTATCATTTTTTTATGCCTTGCTAAGTCAGGGAAAGAAATGGTATAAAACCAGCAACAAACTTAAGATATAGTTTGTAGAGAAACTAAGTATTTACCTTGGAGGGGGTGGATTTTATTCTTGTACTTTTTTTTTGGCTACCAAGTATAACTACAAATGGCTTTGCCTCTATATTGAAATGGGTATCTCAAAATATTTGTTACCCATTCATTGGCCTCAACTCGGCCCTATAGATTCACTTAATGACAACTGAAACCATGAAGATCTGTAAGTATTTATATGTATTGGCACTCCTTAAAGAAGCTTGACCTGGCTCATCAATGGTGACTGATTAATCTGCAATAAAAAATTAGATTTCCGTTCTTAAAATAGTATTCTATGTAGTTCCCATATTAGTAAATAAGGAAAACTACATATTTTGATGCAATTAACCTTTACCTAAGAAAGCAATGGAAAATACATTTAAAATCATTCCATAAACTTGAGTAAGGGAAAATGATAAAAATAAGCATTAAAATATGGCAGTATAATTTAAAAGTTTTCAAATATTAGTCATTTTCCCTGTACACAGCATTAAGAAAATGCATTACGGAAGACAAAGAAGCCTAATATGTTTTCCTGAGATTTTTGACGCTTGCTAAATTCCTATTTGCAGATAAATGTTTTTTGTGATCCCTACAACAGACATTAATGAAGTTCCTATTGTAAATCCATAAAGAATTACCAAGTGAAGTGTGCACTTTTTGTTTCAATGCAATAACTCAGTGCTGTGTGATTGCTTGGGTTAATGATGAAAAAGTCAAACACACTATCAGAGCTGATGGAAAAATCTATCACCAATCTGAAATTAAAATTCATCTGTGGTCAATAAGATTTAATATCCATGCAAGTGGTGCTGTAAAGAGTAAATGAATCAATGTCATCAATACATAATCAGTATGAAATATGATGTGAATAAAATTATGCGCACGAGTCATACATTTCACTCTTTTCTGGGCCAGTGTGGAATGAACAGTCTCTTAACTGAAGGTTGACAGTAATTGTTACAAATTAGGCACAGCAGTTATCAAAATGCACTCACTTGCATAGCTATAGGACTTACTAAGGAGATTAAAATAGATCTGAAACTATCCAGTACTGCAGGTGCTGGACAACTGTTGATCACCAATTTTCCCTCTGAAGTGCCCTCTAATACATGATTCGTACTTTTGTATAATTTCCTCGTTTCTAACTCTGGTCCAAAAACTTTCCAGTTGTGGATCAAGAATCAAGACATTTAATCTTTAATGATCAGCAAGAGCTAGAACTTTTAAAACAGTTGTAACTTACTCAAATATTATGTATTGGACTACCAATCAACAAAAACGCTCTCCTTTGGAATTCCAGAATGTTTTGTAAAACTGCTCTTCTAAGATTCAAAGCACCGTAAATTGGGTTAGGAAGGCAGGTGTCCAGATTGCTATTACTAATGCAGAAATCATTCTTTCATGACAAAGACATTTATTCCCTCTTCCTACCAAAAATGTTCTAATTTTCCCCCCACAATAACCTAGTCACATCGTATTTCTGAATTTCAAAATTGTCAAGTGGGATAAACTACTGGTGGTAGGCAAGTTTTACATTCTGCCTGACGCTGCATGTGATAACGTGTTCAACATTGGTAAAGCTACAGCTATAACTAAGTCAGGATTTTTTTCACCACAGAAGATTCACGATTTAACCAATCAACTCTTCTATTTCTGAACAGTGTATGTATGAGTAGTCTACATTTCTTTAAAAGGGCACGCAAAAACACAACCACCGGAAGAGTGGTCGTGGCAGCAGCACCTCGGGCCCGATTCTGCCCTTCTCTGAGCCTCCCTGACACCTAGCGCGTCCCAGCGCGTCCTCTCCCTGCCCCTCCATCAGGGCCCGTCCTTACTCCCCGCTAAGCTACAAAGCGCACCCTGAGGGCTCCTGTTTGCCCTCCTGGGAAGCACCACAAAAAAAAAAAAAAAAAAAAAAACACAACCACCTAGGAAAACTCCCTCACTAGATGAAGAGCTTGAACCTTCCAACTAGGTATTCACCTTCTGGTCTGGCAGTAGTGGATTGCTCTGAAGTGAATTCAAATGGCCATTGATGAGAGCTGTAGGTCTATCATGTTCACAAAATAAACTGCCATTGATGTAGTGAAACCGATCTCCTGGGACCAGGCGATTCCGGCAGGTAGAGCATGTAAAACACTGAAAGGAAAAAGCAAATCCACTGAAAACAAGTACAAATTAAGTCTTTTTTGCTCACAAGTTTATAAACTGTTTTTAAGCAGGTATCTGTCAAGTACAGAGAGTCACTTATGGCTTAGTGTTTTCTTTCCTTCAACATGATTCTGGAAAAGAGTAAGCCAAAATGCAAGAAACTGGATCAAGCTAAAGGGGAAAAGCGACAAACAGGTGTGTGCTTCTGTGGCATGGGGGGAGTGGCGTGGGTGGATGTGTAATCATCACTGCCACGTAACAATTTCAGTGGATTCCTTCCATGTTTGTGGCTTGAGAAAACAGGGTTCCTACTAAGGAGACATGCTTTGTCTCCATGTAGGAAAGTTATGGTTCTTTTAAAAAACAGAGGAGGAGCAGCTGCTACCTTCAGATGATACACATTGCCTTGGGCCCTCATGACGAGTTCGCTCGCAGGAATAGACTGTCCACAAGCGCTGCAAGCACCGCTATTCCCAAATAACCTGAAACAAAGATGACGGGGACACCAATGAATAATCCCAAACCAAGGAAAAAGAAAGAAATCCCCCTGCCTCCGGCCCTCCCTCTGGAATGCATTTGACAGAGACTTTACTTTTAGGCTCCGGACTCAAATTTTATGAGTGATTTACATCACCTGGGAAAAATCCTTTTGGGGGTCACAGCTAACTTCTGCCTACCGCAGAGGAAGAGGGTGCCCTGGGTTTAATCAAAATATTGACTTACACCTCTAGCAAATATGGAACAATCCTGTTCTACACACATTTTATCAGATTACTGAGTTCATCATAAAAAAAAGAGATACAATTCATGCCTGGAGTTTAAATGTATTGTGTCCTTGAAATTATATGAAGAACTCTTTTGTACTTTAATCATATCTTGAGATATGAGTCATCAAAAGGGTTAAGAGGATTTGATTGTATATCTAAGAAGACATCATGCTCAGTGTATTGAAACTCCTGTAAACCTCCATCAGTGCAGACTTTCCATTAGAAACTCTCTGCTATCCAGGTTGATATATAATGTGTATGGGTTAACCTTTTCAATCATGGTGTCAACACTTAAGATTTGCCTCTGCTCATCTCTTTCATCCTAACCTTCTCTCTCTCTTGATAATGAAATGCTTGCTCCAACTTCCCTCTATCTGCTCCTGAGTCCACAATTTAGATTACTTCATCTCTGCTAGCAACAAACTGAATGAAATTTCGATTTGAGCAGAAAGTAATTTACCGGGATCTGGACCCATTTGTCATCATATCTCTCTGGGTGTTTGCTGTATCACTGCAGTTTTCCTATGCAATCAAATGAGACCACAACATCTGCCATGGGGGGAGGAGGGGGAGAAGGAGAAGTCTGCAGAGGAGGGGAAAGCTCAAGGAAGTGCGGTGTACTGAAGAAAAAGATATACATAATTCCTTACATCCTTCCACAGGCGCGACAAAATATTTTAACGAACACCGAACTTTGGTTCTTATGAAATCTGTAGACTCAAGCTAGGAAGCTTTATTTGCTTTTGGGCTTCCCTCTTTAATATCCACAAATATTTATTAAACAGACCAAAATGATTTCACATTGAAAGATGATATCCGAACGAGTAAGCAGGGTCAGAGAGGCACTTTTCAACAATGAAAAACAAAGTAATAGGACTTACAAACTAACATATCGGTGTCATAATAAATATTAATACTTGCATTTCTTCCTTGTCCAAAGAAAGTCATAAAATGCAGTTTGTGTCAAACCAGGAGACAGGCTCCTATAGAACACCCCGTAATCTGAATGATTGTGGCATGCCTCTATATAAAAATAATTGCTTTGAGTTTTCAGAATCTGGTCTTGCAGAAGAGGCTTGTCATGTTCAAACTACTAATTCGCTGTCGCCACTTTATTGAAAATAGCCTGTAAGTTGTTATTAAATGTATCGACTGAACGACAGGGAGAGTAGTAAAACTGCCCCTTAAGATGGCTTTTAATAGGAAGCCCAAGAAACAAATTTTGCTGCAGCATCGATTTGAAGAGTTCAATCAAAACTCCATTTCAAAACTAATTAGTCTGAGATCCACGACACATTGACACGTTCTTACAGAATCAGAACAGTTAGAGAGAGAAAGCTGAAATAATACACTGTCAGGACCTCTAGCCGCAGGACCGCACCGCGTGGGAGCTCAGGGGCCGCTGGCCTGCCATTCCCTAACGCTGGACCACTTCAGGAGCATTGATGAGGCCTCCCGGAGTCTCACCCACAGCATCCTGCAAGTGTGGGTTGTCACTACTGCCACAAGAGGCTTCTCAGAAGGGTGGGGTGGCCAGAGAACTAGCACTGCCAGGGGGAGTTTCCGGTCAACAGCAGGGCTATTTCAATCCCCAAAAGGGGTACCGACTCAAACACTTCGGATAAGAATAAAATTAAAAACCTGTCGATGTAGCCAAAAACATGCTGAGGATAAAAGGGGGGCGGTGTAGATAACGGGGGTAGGGAACAGAATCCTACCTGAGCCAAGGACCAAATACCCTCTTACAGCAACCCAGAAGTATTTTAATGGCCAGGAGTCTCTAATTATGGCTGCCACTACCAACAGGTACACAGTGACACTCCATCTCAAAAATACCCTTTCACAGTACCGATCTGATTACCCAACCTAAGTGTGCATTTATTTAACAATTCACCCTGAGTAAAGTCAGTTGTATGTCTTCAATGTCTAAGTGTATTTTAATAATCAGGGCAGTCGTATGTAATCCAAAAGCTTTTCATACATCTCATTTTCTCCAGCACCACTTGCATAACCTTTCTGGGAACAATCAGCCACAAAATCACGGTATTCCTAAAGTGTCAGAAATTACAGTTACAAATTTTGAAAATGACCAAGATCTACCCAGGACTGATGTGCTATTGAACAACATTATTAATGGAGTTTAATATCTTTCCGTGCCTACAGCTTTAAGGCTGCCTCAGAGCAGAAAACTTACATGTCTATACACATTTTAATCCCTTTTACCAGACAGGAAGGCTAACCATTAGAATTCCACCCTTTTTCTGAAAAGTTGTGTGTGTGTGTGTGTGTGTGTGTGTGTTTTAACAACGTTTCTGTGCGCTGGAGAGTTAATTATCTAACCAGGGGGACTGTCCAGGACAGTGTTTGATTTAAAAGGCTTGAGGCTTTAGGTGCTCAATTAAGTAGCTATCGGTCTCAGACTGGACTATAATGGGCTCTTTTCTCTTTAACTCAAGCAACGGGGAGATATACCCCAGGTCAGGCTAATTAAAGCCAGGGGAGTCTTTAATTGTGATGACAGAATCGGTTTCAGTTTCCTTTCTTTGGGTCCTCAGTCCAAGAAGGTCGTTAATATTTCAGCATTTGGGCAATGCAATCAATCACAAACATCAAGAGGTTACTTACATGGGGAAAAGGGAAAAGAAGGGAAGAAATCCCACTAAACCTCTACACTTTAAAGGTGCTCTGCTCCTATGAAAAGTACCATGCAGTGCTAGTACTGTTTGCCAGCTCCAACTCTCCTCGCTGACAGAAAGAGATGGAAAGCAAGTTGTATTTTTAGTTCAGTAATAATACTTAGCATCTTTCCCTAACTTCAGCGACCAATAGGTGAGCCTACTTGCAACTGATTACTTCAAGCAAAATACACACGATACGGCTGTTTTCTAAACCGCTTTCAGGCAAGGAGAGGTAGGTTTCTAAGAGTGTGGCTGAAAGGTATACATTTGTACCTACAAGTAAATATCAGCAACCTATCTGAGGAGAAAAATGCACATCCACAGCTACCGATCCAAAAGCAATTGGTTTTCCAGCAGGTTCCCATATTTAATCTAAATTCTGCACCAGCTATATTAAATGTAACAAAGAAAATGCAACCCAGAAATTATGCCTGGAGCCAAGTCCATTAAAGGTACTTCGGAATAACTAGAGACCAAGCACCTTAAAAGCACCAGAAGCTATTGATACTTAAGAGGGGGGCTGTGAATAATCGCAACTGCTGCGTTAGAGAGGGGAGGGAGGAAAAAAAAAAAATCAGCCAAATTACGCTTGGTTAATTCAGAGTAACAGATCTGCCCCCAAGTGAATTGGAGGCCTTGAATTAATTCTGTTATGACAAATCAAGATAAACGTTCCCCCTAAATTGCATGCGATTTAATTAATTTTTGAGATCCTGGGGTTTTTTTTTTTTCCTAGCTAATAGTTCACATGCTCCTGTGCTGTCATTGTGCTTGAGTGGGCAGACTTCAAAGTGATATTAAATAACCAACTATTAGATTTACCTAGCACGTCCTATTGGAAAAGTGCCATTTAATTACCTAGCCTGTTCAATTAAAGGGACAGCATTCTCTGAATATAGCAGCTTGCTGTTGATTACCAGGGAAATGAACTCGCTGTCTGGCGGCGCCTCCATTCCTAACGCTACCCCCTCCCCAAACACACCCTCCACCACCAACCACCACCAATCCCCCCGCCCCGGGCCCCCACCCCCAGCTGCGCGGCGCTCACTGCGGCTGCGGGCGCCACGTGAACCTCCCGAGCGGAGCCCGGGGAGAGAAAGCGCTACCCGCTCGTCCGGCTCCCGCCCTGCGCTCGCCCCCTCGCGGGCCCGAGGCTACCGGCCGGCTGGGCGCCTGAACTGCGGCCTCAGGCGCCGCCGGCCCCCAGCCCGGCCCCCGCCCGGCCGAGCCAGCGAGCCAGCGAGCGAGACCCGGCACGCCGAGAACCACCACCCGAGCTTCCGGCGCGTAGCCTCGCCTCCCCGGACCTGGAGCCCCACCCGTCGATCTCCGAACTTCCTCCCCTCGCTGCACTTTCCGCGCCAGTCTTCGGGCCCGAAGTGGGGGTGGAGGAAGGAGGACTCGGAGAAAGAGAATCGGAGTTTCTGAAGCTACTTGGTGGCGCTGGGATCGAGCTGGGGGGTCGGGAACTGGGGGGGAAGGGGGAGGATGCGCTTCCAAGGTTCAACGACTTTTGTAATTTTGCAAGGTGGCGGGGCCAGGCCGGCGTTGGCCCCTTTAAGACCCACCCTCCCTTTCCTCTCCCCTCCCCCCCTTGTCTATCCCTCCCTCTCTTAGAGGCCAATTTTGTTAATTAAATGTTTTGTTTGCGACGCAGCTCTCATTCATTGCGGACACGTCATTCGGAGCAGATCTAAGCCAGAGACCAGATCTCATTAGATAAAGCCCATCAGAACTAAGAAAATGGAGGAGCCACTAATTAAAGCTTTTAATTGTGCGGATTCGCTGCAGCAAGGCAGCCGCTTTATCTGAAATCTTGGAGGGAGGAGAGGCATGAAGCCCAGCTCTGCCCAATCGACACTCGGTCGCGCAGGGGGAAGGGGCTGGGGAAAAGCAGCACCACCCACCCCTCCCCCCCGCAACCCCCTCCTCCCCGGGCCCCTCCCAGCTCTCCCAAAGCTTTTTAGCCAGATCTTGCTTGTTTTCAAAAAGCCACAACCTCAAAGTCAGACAGTTTAAAAGCCCCTTAATAAATCGCTCTGTGGTCCCAGCTGGGGCCGAAGAGCCAAAGGGTCCCCTTCACCTGGCGGCCGGCGAGCGGATTAGTCCCGCTCCTCAGCGGCCGTCCCTGCAGAATTGAAAGCTCCTCCAACAAGTGGACTGAGGGGAGACTGGGGAGGGAGTGGCTGAGACGAAAAGGAACGCGCAGCCTCCCCACCTTCCCACCCTTTATTGGCATCTTGGTGGGCAGAAGGAGGGAACACTGAAGGAAGACTTAGGAGATCCCTTAAACTTGGTGGGTGAGAGGGGGGTGTCTGCTGCTGAGCCCTGAGCAGTGTGAGGAAAGGATCAATTTGGTACTGAGCTAGAACTCCGCTCTCCCGAACAAATCTAAGGTCCTCAGGGTAGCCTCCAGTTCAACAGCAAGCGTGGTTCCAGTTTTCAAAGTCAGGAAAAAAGAAAGGGAGAATATGGACCCAATTAATTAAGTCTTGGGGCTGGGCACACATCCTCCATTGCTCCATTAAGCCAAGAGAAAAACACCAAATGGGCATTTATATTTGTTCCCAAGAATAAGGAAAGGAATGGAAGTGATTCCCAGGAAGCCACTTGCCTAAACTTGTCCTGAGGGAATGCAAGTGGACCCATCTTCTTTTTAATTAGTGGTAATCAGAAGCGAAGGTTTTCTGAAGGCACTTGGAAAAGAGATGAATCTGTACCATTCACTGCTTCTGAACAGCACTGTCAATTTTTCCCCTTTAAACCACCCTCCTTCTTACCAGTTTTGCTCTCTATTTAATTACAGTACTGTCAAAGCTCATGGCATTGCTTGGAAGGAGGACCAGAAAGCATTATACCCATGTTGCTGATGATTTTCCAACGTTTACTTCTAAAAGAACACTTCGTGAAATTAACGCTGCCATCTTAATTTTAAAATAAAAGCCCTCTCCCTTCCTGTATTTCTTTTACTTGGCTGATTGAGGAGGCCAGCAAAGAGGACATAGGTTGCATTACTGGAATAGCCAAATATCATCTTATTCCATCATTTACACTAATGATATCGCTGGGGTAAACATACCCATACTCAGCTCCAAACTGCACTGGGGTCTTCTGCAGTTTTAGATGCAGAGTGAAGGAATCACAATGGAGCTAAACTTTGAACAAAATACCTCATCTACTGATTCACCCGCATTGAAGAAAGGGCAAAAATTTTCTAATCTCTATAAAGAAAACGGTTTAGGGCAGAAATTTAAATAGAACGCATTTCTTAAAAGTGAGTGGTTGTCTAGTATCAACCGTGTGCGTGTGGTTTTTTTTTTTTTTTAATTACTGGATGTTGAAACAGAACACCTCCTAGAAGCATTCATGTGCATCAGTCTATCAAACCATTTACTCAAATTAAATGTGTAATCCTTCAAATGCCTCCTTTCAAATTAATGAGTTTAAGTAGCTTGAGTTCACCTGAAAAGATCCTATAGGCACCTGACCTCCTGAATTCTTTCCATTAATTGCACTGAAACTTGTTGGAAAAAGGCTGCTTACATGGGCAGATGAATGTTCCTATACATTGCTTTAAAATGCAAGATTAGTATAACTCTATAGCCTCTTTCCCTAAATCTCTTTTGGGGATCAAGGGTAGTGATACAAATGACAACAAAAAACCCCAAATCTGAACATTCCTCAATTGAAAGAACTGCAAATTCTACATCACAAACCACACACTAACACTTGAGTATTGCGAGTCTTCAAGTAACAATATATAAAGAGAAACATTACCATTAAGTTTTTTTTTTTCTTGTTCAGGTTTCTTTGCTATAAGAAGAATGACAAGTCTTTAAACCGATGGGCAATCAGCATTTTTCACAAGGAGCACAAAGAATGAGTCAGTTTTCCACTCAAAAAAGTTTAAAGGTGCTTACGTAAATGTCATAATCAGCCATCACCATCGGCAAATCATTTCTCACTACCCACACTTACATTTTTAAATCAGTCTTTTGTCTCCGAGTTCCTATGTTGGTCCCTACCTTGCTTTAAGAAAGCAGCTTAACTCCCACTTGAAATGTTTATTTTTAGTGGAGGGTCCAAGTGCGGCTGACCACTTGAAATCCTGGTCCCGAGGATCCTGGTCCCAACCTTTGCACACCTAGCAGCCCAGTCCCACCAGATGCGCAGTTTTTACTTCGTGTGGCCTTTGCCATTAATTTGCCACTAAATATTGGAAGATTAACACATGCTTCTTTAACCCCTTAAATTTCAGCCAAGCGGGTTTTTGGGGTGAAGGCTACCCTGTATTCTCAGAGAAGCCCTGCTCCTTTCTTTAAAACCCTTGGTAACCTTTGGCCTCGCCATTGCTCTGCCTGCCCATGTCGGGGAAAAGCAGCCAAGTCTTACCTAATGTAGTCATTTCTGCAAAGGATCATGCCGCTCTTGGTGTAACAGGACGTGCCGATGTCGCCCAGCTGCGCCTGGCAGCAGGAACACTTGAGGCACCGGCTGTGCCAGTAGCTGTCCATGGCATAGAGCAGAAAGCGGTCCGCAATCTTGCCTCCGCAGCCTGCGCACCGCTTCCAGGAGAGGGAGCCGGCCGTCACCGGGGGCGGCTGTGAGCTGCTGCCCGGATTCACCATGGTCTGCAGAGGGCGGGAAGGGGACAGGGAGAGAGAGACAAAACAGGGGCGATGCAAAAGTTAGTACTCGCCGCGCGCGAGAGCGAATCCGTCCCCCGCCACCCTCCAGAGCTGCTGGAAGGAAGCAGCAGGGCAAGGGCGGGAAGGAGGATGAGGGGGAGAGGGAAGGAGGGAGGCTTGCCGGCAGCAGCCGCCTGTTTACTTTTCTCAAGCTTTGTTCTGGGGCCACGAGCTCCTCTCAACTTTCCAGCGCTCGCCGCCGCTGACAATTTCAGCTCGGGTACTGTCAAAACTCAAGAGAGCGAGGCTCCGCGGCGCGCTCCTCCCCTCGCGGCGCCTCCTCCCGGCCCCCGCCTCCGCCCACTGCCCCCTCCTCCGCCGCCCGCCTCCAGCAAATGAGGGTCAAACCCACCCACCGCCTCGCCGGCCCCTCCCGGGGCCCCGCCGAGCCCCGAGCGCTAGCCGAGGGGAATGAGAGGCGGCCCCCGCCGGAGCCACGTTCCCTCCCGAGCTCTGCCCGGGGAAGTGCAGCTGCAGTTCACAAGTTGGAAATAGTTCGGCTTTCTGAAAGGGAAGAACCGGCGGAGGGGAGACGGAGAGAGTGGTGGTGGGAGGAGAGGCGAGGGGACTTCGGGGGGGGGGAGGGGGGGTGCGGTGTGTAAAGTTGCGAAACTGGTTTTTCTTATTTTAAACAGCACCTTTCACATGCCATTGTGGTGACCGCCATCTCCCATTATTGTTCCAAATCTCATTTCATTTTGAAGATCAATGAGTGTTTTCTCTGCGTTTGCAGGACACAGGCAAGAATAATAGATCATTGAACTTTAGGATGCCTGTTAACTTCCTATACAAACACTCTCCACTTTGGTCTCACTAATCTGCCCTTGATCAGCAATTTAAATGGTAGAGCTTTGTTCCTCCAAAAGGGGGGGGGGGTACGTTACTGATAATATGTGAGAAGGCACTGTTAAAGGATGCACAAGTTATATCTGAGCCAGACCTACTGTCACCAAAAACTGCTTTTAAAAATTCCCCACTCTTTCTAATGAATGTCACGAGAGAAACAACTGGGGTCTAATATAGGAATCAATTTATAAAGCTTAGCCTAAACCGATTAATTTGTTGCCTCCAATCCTGAGTCCAATAAAGTCCTAGTGTTCCTCCAGTCACTTATTCTATAAAAAGATCAAGTTATTTACTGCCAATTAAGCAGCCTGTTTTGTCTTTGTCCTCTGTAAGCCGAGAGTGTGGGCTCCCCCCGAGGCTCCCGGCTATCTGCTCAAGACATTCAGCTGATACCTCAGAGGGGAGAGGACGAACTTTGCCTGTCCCCGGCCCAACTTGGCTGCTGCAAAAAAACGAGGGGAAGGGAACGAAACAAGGACTTGTGTTCCTTAAATAGGCCGATTTTAAACACATTTCCTCCGAAAGAGTCCCGGAACGTGTGTCCAGTGACCGCACAATAAACCAGAATAAGAACTGCACCAATTAAGCTGTAACAAAACCCTGAGACTTTGGAAACAGGACCACTCTAAAATCCATTAGCATTGCATTTATCCGAATGCATCATACCTTTATGTAAATTGATTTATCTGATGCATTTACTCGAGGAATTGCTTTTTGTTACAATTTCAGCCCTAACCCAAATGAATCTGCATTTCCTGCCCTAGGTCTTTAAACTGCCCACCCCCGCCCAACGTTTTAATCGCTCTGAATTCCTTTTTAAAAGAGGAGAGGGAGGGAGGAGATTCCAAGCTCTTCCCCGCCCCCATCTTTGGTGAGAGGTAAGTATATATGTATATTTTTTTTGAAAAGGAAACATTACACTGAGAAAAGCATCCAGTAACCCCATTAGCTAAAGCTCTTAAGGACAAGCAATACCTTAATGCTGATTAAATCTAAAAGAGATGAATCAAGACGACTGACCAGAAACTGACTCCCCTGATAACTAAGGACGGGCCCTCATCAAGTTTCATTTAGAGTTGGAAAAAAAAAGAAAGCTTTTAAGTTAAATAGGCTTATACTCTAGTAATTACATAGCCAAGCAATTTAGGTCCTGAGGTAGTCTGTGAAATAGAAAGCAGAACTGGCAGCTAGAGGCAAAATCTGCCCCCCTTTAACAACGTCTCTGGTGTTTTTTAATGGAGACCAAGGGAGGGACAAACGTAGCGCTGGCAATTTGTAGTACAAAAATGGATGCTTAATTCATGTCTTGATTTTAATTAGGTGATTCACCGGATTTCTCCTGGATTGGAACAAAAGACTTATAAGCCAAGAGGAATTTTTTAAAAGAACCAGCAATACCGAATCCTGCTCACTTAGATCCTTTCTGCCACTGTTTCAAAAATAGTGGTGGGGTGCGGGGGGTAGGGTCGTGACTATTTTCCCCACACTACTTCTCAGACTTCAATCCTTAAAGCACCTCCTGCCTCTGCCTTCGGAACTGAAAATATCCCCACACGCCTCCAAGGTCCCCACCAGCCCCGTCTCCAAGAAGAACCCTTTTGTAAGCAGGAACCGCTACAGAGCTGGCGGCCCGGGGCTGCCCTCCGTGCTAGCTCGCAGGCCGGCCTCGGTAGTTTCAGACTCGCGCATTATCTAAGCCGACGTATTGTTTACTTGCAATTTGGGACGGTCAAGGGAAGCAAGCCAAAGAAAACAGCCCCGGCCCAAATCGCCCCCCTCCTCCTTCTCCCCCCCCCCCTCCCTGCCCGCGGCTCCCCAGCCGTCCCCTTACCTGCTTTTCCCCTATATTGCAATATTGCGAGAGGCGGCGGCGGCGAAATTCGAGCGAAGCCGCTCGGCTTCCAAGGAAGGGGCGCCTTGGCTGGCGGAGCTGGAGGGAGGGGGGGATGTTCTCGCAGAAGCAGGAAAGGGGAGGAGGGGGCTAAGGGCTGCTTTTCTTTTCTTTTTTTTTTTTTAACGCGCTGCTCTGAGGCTGGGTTGGGGGGCCCCGCGTAAGTGGCAGGCGCCGGGAAGCAGAAGCGTCAGTCTCGGTCCTCGTCGTTCTTCTCCGCCTCCGGCTCCGCGCGAGCAGCTGCAGGAGCCCTCGGCCCGCGCGGCGCGGCGCAGCGGCAGCAACTGCTGCAATCGCTGCTGCAAGTTTGGCAATGTGGCTTCACTTTGTATATTCCCCCGCCCGGAGGCCCCCGCCCCGCCCGCGCTCCTCCCGCTCCTCCTCCTCCGCCTGCCTCCCTCCCGTGCGCCCGCCCGCCCGCTCGCTCGGGGCTGCTGGCGGCGACGGCCGCTCGGCCGAGCTTCCTGCACCTCCAGCCGGGGAGCGGCCGCAGACACAACAGCCCCAGGAGCGGCGGCGGCCGGCGCGGAGGCCGGGGGGCGGGCGCGCCCGGGAGGCGGGGAGCTGCGGCCGGCGGGGCCCCGCGCGCCTGACCCTCGCCCCTGCCGGGGCTGCTGCTGCCCGGCTTGGCGGCGGCGGCGGTGGCGGCGCTGGCCTCTAACCGGCTCACTCGCTCCCTCCGCGGCTCTTACACATGTGTTACTGACAGAGCAAAATCCCAACTACTCCCAGGCTCTGCCGCCGACGTCAGCGACCCTCAGCCACTGGGCGGCTGGATTGTTCAGGCGGAATAATAAAACCTGCCAATCCGAGCAAGGACAAAGGGATGACTGAAACGAGACTCCGGGGGCGGGGGAGAGAGCGAGGCGGCTGAGCCGGCCGAGGCTGAAGCGGGGAAGGGCCGGAATCAGGTGGGGAGAAGTCCCTCGGGCGCCGCCGACCCCGCCGGCGCGGCCCCCCGTGGCCCGAGATGGCAAGCCGAGGCGCGGGGGCCACACCTGCCCTCCCTGCTCACGTGCCCCCTGGGGACGCGCGCCCGCTCGCCCCTCGGGGATAGCCCGTCCTCGCGCCGAGAGGAGCCCCTTAGGAAACTTACTTCACATCTGTCTCAGAAATGGGCCTCTTCCTGTTGAGGTAGAAAAGCTTGGTCGAAATCTCAGGGCGGTGGACTTCACACACACGCAGAAGAGATGGTTTTTGAGGTGTTCTTTTGTTTTTGTTTTTTAAATTCACGATGATAGAGATTTATGAACCTTAGTGGAAGTTTCATTAACAAGGTAGAAGCTTCTCCCCATCAACCCGAGTATAAACCAAGTGCCCAGTAGGCATTTCATAGGTATTTGTCAATTGCTGGTGGTAGAAAGATCACAGTCCTTACGTTCAAAGTTGAGGAAAACTTCAGGGGAAAAGCCTGGCCCCCTGTATCCACCCCACTGTAGAGGATGAGAGGCCAAATTTCCCGTAGCCCCCAGAGCGATGGAAGTTATTGCAAGATTCGAAATCTCACAGCCTCTGGAGAGTAAGAAAGGTTACTTCTTGTATAAATCAAGTTTTGAGGAATGCTATTAGGATGGTAGTCTGAGTGTCTCTTTCCAGGGCCGCAGCTCAGCCTAGATGCCTCAGCTTTATCTGCTCTGCCAGATAGGTTTAATAAATCTCCGATCTGAGGCTAATATTAGGTCTGATTATTATTAGTAAGTTCCAGAGAGATTTTTCTGGTGGAAATTATCATGAAAGTGCAAAGCCCTTCTGCTGAGTATCATTAAGTAAAACCAGCCTTGTGGGACAAGTTTTCATACCGTATTACGCACAGTACTGCTAGATTGAGGCAAGGAACCTGCAGAAGAATCTGGCTAGACAATGCAGATGTTAAACATCTATGGTTTTAGTGTCTGTTTGGGGGATTTCTGTCTTTCAAACCATCAACATTAAGGCTGCAAAAGAAACTATAGTCATTGCCTACAATATCAAGCAGAAGACATTTTTAAATACCAGTTAGCATACTCCTTTCTTTATATTTCTAGCACCTCAAAATTAAATGGCTTACTTTTATTGATTGGAACTTAAAATTGCATTTTTATGATCAAGTCACTGTGCACATATGAAAAACTTTTTAAAAAATCATTAAAACTATAATAATAATTAAAATATTCTGTACAGAAAACAGCTGCAGATGGGTGTGATTAAAGAAAGCCAACTTAAAAACAAGTAATGTTCCTTGAAGTTTGGTAAAGAAAACTCAGTTAAATCAAAAGGGGAAAGGAACCCCGTAAACAAATAATACACATAATAATACAAATAATTCCCTTGGTCAGCTTCAATTGTCAATAATTTATAATAATCAAAACGAGATGACACAAGATCTTAGCGAGCTGCAATTAAGTTATGATTTGTCATGTACAAGTAAATTTCCTGCTCTGGCCCTTCATTTTCTAATCCACAAATGAAGGAATTAAGCCAAATTGTCTTTATTTTTCCTTTCTTTAAAAAATGATTTTCTTATAGAACACATAATATATAGGTCTGGAATGAATTGTGGTACTTTAGTTATTTCCCAAAGTATGTACTCCGAAATTAAATCTTTATTTTAAAACGAAATGTTAGAAAATAAATCAGACATCGGATATCACTGAGTAATTATCCAAAGGATTGTAGTTTTTGTGGAAGGAAAAGAAGAGAGAAGGATGGGTAAAACTTTCAGTATAGATCTCTAGGCTTGAAGGGGCCTAGGAGGTACTTTCAGTGTTTTGGCTCTGATTGTGTGTGGAGTGAGGACTTTACACATGTCCCTGTAGATTGGAGTGGGTGGGAGTATGTTACTGGAGACCTTTATTTGCTGATGCTGTGGTTATAGAAATACAAAAGCGGTAATGGCTAACAGTCTCTCTTCAGAGGGGTAGGAAATAAATTCATTCACTGTAATCAAAATTCAGGTGTACTTTAACCACAGCGCCACCTCTGGGTAGTCTTTATTTCTGCATTCCTTGCATTTAGCAGTCCTTTCTCATCTGGGTAGCGAGATGTTGTGGTCTGAAAGGACCAGCTTGAATGAGGCAGCAATGTTAATCTTTTATTTCCACTGATGCTAAACTCACAAAAACTGTGTAAATACAAGTTCATTATGGGTAAGGCAGTTCTGTATTCAGGTGTTCTTCAAACGGATATAAAAGTGCTCAAAGTAATCCTGGTATATAGTAAAATTAACTAAATTCAAAATAATAGTGTTATAGTGTGCCTAGCAGTTCAAGAAACCTCAGCTGATGTCATACACTCATCATTTAACTACTCATCTACAATGAGAAATAAGAATACAGTGCTTTGGAAAAGAAAGAGAAACTCAAATCGTTTCTTTCTTGAATCCTAATTAAATGTAGGAACCATATTGATCTTAGATCAAGCCCTCATTCTCCCCACTCACCCCAAAATGATTTATCCGTACCTTTCCTTCTTCTCCTTTAAGTCCTCAAATCATAATCCTTTTTTCCGTTCTCCAAGTGACAGTTCTCTGAGAATCTCCCGTGGACCGCCAGAGGTTCCACACAGACCCGTGTCACCTTCTGTGCCCTGAGAAAGGCCAGATTATTTGATGCTGATATGGCAGCTTCCACGTCAAAGTGCCCCAGCTCTTTCTCAAGAGAAATATACTTTAACCTTTTAAAGTCAATGCAAAACTGTTTTTGAAGGCAGTCTTTTTAGAAAGGAATTTTTTTAAAAATCTGCCTACCATTATTGCTGCCATCATAGAGATCCCTTGAAATCAAAAGATTCAGCCAAAGTGAATCTGAAAAGCTTGAATCTGGGGCAACAATTCCAAAATATAAAAGGTGTGGAGAGAAGAAGAAGCAACGATAGTTACCAACAGATGTCATGAGGAAAGAGGAGGAGGAATGGCACTTAGGTCCCTGCCAGTTTTTGTGGTGGTAGTGTTGGCTGGGGTACTGCACAGTGGTAGAGTCGGAGAGACTGCTGCAGCATTTCAGAATAGGGATTCATCTACAATATGACACAAATGAAATTATCTATGAAACAGAAACAGACTCACAGACATAGAGAACAGACTTGTGGTTGCCAAGGAGAAGCAGGGTGGGGGAGGGATGGTGGGAGTTTGGGATTAGCAGATGCAAACTATTATGTATCGAATGGACAAACAACAAGGTCCTACTGTCTATCACAGGGACCTATATTCAATATCCTGTGATAAACTATAATGGAAAAGAGTATGAAAAAGAATATGTGTGTGTGTGTGTGTGTGTATAACTGAATCACTTTGCTGTACAGCAGAAATTAACACAACATTGCAAATCAACTATACTTCAAAAAATAACTGTTTTTAAAAAAGATTAGGGATTCATAATGAACTCAACTTATCTAAAAGACTATACTTCAAATAACTATATCTTGGCTTTAAATATTGATAATACTTTAAATTCACTGACTGCCTTCTGTTGGTATTTCTCAAAATCCCTTATAAATATCTCAATAAATGTTTCATGTGATAAAGGGGTAGGTTGTTGCTTTTTTAGAACATCATTTTTTTTTTTAAAGCAATCCAAATGTCTACATTTGGTAAATGTCCCACCAAATTATGTTGATCAGTATTTAGGAAGTTCTATCCTAACCTCTCCTTTATAGGGTAATATAAAAGCATAGTGAAAAAGTCGATTTCGTTGAAATAAAACAATTAGAAGATCACTGAGGAGAAGGAAACAGCATTGATACCGTTGTGATCAGAAATATAATTTACAACGTAGATTTTGCTTTTAATTATTCTACTTGGTAAGGACATTTGAAACTCCTGGAAATGATGGGAAAGGTGGAAAAGATGATGGGAAAGAAGAAAATACATCTGTGACACACTATTTTGTCTGACATAGCAAGGCCACTTTTATTATAGTGGCAAGAAATGACTCATTTTCTTCATACATGTTTATCAGGGTAGGAACAGGACCTTAAAAATCCCCCAAATCTGCCTCAGAACTATCAGCAAATCTTGATCTATGAATATATTTCATAGTGGTGATATTATAGGAAAAATTACTTGGCTTACGCCTGCTACCTCTTGCTAGGACTGAATTTTGTCAATAATATTCAAGCACAAGTGATATTCTGCATATATCATTGCAAATAAATTATGAGACTATATATGTGAGTATGTTATTTGTTCATTAGGGTCTTCGAAATGGTCTACTGGGCCCACAGGCAATGCTTATTAAAGTCGAGTTAAATCTTACTATGGATAAATTTAATTTTGTAGTAGTTACAAAAGAGGGTATGTAGATGACTGGGCCATTTGTGTATATGTGAGGTGGTTATTACTAAGAATATATATTAAAATTATAAATCCAGTAGAAAATAGCAATTCCATTTAACATTAATTACTGTTCCTCTCCAAGACGATGGAAATGAGCATTTATTGATAGAGAAACTAAAGCATTAAAGCGTAATTCATTCCTGCTATGTTCCCACTAACAGTTCTTGGGAAAAGAAAGGCTAATAATTCAGAAATTTCAAGTACCCCAAACCACAGCTTCTTTAGTTAGTGTCACTTTTAAATATAGTATTGATATAATTAAGCTTTTTCTCTATGTAGATTTGTAATAAAATGTAATATTTTAAAGTATAATACTGGTCTCTGTTTGCTCACAAAAAAGTTGATGACAATATGATAATATTTATTCATCTAATTATAATGAATAACTCTGGTGGAATTAGCGGAGTTCAATCCATAGCTGTCCATAGACTTGAAAAACACATATTTCTATTCTATACAGTGCCATAAATTCTTTAGAATAAAACAAACAATGAGATATGGATTTTTTTAAAATAATAATAAAATTGGATAACTCAATTGACTAAAATGTGTTCCCTCCACGCAGAGGTACACATTATAACGTCATCATTTATATTTCTCAACATAAATCAAATTTCATAATAAAATTGTTTTTGATGAATCACCACGTCTTTTCTAGCTTCAAAACATTCTGACAGAGAAAGCAAATTTGTCGATTTCTCTGTATGATAAGAAATCACTGAAATTATATTTAAGACCTTTAGTCTAAGATGATCATTTGTGTGGGCAGGGGCAAAGGCAGGGAGAGTTTCCTTTAAAAGGAAAATATTCAAGCCATTTTAAAATTCGGGAAAGCAACTCAAGAATAAAATAGACTTTCTTTCCAGTATTTTTTCAGAGCCATCTGTTGTGCTTTCTGACAATAGGGCCAGGAGAAGTCATTACGGAACAATACTCTGGAAACAGTTTGCTTCAAAGAAAGAATGAAAACTTAAACAACACTACCTTTGTACATGTTTGTCCTAATTAGAGGGTTAAAACATCCAAGCATTGTACCCAGATGCCACTCTCTGTCCTGTTTTTATTGCTTTTCTCCACTGAGATAACATTTAGCGCTGCATTGAAATTTCTACTTACTGTTTGTGTCCAGTAGTAAATCCTGGCACATTATTGGAATATCTGCCTGTTATCAGCTCAGTCAGGGAATGAATTATTGACTATAACTCATTGCTGGGAAGACTACGTATGACACTCCAGCGAAGTTTTGATAATTTCTGGAAGTCATGGTAATTTATGGAAGGGGGTTTTGATTGATCTCCCACCACCTATTTTGCACCTATCACTAAATAAGACACATATTGATGGCCTACTTGAACTATATTAACAATATGAGGAATTCACAACTTAAGCATTTCTTTTTTGTTTTTTCAGTATGATTTCTACTAAAACAGTAACTCAGTTTCTATTAATTTTCTTTTGTGTGGTTTACCCATGGGAGTGGGGAAGCACAGATCAAGACTGTTGAATGCATAATATCAATATTGTAATAATTAGTTAGGTATATTCCTCATTTGTAGTTGTACCAGCCCTGCCTTTTAGAAACAAAGGCTTGAGACCTTTGGAACAGATGAGGATGGATCAGAACATATACTGAAAGATTTTAAAGGGTATCTTCAAGTGTTAGGATACAGCTCATAGAACAAAAGAGAATTTTTTAAACTAACAGATAGTAGGCAAGTTACTTACTATGTGAAAAAATGTTTGTAATATATTGTATATGAAATTTACAGATACCATTTAATATATGACTGTCAGCTTAAACTCCATTTGTCAGAACGTTAAATAATAATCACTAACAATCACGACTTTTTTTTTTTTTTTTTAAATTTTATTTATTTATTTATGGCTGTGTTGGGTCTTCGTTTCTGTGCGAGGGATTTCTCTAGTTGCAGCAAGCGGGGGCCACTCTTCATCGCGGTGCGCGGGCCTCTCACTATCACGGCCTCTCTTATTGCGGAGCACGGGCTCCAGACGCGCAGGCTCAGTAATTGTGGCTCACGGGCCTAATTGCTCCTCGGCATGTGGGATCATTCCCAGACCAGGGCTCGAACCCGTGTCCCCTGCATTGGCAGGCAGATTCTCAACCACTGCGCCACCAGGGAAGCCCCACGACTTTCTTTTAATTGAGGTTTATTTTCCTCCTGTCTTATTTTTGCTGCATTCTCCAAATTCAATTATTTCTCAGAGTAAACTCTACTAGACAAATGTTTCCTTTATTTCTTTCCTGAGTTTCCACCATTGAGATTTCATTATTGTTTTATTTACTACAACAACTGCTTCCCAGAAAAATAACCAGTATTTTCAACTCTTAAAAATGTACCGTGTAATAGAGCAAACAATATATATAATATTTTAAAATCTAATGGTTATTTCCTAGGTGACATTGAAAGCATGTCTAGATTTCTAGAAATTTCAACTTATACCCAAATAGTCTTTAGTAATCTGATACAAAAGTAATGGTGTCTCTTTTGCCAGCTCAGTCGACATTGGGGGTGGGTAACTTGACTGAACACTTGGCTTAAAGAAAATAATTCTTTCTTCATTTTATCTTAATTTAGTAGCTTCTAGCAGTCATCTAAACAATCTTAAAATTAAAAGATAATGTTAATGGGAGAGACTGTTGTCATAGGATAATGGTTTCCTGCTGCTAGATTAATGCAGTGGCAATAATACTAGAGCATTTATTGAAAATAAAGGGAAAGACAAAGTCAGGAGATTTATTTTTAAAGCAGGTGTCATGGATCCTCTGACACTGTTGTGTTGTAGTTACTTTGTTTCAATGTTGCCAAATTGCTGAGGGAGAAGGATCCCTTTTCCTGATGGATGTGGGGTGGCAGAATGACACTGGCTGGTACCCCCATGACTGGAGAGTGCATTCTTTCTAACTAGAGGAACAGATTTGTTGTGATTCTTCCAATCACAAGGCACCTTCTAAAGGCTGTGCCATTTAAAGAAACAAACAGCAAAAATGCACAAATAAATGTGTCCTTTTCAAAAAAAAAAAAAAGAAAAAAGTAGGCATCATCTACTTAACACTGTTATCAATCATTCTAGAAACATTAATAAGCCTTTCCACATTGGTACCCCAAACACCTTGCTCTCCTGCAAGCCCCAGGAATGGCCTACAGGACAAGAGCCTGTCCATGGATATTAGCCACTGTAGCCAGCTGTCCTGAATTTATCTTCTTTGAATACATATGATAATTTTGGACCGACTAATAGACTTCTCCAGGTGACATCCTCACAGGAATGCTGTGCTAGTCAGAATTCGAAAATGGTCCCCAAGATTCCAACTCCCTGGTGTACACACCCTGTATAATCCTTAAGTGTGGGTCGGCCTGACGTAATCAGTTGAGCACTTTCAAAAATGGGTCTAGAGGTCAGAAATGGAGGAAGTCAGAGAGATTTGAAGTTGAAAAAGATGTTCTCCCACTGGTCTGGAAGGAGCAAATTGCCATATGAGAGACATGAAGGAGGGGACAGATGGCAAGGACTTGAAGGTCACCTCTAGGAGCTGAGAAGGGTCCCCAGTCAACTAGCAAGGAGATAGGGACTTCAGTCCTAGAGCTGTAAGGACATGCATCCTGCAACAGCCAGTGAGCTTAAAAGAGGACCTTGAGCCTCAGAGAAGATGGCAGGCCTGGCTGACACCTTGATTTCAGCCTGATGAGACCTTTAGCAGAGAACCTGTTTACGCCATGCCCAAACTTCTGACCTACAGAAACTCCAGGATAATAAATTACTATAGCGTTTTAAACCACTAAATTTATAGTAATTTGCTATGCAGCAATAGAAAACTAATACAAAGGCTGTGAGAAAAAGCCAAATAAGGTATTTGTTGCCCCCTCTTTCCCTCTACTAAGAGTTATTCTATTTGCTCTTACTGTCCAATCCCCCTCCCTAGAAGAGCCTGAGGCAAAGGTCTGGAGAGTCCTCACTACTATCAGGGTGTGTATCAGTTAGGATCCGGGCTTATAATCAACGAAACCAATAGCTAGCTCATGCACAAGGGTGTGTGTAGAAAGATACCAGGCTGTCTTAGAATTAACAGGAGACCTGCGGACCAGTCAGGGAAAAAGCAAGAACCAGAAGAGCTCCAAAGAACTGTGAAGTAGGAATTTCAACAGTGATCCCCTAACAGGAACAGAGCGGTTGGTATGGTGCTGCCTGGACAGGTGACCTCCAATTGTTCCCGTTCTTCCTTGGGCCACCCATGCAAGTTGCAAAATCCCTAAAGTGAGCCTCCTATTTATTGGGCATTCTCAGGTCACATGCCTGCCTCCTTGGCGGGGGGCGGGGGGGGGCACGAGGAGTGGTCTCCTAAACTTCCAAACTGGGGGCAAGCCCTGGAGGTTCCCTCCCGCCAAGAATCTAAAGAGTGGAAGAGAGGTAATACCCTAGAAGGAAATACACTAGACAGTAAAAAAAAGTGACAAATGTCAGTCAAATTTTGTATGGCCAGAGGGTGAATGCTAGAATCATGCACGAGGGAGAATAGGGAACCCGTCAGACAAGCACATCCAAACATGGCATTAAAGAAAGAGAGAGAGAGAGAGTCAGGCCACTGGTGATGTCATAATGAGCCTGAGGAACGGATTGCAGCAGCATGTGGAAGGTCATCTGAGCAAATTCTAGACCCAAGAATCCAACTGGCTTTCTACATGCTCCACACTTGGGTAGACTAGCCCTATGTAGAGCAGCCAGAATGAGATGAATATTTACCTCTTTGTCCCTAATATTCATCAATTTCTTACCTTTCACCCTATCATAAGTACCATGTTCTCACCTCTTAGGAAGATAAGGGTCCATGAATATTTTGGAAGGAGGGGCAGGGGGATGTTAGCTACATGTGTCACAGGAGTTATGAACAAACGTTCAGGAGGGCACTGGGAGAGCCAGCCTGATAGAGACAGGACATTGAAAGATCCACATCAGTTGACTTATACAAATGTGCTCTTGGTTTTCTTTGTTTTTATTTTTATCCCGATGAAAATTTTGCTATCTTCTATTCATTTGTTCATTCACAACACATTGACTAAGCACCTACTATGTGCCAACTAGTGTTCAGTGTGCTGGACACACATAGAGCAGCAAAGAAAGCAAAGCCCCTGCCCTCGTGGTGTCTATCGATTATTGTACGTTAGATGGTGGTACCTGCTGTGAGGAAAAATAAAGCAGGGTAAGATGACAGAGAGCAGTCAGGCCCGGGTGGAATGGGTCTGGTGATAGACCACAGTTTTGTGTAGGCGAGTCATGGGAGGTCTCAATGATAACATGTGTGCAGAGACTTCTAGGAAGAAAAGGAGCCACGAATCTCAGGGATAGGAAATCCCAGGAAGAAGCATCTGCAGTGCAATGCCCTGAGGAGATGTGTGCTGGGTCCTTTAGAAGAAGCAGGAAGGAGGCCAGGGGGCCTGGGTGTAGTAGGAGATGAGATCAGAGTTTAGACTGGGGCAGATTGGGGCTGATTGGGGCAGATCTGAGACTTGGGCTTTTACCTGGACTGGGAAGGGATGTTATTAGAGGGTTGTGAGCAGAAAAGAGATATGAGCTGATTTACATTTTAAAAAGCATCATTCGGGTTGCTATGTCGAGAACAAACTACATAGGATTTAGGCAAAAACAAAGACGCCACCAGACAGGAGGTTCTTGCAGTAATCACGCAAAGGATGATGGTGGCTTGAACCACAGTGACAGCAGAGGCGAGCTGAGAAGGGATCAGATTTCAGATATATTTTGAATATCTGAGGCAGATAGGACCACGGATTCCATTTCAAAATTTACAGTGATGAGTGCATGTGCCTTTGACAGTTCTTTTGTGCTTTCATGATTCATGACAGCTATAAATTCCCTTCTGCTGCTTCTGAGAAGTCGGGCAGGGCACCCCCTCCTCACCATCTCCCACCCCTGTATGACTGCCCTTCCCACATGCTGAGGTTATGTCAAAAATAGCCACAATATTGTTTTTCACTCAGATTTTCTATTTTAAATCAGAGGGAGAAATAATGAACGCTGAACCTCTCAATGTGTGCCAGACCCTGGGCTAAGTTCTATCCATATAGCGAACCATTTAATCCTGTTAACAACCTGATATAAGGTATCATTGCCTCCATTTTAAAACTGAAGAAATGTGAATCATAAAAGTTAAGTGATTGCTCAAGATCATTGTCAAAGCTGAGGTTCAAAACTTGGAATTCTGCAAAGCTTGCCAGGTTGAAGAAAACTTCCACAGTCCACCTGCATCTGCTAATAAATTAGTATGTAGGTTTGTTCAACTTTAGTTTTTAAACCTGTGGTTCTCAGTCAGAGATGATTTTGCCCCCCAGTAGACATTTGGCAATATCTGGAGACACTTTTGGTTGTCACAACTGGAAGGCGGGGATTGCTACTGGCATGACTTGGTAAAGGCCAGGGATGCTTCTAAACATCCTACAAGGCATAGGAAAAGACCCCTATGATAAAGACTCATCTTGCCCAAAGTGTCAGCAGTGCCGCCAAGGTTGAGAAACCCTGCGCTAAACCATTGCTAGATAATTAGACTGTCATAGTAGAATAACATCAGTTGTAAAACTTTATTAGTAATCTTTTCATTAAGATGCTTAAAAATGAGGTTTCTGTAGTCAGAACAATTTCAGTGGTCATTGGGGTAAAATTTGCAGTTATCCAGGGAAATTTTACTCAGTATGGACTATTGACACAATGTCCTGCGCATGTAAGTTTTTGAGCTTATAAGAAAAAATGTTAGATACCTGAAGTAAAATGTTTAGTGGCTCCAAATTACGAAAGCAAAACTGCAAAAATTAAAATGAATAAATGTCCAAGTAAATGTCGACAAAGGTAACTGATACACTTGACACTTGCAGTTTAATTCACTTCTTATATAGGCACAACCAAATTCTATTTATTGTGGGATGTATTTTATGTGATTCAGGTAGATATTCTAAAAGTAAGGTTTCCTAGGCTCTACAGAAGTATGATAATAGCTCTGAAGTCATCATTCTAAAGAGTAATATCAGGAAACGGGGCAAGACTGTACCTGAGTGAGGCGAGGTGCTGAGTCACGCCAAGATTTGAAGTAACACATTTCACGCAGCAGAAACAGCAAATGCAAAGGCCCTGCAGTGGGAATAAGCTTGGCATGCTCAATATAAACTGGTGTTGCTAGAATGGAATAATAGGGACAAAACGTGTAACAGATGATGTTGGAGAGAAAGGCAGAGCCATTAAATTTTAATTTGAGCACAATGGGCAGCCACTGGAAATTGTTAAGCAAGGTAACGTCCTAATCAGATTTTTTTTTAATTGACTGGGGAAGAATTGATGAAAGGGATTTGTGGTAGAAACAGCTACAAGTTTACCCCAGGATCCATTCTCTCCTTCCTCTTAGAAACAGAACCCCAATTTAAGCGGCATGCATCGCCACCTGGAATGAAAGACTACATTTCCCAACCTTCCCTTGCATGGAAGAGAAGGACCTTGTGACTAAGGTGTAGCCAATAAATAATATGTAAGGGGAAGTGGAGATAGGACTTCTACGAAAGTGTTTAAAGAGCTGATTCATCTGGGAAGGACCCATTTTTTTACCCTCCATATTTCCTCCTTCCTTAGACCTGAAATGTGGACCTAATGGCTTAAGCTCCACCATGAGGTGACCTTGAGGATGGAAACGGTATACCAGCATGGAGCCCCGTACTGAGAAGATGGAGCAGAGAGATAAAAGCCCTGGTGAAAGATGGGTCTCTGGTGACACTATGAAGTTGCCAAAACAACATTGGAATAGTTACTTCCAAACTTATGTGAGAGAGAAGTAGAATTGGAACAAATTCTACGTGACATAGGAGGCAAAAGTGGAAGCCAGCGAATAGAAAAGAGATGACTGCAATGAAAGACAAAGTTGGTCTGGTGAGTGGTGGGAGTGGTGAGAGGTATAAGATTCTCGATATACTTTGGAGGTAGTGTTAAGAGCACAGGTCATATGCCCATGCACTGTGTGGGCAACTGGAGAGAGAGAAGAAAATCAAGGTTGATCTCTAGTCTCCTGGCACAAGCTTGAATTGTAGTTGTCCTTTTCTAAAATGGGGAAACCTGGAAAAGAAGCAGGATTTGGGGGTAAATCAAGATTCCACTGGGGACCTAAACATAATAAGGTTGAAATCCTCATTTAACATCCATGCGATAAAGTGGAGAAGTAGCTTAGATACGAAAGTCTGAAGCTCATGGGAGAGGTCTGAAATGTAGAAATAAACCTGGAAGTTGTCAGTATATACAACGTATTAAAACCATGAATGAGGCCATATAGAGTAAGTTTCGGTAAATAAAGGACCAATGACTGAGCGGTAGGGAGCCCCAACTTTAGAGGTCATGAAGAGGAGGAAGAGTCAGCCTAGGGCTATAAAGGAGAAGGCAATAAAGTGGGAGGAAAACCAGAGGCCGTGTGAAGAAGAAAATGTTCCAAAGTAGGACACTGGTCAAAATCTTTAAATGCTACTGAGCAGCTAAGACGACTGAGAAAAAAATCATTGATTTGGCAAGATGACTTTATTGGGAAGAGAAGTGCCCAGTGAACTTCCTTCCCTCTTATGTCTCATTGGCTAAAATGAGGTCATAGGCTCAGCCTGGACCAATCATGATTAAACCTCTGAGCTGGAAGAAAGAAATACCTTCCCTGGAATCAACGGATCTCAGTTCTGAAAAAAATCAGGACTTGATTAGCAGAGGAGTGGGTGCAAGGCAATAGCTGTTCATTGAGTAATGAACAGTGTCTGCCATAATACTTTTTATTTTTACATAAAAATTCCAAACCTCATCACAGTTACAGCTGGTACTACATTTGGCACATGTAGTAACGTGATCTGGTGCTCTTCTTGCTGCTGCCATTGATCCTGTGATGAACTGATTGTCAGGCACTTGTATACTTTTTTTTTTTTTTTTTTTTTTTTTTTTTTTTTTTTTTAAATTGGTTATTTTTTTTTATTTTTAATTATTTATTTATTTATTTATTTATGGCTGTGTTGGGTCTTCGTTTCTGTGCGAGGGCTTTCTCCAGTTGTGGCAAGTGGGGGCCACTCTTCATCGCGGTGCGCGGGCCTCTCACTATCGCGGCCTCTCTTGTCGTGGAGCACAGGCTCCAGACGCGCAGGCTCAGCAATTGTGGCTCACGGGCTTAGTCGCTCCGCGGCATGTGGGATCTTCCCAGACCAGGGCTCGAACCCGTGTCCCCTGCATTGGCAGGCAGATTCTCAACCACTGCGCCACCAGGGAAGCCCCACTTGTATACTTTTAATTGCAAAATAATCACTCCCATCTTCAAGAAGTTCAACATGCCAAAGACTTCTAAAACTAAATAAAGATGCTGCCAAGTGAAAAAGGAATCAACTGCATGGGTTTTTTCTCTCTAAAATACTAAAGCCACCTGCTTGTCAACCTCAGAAGAGTAAACACAGTTTGGTCACATGTGTAAAAGCTAAAAAGTTATTACTGACCAACTTTTGAGGAAATGTGATGGGAGGGGTTTAAAAACGCCTACAAGAGAATTCTCCATATGAACCTTAAAATTCTGGGACCCTCAGCTTCTGTTTCTCCATTCTCATGTAAAAATCCTCTCACTTGTCTTTATAACATTCCTTAAAGTTAAACATTCCATTGTCATTTGGCTCAAAGAAGAAGGTGGATTATGGGAACTAGCCTCTCTTACTTCTTCTCACTTTGCTGCCATATATGGCAATTGTGCTTATAAAATGAGTGGGTGGTGTTGGGAAGCAGGAGTGCTGCCTTATTCACAAAAATTGTGACCCTGTGGGAGTAAACCTGGCCATATCCTCATAATAAACTATACATATAATACCACTACCTTAGAGATGCTATGCTATGCATAGTCTCTCTTAAGAAAGTCTGAAGACAGCGAAAGCTGCTGGAGCAAAACCGATAAGGAAATAATGACGGAGTGCCCACTATATGAGAGCCAAGCATTTCACACTGTGCATAGCACTGAGTAGGTCCTCAGTAAGTAATAACTCAATGAATACAAGAGATTGCAAAGCATACAGATATGTCTTGTCCTTGGGGTCCTTATAATCTAGGCTGAAGAGAAAGAGTTAACAGATAAGAAATATCTAAAGGTAGGGAGAGAATTTTGGCATGCCATTTGCATAAGCTGAAGAGTAAAGAAACAAGGAGACTCACCAGATGTCAGTGACTAAAGTGAAAATCCATCCAATTCTGAAGTGCGAAGAGATATTAGGGGAACTCTAGTCCCACCCCCCCCACATTTTACAGTGAAGTCAGTGAGGTGCACAGAGGTCCAGGATGCAGTAGAGATCACCCGACAAATTAGTGGCAGAGCCTACCCTGGTCCCCAGGTTGCACTCCCCCAATCTCATCACCTGGCCGTCTAAACCCTTTCCGATGCCAGGACGTGCTCTCCTTTATTGACTTTCGACTGAAAGTCATTGAGAGTGGTTACCTTGGAATAATAATCTCTTTAATTGGGTGACAGACGCTGCTGTTTACCTTACCAACACATCATTCACCGTCATCCCCTTTCTCCTCTTTAGTGAAGTTTTCGGTTTTGTTCAAGTATCCAAATGCCAGGAGCTTTACCAGAACCTGGGACCCACCACAGCCTGTGAGATGAATCATGATTGGTTTAAGCCTGAGGCAATCCTTACCAGTGATTGGTTTAGGAGAGGGCATGTGTTCCTGTTCTGGCCAATCAGATGTGAGAGGAGGTTAGCCATGGGTATTTCTAGGAAAGCTTTCCTTGTTCTTTGTTTAACAAGTGGTGGAAGAAATAGCAGCATCTCTTCTTCTTCTTTTTTTTTTTTCCAAAAACAATAATAAACATTTTATTGAAAAGTGTAAATATGCAATTAATATTTTGAAAAATACTCAACAATAATAATAATGACCATCATTTAACAATAATCTAAAAGATTCACAAAAGTATAATGTGTATGAGTAGTTCCAGGTTTTGTTGACTGCTGGAAACATCAACAGATCAGAAGTTTTCACTTACAGAACACCTTTTGGATTGAATCTACTGCAAGCCTCATGGAATCAAACCGTATCTAGATGTCCAGTATTAAAACTCTGATTTAGGGGAGGATATTGAGATGGTGGCATGGGAAGCAGTTTCCTCTTCCCTTCAGTTATGAGAACTATAAAGTGAACACTGTGGGGTTGTCCACCAGCACATACGTTAGAGCAAAATGGAGGTGGTTATTTGGGAAAATAATAAAGTAAGAGCTTGTACATCCTGAAATGGAAAAATCAGTGTCAAGTGACATTTATACTGACTACACAGAAGTAGCCAATAATCAGGGAAGCTGCCAGGCACCATATGAGAAAGATGACATATGGAAATTATGTTTCTTGGTTTGATGGAATATGTACACATAGCACTTAAATTCATCATACTTTTCTTATGGTACAAGCAACATCTCTTCTGCCTTTAGATTTTGTTATGTCAAGATAAGATTCCTGGACCTGCCTCAGCCATCTTGTGACCGTGAAAGGAGACACCAACACACTGAGGCAAAGTGAGTGGAAAGATAGTAAGAACCTGTGTCTTGAACGATGTTGGTGGGTGCCTGAATTAATCAATCCAGAAACGTCTGATCTCTAATTTTTTGTTAAGTGAGGAAATAAGTGCCCCTGTTGTTCTAGCCACTTTAAACTGGGCTTTCTGATCATTGCAGCAGAAAGTATCCTAATTATTTTAAGAGTGGGAACCGATCTTCAGAATTTCCAATAATCCTGAAGAGGTTTATTTTGTTTTCCGAAAACAACAACAAAGAGGGCTGTCTTTGGAATGACGGTTCTGCAATTAAGCTTTTGCTGTGGCAAAGCCTCTCTGGTGGCATGATTCCACCACATACTATCTCTTAACACTCTTGTTTCCACACTATTATTTTTCATGTGGGATTTTAGACTGAGCCAAACCTTGTTTATACCATTAGGATTTAACATGCCTCATGACTGTTGGGTTTCTCCTATTTCTTACTGCCTGTTGCAGAAGGCTGGGGATACTTTGAAAATAATTTAGACATAGGAAGAGGAAACAAATTCTCAATATCAGTCTTAAGGGTACTAATATCTATTTCCCACCAGATGGATGGGATTTCAGGGTCTGGTAACTTCGTGATGTATACATTTGAAATTTATAAAACGTTCCCTTTGTTTCATCTGTTTGAATGAGGGCAGTAATGATATTCCTTCACTGTATATAGTTATTAAGAGTCCTTTGCTTATGTTAAGGGGGCTTATGGAAGGTTTCAGCCAAACAGAAAACCACTTATTAGGACAAACAGAGCTTTTAAAAGAATACTATACTCTCATGAATAAACTAGTGTCTGATTGGCTAGAGTTGCACTTTAGCTTTTATCAGTAATTAAGGGCAAGCCATGGAGCAAACTCGTTAGTTGACACCAATTACAATTGGTAATGAGTCCAAGAAAAAAGTTATTTATTTCTAAACTTTTGAAGCATAATTGTTGTGTAAATCGGATAGCGTGCAAATCTTTTCCATACGTGTAGGTTGGTAATTGAGAAATAAAATGGTTACCAAATGTTCTCTTTGTCCAGTTTTGTTCTGCAGTCGATCTCTCTCGGGACTCTTTAAAGTGTAAGGAAAAGGTGATGTCAACAGCAACGTACTCTGGGCAAACGGAGCCAGGATTAATTAATAGAGATGAAAGGGAAACACTAGGCCTTTCTTAACCATTGCCCTACAGTCCCCTCAGTTAGATACTTGCTGCTCTGCAGATAACCGAACACAGCCCTGAGGATGAGGACCGGGGCCCGGAGACTGCCTCGTATTTAAAAACAAAACAGAACAGGAGAACAGAGAATGAGGTTTGTCTCCATCTCATTTCCAGCATGTAGTCTTTAAAATGAGGAACTCTCAAGAGCTTTTCCCTTTGAAGTTTAATATGTGGGGTTTTACACCAGTATAACATTTTTAAATGTGTTAAACAAATTAGTCTCTGGTTACAAAAGTTTTGAGACATTTGCAAGTTGCTGTTTAACTAAATTTAATATGTGCTGGCAAAGTTGATGGTGCAGTTGTTCATTTAGAAGAATGCACATTTGGAATGATTAATAAATAAACCAGCCTCCCATTGCTTCAACCTCTGTGTTCATTTGAAGGCAATCTACTTTAAAACGACATTAATATTCTTAGAATTATTATTAGAATAATTGCTTTTACTCCTCTCAGAACACACATTTTTTCTCATTTCCCTTCAGCACAGACAGCTTTTCACTCAGATAGAAACTTCCCATTATTATTCCCCACCCCCAAAAATGAAGAATAGGAATTATACACTTTTCACTAAGGAATAATTAATTTGTCTCAAGTATTAGAACAGAGAATTGTAGAGTGACTTTGAATGGTAGTCTCTGAGGAGTAGCATTGTTTGTTCTCTCCAGTCTTTAATGAGCTTTAGTAAATGGCCAGGAAAAATTACCTTCTTTCTGTAATATGAGAGAGGTGAAGAATGAAGGAAGCTATAGAATCCCTAAGAGAAAAGGGAACGCACACACACATGCACACACTACACACACCTCCTTCACAACGGTACTCGAGTCAGCGTGGAGGACACAGTTCTCCTTTAGACTTACTTGAGGACAAGAGATCTGGTTACTAAGTGCATTAAAACAGAAGCACGTCCCTAATTTGTATTGATTATTTTTATCACTACCACGGTTGAATCTGCTGGGGAAACCATCCATCCTGTAATTCCATGGGGTTGGATATTTGTTACACCCACCATGTTAAATTTCTTTTCTCTCTAATGACTGGAAGAGAATTAGAACAGGAGCTTTAACAGAAATTAGCTGTAAAGGACCTGCCTCTCCCCCACAGGTCACTAAACTCCATGAAAAGATCCCCCAGATTGTAAAGCTCCTACCCTAAAGGAGACTCCCCCCAACCAAACGACTTTTATGAAGAGCCGAATCATTTTCCCCATGTTGCCATAGGCTGCTGGGCTTGCGTAGGGAGCTGCTTTGCCTTGTCTTCAAGAAATGGATCTCTTCCGTCCTAAAGCTTCTCAAGTCAAGGAGAGGTATTGCACTCGTTTAGAGGTGGCCTAGAAAGTGGACTGCCCAAAGCCAGAGAGAGTTAAGCTCTTTCTTTCTTCCGTCCCCTCAACCTTGTGCTAGGGCTTCAGGGAACCATGAGATAGCACCCCTCTTCCTTGCCTGAGTTCTGAACCAACTGAGAAATAACACAAAGGGACAAGGCAGGAAGAGGTCCAAGTATCACTCGCAGACTGATGAAGCTGGTATGTGCAAATGTGGCTTTTATCTGTGGGCAAGTAAGCTAGTAAACAGCACGACTAACCTCACTTCCCAACGTGGGTCCAGCAGCTCCAGGCTCTGCAACCAGGCTGAACGCAGGGCAGGGAGCAGGGCAGAGCCTGACCTGGGGCGCTCTTTGCCTCTTTGCCCTTCAGGGTCCTCCTGTATAAAATGGGGGCATGCCATTGCTGGTGAAGACTCTGCAGGTCACCGTGTTAGCACAAGGCCTAACCTTCAGTAAATGTGCCCGTCTTTCTGTTTATATTCAGATGTAAGGAGATGATAAAACAGCATCAATAGTTTCTAATTATATAATGCTTAGAGTTTACAAATGCTTGATTATAAATATTACAGTGAAGCTTGCATGATTCTAATAAAGCCTCTCCTAAGGCAGGAATTATCTCTGTTTTGCAGGTGAGGAAACTGAAACTCGGAGGATAGCAATGACTTGCTCAAGGTCATTTAGCTGGAAATTGATAGAATTCAGATGTGAATGTGAGTTCTCTCTCCGAATCCTACTTTCTACTCATCTGCTTAGTTAGTAATAGTAGATTTTCTAACACTGAAAAACCAGAGACAGTATCCCTTAAATCAGAGGAGGCAAACTGTCTGCCCAGAGACTTAATCCAGCTACCAGGATTCTGTTTAGCTGACAGTTTCTTAAAAATTTGAGTTTTCTACTAACATTTAAAAATGGAGTTATTACTTGTAAATATTTGGATTTACAGCTTCTCTTAAAAACCACGAGGCCTGGAACCTACATGCCTGTGTGGTTCCCCCGCCTACTGATTCTGCCACCTTGAGGAAGTGACTTCTTTGCCCTCCTTTGTGTGTAAAATGAGGATAGTGACAGTACCTGCCTCGGAGGGGGGTGGAGAATTAAATAAGACATTCAAGATGTTTAGAACAGTCCCCGGCATACAGGTAGGTCCCAACCAACTTTAGGGTTGATTTTCCTTCTATTTCCTACTGTCTGCCAGCAAAATGGAGGCTGGGGATTTTCCTGGAGACCTGCAAACTGTTCTTATATTTGAAGAAGTACAAGATGGAAGTGTTGTTTTAGTCTGACATACAAAGCCAAAGTTGGTTCTTACGCAGAAGGTACAGCTTAACCCAGCATTAATGCCTGAGCTGTTCCAGCTGAGGTTCTGAAGAAAAGATTTGTCATGTCTCACATTTATGATATTTAAAGCAAACAAGGGGAAAACCTAACTCTTGAGCTGGCATTTTAGAATAGAGGCGAGGAGAGGAGAGAAAAAAAAAAGAGAAAAGGAAAGGAACAGAAAGGCAGAGAAGGTTGTTCCGAATATCAGCAAAGGTGACTTCTCATGCTGCCAGAACACTTTAGATGCGCCAGTGCCCCCTGGTAGCAACTTATATTCTGCTTTGTTTTGTTTTCAAAAACTTCAAAGTTTCTCCAGGCTTCATCTTCAATTAGAACAAATGTCAGTAACATGCTTGAAGAAAATTTGTTTAGAGATGTGTATATGGTTGAAAATTGCACATTACACATGCCCCATGCATGATTTTCCACTAAATTTTTAACGATGAGCGGAGGTACACGGTTCCAGATAGACGAGTGCATCTGAATGTATATATCTGGTGCTTTGCACACTGACATAAACACAGCTGCTTTTATACATTTGAGAACATTTGTGTTTATTTGAATGTGTGATGGGGAGGTCATCAAAATGAATGCACTCATTGTGTTTATTTGAATCTCACATCGCTCATAAGAATACATGCCGTGTTTGAACATGCAGTCAAACACCAGCTTCTCTAAAAGGCAAATCAAACCCCAAAAGGCAGTTCAGTGCAAAACCCCATTAATGCCGCATTAAAGTTGAAATTCCATTCACAGGAAAGCCAGAGAGTTTGGAGTTAAAGGTTTTCAGCAATCGTAGTTCTACTAGCTGGAGAGAAGGATGCAGTTTCTTTCCATTACTTTATCACAGTACATATAATTTTTTTTAAAGAGAGAGAAAGAAAGAAAGAGAAAAAGAAAGAAAGAAAGAAAAAGAAAGAAAGAAAGAAAGAAAGAAAGAAAGAAAGAAAGAAAGAAAGAAAGGAAGGAAGGAAGGAAGGAAGGAAAGAAAGAAAGAAAGAAAGAAAGAAGGAAAAGACCAAACTCTAGTACTTAATTATCAGAAATTTTGCAGATCTCTAAGGAGCAATATGCTGTTATAACATCGGTTGCACAAAGAGCACAGAAGCCTTGTTGCTTCTTATCTGGGGGATGTTGCTGGCTGTGTGAGTGAAGTTAGAGACCTCTCTCCGCAGGACTTGGGGTTGCGGATTTGGGTGATGGTTATGGTGATGGTGATGATTTGAATGCATGCTTTAGTCTCTCTTCTTGTAGACACAAGGATGTTCTACTGCCATTTAAAAAAAAAAAAAAAAAAAGACGGGTAGGTATGGATGTGGTCCATGAGTAGAGGCACTTACACATAAGCACGCTTAGCACACTTGCTTTAGTCCTTAAACAGAGACGATCGCCAAACACTGCAATTCATGACACACAGTCTTTTGCACACAAGAGGAAGAACAGCATTAAAATTCAACCCTGACACTTTGAAGCAATGCAGCCTGCAACGTGTGCCCCGTTCTCAACTGTTGCTCTAGTTACAGGTAAAGCCCCCTTTGTCATGGCAGGCTAGCTTTATAAATCCTTCATCCGCCATATGCCACAATTTAGAGTATTCAGCTTGTCATAAACTGAGGCAGCTGCCATCAGAATCTTCAGTTTTAGATTCACATGGCTCGCTACCTGTGGTTTTCTTTGGAAAAAGTATGAAAAGCAAATAAATAAACAGAAGGGAGGAAAGGGGCATGCAGAACAGCAAGATGAGGTTCCTCTGGAAATTAAATAGCAGATGCAGGCGACTGAACAACAACAAGAAAAAGTGTGTTTCTGTTTGGCTTATGAGAGCTGACAAGATTACAGCCGACGGTGGTTTGGCTGGGGAGTAGGAATTTTATTGTACGGTATTAATTAAAGTCGGAGGGGGTGGGATACCCAGAGCAGGAGGTGAGCCCGTGTTTCCACAGAGGCACGGAGCACTAGGGTTCGGCCACCAGGCAAGACTTCAAATATGGGGAAAACTTTCAAAATAAAAGACATAAAAAAAAAAATCTTTAAAGGCCCATGTTGTTGTCACAACAGAACATGCTTAGAGTAACATAATGTCTCCACCGGTTCCCCTTAGAACAATTACAAAATTCCAAACTGCTTAACTTTTTAAATTAGATAAGATCAGATTGATTGAGACCAGAAGCAACACCTATTCTTGTTTTCCATTGTCACTGACTGTAGCTGTGTCTTTGTTTTTCTACCAGGATGCATTTTTGTCTACCTAAAATATTATTACTGCATCGCAGTTTGTTACTCCATTACTTTTAACACTTTCTAAAAAAATGTTTCAGAAATGGCAAATGGAAAAGAGGAGAGGAGTTGTGATTTAAATCAAGCAACTTTCTGAGTTTTATGCGGAAAACAAGCAAGACTATCTCAAACCTCCCCTTTGTTGAGGTCCCAAATATACAAAGGGATCAAACTCCATATAGACAAAAGGATTTTTTCCCTGACTTTGGAATGATATCTTGTTACACTAATGGCTCTTGACAGCTATCATAAGACCCTTCATTTACAATCTTCAGAACTAAGAAAGCTAGACTCTGCCATTTTAAACCTCAGTGTCTCCCAATCAGAAACATTTAAGTTTGCCCCTCGGAAAGAGACGTGGACCCAGGTAAGAGAAAATAGAACCCTTTTAAGTGAAAAGGGAAGTTAAAAAACAGTATATCTGATATGAGCTCATTTTCGTTTTTAAGAATTTAGCATCTGTGTGTGTGTTTATCAGAAAGGACATAGACCAAGGTGCTAATGGGGAATCCTTCTTTTCATTAACTATATTTAGTACTTTTCTATAATACATTTATAATAGGAAAAATATTTTTAAAATACTTTTCAATTGCGGAGATTTTCAAAGTCAGTGACATGATACCATTCAGTTCTACTTCTGAAAATAATTCACTCAAGGATACAGCTCACTAATCCTAAAGGTTCTTGAACAGCATATAGGATAAATCTCTTTGAGATCTGTTCCATTTTAATTGCTATTTCACAGACAGGACAAGACGTCCAGTGGGGACCCCCTCGGGGTCTCATGATAGTAAATGAAGGAGGTCATATGTGAACTAGGTCCTCTGTCTGCAGATATCATGTCCTCTCCTCTATTTAGAGCAGGACAGACATAACATTCTATTGTTTGTCAAAGTTGCCCTCATCTTTCCAACAGCCCAGCAAGGAAGATATTACTATTAACCTCCATGTTAAACACGAGGAAACAGAAGCTCAGAGAGAGAAGGATTTGACAGAGGTCTTGTGGCTAGAATGTGGCCAAGCTGGACTTGTCTAGAGCTCTGATTCTGGGCCTAGAGTTCACCCTTCTGCCTAAGTGAGGTGACACATGCAAGATACCCAGGACATCTCCCACTTGGCCACTGACTGGAGGATCAAGACAGCGTGGGATTAGCTCCTACCCCACACCCATACCCTTGAGCGAGAATGCCTAAATGGGAATTCTGGCTTCACTACTTACTAACTGGGTGAACTTGGGCAAACAATTTATACTTTCTCTGCCTCAGTTTCTGCATTTGTAAAATAGGAATAATAGTAGGGTTCTTTTATGATCCTGGTTCTTCAGAGGATTAAATGGGTTAATGTACATTAAACACTTAAAACAGTTCCTGACCCCTGGTAAATATTGCATGACTTGACTATTACAAGAGGGCAATCTGTGTCACTCACCTTAAATAAAAAGAATTTGTTAATAAATAAAAATAAAAACATGTTATTAAATTATTGCTTTATACTGTGGTCAATTGAAGGCTCTGAGAATGAGGCTTACTCTCTGTTAAATAGAGAGAATAAGTTATTAAACAGGTGTTAAAGACAAATAGCATCAGTGGAGACAGTCTGCTGAGTTAATTAGAAGGATTGAAAGACAATTTTAAAGAGAATAATTTTCTCAGTAAATGAAGCAATCTACCTTGATGTCTGTGTCCAGGAACCACCCCACATCACCTTACGTATACTGTCCCATCCTTAGGACACACTGATAAACTGTCTTGGCTAATAGGAAGCTGGACTAACGGGACAATGTGTGGCTTGTCCAAGGACGGGGTACAAAGCTGATTAGCCAGATAGGATACTGGGTCTCATTCTTCTGGTTACAAGGGGTTAAAAAATTCAGGCATTTGGGTAAAAGCTTGTGCTCCCCAGCAGTGCGGCAACCCCCCTCTTCCTCTCCTTCTCCCTCTCCTTCAATGCTCTCTCTGCTCCCCACGGGGCTTCCAGACCCAGGGCTAATGCCCAGGACCAGGTGAGCCAGCTCCCTGCCCTGCACTGAGAACGAGCTCGCTTTGTCTCCCTGCCCCGCCCCCCGTTTTGCCCCCTGTGCGGTGGATCAACCTCTGTAGCATCCGAACAGTAAGCTCCCAAGCAGGAATCTGGGCGCTGAGGGAGGAAGGGGCAGACCCCGAGCCCACTGCAGTCTGAGGGCAGGTTGCAGGGACCAGCCTTCCACGCGGTCCAGGACAGCTTTCCAGATTTCTCAGACTGGGGTTAGAGGCCATAGTCCTGGCTCCTAATAAAGTATAAGGTCCCATTCCATTTTCTCCTCTCCCCCATTCTCCCTCTCTCCTTGGAATGAGGCTGAGTGGCCGACCAGGAAGAATTCCTGGGTCCCTGAATTTAATATCATGTAATACTATCCCACTCGCACCCCAGCTTTCTGGGACTGCCCATAACCTACTGGCGCTTTCTGGGACTTTCTGGAGGCAATGGTTAGCCCAAAGACTTGTCTCTGACAATGGGCACACCAGGCTGGCTGGCAGGAGGCTGTAGGAGACCCTTGCGGCAGGCCATGATCTGCGGGGTGGCTGCGTTCCAGGGTGTGAGTTTGGTGGAAGGATTCCTGAGGAGGCATTTGTGGTGGATTTTCTGCTTTTGCTACCCATTCTGTGACTCAGCTGGGAAGGCACTGAAAGCTAGGGCAGAGCACAGTCTGGAGAAAGAACCCTGGGCCTAGCCACATGCCCGGCTGGTGTCCATCAGCAACAGAGTTGCCTCTTTGAATGTCTCTGTCAGCACTGAGAAACCAGTTCAGTTTTTTGTTTGTGTGTTTGTTTGTTAAGTTTATAGAATTTTCTTTTCTATTCAAAATGAAAATAGCTTTACTGAGTTCCATGGAAATGACAGCTTTACCATCTAGATTACGTACTAAGAATGTCAATAAAAGTATTGGCACTGCTTTTGGTGCATGCATCTGGGTGTGTTTGAGAATGATGTCTCTCTGTTGATTTAAAACATGTTCATACCTTCCCATTGTCCTTGGGGTGAGCCCTGAGCCCACGTCCTGCCTTCCTCTCCAGCCTCTTCGCTGTTCAGCTCCTCTGCCCTGGATCACCGCCAGGACTGAAGCCAGGATTGGTTCATTCCCTGCGGAGCAGGATCCAGGGGACCCTCTCCATTGCCTGGTGTGTGCGGGGCCGGGTCCTTCGTCTTAGGCCCCCTCTGCCAAGGTTGACCATCCCCCTCTGCTTGGCTGTGCAGGCAAGGGAGTCTACAACCTGAAGAGCCCCAGCTGCAACGAGTTTTCTAGAAGAATCCGCGGCCAGGGTGACACTACGTTCAGAGGGCTCTTCTACCACACCTGTCACCGGTGACTCTGGAAGGCCCCCTCTCTGTGCTTTCCCTTCAAGTCTCTTTGCTCCACCAGAGCGGAAGTTAGGCCCAGACACTGGAAAGGCAAGAAGGATGGAGCTGCTTGAGAGGTGCCTTTACACCCCGGGGACTTGGCTGGCTGTTCACACTCAGTGCTGTCCCCCTGCCTGTCCTATTTCACTCCCAGGCCAGCAGAGAGACGAAGGCAAGAGCTGCCATCTGACAGATTGCCCACATTTGCACTAGAAACCTCTCTCCAAGATAAGACCCAGAGCACCTCAAAACCCTCACTCCCTGGAAATACAACCCGGTCAGTGCCCCTAGTTTACCATCCAGGTACTATTAAAAGACACCAGGCAGGTCCTGGCCCAAAGTCTGTCTCCCCTCGACCTTTTTGTTTTCCAACTTGTGGACTCAGGTACCACGAGAAACTGCATCTCTGAAAGTTTGAAAATCTAGTTTGTGCTCCTCTTGTTAAATGATGGTAACTTATAACCACTGAATCGGAACTCATTAATGGGGCGGCATTAAGGAGTCGCTGCCACATTTGAAATCCATTTCTAGGGGGAGTCTGAGTGCCGTCAGGGACTTTCTCATGGGGTCATTGAAGTCACTACCTTTAGAAAACAAAGTCTTCTATACAACACCTCAAGGTCTCTGCCTGCTTTCTTTTAGGTATTTAACAGAGGATTATATAAGCTCCAATAACTCAATTAATTAAGAGTAAAATGAAGATGGTGATTCATATTTCTTTGGTCAGTGAAAATTTTAACATTCTCCTGACCCTTTTCAGTCTCTTTGTGAATGCTAATAGAAAAATCCTTTGAAAATGGTATTTTGTTAGCAGGGGATATGCCGGCCACTCTGCAGTATCTTCCCACAGATCACTGCTCACATCATTCAGATGTTGAAAATTTTAAATGAAATCAATACCAGCCTATTCACATCAACAGCACTCTCCCCGGCCATGTAAAAATATATAGCGAAATTGCAACCCAAGTGACTTACCCAGCGCTCTTTTCATTACAGGTCATCTATTAAATTATTTCTACAATATTGTATCCGTCACAGAATGTTACGCAATATTCATGCACATTACTTCAGCTACACAGAATCCCTGGGAAATAAATGAGGGTGGGCAGGAGAACTTAAGAGATCTACTAAAATGGGAAGGCATTTACAGTAAGTCCAGTCAAAATTGCCCCCAATGTGATGCTTTTATTATCACTTAAGAAACAGCAATGTCTTCGTCCTTGTGGTTCCAAATTGTTCCATACTCTAGAAAGGAGTATTCCCAGAGAGGTTTCTCGTGACAGTTGACGATGCAGATTTAGAGGAACTTTGCACATGGAGCTTGAGGGTCAAGTCTGCCTCTTCTGTCGTGGACCAAGCGGACGGGCCTGCCTTCGGAGAAACTGACCGTGTCACTGTTTCTCTGGGTTCAGGAACGGCAGCGGGATTAAGAAGCAGAGTTCATTCCCAGTCAAGTCCTCAGTCTTCACTGACAACACCCCCAGGAGGTCCTGCGGTTCCTATTGCCCCTGGTGGCGAGCAGAGAAAACCAGCAGACTGTGCTGAGCCTCGGCCCTGGAATCAGCATCCAGCCAAGATGCATCACGATAGGAGGATGAACGGATGGAATCAATCATTTCCATCACCGCCTGTCCCTGATAGGAACCAGGGAGGGCAGAGGAGCAGGGCGGGAGGGAAAATCTGCAAGTCCAGAGCAGCGGGGCGGGAGCTAAGCCCAGCCTGGGCAGAAAACAAGGAAAACCTCACATAAGGAAATGCGGGTCAGAAAGAGGGAAAAGGCACTAAGTTCTCCAAATGTCTAGAAATTGTCCTCACCTGAGAGAGTCAACTGCAAACAACCCGCCATCCTAGGGTCTCCTCTTCCCGTGGATCATGGACTTGGCAGCCTTGTGGTCTGAGGATGCTGATGGCTATGGGCTGGGGGATGCCCCGCCCTTCCTCACAGAGCATGCTGCTCCCTGGGCCTCTGGCTCTAAGGCACGAGGCACTGGTTGGAAGCCCAACTCTGGTACCTCCTCAGCTATGGGGACACAGCTATATGGGAGGTCAAGCCACACGATCTCTTTAGGTCTATTTCCTCCCCTTTAAGAGACAGGGCTGAATCAGACACCACTTCGGATAGGATCCTCCCAGAACTAACACTGGGGAGTTCGTCAGGCCAGAGTCAGGGCCTGCCTGCTCCCAATCACTGCCCCTCTGATTGGTCTGGTACTTTTCATAGCGAAACCCAGACACAGATGTTGAGTGTAGCGGGGGCTGCCTCCCTTCGTAAGACTGGCTGTCTTTATTGAGTGCTTACCCTCCTGAATCTCCTTTAGTCCTCCTAGGAACCACATGGGGCTTACTATTTATGTCCCCATTTTACAGATGAGGAAGGGGAGGTATGGAGGAGTTAAGGAGCTGCGCAGATCCCCGAGCTAGTCCCCAGCAGAGCCAGATGGAAACCTGGGTCTGCGTGGCCCCAAATCAGAGCTTTTAGCAGCCGGAGCACACTGCCTCTCTCCCTCTCTGCCCTTTAATGGAAGCAATACGAGGATTGAGTGTCTTCTTTTGCAGGGTAGCCTTCAACCACTAGCCGAGAATCCAGCAGGGGTCTACCCCATGTTTCCTCCAGGCGCAGTCAAGAAGCAGAGGGCTCCCGGGGACACCCCGCCTCACTACCCATCTTCCTCTTATGCTGCATCTAGGACCCTTGGCTTCACCCAAGTCATCCATGTCCTAGCCTTCGTGGCTAACACAATCCTCTCCCCACATTCTACCCACATCTACACCCCAGTCAAAAGATGATACCTCCAGGTCCCAATCTTTCTGGGCCTTGCTCTCTGCTATGAGGCTGCCAAACAAGGCACGCCAAGGGATGCTAAGATAACGTATAGAGCCTTGGACAGTGTGTCCTATGCCTCCATCAATTTAGAACATTTTAGAAGACAGTGGTCTGAATCTAAAATGGTAAGTCAGTGTGGTTGCCAAGGGGGAGGGGGAGTGGGGGAGGGTAGGATTGGGAGTTTGGGGATTATCAGATGCAAGCTATTATATATAGGATGGCTAAACAACAAGGTCCTTCCTACTGTATAGCACAGGGAACTATATTCAATGTCCTGTGATAAACCATATGGAAAAGAATATGAAAAATAATATATATGTATAACTGAGTCACTTCGCTGTAGAGCAGAAATTAACACAACATTGTAAATCAACTATACTTCAATAACATTTTTTAAAAAACTTCACTCAAAAAAAATTGTAAGTCAGAATTTCTGGGCCTCAGGGAAGGTCATTTGAAGGAGACTTGGGGAAGAAGCAGGTCTGGCACATCTGCCAGCATCCCAGTCAATGATAGAGGGCTACCCCAATCACCTACAGGACTCGTACGGCCCAGCCTGGGGACTCCAGGGTACCCTGCAGCAATGGAAACACACTGAGGGAGGAAACCCTCCATCAGGAAAGCTGTTGGTGGTTTGAGAAGTGGAGGGTAGAGCGTAAGAACAGATGAAGCAGGAAGTGGCCTGACTCGTTTCTAATCGCCATGGTGGGAGTGACCCCCAGCCTTCCTGAGGTTGACACTTGGCACATGTAGTGCGTAGTTAATGGAGCCCACGGTTCTGCCACACTGTTTTTCAACTCAATCCACCAAAAATTTTGAAAGGAGATTTGTATGTACAAGGTCTCAGTGTTGAATCTGGAGACATGGAGATGAATAAGACACAGTCTCTGACCCTGAGAACCTCAAAGTCTAGTGGGAAAGTCAGACACACACAGAAGTAGCCACAATACCAAACAGGCAATGATTAACGCTAAATAGAGATAGAGACACAGAGGGCTGAGGGGCTCAGAGGCCAGCTGTTTATACTGTCCACGCAAAGGAATTTGCAGAGGAAGGGACCTGAGCTGGGCTTTGGGAACACGAAATGCAAAAGCCTTGCCCCTCTTTGAACACTTAATACATACCCAGGTTTCGACAGGCATCGCCCAGAAAGTCACCAGAGCACTGTGGGGTGGGGGGGGCTGACCCCCTTTTACACAGGAGGAAGCTGAGCCTTATGGGGTGTGAGAAGCTCAGCCAAGGGATAGCCCGGGCAGCAGCCAAACCCAAGCCTGTGTGCCTCAGAGCGGAGAGAGCCCTACAGGCCCAGAGAACAGGGGTGTCCAAGGCCTGGGGCTGGAAAGTGCCCAGTGGGTTTGGAGAGAGGAAGGGGAGCAGGTTTGCTAGGGTTGAGGTCCCCTGGGAGGGGCTTGGGATGGGTCAGGGAGGTGGGAGACATGGAGAGGGTGAGACTGTGTCACCTGGGGGCAAGAGCAGGGTCTCTGCAGCCCCGTTTGGGCTTATGTCCCAGTTCTACTGCTTACCAGCTGTGGAACCTCAAGTAAGTCGCTTAGCCTTTCTGTGTCTCAGTTTCCTCATCTATAAAAGGGGGATAATGGCACCCCTCATAGAGTTGTTTGAGAATAAAGAGCTGACACATGTAATAGGACAGTGCTGGGGGCATAGTGAATGCTATATGTGCTGCTGCTTCTTCTTCTTGTTCCTCCTCTTCTCCTTCTCCTTCTCCTTCTTCTTCTTCTTCTTGACAGAGGCAGTGTAGACTCTGGCTTAGAGCATGCATTTTGGAGCCAGGTGGCCTGATTCAAGCCCTGGCTCTGCCACTCAGTGGCTGTGTAACCTTGGTCAATTTATATCACATTCCGGTGCCTCAGTTTGTTCATCTGTAAAATAGGGCCAACAGTGCCTGTCTCACAGGGTTGTCACAAGGCCTCAAGGAGACAGTTTGCCAAAACAGGAAGTCTGGCTCCACATACAAAGTTATTTCCTAAGTCATATTCTCACTCTCCTCTGTTGCTGGTTATAGGCTAAAAGTTTCTTTGCAATCAGTTGTGCAAGTGTCCTCCTGGGAAATCCAATAAAAAGTTCAGCAAAAGAACTGTAAATTCTTAATTGTAGGGGGTTAATAGGGGTTTATTACAGTAAACTTACCTCACGCATGATTTAATATGTCAAAACTACAGTTTGTAATTAAAAACCTAAGGAATCATGCACGCTGAGGCTTATAACACGCAAATTTTAGTCTGAGACAACTAACTCAGGAAACCGTAAAAGACAAAGCAATGTATATAAATCACGGCTTGGGAGGGGGCAAGGTCTCAGGAGACAGGTAGATCTACTCGGGGATTTCGATCAGGCCCCTCAATATAGGTTCTCAAGCCCTTGACATTTGAACTGTTCAACCAGCTCCAAATGGAAAACAAGCACACAAACTAGGGGCCCCGCCAGTGTTGACCCCCTGCCTCAGTTTTCAGTGCCCAGCCTCCTGCCTTCCCACAAACAGTCACTTAAGCAACGTCTTCAAGACAGAAGCTCACCCTCCATGCTTTCATCTGAACCTGCAGATCTGGCATTAGTTTGCATTAGAGCTATGGATCCTTTTTGCTTAAGTGATAAGGAAAAACTGTGGTAAAGGTCTGGAAGTTTCTCAAGGTAACAGCATATTTCAGTCAGAGGACAGCATTGCGTAGCAGTTAGGTAGACAGACCTGGGTGAAGGCTGACCCACCGCTCAGTGGGACCTGGGGCAGGTGCCCTCAGCTCTCAGCTAGCGTGCGCAACTTTCTTCTTTTGTAAAATGAAAGCAATAATAGTCTCTACCTCTTACGGTTGTTTTGAGGACTATATAACACTGTAAAGCACCATGCCTAGTGCACAGTAAGCACTTAATATTTATTATTATTATTAACACTTTACTTAGGCAAAAGAGTCAAGAAGAAGGAGGGATGGAGAGGGGGAAACCCTAAAACCTGCATCACTCTTTGCCTTGTCCAGAATCACAGAGATGTTTCCTTTTCTGAAAAAGAGATGCCTTCCTGAGTTAGAAGCAATAATTATAAAATTCAACAAGTTATCTAATAAGTTTTACTCTTTGGCAAGAAGGTTGAAATTTCACTTAATGTCGTGCCTGACATTTCCCCTCAAAGGAAAGTAAAATTGAAAAAGTTGGTGCCGAAGTTATTTTTGGAAAGAAAAACCAAACAAGAGGTTAATTGATTTGAAAGCTTTGGTTGTAAAATACCTACAAGTTGAATTTCTGTTTGTTTTCATTTTAAGTCACGTTTAGAAGCAGATATTTATGTGTGTATGTGTATATACATTTTATACACATTTATATTTCTGGTTTGATGTCATAGAGTTTAAAGTTCTTTGTTCCTCTGTGAACAAGAAGAGAACCCCCTCACACTATAATTGCCTTGGAGTCTAGGGCATGAAGCCTCCGTGTAGCCCTGAGACAGCCTTCTCTACCGGTGGAGGGGGCACTACGGTAAATGGGTCTCCACTTGTTTGACATGACTTCCAGCTGGAGTGTCGCTCGCTGGAGCATTGCTGCCCCTCCTTCCCACCCCCCCATCCCTGCTCCCCACTTCCTTCTGGTCCCCAGAAGGAGAGGTTGAAACCAGCCCAGCTCTCAGTGGCCTTCCATTCGCTGCTCTCATTTCCTGAGCTGGGATCCCGCGTGCCCGCAGGAGGGCGGTAGTGCTCCTGCTTCTGTGTCTTGTCCTAGGGAAGGTGTCTAGGTGTGTCCTTGCCTTCCGCTCCGGTTCCTGAATGGTGAGGAGCAGAACATCCAGTTCATGGTGGGGAAGAGAGCTCTTCTCTGTGTCGCCAGCAACGCATGTTGTAACAGTCAGTATCTTCCACTTCAAATCCAAACAGATGGACTGGGGTATTTTTTGTTTTTTTTTTTTAACCTCCTGGGCAATCTGCAAGTGGTTATGTGAGACTGGCCAAATGGGCTCCAATCGTGGCCTCAGTTTTGGGGTCTCCCGATCAGGACTTAAGGAAATCAGATTCACTAATAAGCCAGGAGACTTAGAACGCTAAAACTTAGAAGAAAAAAAAAAAAAAAGAGTTTAAGGCTGAATGGGCTTCCTGCAGCAGTGTCCTTGCTAAATAAATGCTAGCATTTGCTTTTCTTCGTGAAGGGTGGGAAAATGTTTTCAAGAAAAAAGTGAGAAGAGAGTCCTTGTCGTTAGACCCATCCGTGAGGAAGTCTGTATGCAGTGGATGCTTCTATTTAAAATTCAGGCCTGAGCGCCACACAGGTGTTTCTCCCAGAGCCAACAGTCTCTGGCAGTTCCACTTCCCACCCCACCCCTGCCTCCACCCAGAAACATGCTCCCCTCCTGGCCTTGAACATTCTCTTGGGCTTGGATTGGAATCTGGCTACTCTTTGGCATTGCCATAATTATGTTGGTCAGGGCCTGTGTTCTTGACAAAGAAAACATTCCTCTGACTCAACCTGAGTAATCCTTAATGAGTTCTTGTATCTTGTGATAAATTTCATAATTATTCAGCCCCTACCACTAACACCGAAATTCATCAGTCAAAGCAAATTAGCTGAGATTCATTAGAATAAGACATCTAGTAGGCACATGTACTTTATTAGCCTCTTACACCAATAGTTTTAATTAGGTACATATTTCACAGCTCTCGAGCTACTCCAGTGAAGGGCTGCCTTTATCTCTTTTATTTACAGTAACAAGCTATCAAACAAACACCACCATAATTAAACTTGGATATAAAAAGACTTGCTTTATTAATGGCAGCCTATTCGAGCCTTGGATTTCTGAAACCTGCACTAGACAGATATTTTTATTAATTAAATAAATGCTATTCAATTAAACTGAAAAGATGAGGTGGTGCATGAGGGGGCCGTGAGCTTAAGTCAAGAGTGAGATTCTCTTCTTCCTTCCTTGCTGATGGTTTCCTCTAGCTCACCTTCAGCAGGGGAGAAAACATCTCTTCATCAGATATTTTAGTGAGGAGAAAAGTGATTAAAATCCAGAACATTTTTAAATTATTAATAAGGAATTTAAATGATGTTATAAAAAAGGGAAATACAGGAGACAATGTTACACATTCATAGAATTTGGGCTCATGCATAATAAACAGTCGAAAACACTTTACTTATAATACAACCCAAGTTAAAAGAGGCAATAAGCCATGCCACACGCTTTTATACGCGGGTGTCAATAAATGACAAATGGCGCCATCTGCTGGTCTTCCAGTTAAACACTTTAAGAGCCAGTTGTCAGAGCCATCAGTTCTGAAGTTGTCAAAAAATAAAAGGAATGATAAAACTCTGTGCCTACTGATACTTCCATATGGGTAGGCAAAGTTTGAGCTTAACTCTAAAAGTCTCATCCAGAGGCTACAGGCAAGACAATGAGGAGAGATTGCTAACCTTTCTGGTCTCTTAAGAGCCAATGTGAGTTGAGCTTTTTCTGAGGTATACGCAGAAGAATCACAGCCAGACCCTCAAAAGGCAACAGGGCATTAAAAAAAACAAACAAACTGCAAAGTGCACCCTGAGTTGAGGGATTAATAACACCTGCTGCCTGGGAACCCTGAGTTACTGGATTACTATACTGGGGAGAAGCACAGAATTCTGGCAAGGGACCACTGAGCTCTCTGGCTGATGCCGTGATACCATCTCCATCCATCCTCAAGTCCTTCTCTGGAATATTTGTTTCTTTGTTTCCATTTCCACCTCCCTGTTAATTGTTTGTGTCTCTGTGCATGAATATGAAATTCCTCACTCTTCAGACCTCCCAGGGGCTGGTGTGAAACCAAATAAAAAACATCATTTTAATATAAATGAGCTGGATCGATTAACTAAACCAGTTTCTACAAATCACTGAACAAAATTATACTTGCAACAACCTTTGAATAACATCTTTTGAAATTCAAATCCTCAAAAAGAGAAAAATTATCCATAATCCCAGTTTCTGCAAAGAGCCTCCCTCTCTTTAAGCTTGACCAACTAAATCAGTCCTTCGGAGGCCACCAATACTTGCAAATTGAAAATCTACATTTCCAGACACCACAGTCACCGGTACCTTTATCCCTGGCCACATTTGGAGTAAAACATGAAATTAGATCATTTTTAAGATTCCTTTCTTGTTGTTATAATATTGCTCATAAGTAACAGATAGCGGAGAAAATAATTTACATTTTTATAGGATATCATTTAAGAGGTTATTGTGAATAAAAATGTTATTTAAAAAATTTGAGTAACTTTATATTGCTTCTGCCCTCTATGTGAGGTAGGACTCAGAAAGTTTCTTCCAATGGGACTGCGGTAAGAAGAGGTTACCCCAGCTATAGCCTGCCAGTTTATAAGGCAGGTTACACATAGTGTAGAGTGATTGTGTGGGTGTAGGTATGGATGTGAATGCATTTCCTCAAGTCCATCTTCTTTGGGGCTTAAATCTCCTGTGAAAATAGAAAACAGCCTGGAAAATCTTCCTGCTAGGGAGAATCAGCTACCCCTGAAATATTCCTTATTGTGAGTGAACAGTTCATTTTAATTCCATGAGTTCCTTGCCAGGGTTCTGCCTTCCTGAGTGGCCCTCTGCCTTGGGTAGGGGTCCATATCGATAGCCACCTGTAGCCCTCTGTTTTGCGGCCTTGGCCTTGGCCCGGGCCCTTGGGTCTCTGCTTTTCTCAGCTCGCCCTTTGGAGTCACAGATCTTTCACAGCCCTGGGGGTTCTGAAGAGCCAGTGTCTCCTATCTTCAATCAGCAAGATCCCTACACCCCTTTTCTCTCTTTCTTGTGCCCCTCGCTGCTTACTGACCCCACAGACCACCCTTAATTTTAATTCTTATGTGAGCAAGAGGGTGACTTCAGATCCACCTCTGCTCAGGCACTTCCAGGCGGCCCTGCCTCATCTCAGACTGGAGGAAACAGACAGCAGTGAGGCCGGTCAGCAATGGCAGTGAAATGGAGGAAAAGGAAAAGAGAAAAAGAGGCTGATGTGCATTGACACTTACACGCCGGGCTCCGCATTCAGTGCTTTATCACTATCTCCTTGAGGCCTCACAACAATCCTGTGTAAGTGGGATAATATCTGTGGGTTATAGATTTGGAGACTGAGGCTCAGAGAGGTTGGGACCCTTGCCCATCATCACACCAGCACTGCGGTGGGATCTGATTTCAAAGCCCTCGCTGTTTTCATGGCACCACGTGGCCTCCTCAAAGCAAAACCCAGCAGCAAGAACTGCCTCCAACAAAGAACCTGCTCAGGGGTCCAGGAGATACTTGTCCAGCCTCACCTGCCTGGTCCCTCCATTGCCTTTGACGAAACCCTTCCTCCTGTGATGCTTTCCCTGCCTCCGATCTCTCTGCCTACTCTACCTCTAGCTCTTCTCTCAAATGGTCCTTGAACACGCAAGTCCCAGAATTCCAACCTCAGTCCATGCTCCTCTGCCACACACCCCCTCCCTGAGTCACCCCATCCAGCTTCAAGGCTCCAAAAGCCAGACAGCACCTCCCAGACCCCCAGCTCGAGCTCTCATCCTTCACCTGAGCTTCTCATTCATTTGCTCAAATTCCCGCTAAGCCTCTCTGTATGGACACCCCACAGACACCTCAAACTCAACGCGCTCAGAATAGTTCATTTTCCCACCAAACTACATCTCCCTTCGTATTGCTCATCTCAGTCAAGGGCATCTCCATCCGCAGTCCCCTAGGCCTTGAAACTTGAGGTCGTCCTGCTGTTTCTTGAGCCCCCAGCACGATCAGTCACACAGTTCTAATCACACCGCCTCCTAAATAGGCTTAGATCCCGTGTCTTTCTCTCTGCCCCTCCTGGCACTCTTCCACTTCCTACAGTATGTGGCCATCTATTTCTGTCTATTGTAATGACTTCCTAACTACATCTCTGTCTCCAGATTTGCCTTCTCAAATCTTCCCTTCAGAGTCATCAAAGAAATGTTTCTAAAATGCAGATCTTTCTGTATCAGTCTATATTTTGCAAGACTCTCTTGATCACTAGTGTCAGAAATTCGCTCCACACAGACTTATGCAAAAGAGGGAATGCATTGGTTCTTACAACTTGAGAAGTGGACCCAGGTGTTCAGAGGTAAAGCTGAACTCTGTGTTGAAGTTGGTTCATTTCTAGGAAGGCTCTCCTCGTGGTGACCAGATGGCCCTTAGCAGCTCCAGGTGTACGTTGTAGAAGCTTAGCAACCTCAGCAGAGAGAACCTTGTTCCCAAGAGTTCCAGTATAATCCTGGATTGATTCCAATGTGGTCCATTTCGGGTCACGTGTTAACCTCTGAGCCAATCACTGTGACCTGGAGGATGAAATACTGCTTGCTCGTGGGCACATCACATGCCTACCACCGCTGTACTTCACCTGACCCGCGTGAACTGAGAGGTGGGAGCAGGATTCCCTAAGGGAAATCAAGGGCTCTTACCCGAAAAGGGGAAATGGATTCTAGGCATCTATGAACCTCCCCTTTAAAACCTTTCAACATTAGGATGCCTATTATCCCCCAAGCAGAAAACAACTTGTGTTGGCAAGGATATGGAGAAATTGGAACCCTTGTGCACTGTTGGAGGGAATATAAAATGGTGCCACTGCTATGGAAGACAGGATGTCTATTCCTCAAAAAATTAAGCGTATAATTACCATATGACCCAAAAATCCCACTTCTGGATATATACCCAAAAGAACTGAAAGCAGGGTCTCAGACAGGTATTTGTACACCCATATTCACTGCAGCATTATTCACAATAGCCAAAGGGTGGAAGCAAACCAAATGTTCATCGATGGACGAATGGATAAATTGTAGTGTACAATGGAATATCATTCAAACTTAAAAAGGAACAAAATTCTGATACATGCTACAACATGGATGAACCTTAAAAACATTAGGCTACGTGAAATAGCCAGACCTAAAATAAAATATTGTATAAATCGAGATATGTGGAATAGTCAAATTCAGAGAGAAAGAAAGTAGAATAGTAGTTACCAAGGGCTGGAGTGAGGGGATTGGGGATTTATTATTTAACTGGTATAGAGTTTTAGTTTGGGGTCATGGAAAAGTTCTGCAGATGGAGAGTGGTGATGGTTGCACAAAAATGTGATATTCTTAATGCCACTGAATTGTACACTTATACAGGGTTAAAATGGTGAATTTTATATTATATATATTTTATCTCAGTAAGAAAAAACCTCTTTCAATAGCTGCCCATTGCTTTCTGGATCAAGTCTGAGCTCCTAAGTATGCCATAAAAGGTCCTTTGGACCCAACCCCTGGCCACTTCTTCAACTTGTGCTGTGCTCTCTACCTCACCCTAAAAGGACACTGTCCCACAGAAATTTCTATAATAATAGTAATGTGCTATACCTGTGCTGTCCAATATGGTAGCCACCAGCTATATGTGGCCGCTGGGCACTTGAAATGTGGCCAGTGTAACTAAGGGACTGAATTTTACATTTAAGTTAATTTAGATTTAAATAGCCATGTGTTGGTGGCTACTCTACTGGACAGCACAGTTCCAAAATATAAGAGTTACATCAGGTTATTTTGTAACCCGTGCCTTTGCTCATTCTCTTCCTTCACCTCAATGTCCTTTCTTCCCTTTCATTCTCAATTCCTGAGCTAAATATGGAAGCTTCCAGTAAGGTAGGGTTGGAAGGACTTCTGGGCACTTTGTATCATGGTAGTTCTTCTCACTCTGGTATTGTTTTACGCATTCATTCATTCTTTTTCACAACTCCTTGCTAGGCACTGGAGATGCAAAGACAAATCCAGTTCTTGGTATAGAGCTCACAATCAGTATCTCTTCCAGCAACCTGACTACCTTATTCTGCCCATTAACAAGGTCATTTGCCCACCCCCAGTGACCTCAGCCCTGACAATCCCTCACTGCCTGGCTTCATTCTTCCTCCCACCAGCTACTCTTCAACTCCTGATCTACAGCAAAAAAACACTCACCTTTGTCTCCCACATCTGGAATATGGACAAATCTAGGAGGCTGCAAAGGTCAGCCACTACACGGAAAGGGACTATGTGTGGGAGAGAGGCCCCCGAACCAGGGCTGTCCTATGTCTGCCGTAGACATCTTTAGGCTATACCTCTCTATTAAAAATTGGTCATACACATCCCCAAAAGTCTCCTCTGAAAGAGGGGGTGCAGTCTCTTTGAGGATAAAGAACAGAGGAACGTTGGCCATCCATCTCAGGACACAGTCACTCAGGGGGATGGTACCTGGCCTTTAGGATAGAAGATGAGAGTATTGGCTCTCATCTCTGGGGGTATCAGAATCACCTGGGATAACTTTCTAAAAATAAGGATTCTTGGGTCCTGCTTAGGCTTACCGAACAGGCATCTTTGGGGGTGGGACCTGGTTATTTGTAGTTGAGGACTCTACACAGGTGATTGTGTTATGACCAAAGCCTGAGAATCCTCAGCCTAGATTCTAAGGAAATAAAAACCTGGGCCAAGGAACAGAGCATGAGGGTGCTGAGAAGATATTACCATGAGCGCCTGGCAACAGCACCCCATGTGGAAAACTCTGGAACCAACGGTTAGCAGCAGGTTAAGTCTGGATACCCACCTGTATTAGTCTGCTAGGGCTACCCTAGCAAAGTACCACAGGCTGGGTGACTTAGACATCTAAAATTTATTTTTTCATAATTCTGGAGGCTAGAAGTCAGAGATCAAGTTGTCAGCAAGGTTGGTTTCTTCTAAGGAATTTCTCCTTGGCTTATAAATGGCCATTTTCTTCCAGTGTCTTCACATGGTCTTTACTCTGTACACATCTGTGTACTAATTTCCTCTTCTTATAAGAATACCAGACTTATTGAATTAGGGCCTACCCTGATGACCTCATTTTAATTTAACTACCTCTTTTTATTTAATTGAAGTATAGTTGATTTACAATATTATATTAGTTTCAGGTGTACAACATAGTGATTCAATATTTTTGTAGATTATATTCAATTTAAAATTATTACAAAATAATGGCTATATTTCCCTGTGCTGTACCATATATCCTTGTTGCTTATTTATTTTATACATAGTAGTTTGTATCTCTTAATCCCATGCCCCTATCTTGCCCCTCTTCCTTCCCTCTCCCCACTGGTAACCACTAATTTAACTACCTCTTTAAAGATCCTATCTCCAAATACACATTCTGCATATCGGGGGTTAGGACTTCAACATATGAATTTTGGAAAGGACACAATTCAGCCCATAGCACCACCCTACTTTAAGGACAAACAGAAGTCTTCCTTCTCAAAGTCCATAGAAATCCTATGTGCAAAAGCTTCTCAAAGTCCATAGAAATCCTATGTGCAAAAGCTTTTCCTGAGTTGCAAAAACCTGACTCCTGATCTCGTCAACATCTTTTGCAAAAGTCTCACGTTAAGCAGAAGAAAAGTGACCCATGATAGCACATATATGATTTGAAATAGAAATTGTTATTATGAGAATATTTACAGTTTTTCTCCTTCTTCCCTTAGTTATATTCATGTCTGACTGCAAGTTACAGAAAACCTGAATAACAGTGGCTTAAATAAAAAGGCTTATTTTCTTTTTTTTTTAATTAACTAATTAATTTATTTATTTTTGGCTGCGTTGGGTCTTCATTGCTGTGTGTGGGCTTTCTCTAGTTGCAGCGAGCTGGGGCTACTCTTCGTTGCGGTACGCGGGCTTCTCATTGTGTTAGCTTCTCTTGTTGCAGAGCACAGGCTCTAGGCACGTGGCCTTCAGTAGTTGTGGCACGTGGGCTCAGTAGTTGTGGCACACGGGCTTAGGTGCTCCACGGCATGTGGGATCTTCCCAGTCCAGGGCTTGAACCCGTGTTCCCTGCATTGGCAGGCGGATTCTTAACCACTGTGCCACCAGGGAAGCCCAGGCTGATTTTCTCATGTAACAAGAAGTCTGGAGATGGGCTGCTTCTGGTGTTGGCTCTGAAATTTGTGGATGTCAATATCAATGCCTTTGTGCTTCTCATGGATTTTCTCTCATGCTTGTGACTTCCTGGTCACAGGTGGTTGCTGTAGATCCAGGTATCACACTGTCATTCAAGATAGGAAGAAAAATGGAGGAGCCATGCCAGCTATATCAGAACCTTTTCCAGGGAAACAAAAATATCCTTAGAAACTCTCAGCAGACTTTCACTTATATGTCATTGGCCAGAACTGTCACATGGCCACTCCTAGCTACAAGGGAATCTGGAAGAGCATTTGTCTGGGTACATTTATTCATTCATTCAACAAGTATTGACAGTGTGTCTAATATATGTCAGATACCATTCTAGGCACTTGGGATACAGCAACGAATAGAAGACAAAAATCCTTGCCCTCATGGAGCTTATAATCTGAAAAGAGTTTACACCCTAGTGTTCATATTGTCACTTCCCCTAATAACATTGTGTGGATAGATAACACATCTGCAACATCATCTAGCCTGCAACAACAGAACCCTGTAACTTCCATCCTAATTTTTCATTTGCATCCCCTCCTTGAAAAGAGTCTTGCTCAAGCTGGGCTAGGTCAACTTAACATAATAAAGGAACAGATGAGGGGAGGAAGGGGAGGAAGAGAAAAATCAGTGAGGGTCTGAGATGAAGAGAGCTTTCCAGGAACTGTGGAGAAGGGCTTCTGGAATAGCCATGGGCTGTAATGGAAATAAACAAGAGAAGAAAGGGAATTGTTATGTTCTTCTTTGAGTCTTATTCATGATTTTTGAGATCTGAGTAAAGAAGTTGGGCTACAGTATTCAGAAATTCCTTTTCTTCAGTGGGTTGTATTGCTCTGTGACACTGCTCTGATACTGAACCACATGGACCCAAAGTTCATAAGTGTAACATTTTATTTGTAGTTGATGTTTGCGGTCATCACTCCTTGGCTTTGTATCGTGCAACCTCATAAGCACCTTGCAAACTTTATGTTAAGCTGTGGCAGCATCACTCTTCCACGCTAAAACCACCTGCCCTCATTCTCAGAGTTACTCGCACACAACTCCTTCCCCAGTTCCCAAGCTGTATACTCCGCAGAGCCCCCTGTAGCCCGTTCAACCTCCTCCACCAGTTGCATCCAAGCAGGGGCACTGTCTGTCCCCTCAACCCCCCAACATACAGCGAGGAGAAAACTCCACGGCCAGTTAAGACAAAAGGAAAAATCCACAGTGAATTTCTCACAGTCTCAGTCTTTCAATCTTAACCCCATGTCAGGGAACACCAGCGCACTTCTCTAAATAAATCTTTTTTGGAAAATCTTTCCTCTTCTTTTTTCAAAAACACAGCAAAAGACTCACCCAGTTTAAATTAGTAAACAGAACACTCTGTATCCTCTGCAGAGACGTTTCAGATGTCCTCACAGTTTACTCCAAGAATAATGGGTAAAACTTGTCTTATATTTGTGACTCAAGAGCCAATCTTAGTGAATTTCCCAAAACAAAGGAAGTCAGAGAATCAAGCAGCTAACAAACCACACCCTCCTACCCATGCTGTATCCTTACTAAAATTAAAAAGAATAATAATATAACAAAATTCCCCTTCTCTAGAAAAATAAATAGAAGATTCTGGTGGGGTTTTTTAATTCAATTTCATTCCTTTGAGCCATCCCATATATATATATATATATATATATATATATATATATATATATATATATATATACATACTTACAAAGTACATATGCTCATGTATTCTGTGTTAGTCAGCGTTATGTTCTTCTGGGAGCTGCAGAAAACCTTTGAGGCTTAAACAAGATAGAACTGTTTTTCTATCCCAGGTAACATACAGGCAGTCATGTCAGTCTCAGTGTTTCTGTGGAGCTCCACAGTGTCAGGGACCAAGGCTCTTATGTTATTTCACCACCATGTGTGTTCTCCACTTCCAAGGTCACCTTCTTGGCCAAGATGGCTACTCTAGCTCTAGCTTCATGTCACATTTCCACAAACACACAGACGAAAAGAAGGAAGTACTTATCACTCCTGCTCACATCTCACTGGCTAGAATTTAACTATCAATATATGGTCACAACTAGCACTTTGGGAAAGGCAGTCTTTTTAAAATTTTTTTATTTTTTTACAGTAGGTCCTTGTTGGTTATCTATTTTAAATATAGCAGTGTGTATATGTCGATCCCAGACTCCCAATCTATCCCTCCCATGAATAAGAAATGAAGTCATTTTTTTTTAACATCTTTATTGGAGTATAATTGCTTTAAAATGGTGTGTTAGTTTCTGCTGTATAACAAAGTGAATCAGCTCTATGTATACATATATCCCCATATCCCCTCCCTCTTGCGTCTCCCTCCCACCCTCCCTATCCCACACCTCTAGGTGGTCACAAAACACCAAGCTGATCTCCCTGTGCTATGCGGCTGCTTCCCACTAGCTATCTATTTCACATTTGGTAGTGTATATATGTCCATGCCACTCTCTCACTTCATCCCAGCTTACCCTTCCCCCTCCCCATGTCCTCAAGTCCATTCTCTACGTCTGCATCTTTATTCCTGTCCTGCCCCTAGGTTCTTCAGAACCTTTTTTGTTTGTTTGTTTAGATTCCATATATATGTGTTAGCATACGGTATTTGTTTTTCTCTTTCTGACTTACTTCACTCTGTATGACAGACTCTAGGTCCATCCACCTCACTACAAATAACTCCATTTAGTCTCCTTTTATGGCTGAGTAATATTCCATTGTATACATGTGCCACCTCTCCTTTATCCATTCATCTGTCAATGGATACTTAGGTTGCTTCCATGTCCTGGCTATTGTAAATAGTGCTGCAATGAACATTGTGGTACATAACTCTTTCTGAATTATGGTTTTCTCAGGGTATATGCCCAGTAGTGGGATTGCTGGGTCATATGGTAGTTCTATTTTTAGTTTTTTAAGGAACCTCCATACTGTTCTCCATAGTGGCTGTATCAATTTACACTCCCACCAACAGTGCAAGAGGGTTCCCTTTACTCCACACCCTCTCCAGCATTTATTATTTGTAGACTTTTTGATAATGGCCGTTCTGACTGGTGTGAGGTGATATCTCATTGTAGTTTTGATTTGCATTTCTCTAATGATTAGTGATGTTGAGCATCCTTTCATGTGTTTGATGGCAATCTGTATATCTTCTTTGGAGAAATGTTTATTTAGGGCTTCTGCCCATTTTTGGATTGGGTTGTTTGTTTATTTTGATACTGAGCTGCATGAGCTACTTGTAAATGTTGGAGATTAATCCTTTGTCAGTTGCTTCGTTTGCAAATATTTTCTCCCATTCTGAGGGTTGTCTTTTCTTCTTGTTTAAGGTTTCCTTTGTTGTGCAAAAGCTTTTAAGTTTCATTAGGTCCCATTTGTTTATTTTTGTTTTTATTTCCCTATCTCTAGGGAGTGGGTCAAAAAGGATCTTGCTGTGATTTATGTCAGAGAGTGTTCTGCCTATGTTTTCCTCTAAGAGTTTTATAGTGTCTGGCCTTACATTTAGGTCTTTAATCCATTCTGAGTTTATTTCTGTGTATGGTGTTAGGAAGTGTTCTACTTTCATTCTTTTACATGTAGCTGTCCAGTTTTCCCAGCACCACTTATTGAAGAGGCTGTCTTTTCTCCACTGTATATTCTTGCCTCCTTTATCAAAGGTAAGGTGACCATATGTGCATGGATTTATCTCTGGGCTTTCTATCCTGTTCCATTGATCTATATTTCTGTTTTTGTGCCAGTACCATACTGCCTTGATTACTGTAGCTTTGTAGTAGAGTCTGAAGTCAGGGAGCCTGATCCCTCCAGCTCTGTTTTCCTTTCTCAAGATTGCTGTAGCTATTCGGGGTCTTTTGTGTTTCCATACAAGTTGTGCAATTTTTTGCTCTAGTTCTATGAAAAATGCCATTGGTAGGTTGATAGGGTTTGCATTGAATCTGTAGATTGCTTTGGGTAGTATAGTCATTTTCACAATGTTGATTCTTCCAATCCAAGAACATGGTATATCTCTCCATCTGTCTGTATCATCTTTAATTTCTTTCATCAGTGTCTTATAGTTTTCTGCATACAGGTCTTTTGTCTCCTTAGGTAGGTTTACTCCTAGGTATGTTATTCTTTTTTGTTTCAATGGTAAATTGGAGTGTTTCTTTAATTTCTCTTTCAGATATTTCATCATTAGTGTATAGGAATGCAAGAGATTTCTGTGCATTAATTTTGTATCCTGCTACTTTACCAAATTCATTGATTAGCTCTAGTAGTTTTCTAGTAGCATCTTTAGGATTCTCTATGTGTAGTATCATGTCATCTGCAAACAGTGACAGCTTTACTTGTTCTTTTCTGATTTGGATTCCTTTTATTTCTTTTTATTCTCTGATTGCTGTGGCTAACACTTCCAAAACTATGTTGAATAATAGTGGGGAGAATGGGCAGCCTTGTCTTGTTCCTGATCTTAGTGGAAATGGTTTCAGTGTTTCACCATTGAGAACAGTATTGGTTGTGGGTTTGTCATATATGGCCTTTATTATGTTGAGGTAAGTTCCCTCTATGCCTACTTTCTGGAGGGTTTTTATCATAAATGGGTGTTGAATTTTGTAGAAAGCTTTTTCTGCATCTATTGTGATGATCATATGGTTTTTCTTCAATTTGTTAATATAGTTTATCACATTGTTTGATTTTCGTATATTGAAGAATCCTTGCATTCCTGGGATAAACCCCACTTGATCATGGTGTATGATCCTTTTAATGTGCTGTTGGATTCTGTTTGCTAGTATTTTTGTTGAGGATTTTTGCATCTATGTTCATCAGTGATATTGGCCTGTAGTTTTCTTTCTTTGTGACATCTTTGTCTGGTTTTGGTATCCAGGTGATGGTGGCCTTGTAGAATGAGTTTGGGAGTGTTCCTCCCTCTACTATATTTTGGAAGTGTCTGCGAAGGATAGGTGTTAGCTCTTCTCTAAATGTTTGATAGAATTCGCCTGTGATGCCATCTGGTCCTGGGCTTTTGTTTGTTGGAAGATTTTTAATCACAGTCTCAATTTCAGTGCTTGTGATTGGTCTGTTTATATTTTCTATTTCTTCGTGGTTCAGTCTCCAAAACCTGTGCTTTTCTAAGAATTTGCCCATTTCTTCCAGGTTGTCCATTTTATTGGCATATATTTGCTTGTAGTAATCTCTCATGATCCTTTGTATTTCTGCAGTGTCGGTTGTTACTTCTCCTTTTTCATTTCTAATTCTATTTATTTGAGAGTTCTCCGTTTTTTTCTTGATGAGTCTGGCTAATGGTTTATCAATTTTGTTTATCTTCTCAAAGAACCACCTTTTAGTTTTATTGAATTTTGCTATTGTTTCCTTTGCTTCTTTCCCATTTATTTCTGATCTGATCTTTTGATTTCTTTCCTTCTGCTAACTTTGGGGGTTTTTTGTTCTTCTTTCTCTAATTGCTTTAAGTGTAAGGTTAGTTTGTCTATTTGAGATGTTTCTTGTTTCTTGAGGTAGGATTGTATTGCTATAAACTTCCCTCTTAGCACTGCTTTTGCTGCATCTCATAAGTTTTGGGTTGTCATGTTTTCATTGTCGTTTGTTTCTAGGTATTTTTTTTAATTTCCTCTTTGATTTCTTCAGTGATCTCTTGGTTATTTAGTAGTGTATCGTTTAGCCCCCATGAATCTGTATTTTTTACAGATTTTTTCCTGTAATTGATATGTAGTCTCATAGCATTGTGGTTGGAAAAGATACTTGATACAATTTCAATTTTCTTAAATTTACCAAGGCTTGATTTGTGACCCAAGATATGATCTATCCTGGAGAATGTTCCATGAGCACTTGAGAGGAAATTATATTCTGTTGTTTTTGGATAGAATGTCCTATAAATATCAATGAAGTCCATCTTGTTTAATGTGTCATTTAAAGCTTGTGTTTCCTTATTTGCTTTCATTTTGGATGATCTGTCCATTTGGTGAAAGTGTGGTGTTAAAGTCACCTACTATGATTGTGTTACTGTCGATTTCTCTTTTTATGGCTGTTAGCATTTGCCTTATGTACTGAGGTGCTCCTATGTTGGGTGCATAAATATTTACAATTGTTATATCTTCTTCTTGGATTGATCCCTTGATCATTATGTAGTGTCCTTCTTTGTCTCTTGTAATAGTCTTTATTTTAAAGTCTATTTGTCTGATATGAGAATTGCTACTCCAGCTTTCTTTTGATTTACATTTGCATGGAATATCTTTTTCCATCCCCTCACTTTCAGTCTGTATGTGTCCCTAGGTCTGAAGTGGGTCTCTTGTAGACAGCATTTGATGGGTCTTGTTTTTGTATCCATTCAACCAGTCTATGTCTTTTGGTTGGAGCATTTAATCCATTTACATTTAAGGTAGTTATCAATATGTATGTTCCTATTTCCATTTTCTTAATTGTTTTGGGTTTGTTATTGAAGGTCTTTTCCTTCTCTTGTGTTTCTTGCCTAGAGAAGTTCCTTTAGCATTTGTTGTAAAGCTGGTTTGGTGGTGCTGAATTCTTTTAGCTTTTGCTTGTCTGTAAAGGTTTTAATTTCTCCGTTGAATCTTAATGAGATCCTTGCTGGGTATAGTAATCTTGTTTGTAGGTTTTTCCCTTTCATCACTTTAAATATATCCTGCCCCTCCCTTCTGGCTTGCACAGTTTCTGCTGAAAGATCAGCTGTTACCCTTATGGGGATTCCCTTGTCTTTTATTTGTTGTTTTTCCCTTGCTGCTTTTAATATTTTTTGTTTGTATTTAATTTTTGATAGTTTGATTAATATGTGTCTTGGCATGTTTCTCCTTTGATTTATTCTGTATGGGACTCTCTGTGCTTCCTGGACTTGATTGACTATTTCCTTTCCCATATTAGGGAAGTTTTCAACTATAATCTCTTCAAATATTTTCTGTCTCTTCCTTTTTCTTTCCTTCTTCTGGGATCCTATAATTTGAATGTTGGTGCATTTAACGTTGTCCCAGAGGTCTCTGAGACTGTCCTCAATTCTTTTCATTCTTTTTTCTTTATTCTGCTCTCCAGTAGTGATTTCCACTATTTTATCTTCCAGGTCACTTATCCGTTCTTCTGCCTCAGTTTTTCTTTTGTTGATTCCTTCTAGAGAATTTTTAATTTCATTTATTGTGTTGTTCATCATTGTTTGTTTGCTCTTTAGTTCTTCTAGGTCCTTGTCAAACGTTTCTTTTATTTTCTCCATTCTATTTCCAAGATTTTGGATCATCTTTACTATCATACTCTGAATTCTTTTTCAGGTAGACTGCCTATTTCCTCTTCATTTGTTTGGGCTGGTGAGTTTTTACCTTGTCCCTTCATCTGCTGTGTATTTCTCTGTCTTCTCATTTTGCTTAACTTACTGTGTTTGGGGTCTTCTTTTCACAGGCTGTAGGTTCATAGCTCCTGTTGTTTTTGGTGTCTACCCCCAGTGAGTAAGTTTGGTTCAGTGGGTTGTGTAGGCTTCCTGGTGTAGGGGACTTGTGCCTGTGTTCTCGTGGGTGGGGCTGGATCTTGTCTTTCTGGTGAGCAGGACAGCTTCCGGTGGTGTGTTTTGGGGTGTCTGTGAACTTAGTATGACTTTAGGCAGCCTCTCTGCTAATGGGTGGGGTTGTGTTCCTGTCTTTCTCGTTGTTTGGTATGGGGCATCCAGCACTGGAGCTTGCTGGTTGTTGAGTGGAGCTGGGTCTTAGCATTGAGACGGAGATCTCTGGGAGAGCTCTCACTAATTGATAACACATGGGGCTGGGAGGTCTCTGGTGGACCAATGTCCTGAACTCGGCTCTCCCACCTCAGAGGCTCAGGCCTGACACCCGGCCGGAGCACCAAGACCCTCTCGGCCCCAGTTCATGTGCTTCCTGTCACTCTCCCAGCTCCTCCTTCCACGCCTCCCTCCCTTTCAGTTTGATCTTTACTTCCCATGCCGGGTGGGGGCAGAAGGCAGTGCAGAGGATGCCAGCAGGCAGCTGCCCCACTGCATCCTCGTCTACACCCCACGCCAGGCTTGCCGGGTCTCTCCCAGTCATGGGGCAGGGTCTGCAAAGCAAGAAATGAAGTCTTATTCATGACAGCCACTTACCCAGCTAAAAACTGTGGGTGGGGGTGGGATCTTATTACAATAAAAGAAAGGAGAAAAAAAATGAAGTAGTATTGGATGGTAACACAAAATATAAACAAATATTCATGAGTCCACACGGATATAAATAAATTGAATAAATAAATAAGGGAGAATAGGCAAAGCTTCCATACAGAGGAATTCCAAATAATTTACTTGGTTACACTGCTCTTAAGGAGGTAAAACATAATTCTCCACTCCTTACGTGTGGGTTACTCTTCCAGAATACACTATAAAAAAGGAGAAAAGAAAGAGTAACTTTACAGTGGAGAAACCTGACAAATACTACCATAAGCCAGGTAATCAAGGTTAACATCAACAGTGATAAATCATGTTGATAGAATGTACCCTTGATGTGATGTGATAAGAACAGCACTTTACCTCTGTGGTCTTCCCCAAAACACATTACTTCAGTCTAATCATGAGAAAAATATCAGACAAATCCCAACTGAGAGATATTCTAGAAAATACATGACCAGTACTCTTAAAAACTGTCAAGGTCATATCGAAAACAAGGAAAGTCTGAGAAACTGTTACAGCCAAGAGGAGTCTAAGGAGACATAATGACCAAATGTAATGTGGTATCCTGGATGGGATTCTAGAATCAAAAAAAAAAAAAAAAATTGGGCATTTGGGAAAAATAGAGAAAATCTGTATAAAGTATGGACTTTAGTTAATAATAATGTATCAGTATTGGTTTATCAACTGTAACAAGTGTACTATAATAAAATAAAGGGTTAATAATAGAAGAAACTGGGCATGGGACTACTATCTTTGCAAAATTCTGGAGATTTAAAACTGTTCTAAAATTAAAGGTTCATTAAAAGAAAAAAGATGGGGAGACTAGATATTGGAGAATAACTAGCAGTCTTTCCCTCAACCCCCCACGGGGATAGCCTTTCTCTTTGTACCCCCAAATCCAAGAGATGGTCACACTAGAAAATGCCTTTGAGTTCAATTGGCTTATCCTCCAAAATGAGGGGAGAAAAGCCCAAAGAAACCCTTAAGGAGGGTTTGCCCAGTGTTATCCAGCCCCCTGGTGGAGGAGCTGGAACAAGAAGCCAGGTTTCTTGACAAGGGCCAGCTCGCTCCACTCCTCCACCTGGTGATGGAAATGCCTCAGTGGAATGCGAAGACCACTGCCAAGAACTGTCCTTTTAACAGTGGAGAGTCACTTCATCTCTCTGAGCAGTAGTTTCCTCACCTTTGTAACGGAGATAGTGCTAACTTCCCGGCTCATCCTCACAGAACTGTCATAAGGAGTGAACCTACATGAAAATCTGCCATTTCTATGTAGTAATAGACCAGAGGGGACCTTCTGACACACTGAAATTTTGCAACACAGCCCGACAGAGTTGACCCAAATATCACATTTGTTTATTCAACATGTAAGCAACATGCCTTTTAAAATTGGGACACAAAATCTGGTCAGGGCACTTTTATTTTTTCTGATTAATTGCTGGAGGCTCTCAATCAGCAGGCTGTTCCAGTCTCTCTCTCCCTCTCTCTCTCTCTCTCTCCCCTCCCTGCTCCCTGACCAGCTCTCCAGCAATCCTGGATTTCCATGCAGGCTGAACTGAAAGTTACAGAAGCTTGCTCAGGCCATCACTCCTCGGCTTCTCCCAACAATACAGAGTCGGTCTTGCATGGTCTGGCAGATGGTACTGATTCCTGGGGAACACTGCCTAGCAGATCCAAACCTCTGCACACACCTGCCAGGCTTCTCCAAAGGAGGACAGAGCATTTCCTCAGTGCCGATGGCAGCAAGTCTCCCACATCTGTGCTCCCACCAGGCAGTGGCCGTGCCCAGCTCTTCCCACTCGTGTGCTTCAACACTCATTTGCCTCGGAGGCCCGGAGCTGGTCTTGTTTCCAGTGTCTACAACCTCAGAAGCCCAGAGCCTGCCTTCCTTGCTGGGGCTCCACCTTTGGAATTTAGTTGCTTTGTTTTTTCTCTTGAACCCTCAACACCCAAAATATTCTACCCCTTTTCCTAGATGTTGGAGCTACTCACTCTTTCTTATAATCTGAGTTGGGTACCTCAAGGGTACCTTCCACTCACTTTGGAGAGAAACAACTTTCTCAAAGACATTTCTGTGGTCTAAGGGAAATGCCTAAGGGATCCCCTTACCCCTTGTGAAAGGCAGTGCTACCTTCTGTGATCGCAAGGAGATGTTCCAGCACCAGTGATAGAAAGTACAAACCCCTCAATGAAGAAAAGAGAGAGAAAAAAATCTGATTGTGATATTGGCAAGGCATATTGCTGTAAACAAAGAAAAAGTGAAATTGAGTGTCCTAGGCATTGTGCTTGTCACGGGAAATCAAGAAAATGATCAGACACTGTGCCTGCCCTCAAGGAGGTTAGATTCTAGGAGAAACAGACAGATGATGACCGTGCAGCTCATAAGAACCATAAATAGCTACTAGAGGACAGCATGCTGACACAAAGGAGAGGCCCCAAACGGCCCTGCAGAAAACAGTCACCCACAACCAGTCTAGGTCCACAAGGATCTCCTTGCGGAGACGGCATCCTGGACATAGAGGACAATCAGGCTGAGCTCTGGGTTTTGAGCAGAGGCACAGAGGGAGAAAGTATGGGATCATCTCAATACTAACGTCATGAAAAATAAACTTAAGATGAAAGGAAAGATTCTGGTATTAGTCAGGACTCTCTTGGTTGAAAGTAACAGAACTTGAACAAATATTGGATCATAATCAGATACAAAGGCAGAGAGCCAGGAACAACTTGAAATTACAGCTTGAACGCTGCATGACTCTGTGATTCTTCTCTGAGGGAGGCTTCATTCTCTTCCACAGACTGGCCACCTTCATGTGGTGCAGAGCACAGCTCAGAAAGCTCCTGAGCCCAGCAGGCAAGGGCTGCCTCTGTCAGACAGAGGTGCACTATCTTCCCTTGACTCCAACTTAGAGAACCCCAGGGGAAGATTCTGATTGGCCCGGGTTGGGTCAGTGTCCACCCCCGGACCCATAAACCATAGCAAGGGCTGGGGGGGGGGGGACATAAGGTCGTGCTGCCCAAGAAAATCCACGGGGACCCTTGTGGTGCCAGTCCTGGAGAAGAGAAAGCTGTGAGCCAAGAATCACCCCCAACAGACGTCGCCGACCCATTCAATACTCCAAACACCTGGGGCTGGAAGGGGGATTCTGACGAAGAAATTGCACCCCAGTTTTTATCATTTCATAGTTAGGACCCTAGACAAGCTCTGGAATACTACGAGCATACAGCAATAGCTTTCTAACTAAGTTCTAGGCTGGAACAAATCAATATGAACTGGAGTATAAAACATGAACCGCTTACATCTATCTAGCATTTAACTGAGCATTGAGAGGAAGGGGTGAGAGAGGAATTCGAAGAAATCAGAGTCAGTGCCTACCTTCAAGGAGCTTACCACTGTTGGAGTTACCTGGGATAGCAAGCGGATCTGGGAGACCATCTACCCACAGATTTTCAAGTAAGTTCCTGGGAGGCCACCAGCAAGTCCGGGGAGGGAGCTGGAAAGGAGGGGGAGGAGGAGTCATAGGGGCTGAGCAGGCAGGCGTGGAGCTCCCCGTCTCCATGGTGCTTCTAGAGCATCTCCTGCTTTTTCTCTTCTGTATGTTGGCATTTCACATAAAATCATATGTGTGAAATGTTTCTCACTCCTTTACGAATGTTTGAACAGGCCAGGTATAGTCCAGCTCCCTTGAGCTGCTCCTGGAGGTTCCGATGCCTAGGAAATCTGCTTGTTATATGTGTTTAATCTTCATAGCCATGTTAAGATCCGGCCGGTGAAGGTAAACATGGGTCTGGAGCCCCCTCCTCCTGACCCCCAGGTTGCCCCAGCCCTCACTTCACTTGTATGAAACGGTCAAACAAAACCATAGCCAAGAGGCCTCCTGTGGAAAAGCAGGGAAGGGAGCTGTTCAATAACAGGTGATGGAGTAGTGCCTCTTGTGGAAGGAAGACGAGGTGGAGGAGAGGAAGGGAGGAGGGGAGCAGAGAGCTAGCCCGGGGAGGACCACGCACCAAAAAGTGTGCCAGATGCTTGACGTGTGCAGATGGGCACGAGCATGAGGTGGGAAAGGACAAGAGAAAGAAAGATGCAAAGGAGGAAGGCGCGGAGGAAAGAGGGGAGGGGAGATGCAGAGGCCAGACCAGCCAAGGAGTCCCAAGAATCACACTTAACAATAGCTCAGCCTTGTTCTGTGTCATAGTTCAAAGTCCTGAAGTCACTGACTCAACATGTTCTCAGGAATTCATAATCAGATACTTTTAAATAGGTTAATCTAACTACCATAGCAAATGCTTAGTGAGAGTTACTATGTGCTAGGAGCTGTGTTCAGGGCAGACGGAACGTGGGAAGCCTACGTAGACTCAGTTCGGCGACCCTACAAGCCAATATCCTATTGACCGACAATCATTTGCTGCGGATGGGAAAAACTGACTGTTTCTAATAATGCACACACGTTTTTCTTGATGTTGAAAACAAGAGAATTATCTCATTCACTGAAACATTTTAACTTAATTAGAATTGCCTTCCATTTCGCTTATTTTACTTTCATAACTGAATGGCGTTCCTTTCAAAGCATAGAGATAACTTATATTGATAGAGTTGTAAAATCTTGTTCAAATTTTGCTTTAAAATCTAATTTCTCTGACTTACATGTTGACAGAATGTGTCCCATGTTTTTGTTCTCGTTTTTTCTTATGATTCTCTAAATCAAACAACTGCTTGGGAAGCCTGGTATCAGGATTCTAATTTAGATAATAGCCTAGTTTTCCAGAATACAGCCACAGGCCAGCATTATTTGATTTCATATTTTCGGCTGGCTACAACTGCTGGTCCCAGGGTGGTTGGTGGCAGCGTGAAACCCAGCAATACTGGCCAACAGGGATATGTTTTTCTTCTGAAGGTGACTGTCTATTCTGGCAGGATGGGACCAATTCCATCTTGTGGGTATGTCAGGATCATGGGTAGAAAGCAGAGTTCCTGGCATCATGTTTATCATTTATTCTGCAGGTGTTTGGCATTCCCCTAAACATGGATTCCCCCAAGGCAGCTGCCCTTACGCTCTTAATCTGGCTTTGGCTGTGCCAACTATTCACATGCATTTAATCCTCACAACAGTGCTAAGAAAATAGGTCTTATTATCATCCCCATTCTACAGATGAAGAAATTGAGGTTTAGAGAAATTAAGTAACTTGCCTTTGGGCAAACTAACTGGAAAGCAATGGGGCCATGGTTAGACCAGAATGCCAAAGCCCGTGTTCCTACAGTAGATACCACTCCATAATGACGCCTCTAGAAAAGATAAGTACACCTTTCATTTACATTCATATTTTAGAGTTCCTGCTAAAATGATTATTTTTGACTTGAGACCTACAAAATCAGGAGCCCTGACTTCAGGTCACAAACACTTTCAGTCACACCAAGGAAGCAATATGTGGTGTAGTAGGAAAAACACTGGTCTAGGAGACCTGGTTTGTGAGTCACAGTTCCTGACACATAGTAGGTGCTCAGTAAACACATGTGGAACTGAGAACTATGGGTCATGTATGTACATTTGGTTATGCCTTTCTCCTGGGTGTTCAAGAGGGCACTTTAAGTAAAGATCTTAAAGTTCATGCCAGCACCGCAGGGGTTGTAGTGTGGCATCAAAAACTACCATTTACTGAATATCCATTAAACTTCCTTCATGGTATAAAATTTGGGGGTTAAGGAAAATGTAGGAGACTTTTGCTCAAAGTAACCTCTGCCTCTAACTGCTATTTTTTTCAACTTGTCTTGCCTTCTAACTTCGTCCCAGAAAAATCTCAAGGGAAATGAAATTAAGCTGTTTCCCAGATTTGCTTTTCAAAATGAGTCCTAGGCTGGCCTTCAACGCCACAAACACATTCTGTGTGGTTACAAGGGAGGACTGCATTGAATTCTCGGACCAACTACGAGGCTTCAGGGGCCAGACAAGCCGAATATGTGCCAGAAAAAAGACACAGGTGGGTGTTTTGTACTAATTACTGCCTGCCATGATGGTCTGTCCAGGGGCATAGACCTCTTTGCCTTGCCCTTTGGTCCTCATCCTTTCCTGTTATTGGAAATAACAGTCTGCTTGCTGTCTCTGCTTGGATTGGGGGCTGGGGAACGTTATCCACAAGAGCGAAATTGGGCCAAAGTTTTGCACAATGCCCGGGGACCATCAACAGAGTCATTGCCGTTCCCAATCCAAATGGTCCTCCTCCGCGGTGAGGGAGGTGATGAGGTCTTACTTGACACACTGGCCTGCCTGCTGTGATGAGTCATCCCGTCAGAGGGCCCATCTGTAAACGCTAGACACTGTCAAGAACTTGGCTTCATCATTTTCTTGGGAACAAAGAAATTCAGTTTTAAATCTGCATATTCATCATTCTGGAGAAATAAGCACAGTACTAAACAAAAATATTTAATAGTCAGCATTTAATAATTCCCCAATCACATTCAGGACAGGATTTTGTCCTAAGGAACGGTAACGCCCATTGATATGGGATTGTACAGGCAACATTCAAGAAAGCTATCTTTCTTTCCCATAATAGATTTTCTTTCACTCTATGTGGGTTTTCAACAGATTGCTCCCAAGGGGAAAATCCTGCCCACTCTGTCTTTTCCTTACAGCGCTGTGGTTGTGGTGTTTTAAGCATTCCTGGGAATTTCCTTTGTATCTGGGTCATTCTTATCTTTTCATCCTTAAAGTCGTCTTTTCACTGACATTCACGTTTTAAAGAAAAAGTATATATATTTTTTAATGTAAAATATAAGAACTAGACCAGACATAAATCGTCATCTCAACCCGGTTCTGTTTGTTTTCTTGGCTACATAGAGATTGCTTGGGCTTCCCTGGTGGCGCAGTGGTTGAGAATCTGCCTGCCAATGCAGGGGACACGGGTTCGAGCCCTGGTCTGGGAGGATCCCACATGCTGCGGAGCAACTAAGGCCCGTGAGCCACAACTACTGAGCCTGCGCGTCTGGAGCCTGTGCTCCGCAACAAGAGAGGCCGCGATAGTGAGAGGCCCGCGCACTGCGATGAAGAGTGGCCCCCACTTGCCGCAACTGGAGAAAGCCCTCGCACAGAAACGAAGACCCAACACAGCCAAAAAAAAAATAAATAAATAAAATGAAATTCTTTAAAAAAAAAGATTGCTTGTGCCCTGGGAAAATGTAATCTACATGTTCCAAGAGGGAGATTGAGGACAGAAATTTTAGGAGTCAAATATCAATGAGAGTTTTTACCAATAAAAATGTGGATTTGGGCTTCCCTGGTGGCGTAGTGGTTGAGAATCTGCCTGCCAGTGCAGGGGACACGGGTTCGAGCCCTGGTCTGGGAAGATCCCACATGCCGCGGAGCAGCTGGGCCCGTGAGCCCAATTGCTGAGCCTGCGCGTCTGGAGCCTGTGCTCCGCAACAAGAGAGGCCGCGATAGTGAGAGGCCCGCGCACCGCGATGGAGAATGGCCCCCACTTGCCGCAACTAGAGAAAGCCCTCGCACAGAAACTAAGACTCAACACAGCCATAAATAAATAAATTACTTAATTAATTAAAATTTTTTTTAAAAAATGTGGATTTCACCAAGACTTTTTTTAAAAAATGTTAAAAATTGGGGGTGGTTTAGAGGAACTCTTTGTGGTCAACTTATGTAGAGTCTATTCACAAATGCCCCTTATTTTCCATCACACAAGGAATTAGCAAAATCTAAACCAATCCCTCTTGCATAGACATTATTCAGTGGTAACAAGTCCCAGGATGAAGAATCCAGGTTTCCTTCTGTGTAATCATATGGCCATTTTCCCAGCTGTTTCACACATGCTAATGAAGTGTGACAAGTAAAACACATTTGGCTCAGTATCTGGTCCAACATGCAATGGCTTCACAACCACGAAGCTCCTAATCGTTTTTCTCCTAATCTACCACTGCTTTGGGGGGTTGGTGTCTTCCCTGTCATGAATGATTTCAGTGCACTGATCAGGGTAGACTTGACAGACTCTTTATCCATGTCAAGTGTCTTTTGTGGTTAAGTCCAGTAATGCTGAAACAAAACGCCTCGTAGATATTAGATATATGGTGGTATTACATAATTCTCTTGCAGGCAATAGTTTTTGGTCAACCTATGAAAAGAAAAATGGAGTGAGGGTGAAAACCAAAGGAAGATGCAGCAGAAGTCTTGGCAGTTATTTCTATGGAAGTCAGACAATGTGACTGACATGGGGCCCATCACTCTCCCCTCTTCCATCAGGTTAGAATAGAACAAAGAGAAATTGCCAACAAAGAAAGCAATGATCTAGGGGGAGGGGACGGAATCTCAACAGGCTTTTAATTTCAGGAAACAGAGCAGTATTGAGGGAAAACACGGGACCCCTGCCTGGGCTCATATTTACATCCACAAGTACATGCCCACCCGTACCAATTAAAATCATACATTTTCCCTATGAGTTTTTCTCTTGACTGGGAAGTTACTCTCTTAGACTTCACCAACATTATCCCCTCTCCCAATACCTAACATTAGTGCAAACTGGCTTAGAAGAAATACAATCCAAGCATCTCTGAGTAAAAGAGAGACTCTGACTGTTGTTAAGTTTGTTCAGTGCCATCAATATTGGGCCTTCTCCAGCAGTTCTAGCCATGACAGCTTCATTATGGAGGATGTTCGGTCTTGCAATTCATAACAGTGGCTATTTTAAAAGACTCTCTCCAATGTGTACAACGTGAGGCCTGCCAATCCCCTCTACCCACAAATAAAGAAGATATCCCAACCACTTGCTAAATCTGTGGTGCTGAATTGCGTTCATCTGAGGTTTCAGAATATCACTCTCCAGAATAACATGGGATGCAAGAAGCCTCATTGTCTTTTTATTAACCCAAAAGCCAAGGATAACAAAATTCTCATCAAAGCTGCAAACAGACAGTAGAAAGAAGTGCTCTAAGTGCTGGGTGCTAACCTGGACTTGCTATTTGTTACATTATCAAACCAGTAAATGAGTAAGAACAAGTAAGTCCTCAGCTGTCAGATGCTCTCCTATATTACACAGTTAAAGGCTGAGGCTATTTCAATATTTTATCTGATTTTTTTTCTTTTTTGTACTAATTTAGAAAGTTAGTACTTCAGTGGAATTGAACGCACTGAAGCTAAAAATGACCAGACCTTTTTAATAAGGTACCTTTCAATATTAAACTTTGGGGTCTGTTTTCCTCCCAAGTAGGCACTTAACTCCCATTAGCACTAATGGCAGTTGTACACAAAGGTTGGGTAGGATATATATATCTCTTCGTCTCTTTGTAGGGAGCTCCAAGGAGGGGAAAAAAAAAAAGAAAGGGAAAAACAACTTTGAGATTGAATAAAAGAGAGAGTTCTTGATTCATTTACAAAGAAGAAATTAATGTCTAGCATCTCCAGATTTCAGAGAACACACACCTTTAAGAAATGAGATGAGGAGAAAATTTCTAAATCATTTTGAATAATACCCAAACCATGCTTTCCTGAGAAATCTGTTTTCGCTCCATTCCCAGCATATACATTAGACCCATTCTGCACTTGTTATGTACATAATGATTCTCAACAACGTAAGATGATTTCATGATTTTTTTCTTATCATTTTTACTTATCTACCAGTGAGCCAATTTATGCAGCTTAAACCATTGCTAAAGAAGATGCATCAAAAATTGTCTGTAACCATTACAAATAATAGCACCAAATGTTCACAAGGAGCTGTTTTCTTATCATATTTTCATTAAAATATCTTTTCAACCTGCTTTGCTTTTCCCACGTCTGAAACCTGTGTTGTAATCAGTCTTATTAACTGAGAACATAAATATGATTTATTATGGTCTGATAATGGAAGCTACGTGGACCCAGAGAAGGGCTATATTGTCCTTTGATAAAATGGCTCTTTTCTCTCAAATGGAGAGCTCTATCATGAGAACATGCAGAATGCAGTGAGTGATTATTTCCTCAGGGTGAGTGATGGCAAAGCCCGACAGAAAATCTTCTTGTTGACCATGACAGCCTCAGAGGGTCCCCAAACCTCCCTGAGTTTGACAACCTGCAGACACTTTTGATGAAGTGTATTCTTCTGTCAGAGACAGCCTGTCTGGGAGGAGAAAAGAGACCTTTATCGTCTGATCGGCTATTATTGTCTTGATCTTTCATAAGCAATCTGTAATGCACATGAATATAATATCCTTTCACACCAGTGCCAAGCGTAATAGAAATGTGGTTATAAGACCCTCCCCCTGGTTATGTAAATGTCCTTACACCATAATTAAGAAAGATGATTTGTGACTGATAGGGTAAGAAAAGAGTAATCAAACTGTTTTAGGAGTGTCTCTCTATTTTAAAGACTTCAACCCCAGGGTGAACAGCATTTATGGTAGATATAGGGAACCAGGTTATCCTGAAGTCTTAGTCTAAAAGGAAAAACAGTTTTGAATATGCTATCGGTGTTATATTTTTATTAAACATGCAAATGGCAGCTGGTTTTCAGCCAAGAGTGATTACTATGCTGATATGACTTAGAAGAAATGAGAATGCCTCTCAAAATACCTGGCTGAGGGTTACAGCAAGAACAAAGACCTATTAATAAGCAATGCACTTGCACAAATGGGTCCTCCAGTCCAAATAAAGTTCTCCAATAAATTTCCCTCTTATTCATTTCCGGGATCCTAAATATGGAAAAAAAATTTAATTAACAAATATGTTTGCAGGCAAAACTCTTGCAATTATTTGGCAATTAAATCTACTTCTTACGTGGCCCGTGGGAACCATCTCCATTTCTGAACAGTGAAAGATAGTTCTAGATGGTGTTTGTTTGGATTTGGTGACAAAAATTTTCTGATCTTCCAGATAAAACACAACCAGACTTAACGGCGAGCCAGCCAGCTCATGGAGACCAATAGCTTGATGTTCAATCTCAGCTGCTGGCAGAAGGGAGAAAAAGACATCACCCACCTGAAAAATTCTAATCCGCCCAGCAAAATACATTCCAGTCAGCCTTCAGTATCGACACATTTTGCATCAGCAAATTCAACCAAACTTGGATCAAAAAATTTCAGAAAAAAAATTCCAGAAAGTTCCAAAAGGCAAAACTTGAATTTGCCTCCTGCAGGCAACTATTTACATAGCATTTACCTTGTATTAGGTGTTATAAGTAATCTAGAGATGAGTTAAAGTATACACAAGGATGTGCATAGGTTATAAGCAAACGCTATACCATTTTACATAAGAGACATGAGCATTGTGGGTTTTGGTATCCTCTGGGGTCCTGGATCAATCCCCCGAGGGTACCAGGGCACAACTGTACTCAATTTTTCATTAACCTTCTGACATCTGGATTCTGAGGTATCCCCACACTAATCACTAATGGGTTTTGCGTTACCAATTAGTGGAGAAAACTCTCCACTGCTGATGCCAAAGGGTTAATCATTAGTTTCACGCCACTGGGTGGTCAGTTAGAAGAGCAGCCCCTGAACCCAGGAGTGGAGAGTGAGGGGCTCCAGCTTGGAAGAGCTCTCATTATCAAGGAGAATCATGCCGCTCACAGACCTTGACCTCCATATCTCTGTCCTGGCATCTTGCCTCGAGGTGGGTTCAAGTATTACACAAGCGTGCACGTGCATGTGCACACATTATGCACAAGTCTGGGCCAGAGCCAATCACCAACCTAGCCAGGCTTTATTGAGTCTGTCCCATCAAAGGTAGATCAGACCAGAGGAATTCTCTCTCTCTCAGCACCTCTGTCTATTTGCTTCTCTAAGCAATGACTTTCCCATGGGAATGAAAAAATTTGCCATTTTGGAAGGAGTTGTTGGGTTTTGAGAAGTGTTTGATCTCCTTCAAGAGATACTTCTCTGAAGTTCTGCCAACCCTCGATTATCTGTACAAATGAGGCTTAAAAAAAGTATGGAAAGATTCAATTCACTGATAATCTTCAAACTCCAGTTTGGTCTATATTTTAGTTTCTTTCTGAACAAATTGTACCAGAGCAATTAACAGATAAAACTGATTGGATAGTTCCTTTCTCCTTTTATGGTCAGTTTTGTGGATGTCAGCAGAGAGAGGAAATTGTCGAAACAGAGGCAAGGGGAGAGAGGAAAGGGAAGAAAGGAAATGCCCAGATAGTCTGCAAATGGGATAATCTATTTTTGAATAACTGAGAAGAATCTAATTTCAAAGATAATAAAAGAAGGCCCGGAAAGCAATTCTGTCTTGAAAATGCGCAACCTCTTCCCCCAACCCTAAAACAGCTAGTAGGAAAACAAATAAGTAAACAAAAAAACCACAAGAAAAACTCAAACCTACTGTCCCATCCACATTTTTCTCTGATCTAATCTACACATGTTCTAAGTTAAGTTATATTCTAAAGAGGATAAGCAGGGAGGAAGAGAAGAAAACACAGAAGACATTTCTTACTTGTGTTCCATCTGGCTTTGCTGTCAGGTAAAGCCTGATTGATAACAACAGGGTTGCTTTCAAAACTGTACTGGCCTAAAACTTTAGAAATTGATCAACCTTAATTTGTTTTTCTTAGAAAAACCAACATCCAAGAAAAGGGCGATGACTCAGCACTTCATTATTTTTTTTCTTTTAGTCCCAAATTTCCAAATCCTCAAACCAAAAATACTTGAGTACATTTGGGACTGAAATGAGACCCACAGTGCTTCCATTCAAGGCCAGGGTTTAGAACTTCTCAGTTAAGGGAAGCGACACTCTTAATGAGCCTAATCATGCATATTTTTTTTTTTTTTTTTTTTTTTTTGGCCAGAGTCATTGGCTGACTGCACTTATTTAGTTCTGCTTTAGAAATGAAAATCTAATAAAGTAACTGGCAGTTTCAATGTCACAGAAATTTTCTCCAGCATCCCAACTGGCATTGTGAAAACAGGCTCAAATTCCTCTAATCTCCCTGCTCTTTTACCTTCAAATGCCACACTTCGAAACCAAACCATTTCCTAAGAAATAGCAGAGCTTGGTTGGGTTCAGAGGTCGGGGCACGGGGTGGGGAGGAGGAAGACTCTTTCTTCAAGTTGGAGGGGGATTTGCTTTTTTCCACACACTGAGGCAAGAAGGACCGGAATCTTGAGGCTGGGAATGTTCTGCCTCTTGCCAAGGAATTCAAAGGAGCCATTGTGTTTGATACTTTGCTTCCCAACTGGCCTCTGACAGCAACATCAGAAGCAACAGATACTTCAGTTCTATATCAGGAAAGAGGCATTTTTTTTACAAAGAAAAAAAAAAAACAACACACACTCCTGAAGACACTGAAGCCTAATTACTCTACATCCCATAGTCTTAAAGATTGAGATCTCTGATACTATGTGATAACCCCTTGAGGAAGGGGTGCAGCTCCATTAGGACTTGAATAGATAGCATTTCTATACTTTACCCTTAATAAAACTGATATTCAAAATAAGTAGACTGGCTAGATGCTGTCATTCCCCCAGCCATTGAATTGTGGTGATCATTATGCAGGATACAACAATACCATTTGTTAAGCTACCAAATGGGAAATAAACTCTTCACTAAAATGTAAAAGGGATTTAAGATGTCCAAGACTAAATGATTAAGGAATTGGTTTATGTTCATCACTGATCCCCCTGCTTTTCTAAAAGATGTATGTATCAAATCCTCATAGGTATGACTGGATCTTTAAAGTTCTGACTGGTCTGGATCTTAGCATTATAAATCCATGCTAAGAGCACAGAGAGTTTTCTAAGCAGCATGGTCGTTACACTTATAGAGGTTGGAACTGCTACACAATATCCCCTGGGAGAAATTTTCCCGGTTTCTAGTGCTACTGTGACCCAAACAGAGATGAGCTAAGGGCAGGAAAAAAAGGATAGGAGTAGTTATCTGCGAAGCACTGAAGGAGATCGGGTCATGGTAGGGGGGAGAGAAGGCATTGGTTGGTTGAGAGAGGTTGATGAAACCATTATCATGCATGATGAGGGGGAAAAAGCCACGGAAACAGCAACATTTCCCAAATTTTAGTCACAAATGAAGAGCCCTAAGTAATTTGAATTGTTCTGCCAACCAAGTCAAATCCTGGGCCTCTCAGAAGCCATTGGAAATGTCTCAGGTTTTCTCATTCTGCTATTTTGATAGAAATTAAACTTGTAAATGAATACGAACAGAACCAACTCTATAGAAAACACTCTTCCTTTATCCTCTATTCCCCAACATAATGCATATCTTATTTCCTACCCAAATGATTTAAGATTCCCAAATGCAAGTGAAAAAATTTAAGTTTGAGATTTGCTTGTAAAACTACCTAAATCTCAGCTCAAGTCCCCTATTCAGAGAACATTTTATAGTAGACATGGAGAATAAAATTGTATAGTCCTCTTTTGCAGAAAAAGAAATATGGAAGCATACCCAGGGAAGGCTCATGGAATAGTCCTCAAAAATGCTTGAAGTGATTAACATGTGCATCCCCAGGGAATCAGAAGAGTCATATAGACACAAGCAACATCTTCAAGCTTCTCCAACTTGCCCCTGTGTACCCTTTGCTGGTTTCCCTCCCCCTCTGCCCTTCCTCTGGGCATCTTTTTTTCTTTTTATTTTTTTAACCTTTGTCATCTGCTATTCTTTCCTCTAGATTTTTACCATCCATTATTCAACTTTGTTTTTTTCTATTGTATATTTCTGTCACAACTGCTTTATTGTTATTATCCTATGGTAAGTATCTCATTCCTTTAGACCACAGACACACTAAAGAAGTCCTACAACTAAAGATATCGATTCCCATTATAGAAACAGGCACTCTCCCCTACTCTCAGCTGCCTTTCTCACTCCATCAATTAAGGTTTTCCAAATCTGGAGCAAGATTAAGAGATGCGTGTCCATTGCTGGCCCGTTACTGGGACAGATAGGATGGTGTTGCTGAGAAACTCTGAAACAAAGACCAATCAAACTGAAAAGTATGACATTCCCAGCAAACCCTGGAACCAATACTTGGGACAAGTGTCATCCAATTCCTGATTCTTATTTATTTATTTATTTATTTATTTATTTATTTATTTATTTATTTATTTTTGGCTGCGTTGGGTCTTCGTTGCTGCGTGCCGGCTTTCTCTAGTTGTGGCGAGCCGGAGATACTCTTCGTTGTGGTATGCGGGCTTCTTACTGCAGTGGCTTCTCTTGTTGCAGAGCACAGGCTCTAGACACATGGACTTCAGTAGTTGTGGCACATGGGCTCGGTAGTTGTGGCTCACGGGCTCTAGAGTGCAGGCTCAGTAGTTGTGGCACACGGGCTTAGGTGCTGCGCGGCATGTGGGATCTTCCCGGACCAGGGCTCGAACCCGTGTCCCCTGCATTGGCAGGCAGATTCCTAACCACTGAGCCACCAGGGGAGCCCCTATTCCTGATTCTTGAACCCTAGCCCTGAGGTCCTGGGACACCCAGTGCAGCCACATTTCCAAAAAGCCCCACCCTGGTTCTTGAATTCTTAACTCTATACATCTGGCTACTGAAAAATCAGGCTGAAGCCTCATGTGGGGCAATCTCATTTCCTAGTGACTTTGTAGACCCTTACTTACTCTGTTGAACACTTCTTGGGGACTTTTTGTCAAAATCTTGCAGTTTCATTCACTCCGTTATGAAGGCTTCTTTTCAGCTATAAAGATTTATGCCAATTAAAATTATATTCTGTCGTCCTCTTGGAGGCTTCACAGAGAGGATAAACTATGTGGCGAGTGGTCTCTCTCAGCCACCACTGTAGCCACAGGAGTGAGGCATTCCCAGCACTACCCTCTCTTTTTTACAAGTGTGAAAATATTAAATATTTAAGCAAAATGTTCTGTAATAGAGCATCTCCTTGTGCTAATCATCTGGTTTAAAGTTAAGAAAGGAGAAACCTCATCCGTTTGACAAAGATTAAAAGAAGGAATGAAAGTAAAAGGAAAAGTATGGGAAGGGATGTCCTGTCCTGGGATGGTCAGTCAGGTGCAGACAAGCAACTCTTGCTGATTTCTACTAATGGAGGAGCCATTGGCCAGATAAAGACAAACCTTTAGTTTCAACTTCTTGCATAATCGGTACTGGGACTATTGACAGCAGAAGTCAGCTAGTTAGGGGTCATTTGTCCCAATACACAAACGCACGTCTTCTGATACACACACTAAGGAATTCTCACAGAACTGGGTGAACAGTAGAGAGAACAAAAGAAAAATCACAAATAGGGTACTTCACACCAGGGAGCCCAAGAGTTTTGGCAACATGAAACCCAGCCCAAACCACATACACATAAAACAGAAATCTACAACTCATGTAACTGGGAAGTCCAAGGCATGGTCTAGCTTCAGACACGGCTCAGCCAGCTCCTCAGACAATATGGTCGCAAATCTATTTCTTTTTCACCATCTCATACTTCCACCTTACTCTGTGTTGGTTTTACTTTCAGACAAGATTTTTCTACCTGGAAGAAAGGCACCAGCAGCTCTAAGCTTACACTGACCTTTACCAAGGCATCCTAAAAAAAAAAAAAAGTCTATTTCCCAGAAATCATGTCAAATCCCCGAAGGACTCTTAAGAGCGCTGCTTGGATCACTTGCTGATGGGGAAACCTGGCCATATGATTGACAGCCCTACCAGAGTCACAAGGAATGTGGGAGGGGAAGATCCCAAGGAAAAGAGGCTTTTATCAGAAGAAAGGAAAATGGAGACTGGGTAGTTGAAGGCAGATGTCCTCCAGGCAGTGCTAATTCCAGTCACTTTGAACCTAAATCACTTGCAGGGGCCTTTGGAACTCATTAGCATCCCCTGGCTCAACAGCGAGATAGTGCCTTACCTTCGCTCTAAGTTGCTGCAATGCTTTTTATGTCTGAGTGGAAAACAGACCTCAGCACCTTATGAGCCCCAACTACATGGATGAATAAGTTCTGCTCAGCAGCTTGCGATGGTTCTTTTATTGCCAGGACCGACCATCATGTAAATAAGTAGTTACTGACTTAAGAACTCACTATTTACTCAATAACCCTTGATGGGAACCGTGATCCCTTTACATACTATTATAGATGTGCATAATTATAGATTTTTCAAATGGGTATTTCTTTTAGGCATTCTCCTATAATAGCTCCTTCAAAGCTGTTAAGCTTTTATCATGTGAAGACCCAAGTAGAAAACATTTAGTTCACTCCTCATTGACCTAATAGAGAGCAAACTCATCTTTAAGATGGTGCAAGCTTCCTGCCAAGAACTCATGGACAGCCTTGTAAAAAAAACGTCTGGCTGGGGCTATTTGGGCAGGAAATCAAGTTGCCATTAGATCATGTTCATCTCATAGAGGAATCAAATATTGACACTGATCATCAGTCATTGTTTCTTCAGTCCCTCCTGAAGGAAATCTCGTCACACCCACTTGTCCTGACTTTATTACTATCCAGCGAGTGTCCTATAAAAGTAAAATGTCAGGTAGGTCCGCTGGCTTCAACATTTCTCATTATTCAAGCACAGAACATAACTCTTACTTTAACAGAGAATAAGTTTTTACTGCGTATTGAATACATTGGCACCACAAAGGAAACCACAGCCAGGATCAGGAGATTGAGAGATACCTGCTGAGGTCATGAACTTAAGAAAATGGGGTAATGTATGATGCGGTGCAATGTATATATCTGACACCATCAGTATACGCGATGCATATCACATTACAAAAAATATTGGCATACCATGTTCGAATGGGTCTCAGGATATATAGTGAAATTTAACATGCTTAGTTCAAATCAAGAAATTATGAAGAGTTCATGACTCTATCAAATGTACTAGGCTTAGTGAGGGAAATACAAAGATAAAAATAAAGTTTGTTTTCAAGCTTGCCCACCTCCATCAGGACTTTATCTTTACTAGCCCCACGTCCTACCATTCCCACTGACTCTCTCTCGGCTTCACCACTTAGAACTTCTCCCCAAGCCTCAGATAAGTGCAACTCCTATTCAGCTTTCTGCCTTTGCATGTGCTGTTCCTCCTGAACTGCATTCCCCTTCGTTTCTTCTGCCTAGATGTTATTAAAACGTCACCTCCTCAAGGAAGCCTCCCTGATTCCTCCAGGTAGACCCAGCCACACTCTCTCTGCTTCTGAAGCACTTTCTGCAAACATCTATCTTGTACCATAAGCATTTGTATCTATGTTTTTCTCCCCCATTACACTGTGAGCTCCCTGAAGGCCAAGTTTGTATCTGATTCACAACGGTGTCTTCAAGGTGCTTACAGAGTACCAAGTACAAATAAGTTCCTAGTAAGACGCTTCTGCAGAGAAAAGCTATGTTATTCTCACTGCATTTCTGCTGTCTGGGCCTCCTAGGCTGCTGGAAGAGAGACATATGCATAAACCAGGATGAGACGAACACCCTCAGTGCTGGAGATTCAAATAACAAGGAGTGGGTAGGAGGGAGATACTTAGATGTACAGGGAAAAGAAGGAGGAAGAGAGGGAGAGAGAAGTGGAGAGGGAGAGAGAGAGAGCAAGAAAAGTGGAGGTGAGGCATTGCAGGAGGAGGACAGCATGAGCCCAGAGGAAGGTGAACGGAGGTGAGGAAAGGGGAAATGCAGGACTTGGTGTGGAGGGAGCATGGGGATGGTGTGGGAGGGAAGCTGCAGGAGGGGATACACTAGGACACCATGTCAGAAAGGTAGACTGGAGTAAGACTGATCGCTGAGGGTTTGGATTGCTGGGCTGAGGCATTTGCATCTGGACTCTGCAGCGGTGGAAATTCAAGGAGAGAAGAAAGTTAACATGGAAACATCTGATCCCATCTGGCTTGGGTAGACCAATGAGGAAGCTATGACAACTTGGAGTCCAACGTTTTGGAACCAAAACCTCAAACCACACTATTCAAGAATCTGATCTCTCAGCCAATTTCAGTGAGACACAGGCCATCCTGGATGTACCTACCAGAGGAGAGAAAAATTTGCAGGTGCTCAGCCCTGGTATTCCTCCGTCTCCAGGTCCTCAAGTATGCCAGGCACTTGCTGTGCCCTCTGCCTGGGACTCACTTCCCTGGGATATTCTCATGGCTGCCCCTCCTTTCATTAAGATCCCTGCTCAAATATCATCTTTACAGAGAGGCCATCCCTAACCATCATGTCAAAAATAGCACACACAGCACTCTACCCCTTTGTTCTACTTGATTTTTCTTCAAAGCACTTATTAACTACCTGACATCACATTATATGTCTATTTGTTTATTTCCTTATCATCTATATCCTACAATACAGGGATTGTCAAACTTTCTGTAAAAAGCTAAGTAGTAAATATTTTAGAATTTGTAGGCCATATGTCTTAACTACTGTCTTAACTACTCAACTCTGCCACTGTAGCATGTAGGCAGCCATAAACAATGCATAAATAAGTGAACATGGTTGTGTTCCAATAAATCTTCATTTTACAAACATAGGCCATGGGACAGATTTAGCCATGGGTCATAATATGCTAATCCCTGCTTCACTAAAAAGCTCCATGAAGTCAGCAACTCGTCTATCTTGCTTACTTTGGGTTTTCCAGAGCTTGGCACATAGTAGGCACTCAATTAGTAATTTTTAAAGAATTCATATGTGAATGAAGTCCTCTGGAAAATGAAAGGGATGTAGGAACACTACACCCATGTGAATATATATACACTCCCTTTGTGATGGTTAATTTTATGTGCCAAATTGGCTGGTCCATGGTGCTCAGAAATGTGGTCAAACATTATTCTGGATGTGTCTGTGAGAGCGTTTTGGGATGAAATCAATATTAAAATCAGTGGAATTTGAGTAAAGCAGACTGCTCTCCATAACGTGGGTGGGCCTTATCTAATCAGTTGAAGGCCTGAAGAACACAAAAGACTGACCTCTACTGAGCAAGAGGGAATTCTGTGAGCAGATGGCCTTTATACTTGAGTTGCTGTATCCACTCTTCCCTGGTCTCCAGCCTGCTGGCTGACCCTGCAGCTTTTGGACTTGCCAGCCTCCGTAATCACAAATTACGTATGTTAATACCTTAAAGTAAACACACACGCGCGTGCGTGTGCGCACACACACACTATTGGTTCTGTTCCTCTGACGAATAAACCTGTAAATATATACAGATTTACTCCATTGGCAAAGTGAGAAACCAACTGGTCCTAAAGAAGGAGACGACTTACACATGGTCATGGTCAAATCACTGTCATGCAGAGCTTTCAGTGATGCCCTGTGGTCTTCAGAGACATGTTTCCTAGCACGAAGGAGCTTTCTGAGCCTGACTTCCGCCCACTCCGCCTCCATAGCCAGTAGTGTCAGCTTGCGTGAGGATCGTAAATCCATGAGGGCACTGCACCCTGGAGGCCCAGCGCTCTCAGTCCCCACACCTTGGCATATGCTGTACTTTCTGCCTGAAATGACATCGCACCACGTTTTCACCTAGCTACCTCTTATCCATTCTTCAAAACTGCCCCCGCGATCCCCCATAGGACAAGGCTAGGTGCCCGTCCTATGAGTCACTGCCTCATGACAGCGTGTCCCCTGTGTGACAGTTATTGGTTTGCTCCTGTCTACCCACCCCGCACCCATCATGAGCTCCCACCTTCTTGAGGGTAGAGACTCCCTGGTCATCTCTCTACTCACCTCCTCTTACCTCCTGTGTCTGTTCCTGACATGCAAGGAAGGCATTAATGGGCAATTAGATTTATAAGCAAAGTACTTTAAGAAATTAAAGCAAATAAGGTATGTCACTTACTTACAACCTGTGAGAATACAGCTTGGTGTCACCCAAGGGAGAGGTAAAGCCAAATTCTAAGGGTATTAAGAATCGCTCTAGGGGCCTCTGGCTGGGCAGAACTCCCAGTGACTTGCAGAAAGATTGCTCAGAGTGAGCGCCAAAGGTGGGAAAGTACTACAAATGCCCTCTCAGCTCTGCGCTATTTTTCTTCCCAACTTTTCAAAACACTAATGAGATGGGAACAGGTTGGAAGGTGTAATGATTAAAGAACAGCCAGAGCCTGGGCAACCACTTTCAGTTCTCCCATGTGAAAAATGTTCAGTTCTACCTATGGGAGTAATTCGGGATCCCATATGTCTAATTTTTCAGTAGACATTAATAGGAAACTGGGATTTACTTTACAGCAATAAACAGACAACTTAGCTGAAACACATCTGACCCATCAAGCCAGCCTCACCTGGTTGACAGGAGCTCTCATTAGCACCCATGTCCTTAGTAGATGGCTCCTAACTAGACTGGATTTTGTTCAGTCAGATTATAAAACTGTAGGCCTCCCGGTTCTATCACTGACTTGCTCTAGAACGTTTATGCTTTGCGTTTTTATTTCTCAGTGCCTCAGTTTCTGCATCTGTAAAACAGGGAGAGTCATTCTTGTCACCTACCACACAGGGGGGTCATGGGAATACACGAGCAGGCATCTCCAAAGCACTTTGCATTCCCATTACCTCCTCTCTGTGGATCTGAAGTAGGATTATTATTACCAAAAATGTCAGCTGTCATCTGAAAGGGTTATTTCCATCAAACGGCTTGTTCAGGAACATTTCATAAAGGGAAAGCGAAAGTGTGCACAATCTCTTTGGAACTATCATAATTAGTCCCCGTAACAGTTGGGCCTTTTTTTTTTCCAGTTCATTTAAGAGTCAGATTCTAGAAAATTGAACACATCCAACATCTGGGCTGAAAAACTTGTACAAAGCCAGAAAGCCGCCCAAATGGGTATGTGTGGGCTTCAGTGGCAGAAGAGCCAGATGTACTTTTTGCCTCAACTACTCTTTTCAACCTTTAGGAAAAAAATTATAATTGAATTTTCACACTTACAAAAACCCTTGGCTTTCGTCTCTAATTTTTTTAAAGTATCTTTTCTTATTTGTTGTGAATTTAAGATTCTCCCCCAAACAATCAGAAATTTCTAGAAAAGAAATCATTTAATGAATGTATAGAAGCATTTGGGCGTCCAGTTGTAACCATGTAAACTTTTACAGGGACAAATGATAGTTAACATTTATTGTCCCTACATTATGGGCTGGCCCTGTTTTAAGCACTTAAGGGGCATTATCTCATTTAATCTTTGCATGCACTCTGTGAAGTAGGTACTATTATCTTCTCCATTTTACAGCTAAGGAATCCAAGGAACAGATAGATTAAGTAATTTGCTCAAAGCACCATTAGTACAGAAAAAAAGCAAAGTGTTTTGGTTGCATCTTAATGCTTGAAGGAAATTTTCACTTAATTCAGCCTCAATACAGCAAGACTCTAAGACAACCTTTGTTATAATAAACTTATTCCAACCAGATTAAACACTCTCTCTTCTGGGAAGAGCTGCACAGAGCCTTTAATACAGGTCCCAGAGATCAGACAGTTTGGGCTCCAGGAAACAATTCCAACTTGAGAATTTGACTCAGTTTCTGCCATCTTCTTTGATACTCTGGGGGAAGAAAACACACACACACACATTCATAGGAACTTATTTCAGCTATTTGCTGAAGAAAAGCTGTCTTCAGTTGCTGTTGTTTTCAGCATGCCATCCAAGAGCATCTAGAAGCTTCCTTGGGGAAGCAGAGGAATTTGCTGGATTGCCAAACAGCCTTAGAAAATCCGCTGGGGACTCCATGGAAGGGGTCTGTGAACAAGGATAAAGAGAGCGCATTAGCGTTGCCTTGTTTCATGAAAAAGGGAACACACACAACAAAACTTGATTACAAAATCTCATTTTACAAACTCAAGGTGAGACGCACTGCCCTGAGGCAATGGCCCGCCCAGGGGACCTCCCCCAGGCTCTAGCGACATGTGCTTCCTGAGGAAAGACCTGATTCAACTGCAAGGGCTGGGCTAGATAAAACCGGGAGGGTTTATGTGCACAGCATTTAACTTTAAACATTCCTTCATGGACATTTACAATGCACATAATTTACATATTCAATACCAGTGACAATTTACTTCTCCCATCTGAACAGGGCTTTCAACTATGCCACTTGAACTAAATTAATAAACAGTAATTACAGAATGTTGTGTGAGCTAGCTGTTGATGTTGAGCAGATTCTAATCAACACCTTCTTTTAAGGGCCAATTAAAGCTGAATGTATGCAATATAAACATCTTCGAGTATTTAGATATGAACCGCAGAACAAGGTAAAAAAGAAATTAAAATCTGAACAATTAGACTGGAGATGAGCCAGTCAAACCTGGAGAGATGGACACTTTTCAGCTGGTTTCTAAGGTCATGTTAATTTCTTGAAATGATGAGATTTTTGTAAAATGGGGAGGGGCTCCAAGGACTCGTTAGACAGAACCCCATCCGTTTTGAGATTTCTCCAACATCTTGTACTATTTTCCATATGCTTTAAGTTTCGTGGCACTTCTTTTTCAATTGCCTCAAACACTTTTCTCCTTAATTCATGTGCATCACAGCGAAAACTTAATCTCCATATTTCTGACTCATTTATGTATAAATCCTTTATGTGCTGTTTGGTATCTAAGAAACCTTTCCCTAGGCCCCATCTTTGGCCATCCAGGGGCTACAGAAAGCACAGAGTGTGCCCCAGGCCCCTCTATGGAGGTTTACATCTCAAATAAACAGAACACACACAAAACACTGGGGAGAGGAATCAGAAGATTGGGGAGGAGAAATCGGACAGCCTCTCAGCGTAAGTTGTCCTCAGAACCAATTGCCTCTGCTTCCTAACATGGCAGCATCCTGGGCCGGCTTCACGGCTTTGGGAAAGGGAATGAAAGGGAGACATTCCAATAATGCTAAAATGTTCTGGATAATGTACGGAACTGCAAAAGTGACCAATGTATATGGTAGCGAATGGGTTTCTCCGATAGTTGGGAGACATCGGTAACCATGTTTCTTCCAAACTAGGCATCTCAAGAGGTTGGAATGAGAGCAAGTTGACTGTAAATATCACTTTCTATGGGGCATAAGACGGCATCTAGTCTAGGAAGAGCCTAGTCCCAGTGGGTATTGAGGACACATTTGTGGGCCTCTGACCTGTAACCCTCCCTTCCCCTTTCTACCTTGGCCCCCAAGGCTGCACCTTGGCAATGCCCTGCTTCCCTCAGGCTACCTGACTACTGCTTTTACAATACACCTCAACCATCTTTCCTTCCGCTACTGGGATCTCACTTTTCTCCCTCCTGGACTTGCCTCGTCTCTGACTATCCAAATCATAACCAATCTCAAGGCTGGCTTCAGGCTTCCTCTTCCAGTGTCTGTCTCTCTTTCTGTCTCTTTCTGTCTCTCTCTCTTTCTCTCTCTCTCTCTGTTTCTCTGTCTGTCTCTCTCTGTCTTTCTCTCCCCTTCACCCTTCTGTAAACTATGTTGCCTACAATTTAACCATAAATTGCTTTGCTGACTTTGGTTAGTTGCCCACTCCATTTACAGGTGTGCTTATACTCTCCCTTACCTAGATTACAAACTGCCCAAGGACAGAGATTTTGTACTTACAGGGCTTTACCATAGCACCTAGCATAGGACTATTTATATGAGCAAGTGCTAAATGAATATTTGTTGGGTGAATATGAATGAAGCTTCCTTTAAAGTCAACAAAATGAAAGTCTCTGTTTGGCTTCGAATATTTCCTCAATAAAATTTGGAAGTATAATGATAGCTTCTGTGCCAGACATCAAATTTCAAGATAGTTCTTATTCACTAGTCAACACAGTAAAGTGAGAGAATTATGGAGCCATGGGGCCAGGAGGGACCACAGGAAATCATTTTATCCCATAGTCCTGCCTCTGAAGAGGACTGTACTAAATATACTCTTGAAAAATAGTTGCTGAGTTCTGCTCTGTGCATAATCATAACCACAGTAATCATAATCATAATAATAGTGATCATTTATTGAGTGCTCACCACAGGAAAGAAAGGGCCCCTCAATGCTGCCTCTCAAGGCTGCCTGAGGCCTGGAAGCCACATTTCTGTGGGTACAGGCCAGGTGTGCCCATGGACTCGTGCCACCAGGGAAGATGCCCCAGGCTCTCTCATCTCTCATCTTTGATCCATTTGACCATTTCCTTCCTTGTCTTCTTTCTCTTCACACTCCTACTGGTTCCCTGGACAATCTCAGCTGCTTCTCATGGCATCAACCAAAATTTCAGCAGTAGGAAGAAGAAATGAATTCTAGGATGGGATCTTAAGCCCTTGTGCCTCTCCCGAGCTTTGATTTCATATTCCTAATCACATATAGGTCATCTTCACCGGTGCTACCTCAAACATCATGTATCCCCAAATGAATCTCTGCTCTTTTCCTATTAAAGCCAGCTCTTTTCTCTCTTTTTTTCTTTATAAATGGTCTCAGTACTCATCCTCCTGTTTCTACCAAAAATCTGAATTTTATCCTTGACAACGTGGTGTGTAGGAAAGAATGGGGGTTTGGGGGTCTAAGAGGACTGAATTTGAAACATGCCTCAGCCATTGACCAGCAGCTCTGGGACTGGACAACCTTTTTAACTTCTCTGAATGTATTTTCTCACTTGAAAATAGAAATATCAATATTAACAAGGCTATCACATATTAGACCTTCAAAAACATTTGTTTCCTTTCTTTTCTTTCTTTTTCTCTTCTCTTCTCTTCTCCTCTCTTTTCTCCCCTCCCATTTCTATCCCTTCCTTTCCTTTCCCTTCTCCTCTTTCCCGCCCCTCCCCCATTACAAATCAATCACCAAGTCCTGTCAATCATGCATCCTAGGTAACGGCCCTCTTCTCTCCACCCCTACTCTTATCAACATCTCACTCACAAGAACTCACAATCCAGTTTTTCTGCCTTCGTTTCCTCCTACTCTAATCCATCCTGTTCTGTGCTACCAGTTACATAAAGACCTAACTCCCTTATATAAAATCTATAATTATTTCCCAGTTGCTTCCAAGAGAAAAACCAAACTCCTTGGCAATACATTCAAGGCCCTTCATGATCTACCCTCAACTTATTTTTCCAGTCTATTCTTTAGCTAGTCCTCAGAGCTCCCCCTAGATTTCAGCTGGGTTATTTCCATTTCCTGACGATACCAGGTTCTTTAGTATATGCATGCTATTCCCTCTCGAATCTTTCCTACCCCATCCAACACACATACAACCTGACAAACTTCTATAGATGTTCCCTGACACTGGTCAAAGGTGAGTTCCTCTTAAAAACCTTCCCTGAACCGCAGAGGCTGGTTAGGAGGCTCAGACTGAGCTTTCAAAGACCCTAATTAATTGTGGTGTCTTGGCCTCTTTCTACTCCCATTGTCCCCTGGGTCTTGGCTTTGCTTCATATATTCTTATATTCCTATAGGTTGTATTTTCCCTGAATCCCAGTACTTTCCATCCTGGCATTCTCTGCCTATATAAATCCATGCCACAGTCATTCCTCCTGTGACAACAGAGTATTAACTTTCTAGCCTGGGCTTTGGTATCAGAAAATCCAAGTTCCAGTCTTTGATTTGCTGCACATTAATCACAAGATCTTGAAGAAAGTGCTCAAAGTCTCTGAGCTTTTAGTAGTACCTTCCTCATATAGCTGTTATAAAGATTAAATGACTGGCATAAGGATAGACATATAGGTCAATGGAATTGAATTGAGAGTCCAGAAATAAACCCTTACGTTTTTTAAGGTCAGTTGATTTTCTACCAGGATGTCAAGACAATTCAACAGGAAAAGTCTTCCAACAAATGGTGCTGAAACAACTGAACATCCACATGCAAAAGAATGAAGTTGAACCCTTACCTCACATCATATGTAAAAATTAACTCAAAATGGATCCTAGACCTCAATATAAGAGCTAAACTAAAAAACTCTTAGAAGAAAACATAGGACTAAATCTTCATGGACTTGGGTTAGGAAATTATTTCTCCATATGACATCAAAAGCATGAGACAAAAGAAGAAATAGATAAATTAGACTACATCAAAATTAAAGAATTTTCAGCTTCAAAAGACACTATAAAACTGAAGACACAACCACAGAATAGGAGAAAATATTTGCAGATCATATACCTGATAAGGAATTTGTATCCAGAATATATAAAGAACTCGTAAAACTGAACAGTAAAAAGACAATAACAAATAACCCAATTTAAAAATAGGCAGAGGATTTGAATGGACATTTCTCCAAAGATAACATACAGATGGCCAATAAGCACATGAAAAGATGCTTAACATCTTTAGTTATTAGGGAAATGTAAGTCAAAACCACAATGAGATATCCCTTCACACCCACTAGGATGGCTAAAAGAAAAGACAGACAGTAATAGTCTGGCAGTTCTTTAAAAAATTAAACATAGTTACCACATGATTCAACAATTTCACTCACATAAATACACATAAGAATAAAAAAATATATTTCCACACAATAACTTGTACCAGTGTTCATAGTAGCATTATTCATAATAGTCAACAAGTGGGAGCAACACACATGTGCCTCAGCTGATGAGGAAACCAAATATGGCATATCCATACAATGCAATATTATTTGGAAGTAAAAAGAAACAAAGTTCTGATAGATGCTACAACATGGATGAACCTTGAAAAGATGCTAAGTGTAATAAGACAGACACAAAAGGCCGTATATTGGATTATTTGTATGAAATGTTCCAAATGGGCAAATCCACAGAGATAGAAAGTAGGTTAGTGGTTGCCAGGGGCTAGAGGGGTGAGAGAAATAGGGAGTGATTGTTGATGGGTAGGTGTTTCTATTTGGGGTGATCAAAATGTTCTGGAATTAGATTGTGGTGATGACTGCACAATTCTGTGAGTATATTAAAAGCACTGAATTATGCACTTTAAAGGAATGGATGTATGATATGTGAATTACATCTTAATAAAGCTATTATAAAAAATTAAAGTTAATTAAAAATGTAAAAGAAGATTAAATGAGATACTTGGCCCACCATACTTACTATTATAATGTGTGCCTCTGTTGTTGCTGTTCTTATCCTGTTGTAATGTCCAGACTGCTATAACATGAGCTCTTTGAAGATAGGAGCCATGACTTCCTTAAAACTTACGCCTTGTTTATTTCTTTGCAGTCCCTACAAAGGTATTTGGCATAGGGAAAACTGTACGTAACATAACATAAAACTGTAGATAAATTAAAATGAATGAGTTCCTTCTGAGCTCCACTGAGATAGTATAAGATGTATTTTTATAATTCCAGTCTCTTTTTACTTAGGACTCCACTCTCACTTCCTGCTCCCATGAGAGACTGGCAATCAGTCACAGCATATCTCTCACCACGTCTGGGTATGACCTAAAAATCCATCTTAACACAGTACACAGAGAATCACTACCAACCTGCTTGACTTATCTATTGCTGCATAACAAATCACCCCAAAGCTTAGTGACTTAAAATAACAACCATTTTATTATTTCTCACAATTCTGTGGGTTGACTGGGCCCAGCTAGATGTTTCTTCTACCCTATGTAATGAAGTCTGGGTCAGTTATCTGAAAGCTTACCTAGGCTAGAATGTCCACAATGACTCATGCACATGGCTGACAGTTGGTGCCAACTTTCTGATGGGAACTCAGATGGGCTATCAGCTGGGAAACCTCAGTTCTTCTCTACCTGGTTCCTCTGTATCTGGTTAGAGCAAATCAGAGGAGCAGCCTCCATTCAAGGGGAGGTTACACAATGGTATGACTACTAGGAGAAGTGATTCATTGAGGGACACCACTATAACCAACTATCACACAGTCTACAGTAACTGGAAAGGGAGATGAATCCTGTCTGCCATTCCTGACCCTTTGCTATACCTGTTCGTTCTAGTCTGAAGCACATCACAGCTCAAAAACAGATCTGACATCACATAATAACAGTGCCATATGCAGGCTCTGAGGCATCTCGTGCTGATACATGTCCTTCTTCCCCTCCCTTTATCACTAATCCCCACGTATCCCTTGACAGACTCATGTAAGCCATTCGTGTTTGGTGTGCTTCCTCCACTCATGTTGCCCATAGAGCACTGGGAGAAAACTGTTTCAGATGGCCTCAGCCAAACATTCGCCATCAACAGCAGTTCCTATTTCTGGAAGGCCAAGTGTTTTGCACCAAAATTACAGAGCAGAGATACCAGATAACCCCCTACCCAGAGACAGGGAGCACTTGGGTCTCATCTGCTCTGGGGTAAATGGCAACTGAAAGCTGGATTCTGGGATCAGATGTGAGGGACACTGAGAATTTATCGACCAAAAGGGGCCTTGCCACAAAGTCAATGGATGGGCTGCAGGAGTCTGTGAACCCCAAAACTGCATATAAAATTTTGGATGTCTGTGTTTTTTCTGGAAAAAAGACCTATTAGCTTTCATCAGATATTTTTTTAATTGAGGTATAATTAACGTAACATGATATTAGTTTCAGGTGTTCAACATAATGATTTGGTATTTGTGTATATTATAAAATGCTTGCCACGATAAATCTGCTTAACACCCATCACCCTACACAGTTACAATTCTTTTTCCTTATGATGAGAACTTTCAAGATCCAGATTATTAAAAGGGACCCTATATCCCAGAAAAGGCTAAGAACCTGATCTTACATAGGATTATGTGATACACTTTTCCCATCACTCAGAAGGCCGACTCACAACTTATGTGAAACCACATCTTCCCGCCTCAGATGCAGAAGTGTAGGTTTGATCAATCATACACATCACAGGTAAGATCAATGCAGCTCTATTATTCTCCATTGCCTGGTCCTTTTCTCTCCTTTGTTTCTGTCCTCCTCTTGCCCTTATTTTCTTTTCTTCTCCATATCCTTCCACTCATCTCCTGAAGATTCTATTTTTTAAATATTTCAGCCATATCCCTGGGCAGGACATTACCTATTTCTAACATTGAATGGCCTGTAATAGATAGAACTTTATAGCTGGAAGATACTGGATTACCTTATACCCATGGTGTAACTCAGTCTGAGATAAGAACTAGTAGATTATAATGAAACACTGGTGCACATTCCTGAGGGCCCTTTTGTCTCACTCAGAGGTATGTTTTCCCTTTAACAACCATAAGAATAGAATTGACAGGTTGTAGTGTATCACTTTGATTAAATTATTCCAGTGGATGTTCATTGCAGCTCTATTTACAATAGCCAGGACATGGAAGCAACCTAAATGTCCATCGACAGATGAATGGATAAAGAAGATGTGGCACATATATACAATGGAATATTACTCAGCCATAAAAAGAAATGAAATGGAGGTATTTGTAATGAGGTGGATGGAGTTAGAGTCTGTCATACAGAGTGAAGTAAGTCAGAAAGAGAAAAACAAATACAGTATGCTAACACATATATATGGAATCTAAGGAAAAAAAAAAAAGTCATGAAGAACCTAGTGGTAAGACGGGAATAAAGACACAGACCTACTAGAGAATGGACTTGAGGATATGGGGAGGGGGAAGGGTAAGCTGGGACAAAGTGAGAGAGTGGCATGGACATATATACACTACCAAACGTAAAATAGATAGCTAGTGGGAAGCAGCCGCATAGCACAGGGAGATCAGCTCGGTGCTTTGCGACCACCTAGAGGGGTGGAATAGGGAGGGTGGGAGGGAGGGAGATGCAAGAGGGAAGAGGTATGGGAACATATGTATATGTATAACTGATTCACTTTGTTACAAAGCAGAAACTAACACACCATTGTAAAGCAATTATACTCCAATAAAGATGTTAAAAAAAAAAAAAAAAGAAAGAAAAGGAAAAGGAAAATAAAAGTTTCTAGTTTGACAATCAAAAAAAAAAAAGAAATTTATGAACAAAACCCTGGGCCAAGCACTGTGGAGATGCCAAAGTGAATGAGTCTTGCTCATTGACTAAGTGGCCTTGAAAATCAGGAAAGGAATTAAGTTTATGGCAGAAATTTGTAAATTGATAAAGAAGCAACAAACAAAATTCTGTGGGAGTTAAAGTGGGAAGAGATCACGTCTGCCTGGGGAAACCAGGGCAGGCTCCAAGGAGGAGGTGGCATATGGGATGGGAAGACGGGGCAGGGTGAGGGTGGAGGTAGAGGGTTCTAGGTAAGGGACACAGCAGAGGCAAAGTCAAGGGGTCCCAGCGGCATGTGGCAGAGGAGTGTGGCAGGAGAGGTGTCTGGCCAGGCTGGTAAGTGGAGGGGAAAGTGGGATCTCAGGCTGGAGGAGGGACCTTTTGGAAAATGAGCCTCGTGGAGGCGCTGCATCCACCTTGCTTTTTACCACATTCCCAGCCCCTACCACGGGGCCTTCACAGAGCTGCTCCAGGATAAACTCAACAACAGAACAAACGAACGAATGAAGACCCCTTTATTAAGGCGGCGAAAGTCTTCAGGTTTGTGGTGGCACATTCTTTGTCTAATTCACTCTCTGGACACTTTGTAAGTTGGCATATTTATCTCCTAGTACAGTAGAAGCCCCCTTTCAGACCAGTACTTGGTTACCTGAATAAAATCAGTTGAAGAGGAGAAATATAGAGGAGTAGGCATTTATACCTTAAATGTTTTAATTTTATCTTAACATAATAAATGTACTTTTATTCACTAGTTTTTTGGATTTTTAAAAAATATACAGGTCCAAGGCTCTTTCTTTGAGTAGAAGTCCACTGATAGGAGTTCCCCCCATCATTTTGTGTGAGTCACGCCCACAACCCCATAGCTACGATTTCCAGCTGAGGTTCCTTTAACGTGGGAGGCCAACTGAAAGACACCTGTGAAGAAATCTGAATCAGAACCATCGTGGATTTTTACTGTTTTGCCCCAATCCTTTACAGTTGTCTTGCCCAAACCTTCATTAGGCAGAAATTTTTTTTTAGCAACTGCTTTTACCACTTCTTTCCAGATTATTCTACTTCGTTTTCATAGAAACAGACGTTTCCTTTTCCAGGCTCATATTCATCAGGTTATATAATATTGACCAAAATTATACAATTCTAATAACAAGGAAATTTGGAATAAGGAGCCTAAGAAATAACACAACTGATTCTTGAGAAGCACCTAATTTAGATTGTAGGAGTAGAAACCCGCAGGTTAACTCGAGTGGCCTCTGCTATACAAGTGTTCGAAGGCCCAGGGTCTCAGTCAGTGGCCTCCAGAGGGATGAGAGCATGCCTGTGAAATGGGAATCTGGTTCATCTTGACCTGGGTGAGCTTCGTGGCTTCCACTCGCATTTCTTACCACAGTGCACTGAAACCTCAGCCATGCCTGATGCGTGTCACGCAAACTCGATGTCAAGCTGATCTGCCTTGGAGGTCACCTGAGGTGCCTAACCTTAGCAATGCCAAGGAGAGTCTGCTCTCCCACTTTGACTTATCACAGGGTCCTGTGGGGTGAACTTCACAGCCGGAGTTGGAGTGAAGCTCCAGAGTGTGTAATTGTTTTAACATAAATCAGTCCAAAGTGGGGAGGAAGTCTCTTGGGGATCATGGAACAGTGCTTGGCGTGTTGCTAATACGTATTAAATAGCTCCAAATAAAGATGGACGTGGTTTTCTGCTACACTAGGCAGATTGCTTGACTCTCTGGGAGTTGAGCTGTTGGAGGACAAAAATGAAGGCTTGCAAGACTCTGGCTGGTGTCCTAGCAAAATTCCTTTTCCCTTGTTGAGGGGACATGTTCCCTGCAGGAAGGGAGGGAAGCAGCCCACCTGCACATGTCATGCCAATGTCCCAAACCCTGATGCTTCTTGCCCTGCTTGGAGCAGACACGGTGACCACCCCCCCTCCAAGGAAAGGCCTGGGGTGGGGCTCAGGAACCAGCCATCCTACCTTTCTTGCGCTGAACTGGCCACATCACCTGAAGAAAATCCTTTGGTCCCTGAAAGCCTACATGGTTTTTTTTTTTTTTTTTCTGTAAAATGAGGGTAAACTGAAAGCATTTGTGAAAGTCACGCACTGTTTACGACAGTACAAGGCCATAGGGCTTCTTAAGGCATAAATTATTCAGTTCATTTAGGCGCAAGCACCATGCACCCATCTGCCTTCTCATCTCTTCACTTGAAGGAACTGAGTGCCACCTGACCGATGACTGTCTCTCCATTGATCCACTCACCAGGGTTAATTAGTGCCTCTGCCCTTGAAAATGATCCTACCCCTCAAGATCTTACCCTTGGGGCATGAAGATCACTGCCTGGAAGGACATGGTGAGTCAGGGCGTTGAAATGCTGAGGGTTTTTCGTTCGTTTGTTTTTTCATCTTCTGACTGCTCTGACTGCGCCCTCAGCCTTCTCTGAACCCCCAGCTCCGCAGTCTGCCCGACCCTCCCGCCACTGAACGGATGGATGTTCAGAGCCTCACATCATGCGGCAGCCACGACCTTTCTCTGAATCACATTCACGTCTGAAGTCAGGCGGCTGGACAGGAGAGACGGGAACCCAGCCCAGCCAGTGTTTCCAGGAGCCCAGGCTTTGTGCTACGTACGGAGTGAGTCAGCCGATGAAATGCACCGTTACAGTGTGCAAAATGCCACTGCCCCTGACACAAGCAAAGCAAAAGCAAAACCTGGGCAAACAAAGAAATGATTTCTCTCAAACAAATGGATGGTGGCTAAATCTCATAAGGAACAAGCGAACCTGAGAGCTCTTCCTGGTTAGTAGTGGCTCAGGCCCAGAAAAGGGTCTAGAATGAGTTTCTGGGAGTCGTATAAAAGAAGGTTTTTTCAAAGCCACCTTAGAGACCTGGGGTTGGGGTGAAGACGGGTGGGAACCGGAGACCCAGAATAAGGGATGGGGCTCTGAGGACTGACAGGGTGGGAAGGGCCCGAGGCAGCAGGGCCCAGGAGGCACTGCCATCTGGCTTTGGTCTCGTGGACTTTGGAAAGTAAGTTGGTGTTCTGAAGGAAAGGCAAGAGGGTTCCCAGTGCCAGGGAACAGAGTAAATGAGAATTTGTCTCTAGGCCACGGATTCTGGAATTTCCCATAATTAACATTCCAGCTGAACATTCAAAAGGCCCAGGCCTCTGGTAGGCTTGTAAATTAAAATAGGATAAAGCATTTAGAGTCTAGTTATGAGGGTAATGGTCTGGGAAACCATTGCGTTTGTTATCTTTGAACTGTGACTCAGTATTTGCATCTGTCAAGTGGCAAAAATTTAGAAATTTAAAAAATGTTAATGCTGACAGGAAGCTTAAGGTTAATCTAGTCTAATTTCTTTATTTTAGAGAAAAGGATCCTGAAGCCAGAGAGGTGAAGCTTGTTACTCTAATAATATTAATAATAGTATTGACTGTGTTGAATGCCCCAAGTGTAGAAATTCATTTAATCGTCACGAATTCTTACAGAAAAATTATCGCTATTATCCCTACTTTACAGATGAGTAAACCGAGACTTAAAGAGGTTGAACACCTTGCCAGGGTCATGTGGCCAGTAGTGGGCCTAACTGGGACTTAAGATCAAGTCTAGTGGATTCTAGATTCTCAGACCTTTGAGAAGCAGCTCATAATTTCTTATGTAGAAAACATTTCTTTTTCATATCTCAAGGGTCTGAAGAAGACCATAAAGGTGAGGTGTAAGAGAGATAATGGTGCTTTTTGAAACAACCCACGCTGCTTTGTCTGCCAGTAAAAATGATAACTGAGAAAGAGTGCTGACTGTGTGTCAGATACTGTATTAAGTTATATACCGGGATTACATCAGCCATTGAATCCTCATTTCAGCCCTATGAAATAAGTGATGTTATTATTCCCATTTTGTAGACTAGTAACCTGAGGTGCAAAGAGGAGTCAAGGTCAAGAGGTAATAAATGATGGAGTCAGGATTTGAATCCGTGATCCTAACCTCTCTTGGGTACATGTATCTGACCTGTCTGCTATTGGCATTTGCTTCCACACAACTACCGTATAATGACAATTTACTTATATTATCATGACCTTGATCATTAACGACAGATTAAAATATAATCACCACGTCTTTGTTGGGAGATGCAGTCTACTGTACTCAAGTGTTTTGGAGATGGGTAGTCCATCTAGTCTCCAGATAACATTTCTAGATTAATATCTCAAATCCTGAGCATTCATCCACAAGTATCTATTTGCTTAGGTTGAAGGGATTGACCTGGCTACAGTGCACCCTTGTCCTGCCCCTTTCTCTTCAGAATTGGAAGGGAACCCTGCCCACCATTAGTCTCAGACTTCTCCCTGCTTTGATTGGTTGTATTGGAAGACATCTCGCAGCTGGGACAAGCATTAGGTTTTGTGAAATAGTGGCATTTGTTGGTGTTGAAAGGTATAGAATGAAATTACTTAAAGTAGAAGCTCTTTTCCAAATGATTTCATGTCTAAGATCTAAATTATTCATTTGAGAAATTAATCAGTTTGGATTTTAGAAGTTATTGTAGGGTGGGTTTTTTTTTCTCTTTCTCTTTTGCCTCTAATGGGTAATTTGAAGGAATTGGCTTTTATAATATTAAGAAGATAGAACAGGAGTTTGCAAAGTTGCCGTCTGATCTTATTGCCTGATGGGCTGCCTAGAAAAAGGGTTCTCTGATGAGTGTTGGATCCCAAGGTACTTGAGGGCAGGAGCTACATATATGCTATTCTCTTTGTCTGTTTACTGCCGAACCTTGCACAGCTGGACACCATACACTTGCCCGTTAAATGATATGTGGGAGCTGGTTTGAAAAGCAAAAGCCCCAGTGAGAGAGTTGCCCCCTTTCTGGGCTAACCATTCTTCCTTTCTTGGCCTTTGTCTTGGCTGCCTGCCTACATCCGGTCCTGAGCTAGATGGTCGTCTCCAGAGGACACAGGTATGAGTGGAATGGGTTAGTAAAGCTGGTAGAGTGATGATGCGTTAGCTGGCTTCCAGGTTTCATGTGCATTTGATTGAGCCTGTCTGAAGGCAGTGCCCTGCTTTTGGAATGAGGCCCACTGAATCATGCCAGAGCTCTTAGCTTTTCCTCTTACATGGTAATGCCTACATCTGAGCATGAAATTGGCCCCAAGTGTGTGTATCCATGATCGTCTCTAAGCCCGTGAACAACCCCACTCTTTTGTTTATTTACTCATTCAATTGTTCTACCCATCTTCAACTCTGTAAAAAATAATCACTCCTTCACTCTTTATTGGCAATCTATGCCCCCTTCCTTTTTCTTCACTTTGTTTTTACATTTTCTAAGGGGACGTATTGTGTTAAAACTGTTATAGCTATGATTTATTGAATGTCTTCTGGGTATTTGGATCTCTGCTTGGGACTTTATTAATAATTATTTGTAAGAATTGTCATCACTGTAAACTTATTATGTATCAGGTCCTGTGCTAAGTGCTCTACAGACATTTATTCATTGAATCTTTGTAATGAGCTTATGAATACTATTATTAAATCTATTTTATAAATGAGAAGACGGAGGATCAGTGAAGTTAGGTAACTTGCCCAAAGTTACCCAGGTAGTTAGAGGCAGCGCCTAGAATCAGGCAGTCCAACTCTCTACACCATGCTCTTAACCACTACCATATATAGTCTCCCCTTAAATCTGTGATCTTCCATATTCTTCATAGCCATCCTGCCAGGTCAGGTTATTACTGTACATATCTAATAAGATCCATATTTTGATCTCAGGTCTGTTCGTTTCCAGAGTCCACGCTCTTTCCACTCTCCAAATTGCCTTTCAGGAAGATAGACTCCAAATGACCCACCATCACCTGCCCGTTTGTTTCTTTCTCAGGCAGAGAGAGACAGGCAGAATTATTTATACCACATATAATGCCTAAGCAAATCCAGTGGTTTAGTACATTGGTTTACCAATATCTTTAACCTTAGTATCTTTTCTTCAGATTTTATATGGTAACCCAGTATGTACAAGAGATCCAGACAAAACTGTTGTGCCTGAATTAAGGGTAGTGAACCAGTGCCCTTCTTGTGCCCCCTGCTCTACCTTCCATGAGCCATGGTTTCTTCAGCTCCTCCATCAAATTCTGAAGGAGACCAGAAAGCACAGCTGCAATATCACTGATCTCATCCTAAGTCAGGGACACAGGGCAACCATCCCCAAGCTGATAATTATTTATCTTATTTCTGCATTTATCAAGCCTAACATTATTCCGAGACATCAATGGTTTTGAAAAGAAAAGTATTGGCCTTATCCCAGGCAAAGATACATTTTCTAAGCTTGTCTTTCCATAGATATCATTAAAATAAATTTCTTGGCAAGACCAAATCAATAAGGACTTGTCTAGTGCCTATCAGTCCTGGGAATCCAAAACTCAATATGACATGGTAACTTGTAAGTTATAATTTAATTATTATTATTCTCAGTTATCTGAATGATTTAAATCCAGGCAATTTGGGCCACTCCAAAACTATAGTAAAATAACCACCACCATGCTTTCTTAGATTTCTCCTCCCTCAGGAACTCCAACATCCAAGCCATAGACACACCATAAACATAGGTTACTCTATGATTTCACTAAGCAGCTAGAATCAACCACAGCTCACTTTCTTCCTACAGACAACTCAGAGGACATGCCAGTCACGGACCTCAGCTGCTGGATTCCTTTATATAAAACCAAAAGAGACCATAGATAACTCACAGAAAAATTTAGAGTACCATGAAGACAAACATAAAGTTTTCTGGCTGCATCTATTATCTTTACCATTTTATTATCAGATTAATTTTCTGAATTTGACCTTCAGATCTAATGATAGGAAAATCTGACTCTTCTGGAGTGAGGGAGGTAGGAAAGATTTCATATACAACTTTTAGATTATGAGTTTATGGGATTGTGGCAAAGGATACTATGTGTTCACAAATCCCACCTCTTTGTCTTTTAGGCACACACCTAGACTGCATTTCCAAGCCTGCTTTGCAGTTAGGCGGCATCATATCACTGAGTTCTGGCCTATAGATATTGGCAGAAGTGATGTGTACCATTTCTAGGCTGACCCATAGAATCACCCTACACACCCTTGGTTGTCTCCCCTCTTATAATTTCTGGCTGAGTGGAGAGGACGCTGAGAGTTTAGAAGAGGGTAGAGCCTGAGGATGGAAAGAGTGTGGGTCTCCCAAAGACTATGCAGAGCAAACCCTCCCCCAGCAACATGCACTGGACTGTGAAATGAGCAAGAACCAAAATTGTATTGTGCAAGGCCTCTGAGATTTGGGGAATGCTTGTTACAGCACTTAGTTTACTCTGACTAAAACTGAGGTACAGTGAATAGAGCATAAGAATTAGAGTCAGACAATTCTGGGTTCTACACAAACTTTTCCACTTACCAGCTGTGTGACATTGTGTAAATTACTTAACCTCTCAGAGTTTCAACTTCATTTGTAAAATGGAAATATAATAACACTTACCTCATAGGATTGTGGGAGAACTCTATGAAAACATATATGTATAGTGTCTGTTATATAGCAGGTGTAGCAAGATTACAAATTTACTCACGCAATCCAATTGTGCAAAGAAAGTGTAATTTCTTTATTCTCTGTAACTGGCTAAATTTTCTTCAGGATCCTTCAGCCCTGGGGTAGCAGGGAAACAAATGTGAACTTCAAGTGAGCCAATTAAAAATATGTCAGTCTCCTTTGGTTTAAAATGATCTCTTTCAGGTAAATGCTTAGGTTTTTGGAATCTTCCTCCTCAAGATGGTAGATGGGGGAGTTTCCTCTGTTGCTATGGCAACTGAGTGTGGTCCCAGTGGTCTTCATGCAAGCTCTTGGCTGCTCTCTGAGTCCTCACTGGTCTTGCTGGACCTTGTCCTTTCCTTGTATTGTTAGTGCTTGCCCAGCTGGCATCTGCTGCTGGAAACTTGAGACTCTTTTCTCTGAGCTTGGTAATGGCCTGGTGAGCCTTTCTTTTGACCCAGCTGGTGCTGTGTAGCCCTCCAAGGTCTGGCTATGACTCCCACTTGCATACTGGCTTGGGCTACCCTTGTCTACAGGGTCATTTTGCTCTGCCATGAGAACCCCTCTGGTGAACTGACTGCCCCACAAGTCATTTACTTCCAGTTCCTTCTCTAGAGTATCCAGGAACTTCTGAATACTTTCTATACAAGAGGGGGGACTCCAGGAAACTAGCTCAGCCCCTCTCTCAGCTTAACCATGATTTTGCTCTGATATGGCCGTCACATGCTGGGTATGAGATGGGGGCAGTACTCTGCAAGACAGTCTCTCCCCAGAGACTCAGACAAGGACAAGGGCCTCTTTGCTTTTGGTATTTATGACTGACAGACTCTAGGGTGACCCCTATGATTCCCCACTTCCTGGTTTTCATGCCCTTGTATAATCTCCTCTTCTTGCATGTGGGTGGGCAGTCCTGTGATTGCATTTCATTATATAAAACCCCATCTTGCTAGTAGATCATTCTACAGACTGTCCTTGCTGACTTGATGAAGGGGCCATGCTGGTAATGCCCATGTGGCAGGGAATTGTGGATGAACTACAGAATCTGAGGGGCCAGCAGCCATCAGTCAATAAAAGCGAGGGACCTGAGTTCTGCGACCACAAAGAAATAAAAACTGCCAACAACCTGAGTGATTTTGGAAGTGAATTCTTCCTCGGTCAAGTCTCCAGATGAGAACACAGCCTGGCTGACATCTTGATTACAGCCTTGTGAGATGCTAAGCAGAGGCCCCATGAGATAATAAATGCATGTGATTTAAGCTGCTAAGTTTGTGGTAACTTGTTGTGCAGCAATGATTAACTCTCAAGAACTTTGAGAGAAACTGTTCACAGCATGCATGTCTCATCATTTATCCCCTCTCTCCGTTCCCTTATGCTTCCCACAATCCACTGGGGGCTAGAAGGACAGATTTTAATTTTCCTCTTCAGTCTGGTGGGAGGTCCCTCCCTCTCCCCTCTGCCCCCGCACACGTCATTACTTCCTCCTGCCTGAAATGACATTCATTTTCTCTATTTCCTTTGTGATCAAGATATAGAGCGGGTGTTATGAAACATAGTTTAGAAGAAGAGGTAAAAAGTATACAGAGGATTAATATTTTAAAGATATTATCCTCATGACATAGATCATTATATATAATTTCCTCCCCTTTAGGTTCAGTTGGTATGAATCTCACTGTTTTCCAGGTCAGAAAGTTATTCAAACCATCTTTCACCCTAACTTTCTCTTGAGTTTTTCCCTATCTCAAACTTCTCCTGGCATGAGGGAGGCCATCGAAGCTGGGTGGCCACCCACTGATATAAATATGGCTTGCTATAAATGCTCAGAGAGTCTGGTTTCCCATGGGACTGCATCAGTTCGAAAGATCATCAGGATAAGCAACTATCTGGTTTGGGTTCATGGACTACAATCACAGAGTATTGGAGCTGGAAGGAGAAGTATAAAGTCCAAACATTCTCATTTTATAGAAAAGGAAATTGAGGCCCAGGGAAGTGAAAGGACTTGCAAAATCTGACCCTGTTGGTTATTCCAAAGCTGGAACCAGGATATGAGCAGTCAGACAAGCAGTCTATGCGCTAGTTACCTTAAGATATCATGTACAACTGCAAATAAATGTACAGCAGAAAATTCTTTATGAAGCAACTTTTGTCAGAGAGGATTATTTTTTTTAGGTCTACTTTCTCAAGACCGCTTCTTTTTGCAAGAATTACGTTTTTATCCTTTTTTGTTAGTAAAAGAAAATCTTCCCAGGAAAAGTCAAAGAATAGCTGCTTTCCTCTGAGCTGCTAAATGGTAATAACAGCTGTAGGAATATGTCCCCTCACACTCCAGGGAGTGAGCTATGGGGCATTTACAAATTTGGGGTTCCAGTGAGATTGTCTAGACCTGGGCAGTCTGCTGACCTTGGCCGGAGATAGAATTTTTAAACTGTGCTTTTATGTATAGTCTCTTCTTTCTCTCTCTTTTTTCCTCTTAAGAAGGTGAACTAGTCTTTATTATTTTTTTTCTTTTTAGCCTTGACTTTCTGACAAAGCCCTAGAAATATGAATACAGCCTTTGTGAAAATGAGTGAGAATCTTCTTTTAAAACAATTCTTTTATCGCTTTTATTCATTTTGCAGAGATTCTTTTCACTCCTAGAATTAGAAAATGGTTTGGGTCACAGAGAATGACCTTTTGAAATCATGTTGTTATTTTATTCCTAATTCTCCTAAGAGACCTCCCTACAGACAAGTAGCTTAAGACACTGCAAATGCTGCTTTGTTTTATCCTTTCCCAGTCCTGACAGCAGTAGGTTCATGACGTTGAGCATGATGCCGTCTTCCTGTTTTGTGTGAGATAGTGTGGTGTGGGGATAAGAACTCTGGTTATGGAGTCAGACAGACCTGGGTTCAGAGCTCTGTGACTTGGGGTGAGTTATTTCATTACTTTGTCTCAGTTTCCTCAGATGTAGAGTGGGGAGAATAGCAGTGCTTAGCTCATAGAGGTGTTAGGAACACTAGGTGAAGCTAAGAATACAGCACACCTAGCACAGGGCCCAGCACATGGTCAGCACTATCATAACACGCAGGGCACTTTATCAGAATTACTGTGCATGTTTGATTGTCCATAATTCCCAGCTGGACTGAAAAGTCTATTAGAACAGGAACTGTGTCTGTCTTATTCACGATTATAATCCCAACATCCAGCTTAATGCCTAATACATAGAAGGTACTCAGAATATATTTATGTGGATGAATGAATGAGCAAAAACTGATAACTCTTATTAGTGTTCCCTTGAACTTGGGTGGCACCCCAGCAGACCACACAGACCAGCTGAGTCCTTTTAGCAACACCCTGTCCCATATGCACACCCAGAGATGTGGGCATCAGCTGCTTCCAGGCTTCCTACCTAGGACAGATTTAGTTCACGTTTAGGAATTTGAAGTGGTTTTCCTTCAGAATCTGGCGTTGATTGCAGCTTACAGAAAATTTTAACAGCCTGAGGTTTAAAAACAATATCTGAAGAAGAGCTAGAAAGGGCAAGTGTTAAAATAATTCTGTTCGAAAAACAAAGTTTCTTATAACTTAGTTCTCAAAATTCAAAACCCAGTGTGAACCCCTTGTGAGTTTAATAATTTCCAAGAAAACTGAGGCTTTTAATGTTCCTGTTGCATTAGAGATAATTTCCTTCTCATAGGAAGCCTCTAACCGCAGTTGACATGGAAATAAAAATAGTCCAAGGAGAGATAGTGGGAGAAATAAAAAAGGAACATAAGATGGAGGCAATACAGATCCCTAGGAGGTGGAGAGTTTTGTAAACAAGCTTTCTCTGGACAGTGGTTGGACCCATGCTTGTGTCTCTAAGGCCCAGCACAGAGTGGACATGTGAGCCGATCAGCACATATTCTTGGGCAAAAGGGGGTCTGTGAGGTGAAGCGATGGAGGACGAGACAGAAAGCTAGAGCAGAAGAGGCCAAAATGGGGCTTCCCTGGTGGCGCAGTGGTTGAGAATCTGCCTGCCAATGCGGGGGGCACGGGTTCGAGCCCTGGTCTGGGAAGATCCCACATGCCGCGGAGCAGCTGGGCCCGTGAGCCACAACTACTGAGCCTGTGCGTCTGGAGCCTGTGCTCCCCAGCAAGAGAGGCCGCGATAGTGGGAGGCCCGCGCACCGCGATGAAGAGTGGCCCCCGCTCACCGCAACTAGAGAAAGCCCTCGCACAGAAACGAAGACCCAACACAGCCAAAAATAAATAAATAAATTTAAAAAAAAAAAAAAAAAAAAGAAGAGGCCAAAATGGGCCCGTGTCTACTGCCTGGGCCAAGGAATAGAAAGAGGAAGACAGATGCTTAGAAAGGAAAAGGGAAAAAGAACAAGAAGTTGGAGTGAGAGGATTTTCTCCTACTTTCACTTTTTTACTCTTTTGGTTTCTTTAAGAAAAGCAACAAGGGAGAACTGCAATATCAAGAGCAGACGGTTCTAGAAGGAGCTGAAGGCAGAGGTGGGAGATAAGAATAAATTTCTTGTTCCACTTTCACTCTGATGGTGTTAGGCCTTGCGTCTAATTCTCCACTGCCTCTTCCTATTTGTCTGTGTTCTCATTCGTCTCTCCCACTAGACCATAAGCAACTTGAGGGCAGACAATTTGTTTTGGTCCTCTTTGTACTCACCTGGCCATAGCTGGTGCCTGGTTCATTTGATGCTTAATGAATTGACTTGGTAAGAATAGTTGATGATGTCCGTGAGTTGATGTATCCACATAAGGAAACTCCACTATTCCATGATAATGGGACAGTCAACCCTTTCCCCTCCTTTGGTCGCATTTGGGATATACGCAACAAGGAACAGAAAACTGTAAACTAAAGGGGAAATTTCTGCACTTCCGCAATGATACTGTAGGGAACCACTGGAATAATTTTTTTTTTTTTAAACATCTTTATTGAAGTATAATTGCCTTACAATGGTGTGTTAGCTTCTGCTTTATAACAAAGTGAATCAGTTATACACATACAATATGTTCCCATATCTCTTCCCTCTTGCATCTCCCTCCCTCCCACCCTCCCCATCCCACCCCTCTAGGTGGTCACAAAGCACCGAGCTGATCTCCCTGTGCTATGTGGCTGCTTCCCACTAGCTATCTATTTTACATTTGGTAGTGTATATATGTTCATGACACTCTCTCACATCTCACCCCACCCCCTCCCCATATCCTCAAGTCCATTCTCTAGTAGGTCTGTGTCTTTATTCCCGTCTTGCCACTAGGTTCTTCATGGCTTTTTTTTTTTTTTTTTCCTTAGATTCCATATATATGTGTTAGCATACTGTATTTGTTTTTCTCTTTCTGACTTACTTCACTCTGTATGACAGACTCTAACTCCATCCACCTCATTACAAATATGGAGGTTCCTTAAAAAACTAAAAATAGAACTACCATACAACCCAGCAATCCCACTACTGGGCATATACCCTGAGAAAACCATAATTCAAAAACAGTCATGTACCAAAATGTTCATTGTTCATAAATTTTAACTGCTACTTTGGTTACTTAACTATTACATACAAAGATCAACTAAGTACAGGAGATGATCAAGGAAAAAAATACCTATTGACAGGTTATGAATGTGTTTTCTTATCCCTAAGATACTCTTTTAATTGACTATGCAAACTTCAAAGCATCTTTTATTCACCAGCTAACTTGCAAGTAATACAATGAGATCTGCTAAAAGGAAAATTCTTTTGGAAGCTTTATTTGTTTGGGAAACTTGCATTCTATGGAGATTTTCCTTCCTGCTGGAAAACATCTGGATGTAAAATGAAGAAATTAAGTTTTTCCTCACATTTCTAGAAATATTATTCTTCCAGGGATCTTGTTTATTCTCACAGGCCCAGATGGAGAGGTAAGGGACTATGAGGCACATGATACCTCTTTGGAAAGTTGAGAATTCTAAAAGCATCACTATAAGGGCTGTGAATCTGCCTTGTCATAACCCAGGCAACTGTAAATGAGAAGGACCTAAGGCATTGCCCAAGATGGCCATGATTTCAAATCACTATAGCCTTTAGCCTTACAAACCAAACAACACATCCACAGGTGCCCAGAATTGCATGTCTCTAAAACACAATCATTTCCAAAGAAAATTATCACAACTCAGTAGTGCTCTTTATGTTGTTAATAAGAGTTGGTCGGTCACCATGCTGATTCAAGCTGTGTCTGTACAGCTTTGGCTAATGTCCATTGCTTAGTGTGCTCTGGAAATAAATTATGCCTACACAGATGTTAGCTGACCTGCCTTTATAAAGGACTTTATAAAGGTGGGAAGCAGGGTCACACAATAGAAAGATCATGGGCCAGGGGGCCAGGCATCCCAGGCTAACATCTGGCTCTGTTCCTTGTGAGTTATGTAACAAACTGGCAGAGGCTTAGTTTCTTCATCTGCTACATGGGGAAAGAATATATACTTAGCAGGGGTGTGGTTAGAAATAAGATACTGCAGGTAAATGCCTGTACCTAGAAGATAGCTATGGATGTCCGAGTGACTTCCTCACTTTGATTCACGCTTGTTGCTCATAAAGCATTTGTACACTCAACTCATTTGGATCTCCTAAACTCCCTGTGAGAAAGGCAAGAAAAGGTCTACAGGTTGAACTGTCTGAAATGGCTAATATTTGACTATTTTGACCCATTAAAATGGTTTATGGATCCACCTAACATTAACCTCATCTTGTAGATAAGGAAATCACAGAACCCAGTAGCTCTGTCTCCCAGCCAGTGTCTGGTTCCACCAAGTGGTCTGTCACCAAAGTGTTGCTCAAAATGGAAAAGACAGACACACCAAAAGAAACATAGGCAAAGACTATGAGCAGACACTCCACAGAAGGAACACAAATGGCCAATAAACACACACACAAAATATGGGCAAATTCACCAGGAATCTAGGTATATAGATTAAAACAAAAGAGAGAGAACAAAAGCAAAAATAAACAAATGGAACTTAATTAAACTTAAAAGCTTTTGCACAGCAAAGGAAACCATACACAAAAGGAAAAGACAACCTACTGAATGGGAGAAAATGTTTGCAAATTATATGACCGATAAGGGTTAATATCCAAAATATATAAACAGCTCATACAGCTCAACATCAAAAAAAAAAAAAAAAAAAAGCCAGATTAAAAAATGGGCAAAATACCTGAATAGACATTTTTCCAAAGAAGACATACAGATGGCCAACAGGCACATGAAAAGGTATTCAACATCATTAATCATCAAAGAAATGCAAATCAAAACCACAATGAGATATCTCCTCACACCTGTCAGAATGCTTATCACCAAAAAGACCACAAATAACAAATGTTGGCAAGGATGTGGAAAAAAGGGAACCCTGTACAGTGTAGATGGGAGTGTAAATTGGTGCAGCCACTGTGGAAACAGTATGGAGTTTCCTCAAAAAACTGAAAATAGAACTATCATTTGATCCAGAAATTCCACTCCTGGGTATATATCTGAAGAAAATGAAAACATTCATTCAAAAAGATATATGCACCCCAATGTTCATAGCAGTATTATTTACAATAGCCAAGATATGGAAACAATCTATCCTTCATTGCTAGATGAATGGATAAAGAAAATGTGATACACACACACGCACACACACTCATGCACACACATACAATGGCATATTACTCAGCCATTAAAAAGAATTAAATTTGCCATTTGCAGCAACATGGATGGACTTGGATGGTATTATCATGGGTGAAATAAGTGAGATAAAGACAAATACTGTATGATATCACTTATCTGTAGAATCTAAAAAATAAAACAAACTAGTGAATATAACGAAACGGACTCACAGATATAGAGAGCAAACCAGTGGTTACAGTGGGGAGAGGGAAGGGGGGAGGGACAAGGTGGGGTGGGGAATTAAGAGGTACAAACTACTATGTATAAGTAAATAAGCTACAAGGATATATTGTACAGCACAGGGAATATAGCCAATATTTTATAATAACTATAAATGGAGTATAACCTTTAAAAATGGTGAATCAGCATGTATCACCTGAAACTTATATAGTTATTATAAATCAACTATACCTCAATTTTTAAAAAAAAGGAAAACAAAACAAAACAAAACAAAAGTGAGACACTTCTCCCTCCACATCAAATTAGCAATTTTCAAATGTTGCTACTCAGTGTTGGAGAAGGTGTAGGGAAACATACATGCTTATGCCTACTTGGTAGGAGTGTAAAGCAGTATAACGTTTCTGCTATTAGCTTAAATATGTATAAGAATTCCAAAACAATTAAGAAGTCAGTGCCCGGAGATTTACCTAAAAACACTCCCAAAGATTTGAAAAATCAAAGATACATATTATAGTCTTATTTACCATATAAAATTGTAAACAACCTAAACATCCAGAATAGAGAATTAATTAAATAAATTTAGTAGCATCCATCTATTATATGAACTCTAAAGCCATTAAAAATCATGTTTTAGAAGAATATTTAGTGACACAAGAAGTATTACATGTTATATTAAGCAAATTCATAGGTTTAAATGATATATATAGAATATGGTGTCATTTTGTAATTAATTATACACACATATACACATACTCGTGCATATTTAAAAATCCAGTAAGAAATAAACAACAATTTTAACATTTATTCTCACGAGGATGAGGAAATGTGGATTTTTTTTATTTTTCACACTCTTTTGTATTATCTAGATTTTCCTTAATGAATACATATTAATCATCAGAAAAAAATTTGCAAAATACTAATATTTTTAAATTGAAAGTCTACTTCAAGCAAAAGATTTTTAAGAGAACGAAAAAGCAACCATAATCCTCATGCATCGTCTTACCAGATGAAGCACTATCTTGATGTGCCAACATATCCAAAAATTATGCTAAGCATTACATCAAAAACAGAGGTGCTAACCTTGCCCCATTCAGGACACAACTGCAACCTGACCCAAGAATCAGCAATGGGATGTGGCAGATGGGGAAAGACAAGGATGTGGGATTTAAAAGCCACCCACCAAACCAACAATTAGTGTTTTCAGGGTATTGAACCCATGGCACCTGGGTTCAATGATTAGAAATCTAGGAAACGGGGAGGCCAGGCAGTTGAGAAGCTTCAAGTAGGGGACAGAATGGTCATTTATTGAGCATATTTGAAGAGCAAAAAGGGCAAAAGCTCTCCATTCCACATAGTCTGATAGCTTTTTTAGATTGTTTCTGTTGTGGACATTCATTTTTTACTTTTCTTCCTTTTATTCCTCACCCATTTTGTAATAATATTGGCTCGATCCATGCATCTCAAGTAGGGCCAACATGCCCACAAATTGCCCTCCCAACAACACATGGCAGGGCCTTTGTGTCAACTTTAATCTAGCTGATAGAATCCTCCAACCCACTGGTCACAGTGATGGCTTCAGAGGTGGACATATGAACTCAGTCAGACCAATCAGTCTTTCTTGGTATTTTATCATAGTTCTTAAGAAATATAATTATTTGGGGCTGCCAGCAGCCATCTTGCCTATTCACGGAGAGAGACTACCTGAGAATTAAGCCAAGCAGAGGCAAGCAAATAAGACAAAAATATGATAAACGTTGTTTGAAGTGCTGGACCCATCTCTTCCTGAAGCCAGCTGTTGTTCATGAACTTCCCAGGTACTTGAGCAATTAATATCCCTTTTAAAAAAGTATGAGTTAGGCCACTGTCATCTGCAACTGAAATATTCCTGATTAATACAGCTTCTTTCTCTTCTTCTCATTCTTTTCAGTTTTTTTGACTGATGCAATTAAATGGGCTTTGGTCTTTTTCCTCTCAAAAGGAGCCCCTGTCCCTGGAAGAAGTAGCAGTAAAGAGGTCTTATGCTTCATGTCTTCTTTAGCCATTAGCACCATGATATCTAAAGGACTCAATAGGTGCATGGGTATAGGGGAAAAAGGCTTGATCTAAGTTCATAGATCCAAATTAGTCCTTGTGGTTCCACGGGCTCCATCCCAGTTTACCAGGGGAGTAAATCAGACAGGGAATTAAAGCCGTAACTTAGCTATTAACAAAGTCTTAATCTGCTCCTTGAGAAAACATTAATAACTACCAAGAGAGGATATAGACTGGACTCTGGTATACCCCAGTAACCCTGCTCTCATATTCCTGGACACATAGTTACACTGTATATTGCAATCTCCCTTGTAGTCCGATGTGGTGATATGACTAGGTTCAGCCATTAGAATGTTAGCAGAAATGCATTTCATTTATTCATTCAATAGTTATTTCTGAGCAGCTAAAATAGAACTGAGGATGGGGACTTTGAAAAGAAGTAAAAGAGCAATTTTCAGGACTTGGACACAAAGGGTAGGGGTGATATTATTTTGACTCAAAGATAATGGAAAGGAGCTCCTTTTGTCCCTTCTGCCATGGTCAACATTGTTCTAGGAGTTTGGTGGAGGGAGTGCAGGTATAAGTCTGCAGAAGCTGAAGGAGACTCAAAAGGAGAAGAAGGTTGCAGAAGTCAGGAGCCAGAGAGGGTCTGACACACATGAACATGAGCTGTGCACAGGATGTTTGTTGGAGAGTAGCCCCCGCTTCTACCACTAGTCAGCTCTACTAAAGAACTAAGCATATACTCATTCACGTAGTGCCAAGCACTGAGGAGGCACTAGGACCACAACGAAGATGAAGACAGTCTCTTCCCCTGCAAAAAAGTTACACACAAGGAGTTCTGGGAGCCCAGGGTAGGGCCTGACATTCCCAGGAAGGCTTCACAAAAGAGAGGTTATTGGGGCTGACTCTTAAGTAGAAGTCTACATTTGGACAAAGGTATGGAGAGCATTCCAGCGAGACGGAACTATAGCAGGAGAAGTCTGGAGGTGCAAAAGAGCTGGACATATGCAGGAAATGGCCAGAACTTCTGTGGGATTGGAACATAAATTCATTCCAAGAGTGGCAGGGAAAGACTCCAGTATACATGAGAAATGACAAGCTTTACATTATATGAGCTAATATTGTAGGAAATTAGGCCAGAAGAAAAAAGAATCAAGAAAGCATCCACATGGATGGCACCAGCAGGTATTCATTCATTCAACAAAGGTTTCCTGAGCCCCTGCTCTGTGCCGGGTACTGTTTCAGGTGCTTGAATACATCAGTGAACAAACTAAAGATGCTTTCCCTTAAGGACCTCAGAGTCTAAGGTGGGGACAGGCAGTTAACAATAAACATGTAACTGGAAAAGACAAAAACTCTAAATCAAAAAGATACATGCACCCCAATGTTCATAGCAGCACTCTTTACAATAACCAAGACATGGAAGCAACCTAAGTGTCCATCAATAGATGAATGGATAGAGAAGATGTGCCATATATATATATATATACTCACACAATGGAATATTACTCCACCATAAAAAAGAATGAAATAATGCCATTTGCAGCACCATGGATGGACCTAGAGATTATCATACTAAGTGAAGTAAGTCAGACAGAGAAAGACAAATATCATACGATATCACTTGTATGTGGAATCTAAAATGTGATACAAATGAACTTATTTACAAAACAGAAACAGACACACAGACATCATAGAAAACAAACTGACTCAGTCAAGCAGATAATACCTAGGAGAAGAGTTTCCAGACAGAGAAGGAAAAAAGACCCTAAGGTTGAAGGACCAGCAAGGAGGCCAGGGAGCCTGGAGTGAAGTGACCGAGGGGAGAGACGTGGATGATGAGGTCAGAGAGCTGTTGGGGAGCTGGATTATGTGGGGTCATGCGGCCAGTGTAAGGACTTTGGCTTCTAATCTGAATGAATTGGGAGCCATGCTGATGGGAAAGCTGCAGTGGAGAGTAAGTTACCAAGGATGTCGGAGAGAAGGAAGAAGTTCTGCGGCGACATCCTTGAGTAGAAGAGGGGAATATGGCAAAGTGCACGGGCAGAGGGACTGGCTTTACACGGGAGCATGGGTAGTTAGTGCACCTGCAGGAGCAGCCTGAAGGCCAAGTCTGTGGGTGCAGATGGTCATAGGTGGGTGGATGTGGGGCGGGAGTCTGTGGACTTCTTCCTCTGATGACTTCAATTTTCTCATGGAGTAGGAAGCAAGGTCATTAGCTGAGAGTGAGTGGGGGGGTGGTGAGGGGAGGAAATTAGTTAACTGAGAGAACAAAAGGACCAGGAACTAATAGAGTGATTGCCTGGCAGCATTAAGGACCCACTAAAGGTTCATGAACATGAATTTAAAGTAAGACCAGTCTGCATGTGCATGTGTGTTTTTCTCCAGTCATATTCAGCTACACGGATGGAAGAGGAAGAGAGTTGGATTTAACCAAGATTGTGGTTTCACCAAATAAGTTTGAGGAAATGAGAGAGGGACGTCAACAATATGTTGGTCAACAATATACAGAAGAATGTAATTATCATGATTGAGCATGGAATTTAAGCCAGTAAGGAGAAGAATGAGAACATCAGAGGGGTGAGGGACAGTGTAAACAGGGAATAATCAATAGAGTATGGTCCTGGTGGCCAAGAGATTGTTTGGGCTCGGGTACTATAAGAGAATGAGCTGGAAAGATAGGAGATGCGGACCAAAGGTCAGTACATTAATTTGAGATTATAGAAGAGTTGTCATCATTGGCAATGACAAGGCACAGGAGTGAGTGGCCGAGGTGGGGTCATATTGTTGGAAAAACCACATCTGGGTGAGCCATGCTAGAGGTAAAGATTCATGAGTCATGGGGGCTTGAAGCCATGATAATACTGAGGATCCCAGCAAGTGTAGAACGAAGAGAGAACAGGGCTGAGCTCAGAGCCCTGGGAAGTTCAGCACCGGACAGAGGGGAGGCCAAGAGGGGAAGGCAATCACAAGACACCAACAGAGGAACAGTCTGAAGAGAAAGTTCGCTGGCGGAGTCAGACTCCTCAGAAAAGTCAGACAAGGTAAGAACCAAACATGGTCCTTAAGACTTCGCAGTAACGCATCATTGATGAATTTAGTAGCGGCTGGTGGAGTGAGGAAGAGATAAAGAAATCAGGGCAGCAAGTGTGGACCCCATTCTCTTCGAAGAAGCTCAGAAGCAAATCAAGCCAGTTGTTGGACTACATCTGATAGTTAGTCCCCTCTGGCTATAAGCTGAACCCACTGATAGGTCCTTCCCTGGAAATGCAAAATGAAAAGAGAAAACACAAAAATTACTTCATTGCTTTAAATCATACAGATCAGTACGCACATGTCCGTAAAACACTGCTGTCAAGACAACAAAGTCTGGAAAGCCCACCCTTCACTTCATTCATCTATCACCTTGTTCTCTCTGTTGCTGTTAAGTAACCTTAATTTAGATGCGGACCTGCCTGTTTCAGACACCGTGAAACCGTTATCACTTTTGGATTGGAATATTGCCTATTTGAGGAGGGACGGGTAGTGAAGAGGGCCTGAGGGCATGTAGCGGATGTGACCGTGACCCCACAGGCTGGAAAGCCAGTCACTGCCCTGGCTGGGCCACAGATGTCTGAAGAACTCAGCCATTCCTCAAAATACATGTATATATTTTCTTAAGGGCTTACTACTTGCTTATTTGAGAAAATGAGAATGAAGGTATGAACCACCAACTTCATAGGATTGTTGGAGAATATGTTGTTGGTAATTATGAAATATGCTGAGGGAAAACAAGGCCTTATAAATGATATTTTAGTTATTCTAGCTGTTTTGAAACCTTCTTGGTCATTGACTGGGTTTAAACCATAAATAAGGAAAACCTACTTCACCTAAGTTACTGACAAAGGCATGTAATAATAGGGGACTTCAGGATGTTCAATGGAGTCATCTTCTAAGTATTCTACTATATGAAACACAATCACTAATATTAGGCCGATGTCTGGGGTAGGCAAGGAACCCTAAGAAATTCAATAGATGAATGCTACCTGGGGAATCCCAGATCGGCTCTGTATTACCTGTATTTGATAGATTAGAAGGTAATGTAAATGGCCAATGTCACACACCTGTAAGTGCCAGAACCAGGATCAGAACGTACATCTATTTGACTCCAGTGCTGGCCATGGGTAAAATCTGCGGGCCAACTCCACGTGTGATGCCCTCTCCAACCACCACTCCAGACATCCACGCTGGGGCTTCCAGGCACCCCCCAGGAGAGACCTGAATTAACCAACACAGGTGAGGAAGAACCAAAACCCCAGACACGAGTGAATGTCTTCTAGTCTAGAATGTCTTAGACATTCACAGTCAGCCTTGTCTTCTCTCAAGTGTGTTCAGTTTATACAATTATACTTGTTACCTGATGTTGCGATAATGCACCTTTCAAAAAAATTCTCCTCCCTCTCTTTATGCCCTTGTATCTGCACTTTCCAACCCTTCCACAGTTGTCTTTAGTTGAACGTGTAGATTTTTGTGCATTTGTTTTCCACGAGCTCTGCTCTTGGATCACAAGACAAAGGGAACCTGCTCACAGGAGTCACCCAGCTGTGTGCACATGTTGTTCACGTTCTTCTTTGCTTTTCACCTTTGGGCACCTGCTTCAAAAAGCCCATTTGGGTCATCGTGCTTACCTGGGTTCATGTTCATAGGCCTTGTCAATTCTTTGTGAGCACCTGAGTTTTATGCAGACAGAATGCGTCATTCGCCCAATGAAGTCTATGGCCATTTCAATGGCTTCTATAGGAGGAGATGGAGTGCCGTGTGTGATTTCAGCTTTTCTTGTGAGGAGGTTCAACCCAGCCATGGACTAAATTATTTTATCAGTTTTTAATTTTTTTTTTAACTTGTCCCATTAAACTACAGAGCTGGAACCTACTCATGAATGGTTTCTTTCTGCTTTCACTCGAGGAGTTCCTGACATAACAAAATCTGCTAATTAACTGGCTCGGAGACTTTTACAATAGCCTCTTTAAATGTTCCAGCGAGCGGCCCTCGCAGTCCCGGCTCCACACGGCTGATCTCGCCGCAACGCACCCTCTATTAAACATGCTACCCCTTCACACGCCCGGCCCCCAGCTTTCACCACATTGTCGTTCTGCTTGGAAATGCCCTCCTCTCTCCCCGGTTTTCCTCCTTAACGAAGTCGTTCCCTGAGGGTGTGACTCCTCTGTCTCTATTCCCAGCCAGGCACTTCAATCCCACAAAATTCAGTCTCACCAGCATCCTTACGGGGACACGATGTCACCTTGATATGGGGTCTCAGATTGACAGGTGACTGAACCTGATCTGTCCTCGCTTCTACTTTCCACTACCAGCCTCGGCAAGGACGATGCCAACTTCTTTCTGGAAATAACCCACTCAGTTTAACAGCTAACACAAAAGCCCCCTAACTGGTCTTCCTGCTTCCAAACCTGCCCACTCTACACCTCCACCGCGCCCCCCCGCGCCTGCCATCTCCTTCTACACAAAGCAGCCAGGGAGCTCTCCCCGAAAATGTAAGATGGGTGTGTCTCTCTCTAAGATGCCTGTCAACCTTAGAATAAATCTAATTCCTTACCAGAGCAGCACTGTCCGGGACATGCCCACCTGGCCAGGCCCTCTCTTACCACTGTCCTCACGGTCACTCTTCTCCTGCCTCCCCTCTGCCCCTCAAAGCCCAGCTCCCTTCTGCTTTGGGGCCTTTGCCTCAGGGGCTCCCTCCACCTGCAATGATCATCTGCAGACGGCTGGTTCCTTCTTGCCGTCAGGTCTCAACCCAGAAGTCACCTCTTCTGGGAGCCCTTCCCTGACCACCACACACACACACACACACACACACACACACATACATGCACACACAATCAGTCATTCTATGGCATCCTCCAATTTTATTTTTAATAACAATCTTCGGGGGAGGGTAGGATTGGGAGTTTGGGATTAGCAGGTGCAAACTATTATATATAGAATGGATAAACCACAAGGTCCTACTATATAACACAAGGAGCTATAGTCAATATCCTGTGATAAACCATAATGGAAAAGAATTTTTTAAAAAATCAAAATTCTAAATTAAAAAAAAATACCTACTCTGCAATTATCGCTACAATCCTTTACTTACTTACCTGTCCCTGTGTCTCACTCATAGAATGTAAGCCCCTCTTGAGCAGGGACCTCATCTGTCTTGTCACATCTATTACACCAGGCACATAACAGATGCTCAGAAAATGTTTCTCAATTGAAGGTGTTTGTGACAGGAGCTGTGCTAGGCACTGAAATGACACTGGTGACCAAGTCCCTGCCCTCTGGTCTCCACAGTTTAGAGGAGGAAACAGACAGGAAAATCTCATTGAAATTCAAGAATACTTTAAAAGTGCCCTGGTGATGCACTTTGGTGGAGTTCCATGTGGGAGCCAAGCCCTGCCCTGGAGTTAAAGCACTGTGGCATCCAGAGCAAGGATAGGTGAGTTTCGGCAGCGATTTGGTACTGAAACCAAGTGGCTGTGTCCTGAAGTTAAACACTGAAAACCAAACTGAAAATAAGGCGATTCCTGGTTAAATACACCAACCCTGTTACTAACTCACCCTGCTGTGCAAATTTATTAAAGCGGTCTCCAAATAAACAAGTCCTGAAACTAATCAGGAAGTAGAAAAACATAAAAATAATCCCTAGCCCACAACACACACACCCATGAACACAAGAAATAAAGAAAAATGTTCTACATAAAACCCATGGGGCCAAACTCTGTCCTCAATTAGTGGTGCAGGCTGCCAGCTAAAGTCAATGGAGGTTTTCAGTCCAATAATAGAGGCAGGATTTGGGGCCCACTATGCATTGCATTCACTTTTAGGTAATAAATCTGGAATGTCAAGTGGGTGTGTGTTGGCCTCGCTGGCACAATAATTAAACCGAATAGCACTGTCTTCCACTTTGAGATCCACTGGAGCTCAGAGCGGCCAAGAAGGTTCTGAAGTGTGTGTGTGTGAAGAGATGCCCCTGCATGAACTATGTCAGACATCACTGGGGTTGGGGGAGAGAACTCTTCCCCTCATGCCCTTCCTATGTTCAAAAATAATTAAAAATTTCAAGATGGTGACAACAGAGCATTGAACTAAGTCCAGGGTCCTTCTGAGCACAGGGTCTTATATGGCAGCACAGGTTGCACACTCATGAAGCTGGCCTGACAGTAGGAGTAATTCTGGAAAGGAATTACTTTCCAGAATTACTCATCCCAAGCTCATCTAAACCTCATCCCAAGCTCGGATGAGGTTTAGAGCTGTCCATCGGCATCACAGCTGACAATTTTTGAGCACTTTCTATACGCTGGGAACTGCTCTAAGTACTTTACATGTATTAACTCATTTATTCTTCACAATAAACCTATTAGATAAGAAGCGTAATTATCCCTATTTTTTTGTCGAAGAATTTGGGCTGCCCGAGATCATGCAGCTTGTTAGTGGCTAAGCTGAGATTCGAACTCACAGAATCTAGCTCTCTTAACCACCTTCTCACCATGTGAGTCAATGCACATTCCATTCTATGTTTCTCTCATTCTGACAAGCCTCTCACAAGCCTCTCACCCATATCTCCTGAGACCATATCTCCATCACAGACTGTCTGGATTCAAATATCCACTTGGTGGCTTGCTACTTGTGTGACCTTGAACAAGTACCTTGACCATTCTAAGGCCACACTTCCTCATCTGAATAAAAGTGATTACAATAGCACCTATCTCACAGTATTGTTGTGAGGACTTGTTGAGTTAATTGAAATGAAGTGTCAGGTGTATAGGAAGTACTAGTAAATGCGAGTTGTTGCAATGATCATTATTACTATTAGTAGTAGTACTATTTGCAAACCTTACATAGAAGATTTCAAGCTAATTGCAGCTATTCACTCTCTTTTCTTCTATTTGCTGGAATTTCTAGTAAAGAGGAACTATCACCTATCATATTTTGCTTAGGAGTTTACCCATTAGCCCAAGAAAAACAATAAAAATAATAATAGCTACCATGTATTGAAACGTATCATATACTAGGAATTTTACATAGATTATGTCATTATTCTTCAAAACCTATTAAAGAGGGTGTCAAGCTGGTTAAATAGAGAAAGAATGGTCTTTTTAACAAATGATGTTAGGGCAACTAGATATCCATCTATATATACAAAAGAATAAAGGTAGACCCCTACCTCACACCATATACAAAAATTCAAAATGGATTAAACATCTAAATGTAAGAGCTAAACTACAAAACTCTTAGAAGAAAACATAGGAGTAAATCTTCATGACCTAGGGTTAAGCAATGGTTTCTTAAATATGACATCAAAAGTGCAAGTTACAAAAAAGATAGATAAATTGAACTTCACCAAAGTTAAAAGCTTTTGTGCTTCACATGACACCATCAAGAAAGTGAAAAGACAGCCCTTAGAATAGGAAAAAAAATATTTGCAAATCATATATCTGCTTGTATCCAGAATAAAGAACTCTAAAAACTCAACAATGAAAAGAGAACCCAAATAAAAATCAGCAAAGCGGGCTTCCCTGGTGGCGCAGTGGTTGAGAATCTGCCTGCCAATGCAGGGGACACGGGTTCGAGCCCTGGTCTGGGAAGATCCCACATGCCACGGAACAACTAAGCCCGTGTGCCACAACTACTGAGCTTGCGCGTCTGGAGCCTGTGCTCCGCAACGAGAGGCTGCGATAGTGAGAGGCCTGCGCACCGCGATGAAAAGTAGCCCCCGCTTGCCGCAACTAGAGAAAGCCCTTGCACAGAAACGAGGACCCAACACAGCCAAAAATAAATAAATAAATAAATAAATAAAGTGAAATTCTTTAAAAAAAAAAAAAAAATCAGCAAAGCATTTTCTCCAAAGGAAATATAGAGATGACCAATAAGCACATGAAAAGATGTTCAACATCATGAGTCATTAGGGAAATGCAAATGAGAATCATAATGCAATACCATTTCACAGCCAATAAGATGGCTAAAATCAAAAGGACACACAATAACAAGTGTTGTTAAGGATATGAAGAAATTGGAACCCTCATTTATTGCCGGTGGAATTGTAAAATGGTACAAATGCTTTGGAAAACAATTAGGCAGGTCCTCAAAAAGTTAGGCATAGAGTTTCCATATGATCCAGCAATTCTACTTCTAGGCATATAGCCAAGAGAAATGAAGACATATGTCCACACAAAACTTTGTACACAAATGTTTATAGCATTATTTATAATAGCCAAAAAAGTGAAAACAATACAAATGTCTATCAACATATCAGATGAATAAACAAAATACAGTATATTCATACAATGGGAGAGTATTTAGCAATAAAAAAGAATGAAGTACTGATAGATGCTACAAATGGATTAATCTTGAAAACATTAAGTAAAAGAAGCCAGTGACAAAAGACCATACAATGTATGATTTCATTTATATGAAATGTCTAGAATAGACAAATCCATAGAGACAGAAAGTAGATTAGTGGTTGCCAGGGGTGAGGGAAAAGGAGAAATGGGGAGTGACTGCTAACGTGTATGGGTGTCTTTTGGGGGTAATGAAAATGTTCTAGAATTATATAGTGTTGATGGTTGCACCCTGTTACATATACTAAAAAAAACTGAAATCATGTTAAAGGGGTAAATTTTACAGTACGTAAATTATATCCCAATAAAAGCTGTTAATAAAAACAAAATCCCCCAATCCTAATGAGGTCAGCCTCATTTTCCCTGTTTTGTGGACAAGGGAACTGAGATCCCAAGTGGGTAAGTAACTTGCTCAGGGTCAAAGAGCAGGGCAGTAGGTGATTTAAATCACCGTGCATCTCATTTCCACCTCTGTGCCTTAACTCAACTGCCTCCAACGCTTTGGAAATGAAAAAAATTCCTCCTCAAAAGAAGGAAGAGCCTCCAGCCACAGCTGGCTTAGATCTGAGTCCACTTAATTCAATCCTCATTTTCCCCAGTCCTTTATGCCAGCTTGATCCTAGGTTCCGGGCAGATGGGCATGGGGCAAGGCACACAGGAAGCCTCAGAAAGGTCATAAACCTTATGTCAGTGTGACCACCGACCCAGACTGTGGCCCACTAGCTCCAATCAAGAAGTCTATCCCAACAATCGATAGTAATGGCAGAGTTTCAATTCAATTGCTCACAAATCCCCATCCATCATTAGGACAGCAGAGTGACGGGGCTGGCCTTGCTAGGACCTAGTCTTTCACATTCACAGGCTTAATGCAAGTAGATGGTCCTTTATCCCTTAATGATTCCCCATTTCAAAGCACTGAAGCTTCCCCTGAAGTAGTATCCAATACATCCTCCCAGTATTTATTATACATAGTACTTACTATGTGCTATATATCATAATTATCCACTGACCTGTTTGCCTCTACTACCTCCTCTGGGCGATGCTTAAAGGACAGGCTGTGTTCTATTCATTTTAAAATTTCCCACACCGTGGAAATTTCCCATCACTTATTAACAAATTTCGAGTACCATTTCCTGAGTGTATGCTGTGTGCCAGGCTCTGGGCTAAAGTTTTATAAACCTGATCACATTTTGATTCTCCCAACGACCCTGTGAGGTAGAGGCTCTCACAACACCAATTTTACAGCTAGTAAATGGGAGCCCAATAAACCTCTTTGAATTTCTCTAAAATTTATTCTTAGTCAGTGTAAATATTCTTCTTTCTAGCTCACGGACATGGTAAAGACATGGCTATGGTTTCATTGATTTAGATCTTGTTGTATACACCTGGCAAACAGAGATGCCAGGCAGGGTGGCGGCCACTGGAACATAGCAGACATAGAGCACTCTCTTGGATTTGATCATAAACACCATCCCCAGGGTCAGCCGCCTAAATTCCAATCTTTCCATTCATAAGGCAATTTTATACAATTGTGCCCTTGAGAATGACCTTTGCTAGAATTTCTATTATTATACTAAAACCAAGTGAGGAACGGTGATGTGTTTTTTAAGTCTGAATAATTTAGTTGAATGTCTTTGTTCTTCTTTTTGGTGAAGGTTGAAATGTTTTCCTACTATTTCGGGTTATTTTTCTGACCAAAGGCTATGGCACCCACATTCTGACAGTTGGTAACAATTTTCTGGAGCTTAGGAGATCACCTTCAGTGACTAAGGCAAGTCAAAAGAATAAGACTACGGTGCTTCTATTCACAATAGGCTAGTTGAAGAATCTGAGGTGTTTTACTTACATCCCAACCACTCATAACATCAATTTTTAAAACCAGCTACCCACTTCAAAATCCATCAGCCAGGACTTGAAAGGTGACCTTCTCCAGTTCCTTCTTTGTGATGGCAGCCATGGGCAGGATTCCCACACCTTTACCATCTCTCCACAGCACTCACAAAGGCTCATTTTAAAGGGCCTTCCAGTTCCAACTTCACACTCAGGGACAGAATTTAAGATGTCAGTCCTCACTGGCACATTCCTGAGAATAACCAAGTAAAGCATGAACTATCCCCGTGGCCACCTTCTGTTGGCCCAATGCTCCATCTTAGATTACCGTTTGTACCCCAGGCAACCAGGTTACCAAGGCTATACTGTTTTTGTCTGTTCCCACCTCACTTTACCACCATCTAGAAGGTGGGGCTTTCTTGTTGTGGTGATGTGGCTTTTGTGGGGGAGGAGGAGAGTATAAGGTTTCTGTTTTTGTGTCAGTTTTGGCTTGGGGTGTGTATTTGTTTTGCTTCATTCCATTTGGCAAAGAGAAGTTTATGAAATGGAACTTCCTTTTTCTTTAATGATTGCCCTCTTTTCTTGGATCCCACCTCCCTTCCACCTCTTGGTGCTCCTTCTTTCTTAATCTCCTTGCCCCCAGTAACTCAGCAGCCCCATACTACCAACTGGATCCCCTAAGTCTGCATGTGACCCAAGGAAAAAAAATAAGGAGATGGGAGAAGAAAATATTTGATGTCAGTCAGGACAACAGGCAGGGTTAGTTTGGAGAAGCCATTAGCTATTGGAAGCTAGGGTAACCCACATGCCAGCCAGAGGCTCCCCAGATCTTTGTAGGTATGAAGAAAACTGTCCACAACCCAACTTACCCATTCTGTGGCCTTTGGAAACCCAAAACTCTGCTCCAAATTTCTGCTCATTCCAGGGACCCCTCCTCAAGGTCTTTGGCTCCAACTTCTTAACTAGCTGCCCCCGTCCCACACACACCAACCCTGGTATGGAATCCTTTGCCTTCTTCATTTTCCATAATCAAAATGTAAAAATCCATCACCCAACTCTTTCACAAGTTTACTTTACCAAAACATCCCAGGCAAGTTTACGATCTCTCTCCCTCCTCCCACCTCTGCTTTTCCTCACCCAACTCCTACATTCCACTCACCCAGCTCCAAACTCTTCTCCACTTACCACGCAGAGCAGCTTCCCTTCCCCTTGGTGCCTGTGGGAGGAAGACACCGCTCCCCTATCACCCATCAGGACATCTCTTGAGCCAAAGACGCTTCTCCCCTCAAAGAAAGTCTGTTGCCAACTTATTAGAATAATAAAATTTTATCTGCCCTGTTATGCTAGGAAACCCTGGGATTGGTCCAAAAATGGGAAGAAGTCATGTTCTCCTGAGATGCTGTTGGGAGCAAAGATGAAGTTAAGTCACAGGGAGGGAAGGCAGGCAGGGATTGAACAGGTAGATGAACACTTGAGCTGCATGGATGTTAGACAAGGAAGGAGAGAAAGAGAGAGAGAGAGGAGAAATGTTCAAGGGGAAGAAAAATCAGTGATTGGAGGTCTGCAGGAAAACCTTGGTGACAAAGACATCAAGGCCAGGGCAAGAAAAGCCCTCACTGGAGTTAGGCTCTACGGAGACTCATGAAGGCTCGCTCCCAGTAGCTGGGAATCTTGGCCTCTTGGACCGCCAGAGTCTTCTTATCCATCGCTCCTGAGCCATGGGCAGGCTCTGCTGCAGAAGTGAGGTATCTGACAGCTCAGCCTCTGAACTTTGGGACCCTGGAGTCTTACAAGAGGCTTCAGAGTACTTTTGCTTCCCTCAGCATCATGCGCTCTCTGCAGCCTCACAAGCTGGTCTCAACAACACTTGTGCTCGCTCACTGCAGGCAGGGAGTGTGGGTTCGAATCCTGATTGAGCAATTAACCAGCTGTGTGGCCAGAGGCAACTGTGTAAGCCTCAGTTTGAAACTCAGATTCTTCACCTATCTACTGGAGACGGTAACACCTGCCTTACAGGGATCATCTGGAGACTAGAGACAATCTATAAAAGGCACAGGCCTGACACAGAGTGGCGCTCAGTAAATGGCAGCTGGTTATGTATATGAATGTATATGAATCGTTTATGTTTAATTATCATCGCAAACAGTAATAAAAGTCGCATGTCTCATTAATTTTGTTGTAAGTTTTATTTAACTATGACCAGTGGTGTGTTGATAAATATACACCACTCATTATAGCTAAATTATAACCAGATGGAGGGGGGTGGGTAGCAGGAGTCTGATTTGTAGCATTTGCTGACTTCCGTGGTGTCAATTCTCCCACCATGGCCACTTTTGAACCACCAAAGTGACATCACTGAGCGCGGGGCTGGGGAGAGATGGGGACCATCAAGAGCCACGTGAGGGCCTCCAGCATATCTCTGACTATGATGCTCAAATCAGTTCGCATATGTCCAGATGTCACATACTGATGCTCACAAATTACAGTCACGCACTTACAACCAATAAAAAGAGGAAACATTACATAATATTCCCACTAAGTCTAGAATAGCCTCTTAACGGGAAGCAGGGCTTGCTCCTTTAGCTCCCTGTATTCCCCTGATCCCACATGCTATCACTTCTTGTCACTGTTTGTGTTTTCATACTTTGTAAAGAAATAAACCCCTAAGTGTATGTGCGTGTGTGTGCACTGGCACGGAGGTCTAACACCCTCTTCTCTGACGATTCACATAAATATGGACTCTATTTGAAAATCAGCCTTGACTAAACCAAACTCATCTAATAGCTTGTAACATCCATTTAGTGGTAGATAAAATAAAGGAAAATTACATTCTCCTTCATTTAAACACTAAGCTCTTTTGATTGTTTTATTTTTAAAAAAACCTAATTTCCCCACTGTAATTATCAATATATTCCCATCACCCCAGGAAATAAATAGACTCTTTTCAGGGTCATTTTTAACACCTGTAAATCCCCCAGATGTTAGAATGAGTCTGTGAGAGCTAAAGAGGAAAAACCCTTGTTTTGTAGTCTGGCAGTTTCTCAATTTGCTTTTTATTTTTTTAAATCCTTTCATTGTATTTCTGATTAGTACTGAATAAATAATGTTTGGATTAAAAATCCCTGCTGTATGATTAAACTCAGCATTCTTGCTACTAGTTTTCCAGATTGAACATTTAATAAAAATGCATCAAGGTCTCAATGTTAAGAATCAAGATGGTCATATATAGAACTGAAGGGGCCAAGAGGTCATCTCATTTTCACTTTGCAAAAGAGCAAAATGAGGTCCAAAATGATACCATAATTTTCACACTTGGGGTTGTATGACCTTTTACACTATTCTGGACAAACACATCTACCCCCAACTTCCATGTCCTCATCCCCCTGCACACACACACATACACACATGCACACACACACATACACACTCACACACACACACACACACACACGGTGGGATGTACTGTCAAAACTAAAACACCGGATATGCTAAAAAAATACAAAAGTGAGAATTTTAATACTAATCATTTATTCTTCAACAAATATTTATTGGACACCTAAATCTATCTGATGGGTACTGCCATTCTGATACTATATATTTTAAGCTTAAGATACTCTTTTCCTCTCAGATGGAAAGAAAGAAAGCACTTGTAGACTTGACCATTGTGATCAGCAGACACTTTACTGCCAAGATACCGCGAGGTTCATATTTATGTTAATAACAAAACCTGGGAATTGTGCTCTCTGTTGTTTGCTAGTTTAACTCTGGACCTTACAAAGACACCAAAGGATTTGCTGAAATGACCAAACCCTTACTGTGGAAGGAGAACACACTATGGTTTGCTAGGCAGCTAACTGAAACATGATTGTGGACCATAAATTGTTAAGGTTTCCCCTCTAAGTCAGGCCACCAATGGAGAAAGAATGGTTTCTTGAATTAAACAGTTCTACGAACATACTCAGGTCCAACGCTTACCTGCCGGGTGAACTTCAGCAAGTTACTCCACTCTTCTGAGCCTCAGTCCCCTCATCTGAAAAAATGAAAATAATCTCACTTAGCTCCCAGTCTGGTCAGGAGAGAAAATGTAACCATGTACGTAAAGCTTCCAGCACACCCTCCCCCTGCCCACAGGAAAATCACCCTGCGCATGAGCCCCTTTCCTTTTACCTTTCCTACTCCCCACATGGAAGGGGAGTGCACAAGAGTAAGAGAATTCAGGGGGATGAACAGGAGGAGGGGATAGATGCAAAAATATAGACGTGGGGGAATGGAAAAAGAATGGCTTTGATATGGGACCCAAAGAATAAGAAAGGGAGACACTGCCAATGAGCAGCAAGGAGAGATCTCTAAGAGCCCTCCTTATGCGATGCTGGCCCTCAGCAACTTCAGGAAAAGGCCTTAGAGAAGCTTCAGGCTTTCTCTGACTGACTCTTGAAGGTCACATGGTATCACTTCCACTGTATCCTATTGGTTACAAGTAAGTCATGAGGCCAGCCAGATACAAAGGTGGGAAATTAAATTCCTCCTTGAAGTCAGAGAGCAAAGTCACTTTTAAAAGATATCTGGGGTGGGTCTATCATTGCACAATACAGTCTATACCTGGGGACTTGGGGAAAAAATCTGATGCTGTCCCTGTAATATGGTACCTAAAACATCCAGTTACAGCTTTAAGGTCAAAAGTGCCTTTGTCACCAATGAGAGGTTCTTTACCCTGATCTTAGGTTGTTTGTTCACTCAGTTCAATCCTAGAATGGCTGCTTCCTGCCATCCTAGTCAGAGGTCAATGGATGACTCTGGCTGTCCCAGAAAGTTAACAACTTGGGACATCAATCTATAAAAGTTTCTAAAATAACACTTGGATCTAAAAAAAAAAAATCTCTGGACATGTAATGATAATTGAACTTCTCAGAAGTCCTCTAAGGTAGCATGCTATTTATCATTGGAACAAATGACTCAATAAGCTCCCAGCAGTGGGAAATGATACTCAAAAAGGGGTGTGCTTAAGTAACCACAGAGGGTCACTGAATTGCCTTCTCAGGAAGGTGGGGCTAGCCAATGCAGAACTTTTGCTTTCCTGGGTGGATTATGCAAGTCTGGGACCAGAGCTGAATGCCTCTTGAGAGTAGGAAAGAGGCAGGATGCTGCCCCCAGGGGTCCTTCATCTCTGCCCATCCCTCAGGGAAATCTCAGCCTCTCCTCTAAGGAAATATTAAATAGATAATTAAAGGGTGATAGGCCACTGTCTTGACCTTGGACTCCAGATCCATTATTCTAGCCATCAAATCCCCCTGCCAAAGTAACCTTGGGTCAATGTTGTGTGATGGCTCCAAGGCTGGATCAATGGGCTTAAGACTCAGGTCAGTTCTGCCTTCTACAGGCTTTGCTCTCTGGAGTTTACTCTGCACTCTCAAAGCTTTCATCCCAATCTTGATGCATTTTTCTTACTTTAAAATAGGGATAATAAGAATTCTTATCTCCATAACATCGTTGTATGAACTCGATTAGATAGTGCCCACCAGAAGTCAGTGAATACTGGAGGTCACGCTATTGCCATTGGGTGGTAGTGGTTGTGGTGTTTTCATCCCTCTTCCTAAGCACTTGCACGCCTGCATTCACCGGCCACAGCACAGTCTCAGAAGGACACAGGGTTGATCAGTGTCACCTTCGCCATTACAAAACTCTCCCTGTCTACAGAGAGTTTGGCTAATGGTTCCCAAATTAAATAAAACACAAAAGATAATCTACCATCTCAGAACACACAGTACTTGATATTGCAGAGCAGGAAGCTTGCATTCTCTTGGAGCCATCCTTCTACCTTGGCAACAGAGGCATTTTCAGATAAATGTAAGTTTCGATGGGGGCAGTGCCAAGACTCAGTTGTGACAAAGCTACCAGCCAAGCCAGTGGAATTATTAGGGATGATATCTTAAGAAGAGAACTAAATGTTGATTGAATGTGAAAACTATGTAATACTTGAGCTTCACTTAACAGCATGGTTTTCTTTAGGATTTGGGGCAAGCCACCTCATTTCAGATGCCTGAATGTCTTCAGAAGTCAAACCACCCAGGCTTCTCCCAGGAAAAATGACGGACCAATGGGCTGCCCTGAAGATGATTCAGAGGAGATGTCTCCCCACCCCTGCATCTCCTGCTTGTTCTCCCCTTTGCAGATGTAAACATGCCATGAAATGGGGCGAGACATTTGTGAACCAGCTTTGCAGCTGCTTCATTACTCTGCTAATATCAATATTAATTTTTGTAGGCTTCCATTTCCAGAGCATCAGGCTAGAGGTGAGGCTTGTACACACCCTGGTGTTTGGCAAGGGGATTTGTGAGCCTGCTCTAGAGGCACCTCGCCTGCTTCTCCCTCTGTGACACCAGGCAAAAATCTGGTTCAAGCCCAAGAAAGCAGGGAGAGAGGAGGGGAAGTAAAGTCAAGCCACTTCTCACAGGCCAAATCACAGAAGCTGAAAAACAAGTACCTGGGCATTATGCGTCTGCCTCTCTGGTGTTTTTGCCGCCAATTTCCCACTTGGCCACATGTGCACATTTAATTAATGTTCTGCTCGTCACCTCCCGCAAGTCATTAATAATGATGCTCTGTAGATACCGGCCCCATCTCAGAGCCTGCCAGAAGCATGCCACTGGCCACCATCCCCCAGCCAGACCACGGCTGCCCACCGGCTGCTCACGTGGCCTTCCAGCTGGATTTCAATCCCTGAGACAGACCTCACAACCAGCTCAGATGAATTCATTTTTCAAGTGAGATTTCTGAATGCATCCATTTCATTTCCTTCACCCACTAATGTTGTAGAGGTTTTTTTTTTTTAATTCTATTAAAAAATGCAATTAAATTTGTCTCATGGAATTTTCTCTTTAAAAATCCAGACAGCTGCTTGCTCATGGTGGCATTATGCTCTTGATTCTTTCGCATTTTTTTTTCTTCATCTCCATTCCATTACTTTACTGAGGATTAAAGACAGGCTTACCAGATGGCAAATGCCAGGATCTCTTTCCAGCCCCACCGCCGGTTCAGAAGAATAGTATCATATCGGCCATAATACACAGCCCAGGTTCCTCTATGCAGCTCTTGGAAGAGACAAGCAATAGTTTCATTTAAATTCATTAGCTAATGTCCAAAACACAATTAAGAGGCAGGAGGTTAGGAGTGATTAAAGCTAAGTACTGCTTACAGAAACTTCCTGGGGACGGCGCAGGTTCCCCCCGGCCCTGACCCGTGCCTCAGTTTCTTCCTCGTTTCCATCTTACTTGCTTCCTCCACCATTTCTCAGCCATAAAGCATTCATTAGGCTGGGAAGCAAATGAGGTAATGTCTGTGGCGAGATGGCTGTGCGTTTCCAAAGAAAGACACCATATAAAAAGCATTCTGATTGCTAACAGTCAGGGATGCTGAGAACTTGGCCTGGCTGGCTTTATAAACGATTTAACTGCCTGCTTCTTGCAAAAACTATTTTTATCAGTTAATTACACAGTTTTCTTATTAAATAACAATGTAAAAGCATTTCTTGCTCATTTTCTTGTCATGATTAATTGAATCTGCTTCCCTTTATTAAAAGTCCGGTTCTCATCCTCTGGTCTCATCCAGCCTGCTAGACTAGTCACAGCCCCGCGACCGTTCCGCTCCTTCGAAACATTAACCCATCCTACCTTCAATCTTGCCTTTTTCCCCGAATCCCTGAAATAGCCTCTTTCTCTCACTAAGATGTGTGTCTATGTCAGACGTTGCCCCACCAACTGACTTCCCTTCTGTACTCCCTCCACGTGCCCTCCACCAAAGGCACGTTCTCAGAAGTAGACGGGATTTAAAGGCAGCCCTGGGTCACGCATGGGGAGGAGACAAGAGAGTCAGAGAGAGACCACTGGTGGTGCTCTGTTTCCAAACAGGCATGTGTGTCATGTGACTAGGATTTGGGGGAAGGAATAAGATGAGAAAGGCCAACGCCAATGCCATTCACTGCACTGTGGGACTTTTCTAATATTATTAATTATTATAATTAATATTATTTTTAAATTATTATTATTATGTGCTTAACCCTTGACATGGAAAGGGGACATAGGATAGCCCTTCATGGTATTGCTTGAACCCACAGAGAAGGACTAGAACCTTGAGAAGAAAATCCACAATTTTTGAGGCCAAGTAGTTAACCACAGCAATTACAGAAATGGTAACAGAAAAAGTAATTTCACGTGTTTTTTTAAAATTTATCCCTTGTGGTAGGTAGGCAGCCTCTAAAATAACTGCCTCCTAACCCCCATCTCCTGATATTCATTCCTTTGTGTAATTCCCTCCCCTTGAGTGTGGGCTGAGCTTATTGGTCCACTTGTAACGAATAAATTGCTACATGAATAATGAGATGTCACTCCCAAGAATGGGTTACTAAAAGTCTGTGGCTTCGTTCTTGGATGCCCTCTCACTTGCTCTTTGACTCTAAGGAAAGCCAGCCACCATGGGGTGACCTGCCCTATGATGAGACCCAGGAAACAGGGACCTGAGACATAGCCAGTGAAAAACTGAGGCCCTCAGTCCTATGGTCCAGGAGGAGCCGAATCCTACCAATAGCCACAAGAGTGAGTTTGGAAGCAGGTTCTCCCCCAGCCAAGACCATAGATTAGATTGCAGCCCCAGCAGACAGCTTGATTGCAACCACATGAGAAATTCTGAGACAGCAGCGCTCAGCTAATCCACACCCATTTTCCCATATCTCACAGAAAATGTTTGGTTTTTTAAAGCTATTAAATTTGGGAGTAATTCGTTAGTCAGCAATTGATAACTCATACACAAGTCCTCCCCCACCACAGAGTTAATCCAGAATTAACATGATATATTACAATGATGGGGGAAAAAAAATGTGTTGCTTCCCTATCTTTTACTCATGAAATTATTAATCAACCGAAACACTTTTTCTTGCTAGATGTGGTCTTAAAAACTTCGCAGCACAACTCTCCAAGTAGCCATCCCCAATTAACTGGGTTGGCAAATGAGAGGAAACCTATTTGCCATTCCCTGAACAGTGTAAAGAGAAGACTCAAAGTTAGAAGACCTGATTTCTACTTGTTAAGCCAAGAGACTTTAGGTGAATCATTTATACCCTTTGAATTTCATTTTCAGCTTCAATAAAATGGAGATAATGTGTTTGAATGCTCTGAGGTACAAGGAACAGAATATTCAACAAAAAATAGTCTAAAGAGGATCCGTCTTCTTTCCAGGCATCCATCTTCAATGTGTTGGTATCTCCCCTTATGGCCAACGAGATGGTTATAGCAGATCCATGTCCTCCCCAAATAATGCTCCCAGGCATGAAAGGGAAGCATTCTTGTCTCCTGGTCTATAACTGAGGAAAAATTTGCCCCCAAAATCCCCAGCAGAATTCCCCAGACACTGCACTGGCCAGACTTGGCTTACATGCCTACTCCTTAAGTAATCACTGGCTGAGGGGATCAAGATGACCATGATCAGCTTGGACCATCCCCATTCCACCCCTGAGGCTAGAAGAGGGCCAGCCTTTCCTGGAGCACATGACATCTGGAGAAGAGCTGGTAAATGTTGAGCTTCTGTCCATGTAAAAAGAAAAGGGGGAGGTTGCTGATGGATAAGTGTTGGTCCATGTAGGCGGCCCAGGTTCTGCTGGAGTGTAAGACATATGATGCTTAACCCAACAAAACCTTATTTCTTGCTCACAAGATACGCCCAATGCAAGTCAGTGAGGGACAGGCTAGCAGAGAGTTCATAGCACAGGGCCTTAGGACCGGCTGCAGCAGCACAGAAAACCTGGAGAGACCTTTCCTGCTGTGTCACTTTCACTCACACTTCTTTGGCCAGAACCAGCCAATGACCCCACTTAACTGCAAGGGGAATGGAAAGTATAGTCTTCCACGGACCAGGAGGAAGAAAATGGAATAGGAATGGTTTTGACCCCAGTAAGCAAACAACACTGTCTGCAATAAAGCCTTATCTCCTCATAAGGTTTTTTGGGGTTCAAATGAGATAGTTTATGTATTCGTTTCTCAAACATTCATTAAATACATAAGATCTACCAAGCACTGGACTGGGAGAGCTCAATAAGACAGTCACCACCCTCCTCACAGATATGACCATTGAGAAGGTAATCAAACAAATGAACGTCCTTCAGAGTTTGTTTGCCCTTTTCTTCCCCTTTCAGGTCCTGAGTGCTTACCTCACATATTTTGTCTTCCTGCCATAGGTTTCAACTTTGTCTTTCTATTGTTAGTATCAAAGTCTTTACCATGCCCTCAAGAGGGGTCATGGTCAGAAAGGGGACTAACCTGGAGTGGCACAGTGTCCATGCATGTGCAGCAAAAGCTGTTGGGACAACTCTAGGGGACTCACAGATGCCATCTTTTCCTTGATCTCCCCCAGCGCACAGAGTGCTTGAAGAACGAGGGGTTTTCTTTGTTTGTTTTTGGGCGTGGCATGCGGGATCTTAGTTCCCGCTTGCCATGGGATCCTGACCAGGGATGGAACCGGTGCCCCCTGCAGTGGAACGGAGTCCTGACCACTGGACCTCCAGGGAAGTCTCAAGAACGAGTTTTTATTTTGCTTCTTTCTAAATTTCTTTCCCATGACTTTGTTGTCTCGTGAGAGAGAAGAAATTCCTGCTTGAGTCTAATGGTTCATTCACCTCCTTCCTCCTTTAGCCAACATTATTATTGCTGGCTTCACCCCTTTCACAAGTGTCAGCTTCTCAGAGAAGGTGGCATGATACTGTTAGGGTTGGCTAGCCTACAATTACAGAAAGGCCCCAAAACTTCAGTGACTTCATACAAACTACTTGCTAGGATTACCTGCTTAGTTCAGGTCTGTAGTGAAAGCCTTCTCCACGTGGTCACCAGAGACCCAGTCTGATGGTGGTTTTGCTTTTTTAACCATGTTTTCTAGAGTCGCCCTGGACATTGACAGCTCCACAAACCAGAGAGGGAAGATCATAGACAGTGTGCGAGGGAGGTTTTTAGGTGGCTGGGCCTGGAAATAGCACCTGTCATTTCTGCCCACGTATCATTGGAGAGAACTCAGTCACATGAGCATACCTAACTGCAAGGGAGGCTGGGAAATGTAATTTAATTTTGTGCCCAGCAAGGAAAGAGAACAGATTTTGGTGGATAGCTAGCAATCTCCCCCACACGCACCCACACAACTTCCTATTTTTCAACTTGGCAAAAGCTGAGATCACAGAGTATTTCTATACAGCAGTGCACTCTTTGGCCTGCCAAGGCAATGCTCTTTCTGGGAAAGGATTCACAAACCTCATGATGCAATTAATGGGCAGAGACCTGACCCACTGCCCATTTTTCCTGCAGTATCCCTTCACCTAAATTCTTGATCAGGTCCTCTACTTCTAGACAGATAATCTTGAGGATATGAAGTAATCTAAACATTTCCAGCATAGAGAGAAACGAGTGGATGTTTCTTATGTAATCACCCTTTTCCAAGCAGTAACCAAAGGATAGAGGCTTATGTGGAACATATTTCAACCATAAGACTTGAAGGGAAGGTACTTCTCTAAGTACTTCTATCCACTCATTCACTGAACAAATATTCATTGAACACGCAGAGTGTGTCAGGCACTACGTTAGGCACTGGCAATACACTGATGAACCAGACTGATGTGACCTCCTGAACTTTATAATCTAGATTTATAAAAGAACATATATATGAACATAAAGTAAAGGTATATGTCATGATAAGTAATTATAAAAGAAAAATAGGACCAGGGCAGAGAATAACAGCAGGGGTGAGAGGGGTGACATATAAGTTAAGACCTGAAGGTTAAGGTGTTAGCCATGCAAAGAGAGTAGAGGCACAGCATGTGCAACGGCCACGAAAAGCGAAGGAGCTTGGCCTGACTGAGGAATAAAAAAGCAGCCTGTGGGGCTCAAGATGATAGAGGAAAAGTTGGTGGGAGATGAGACTGGAGGAGTGGAGGGCCAGATCGTGAAGAGTTTTGTAGGTCATGATGAGGAATTGGAATTGGAATCTAAATAAAATGAGAAGTCATCTGGGGCTTTAAGTAGTAGAGGGACACGGTCGCACACTGCATTAATCTGCTAGGGCTGTCATAACAAAGTACCACAGACTGAGTGACTTCAACAACAGAAACTTATGGTCTCACAGTTCTGGAGGCTAGACGTCTGAGGTCAAGGTGTCCATAGGCTTGGTTCCTTCTAAGGCTGGGAGGGAAAAATCTGTTTCCTAGCTTCCGGTGGCTTGCTGGCAATCTCTGGCCTTCCTTAGAGATGTTGTTTCCCTTGTGTCTTCACATCATCTTCCCTCTGCATATTTCTCTTTCTCTCCACGTGGCATTCTTTCTATAAGGGCACCAATCATATTGGATAGGCAATGACCCTACTCCAGGAAGACCTCATCTTAAGTAATTACACCTGCAGTTACTCTGTTTCCAAATCAGGTCACATTCCGAGGTACTGAGGGTTAAGCCTTCAACATACGACTGTTGGGATGGGAGCGCAATTCAACTTGTAACACACATCTTACGATTACTCTCTGCTCAGTATGAATGAGGAGAAGGGGTGGTTAGAGCAGAGGTGGAGAGGCAAGTTGAAAGGGTGATGTCATTGTTGCCAAGGTGAGAGATGATGTTTACCTGACCGAGGAGTCCAAGGAGACTTAGGATGTATTTTGTTGATCAAACCAGCATGACTGCTGGTAGATTGCATTTCACTGGTAAGGAAAAGGGGTAAATCAGGGATAAGTCTTAAGTTTCCGGCTTGAGCAGGAAGAAAGATGGTGATGAAATTTATGAGATGAGAAGGAATTGGGGAATAGAGACACATTTTGGGATAGAGCCCCACAGTTTTATTTTGGATATGTTAAGTTTAAGATATGTACGCACCATCCAAGTAGATAGACCAAGTAGGCAGTTGCATATAAGAATGTGGAGTACAAAGAAGTCTGTGCTACAGATATAAATGTGGAGTCATCAGCATATAGCATATTTAAAATCACTCAGAATGGTTGAAGTAGGGAGTTTCCTCCCCCCGGCTCATCTCGCTCCCCAGCTGGCTCCAGCAGTACCAGCGTCTTATCTTGGCATCTCCATGGAGCAACCCACTCCTACAGGACATTGGGAACTAGAGGCTCAGAGGCTTTGTTACCCTTTCTCAAGGGTGGCAGAGGCCTGGGGATCCTGACTGTCTAATGTGCCAACCTCGGATTGTTCCATCTCAGGCTCTACACAGATTCTATGGGTCCTCGGTTTCTGGAGAAGATGAAGATGGTGCACCCAATGCTCTCCCGGGTTTATACCGAGTGTTCACCATCCACACCCCAGAACACGCACACAGCCCAATGTGTGTGGCCGCCTAAATCACGTGAACACGCATACACACACCTCGTCCCTTCGACAGAAATGACCTAAACTTTGTGAGGTTCACATGTCCCTAGAGATGATCTCATTTGCCTGCTTCAAAAGCGCTTTGGTCTGCACAGCCTGTAGCAGCAAATTTACACTTCAAAAAGCAGACAGCTTTTTCCACATCTTATTCACTTAATGGGTGAGAATGTAAAATTAGTTCCGTTGCTGATGAGGACCTTGAGCCAAATGAAAAGTGTTCATTTGTCAGCACAGACTTACAGCCTGAGACATGATTATATAGCTAATCCAATAATGGGTTTTGATGCTGAGCATTTATTTATATACAGTATGTCTTGTTATCTGTTGATAATCAGGACCTACAATTTACTCTTTCTTGTGTGCGTAGTGTGAAATAGCAACGTCTTCCAGACATATTGCATTTAAGTACCAACATGCAAACACATACAAAAAGCGCCATCATCAGCAAAATATTTTATTTGCTTTCTTTTAAAATGAAAAAAGGAAGAGAGAACCAGTGCTTAAACTCAGGCTTTTCTGTACTCTAAAATGTAAAATATACATTTTACATTTTAAAATGGACTCAGGACTAAGGGTTAAAAAAAAAACCCTGAAAATGAGATTTCCTTTATCATCTAGAACCACCCTAATCAAGTGATTTCTTCTTGTTGCTCTCTAAAAATTCTATCTGCAGGTCAAATCCTACACATATTTTTACATATAATGATAGAAACCAAAAAGATACCTGGGGAAAATCTTCACCATGCCACCACCTGACTCTCTGGCTACCTGAATCTTACAGACACTGCTGGTTGCAGAGATGTACATAATCACCATGTGAGCATGGAAACAATAATAATTATCTCAGGCAAAACATTTCCTTAAAAAACAGTAACTTAAATATAAAACCACCACATTTCTCTAAACTCTTGCAGAGGCTACATACTGCTGCATTATATTGTTTCTTACCCTGTGGATGAGCGTAAATGTCTATCACTAAAATATAGGGACACTTTCGGCCTTATATAAACATAAAATGCATAAAATCCAACATTTAAAACAAGCAGGCATTTTTATAGGTACCTTCGTGTATGATGCATTGTAACATATTCCAGCTATAATAAAGCCTTTGGGAAAGAAAAAGCACGTCAGGATTAAGTGTTCTGTTAATTGCAAATGTATAGCACACCTGCAAAATCTGTGAAAAAGCCTCCAACACTTGGGGAATGTCAGTGCAATTGCCTTTCCTTGCTACCGTCTCTTGGACAGGCCTAGAAAAATCCAGAGCGAATGCAGGGAAGCATCTTCGATCGCCACTTTTCTCCATTTAGTGATCTCCAACCCACACAAGGCTGAAAGGACCGGTCACTCTGTGATATACGAGAAGGGAGGGGGACAAGTGCACATTTTTAAGCTGAAATTTATTCTGCAATAAATACTTCAATGTTGGTGCGACATGATGTTTTATTGGATTACACTGGTTTGCGAAAGAAATCACGTTGGGAGCAGCAAAACTTGCGGTTTTGTGGGTAATGCGTCTGTAATGGGAGGGCTTTACACTGGAAGAGTGTGGGAGCAGGATAACAAGGCAAATGAGGAAATGGCTAAATGCATGCAAATCTATATTATGGTAATACTTGGCTGCCTAAGTCCAAGAGGTTTTTGTGGTGGTTGTTTTACCTAGGCTGGATAATTCATTAGGTTTTGACTCGGGTAGAGAATAAATGATTCTAGAGCACATTACATTCTTACTTTCGTCTCAGAAACAAATCTTTCTTGTACCAGCCAGTGTAATCTTCAGAGTTTCCCTTATATAAAACACCTCAAGAATAATGTACCTCAGTAAGATTTACACTTTATTTCTCTAATGATTCCACAAACACTACCACAATGTGATGAAAGACAGAGCAGTCCCGGACTGATTGAGAGCTAATAAAAATCAGTCCTGAAAACTGAAAAGAGCGCCCTTATCATCTTTCTTTCATTTAGAGCTGATTACTAGGGGATTATAATGCAATCACAGCTATGTGTGAGAGGTAGCTATGGGAACCAGTTTTAACTGTTTATCTAGCCAAAGATCTTAATTTAAGTTTGAACACTCTGATTCATTTATATGTAAGACACCAAGGAGACAAAATGCAGAAGAAACAGATGCGCACTTGTTCTTTCCATTTAACTTCATAAGCTACCAGCCAATTTGTCTTTCAGGGACAAAATTAATTTCTGATGACAATGTGAGCAAGTAATAAACTAGAAGTTCCTGTCCTGGGAAACTTGTTAATGCCATGTAATGTTCTGGAGTTATTGAGAAGGGGAAAAAAGAGATTTGCTCCTGGAGTTACGGGGACATCTGTAACAGGCTTGCCTTTGTCCCAGCTCTTAGCCACTCCTACAGAGGTTTATGACACCTTTTCTACAGGTTGAATTGGGAAAGTGCAAAAGAAACCATGTTGCTTACCATTTCTTTCCTATGGAGTATTTTTAAACTGCTCATTTTCCTTCATATTGTCTCCATGATTCAGATTTGCTCATAGCACAAACCTCCAGCCCATTGCTTCCCAGCCCTGGCGTAGGAGTGAGGTAACTCATGATGAGATGAAAATGAGTCACAAGACCTCCTCTTGGGGCCCAGGTTGCTACTAGAACACAGCCCTTTGCCTGCAACTGAGCTCCACGAGGAGCCCGGAGCCATGGCAAACACTCACAGAGGAAACCTCAGTGATGGGATCAAATGTGTGAATCCACCGCCATCGAGGGAGAAGGATGCCAGCGTGTTTGACAAAACACAGGTACATACAAACTCAGAGGGGGAGTAGGACTGGCCACTGCCTCAAAAGCAGTCTATGAAGTTGTCTATGTCCTTGTGTCAGTGATAATAACACTAATAGTAATAATAATAATAGATAGCTTTTACTGAGCACTTACTATATACCAGAGAATAAGTTGAACACTCAGCATACATTATCCCATTTAATTATCACAACCACCCTATACAGAAGTTATTTGTATGACCATTTTACAGGCAAGGAAACTGAGTCACATGAAAATCAACTTGTTTGATATCACAGCTAGCAAGTGGAAACGTCAACATTTGAACTCGATTGGTCAGACTCCAAACTTCTATTTTGCTCTCTCCCAAGGCGAAACTTGACAATCTCCTTTATCTTGACCGGTACTATTTTCCCATCTCATTATGCATCCAGGTTTTGTAGTATCTCTGGACTATCTTCTTCCCTTAATCCATGGCTTCTGTGCTCTATCTACCCCCGACCTCCCCAGCCTGCATTTTTCTGCTCTCTGGGGGAACTCTGCAAGGCATAATGGCTGTCCATTAGTGTGTTTTTAAAACCTCGCTCTCTCCCATCCTCTGACAGTTTTCATATGCTCCACATGAAGGATCCTTTTCCAGAAATACTTTTGAAGAAAGTCTAAAGTAAGCTGAAAAGTATTACATTTTTCATCTCAACGGGGAAATGGATTTAAGAAAAGGAGAGAAGAGCCTGCAGGTCTTTCAGATTTTTAAAAGAATTCAACACACTGCTGCATTGGCACTGGGAACACATCTATCACAGAAACCAAGAGAGCATCTGCATTTACACGCTGAAACGGTTCCTTCATCCTTGATCACGATAATGACTTTGAGTTCCGCTGAGCCTTTCATCCAGAGGGACACCGTGGCCCCTGCAGAAGCTGGCCCGGCGCACCTCCCTCCACCATGGAGGCTTGTGTTCCTCCAAGGTGAAAGGGGGAGCAGCTCTATTGGGGGAGAATTGAAAAGGACAAGGGAGCACTGTAAATTCCATTTCCAAAGGCAACTATAATAACGGTCCTACTGTCCGGCTTTAATTGCCCCATCTGGAACTCGGTCATAACAAGGCAGTCCCAAAGAAACCATTTTGGGCATCAGTAGCGGTACATGAAAGAAGGGATTCTTTCAGGGTGTAGAGAAAGCCTTGCGCTGTAAGCACCAGGACATTTTACTAATTGCCCTATTTCCGGTTTCTAAAACTATTTCAGGCAACTGGGGGACATTCCTTAGGACAATTGTCACAGGCTTCTTCTTACCCTCAGGAGTCATGCTTGATGGAACAAGCGAGAAAGACAGACAGGCTGGTTCGTGGTTTGTGGAGAATGGGATCTAGCACAGAGTTTCCGGCTTTACTGAGTACAAACAATTGTGTGAAATGTAACAGAGGTCGCAGGCTGTGCTCCATGGGTTTTAAAATCCAGGATGAAAGTCGGACTCACTCCCAGCAAGACTCATTTTTGGAGTTGCCTTCCTGCTGTGCAATGAATCCGCCCTGAGCTGCCTGCACACGTGTTAGGAGGCACTGCTGGCTCCTCTGCCTGGAATTCCTCTCTCCTCTTTCCCTCTCATTCCTCCTTTTGCATCACCGACTCAAGAGTCATCTTCTCCAGGCCGCCTTCCATAAATTCTCTGAAACTGGGCTAAAGGTCCCCTTTATATGTTTCTATAGCATCATATACATCCCTCAGGAACAGCACTTTCCACGTTGTGTGATAAATAGGAATCATTTATTGAACACTTATTATGTGCCAATCACTGTGAAGTACTTTACACATAAATATCTCTTTTCATCCTTGTGATCATCCCAAGTACTATTATCCCCACTTTACAGGTAAGAAAATTGAGGGTCAGCAAGACTAAAATCTCACAACTAGTAAATGGCAGAGCTGGGATTTGAAAGTAGGACTTCCACCTCCCAGGCCCATGTTCATCCCCACAGTTTCAGCACTCTGAGACTGGAATCACTGTATCCATTTTAGCATCTGCAGCACTAGTACATTACCAGGCATTTACAGACCCGTGACACACACTTGTTGAGCTAAACCCCATTGGAGGAAGAGTCTGGGGAGCTAGCTGACCCATATCATGGTAACTGGAGTAAACTGGCCTCGTTGGCCTGGCATTCTACCGTTGACTATTCTGATTTGCCTGGGTAACAGTGGAACTGTGTTGTTGTTGTTGTTTTTTAAGTGGAAGCATTTAAGCAGAGGTCCTTGGTGTCATGCTGACAAACCAGAAAATGTGTTGTCCTCCTGAATTCAGGTGTTCTTTTCACTGAATTCCATCAAAGCAGTTCTGCATATTGACACAGAAGGTGTAACTTAGAGCGAATCAATTGTCATGTATCACTGCATAATCGCTTCTGTCATCCATCACTGCCCTTCATCAACGCTGCTGCCGCCACTGTGGCAGCAGCTGCATGTCTCCTCAGGGAATGAGTGTGGCTAAACACTCCAGTGCGAGGACTGTGGTGGGAGAGCACGGTCCTTGGGATAACAAGCATCTGTTCTGACTAACTGACCCGCAGCCCTGCTCAGCCTACTCCTTCCCTCTTCACATCCAGGGATGCAAGTTCCTCTATTTCGTCTTCACAAAGGGTCTCCCTTCCATCCTTTCTCATTGTCCCTGCTACTGCCCTAGCCCAGGTCTTGATCAAGTATCTCTGGCCTTCTGCCTCCAGTTGGCCCAGGTCTCCCTGCACACCCCACCAAATCATGCCTTAACGTGGCTCGTTGGCTATCTCACCCCTCCTGACCCTCAAAAGCCATCCATGGCTCCTCACCGCTTTCAGGATAAAGTCTAAAGTCACCGGACACTCAAGTCCTCCACCGGCTGGCTTTAACCTCCCATTCCTACCTGTGCTCCACTTCTCCCTACCTCAACCCCCAAACCACCCAGCGGGTCTCCTCACTGGTCCCCACACTGGACCTTATGTCCGTCCACCCACACCCTGCCCTTTCTTCAAGCCCTGTCCTAGTCCTTCCTGCTCTCTGGAATCCCCAGTGCCCTTTCTCAGCACCTCATGTACCTTCTGTCCCCCTTACAGACACTGATCATCTTACTGTGGCTGTATGTTGAGATTTTACTTTGTGGATATTGGTGTCTAACATCCCTGGTGAAATGATAGGCTCCCTGAAGGCAGAGACCATCTTTCTCTTTTCCTCTGCTCTCTTTTCTCTTTTCTGCTACAGCAGTCAGTGTTTTAATGATCGTTCCATTAAACAAGACTTAGCAAGATTTGCATTCAGCCTCACACTACCTGCGCACTTTCCACTCCAGGCATACCAGAGTCCTTGTAATTCCCCAGATGGGCCATTTCACCTCTTATTTCCAGGTATTCTCGCGAGATGTTCCTTCTGCCTGAAACCCTTAACCTCGGGTGCTCTCTCTTCCTCCAGCTCCAGTTTTCCTGGAAAAATACTTGGCCTCAGCTTGGATGTCACTGCTTCCTGAGAGTCCTCCCTCATCCCACAAGACCAGTTGGTTCCCCCAGCAGCTATGTTAACTCCAGTCATGTTGTCACACTGTGTGTTGGTCAGGATTCTTGGTTCTATGTAATATAAAACCAACTCAAACCAAGAAAAAAAAGGGAAATTTATCATCTCAAGTAACTGCAATGGCCAGGGTAAAGCTGACCTCAAAGTACGTAGTCAATTTACATTCTCTCTTGGTTTTTCCTTATTCTCTTTCTTTTTTCTTTATCTACTAGGTCTACTTCGCTCTGTGTGGGCCTCATTCTCTGTGCAGCAGAAAATAGGGGGGCTGAAGATAGGATAGGGAACAAACTGACTGAGGAGGGTACTGGATCTACATCACCCCAATGACCTCAGTGAAACACAGCTGCCTCCTTCTGGCAGCCACATATTAAACCCCAGGGAATTATTCTGATTGGCCTGGCTTGGTTTTCCAGGTTTATTCCTGGGATAATCACTATGGCCACAGGCCTGGAGGTCAAGTCTGAGTCACCTGCCCCCCAAGTTCCCATGGTGTCAGGGGGGGTGGAGGAGAACTCCTATGATTAATGCTTTCCCCACACCACTTAGAATTGGGAAATAGAACTTCCCCGTAAGAAGGAGGAACCTATATATATATATATATATATATATATATATATGTATATAGGCTTTCCCAGCCAGTGCAACAGTGGCTACAAATGAGTTCTTGGAGAACCTGCACTGACTGCTCAGCAAATCCATAAAGTGTTCAAAGAAGGACCCAAAACTTTCCTTAGAGCTGGCAGGAACTGGCAGGAAACGCACCCAAGGTCAGCCACCTACCTCCTTAGGTCTGAGCCCATCCAATACTGCGATTATAAGACATGCAGAGCAGCGCGTTATCAAGGAAGAGGCCAACAGGGGAGATGTTTCAGGAAAATCAACCAGAAGACTTCTGCATTTCTCAATGGATGAGAGCAAAGAGAGCTGGCAAGTGAGTTGCTTTCTTTGACCATCCTGTTAGTATATGCTCATAACATAAGACTAATTCTATTCAGGGATTATAATAAAATTGACTTTTATACCCCTACTAGATAATAAACTCTGCAAGGAGAAGAACCCTTTCTTTATCTCCATGTAAGCCCCCGCAGCGACTGGCTCAACAAAGATTCACAAAGAGGAGGCTGGAATTAAAATACCTCAACCCATCTAGAGTTTTTGCAAACCTAATTTTATAAACCTAAATCTGATGAGATCTTGAGACACGGAATCACCATCCTGATTGACTCATTGCTTCTAGAAGAACTTCATATACTGTGCTGGAGTTCTTCTATCTCTTTATAGGTTCTGTAATTAATGTAAACAAAAATGCTTTTAAAATCCATTTTTAAACGTGGGACTTATTTTCCAGTCATCTGCCAAAAGTCCGTAATCATTTTCTAATAAATTAGGCATAATGAATGTGGTGATCATACCCAATGGTGCTTCCTTATATAATTTTGGCCTAACACACACACACACACACACACACACACACACACTCTGTTATTTTTAAATAATAAGTTCCTTTGCAACCCTATTGAATATGATAGGAGAAAGCCATGTCACTCAGTCTTAAAACGCTCAGGGCATTCGCAAGAAATTTTAAGATAAACTTTAAGGTTTATTTTAATTTTTAATTCATTAAAAATTTTAATCTACCACTAAGTATATCTCGTTGCTAAATAATTGCTGATACTGTCGTCTATTTTACTTCCCAAAGCTTCATTAACATTATATCTAAAATGGTAACTTTTTTATTAATACCATTGATATAAGTAACTGTTAGCTATCTTTCTGTGACATCTTTACACCATCATTCTCTCCCTACCCTTCACAACTTTGTTTCATAAACATTTCTTAAACACATTGTACCTTCTCACGTGCAACTGTAGTCATGTAGTCTTCTTCAAAATCTGGGTGGGCTAAAATTCAAATACCTTAGCTGGCATTCCAGAACTTTCACAAAGCCCCAGCCCCCTTACTAACTCTTTCCCTCCGTGATATAAGATGGACACTCACCAAGCACCAAAGCACCCACCAAGCACTGCACACAGCAGCCTCCCGTCTCTTGGCCACAACATCCTTTCACCTAGATTGTTCAGCCTGTCTTCTCCACCAATCCAAGTCCTACTCTTTCTTCAAAGGTCAGAGTGTGTCTCCCAGCCAGGAGCTGCCTTCTGTGAATCTCCAGGCTGACAGAGAGCTTCCAGCCTGTGAAATCATGACCCTGGAAGGCTGGCCTCCAGGTACTCACATGTGACCTGTTCTCCATTGCCCCCTAACTTTCCCTACATACATTTTCAGGTTTGCTGGGTAGTGAGTATATGGAGGGCAGAAGTCTTCTGTTGTACTTGTTTCTGTCCCTTACACTTCTTAGCCCCAAACTGTAGTTGTTTCTCAACATATATTTAATTTTTTTTCAATTTCAGACTCTTTTCCCACATGTCCAAAGAACATAGAAGAAATGATCCTCTATGTTATACCATTTAACTATTCCCTCTTTAATTCAGGATAGGTATGAGCAGTGAATACAGTGAACTAGAGTAGAGTTTTAGTTAAGGAAGTTCTCTCCTGAGAATTGATTCCTTCATAGAGTGTTGGGCTAAGAGTTTATTTAGGGAAGGAGAGGACAGAATAGAAAAGGTAGTAGTCTCCTAAATGGGTTCTTCCTGTGTTACTTCATTGTTTATGGTGAGGTGTGTGTATACCAGGGAGAGCAGATACATCCATACTTAGATTCAAATTCAAAATCATGGAACAAGGAGCTAAGGTTCATGATGATGTCCTTAGCACAGGTATCTGTCTCCCCGTCCTCCAAAGATCCGATAGAAATTTTAGAAAAGAGATGTTTTAAAATGGTTCTGAAACATGGGCAGGACAGGAATTAAGACACAGACGTAGAGAATGGACTTGAGGACATGGGGAGGGGGAAGGCGAAGCTGGGACGAAGTGAGAGAGTGACATGGACATATACACACTACCAAATGTAAAATAGATAGCTAGTGAGAAGCAGTCGCATAGCACAGGGAGATCAGCTTAGTGCTTTGTGACCACCTAGAGGGGTGGGATAGGGAGGGTGGGAGGGAGACGCAAGAGGGAGGGGATATGGAGATATATGTATACGTATAGCTGATTCACTTTGTTATACAGCAGAAACTAATACACCATTGTAAAGCAATTATATTCCAATAAAGATGTTTTAAAAAAAGAAATGTTTTAAAATACTAAACTCTTCAGGAAGAGTAGAATGCAACATCCACAGACTAGAAATGGAGGCATTCCTGGAAGGTAGAAAGCACATGGAACTAGAATGACAGTGAAATGGGAACTGAGGAGCTGTAAAGAAGTCCTGGACAAGCTCCAAGCTCAGAGTCAACAAATGCAAAGCTGGAGGGAAGCTCCAGCTTCCCTGGATGGAGGGGTGGAGAGTAAGAAATAATAACAGCAATTAATTAGAAGAACTACATTTGGAACAGCTGAACCAATGAGGCAACAACCCCTCCCCCTACCTGTGCCTGCATATCAGCTAATAATTAGTGGCTTTTGCCTTCTGGGTAAAGCCTAGAGAATGGTTACCTGGAGAAGGGGAGGGATCTGCCTAGAGAGGGGTCCTTGATGAGGCCTGGGGAGTGCAGTAGAGGCAGAGCAGAGTCAGAGACAACTCTGGACCCCTGTAACAGCCTCCAGAGAGAAAACTAAAAAGTAAAGCTGCTCATCTTGGAATAAGATGGCCAAGCATCCTGGGTTGCCCAGACATTTCCAATTTATGTTATAATCCTTACACAATTATTAATTTTTCTTTTCATGCTCAAAAATGTCCCAGTTTGAATAATAAATTATATAGCCATCTTATCCATCAGTGAAATATACTGAAGCCATGTTTCTCAAACTAGTGCTCAGGCACCATGTGAGGATTCAATCCTCCCCAGACTGGTCTGCGTGTGCAAATCATCATCCATGCACAGGGCTCATGTTATTTGGGCAACACGCAACATGGATGCCATAGTAAAAATGCAAATGTAAATACGGGTTCTGACACTGCTTGTCACACTTGTTTTTCAGGATCTGCAACTGATATTTTAAAAGATTATCATTAAAGTGAAAACCAGATTTTAAAATTCTGTTAGAGGACTAATGGACTCCTAGGAATATATATAGAGACACTTTCTAAGGATTATTAAATATTAAAGGATATTATGAAAAAAGGAGAAGGAGCAATTTACTTCACAGGTAACAGAGATTATTCAGAAAATTAAAGATAACTTTTTTTAAAAAAATTCAACTAGTTACGGAAGAGATTCGAGAGGACAATGTATCCAATAATAAAAACAAGGTGCAATTTTTCTTAAAGTTTTCAGAGGACACAAAAAGAATTCTTTAAATAGAAAAGCATAGTGTCTAAATATGAAATTCAATGGACAATCTGCCTAACTGAGTGTGCTATACATGACAAATAGAGATCTGAAAAACTCCCGGTATCTCTCAAAATATGACACAAAAAGATGAGAGAGCAAATATGAGAAAAAGTAGATATTTACAGTGTCAGGAACTGGCTAATGGGAATTCTAGAAGCATAAGACAGGGACTACAAAAGGGAGGAGATAACCAAAGACATAATACAAGAAAACTCTGTATTACTGAAGGGAGGACATGAGTCTTTAGATTTAAAAGACCCACTAAATGATGAGCAGTATGAATGAAAAAAAAAAGGAAAAGAGAAACCCATTTAGAGATACATCCTAATGAAATGTCAGAAATCCAAGTATAAAAAGAAAATCTCAGCTTCCAGAGAGAGAAAAAATAGGCTACTCACAACAAAATAAAGTTTGGATTGACGTTAGATTTCTCATCAACAGCACTTGATGCTAGGAGATCAATATGGTAATTAATTCAAAGTTCTAAGAAAAATTATTTTAAAACTAGAGTTATATATCCAACCAAACTATATAGAGAATGGGGACAAAATAAAGATATTTGCAGAAATGCAAAGCTGAAACTTTTGCCACCATGAATCCTATGTGGAAAATACTCAAGGAGATGTTCCAGGAAGACAAACAAACAAACAAAAAAGAATCAAGGAGATGACTACATGAGAGTTAAAAGGAGTGCAGTTGAGCCAAAAGAAATAAATAAAGCTAAAAAGACATTTTAAAATAATCCATTTGACCTTAACACACTCAGAAAGTTCTCTTTTGAGGGAAATAGTCTGGTGACCCAGTATTAGTTTATTTCTCTTTAGTTCCAACCAGACTCCTTGGTTTGCAGTGAATAATATTTGCATAAGCATAGGACTATTTGTATTGGTTTTACATTTTTTTAAATCAAATTACAAACTAAGTACAGAAAACATCATAATCATAAAACAAAATGCTAATATAAACCTTAACAATGTGAAAATGACATAATTAATCAAAACTGGGAGAAAAGAGAAGAGCTATAGAGGGTGTAAGTAAACTAATCTAATTTTTCATAGCAGGAAATAAATAGAAGTCTAATTTCAATAAATCAAGAAGTAGAGGTATTAATTAAAATTACAAAGATATTCTTTGTAATAACTAAATATAACTAACAAAAACTAAGAATGTAGTGGAAGATGGGAAATGAGTGATATTGCAATGCACTTAATGCTTCATATCCCATAGTGAGGAGTCAATAGATGTTACCCAAAGTTGATAAATCAATAGGGAGAAGTTGTAATGGTAACTATGATAAGGGTTAAAGAGAGAAATTTTCAACAGTGATTACCTATGAGTGACTTGTTGTATTACTCCCTTTCTACAATTCTTTACATGTGCTTGTATTACTCTTCTAATTTAAAATAGTTTTAAAAGATTTGGATATGTCCTTCACAATCCACAGAACCAAAAGAAATGATCTCTTCTGAAATATCTGTTTGTGCCAAAGATTGGTTCATCCACCAAATTGGAATTACTCACTTTAGCTGTAAGAAAAACCCATCACTGAGTGGGTAGCTTCCCCTTATTAGGCTGTATAGCAGAATGAAAGCTATTAGAAGGTCCAGACCACTTTGCATGGCCAGCTTCCATCTAACATCCTTCCAGATTAATGTAGTAACAGGGCCAATGACCAGTCACAAGATGGTTCTCATGGCAAGACTCCCCCCATTTCAATGAATTGTATTCTTATTGTGCAGGTATTATCTCACTGGGGTAGGTATGAACAAGATTTTATTCCCACATTATGGATGATAGAATGGGGGTTTCAAGAAATTGACTTGTCTCAGGTCTTAAACCCAGGTACCCAAATTCCATCACACTTCCTCATCACCTCTCAGATGGAAGGAAAAGGCTTTTACATTGTTTAAGGCAAGGAAATGAAAAGGCTACAACATCTATTTATAAGATGACAATGAAGTTGAAGAGAAAGCCATCAATCTCCACCATGCACACATTTCCAAACCATTATAAATACAATTAACCAAAATTTGGAAGAGAACAATAAAATATTCCTCTTTCTTAGCCTAATGTCTTGGTCTCAACAATGATTTCAAAACCAGAACATTCTTCTGTAATTTGAAGTGAACTCAGTGTTTCTATTATACCCCTTTCTCTATTATGCACAGATATAAAAACATACTTTTAGACATAGCCAGTTTATGGTTACCCACTGATCAATTATGTAGTTGGTGCATTATTCAAACCTTTTGCAATTTGTTCTTTTATCTGTTTTTAATTTTATTATTTTGTTCTCTACTCTTTCACCATCCCACTTTCCTCAATTATCATTATTATTTGTCCTGTTAAAATTTTTGACTGAAAAAAAAGTTCATGAAGTTTGTGATACTTTCTGGTAGTTTCATCTGCCTATTATGCATTCTCCCACATCAACAAAAGAAAGAATCAATGTTGGAAATATTCTGTTTCTGCACAATTAGATCAGATTTGAATAGCATTGACTTAACTTGAAAATAAATCTGGATCTTTAACAAGGGAAATATTTTGGGTAAAGAAAATTTTCTCTAATATTGTTATATGATTTTAATAATAAAAATGAGGGTAGGAATGGAAAGCTATTACATGTATTCTCTAAAGTAGTGCTTGTGGGTCTTCCCTGGTGGCACAGTGGTTAAGAATCTCCTGCCAATGCAGAGGACAGGTTCGATCCCTGGTCCGGGAAGATCCCGCATGCTGCAGAGCAACTACGCCCGTGCGCCACAACTACTGAGTCTGTGCTCTAGAGCTCGCGAGCCACAACTACTGAAGCCTGCATGCCTAGAACCCGTGCTCCGCAACAAGAGAAGCCACCACAGTGAGAAGCCTACACACCGCAACGAAGAGCCCCCACTCGCCGCAACTTAGAGAAAGCCCGCGTGCAGCAACGAAGACCCAATGCAGCCAAAATAAATTAATTAATTAATTTAAAAAAATAATAAAATAGTACTGTATCCCTGATCAAAAAGTCTGCAGTTACTGAATGGACAAGATCTGTCTAGAAAAATAATCAGCCAGGGCTTGGTGGGTCCTTTTCGGAACCAAGCCTCTGCCATTCCTATCTCTTTTTCTCCAAAACTGTTGGCTTCACAACTGGAGACTTGAGGGGTAATTGCCAATGGAGTTTGCCTTCCTACCCAGTTCTGCACCACTTTGCAAAAATGAACAGACTGTGGAGGGTTTAAAACAAAGGAAAGAATAAGAGAAGTGGAGATGCCTGATAGTAAAACTGACGTGGTTACAGGGTGGAAGAAAGTATAAGCTTCCCTGACTTTGAGCATGGCCGAGTCTTGAATTGGGCTATGGTTTACTAAGATTAAGGGCTTTCAAATAAGAAAGCAGGAGGGGCTCCAAAGAGTCATGTTCTTTCCCAAAAACTTTCCTCTCATACCCCTATGCTCCTCCTCCATTACTGGGACTGAAATCTGTTGCTAAAATTTCAATCCTTGGGAAAGAGATTTGTGTTTTACCAGAGCATCCTCTGAAATGCAAATATCCCTGAAGCACCAACAAATGAAGCTGTTGTCCGTATTCTCTGGGATGAGTTTATCAAGTTGCCTTCTCCAAAATATATTGTGAAAGGAAATGGGCCAGATAGAGAGAGGGAAGTTTTGATGACTGATGAAATTGGGAATATGCCTGGAGCTTAAGGTCCCATCCAGGGAAGGGAAGAGGAAGGAAACTGACATTTACTGAATAATTATGTCTCCCAGGCACTGTCTTAGGTACTTTACATATAGCTTCATAGCAGTCTCATGAACAGAGATTACTGTTTCCATTTTCCAGATAAGAAAATAAAGGCTCAAAGAGGTTTTTAACTTGCCTATTTTAGCTGTCTATTATTGTGTAACAAACCATCCTAAAATATAGTTGCTTAAAACAATAATTCATTATTTCTCACAATTTTGAGGGTTGAGTAGGGCTCAGCTAGACAGTTCTTTTGATGGTCTCACTTGGGTCTCTTAGATGGCAGATAGGGCTGGAACCTCCAAGATGCCTCACGTACACGACCAGTGCCTTTCTGGGAGCAGCTGCAACGCTAGGGGCAGATGGGATGGCGCGAAGGTCAAGCCTCTCTTTCCATGTAGCTTTAGGGCCCCTCTCTCTCTGCATGATCTCACCAGCACGAAAACCAGACTTCTAACGTGATAGCTCAGGGCTTTAAAGAGGAAGAAGCAGAAGATGCCAGTCTTCTTAAAGGTTAGGCAGGGCTTCCCTGGTGGCGCAGTGGTTGAGAATCTGCCTGCCAATGCAGGGGACGCGGGTTCGAGCCCTGGTCTGGGAAGATCCCACATGCCGCGGAGCAACTGGGCCCGTGAGCCACAACTACTGAGCCTGCGCGTCTGGAGCCTGTGCCCCGCAACGGGAGGCCGCGATAATGAGAGGCCCGCGCACAGCGATGAAGAGTGGCCCCCGCTCTCCGCAACTGGAGAAAGCCCTCGCACAGAAACGAAGACCCAACACAGCCATAAATAAATAAATAAATAAATTTTAAAAAAAAAAAAAAAAAAAAAAAAAAAAAAAAAAAAAAAAAAAAAAAAAAAGGTTAGGCAGGCCCAGAACTGGTAGAGCGTCACGACCACCATATTCTCTTGGTCAAAGCCAGTCACAAAACCAGCTTGGATACAACACTATCTCTTAAAAAAGAGGATGACAAGGAATGTGAAGTCATCTCTAATCTACTATGTTGCCCCACATCACACAAGGGCAACAGGCCCAGAGTGTTGACCGGCCTTGGTGCTCCTGGCTGGAGCTCCTTGGCCCTCCGACCTGTGAGGTATGGGATGGGGATGACACTGTGATGGAGACTCAGGGCTGTAAAGGAGTTTGGGGGATGGGGAAGGACGAAAGGCAAGGGCAATGAACATCTGGGGGAGGGAGCTACTGAGCAAAGTCCCCAGGAAAGCTAAGAATCCATACTGGCCTGAACAGATGAATAAAATATTATGCATCTGGGCCAAGGCTTCAGAGTAGACTCAGATCTCCAGAGGAGATCATAGAATCAATGGAGCACTGGGGTCCATTTTGGGCAAGCATTTTGAGTAATTGAACACCTCCAGTTTCCATCCCCACTTATGGAGCCATCAAATGGCAGGTGAGGCAGAAAGATACACAAATGTGTCTGATCCTATTCTGTGAGCCTAAATATACTGAACATATCATACAATCACACTCATTCACCTGATACCTTCAGGGTAACCCTTTTCCCCCATCTGCAACTCATTCATTCACTTATTCACTCATGCAATAAATTATTATTGAGCACCTACTATGAGTCAAACACTGTTCCGTGGGCTGGGGATACAGCAGTGAACAAAAACAGAAAATCCTGACCTCCATGACGTTTACATTTTTTTTGTGAGAGTGAATGACAATACACAAGTAAACAAGTAAGTTACATAATATCTCATAGTGATACAAAGGGAGCTAGAAAGTGTGTATTGAGGTGGAGGGCACTTTTATTTAACATAGAGTAGTCAGAGGAGGCCTCCTGTAGGAGATAATGCTTGAACAGAGGCATGAAGAAGGTGAGGGAGTGAGCTCTGCCTATATCTGGCAGAAGGGCATCCCAGGCGGGGAAATTCCTGAGCAGGAACGTGCCTGGTCACTACAGTGTTGAGAACAGGGAGCAAGGGTAGAAACATTCACTCTTTGATTCATTAATTTAACAATATTTATTAAACGCCTACTACTCGCCAGCATTATATTCAGCACTGGGTGTACAGAGATACATAGGTCACTACCCTGGAGGAGTTGACAGTCTAGAATGGGAGACAGGCAAAAAGTCTCCTGACCCAGCCTTTAAAACCATGATGATGGGAGTAAGCAGTGTCTCCGCAGGCACGCTGCTCAGCTTAGCGGAACATGTCTGTCCTCAGTCCATCTGTTGATGGATCAGAAGGACAAGGGTTGTGTTTTGTACCTGAAATAGAATCTGCCCAGATCCTCAAATATTACAGAATCATAATTTTTTATTAAATGCAAATTTTATTATTGCACGTTAAAGCAAAAGTACCGGGTAAACTGCATAATATAATCACCATATGAGTATCACTTGGAATTAGTATTGCAGATACTTCTAACTACTTAATTATTTATTTTTAAAATATATTCCAATATTTTAATTATGTTCAGTTAAGTGTACTTGAATATTTGCGGCACTCTGCATTATTTATATTAGAGGAAAAGCAGCCTAAATCAACGTGCTCTGGCATTCCATAATTTGTGCTTGCATATCTCTAAAGTAGATTTATATATAGCTATCAAATGGTTATTCTGGATATGCTATGATTTAAATTTTTTATCTGAATTTTATTTTAATGTACCACAAAAATAAAATTTATTGGTTTCTTTATACCAGTATCTTATCTGACTATTCATATTCAATATATGCAGAATACTAACTAGAGCTGCACACTCTTCAATTAGACACAAATGTGTAGATTTCAAATCTTCCATCCTAACCCCCTGCCCACTCCGTCCCCCACTGCCTTCCTGGAAATATTCTAGATTTGGATGATTCAAATTCTCTAGCAGCTCAAGGGTAAAGAGTTAGGGAAAATGTATCAACCTAGAACAACACCATTACAAACAGAGAAAAGGGAGAAATTAGAAACCCCGAGGGAATTTACTATCTTGTACCAAGGAGCACAGCATATTACTGCTTGAAGGGAAGAATCTGGATGGAGAAGCCTACACAGATGTGGGCTCTGCTATAACTGGCCTGAAAAATAATGAGAGCTGCTCTGTTCTTTGGTATCTGTCCAATGCCTTTCCTAGTTTCTAAATTCATTTAAGAGTCATTTCTGCATAGAGGATAAAAAATATTAAAGTTTACAGTATTTCAATAACCCTCTTTATGTCATACAAATCCAATGGACAGACGCCCACTAAAGAGATTACAGCTTGAATACTTAATCCCAATTTGGATGGTTTTAAACAAGCCAAACCTGGCCTTAAATGCAATGTGCACAATTTAGCTAAGTAAAAAATATTAATGCACAAACATGACCGTAAATGTAGCCACAGAATCGGGCAGGTGGAAGCCACCCAATAGCCACCTCTGCACATCACTCTCTGAAATCAAGGGCTGGGTGAATAGTGAACGTGCCCATTTCCAGGTCGAAGGTACAGGTGGCTTGTGACAGACTGTCTCAAAGCCTGGGCAGGGAGAGTTGCTTAGAATGACAGTCATTTTAAACACTAGGGCTAGGTTAGCAGTTTTATTCAGCTGGGGTTTGGACTTCCAACCCCTCCTATTTTCCTTGGACTCTCTCTCTGAAAAAGGACCAGTATATTCTCAATGCTCAAGAATGTGCTTTGTACCCAGGGTGACGTAAAGCAGTGACACAAGCGTGGGCTCAGGAATCGGATTGCCTGGGTTCAAATTTCTCCCCCACCACTTGTTAGCTGGGCCACTTAGGTAAATGGCTTAATTTCTCTGTGCCTCAGTCTCTTCTTGTGTTCATTTGATACGTAGTAGCTGTAATAGGGCCCATGATGTAAAGTCATTCTGAGAATTCAAAAGCACTTAGAACAATGCCTGGGCCCTGAGAATAAGGTCTAGTTATTATCATTGAGGTTACTATTAAAAAACCAGAGGCCAGGGCTTCTAGCAATGTTCTCTGTATGGTGGTGGTATGGGGTGGTCATCACTCCTCTCCAGTCTGACCCTGTTGTCTGCTTTCATCTCCTTCATTTTCCTTGCCCTTTGCCTTCCTCTTCAATCACTGTTCAAAGTAAGTTACCTCAATAGATATTTGTTGGGTGAATAAGCTCCCAGGCTATTAACCCTCAAGAACATCTAGGGCAGCAAAGGCACCATATCCTTGAGAGACAACCTATGAGGGAAATGCGCCTATAGCTGCTTCTTGCACATATTCTGGTGAATAAAATTTTACTGGGTAAAATATGGTAAGAAGGAATGGGAGAAAAAAGAAGGAAGGAAGGGAGGGAGGAAGGAAGGAAGAGAGGAGGGCAGGAGGGAGGAAGGGAGGGGGGGAAAGGGGAAAGGGATGGAACACACCTTCCTGTCCTTGGGAAAGCTAGCAACAATAATCACAGTATAATGATAAAAAGGGGTTGTTAAAAGAACATACTGTCCTCTGTTTAACTCGCAATCAAGACCTATTTTCATGTCATACTGAATATGGCAATAAGATTATGAATTTCACATTTTAACATGTCTTGTTATAAGAACTTCACAATAATAAACACTTCTTCTCTTCCACAAGTGGAAGTAAAATCCTCACAAGAACTTGAAATGCCAGTTAAAAACTCCCAAGTGTTTTGTTTCTTGCTCTGGAAACTTCAATAATTTCATTAAAAATTGGCCCTATTAAAATATCACAGTTTTATCTTCACAAAAGGAAGACTCATTTTTCCCACCTTCACAAAAAGAAAACTCAATTTTCCCACTCAAGGTGGGAAAATCAAGGCCAAATCAGTGGCCTTGATTTGGCCACTGTCTCTTCTAACTCAGACAGTGGGCAAATCAAGCTCAGAAACTTAGAGATGTATCTTACTCTTCCCTCTCTTCCCCACAATGAGAGAACTGAACAATCCATGGCCATACAGGAAGCCAGCACTAGTGAGTTCTCATCCCATCTCATCTATGCTTCCCTGACTCTTTAACAAGCTCCCTTAATTATAAAATAGAAATAATCTCTGCATGGTAGCTTGTTGCAATGATTAGGTAAGGAAGGACTATGTTGGTGGAGTGGTTAATATATAAAAAGTGCTCAAAAAATGTTAGTATCAAAATCATTACCATCATTAGTATTTTTACTAAGTAGAGAAGTGATTTTGGAAAAGTCCTTTAACCTCTCTTATCTCTTTTTCCTTATCTATAAAGCCAGAGTTAAGACAAGATTCTCTCTAAAGTCATTGCTGCCTATAAAGCTGATAAATTTGTGAAGAGCTTTATATTTTACAAAGCACTTTTGTGTACATTCTCTCATTCATTCTCTGCTATCCTTTGTGGACAGGCGGTGCAGTTTCCCATTTAAAGATTAGGAAATAGAGACTAAAAATAACTAAGGAAATGGTCCAAAATAATTTACATCAATTGTTAGAAAAGTCAAGACTCAGACTCTGGCTTTCTGACACCAAATCCATGTTCTCTTCAGTGCACAGTGCTAATTCTCTCCCCAAAGCTGCCTGCATTTATCCCGTGTTTCCCATTCCTAGTGCCACCATCACTCTTCAGACTCCTATTCACTTATTTATTTACTTACTCATTCAACCAAGATTTACTGAGTTCCAGGAACTGAGACGTATACTGAGAATACAATGGTGAGCAAAAAAGACATATTCCTTCCCTCATGGAGTCTACAGTCCAATAGAGGAGACAGTCGGATTGTCACGGAAATAAATGTTAGATTAAAACCATGGTAATTAGATGCATGTAAGAGTCTGAAAACATACAATAATAAGATCTGGCCTAAATTAGAGAAGTCAGTGAATGCTTCCCTAAGAAAACGACTGTTGAGCGAGTCGCAAAGGATGAAGTGTGGTAAGCGGGGTCTGCCAGACAGAATGGACAACATATGCTAAGGCCCTGAGTTGGGAGGAAGCATGGAGCATTCCAAAGACTCAGAGAAGACCATGGCAGGGAAAACTACAAGAGTGAGCAGCAAAGTGGTGCAAAATTATGCTGGACAAGCAGACCAAGGCCAGGCCACATAAGGTCACAACAGGCTGTTTACCTTTATCTTAAGAATGGTGAGAAGCAGAAGGATGCCATGATTAGATTTTAATTTTGCGAAGACCATTCCCGCTGTGGTGTCTCAAAGGTGGATGGGGCAGGGCAAGAGTGGCTGTAAACAGACTGGTTGGGAGGCTGTTGCAGTGTCCAGGTGAGAGAAGACCAGAGAAGCTAGAGCGGTAGCAGAAATGGAGAGAAATTGGTGCATCCGAGAGGCTGATGATAGACTAAACCAACAGAGTGTAATGGTGGACTAGTTGTGGGATTATTTTGACAGGTTCTCAACTGTTCTTCCTGCATGTACTCTTTCCAGTTTATGAGCCATTCCATGTGCCACTGCAAAACAACCCATCTTTCAATGGGTTTTCCTCCAGAGAATACTCATTGCCCATTTTCTATACATGTTTTTTTTTTCTATTATCTAGGATTCCCTCTCCTCTGTTCTCCATTTATGTACATATTATATCCATCTTTCAATGCTCTGCTTAAGTCCTTCCTCATTCGTTAACAATCATCAAATGTTTATTGAACATCTACTATATTCCAGGCATTGTTTTAGGTGATAGGGATACAGTGGTGAGTAAAAAATATTCCCTGACCTCATGGAACTTGTGTTCTAGAGCTCTTTGATCCCCTGTCCCTTTCCAACATGTACCAAACTTAGAGACCATATTGTACAAGTTGGTGTTGTCATTTTTTTTCTATTTGTCTCATAGTATTAATCTTGCCTCTCAGGTAAAATTAAACCTTCTTGAAAGCAGAGACAAATGTCTTTGCTGCCTCCCAAATTCTCTTCATCACCACCTGCAACATAATAAAAACTTAAATGACTCGAAAAGATTGGTTGTAATATAAAAACCTTATATTTTTAGAATTGCAGACAAAGTGCTTTCACATTCATTATAGCATTAGGACATCTTTAAGTTATAAAGCACTATTAGAAATGTGTTGTTGCTATTTTTAATGTTAATATTATTATTACTACTATTGGCTCACAGTATCTGCTGACTAGACTGTAAGTCTTTTCCCAGTCCTGGTTCTGGTGGATTGTGAATAACAATTATTTCATAATTGAGAATCTACATGTAAGATAATATTTCTTTGTTAGAAAACCCAGTTCCCACCACTGAAGAAGAATGGACATCCGTTGATAGTAATCTATAATAACAGACATCAAATGTATATAAATCCTCATTTACTCCTCTGGAAGGCTACAAGGAGGCAAAGTTCCAAAGGAAAACCTCCCAATAGATGTTCCATCTCACCTTTCATGATAGCCCTTCTATTTCTGAAACTGTAATTTTTACTAGTTGGGAGCTTGTCCAACCCAGTTCCAAATACACTGTGATTTGATGCCCCGGACTCAGGAGGCTTTGTGATAGCCTATCTGCAATGGTTAATCCATCCTCAGTTCCCTAACCTACAGAGAAAGAGGATCAAGACAGCCACCTTTTATACAGATTTAACTTTGTGGAAGCCCATAGAATAACAGATTTGGAAAGAAAATGAAATGTAATTTGTTGACAAAGACGTGTTTTTCGCCTTTAGAAACAAGCATTGAAATTCAGTGTGTCAATAAAGCCTTTACATTTTCTTCCATCACAACTAATATTTCCCAGTGACCTGACTTGATTGAGGGTTTTGCATGAATCTTAAGTGAGAACAGAACTGAAAAAGCTCTAGGAATACCAGACACCTACAGTTACCACACTTCATATAAAATAACTGAGCAACAATATTAAAGAAACAAACCACCCAATCCAAAAATGGGCAGAAGACCTAAATAGACATTTCTCCAAAGAAGACACACAGATGGCCAACAAGCACATGAAAAGGTGCTCAACATCACTAATTATTAGAGAAATGCAAATCAAAACTACAATGAGGTATTACCCCACAGCAGTTAGAACGGGCATCATCAGAAAAGCTACAAACAACAAATGCTGGAGAGGGTGTGGAGAAAAGGGAACCCTCTTGCACTGTTGGTGGGAATGTAAATTGATACAGCCACTATGGAGAACAGTATGGAGGTTCCTTAAAAAACTCAAAATAGATTTACCACATGATCCAGCAATCCCACTACTGGGCGTATACCCAGAGAAAACGATAATTCAAAAAGACACATGCACCCCAATGTTCATTGCAGCACTATTTACAATAACCAGGTCATGGAAGCAACCTAAATGCCCATCAACAGACGAATGGATAAAGAAGATGTGGTACATATATACAATGGAATATTACTCAGCCATAAAAAGGCACGAAATTGAGTCATTTGTTGAGACGTGGATGGATCTAGAGACTGTCATACAGAGTGAAGTAAGTCAGAAAGAGAAAAACAAATATCGTATATTAACGCATGTATGTGGAACCTAGAAAAATGGTACAGATGAGCTGGTTTGCAGGGCAGAAGTTGAGACACAGATGTAGACAACAGACATATGGACACCAAGGGGGGAAAACTGCAGTGGGGTGGGGATGGTGGTGTGCTGAATTGGGCGATTGGGATTGACATGTATACACTGATGTGTATAAAATTGATGACTAATAAGAACCTGCAGTGTAAAAAAAAAAACAAACAAAACAACTAATACTAAACTTTCATTGGGTTATTTGTATGGAAATATGTTAATATAAATGTTTCAGACATTACATGAAATTTCTAAAAAATAAAAATAAAAAAATAACTGAGCAACATACGCCTTAAGTAGCATATTGCTTCACATTTTTCCAGAGAAATATTGGGAGTGATTATCAAGGATTTAAAAATCAACACAAAGAACCACATTAAAAACTATAAGGACCCCAAAAATCTATGAAAATTAATTTTAGAGGCACATGTTTTAATAAAATCTATTGTGGCATGAGTTTGAAAAGTCATTTAAATATAGTGTTTTACATATGTAGTTTAACTATTCAAACTCACCTCCAGTTTGGCATTTAAATTATTCTCTGATTATATAATTACCATGGCCACATTTGGAGATGTCTGCTTTTGCCCTGTTCTCTGGGAATTTCTGCTGTTCTCCTTGGCTATAGGTGATTAGTCCAAAGGTGGACATTTGACTCCAGTTAGGCCAACCAGATTCTCTACTAGGTATTTCAAGTTGAAACCAAGAGAACATTTATCAGACTTTGTAGGTACCTGGACATATAACATGTAGTTTCTTCATGTGACCTGAGAAAACAGAGAAACCCATGGGGAGGGAGGGAGGTTGGAGGAGAAGGAGAGAGATAAAGAGGGAAAGATAAAGAGGGAGAGAAGAAGGAAGAGGGGGAGGAGAAGGAAGTGGCAGATGAATACACAGGAGAAGAAATGAGAAATGAAGAGATCTTTTTAAGTTTCTAGTTCCATTCTGGTCCTAGAGTCTGACTGCATTCCTACCCTTTGGTTCCATGAGATATCTTGGAACTCATAACAAATTCTCTCCTTTTTGCACAATCAAGCTCAAGTTTGTTTCTGTTGCTTGTAACCAAAGAGCTCTATCCAAAACTCTCTTTAAAACAATCAAATGCAGCCTGGTCTAGAAGGCCATGCATTCATTTACTCCATAATCATTTGTCAAACCAGGCACTGAAAACACAACCATGAATTAGTCATAATATTTGACTCTAAAAAACTCATGTTTAGTTGGGAAGGCAGAGAAATATCTTTGAAAAAAAATATACAGTGTAGGTAAATATACAATGTAAGTGATAGATTCAGTGATGAAGAAATGTATAGTGAACAGTGAGGGTTACAAAGGAAGGGGTGGTGAACTTGACCTGGGGAAATCAGGGAAGGCTTCTCAGAGAAGGTGATGTTGACAGGAAATGTTGAAAGGTGTTTAGTGCAGACAAGGAGGGAAAGCTTATCGCTCAGAAGGAAGAGCCCACACAAACATGAGAGGGCTGAAACAGCCTGGTATGTTTAGGTGTCTGGTTCCTTGAGGACTAGTTAATGAGATGAGGTAGACGGATCACAAAGGGCACGTGGATTCAATATGAAGAATGTTAAGCTCAGGGCACTCGTCTCTGAAGAGAATGAGCTCAAAGGTTTTGTTGCCCCCTCATTAGCCCTCTCACTTTCCTGAAGATAAGGAGATGGCACCTGCCTCACTTTTCAGGTAAGAAAAGTAAGGCACTTGACAGATGACCGGACTCGCCCTTGAGATCATCCGGGAACTCTGGATTTAGAGCTCAAAATACAGCGACCCCTCTCTGTTCTCACTCATAGTTATGGAAAACCTCCAAAGAGGATGTACCTGAGAAAGTAACCCCAAAACTCTGGAGTCTGGGGAAGTAAGGGGTTAGAGGCTGAAAACTGGGTTTCTTGAATATAGGTACAAAAGTATATAAAATGACATCGTGAAGAGTCCTTTTGGATGTTTCAGTAAGCGCTTTTTTGCTTTTTCAATATATCTGTGTTGGAAGGTTAACAGGAAAGAAAAACAGGAAAATATTTTGGGAGAAATAGTAAATATAATGAAAAGAACCCTAAAATATCATGGGGCTGAAACTCAGGAAGAAAGGAGTGAAGGACAAATTTAAAGACAATAGAAATGTAGACAATAATGAAAGCAAAGTTTAAAAAAAAAAAGGTAGATTGTGTATATTTGTTTAGGGGGAGCAAATATTGAATTTTGAAGGAAAAGTTATACTAGGATTAAATTAGAATCAATACCTAAAGCAAGGTGTAAAAATGAAACTAACTTTCCTAGTTCAACTTTCCACTCAAAAGTTTTAGCGGAAAAAAATACTTTCAAGAGGGAAACAGAGCAGGTGGGACTAAGAGTTTCCATTCTTCACTATCCCAAAACAATTATTGATAAATGCCTGTCCTGAATTAAATTATTTCATCCTAGAGAACCAGATAGTCCAAGCTAGTCTCTTATTTGGAAGATTTAGTGAAGTTCAAACAAACTTCGCCACCACACAAAAGTTTAATAAAGTCAGAAGTCATGATCTCTGAGGATCTCTCAGGAGCTCTAATCCAACAGCTCTGGCAGGCTGGCCTTGGTGCCTGGCCTGCTGTCCTTTTATGTTGGTCCTTGATTGCAAAATACCTCCAGCTGTTGAAGAACTTATTAACCCTTTCTCATCAGAACTGTGCAAGAGAAACAGAGCATCCCTCTGGGCCTGCTCAGCACTGGGTTAACGAAATCTCACCTTAGAAGGGTGTTCTGCATCCAGGAATGTTCAATATGATTCCTCAAACCCACCTAGCCAGGAGAGTTTCCTCTTCCTAAGGGCCTTCTCAAACCTTAATCTGCATCTGAATCACCTGGGGATCTGGTTAAGCTACAGATCTGATCAGTAGGTCTAGGGTGGGGCCTGAGACTCTGCATTTCTAACAAGTGCTGATGATGTGGACCAGACTTTGCAGAGTGACGTCTTAGAGGGTTCCCAAAGACAAGCACCTGAGCAATTACATAAGACTGAAAACCTTCAGCAGGTGAGTCCAGAGCAGAAATGGCCATAAGATATAGAAACTTTTGTAAAGCTTTCATATCAGCTGCTGCAACAATATCCCCAAAACAGTGACTTTCACAAAGCGCCAGCTGGAGGTTGAGATAATCACAGGACTTCAGACGTGGACTTTATTGCCAGGGAAGATAATCACACCAAAAAGGGGAAGAGAGCCAGAGGCATTCAGATCTCTGTGCAAATATGACTTGCAATTTATTATCACGTGAAAAGCATAAGTGGCGGCAGCACTGCGATTTTTTTTTTCAGGATATAGAAAAATTGATAACGTCTGAGTAGAGCTATCTCCTGCCAGTGTCCCCTCCTGCTGCTGTCCCATCCTCTGCGGATCTGAAAGGCCTTTCTCATCTTCGACTATCAACGGGGTAATGTGTGATTACACGTTAGATAGAAAGATTACGAAAGGAGCGTGACGGAGCAATGGACCCTCTGCACCGCAAGAATAACGTTTGGAACAACAGATAATTATTATCCCAGAGGTAGTGTTGCATCTGGTGTCCCTCCATTCTTGTTTAGACAGGGGAAGGTCACAGAAAGAGTGACAGAGAAGCAGGTTCAGGGGAGTGGCTGGGATGCCGAGGCCCAGGTCCTCTTGCCCTCACACGGAGCCTTCCGAATGCTTCCACACCCTGGATAGGTCCTCCTCACAAAAAAAGGTGTCGCAGCTCATATCATTAAGAGGCTTGGCTGTCTTCAGGCAGTCGCTCAGATTTTTTTGCCTTATTACCAATCTGCCTTTCTTAGCAAAGGTCATGAAATGGACAGGGGACGTCTCATCTTCCTTATAATCCACTGTTTGAAACATTTCAATTAAGCTTCAGATCAGGCCCCAGAACTGAGGCTGTTTTAACGAGGGGAAGTAATGACCTTCTGTTGCAGGTGGTTTCTGGCACACCATCAGTTTTAATTCTTCTTGATCTTTCTGCACCCTTTGATAGCCGGGATCAAGGGTTCTCTTTATATGCTTCAAGCGCGCTGGAGGACTTTCAGGGACTCCACTGACATGATTTTCATCCCTGCAGTCTTAGCCGAGCTGGTTGTCACCAGCAAGTTCTCCACGCTTGTTCAATTTATCAAAGATTAAAAGACAGCTGAAAAGATAGGACCCATGTTCTAAACTGTGAGTGTCTGCATGTGTTCCCAAAGCAAGTGAACGTCAGGAGGATTCCTCGGAGACAGTGAGGTAACCCCTTTGATGCCTGCTCCCCAGGAGGAAGGAAGCCTCACAGAGGACATGAGAGCAGCCATGTGGGTATGGTGGGTTTAATGGGGTGCACGCCAGGTGTGGGTGAGTGTGAGTGTGTGTGTGTGCTCGTGTGCGCGCAGGTGTATCTGGAATCGAGACTTTTGAAAGTTGCACTGGTTTCACATTGGAGGGTCCTGGCACTTGTGAAATTGCATTTCCTTAACAAAGACACGGATATTTTAAGGAAAGTAATCCTTTTGAAAAGGATTTATCACATTTCTCATCCTGGGTATAAGACAGGAAGGACAGATAAAACAACTTCTTTCCTTCCAGTACTGAAGAATTTCACTCATTTTACTTATTCTTTAACAATTCTTGAGCCCTCCTGTGTGCCAAGCTCACTGTCGGGCTATCACTGAGGGGGCAGCCATGAATGACACAAATGGTCTCTGTCTCCAGGAGTGTATGGTCTCTTCTGAAAGACTTATATTCAAAAACAATTATGCAAATAATTGTTTACAGAAAAATGTGAATGCCGTGCGCAGGTTCCTATGGGCAAGTGTGTGAGAGGAACCAGCCCAGTCTGAACAGTCACGTTTTGGTGCATGTTTGGGGGGAAGAGCAAGGTTGTCAGCTGGCACTGTGGTGCTGAGGCAGGGCTTGGAAGAAAAATGAAGGCATCTTCACCAAGACCAGGATATTAGCAAGTGCTCATGGGCGTGGATGTCAGCAACAAACAGCCTCATGAGCCTTCAACATTTATTCCAAGAAATCACAGTTAAGTATCCGTGCACTTTTTAAAAAACCACTCTATTGAGGTAAAATTGACATGTAAAAGTCTGTACACAATACAACTCAATGAGTTTGAGGATAAGTAGATACCTATGAAATCATCACCACCATCAAGGCCATAGATTCATCCATCAACTCCTAAAATTTCCTCCTGCTCCTATTATTATTAGTAGCAGTAGTAGTAGTAGTAGTAGTAGTAGTAACAGTAGTAGTAGTAGTATTGTTCTTAGTATTTTGTCTGTGGGTGGCAAGAACACTTACCATAAGATCTAGCCTCTTGGGACTTCCCTGGTGGCGCAGTGGTTAAGAATCCACCTGTCAATGCAGAGGACACGGGTTCGAGCCCTGGTCCGGGAAGATCCCACAGGCCTCGGAGCAACAAAGCCCGTGCGCCACAACTACTGAGCCTGAATGCTGCGACTGCTGAAGCCCACACACCTAGAGGCCGTGCTCACCGCAACTAGCCCACGCACAGCAACAAAGACCCAACACAGCCAAAAATAAATAAATAAAATAAATACATTTATGAAAAAAAAACAAAACAAAAAACAAAACTAAAAAAAGAAAAAACAAAAGATCTACCCTCTTAGCAATGCTCAGTCTACAATACAGTATTGCTAGCTATGGGTGTTATGCTGTATAGCAGGTCTCCAGAAATTACTGATCTTGCGTAGCTGAAACTTTGGACCCTTTGATCATCACCTTCTCGTGTCTCCCACCCACCAGCCCCTGATAACCACCATCCTCTCTCTGCCTCTATGAGTTTGGCTATTTTAGTCTCCACCTCTAAGGGAGCTCATATACACTTCTGTGACCTGCAAGATAGAACAGCCTAGAGGCTAAATGCTCAGACTCTGGATCCAGAGGACTTGGTGCGATTCTTAGCTTGGTCACTCACTAACTGTGATCCTGGGCAAGGGGCTTAGCCTCTGTGTGCCTCAGTTCCCCCAACTGTAAAAATGGGACTAACAGGAGTACAGACGTCACGGGATTTACCTGAGGATTAAATGAATTAACAGGTATAACGTGCTCACCACGGTGCACACACGTGTTTGCCATCCATATGCAAGGGAAACCAAAATGGTTCTGTCCCTCAAAGTCGCATCTCATGCCTCTCCTTACCACCTTACCAGCTGTGTGGACAGCTTTGCTGAGATGGCCCCCTTTCCTGGACCAGGGGGCAGATCCTGCCGCCGATCTGCTGCCTGCTTCCAGCCTGCTGCCATCTCCTGCATGTCCTCCCGCCAGGACACTGGGAATGGATCATTTGAAAGAAATGGCTCCCCGTGCCTTTTCCCTCCTTAAGCTGTTCTCACTTGCAACCAACCGGTTTATCAGGAAGGGTATCAGCAAACACTGTGTGCTTTACTGCCGTTAGACGGCACTGGCATTGAATTGAAAAAGCCTTAAAAATGGCCATCAATCATTTGATATACGTAGGCAGTGATCTATATTGATACGGCTCCAGCTGCCATCTGAAATGGTTTGTCTTTCATTTTATCCTTTATATGAGGGTTATTACAGTGCACGCCACTTACAACAGACATGGTTATTATGGACAATTGGTTATAGTGGACAAAAACTGATTTCCCAAACCAAACATATTAAATCCAATACATTTTTCATAGGTTATAAACGACAGAAACCTTGGTTTCGGCTGACATTTTCCGGGGACTTTAATGACATTACTATAGGACTCCAAAGAGGGAAAGGAAGGATGGCAGGTATCAAAACGAGGCCAGGGAACACCAGAGGTTTCATTTCCGACATAATAATGATCCAAGGGTGGGAAGCTGTTTTGGAGTTAACCCCCAGAGCGCCCCTGCTCAGGTGGCCAGGTGGCCGTCAGCAATTTCTCTGCACACCACCACTCCAGCCATGGGCCTCCAGACGCTGTGGGTGGGATAAAGCCCAGGAAATGCACGACCTGCCCAGCACAGGCCTTCTTCTGGAAGACAACTGGGCCACAACTGGTCATGTCTTACCCATGAAGGTCACTGAGCCAATGAGCATTTTTTTTCTTAACATACTCAGGTCAACAGACTCCCTTAAAAGAGTATTTAAAGAGTTCAGCAGGGGCAGGAAGATAAACGTAATGACCTTAAATTCTGTTTCTCCCTAAACCTAAGAGGAAGGTGCGTGGAAAACACCGTCAGTTTGTGCCAAGCCACAGCTCAGCACACACTGGCAGTGAGCTCTCCTTTCTGGGAATCTTTGCTTGCTACTCAGAGATCTGGGCTCAAAGATCAGCAAAGTTTACTAGTGCATTATCAGAATACAAGGTAACTTCCATTCTGCAATGCATCTGCTCACCTCTGACCCAAAGCCCACTCCTATGCCCTTTCTGCTCTCCCCCCTATACGAGGGAGAAAATGAGGTAGAGTATTCATAGGTGGAAGAGATAAAAATGACATACACTTTGGTGCCTCAGCGTGCAGACACTTCAAGCAGCACAAGCTTTGGAGTCAATCAGATTTGTGTTTGAATCTTTCCTCTCCCCCTTATTACCACGTCACCTTAAGCAAGTTTCTCAGCCTCACTGAGCCTCATTTTCACTTCTGAAAATTGAGTGGTGATACCTATGTCACAGGATATGAGGCTACTCTGAAGTATCATACATGACGGCATCTAGAAAATTCTGGCACAGAGTTGGCCCACAGGAGTATTTGTTGCCCCTCCTCTGTCCTCTCCTAGCACCCTCCCTGCATTCCTCTAGTTTATCCTGTGCTGTCCCTTGTGTCCTTGTCTCTCTACCCACCCCCACTCTCACCACAGCTTCTGAAAGGACTAAGACCTTCATTCATCTTGGTGTCCCTGGTGCCAGGGGCAGAGCAGTGCCTGTGAAAAAGTTTGTTGAATGAACATATGGATGTTAGTTTCTTTTCCCACTGAGGTTCCTTCCCTCGGAGGTGGTTAAGATCTCTGATTCAGGGATTCTGTCTTTAGGGTTTTCCCTCCAGGACTTTGAACATGGCGTTTCTCCCCCTCCCCCCCCCCCAAAAAAACAAACAAAAAAAGTGATGTACTACCTCTCTGTTCTGAATTTTTTCTATTGTTCTATTCTCCCTCTCCTGCTCCACTTAGAGGAGGCTGGCCATTTGTCTCCCCAGGAATTTCAGCCCTTGTCAAGTTTAAACTCCCTACTTGTCCCTGTCTGGATCACCCTGGCCCTGCTCATCAGAAGTGAGGGGGGAGCCCCTGTGAACACAGTGCAGCATCACAGAAAGAACGTGTACCAGGATGCAGAGCACCAGGCCCAATCCTGAGACCTGTGTCCTTAGTCCATGGACTTAAGTTCCTCAACTTCATTTCCTTATCTGTAAAATGCCCTGTTCTCCCTACTGAGTCTGTGGGATCCAGCGATAGAACACATGGGAAACTACTTTGAAAGCTGCAGAACACTAGACAAGGACCTTTACACAAAATTACACTTACCCTTTAAAGGTGTTATTTGAATCCTTCACCTCTCAAGTGACTCTTAGACCAAATGAGCTAGCAAGATCATTCTTACAGGATTGAAATCTGCGGAGTGGAGTGCCAGTTCCTCATTACCAGAGCCTGGCACCTCTCCTTAGGCCCACCACCGGGGACCACGTACCCAGACGGCCGTAGACATCACAAGTTCCGTCCCAGAAAAGACATGGCCAGACATGCTCCTCTGACCATCCAGTTCTACCTCTTCTGCATCAACACATTCAACAAAAGGACTTCCTTAAATAATCTGCACGAGGTTGGTGCTCCAGGGAAAGACATTACTTGGGCCATTGCTAGAGAGGTGTTGCTCTAACATCTCCCCCACCCTTACCCTTCCTCTTCTTCCCCCTTCTCCCACCCTCGCCTCCAGAGCCCCTACCACTCACCACAGCTCTGAAAGTCAGCAGAGACAAGAAGTCATGTGTTGAAAATTATCATTTACCTCTGTTTCAGCATCAGTTGTTAAACATGAAATTTAAACATGTTCTTAGATTGGTCACTATTAAAATTTTTTCAGTTTGTGTGAGTTTTGCAAACACATTCCAAACAAATGTCAGTACTGAATCCTTAGATATTTTCACTGGCCCTTCCTGCCTCTGTGGCTTTTCCCATGGGAAGCAGGAGAACAGAATTAAAAGTGAAGGAGGGCTCTGTTGACAGTTCTAGGTTCTAATCCCAGCTCTGCTCCTCACTTGCTGGGTAAACTTGGGCAAGTTACGTACCTCTCTGTGCCTTGGTTTCCTCGTCTGTAAAATGGGAATAATAATAATAATAATAACAGTACCCTCTTCAAAGGGCTGCTTTGATGATTAAAAGACTTAATCCATGTAAAAGCACTTAGCAAAGTGACTGGCACACACTAAATGCTTAATAAAAGTTAATTATTGTTATGATTTGCATTTGGGGAAAAATAATTATTCTTCATTGGGTCCTGGTGAAAATTAAATGAGTTGGATGCATATGAAGTGCTTACCATAGTTCTTGGCAAAAAGTAAGTGTTCAGTAAATGTAAGCCCCTGTCTGGAATGCCTTGCCCCCAACTCTGTCTATCAGATTCCTCCTTAACCCATGACCCAACCTGAGCCCCACCCTCCCCTCCCATGAAGGCTTTCTTGATTAGCCCAGCAGCAAGAGAGCTTTCTTTCTGCTGACTTCACCATTCACACATGGAATTTATTATCCTCTGTCAAGTAACATAATATTTGTGCACACACCATCTCTCCAATTTAACTAGAAACTCAGAGAAGACTGGGTGTGGATTAAAATTATATGACCCTTACCCATTGTAAGTCCTCGATAGATATTGGTGGATTTATTAAATAAATGAAAGAATGTTCTGACGAAACCGTAAATTTAATAATTTAATGAAAAGATAATACTTAAAGGTGGAACTTTTTTGATTCATTTCTTTCGAGGCTCTGTCCATTTGGGTGGTCGTAATCTCCTTTCCCTTGGGCTGGATAGTATGAGGCATCTCAGCCTAAATCATTTTTGAAGCAAGGCAGAGAACAAACAAAGTTTAAGGGATCTGTTCTTCTTAGCCCAGGACGTGGAAGCTTTAGCGCAAAAAGATTTATTTAAGGTGAGAGTGTAAAAAAAAAATCAGAAAGTTCTTTCTTCTGGTGAATGAGGAGAAACTGGTCATAGTTCTCAACCCTTGGGCTCATAGAAGTACTCCTTCAGCAAGTTAACTCTTTGTTTAGGGAGAAGCTAACTGTTCTTTTCTGCCTTCATTTGCAAGCTGTTCTTTGCTAGCGGGAGGGTACGGGGTCACAGCTGGTTTGTGAACCAGTCAGAACCTTTGGTTTGGGGTGTGCCTCTTCCCAACCTGGCCCATTGAGGCCTTTCTTGGCCAGGCCATGGGCAGCAGAAGGAAACCACCAAAGCTCAAATCAATTTAGTTCATGACAGTAATTCTGGTCCAGAGTTTGGGGGAGAATGGGCTTGAGTGAGGCTATTGGCTGAAACCAAGGTTAGGATTATCCATGGATTTCACTTAGCCCCAATTCTCTCTTATTTTTCCTTTCTCTCTCTCACACACACCTTCCCCTGCAGCTACTGTGGAAAACTGAGAACTTGTAGTCCATTTGTATCCTTTGGAACTGGATTGCCTTGAGCATTTTCCATGACAAACTGGTGGCCTTTCTGGGACCTCACCTTTCCAGATGGAACCTTCCCAAGAAGGAAGCCCAGGAGATGGGATTCTGATCTAGGCTTTTTTTGAGGCACGTGTGAGATCTGCCCTCTAGGGAATTCCCTGTACTTTGAGTTCAAAGAGATAGTGTATTTACATTTGGTGTTTTTATTTTGTGTGAGCATCTTGTACACAGTAGCCACTCACACATCACTCCTAAATGTTTGATGAATGAACAGATGATTGTTCCCCCTAAACAGATCAGTTACCAGTCTTTTCAAAACCCAGGGGCTGTGTTCTGGTTCAATTATTAGCTATTCCCCTGCACTCAGACCAAGCTCAGCCCTCATAAAACCTCATTTCATGGGTGGAACAAGCAGGAGATGGGTTTAATCACTCAGTTACAGCCCTCTCTGTCTAGTGCATGCACCCAAGACCCACAGGTCCACCCAGTCTAGCTGAAACCCCTGTGCCTAAGGCCATCCTTCAACCACCTCCAAATGCTACTGTGCTGCCCTGGGACATAGGTGTCATCTGCAGTGGGCAGAGGTGTAGGGAAACTGAGGCAGAGACAGAAACTTCCTTTGCTTTCCTCTTCCCTCTTAAGTATTGGACCATGTTGTCTCCCAAATAGCTGTTAAATGCTCCGCCTTCTGCCAAAGGTCTGGCCCAGGAATTCAAGCCCCGGAGTTTCCCATGCAAATTCCCTGGGGCCTCAGCACAGACCCCTCCGCCCACCCAGGAGGCTGGAAAGGCAGAGTCATCATTACTTAGTGAGACAGGCCACCCTATTCAGTTTTGCCATTTGAAGGGCCTGTGGATGAACTGCCCTCATCCAGTTGTATTTACTGACTTATTAATCCATTATTTAAGTGTCCCATAATTTAAAAACTTCCTTGCTTTGTAAGTGGTAAGAATTTCCAGTTAAAGACACTCATTGTAATCTGAACACCCACTCTGTTCCTAATTAGCTCTGTAATTAAATTACCAATTAAAGAGAGCAGAAAAAACTCTTCATTGGATAAAGCAAAATGTCCTGAATTATGATATTGTATCCTCGATGAACAGAAGCAGAAATATATATACATACACACTCACACACAAGAAATTAAATATATATACCCATCTATAAATGTCATCTTTTCATAGACTTTTCTGTACCAGAGCTTCACACTCAGCTCCACGCCAAAGTTGTGACTCTTCTTGGTTTTTTTAAGAGGGTGGGTGGGAGAGAAGAGGGACGAAGCTAGACAACTTTATTGGTTTATACTTGCCTCGTGAAAATAATGATATTGATCAAATTTATATGGCCTGATTCAAAAGGGAATTGTTCAAGCTACTTCCAAATGAGAGCAATAAAAAAAAAGTCACCTAAGATGTAATGCTATCATCTAAAGGGCTAACTTTTGCTACCTAGTAACCCTGCTTTCTCTCACCCAAAAGCAGTTAGGATGGTCTATAAGATACAAGAGTGATTTAGAGGAGTCTCTAGATATTATGCCTTAGTGGGGGCCTAGGGTTGGGCTCTATAAAGCTTCATGTGCCTTTCACATTTTCCTAATGCATAACATAAGAGAGGGAATAAAAACAACTATGAACAGGAAGGAAAGAAACTTTCTCTTTTTTTTTTCTGTATTTACATTTTACAAAATTTACCATTTTTCCCTGAGGGTGCAGAATCACTAGTGTGTTAATTATGGTCACAACTGCACACACCAAGTCAGGAAATACCAAAAAAAAAAAAGACTTCTTGCAGCAAAACTGAGTTGGTGCTCGGGTTGCCCATGGCATGTAATGAAGTTAGACACTGCCCTACTGTTCAAGCATTCCAGATTCTGAATGTGCCAAGTAAACCACTTAATTATTGGGGAGTTTAATTCATTTGCCCGCCTCTCAGAAGCCTCCCTCTGCCCACTGCCTCTGCCAGGTTAACCTGCGTATCTGTGCATTTCGGTGCACTACTTTTTAAGTCTTGAAGCTACATTTTGTGTTGTATACTTCAATCAGGGAGAAAGGAATTTAGCACAAACATTCCAAAGGAAATTCTAGTAGGGCGATGAAACTTAGTGTGGAAATTTTTATCTCAAAGGGGACATGGGTTTGGGAAAGTTCTTATTAAGCAGCCATTTTCCAGGGACTAAAACTGAACTCTTGTCGCTGCTACTGCAAGCATAATAAGAGCCATATTTGTAAATATCCTTCGTATATCTATGCATTTATAATTTTGAATGAGTCCTAGAAATTGAATGGCACTTGCTACTTTAAGGTTGGTGCATAACAGATCACAAACACAAATGATTGCCCTTCCTCCCTTTAAAAACCAAAAAACAAAACAAAACACCTTCCTGGTATGTCTTGGCATTTTCCCGATGAAAACTCTAAAAAGCCCAAAAGAGGATATAGAAGAACCACGCCTCTGTGGTTTGTAGCTGAAACTCAGACACAATTTCTAGTGGCCGGCACTTTCCTCCTCTCAGTTCTCAGAAGTGATGGAGGATTGTGACTTCCATTTTACAAATGAGGAACCTTCAACTATCAGTGGCTTCCATAAACAGTCCCAGAAAATGATGTGCTGTCAGGCCACGCCGGAAGATAAGAGCAAAACCAAGATCTAAACCCCTAAACTTGATCATCTTGACTCTGAGAAACTCATTAAAGCCATTCGGGCAGAGTTTGCTCAAGTTTTAGAAAGTCAGCCTCTCGTCACATCGGAGGGATGGTACATCTCCCAGAGCATGTGATGTTCTGTTTTTGGCTGAGAAAGCTGTCCCCTATATCACACAGCTCTGCAGCAGGACCTTTTTCTACTAAACACGCTCGCTTCCCACATGAGCTGCCATATGTCTTAGCCTTCATAAGAAGTTGGGTGTGAATCCATTTTTATTTTAGCAAGGACTCTGATTCTGTTCGTCATTAATCTTCCCCCTTTGTCTCATCCCTCATCTCCTGCCAAATGACTTTTCAAGTACTCACTGAACTTATTTTAAAGGACAAAGCCTTCGTATGCTCCCTCTGTGAAGAGATGCCATGAGAAATGGAGAAAATGGCTGGAGGACTTTTTTTGGTTAGTGAAGGATTTGTGGACAGGCTTTCACATTTTAGAAAATGCCGTTCACTAAAGGGAATCCATTAAAGAAATGTAGGGAAGTTTACTCTTGTGGTCTCTAAGTGGACACACATACTTAGATTCTCAAATTTTAGCACGCTTATAGAATCTTGGGCAATGTGTTCAAAATGCAAAACTCTGGACCCCATTCCTCTCTGGTCCAGTAATTCCTGGGGCCCAGGAACCTATGTTTTTGAAAACTCTCCAGGTAACCCTGACGCAGGTGGTCCCTGGACCACACCTTGAAAAACACTGACCCAGTGGATGTTTATCCACATCTCAAAGATAATTTGCAGCCTTGGCTCAGGCAGGGCCTGGCTTCAGGATATTGGAATGTTAAGAGGTCAGGGCCGAAGGGCTTGGGCTGAGACAAGGGGGTCTGAGATGTCAAAGGTCACCAGCCCACTTCTTTTCTGAGTCTAACAAGTAACTTAGGTTTTCTTGTTTCCTGAGTTCCAAACTCACCCATTAGCAAAATAAAGAGTGGCCTGTTCAAATTCTTTCTGTGAATCCTTCTCTGGGTTCCTTAGAGCAAAAGGCCTGTGTTCTCCCAGGAGTTGGCGTTGCTCTTTGTATAGCCGTGTTTTCTTCTTCCCCTCAACTGTCAGGACTCAGCCTATACAAAGCAGTTTTCGTGTTCTAAATCACATTTTTCATGTGTACCATAACTAATCTGGACTTTGAAAATCAAAATGGGAAGCACAACATGTGATCTGAATGCAATTATTTTCCAACAACTGGATCTCTTAATATTTAGTTTTCCTTAAGTTTTCTCTTAATGACCTAAGACATGGATCCACAAGGGTTACTCTTTCTGCCCCATTCAATTCACACACAGAGTAGAATTCACGTAACCTGGCTTTAATTTTTTCATATAAATAATTAATTCTACATTTAAAAACACGTTAAGATGTTTTATTTCTTAATCAGCTAATTTGACTGGGAAACAAAGATGCCTTTTATACACATTTTCTTTGAGTCGTGTTACTGTAGTAAAAGTTCCCCACAAGATTTGGCCTTCGCTCACAAGTTTCGCGGCTGCCAATTAGTTTCCAGAGTTGCTATTTTACAAAAATGCTTCTCACTTTTAAAAAATGTAATTGAATGTCTGTTCATCACAGAGTTTCTTGTGTTCAAGCCCAAGGTGTTAAACATTTTTCAGGTTGACTTGGGTCAGCTTTGAAAGATTTCAGGCAGTGAAACTTGAGAAGGGACCGTATGCTATAGCGCGTCCCTCACATTCTGTTAAGTATTAAGTGGATATTTAAATGGACTTGTTACACCGCGAGACTGCCTTAAAGTGAGCCATATAGTTTACAAGACCATTAATTAAAGGAGAGGATTGCCTGGGATGCACATGTATTTTCATAATCACTCACATTGGCCCACAGTAGCCCTTTAATTTTCAGACTAATTAAAGTAAGAGGCTGAACTGCAAATGGTGGTGGGCTGTGTCCCTTCACGGACGCTGACACTGATAGACGCAGAATGGCACATTTCTCTTTCTTAAAGGAAGGAAAAAGAGAGGGAGAAGAAAGAATTCGCCTGAGTGGACCTGACTCCATTCCATTCATGGTTCCCTATTTGTTCCACTCCTGGATCAAGTTTTTCATTTAGCAAGGCTGCATTTTGGGGGAGTTTTCCACCCCATCTGTTTGGGGCCAGAGTGGACCCCACCTGGTGGTGCCATTGATTTTTGAATTAACTGGGCTTTATTTCAGCACAATAGAGTGATTGTTGAGCTGCTTTTAAGCACTAGGATTCTTGGAATCTGATGGGCAAAAAAATAAATCAGACTGCAACGTGCAGCCCTCTCGGCTGCTAATTGCATTTGACCCATTATCCTCGTCAGCCCTGGTTCAGACTCTGATACAGCTGACTTGGAGTTTGAAATGTAAATGGAAGGGCTGCTTTTGCAGGTCATCACACTGCAGAAGGTCCCTTCCTGGAACACTCTCCGAGGCCTGGAAAAGAGAAGAAACAGATACGAGCAATTATCCCTGGATTGTGCCACTGCTGGCCTTGGGGGCCGGCGGACACAGCGCCACCGGGGCATGGAGTGGGGACTGAGGAGCCCCGCAGGTGTGAGAGGTGCCAACCACCCGCGTGTCCGTCACCCGCACGGAGATGGGGCTGAGGGGAGCCCCCTCTCCTGCCTCCCTTACCCCACCCTCAAAAAGCACGTCGCATTGGCTTAGAGTTAGCGATTCTCTTCCTGCCTCTCCAGCTTCATCCTCGCCATGTTGGCTGTGCCTTGCCACCCAGCAAGGCTCTTTGAAAAGAGCATGGGGTTCATAAAGCTCTTCTCTTTACAAAGAAAAGCTCCTCCGTTCCAGAGAAGCTCATCCAAAAGCAGTAGCTCACGCCGCTCAGCAGCCTGGGTCTAACTCAGGATGTGTGTTCAACCTTTGCTCCTCTCTCCTGGAGGCACAGCTCTCTCCCTGAGAGGGGGCAATCCTGAGTTGATGCAACAGTGACTTTCCAGGCCCTGGGAAGGGAGAGGAGTGGGGAGCACCGTAGGGGAAAGGGTGATTCCCAAGTCGGGTGGGGTGCTGGGAGCTCAGAGACAATTACAGCTGGGACGAGGAAGTGGGTCCAATCCCCAGCTCTCCAGGCTGGAAGGAAAACTGACCCTGAAAAGGCAGGGCAGGCAGGATCCCTAGGGAGCAGGGCCGCTGACATCAGAGCCACCTGAGCAGGACCGGCCCCGGCGTTGGCGTCCGCAGTAGCCCTGGGAGCTGCAGTCAGGCAGCAGTCTAGAAAGGGGTTTCCTTCCATGTGATGGCCATGTGCAAATCCCAGCTTGGCTACTTACTTACTGTGTGACCTTGGCCAAGTGACGCCACCCTTCTGCCTCAGTTTACCAAATGCTCAAACAGAGGCAGTAATAACAGCAGTAATAATCCCTCGTAATAGCGTTGTGAGGAATTCAGAGCGAAAGCTGGTGCAGAGGAAGTGTTTGGTAAGTTCCAAGTAATGTGCTCATTAGAACCAAGGTCGAGCCTCACCTTGTTTGCTGAGGGAAGGTCAGGGGAGCACAGAGGTTCGATCTGCAGGGTCAAGGCCGCACCCTTCTAGGGAGCCTGGCTTCCGGCAGGCTGACTCCTGGCTTGAGGGAGCTCTCCACCCGGTGGAGGGGGCGGACGAGGCAGCTGCACCTGTAGGAGAGCAAAGGCACTGCGTGCTACACCCTCAAAGCCCCATCGTCCTTCCCTCTGTTCCTCCATGCAGAGCTCTCTACATCGCCCGCTCTGTGCCAGGGCGACAGAGCCACAGAGCATCCAGGGCAGGCTGGGGCGGGTGCCCTGTCCACCACTGAGTTTGACCTCTCCCCAGAGATTCAGAGTCCAACCTAATCTTGTTATTTGCTGGATTTGACCCCGGTTTTTTTTCTCGGTGGGAAATCAGAAGACGATAATTTTGTGAGACTTTAATCATAGCTCCCACATGTATTAAAAGGCACGGATTCAATAAAAGCCCCTGACTTTAGCAGTACTGCAAGAATCATCCCACCCGTGTTCTCGGCTCAGAGATGGAGAGATGTACTGTGTTTGCGGCCAGGTCTACACTGCACCTGGATCCCTATATTGCCAGTAAATAGAAGCACATGGAGTTATTAATTAGCATTTATGAGCTCATTAGCATTCATAAGTAATGTCAACACAAGATGATGAACTAAGCTGGATTGTTTGGGAAAGGGAGATGAGGGAGAAAACTTCTCACTCCACTTGGATTCATATAAATGTTACTTCCCTAGAATCGACCCCCACCTAGGAGTCAGCAGAAATAAACACAAAATACACAGGGCAAGACAGTAAATTCCCTGTATATGAGGGTGGCCTCTGAAGAGTTTCTGGTTCCTATTACTAATCTACTTCATATTGAATGGATTTGAGACTCAGTTTAAAGAAAACATACAGTAGCAACATTGCCATCCAGGGTGGCCATATGTGATTCTTTTTCATGAAATTTTCAAGGTGAAAGGAAACTCAGAGATCATTGCAACATCAGGTAAAGAAACCCAGGTCCTAAAATTGGTAGCAGAGCTGGGTCTGGACACTCCACATCTCTACCTCTTTTTCTATAATTCGAAAATGGATAAAACTGGTCTGTCAGATTTGGCGCTAAAAAAAATCCATCTGGGTCCAATGTCATCACTATGTTTAAACTGTCCTTCTCTCCACCAAGAAGGCATGCTTCTTTCATTCTAATGTCTTTTGGGTACCAAGAAGCACTCACGTTTCCTTTCAGTCAATCTTTCAGCCCAATCAACAAACGTCAATGGCAGCTGATGTCTTCGGTCCCTTCTGGGCAAGGCAACCAAGGGAATCACTGTGGGAAACACTCAGCTTCTAATAGAAACAGGATGGAAATTATACTGGGATTAAAGGGTCCAATTTACTAGGGACTGAAAGGGGACTGAAAGGGGACTGAAAGGGGTTTTTACAGGGGAGAGAGTAGCAATTGGGTGAAGGAGGGAACAGAGACATGGTTGGAAACCTAGAGACCCCTAGAGGACTTTCAACTAACTCTCAGTTCTTCCAGCCATTTGGATATTTGACCATTTTTATGCAGATCTACAACACTTGAATTAAATCTAACAGTAGATTTAATAGGTTAAGAAGAAACCACTTTGTAAAGCTTCTCCCATATTCAATTCATACCAGGTGTTTTGCTCACAAAAAGCTACTCACAAGAGGATGGATTTGGTTGCAGCCCTCACGATTTATTGTCGTCTTATCCAATCTTAGCTATATTAAAGTGCTATCTAATTTCTAAAGGGTACTCGTACTTCTCAGTTATGATGCCTGATTTCAAACTTGATTTTCCAAAGCAGACCGTCACAGCCATCTGAGCCTCTGGGTGCAGTGTGTAGGTTGACACCTTGGCTATGTTGGAACAAATTTGGTGTTAGGTCTATGTGGACTAGATGGGAAATGAGGGAAGACCAAGTACTGACCCAGGATACAAACTGTTCCATTAGTAGAGGTTTTATGGATCCCTAATTTGGAACAGCTGGTCCAAGTGGGACATCCTAGTGACATAATTTTCCAATAATACCACATTTTTGCAAACAAGTAGTTTTTCATGCTGGTAGACTGGCTGTATTTCTTAAACTCATTGTTGATTATTCCAATCCATCATTTTGTGTTCTGTATGGTTATCAGTGAATAAAACCACCAAGAAGCCAAAGGTGACCTCTACCTCATATTTGAGTTCACCTACATAGAACGCTGGATTCTACCTGGAATTCAGTGTTGACTTTTAACTTGGTCAGGAGCTTGTTGCCAAAGTAATTTACCTGTCTTCTTGTTTCCTAATCCATGACGGTCTTTCTTGACTTTTTTCCTTCTTGGCCTATCAGTTCATTATTGGATATAATATTATCTGATCATTAGAGTTCATCACCTTCTTTAAGCTCCCATGGGATGCTGAAATCTTGGGTTTTGTGACTAGGATTGGGTCGTAGCCTCATGTGAGTTCTCTGTCTTCAGAATGATCATCAGTGAGTTTTACTGACTCAGCAAAGTAGCCCACACCAGTGAGGCCTTTCCAAGCACCAACAATGTGAGGAGCCGCTGGACAGTTATCTCAAAGTACCAATGTTCTCCTGGAGCTCTGAACCCGTAATCAATCACTGACTTCCCCTGCCATGCCTTTGGGCATTGCTGTTTTAAATAAGTTAGAGAAAATGGGGCAGCTTTCAGCAATCTAGAATAGCTGAAAAGGCGTCAGCAACTTCACTGCTACAGACTCTACCAACGGAAAGTGATCTCAAGGAGGTCTTTTTAAAAGCCACTTTGAAAAGATATGTTCCAACCTTCATAGCAGCATTATTTACAATTACCAAGATATGGAAGCAACCTAAGTGTCAATCAACAGATGACTGAATAAAGAAGATGTGGCATGTATAAGTATATGTATGTATATGTGGTATGCATATATATGTGGTATGTATATATGTGTGTATATATATATCTCCAGTCATCTGTTGATGGACACATATATATACAATGGAATACTACTTAACCATAAAAAAGAATGAAATTTTGCCGTTTGCAGCAACATGGATGGACTTGGAGGGCATTATGCTAAGTGAGACAAGGCAGAAAAATACTGTGATATCACTTATATGTGGAATCTAAAAAACTATAACAAACTAGTGAATATAACAAAAAAGAAGCAGACTCACAGATATGGAGAACAAACTAGTAGTTGCCACGGGAGAGAGGATGGGGGGAGGGGCTATAAAGGGTAAGAGATTAAAAGGTACAAGCTATTAGGTATAAAATAAGATACAAGGATATAATGTACAATTCAGGGACTATAGCCAATATTTTATAATAACTATAAATGGAGTATAATCTTTAAAAATTGTGAGTCACTATATTGTACACCTGTTAACTTATATAGTACTGACCAGCAACAATACCTCAATAAAAAGAAAAATAAATTTTAAAAAATAAAAGCCAGATTCACTAGTATCTGCCAAAACTGAGATCGGCTGTCAGAATAAAATGCTTTTGTAAGGTGTCATACATGGTGACCAAAAGACACTCAGGCAGCTGCATTTCGGGGCAGCTGCAAGCAGGACACTGAAGAGAAAAGACTGAAGGATGCATTAGAACCCCATCCCCCAATGAGACCCTGTCAATGACTCCATATCATCCACAGGATAAAGTTTATGTTGCTCAGCATGGAATATAAGAGCTTCCATTACCTGACCACTGCTTTCCCTGACCTTGTCCTCTGTGCTCCAGCAACATCCAGCCAAGCTATTTTTCATCTTTGCTCTGCCTGAAGTATTCTCCTACTGCACCCTGATCTTCTTTCTCTTATTTTATAAGACTAAACTCAAGCATCAACTCCTCCTGGAAACTTTGCATTACTGTCCTTCCTCTCTGATCACCAAATTGGGTAAGACATTTTTCCTCTATGCTCATCTCTACCGCTCCATTTACTGTAGTATTTATAATAGTTTGGTTAGGTATCTTTTTCCTCCACTCGACTGTGAGTTTCTTAGGGGCAAGAGCTACGTCTTATTTTTCTTATTCATTTTCTTACCCCCTATATGAAGAACAAAGCCAAAGTAGAAATGTAATAAATGTTCAGTGGATGAATAATAGGCTTTAAATAATATGAAAAGGCTATGAAGAGATGGTAAATGCCATCCAAAAGCCCAACCTGGCAAATAAGAAATGGAAGCACTAATTTTGAGCTAAACACTGAGGCAGCCTGAAAGACAAAGAAACTGAGCCCTTAAGAGTAGCAGTATCTACCTCACCAGCCCAGCCCCTACTACTGTAGCTGGAGCAAACTACATCTGCAGTCAGATTCAAGATTGTAACTGATATCATTATCTCCCTCTTTCAATGACCATTTTAGATTCCCTTTATCCTCAGGTAGCACCTCTACTGGTCTGGACGGCTTACCTGGTGAGTGACCCAGACCCTCATCCTTGAAGGATCTTCTCTTCTCAGGCCACGTCCATTTATCAACAAAATTGGGTAAGAGAATACCTAAAGATGCCCGAGTGGTTCACCTGGGTTTTAAACATAGGTCCCCCTGCCCCCGTTGTGTAAGTACAGCCCTACCTCTTCTTGGTCAGGGTCAAATCCTGCCCTGAGATGGTGGTCTCTTGCACGTGAAATCCAAAGTGCCCAACCAGTAGCCATAGCTTAGAGTTCAATGGGACTCTTACTGTGTCCCCTGATGGAAGCATTCTCCCTTTGGAAACCAAGATGTCTAAGCCTGCAGAGCCCAGAGCTGTGGGGAAAGGGAAGTATAAATTCCCCAAGTGGTTTATTGGGAGTAATGGAAAGTAGAGCCACACCTACTTTCACCCCTTGGTTCCTGGACACATGTGTTCTTCCTTTTGGGGCACAACTCCATACGATGGTCGCTGATTTAGAGTGTACACTGCATCCTAGAGGATAGTGTCCGATCCTCACAGATACCATCCCCAAGCTGGTGCTGCAGCTTCACCTTCAACAGGCCATTCAATAACTCCAGGAGACCAGCTTCTTCTAGGTGGTGCTATATGAGATAGGATGAGTAGATGCCACGGTTCTGTGCCCTCTGGTGCACCTCCCTTGCCGTAAAGTGGGTTACTTGGTGTGACCGGATGTGATGTGGGATCCCTGTCAATGGATCAAATACTCTAAGCCCTCAGATGCAGATGGTGGTGCAAGCTGAGGCTCTGCAGGCAGTACAGGCAAACGCTGGGCTATCACTTTTTCAAGTCAAAGTAAATTGCTGCCCTTTCTAACAATGTAGCTAACTTACCACCAAGTGGCTGATTGGTGATCTCCAAGGGTAATGCCATATTGGGAATCATTCTCTATTACTGACAGATTGGACTTTTGGGAGCAGCAATAGCTATATTAATTTGGTGAGTGGGAGCCGGGCTGTAGACACATGCATAGCCTCCAACCCTACCACCATGGCTACTCCATTTATGCATCCATTGTGCCAGCCCTGTGGTGATCGATGGCAATGGCTGGCTGATGTCAGCTTGCCTAGACATTTTATCTTCTCTGTTAGATGTTCTCTGGTGGATGTTAACCTGTTATACAAAAATCGTCATATTTCCTGCCCATTCCCACAGGAATGCCTCTTCCCAGACTTCCCTGTCTTCCAATCTTCTTCCTTCCAGCTCTTGACCATTCAGCCAAGCCGTCTGCCATTTTGCACAAGAATTTATCTATATTCTCTTTCCCCACATACTGGATAAGCAGGTACAACATTTGAAGCTACACTCGTAGGGAGAATTTCCACTGATCAGTGACTTCAAGGTCACCCCTGAGTAGGGATTTAGTACAGCAGCAGTCCATTTTTAGCTTGCAGCCATGTACCAGGACAACACATTCATGAACCAAGCTCAGCTTCTTACATTCTCCATCAACTGGTCATAAGGGACCCTATGCAGCCACAGGTGTGCGCTGAGGGAGAGGCAGTGCAATGGTGGCAGATGATGACATGGGGTCTGGGCCACCTGGTCATGCAGTTTACTTGTGCCCTCTGGCCCTGCTCATGTTCAATCCTAAATGCACCCTTTCCATCTTGCAATGGATTACCTCTGGTCTCACCCACCCAACCTTATGACTTGTTGGGTCTAACAGAAAATAGTTCATAATGGACAGTTCTAGCTTCATAATCATTTGATAACTAATATGCAGGGTCCCAGAGCATACCAGGAGCTGCTCTTCAAAATGTGTATAGTCTATCCTCTGGGACCTCCCAGTGAACATAGTTATTTTGGTGAGATTTCTGACCTTATGTGATATTTCTACTTTGTCATGCCCATTTCTCTGAGGCTTTTTATCCTTTCTCCCACTGATTATCATGATAACTCATTTCTACTTCACTTTATGTAGACTATTACTTTCTTCAGGTGTCCAAGGCCATCTTAACAGAATATTAGCAGTATCCCAGGATCCTTGCCAGATGTCCTATATCCCAAGAGAGTGCTCCAATATTGATAAGTGCTCCCTTACATAACTTTATATTCCACCCACCTTGATCCAGTACTCCCAGAACACAGTCCCTTAAGTAGTGTCCGGAATCCTGGCAGCATCGTTGGCTAGATCCTGCGGTTCCTCCAGGTATAGGACCTTTCTTCCCCTAGCAAGCTCAGTACTTCCCCAGCTGGCAGTGTTGTGATTTCCCCTATTAATTAGTCTGGCTGCGAAGAGAGGGGACGTGGGGGCAGATCTTCAAGAGAGGGAGACACATTTGTCTTGCAAGGCAGAGGCCTATGCATCTTCTTCAAACAAGAGAGGAGCAGTACTAGCCTTTAACAGAGAAGAATGGGCCCCTTCTGTGGGCCTGGAGGGTTCAGGGGAATCTGGAGACTTGAGATGCTCAAGTGCATCAACTCAGATGTCACTATCTCTTATCTCAAGGTCCTGTTCTTTCCCAATCAGAACTCTGGCCTCGAATAGCACACCTGCCTAGATGAGCATTCAACCTTCCCTGGAACTCCGCTAATCTTATATCTTCAACTTTTTCTGCCCTCTAACTACAGGAGATGAGGCTCGCTTTATAGCCAATCAGTGAATTCTTCTGGTTTTCACACAGAGCCTTTAACTGCTAATTAATTACTCTTTTTTTCCAAAGCATTGATTGCCCACAGCAATAGCTATCCAACGCCATTGTTCTTATAATTAATATTTCCCTGTATTTCTCAAATGGCTGATACATTCTCCCACTAGTGCATCTCCTTCCACGAGCACACCATCCCAGGACCACTGCTATCTTGTCCCAGGATCTATCACTGTTCCACCTACCCCCACAAATGGAATCCTCATTAGCAGTGGTCAGAAGGTGGTCAAGCTTCAGAATCCCATCTTAGCATCACCTTTCTTGGACCACTCTTGGTACCAACTGTTTAGGTTGGGTTCCCTGAGACTCAGACTTTGAATCAGAGATTTGTGTACAGGAAGTTTATTAGTGCATACTCTTGGGAATCACCATTTGCAAACGAGAAAGCAAAGGGAAGGAAATGGGATTGGGCCAAGGGAGAAGTCAAGCTATGATGCAGTCACAGCAAAGGCCTCAGCCAACCTTAGAGCTCTGAAGCTGGTTTGCACTTAGGAGTTGTCCCAAGTTGGGGTGAGATGGACACAACTTCATACCCCTTAAAACCAGTGTTCGGATGCAGGCTACCCCAGCAAAGGGGTGTGACACTGAGTGAAGAGACTTGCTTACGCAAAGGCAATTAGCAGAGGGCTGACAGGTGAGGGCTATCAGCCAGCAGCACTCCTAGCAACTGGAGGGGAAGTCTTTCAATTCCAAGAGGGATCTGGGTGGTACGGTGTAGTGACTACCACAGAACCCAGCTCTACCTCTTATGAACTGTATGATCTTGGGTAAGTCAGTCATGCTCTCTGGGCCTTTGTTTCCTGATCTGTAAAATGGAAATAAAAATCATGCCTACCTTGCAGGGTTGTCATGAAGATTAAATGAAATAATAATGTAATGTACCTTAATACAGAGCCTGGTACCTCATAAATACTGTAGCTTCTTGTAGCTACAAGAAGCTTTGGGTTTATATGGGACGCTAAGACTAAACTACAGGATAGAACAGGAAGAGTTGCTAGACTGTGGGCAATAGAAGTTTAGAAGAGGGGAAGATCAAGGAAACAAAAAAGAACAATTTCAAAGAGGATCTGGTCAATAGATACATGAAGTTTAACAAGGTGCAACAGGAGGAGACAACTTCCAGGTAAGATGTGAACAAGAGCAGAGGCCCAAGAAACATGGCACAAGCAGGATGATGAGGAAGTCAGCCGGGCTCTTGCAGTTCTTCCTGCCCAGGGTGGACCAGGAGCAGGTGGGTTATGACAGCTTAGACATCCAGGCAGAAACACTTGCTCTGGAGACCCCAGCAGATCATAGTACAGGTGGGCTCAGTTGTGGTGTGAGGAGCATCCCTGAGGAATGAAACATCTTGGCAGGAGAGGGAGAGGGAGAAGCATGGAGGCCGGGAGGAGAGAGGGACGAGGAGAGACAGACACAAAGGACAGAGACTTGTGGAGGAGAGAGAAGGCTGAGAACAAATTAGAATCAAAAGCCAATCCCGAGAGTGAAAGAGAAAATCAGAAATGAAGAAGAAATGTAGACTAGAGCTTTAAGAAAAGATGGTCTTTTAGAAGCTCCAATCCAAAGAGTTAGAGTATTGTAGAAAATAATAATAATTTAAAGCTAGGTCAACTGTGTTCCTTCCTTGGGAAACAATACAAATATATTTATTAAGAAGCCCAGTATTTTGTTATATTATAAATAGCTCTGAATTAATGTCCCTTCCCAAAATGCCTACTTTTCCAACAGGTGCAATATGACACCATCTGCCCAACAAAAGAATCTGAATGTCACTAACTTCATAGGAAAATATAATTGGCTGTTTAAGACCCTAGTTTATTATGATGATATTTAATAATTTGTACTTATATAGCATGTAGGGGCATAAAATGAGTTATAAACGCTAACTCTCTAACTCACAGTAGAAAGACAAGAAACATGGCACTCCCTTTTCAACACATCCACTCATTCAACAAACTTTTACTGGGCTCCTACATGCCAGGCATTGTAATGACGCAGAAATTTGGCTACATGGAGTTGGATTCATGCTCTCTGAGTGCGTGCCCCACCACACCCCCTCAGCAGAAATGAGAGCCTCCCAAGAGCTCTCATGGTTTATCCTCTCTGAAGTCTTAGGGCCCAGCACTGCACCTGGAAAGGGGGAGTTCTTCCATAAATGTGTGCAGATTTCTTAAAAATTGAATACCCAGAATTAGCTATAAGTCTAAGCTGTTCTTAAAAACATAAACCCAGAAACTCTTGACTTCTGAGTCATTACTAATCACTGGACCTTTACTTCCTGTAGATGCCCCCGTCTAGTGCTCTTCTGTCTGTTCATTTAGACGGTAAAACTTCACTCATCCTCTGAACGTTGTGAATTTTCACAATCCTTTACATTTACTGGGGACAAGGTCAAGGCTAAGGCTGGGCCCCATACTAAGATTTGCCTTTTTCTTAAAGATTTTGGCTTCTATGCAGATTTTCATATTGAGTAGAAAAATAGAATTCTACATCTAGAAATCACTCAGGTCAATATTCTCTTGTTAGTCTGGGTTGGGTGTGGGATTTGGCAGTTCTGATTAATAACAAGGTCCAGACAGCTATCAAATGGCCAGCAGAAAATAGAAATAAGTCGGACACTGGGCTTCTCTCTGACTCAGGCCTCAGGATCTCACTGTGGGAGGAAAGACCGTACTCCAGCAAGATTCATCACAGGTGTATGGTAATTTAAGCCCCCTCCCAAGGTCCAAAGCAAACCTATCCTGTGTCATACCAAAACCCTGGTGAACTGGAGAAAAAGATAAAGTCACACATTTGTGCCCAAATCTTGCACACCTTCTCCCTCTCCCCTATCCCAATGTGGGATAAAAAGCTGGATTGCTAATGTCGGGAGGTATCCCTTTCTCTCAGAAGGAAGGCAATGGCATCAGCTGGCCCAGTCATGAACACAGAATCTCTCCAAGCCTCAGGAGCCAAGTGGCACCAAAAGGTCCAGGAGCTCCTCCCCAGGAGCCCTTAGGACATCACCCTTAGGACACAGCAGAAGGTCCATTTTCGCAAATGTCAAAAATCAGGCCCCGGACACTCACTTGACCAAAGTACACACTAACGAGGTTGCTGGCCATTTCAATAGTACAGGTTATCATGTTTCTTTAACTTTTGCTCCCTAACTTTGCTCAGCGAATGACTGTATAAACCTACCGCTCTCTAAAGATCTTCAGATGATTACACACAAGCAGTGCATATGAAGAAGTCCTGAAAAATCGAAAGAAAAGGACTTGGCTTCCTTTATTCTTTGAAAAATAAGTCATATAACACTTGGCTGAAATTTACAGGGCAAAAAAAGAATCTCAGAGTTTCTTTCTTCTGCGTTTCAGGGGAGGAGGGCAGCACAGTCTGTCTACGGCTGAGCCCACAGTTGTACATGAAAGTTAATATTTCCAGGGCCCTGCGTGGGATACCTTTCCCAGAATTCATGTTCTCAGTGGGAAACTGAAATAGCGCGTGAGAGTTACCCTAAGTAGATTTAAATAATTAAATTCAAAAATTCTCAAACCACTTGCTGTTTCAAATTTATTTCTTTAATAACAACTCAGACTCAGCAACAGACTGGATTAAGGCTTCATTTATTCAAAATTTAAGGTATATCCAGCTCCGGGTATTGTTTTTAAGTATTTAAGGGGAAATTCGTGAGTGGTGAAAATGAAGAGACTGCAACATTATAAATTCATTTCCTCTGTTAGAAGCAGGGCCGCGCCTGCCCACTGCAGCTGTTTGGAAGGCAGGGCCGCCAGGCTGGAGGGCGCACCCCGTAAGCAGAAGACCCTTTGTCTCCCCATGAGGGGAGACGTGGCCGGACCCACACCCTTCGCAAGAACTATTTCCTCAGTGGCGCCAGGCAGTTGGGCAGGATCATCTGGGGTGGTTTTCATGTGGCAAAGCAAAGCATCCTCTGGGATTCCAGGGTGACTTCTAAGGATCCACTTTCATCTGTGACCTCAAATCAGGCCTTGCACCAGGCCCCAAAGATGGGAGGCCCCTGTGCCCTGGGCAGGGTTTGATGACCTCTGAAACCACCCGCCCTGATCCATCCAGCAAAGCCAAGAGCGACTCAGAAAACAGGTGTTAACATCGCAGGTAACAGCTCCACAGTACTTACTATGCATGCTAACAATTTTACAAACAAGTGAGTTTCTTATACATTCATCGCCACCCCCAGGCATTCATATTCTTTTTAAGTACAGAAACCTTAATTAGATTTTGACCACAGACCCGGATTTGACTTACCCTGACAGGGTTTCCATTAGTGTAATCTGCGGGGGAATTCAGTGTTTTAACATCTGTGTGCCTGAGGCCTATCTCACATTTACTGCAAAACTCTGAAAAGCCTCCCTTGTATGGCTGTATGTTTCCTCATGCTCCCAATTTCACAGAAGTCATTTCAGCACCAAGCGGTAATTAGCAAAGGGATGGGCCTCAGCTGACATGAATGCAATTTATTGTTTTCCACGAGGCCCTGAACCAAGCAAACAAAGAACACAGCCTCCCTGTCTGGCATTTGATTAACTTGTATTGTGCCATGCACCTTACTGAAGGGAGATCTTGAAGAGAAATTCAGCAGTTTGTGTGTGGCAACACACAGACTTTGGAAGAATATTTATTCCGGTTCAATTAGGCAACTTTTGTAGTACCTCACCCTGTAATATAGGACAGCCACTTTTATAATTATCTTCCATATTAACTTTATCATCACCAGACTTTTGCATAAATGCAACCTTTCATCTTTAAAATGCCAACACTTCTTCAATTTTGGCAACCGTACAGCACTGCTAATTATTTGCTCATTATGTGTGGTTAACTGATGAATCATTAATAAATGAATGAATGGCTAATATATTTTTATGGTAATTGGAGATATAACTGATTGCAGACTTCCTTAGCTTCTCAAAGCGGCACTGAATGAGCAGTGGCTGCCTAATTGTTTACAGATGATATTTATGCCTCCACCCAGCGTTTCCCACAGTTGTGGTTTATCACTGGCATATTCTCATCAGTCTGGGGTGGTGGCTCGCCGAGGACCAGTGTGGGCAGAGGGGAGTGGGCAGCAGCGTGACCGGGCTTCCTTTCTTGTGTTTCTATCACCTCATTTGTTTCAGCTCAGCTGACACGTAACCACGTATGGGCCTCTTGGCCATTTTGCTAGCAATCTGAAGACTCCTCACGGGCTCTTATTTGCTTAGGCATTGGCAAGGCCACAGCTAGAACACTGCTGTGGTTACCCCTACTCCAAAACTTATGAAGAGCTGAATGCTGACACACAAACACGCACGCCATCCAACTGCCACTTGTCTTGCCTGGCGTATGCAAGGGAACTGTGGCCAGTGGCCACCCAGCCTGGTGTCTCTGTGGTTGAGTAGCTAAAGGAGACCCTTTGCGAAGCTTGGTTAGAAGCCTGGAGTCCAATTTGCACCACTGACAGAAGTCCAGAAAATAAAATCAGCCAGAGATCCTTAATGCCATTCACTGACTCACCATTCCATGGCTGGTTAATGGGTTTGGAAATAACTGCTGCATTAAAAAAATTATATCTGTCACACTGCAAATCAGTTATCACCTATAGGTTAATAACAAAGAGTCTGTATTTGTTGACAGTTCTTATGAAAGTGAAGGCTAGAATACTGGCCAAATATGGCTTGTTTAGCTACTTACGAACAGACGGAAGAGCAAGTTAAAAATGCAAAGGAGATTACCAATTCTTAATTATAATTATTTAACCAGGTGGGTAGTTTCTCTTAATGAACATTTCCATGAAAACAGAATAACTAATGACAGTCTTAAAGAAGTCTTTGTCTTTCCATGTACTAATGATCACATTTATAAATATGCAGCAAGGCCCCCATGTACATTGCTAATGATAAGTAATTAAGCACCAGGCGTGGGAAGCCAGTGAAAAGGGTCATGTTAATGCGAGAGGAAATTAAAAATGCAATAAAATAAGTTGCCTAGAAAAGATTAAATAAACTTCTGGCTTCTCCTCATTCCAGAAGGAAAAGAACGGTGGTTTCCCCACTCTCACAGTAAAGCCGTGTCAAGCCATTCAACAGCTGGTTATAAAGTCAGACAGTACAAGTGCTCAGTTTGCTTTCTGCCCACATCCCCATTTGATCCTACTGGTTTGCAGGCAGAGGGCGTGGCTTCAAAGGGTACTTTGGGTCACTGGGAGAGAAGATGGACCCCTGGAAAAGGAAGCACTTGGCCAGAAAGGATGGATATTTGCCACTGGCAAATTAAACTGGACTTTGGTTGTTACTGTTGATGTACCGCTTGTTTATTAAACTATGTTGACCAACCTGGTTTTTTCTCATTTTCTAGATGAAAAAGAGAGGACAAGATGAGTGCCTTGCCAGTACAGTAGAATAACCTCTGTCTCTCCTCACAGGTTTCCTGACCAGACAGCAAGCTCCTGGAAGGTGAGACCATGACTGTTACCAGACATTGCACAAGATACGGGTGAGTGCTTAGTAGATGCTGAGTGAATGAATGAATGTTCAAAATACATCAACTCTAAACATCACTCCCAATCCAAGCAGCCCTGCCACCCAAACACTTGGGCTCAGTTGAAAGATCTGGGCCATTTTCCTCTCTAATTCAGGTACTAAGAAAGGCACCAGTTTTTTATTCAGTGTACCATCACCGAAAGGAACAGAAACGTGAGGCTTTAACAAAAGACTGGTCTTTGCAAAAAATCATAGAGTTGTAAGGCTGTAAGACTCTTGTTTGGGCATTGAATAGGAATCCCAGCATTTCTGTTAAGCATTAATGACACATAGACTGAATCAGATGCCTTATTGGCAAAAGAAAAGGGACTTGTATTTAGATCTCCGAAGCTCTTTAATAAGGGCAATTTTGATCCTTTTTTTAAAGTGTCTTAGTGAAGCTCTTAAACCACTGAAGATTTTTTCTTTCAACATTTCAGACTCGATCTCAAGCCTCTCAAGGCTTCTCCAGCCCCTCACGCTTCTCTGAGGTTAATCCCTCAGTGAGGGGAATCAAATTTTCTGTGGCTTCATCTAGGGTTAACAAGAAGGCAAACTTGATCTGAAGAAAACAGCAGCAACAAACAAAAATTAAAGCTTGGTTGGACATTTGGGGTGGTTTTTCCTTTCTGGTTTTTTTTGTTTGTTTGTTTGTTTTCTTTTTTCTCTGTTTTTTTGTTTCTTCATTTTTTTTTTTTTTTTTTCTTAAACAAGTTCTAAGAAACAAGTCATAGGGCAGAAAATCCGGGGCTTAGATCTTTCCGCCTTGCTCTAATATTCTTTCTGAATTCAAAGGAATCATTTCCTTTTACATAACATCTTCAACAAGGCCGCACTTCTTTTGTTATCAGAGGGTTGTCATCCGCAAGCCCGCTTGACTCTCATAAAGGCAATTTAGTGCCTGACAGTGGAACAACTTGTGTGCGGGCCGAGATCTGCCTTACAAATAAGGGCTGTCAGGGGAACCTCCAGGGAGGAGGCGGCCGGCTCCAGGGACACCCAAGGTGCATCTCTCCCAAACTTCTCCGCAGGCCTCGGGTTTCTGGAGGGCAGGCCTGTTCTCTCCTGCCGAGAAAGTTCAGCTGGCGGCGGGGACACTGCGAGCTTATCCTGACCCCCAGTGGCCGGCCCTGTCATCCGACCCACACCGGCTCCCACTCTCACCGCTCCCAGGTTCCCTACCTAGATCCCTGGGACCCAGGCAAGCATGCGCTTTCATTGACAATTAAAACAAACTTCGGTTCTCACCAGAATCAACTGAGTGAAATTTCGCAACTGCAAGTTTCACAATTCAATTCCCTTGAAGCAAAACCAACAGTTTCCCTGAGGTTTCACTCCACACCTCTCCATTTGTTGTTTACTTCCGCCTCAAGTTTCTCTTCCCGCACAGCATTTTATTTGAGAGTCAGGCATGGCAACGGTTTAATTATGTTTCTGGGGGTCCCCGCCTCGTGCCTGCCCTGGCGCCGAATCAGCATCTGCGTGCAGCCGGGATCGGAAGGGAGCCCGCGGCTGGGCCCGGCCCGGACGTCGGTATTTATGGCTTCGGCTGTCCCAACTGCCCGGTGGAGCTGGCTCATTTCGTCAGCCACCGAAATCAAACAACCTGAAATAAAGCTTCTGTGCCCGTGAATAGAATGCAGTCAGCAAACACGTCTGACCCCGGTGGTAGCGATGCCGGATTTAGCCAGGGAAAATACGGGACGCCTTGGGACAGATTTATACTGAAATCGTTGTTTATCTGAAGTTCAGATTTAACTCGGGTTTCTCCTTTTTATCTCAACCCCACCTCATGAAGAAAGGAGAGGCTCTGTTTTGTGGTTTTACAGATCAGCTTCTGATCAGACCTTTGGATAGTCCAGGGGGCCTGGGTGCCCCCTAAGAGTTAGAGTTAGGTGAGGATATTTTTTTAATCGTTAGGAAAATAGGAAGAGCATGGTTTTTCTGGTGGCCTCTCCGGAGGCTAGGCATTGGCCCATTTCTCAGACTTTAGTCCTGCTCCTCCTCTCCTCCCTCCCTATTTCTCCAGGGCAGAGGCAGGCCCCTGTCCTGAAGCGTCCCTTTCCCACCGTCAGCCTTAAGGAACGTCCCCGCTGTCCTTGCCCACAGATGTTGAAACAAAAGTCACAACCAAGGTAACTATTTTTAGGGAGTAATAGATTAAACTGCAGCTGGGTCTTGAAGGGATAAAAGTGGCTACATTCTGAACTGCTGTTTGTATCCACTGACATGTAAAAAAGGTAAAAAACAAACAGGTTTTGCGTTACTGTTATCTTCCTTTTTTAAAAAAAGGGGGGTGGGGAGCTATAGCCTTGGGAATACTGTCTGTATCTGTTACGGCAACTCTGAAAACCACCTCTGCAAGCTTGTCAGTTAAACCAAATGTTAAATGGAAAAAATTTGGCGGGATTTAAAATTAGACCCGCACACATTACTTACAGATGTTTCCATGAAAAACACTTGAAACTGAACCACACCAAGTAATAAACCCCACAATGGTGTATTTTTTATACTCCAAGTTAATTTTTATTATATAAGTAGCTATATGAAGAAGGTATTGCATACTGCTTAAATTAAATACGGAGGAATGAAATCAGCAGTATCCCTTTACAGCATATGGCCCAGCAAATCAAATTACAAAGCTTTCCACATCTCATTAACTGCAATGAGTACAGTGAGTTTTCTAATAAGTCACATCTTTTTCATGTGAGTGGTGAGCAGTGACTTATTGTAAGAATTCACAGGATGACCCTTGTGCTGAAATTAAGAACTAATCTAAAATGGGCAGGGTCATCTGGTCAAGACTGATCATAACATTTCCTCATTATTGTTTTAGTTGGCATTGAAGCATATGTTTTCCTGGTGCCCCAGCTGAAAAATGCCTTTGATAATTTCACTGACAGCAAATAACCCACACACTGCCATTTAATGAGTTCGGGCAGGATTAGCTGACAATAAAGAATACAGTATAAAGGTTTTTATTAGAACTGATATATTTTTTAGCTGAAAAAAAAAAAGTCACATGGAAATGCTGAGCTGACTTCTCCCTTGTGATAGCCCTGGCGGTGACTCAGGTGAAGGGCAGGAGGTGCACGGAGTCTGGGGCTGGCCAAGATGGTGCCTTTGGGCTGCAAACGGTCAAAGGCAAATACCAGCTGGAACCCGCACTCAGATGTCGGTTCCTCTTTTGCACAACAAGGAAAAAAATACTTCTACAATTGCTCATCATGTGGCCTTTGGTTGAGATGAATTACCAATTTACAACCTCTTGTGTTTGGAGAGAAGCAAACTGTGCTCTTTTGAGGCAAGAATCAGGAACCTAAAATCATTCAAGCCTTCTTGTTTATAAGGCCAGAGTGAGGCCAAAAATCCATTTCCCTCTGTGCTCTAAGCCCTTTCAATGACAAGTCTCTCACCATCTGCACTAATAAATATGGACTGGTGTGTGTATACCCATACACTGAGGAGAAGGGAAGAGTGAAAGGATTCTAAATGGTTGCAAATTGCTCTCCTGCTGAGATAACAGCAGTTTGCATGTGAGCCTCAGTTGTTACACATTAAGAATGGGCATTTGGCTTCTTTTCACACAGCTGTGAGAGAAATGGTAGGTTTCTGAATGACCAGAGAGAAAAGGGGTCTGTTGTTCTTAGGGACACAGGCTTGCTAGTGGCATCTTGCCCAGAAGCTCTTTCTGCACAGCTCCAACCATGGGGACGAGAGACAGGATAGGCAGAGCAGCCCCCAGCACCGGAAGCAAAGGATCCCTGGAACTGGTCAAGTGAGCCCTGAAATGGGAGCCACAGCCCCAAGGCTCAGCAGAGACCAAAGGGATCATAAACGGAGGCCAGGTGGAAGGTTGATGCAGCCTAGCATGTAGAAATTTATCCTTGAAGTCAAGGTGAGTTTCCTGGGAGGATCTGAGGGCTTAAAACTGTCCCTTAGGCCCAAGTGGTCGTAGGGAAATCTTAGGAAGATGCAGAAGACCGCGTTAAGAAGGTGGTGTAGAGTTGGTGAGGCCCAGCAGTGAGTAGCAGCCTAGGAAAAGCACCCAGAGCTGAGGCTCAGAGGTCGCCCCCCAGAGATAAAGAAGCGACTCCCTGTTCTCAGCAAGATGTAACAGGCACCTGGGGGAGCTTCAGCGTGACTAACCAGCGAACCATGGAAGAGTCGCAGGAGCCAAAGGGTAGCCACGGGCAGTGGAGTGCCCTGCACATCAGAAAGTGCCGGTGATAAATGCTCAGGACCACGAGAAGACCTTCTGTCCAAATGCTTCTAAAGATGCGCTCCCACAGAAGGCAGCCTGCCCCAAGGTGGGAAGGTGGAAACTGAGTAGCCCACGGCCCTGCTCAGGTGAGGAAACTGTGAGGGGAGGGGGCCCTGGGAAGCCAGGGGGACTCTGAAGCATGGAATCCAAGGAGGACGTGGAGACAGGAACCGAAACTGAGCAAAGGGCCGGCCACTGGGACCAGGCTTGGAAGACAGAGGCGAGAGAGATCACCGAGGGGGGGAGACCCTTAAGGAGCACCTGTGGCTAAACCCATGGGAGAAGAAGGAGCTGTTAGGGGGCCAAGCCTCCAGGAACACCCAAGGCAAAATGCTGGGGTGCGAGGGGGAATTAAATACAATCTCCGGTATAAAATACAATCCTTCTCACCTAATCCCTGGTGAGAAGGAATTAACAGTTACCACCCAAAGCAACTGTTCAGCAGCAGTGTACGTGGTTCACCCGCCATATTATTCTAGGTCTTCCCAATGAAGCCCGTACTAGAGCCTCTATCATCTAATTTCACCCTTCAGTTGAAATCTAACCTGCCAAGCCTTCAGTTACACAGACCCTGGCTACTTACCTGGAACCTAGACAAGGACAATCCCTGAGTATTGCTAGGTAAAATAACAAACCAACTAATATTTGCACAGCTTTACAGTTTATAAAGTGCTGTCATAACGTTTCTCATCTGCCCTTCATTACTACACCGTGAAGAATGCAACTTAGCCATAGCTAGGAAGTAAAAGAGCCAGATCTCAGACCTAACTCTTCAGATTCCAAGCTTGGTGTAATTATTTTTTACAGCAAATAGCTTTTATGTACTACACAGGTAACACTTAAACGCTCTGGCAGCCTGAGGCAATACCTGGGTTCTACTCTTGAGAGAATATATTCAAGGCTTGAGGCAAAGTTCTCCAGAAGAAAGCATCCTCTCCTTATCTCAGAATAGGTCTATATTTAGAGTGTATGTGATGGGCCTTCTGCCTTTATTCCCCCCTGGCTAGGACAGACAGAACAGTGTTGCCAAGGTAACACTCTTAGGACAGATGACTTCTAGGACCCTGCACCCCACACCTGCTCATTGACTGTGCTTGGAATCAGAGCCATAGTTGCTTTTGTGTCGAAAGAAGAACATGAGGAAAAAATCATGTCCAGACTTGAATGACAGACAAAAAGACCATAATAAATGACCAGCATGGCTTTTAAAGCAGCATCAACCGGGGGGGGGGGGGGGGCAGCTGGCCCAAAGGGAGTGGAGCTGCCGAGTAGTGCCCTCTATGTGCATCTTCACCTTCCTTCCCCCATTTCTTCCTCTTTATTCTGGCTCCACTATTGAAGATGCTTAGCATACAGTCATGTCTAAAAGGAAACTCTCCTCTCTCTTCATTCTTGCCCCCAGCTCTAGCGGGTGACCAGGACCCAATTTAAAGTGGGTTCTGGCTGAAGAAATAAAGGCTCCAGATGAATGTTAAAAGTTGGTTGTGCAAGTAGATTATAAAAATTCCGGTCCATGTAGGGGGTTGGAGGCCTTGTCTCTACCACGGTTTCCTGAACCATGAGGCAGAATGAAACAGACATTTTATTGTGCTTTGCTTTATTGCGCTTTGCCGATATTGCGGTTTTTACAAATTGAAGGTTTGTGGAAACCCTGCGTTGTCAGATGATGGTTAACATTTTTAACAATAAACTTTTAAAATTAAGGTATGTACTTATTTTTAGACATAATGCTATTGCACATTTAATAGACTACGATATAGTATAAACCTAATTTTTATATGTGCTGGGAAACCAAAAAATTCATGTGACTTACTTTATTGCAATATTCACTTTATTGAGGTGGTCTGGAGCTGAACCCACAATATCTCCGAGGTATGCCTGTACTAGACGCTCTTTATCCACTTCCCGAAGCAACCAAGCATAGTACCGAAAGCCCAAGGCACCTTTATGCAGATAATTGGTATAAGACATGAGTCTGGTGTTAATGAACAAGAAAAATGTTTAAGCTTAGGGAAACATTCCTCCTGTTCTTCCTCCTCTTCTTTCCCAAACCTCCCAAATTCTACCCTTTGGCCCCGCACTATTTCTTGCCGCCCTCTTTCATCCCAGCCAATAATAGCTTCTGGCAGTCCCACCATTTTCTTTCATGTCACCTCCAAACTCCTGCCCAAATTTCCCAGAATGCTGGGGGCATCTTCTTTGTGTTTTCTGTGCTGCTTTCCTGTCCTTCTTTGAAGGTTCCTCTTACTGACTAGGAAGACTTCGTGGTACGGTTGTCCTTCCGTATCTGCAGAGGGTTGGTTCCAAGACCCCCCCACCTCTCTGCAGATACCAAAAACCACAGATGCTTGAGTCCCTTATATAAAATGGTGTAGTACAGCTGGCCCCCTGGAACTCGTGAATATGGAGAAGAACTGTACTCAATTTCCAAACTAGCAGATCACCAAAGCCCCTGACTTGTATGTTACTTATGTATTGAAAACGTCAACAATCATTTCCAAGATTCATACAATATTCCAGGCTGGAAAGGACACGTGAATCACAGAATCTGTCAGTTCTTCAAACATTTCTCTAGCTTGCAACAACTTTCATCCATAAAATGAGGGATCTGGGCCTTCACTTCTAATGTTCTAGAAGTCTGCAGCTTGCTTATAGTCACACAGCTCAAGTGTACTGAGATCTGGGCCAGAGGTACAGCTCCCTCCCTTCTTAAGGCTACCCTCCACTACATCACACTGCGTGTGCACGTGCAAGCATAAGCCAACTCGTCTGCCTCCGAACCTCTCTTACAATGCTAATCAATTTGAGACCAAGGAACAATTCTGATCTTTTATATGCTTAAGTACTTAATACAGTGTTGGCTTCTGGATTGCATCTTCCTAACTGCAAACACTCTACATTAACCATCTCTTGTTCCACCAGCTACCACCCCGTCCCTTGATGTTTTGCCTATGAAGATGCCTGATAAATACTTTTGAATGACTGAATGAATGGAGGCCCTCCCATCTGGGGTTACCTCAATCAGTACAGCTCACCAGCTGACTAGAACCAAGCTCTCTAATTCCCAGGCTGGGTTTCCCTCCAGATATGTTCTCGTGCGGTCTTGGTTCCACCGTTAAATAGCTGTATCGCTCAGAAGTTACAGAACCTTGCTGCACCTCCATTTCCTCATTTAAAATGTGGATAAAATATAACTTACCTCAGATGGTTGCAGTCAGGATTCAATGAGAGAATCTTCAGAAACACTGAGAACATTGCCTAGAAATACATAGCAAAATACTGAATAAATATTACCTACTGTTATTTTATACTTCACTGAGCGTAACCTTCACATCACATCACTGTGATTCTTGCTGAATTTGCTGACTTTTCAGAAAGATGGTAACCTCATGTCTGTCTTGGTCTTATCCCCAGCATGGTGGTCTGGCAGGTGGCAGGGGGTCGATAGATGTCTAAATGCATCCATGCAAGGATAGGAATACCTTATGGCTGACACAAATTTCTACAACATTTGGACAACCTTTGTGCTTGTAGGAAAACATTTTGCAGCAAATACAGAGAATCCATGGGATGGCTGAAAGGCAGTGCTCAAAATACACATGGTGCTGTGCTGTGACAATTTAGTGCCATTAATATACTGTTGGAATATTTTAGATTCACACAGGCAAGGCCACATTTGAGGGTAGAGGGCTATGGGAGGAGGGATTTCAGAAGAGTGTCTGATTTGCAAAATACAAACACTGCCTTGCCCACCGACTTTCACCACAAACCCTCCACTCCAATTAGGTAGAAACACACCTGCGGCCCGGCACCACTCCTTGAGTCCTGCTGTGGCCAGGACCACTCTTCCCTCCCTGACAGCTCCTCCTGACGTGGGTTTTCTCATCACGCTGCAGTTCAAGAACCCTCCAGAAACCTAGGGTGGCTGTTCTCTTCTTGGAGGCTGTGTCTCCAAAGGCACAGGGCCTCCGAGAAGCCCGGCTGCCAGGATGACAGCCTCCTCCTCGCTGGGCCTCACCGCCGCTGGACCACAGGTCCCCAGGGATGTCTGAGAGGGCAGCAGGCAGGCCTCTGCCAGGATCCGCCCCCACCTCCAGCAGGAAGTAGGCGGCCAGCTTCACGTGCTGAGTGAGGAGGGTGGCAGGACTCAGCTCTGGGAAGACGTGGGACTTTGTAGCTCTAAGAAACTTCAGGAGAGGAATCTTAGGTCTCAGAGCAATTGAAGAGCAGAAATGGGATTGGAGGAAGGAATGCGAGAGCTTTGCATCTTCTGTTTTTTAGTCTATTTCACCACAATGGCTTCAGCCACCCCTGCAGCCCCAAGCAGAAAGGTGACTTGAAGATCACCACATGTAGCCACAGACTGATTATAAAATTATTCACGATTTGCCAGCTCACCACTATCTACCTGCCTCAAGATTAGATGCTGCCCCCCTAACTTACAGTTCTCTTATAAGGGGCTAAAATCAAAATCTTTTCATGAATGAAATTTATCTCACTCGTTGTGACTATGTGCTGTGGTTTGTTATCATAGAGTTCTTTATTCCAGAATTTGCTTAATCTACCTATCTAGTTTATTACACACATTAGTTTTTATATTGCAAGTCCTACGCTAGGTACAGAAAGAAAATGGCAACAGAACCTGTCATGGTTCTGTTCTTATTACTATTATTATTATTTGTTGCATATCAAGTCCTTTTGATGTTTAATATCCAACCTGCCCTCTTACGCATACACACAAACTAATATGGGTCTCTGAAGATACATCATAAATGGGTCAAATTTGCTCAAGATTCATGATTTTTACATAATACTACTACTAAACACTGGTATACCTATTTAAATAATTTTAACGAGATGTTGATAAATGAATATTATTTCCTTGGGATGGCCAAACTATCACGTCATGATCGCAACATGAATGTACACACAGAGGCCTGGCTGCTGACAGATGTTAAGAACTTGATATCAGGAAGGGTCTCAGGAAGGACCCGGAATGCGGTCCATGAGGTTTCTCACTTGATAGAGCGGCAGGGGAAGCTTCACTCACCTAGTTACGTGCTCATTGCAGGACCCTGGTGGGCAGGGGTGGTGGAGTTGGCAGTGGTCACTGGGAGGGCTTAGAGAGAAGGGAGGCGGGGCAGAGCCCAGGGTGCCAGAGCTCAGGTGAGTGAGTGGCTGAGAACCTGTCCCAGGAGGTGGGAGGTGGCAGAAGGCCGGCCCAGATCAACCAAGGCCCTAAGCCCCCAATGCATGGTCCCACGGACTTCACTTCCAAAACACTAAATTGTTAAGAATTTCAAGATGGCAACCACAGAACTTTAAAGCTCAAGTGGGGGGCCCTTCTGTGCAACTGTAGTGGTCACTTACCTGTGAAGCTTATTGGCATCAAGGGGCTATAGGAGAGCCTCAAGGAGGGAAACCCATTAGGGAGGAACCAGAGCTATCTGGGTGATGAGTCATGAGAACCACAGCCAAGGCAGTGGTGGTGGGAATGGAGAGGAAGTGGACATGGGAAATATTAGGAGCATGGGGTGGGCGAGTAACATACAATTTAAAACACATTTTTAAAGGCGATGATGTCCCTCTTTAAATTGGCCATGCAACGGTATAAAGGCTGAAATTAAGGTTCCTCGTGGCCTTCCCATGAGCGGCATCACACTCCTTGGAGAGAGAGGCAGAGGAAGGGGGGGGATGTGCGTGAGGAATGTGCTGGGCCCGTGGTGTGATTCTTCTGGAATACAAGGCAGGCACAAACCTCTTGAAACCAGTTGGAGTCTAAGGTAAGCTGCTTCACAAACCCTCAGGCAATAATAAAATGTTTTGAAAAGCACTTGAACTTCATATGTTGACGTGTTAAGTCAGCGGAAGCTTCTGTTCCTATGGAGAGGAACTATGAGAGAGCAGAACAACGCTGAGGGGCAGGAAAGGAAGAGGCACGCCTCACCCAGCAGGTACGCGAGAAGGCCTCCTGCATAGCATGGCCACCAATCCAGCCCAGAAGGATGATGGCGTGCCCAAGAGAGGTCCGCTTAGTACCCAGGTGGTCTTCAGATCCCTTCATGCCTCTTGGTTTGAATCAGCCTTCTTGATTCATCACTCTCCCCAGACCTACTATCGACCCGACTTTCTAGAAACAACCCCTATACTTATTCCTCCAACCCCCTCTTGGCCATCAACTCAGAATCCAAGGACCAGGCCGAGACATCCTGGAGTGGATAGACTGTTTGCATCTACTGGGACCAAACATTTTCATGTTACATTTCCCCTAGAGCCTCTCACAAGCCATAGAGACACCATCAAGCTCAGAAAGTCCTCCTGCGAGAGTATGATTTTTGTTCCCCCTGACTACTGCTTGGTGATTAATCTTTTTATAATGTTGTTTCCTGTCAAATAAAGCATTGCCCGTAAAAGGATTTCAGTCTCCAAACTTCCCGTAGTTGCATCACACTCTGAATGCTCTTGTCCCAGCACCTGTGCCATCTGGCAGACATTCTAGTTCAGGGGCTGTGCACCAAGGCAGAAAACTGGTTCATCCTAACACCATTCACCACACGCCTTCCTGCGGTCTTCTACAGTGCAAGGCGTAGGGAGGGGCTGAGTCGCCGGCCAGTTAGGTGCCTTCCTGACCCTTACTGTTGAGTCATCTGAACACTATTCAGGACCGTTGCTGTTGGCTCAGCAACAATTTAATACCATGAAATTTATCCTTCAACAGGATTATCCAGTCTCCTAGCCTGAGATTTATAATGCTCTTTGAAACAGATAAAATATTTTTTTAATGAAAGAACAAAACAACATAATTATTTACGTATAGAATGGGACAGACCTCTGCCAATCCAGGTAGTGATGACAGGCACTAGGGTTTGATTTTTCTAATTACACAGACTTTTGGATAGGGGTGGTCGAAAGGACACTTTATTCCCCTCCCTGTTGTCATGATTGCTCTGTTGCAGCTAATCAAACTCTAATTCACTAGAAACTGGGACAAGAAACAGAAGAGGAAAACAAATAATGGCTTCTACCAGCCTTCAAAGCCCCATGGGAAGCTCTGATTAAATTTGGCACCTGGGCCGTGCTAGAACGTGCACTCCATGAGAGCAGAGGCCTTGTCTGGATTGCTTACCAATGTATCTCCAGCTCCTAGATGAGCACCTGGCACATTGTGGTCACTTAATAAATATTTGCTCAATGAAGCAATGAATGAACAAACGAAAAAAACGAACGAAAAACCCAGGCCAGAGTCATCCAGAGCAGCAGAGAGGCCAAATGTCACAGTGGATAGAATATGCAATTGAAATAAAATTCCTTGGGTTGAATGCCAAGTCTTCTGACTGGAGGCACTTGGGGAAATTACCTTATTTCTCTGAGCTATTTCCCCACCATAAAATGGAAAGAACAAAAATATATATTCCACAGGACTATTTTATGGATTAAATGCTAAAAGTCGTGTGAATGTGTTTCATAAAGTACCAATGCACACACTTGAAATCTGGAAGTCACCCACTGTATCCCACTGACTCGCCCACCCCCATGCTCCTAATATTTCCCATCTCCACTTCCTCTCCATTCCCACCACCACTGCCTTGGCTGTGGTTCTCATGACTCATCACCCAGATAGCTCTGGTTCCTCCCTAATGGGTTTCCCTCCTTGAGGCTCTCCTACAGCCCCCTGCTGCCAATAAGCTTCACAGGTAAGTGACCACTACAGTTGCACAGAAGGGCCCCCCACTTGAGCTTTAAAGTTCTGTGGTTGCCATCTTGAAATTCTTAACAATTTAGTGTTTTGGAAGTGAAGTCCGTGGGACCATGCATTGGGGGCTTAGGGCCTTGGTTGATCTGGGCCGGCCTTCTGCCACCTCCCACCTCCTGGGACAGGTTCTCAGCCACTCACTCACGTGAGCTCTGGCACCCTGGGCTCTGCCCCACCTCCCCTCTCTCTCAGCCCTCCCAGTGACCACTGCCAACTCCACCACCAGCAGGGGCCCCGGGCACAGGTGTGAGGAGGGTCAGGGTTGGGCGAGCACACCTCATGGTGTCTAGGGGTGGACGTAGTCGTGGCTATCTCCACCCTAGGCTGATAGTGTCCCGGTGCATTTGGCAGGTGACATAATGCAGGCAAGCCTTGTGACCACCCCAGACCCAGATACCTATTGCATCCCGACACAGACGCTGCAATACCCTTGGGGGCACCGGGCCTCTGGGAAGGAGAGATGCCGGCTCTACTTTCCCACCCCTAGGTGGCCACAGCCCATTGGTCTGGCAGCCCCTGGGGGAGAAGCCCAGACACCAGCGGGTCACTAGTATCCCAAGTCTTGGGGGTAGAACCCCAGGCTCCTGTGAGGGTCTGCACTTGTCCCACGAGTGTCCCTGTTCCTGAGGAGGGTGACATTAAATGGCAAAGTTAAAAAAACACCACGACAGGTTGAGAGACTGAAGAATAAAGGGAAAAGCTCAATATTTCAGTATCTTTGGCAGCACTATTTTTTGTTGGTTTTGAATATTTTTCTGTTTGCACTGGGCCCCGATGGCTGGTCCTGGCTCCCGGGATGAGCCTTCCAAAGCTTGATCATCTCACCCACCCGTGAGACTCCTTCAGCGCTTTCCCATAACATGCAGCACCAAATTTAAGCCTCCTGGCAAGGCCCCCTACTCTTCCTCATCCGACACATGCTGATTTCCTTAGCTTCATCCCCTTCCACTCGCCCACTCTCACCCTCCTTCTTGGTCATCTTGAAATATTAGCAGCTTCCTGAACGTGCCTGCCTGCCTTACGTCACTGGTCCTCACATAGCCTTCTCTCCATTACTACTCCCCGCCCCCCCACTTTTATCTGACCATGTCCACTCAAGTTTCACTTTCTTCCATGACTTTTGCTGACCACCTCCAGCCCCCCAGGCTCCTCCGCTGTGTTCCCCCAGCAAACCTCCTCCTCAACCCCAAGGACCTTGTCATGGCCCTTATCACTGTCCTACAATCACTGATGTTCCTACCTGACTTCTACATCAGACTCAGGCAACCTGGTCCTGATACCAGGGACCACGTCCTATGTGACCTTCTGTTCCTAGCACCAGGCACTTTTGGGGGGAGATGAATTCAATACTAAGCCAGACATGCTGGCTCTCTCTGCCCATTCCCTTCACTGCCTGCTTAGTGAGATGGTCTGAATCACACAAGTCAGTCTTATCAGCCACTTTCTCCTGAGAGAGGAGTGTTTTCCATCACAAAGGTGCCCAAGGCACAGTTTTTAGCCTATTTTATAGACCTACTGCTTTCTGATCATGTTATCTTCAATGATCCCTTGGATTTCAGCTCTTGCTGAACCAAACCCCAGCCACAGAAATTGAAGATAGAAAACGCTAGACTCATGTTGTTAAGCAAATAAATCATTTTTGCTTTTCAGCATATTTATAGAGCTCTAGCAACTCAAGCCCAGTACTTGGCTCTTCCCTCCACTACTTTCCTATGGAGATCAAGGCCCCATATAATGGGATTCATGGTCTTGGACCCAGAATCTCAACATAGGCTATTCGATCATTTGGTCCAGACCCCTCCTACAGTTGCAGGAGGCCAAGTAGCTGCTCCTGATTCCAACGCCTGGGCCCATGCTCCTTCCACAGCTCCACAGTCTCTTGTGAACGGGGAATATTATTTCCTGGCTTTTAGCTCACCCTTTTACCCATCTCTCTATTTTTGTTTTTGTTTTAATTTTTATTGGAGTATAGTTGATTTGCAATGTTGTGTTAGTTTCAGGTACAGCAAAGTGAATCAGTTTTACATATACATATACCCATTCTTTTTAAAATTCTTTTCCCATATAGGCCATTACAGTACCCATCTCTCTTTGAGAATACAAGGTCATCCCTGCTTCTGGGTTTCTCTTTTCAGTATCTCTAAAATGTTATACATTCAATTGTCTAGTAACTCAAAACCTACCAGCCAGTACTAAGCTAACCCCTGATTCTGGCATTCTCCATTGTCATTTCACACCGGTGCTTTTATTTCCCCTGAATGTCCACCAGATGGTTTGGTAAAAATTGGGAAGGGGAGGGATGAGAGTACTGATAACCATCAGTGATAAGACAATACAGTTTACTTCACTAAAATATGGGGGAGCCCGTGATGAAGAAACGATCCTTGTTGACATGTAGCATTGACACGGCGGCCACACAAACCACATTCAATATCTCTCTAAAGCAGCTGCTCACTTGCTTTTGGGGGCAATGTAATTGCTTCTACCATGATTTCATGAAGAATCCCCTCCTTATTCCACCACGTTAATGGATTAGTTACTAAGCTTGTAGGTTTCTGTTCCAGGCAGAGAGCAACCCACAAATCAGAAGCTTTCCAAATAGACTGAAGATGGGTAGTTTATTGTATACATCCCCAGTCACCTTGCTTACAGCCCTCAGGTTTCAGAAATGTCATTAAATATTCCTTTCAAGAAGCACACGGACCCCTAAATCTGACCTACCTCCTCGCCACCCCCTCTCCACAGTGTCTCCATCCTTCAGGCACGCTCTAAACTTGGAGAAACGTGGTCAGGAGAGAGTTAGACTGTTTCATGTGATGCCATACAGCCTGCTCAACTTTTGCATAGCAATTCAGCAAACACAGTTTTAAGCATTCAATTCTACTTCTACAGCTTCTTAAAATTCCCTGCAATATAATTATACTGATGGGAATGCAGAAAGATAATTGCTTTTAGAGGAAAGTTTCTCCTTTGTTCCATGTTCATCTGGCTTCCAGAAATGGAACAAGAGCCCTTGAACAGCAGAAATACGCATCCATGTGTCTCTAGTTATCATTTATTTACAAAGATAGACCTTGACAAATGTAATTTGTTCAATAAAATTAAAAGGATGCACGATAATTCACTTAGACAAAGAGACTTGAAAGGGGAACGTCATCGGCAGCAGTGCCGTCCATCATTCCAAATGATCAGCTGACTTTGAAGAAGTGGCAGGTGCTCCCCTTTTGGAATGCGGCATTGAAATAGTATTTAGAAGGGGGGAAAAAAAGAAAGAGAGCTAGGAATTGGAGCAATTCTTTATTCAGGCAATAATTATACAAATTAGATCTATGAAAGCCAGAGAATGACTGTGCCTTGAACCCTGTCTGTGTGCATAGAACAATGGGGAAATTAATAATTAAATCTATCACATATGCTCATAATTCAATACAAAAGATACCTCAGTAGTTCAAACGCTCCTGTATTTTCATTTGAATAAGGCTTTCACACATTCTCCTCATTATATATGTATTATATTTTAAATTTAACAGCTTATTTTGTTGCCTTTATGTTTGAATTAATAAGGGCACACTTTAATGCACTAATGGGGAATTGCATTAGCTGGCTTTGCAGACTAAAACTTTGAAAAATCTCCAGTTTCCCCAAGGGTGAAATCAATTTGCCCCAGAACGTGTTGTCTCACAGACACATCTGGAATCTGGGAAGAATAGCTCCCCTCTACAAGCTTCTGATTTGGACCTCTGTATCTGAAAGAGGCTCCCCAGAGTCAAAACCTTTGCTAAATTGAACAGACCCATCAAGATCGAATTCTGGATTTGGCAGCCTCTTAGGCAGCTAACATGGTTTCCATGCCTGGCCCACGTTATTTTTCCCGAGAGCAAAAATAATTTTCTTATGAAAAAGTAAAGGTTTATTTTGAATCCAATCATTCATTTTCTCTTTTTTGCTTTCTCACTCCCTCTCTCCCTCTGGCTCCCTTCACATCCTTATGTTTAACTCTTCATACTACATCTGAACCACAGAGAGCAGCAAAGAAAGGAAGTTAGAGTAGGAAAGAGAGAGAAAGGAAAGTATATCTTATGGTGGGTAATGTGGGGTCAGAGGGCGCCACAATTGCTGGGGCATGAGGTGCCAGTTAACAGCCCCAGAATTACTGGAGTTCCAAGGAGAGGGGGAACATTGGTTGAACTGGAACACTGAAATCCAAGGGAGAAAAGTGAGTTCACAAAGCAGGGGCCCCAATTACCTAGAAAATGGAGTGACTCCACTGGGGGACTGAAGGCGACGGATATAATCTATGCACAGATCCATCCGTCTGCAACTCAGAAAAGAGACAAAGAAGTCAGTAGCTGAGAGACAGAGAAAGAGAGGAAGCCTAACCAAATGCTCCTATTTCGGTGCGAAGCGGCTGCCAGCACCCCAGGCTGCCCAGGCTCGCGAGGAGGCGCTTGCCACTGCTGCCGCCGCAGGATGACAAGGAGTTTTGTGCCTTCGGAGGAGCGCCAAATCCAATGATGCTAATTGCATTGCAGATTTCTAGCATCATTAGCAATTCTTAAAATTACATTTGCCCTGCTTAAGTTCTCTATTTCCAGCTTGGTATACGAAGGGGGCAGGTCTCTGAAGGGGATATGGGTTACAGAGAAATTCAATTGGACACACTGGCTTCAGGTATGCAGGTGGAGGCTGGCCAGTGGGGATTCACAGACCAGGAAAAATGCTTGTTTGTCTTATTTTAAATGCTGATTGCCGGGAGAATAAACTAAACCGGCAGCTAAACGGGCCTTAAAGGAATGCTGGGAATTTTGGAAAGAAAAAACCCCTTGCCGAATAACGGTTGGAACTAGCCCTGTGGGTCCTATGGTGACAAACACCATCCAAACACCCCAAGCGATGGAGTAACTTGCACTTGGAATAGTTGGTACAGAAATAACCACTTCTCCTCTCTCCTTTTGTTTGTATTTAAAACAAATGAATAAAATCCAGATGAGTTGATGTTTTTGCTTTGTTTGTTTGTTTCCTTAAAGAGAACACATTTGCTCATTAGGAAAGCTAGACAGCCAGCCCCAGAAACAAAAGCCCGAAGGCCACGTCTCTTTTTGCAGGGACACTCCCCCAACACTTCCCAGCTCAAGCATCTCAGCCCTGCTGAGAAGGAAAAGGGACATCCTGAGAGCAGAGCAGAGGTCAGAATCTGCCTCTCCCTAGACGGTGGCTCCAGACACTGCAGCTCTGTGCAGCTGGGACGTCCACTGTGCAATCAGTGAGAAGCGACCAGTACCACACCCTCAGGAGGTGGCTTCTACTCTGATCTAGCAACAGAAAGGCAGCCGGATCCTGGGTATTTTTCCCAACAATTTACACCATGTAATTAAATTACTAAGCATATGCGTATATATATATACCCACACACATACATAGATACACATGCACAAACATGCACATACATACACACACTTAGCAATGTATGTTATATCTACTGCTCCATGTATATACACACACATATAGGAGGAATGTATAGTTTTGATTGGGCCCTCTTTTAATAGTAATTAAGCCAGTTTTAATGAAATACTGTTTAAGGCTGCTGGCAAGCAAAGGAGCCATCTTTTGCAGAGCATGAATAAATTGAGTCACACGTACAAGAGGATGGCTAGCTGTATCAGTCACGTTTGTAGTATTTACTCATAAATGAGCTCAGTTTACAAACTCTGACTTTCACCAGAAGCTAAGCGATGGACTTGCTGCCACGTGCAGGTCCATTCCAATGAGATGGTACAGCAATATCTGGTGTCCCAAAATATTTTTTGAAAGGGAGAGGCCTGTGTGAAATCCCCGTGGTACACTTGAGGAAGCTGACATGCCCCTGAGTTACACCATTTATCTCCAGTGGCGTGGCTACCTCAGGAATCCCTCTTCAAGAGTCCTGGGAAGGAAAAAAAATTTTTTTAAATGCCAGTTACCCTCTTTTCCTTTCTAGCAAGGAGAGGACATCATAGCCCATAAAACAAAGGCATACACTCATAATTCAGAGAAAGTTACTCCTAACCCCAAACAAGGGGGGAAAAGCAGGTACCTCTGGATGTCTGTAAAATCAGTTTGGTGAGAGACTACAGCAATGGCTTCTATTTGATCATGCTAACAGCTATCATAGTTTAGCCTTCCTTATCTGCCCAGAGAGCACTTCACATACATATTAGTTCATAATCGTCACCACAACCCTATGAGGTAGGCAGTAGTATTACCATTTTACAGAACAGGAAACCGAGGCTCAGGAAGTGAAGTAACTTACCCACAATCCCAGAGCTCTCAGACCCAGAGACAGAATTCAGACATCGCAAGACCCGCAAACACAGGGCCCTGGTTCTTGTAACCCTTCCTGGTCCTCCCTTTCCCTTTTTCTTCTGCCAACTCTTCACGCTCTATCTAGCGTCGATTTGGCCTCACAGCTGAGGCTTAATGTAGCTGAAATTTCCGTCAACTTGCCAGGCCTGCACTCCTAGGACATTGTACTTACTAGTAAAAAGGCAAATTCTGAGGAAGGAAGGGAGGGAGGGAGAGAGGGAGGAAGGAGAAAAGAAACTGCCCTTATCCTCAAATCCCTTCCAGATCTGATGGCCCTAGTAAACAGGAAAAGAAGGATACCTGAAGTGTGCTTTCCGCCCTGAGAAGGAAGGAAAGAGACCAGACTTGCCTTATTTCCTGATTCTACAGAATCGGGGAGTGGAGGGACGCCGTGGTGTGGGGAGGAGCCCGGGATCCGGCCTAGATCAGTGCCCCGCGGGATCAAGACCCGTGAGGGGTGTTTGGAGGAAGGAGCCGAGAACTGGAGGAGCGAGCGGGAGCTGGGACCACCGGAGAAACCAGCGGGGCCGGGAAGCCATTTGTGCAGATGGGGCAGAGGAAACGGGCGAGGTGGAAAGGGCGATGCAGACAGGGAGGTGAAAGGACAGCAACTGACTTTGAAGTGGGGAAGCTTTATTGTGATTTGAGAGGCAACTGGGCATCCGTACGGGATCCCAGGAGAGGAACCGAAAAGCGGAGGCGGGCCCTGGGCTGCGGCGGCCGCGCCCGGGCACCGCTCCCTGCCCGCCTCCAGGGGGCGCTCGCGGCGGCAGGGCCGGAGGAGACGCTGGTCCGGGACGCGCCGGGCTGAAGAGCATCGTGACACCTCCGGCAGGCACTGAGACGCCCTCCTGCTCCACGGTCCCCACGGCAACCTCTCTAGGCCGATTCGGAGGCGCCCGTCATGCAAGCGTAATTTGTATCACGTCTGCAGCCTTTTAAAAATAGAAAGATGGGGAGGTATATTTAGCGCCCCCAAACCCTCGTAACGATGCCACTCAAAGCAAATGTACCGTTAATGACATAGGAAGTGGGTGGGAGGGGAGACGACGGATGAGGAACAAACAAGCTTAGCCCCTTTGGTGTTTAAAATGCTGAATGGGAGAATCCTAACACCAAATGGAGCATGACTCCCATCGCCAGGCAGGACAACACCAGGCCTTCCCCCAGAGAGGAGTCGTCCTTTTAATGGGAGGACAGTGTGGCGAGAGGTGGCCAGCCTGACCCTGTGTGGAAACCCCGAGAATTCCGCGGCGCCCAGGCGAGTTCTCCCCGGCGGCGACCGCGCCTCGGGCCGCGAGGATGTTCCTTTGGCGCCACCTAGTGTCCGAGGCGGAGACAACGCCCTGGCGAGGGCTGCAAGGGCCGGCTGACTCCAGTCCTGAGACCTCAGACTCAGGCCCCGACCTTGTCATCCTGTGGACCAAGTAATACCCTTCGGCTGAGCAAAAAGTCTCCCAAGACTCCTGTTCCTGCTGCTACCAAATAGAAAATAAATAGAAAATTTGCCAGAATGAGTGGAATAAATGACGCTCCCTCTGGATGAGACATCCATGAGGTGATGTCTGGTTTTTCCTAAATACAACGGCAAGTCGATTATTAATTTATCCCGAAAAAATATAGACGCTGTCATCGTATAAATAGGAGTCCGGAGCAGAACTGAACCTCAGACCCTCTGGAGGGGCTACCTCTGAGAAACACTGAATTAGAACTTTGGGTGGGACAAAGATGACTTTTTACTTTTTATTTAATGGTAAACTGAAGACCTCCAGAGAGAAATATCCTACAGCGTAATGGAAAGAAGAGAGATCTGGGTTCCAGGATACTAGGGTTCAGACGTTGGCTCTGCCCCCAAGTATCTGTGTGACCTTGACCAAGGGCAACCAGTTTTTACCTCTCACAACAGTGCTCTGAGGTCCGAATTGTTATCTCCACATGATAGATGAGTCAATATGGGCTCCTGGAGGTTACCCAAGGTCAGAGAGCAGGTCAGTATCAAAGCCAAGCTTCAAACCCAGGTCTGTTCAACTCTAAAGAGCACATTCCTTTCACCTAAGACCTTGAATCCCTCTGTGCTTTGGCTTCCCCATCTACAGTACGAAGGGGCTGTGTCAGGTGGTCACTTGGTCCCTTCCACAATCAGCAAATTCTGATCTAAGGTCTCTCTAGTCCCTTAAAACCCACTTTTAGTGCTCACAAACCCTGTGCTGATAACAAAAGGGCCTTTAAAAAGGATTCATCCATCTATAAAAACCATTGGATTTTATTTTCAGTTATGGGCAGGAGAACACCAAAACAGACATGTTGGAACATCGAACCTCCTCTGAAATTTAGGATGGTGGGGAAAGTGGAGAAACTCTATGGGGGCTGGAGTGACAACTTATGGATCTGTGGCAGAAACAGACCTGCAGGGCACTGCTTATCTCTTGAGCCACTGGCCTCCCAGCGGATAATTGCCTTCTGATCACTGTTTAGACTTGATAAATACATGAAATCAGGCAGCAAACAGTTTATCTGGCTACCAGTTCAGATCTGGACAGAACTAGATTAAGGAGTCAGGCATATTTGCAATAACCTCGGAGATAAACCCTTCCTATCTGAAGCAGTTTATCTCCTCAAGGGTTGTGTTGCCCAGTAACTACCAACACCAAAAGAACAAAGGGAGAGACACACCAAAGGGCTCCAAATCAGCTTGGAACCCTCTCTTCCCACTGACCCTCGGCAGGTCACTAGCCTGAGAGCCAGGGGATGGGGCTCTGCCCTTGTCTGGAAAGCCTGGGGAAACATGTGGGCGAAGTAGCCACCCCAAAGCCAAGGTTACCTGACTCCGAGGTCAAAGTTTTCTTCACAGGCTCTTCCCCTACCTCAGAGGGGCAAGCTAAAGGAACTTCAAATGTCCCCAGCAAAGATAAGACCAGGAACTGCAGCTTTGATCTTGGACCCTACTTGGCCACGAACTTACCATGTGACCAACGGCATGTTCAGACTTCTCTGGATCTGTTTCCTCAACTCTAACTCAGGGCTTAAAGCTAAATAATCTCTAAGACCCTATTGAGGCATTCCGTGGACCAGAATCAAACCCTGCCCTTTAGGGTTTCAGAGGCCACAGGCTTCACTGAAGTACCATCTCCCTCACTTACGTTCTTCCTCAGTTCCCTTCCCAGCCTAAACTCCTCTCATTTCCTGGCATTCCCCTCTCGTTCCCCAGTCACATTCCTCCATCCTCAAGCTCCTTCTGACTGGCTCTACCAGGCAGCTGAGGAGCACTTTCCGTGGGTTGCAGACGCACCTTTTATTTTCCATCTGTCATCAAGAAGTGGCCACCCATTGCCCATTCCCTCCTCCCACTCTTCTACCTTCCCACCAGCAGACTCTTCAGCTTCTACAGTGTTCTGTTGGGGGATGGCTGGAGTCTTCCTCAAACAAGATGACTTGGGGTCAGATACTGAACCAGCCCACCCTCAGACCCACCTCCCTCCCTCACACCCAGCCCTGAAGCAGGGGCTCCCATTAGGAAAGCAATGGGCTCAGCAGGGCAGCAACTCAAAGTCTTTGTCACCTGCCCTGAAGCCCTGGCCTGACACCATCTCTTTAAAAAAAAAAAAAAAATCCTGCGGAGGGAGGCCTCCTGGGGACCCATAATTGAGCTATATTCCAGGAAAGAACTTGTATAAGAAAGGAATAAAGCATTGTTTTTCCAAGAGCCTTTTCTCCCTAATCTTGCACCTTATTTTCCCTGTGGTTGTAGGAGAGACAGGGAAAGAGTGCAGTCGGTCCTCTGCATCCACGGATTCAACCAACCGTGGATCAAAAACATTCAGGAAAGGGCTTCCCTGGTGGCGCAGTGGTTGAGAATCTGCCTGCTAATGCAGGGGACACGGGTTCGAGCCCTGGTCTGGGAAGATCCCACATGCCGTGGAGCGACTAGGCCCGTGAGCCACAACTACTGAGCCTGCGCGTCTGGAGCCTGTGCTCTGCAACGGGAGAGGCCGCGACAGTGAAAGGCCCGCGCATCGCGATGAAGGGTGGCCCCCACTTGCCGCAACTAGAGAAAGCCCTCGCACAGAAACGAAGACCCAACACAGCCAAAAATAAATAAATAAATAAATTTATTTAAAAAAAAAAAAAATTCAGGAAAAAACAAATTCCAGAAAGTTTTGAAAAGCAAACACTCCAGCAACTATTTACATAGCATTTACATTGTACTAGGTATCATAAGTAATCTAGAGATGACTTAAATTATACAGGAGGAAGTGTGTAGGTTCTATACAAATACTACTCCGTTTTATATGAGACTTGAGCAACCGAGGATTTGGGTATTCACGGATTTGTTATCCACAGGGGATCCTGGAACCAATCCCCCAGGATACTGAGGGATGACTGTACTGCCTTTTTCTGGAAAGAGAAATCCCAGAGGGTTGAGAACAGAACAAACATTCTGTCATCTTTGTGGTGACAGAATGATCTCCTTCTCTCAGAGCTCCCCCGCTGCGCTGGCCTCACAATAAGCATGTAGCCCATGCTAGTTAATGAGTGGATGCAGCGTTCTGATGGATTTACTCAGCATAGAGGATTACAAAACGAGATGCCAGCAACGGCTAACCATGCCACCCCACCCTTCAGGGCAACCCGCAGCCCTCCTCCTCCCTCTCAGCCCAGCCTCACTCCAAAGCGATGGGAGGAAGCTAGTATGTGCCCTCTAAGGAAGCCGCTCTCCTACCCTCCAGGGCCAGTGTGCCGCCCGGGTGCCTCTGCTCTCTGCCTTCCTTCTGAGCAATGATTCATGGCAGATATTAGGGAGAAAACAGCATCCTGCAAATCTTTCTACCATTTCTCTTATCTTTACAGAGTTCTTATTAAGCAGTATCTTCAAACTTATTTATGTGATGTCATGCTAGGAAGCAGTGTTGTCAACATGCCACTTTCCATGAGCGCTGAATTCAGTAGAAATAAGAGCCAAATAAATGCCACAGAGTCTCCATGCAGACTCTTCTCTATGCATGGCTGGAAGCCTGGATATCCACAGACAGAGATAGGGAACCCCTGAAGATAATCAGATAACGGCAACTTTTGCTTCCTGCGCAGTTGAAGAGCTCTCCTTTCCTCTCCTGCTCTGGAGTGACTAAGGCAGGGAGGCCGGCTGCTTGCTGGAGCACAGACTCAGTATGCTCTCAGAAGCCAGCTCAGAGGTGGGGACACAGAATCACGGGGGGCTGCCCATTGCCAAAGAGCCAAGTCATTACCCTCTACTTCACGTTTTTGTGAGTTCTTTTTTGTGTTGTAAAAGACACATATATGTCTTTTATCCCTGTTTTCATATTGAAAATGGGCAGGAGGAAACAGGAAGGGGAAGTAACTAGCCTTGGGACACGTCAAGTGCCAAGCACAGTCCTGGGAACTTGGCATTTTGCCCAAGCCCTCCAACCTGGGCCAGTGGGGAAAGGGAATGGGCATCACCTCTTCTTTCATGTTTGAATAAATGCTCATATTTGCAAATGGCTTGAACCACAACCACATATAGTGAGAGAGCATCCCTCTGAGATCACCCCTTTCTTCTGGTCAGGTAGGCCTCTCTTCATCCTCCGTTACTTCCATCATGCCATCCCCTTGCCTGCAGTGCCTTTCCACTCTCCACACCCTCATTCTCAACCCACTTCCTCTTTTCAGGACTCGTTTAGACATCATCCTCAAGAAAGCTTCCCTGATTCTCTCCTGTCCAATTCAGTCTGGTTGGGCTGCCACATGCATAGACCTCTTGGACCACAATTGTCACCACTGTGTTGTAATACTCTGCTTGTTTTTCTCTTCCCCAAGTTACTGTGAGCTCTCTGAAGACAGAGTCCGGTTCATGTTTGCATCCCTAGCATCTATTGGTTGAATTCTAGGCCACCATGTGCCCAAACCACCCCCTCTGTATTCTAAGAAAAAGATGCCTTTCTGGAAGACAGCAGGCCCATCCCTCCTACCCACCCCATAATATACTCTCTGCCTCCAAGCAAGGCTTGACCAGCGTATGACTCCCTTGTTCAAATCAGAAAAAGATGCTCCTTCCTTGTAGTGGACATGGCCCTACAGCAAGGGGCGAGGCTTGGCAAGGAGAACATGAGCTGGACTTCTGTCTCCCCAGGCCCCTTTCTACAGGCAACCTGGACAACTGTATTGGGCGGCCCTGGTTGAGTCCATCATTCAACCATGAGCATAGTGACGACTTCCCCTGACCTCTGGCTCAGGCTCTGAGATACCAGGCTGCCTTTTTACCCTGCTTCCCACCACTCTCCACCTAATCACAGCCTCTTGTGAAGTGAATAGCGTGTGTCCAAATTCCCATCACCCCATGAAACCCAAACACAGAACCCGGGAGGGAGACTGAAGAGGTCCTACTTCTTCCAGGCCCGTTGCTGGCCTCTGTTTGGGCCTGGCCACGTGGACTCATTTGCTTGGCTGGTTTGGAGCCTTTGGCAGATGAAAGTGCTCGGATAGTGTATATGTGCTGTTCATCATTAAACCTCCCCTTCAGGGTTTCTTGCCACCTTTGGTTTGTGTCTCAATCTGGAGCAAATTTAAGCAAAAGTTTAGGACACCGTGCTCCCTTGCTCTAATTAATAATTCATAATAAAAATTTAATCAAGGCATAAGCTTTCGTGGAAGGTTATAAAACACTTTTATTTGCCCTGGAGATCAGAATGACTGCTTTCTAAATCTGTGAAATGACTTTTTTTCCCCCAAATGAGGAAATTTTACTCTCAACTGTAAATTTCAGCTGTTTGCCATATGTAACCACAGAGAATCTGTTTATTGACTTAGTATATTAGAAGTAGTTAGGCAGGAAGAAAAATAAACCCAAATTCCAGACAGGAGAAAGTGTGGGGAAGGAAGGAAGGGCCGGAGTTGGAGTGGAGCCTCAGAGAATCACAAGGAGACAAAGGGCTGAACTCACCTCCCGAAGGAGAGGAGGGGAGAGTAAGAGACTGGGAGACAAAGGAATCAGTGCCTGGTAATCACAAGCTATTCAAGATCTTTAGAGAAATAAGCAGAGAATGTGATGGGAAAATGGAGCAGTGAAAGGATATCAGACACTGGCAGGGCCCCCAGAGGGACGGAGTCTTGCTTGTTAAAGTCTGTATTGTGGGACAGGTTTCCACCCACCTGGAATCAAAAAAAGGAATTTTTGCCTAGTGTCCAAGGGAGGGTCTGGGCAAGAGGAACTCAAACCCCCATCTGCGGACAAAGCCGAACCACTAGGAAAGCAACTTAAAAATACAGATTCTTTGGTTTCCACGTTAAATGCCTCTCAAAGCTCTGCATGTGCAACCAAGTTTGGGAACCAGTGGTCCAGAAGACCTTTCAAGGATCAGCACTAACTCTGAGATTTTAAAAAATTAGATCAAGAGAGGAAACACAAAATTGGTGCAGAAGAGCTGGGTAGCATCTGAGGACTGAGGTAATTATGTATAATAATCAGTTCTCCAGAAGAATTATGATAATAATAACATGTTATTAAGGGTGTGGTTACCCCCCTTAATCTGACAACAATCCAGAGAGAAGGGAGTTACCATCCCCAGTTTACAGAAGAGGAGATGGAGTCTCCAGAGAGGTGAAGTGACTGGCCACACTGCTGGTAAACAGCGGGGATGGGTTTGGGGGTCTTCTGAATACAGATTCCCCCCTCAACCCTTATAGCCTGTGTAGATCGGTCCTGCTTACGGCCTGCATGGATCACCTCCTTGCAGTTAGATGACGTATAATGAGGAGGTTTGAAGGTGGTGATGGTTATAAGGAGAAGCCCTACGGACCCCAACCTACGCTGGCTCAGGCTTTGAGGACAGCTCAGAATGAGCCAAATCAAATGGACCCCTCAGGGCCTAATGGCCACCAACAAATTTCTCATGTGGAAACATAACTCCAGTAAAAACAACTCAGATCCTAGCTTGGTAGCATTAGCTTTAAATACTCCAACCCTGGCCTCAGCCCCAGTGCTATCCCCTAACTTCCTCTGCACCCTGGTCAGTGCGGCTAGCCCACACCAGCATGCAAATCACATATATCTGAGAAACAGTGCAAAGTGGAGTCCCTGAGGGAGGGAGGTATTGCAAGTGTTTGTGCATCTGGTTATAAGAAAAGTCCCTGGGCTTCTAAGCCATGGGCTGAATGCACTGCCTTCGGAGTGAGGAAGTCAGTGCAGAAAAGACCAGCAGCGGCCTGACAAGCTCTCCAAGGCCGTGGCACCATGTGCATCCCAGCAAGGATGGACCCGACCACACGGACTGGCATCCTGCTGGCCTGGAGACCCCACTTCACTGAGTGCATGGTCCGACCCCCTAAATCCTTCCATCACCTACTGTGGGTATTTTTAAATGTGCACCCTTCCTTGTTACAAAGGGGTTGGAGACACCTTACAGCAGAAACGCCTATACGATAAACTACAGGTAGGTTAGAAATAAAAAGAAAATGGAACAAAAGATGTGACTACAACAAAAATCCCAATCACATATGCTTATTGTGCATCAGGCATAGATTTGGCTTTGTTTTCTAGCTGCCATGGCCAAACAAAAGGTTGAGGGTGGGCATGGAGAGGATATGATTTGTTTGAGAATTCAGTGGCCATAATAAGAGAAGAACAAACCAGGCCTGTGAAATGAGCCAGTCACAAGAGGACAAATACTAAAGTCCCCTACACACGAGTTCTGTTCCAAGAGCACGTTCATAAGTCCAATTTGTTCATAAGTCCAACAAAGTTAGCCTAGGTACACAACGAACATAATCGGCTATATAGTACTGTACTGTAACAGGTTTATAATACTTTTCACACAAATAATACATAAAAAACAAACACACACACAAAATAAAGAAAACATTTTTTTATACTAATTTTTTTTTTTAATAATTCTTTATTTGATTTATTTATATTTGGCTGTGTTGGGTCTTCGTTTCTGTGCTAGGGCTTTCTCTAGTTGTGGCAAGCGGGGGCCACTCTTCATCGCGGTGCGCGGGCCTCTCCCTATCGCGGCCTCTCTTGTTGCAAAGCACAGGCTCCAGACGCGCAGGCTCAGTAATTGTGGCTCACGGGCCCAGTTGCTCCGCGGCATGTGGGATCTTCCCAGACCAGGGCTCGAACCCGCGTCCCCTGCATTGGCAGGCAGATTCTCAACCACTGCGCCACCAGGGAAGCCCCCAAGAAAACATTTTTAATTTTACAGTACAGTACCTTGAACAGTACACTAGTACAGTACAACAGCTGGCATACAGGGCTGGCATGCAAGTTCGCATCTTTGAAAGTTTGCAACTTGAAGGTTCGTATGTAGAGGACTTACTGTATATGATTCCACTTATGAGGTACCTGTAGTAGTCAGATTCACCAAGACAGAATGTAGAATGGCGGTTTCCAGGGGCTAGGGGAGAAGGAAATGGGAAGTTAACATCTAACGGGTACAGGGTTTCAGTTTGGGAAGATGAAAAGAGTTCAGGAGATGGACAGTGGTGATGGTTGCATAATATGGTGAGTGTACCTAACGCCACTGAACTGTAAACCTAAAAATGGTTAAGATGGTAATTTCTATGTTATGTGTATTTTACCACAATTTTTTAAATTTATAACTTAAAAATGAAAAAAAAAGTAAACACACAAACAAAATACAACCACGCCCTTAGGAAAAGCTAAACTGCTTCTGGTACTAAGATCAGGAAGAAGTTTCTCCTTAGAGAGTCACCATGGGAGACTGTAAGATTGTAAGAGATGGCCTCACAACATGCTAACAGGAGATGCACTTCCCAGCCTTCAGTGTGGGTTGACGGCTTGACAGTAAGATGCAGTTCATATACAGTAGGGTCGGGGGATAGCATGCAGTCCAGACAGGCACGCTGTTGGCTCAGGGAGGCCGGAGAAGCTGTGGCCCATGTGGCCGTGTCCTGCACGGCTCCAGCATGGGGGACCTTGTGGCAGCACCACGGTTGCCCAGGGTAAGTGAGATTTGCAAATAATGCCACTAGACCACCCACTCGAGTTAACGCTGATGTGAGGCTGGTGTCCCCAGGTTCTGCAGCCATCAAGGCTGAACTCTGCCCTTAACTCAGCATCCATGCCCGGAGGCTGCAGGAAAGCCAGTCTTCAGTGTGTCCCTCCCAACCCAGGTAAGTGCCCCAGGAGTATGTTCACATTCTAGAGTTCAGTTCTGTTTGTCACTTGTCATATTGCTCTGGACTGTGTCCCATTCCGTCTCAGTCCCGCTGGATCCCCCCAGCATAAACACAGGCCCCTCCCCTACAGCAGAACATAATCAAGACCAACCTATAACAGTGATCAAGATTTTCTGAGAGCTTAAAGATAGCACAAAATAGAAACAAAAAGCTTAAACCCTGGAGGTAGGGAGTCTGAGCTATATTTGTCCTTAGCCCCTAACTTGCCCCACGTTTCAGGGTCAGCCTACTTTCCCCCAATTAAATGCTATGTCTGTGTCCCCTTCACCTAGAACCTAGGTTCCCCAGTTCCTTTCAGGGTCCAACAAGAAATAGAAGCATCTCAGGCTGGCCTCCAAGTCAATGCCATAGTAATCTCAGAGATGCAACTCTTCATACAGAGGAGGCAACCCCTCACAGTGTTTTACGGAGCCCCCTCCGGAGACACCTATGGAGCTCTTTATCTCAAATATCTTCATTCCGAATAGGCTGTACTTGATCATGATCGAATGCCCATTACAGCGTTTCCTCTGAAATAAAGCGCTATTTCCCTCAACGATGAATCAAAGAGTTGCAATGAGTATGTCCCCATTTCTAGTTATCATGTGTCCAAAATTGTGGGCGCCATCTAAATTCCAGCAACACCCTCACCCCGCTTCTACCGCAGTGGAGCAGAAGGGGCCGGCCTGATTGCTTCTGCCCGCTCCTTCTGGCAGTGGGTAAGATTGCTTTCAGGCTTTGTGGCTTGGTAATTTTTGGACTCATTTGCAAAGCAAATGCAGACTATTAAAATTAAGGTTCAGTGATGTGGGGCGCTAGCTGAGGATTTCTTTTGTTTGCTTTGTTTGAAAACCACAGTCTTGCTCTGCAAGATCTAGCAAGAGGGCCGAAAGCTTTTATTCACTGTATTCTACTCCTCCCAGTGAAGCTTTCTTTGATGGACATGTCCTAATGGAAGGGGCCATCAAGATGGGGTGGTTGGCTGGTGGCAGTGGAGTGCCAGTGCCATTAGGGACAGGCCAGGCTGGAAAGTTGGCCTGGCCTGGGCACTGGTCTCTGTGCTGGTGTTATTGGTCATGGTCCCCAAGGGGGAGGCTTTAGGTTCTGATTCCTCTTAGTGAAATTTGGGGTAGAGTGTTTGGTCAACTTCAAAGCCGCATGCAACTCCCTCAGATCAGTGTTTCAGACACAACCCAAGTCTGATCCAAATGTGGAGGATGGGGGCAGGGAGGGGCGCTGCCGTGTTCGACTTAGTTTACTCTTGGCAAAACAGATCTTCCCAAGTCTCATGAGGGAAAAAGCAGCTTAGACAGACAGAAACAGGCTCTGAGGCCCTTCGGACATCAAATAACACTAGCAAAACAACATTTAGATGAGTTAAGTGTAAATCAATCAGAAACATATGGACTACATTTCCCTGAAAATACACAGGGGTTTACAAATTACAGGCGCAGGGGTTTGGCGAAATGCAATTCAAGTTTTGCCAAACCTAAAATGTTTGGAGAAGATTTAAAGAAAGTAGACTGACCCCAAATGCCTTCAACTCTGCTCATCCCTGACACTGATAATATCCCACACAACCACAAGCATTTAAGTGCACGGGTTTTAAGAGATTTATATGTTGAATAAACTTAACTACTCACAAGAAGCTGATATTCTTTTCCAAATGAAAAGAAAGCTGAAACTGCCCAGTGACCCGCTCACAAAATGGAATAAACATCTACGTTTTGAGTTGGGCCAAGGAGATATACCTACACGCTTAAACTAGCAACAAAATGGAATCGTCTAGGCTTTCTAGCCTATAATTGCATATTCACAGAGCACTGGCTCTGCTTTTCCCCAGCCCGGGTCTGCCTTTGCACGACTGGTGGTATGTGTCCATTTGCTGTGTATGTGGACAATGTGTTGATAAATACAGTAGTACCTCCATTGCATGGTGACTCTCCCACATGTGGCAGTGGGCCAGGAGGCATTTCTGTCTGGAAGGAAGGTTGTCCCAGTGGAATCAGGGCACCCAAGATCCAAATGTTTAGGTTTTCAGACTCAAACGTGAAGCTATACAAGATTCGGTGGACCGCGCCCTGAGATGAGATCAAGTCCCCAGACTGGATGGGGGACAAGGAGAGCAGCGGGAAAATCAGAAGACTCTGATGAGGGTCCCGCCTCTCAGGACCGAGGGGAATGAGGAAAACCACAGAGGTTTGGGGGCGGAAGAACAAAGGACACCTCTGCCCTTCCCCCTACGCCCCCAGACAGCAAGCGCCAGGGGACTGCTCCGCCCCATCCCCGCATGCGCAGGAGCAGCGGCGTGGGAGGGACTCCTGGCGCCCCCAGATGGAGAGCCCTGTGACAGCACCCTGCCCTCCCCGCGCCCCCGGAGTTCCCACAACCCAGGCGCCCTATAGGAGGGAGGGAGAATCCCCCCAGGCCCTCCAAGGAGGCGGGAAGTAGCAGAAAAGAGTCAGTTCTGTTCAGGTCTTGCCACAGGGAGTGAGCTAGCGCAGCTGGAACCCTGTGTCGGTCAGAGACCGACGGGAATGGCCGGGAGGATGCAGACGTGGGAGGCTGGCGTGAATGGGTGACCGGGTCAGAGGTCCCCTCTCTACAGTCCCTGCCACCGCCCCCAGCCTCCCACGCCCACTGCTGCTGCGGCAGTAACGAGCCATCCAGAAGGGGGACCCAATCCCCAGGGATAGAAAACGATCCAGCAGTAACCGAAATTGTCCGCCACCCGGCAGAATGGGATTTGAAATGGAACTGGCATTGATTTGAACAAAAATTCACGTTTCTTGCACACTGGAGCTGTGGTCCTAGATTCATGCCCTCTCCCCGGGTGGGTGAGGTGACAAAGTTGGTCAGAGGCAGCGTGCCCTTTGGACTGTGCAGGACCCACCCTGACCTCTAGGAGGCGGTCAAAGCTTCTCCTACCTCACTCCATCCCAAGGAGGAAAGAAAAGGGACTCATCTGGGGGTCCTCAGCGGGGCTGAGGAGGTGGGAGGGGGTGGGAGAGGGCGCAGGTGTCAGCTGAGGAAGGGATAGTCAGCAGACCTGGAGCACGTGGGAAACCCCCTTCCATCATTTCTCTCCTCACGGAATCCCACGCCTCTGAGCAACTGATGGAGGGAGACGGGGTCCAGAGACAGGAGAACACCTCTACCCACCCTCCACGCCCCTCCTCCAAGAGAAGGCCTGGAAGCAAGCCCACCCACGCCCGCAATACTCAGTGAGGCTGAGAAGCTGGGCCTCTCTTGTTTCCTCACGTCATTGGGGCTGGAACCTTCCTTCTGCCTTCAGAGGCCCTCAGGGCTAAGGCTGGGCAGGGGCACAGGCCAGGGGCTGGGAGGCCAGGCAGGTGCCTCCAGCAGGGAAGATCAGCGCCTGGTATTTCACTGAACAGGGTGGGAGTTGGGTTTCCAGGCAGAGAAAATGCAAACAAGAGCAATAAAAAATACACGGGACATAAATTTTGTGTGCGTGTGTCACTTAAAATCCCATAGTGGGGATCGCTGACACGGGGTTTGGGGAATTCTGCATGTTGGTGATTGGAAGTAGGGACAAACTGGCCACTCAAAAATGAACAGAAAATTGGCTTCCTTTGTCCGTTAGGCAGAAGCTGGAATTTGTCCTTAGGGCAGAGGTTTTCCTCCTTCTGGGGGTTCCCTATAGTGACTCTCTGGGTTGTACAGGTGTCAGGCAAGTGCCTCCTCTGGTTCTGGCCTTGGTGAAGTTCTCCATATGCAAAGAATGTACTTCAGATCAGAGTGTTAGGAGCAGAAAGTCTTCGTTACTGAATAATTCCGGACAGCCACTTAATAGGAAACTACTTAAGGGGATCTTTTATAATAAATAGGAAGGGAAAAAAAGGTGATTGGGGCTTGAACTTGAAAAAGAAAACTCTAAATTATGAAATTAAGCTTTGAAAAAGCTTATATTGAACACAATTTCAATTATAATTACATATACACATTCTTAAGCTGAAAAAAAATGAGCCCTTTATTTTAGAAAAAAATTTCAAAATATTTGTACAGTAGCACTGTGTCCTTTGCTTTGTAGTTTACTTTCATAGCCAATCTTACTTGAAGGGCCATTTTTACAAAAGTATGCAAGAGCTTTATGAGTTTTCCTAAAGACTTCTCATAGTGGTTTGATAGATATATTTTTCCTTTTGAGGGGCCTCTGGGGTCACTCTCTCTGCTGATTCTTAATTTTTCCTGTTGTTAACTGGCACACCTCCATCACACCCCTATTTTTAATTGCTATGATTTGAGCAATTCTCCAACTTCATTCTCCTTGATCTTTTGCAAGATTTGAAATTTGACTCTGAAATAGATTTGCTTAGCTTGCATTGTCCTATCAGATGTTTATAATACCCACAGACATCAGGAGACTGAGCCTAAAAGGGCTTCGTGAGATGGGTGGGGGATAGGCCACGGTGGCTGTCTATGAATAAATATTTTTGTTATCATGACTTTCATTTCCCTACACAACCTTGTAACTACAGGGACTCCAATAATGAATATTTGAATAACCTCTATAATTCTGTTTATTAAAATAAGGGGAAAAGCACGACATCTCTACAGGAAGAGATGCTATTTTGTGGTTTAAACTCTTCCCTTTCCCCGCTCCTTCCTCTCCTGGCCTTTTAGAGGAGGACATCCAGCGACCTCAGCCTCTAGTCTAGTCTAGGCCTTAAATCGGCAGTTTGGAATAATTCCCAAGCGTTTGCATGAAGTTCGTGGAAGTTCACCAAGTAGGAGCTTGAACAATGACGGGAGGCTGAGGCTCTAGCTGAAAAGAGTGTTCGCTTGCCTGGGTGTCCACGGAGCCAGCAATGAAAACAGTGAGAATGACAACAGAAATAACATAATCGGTATCTTTAACAAGTAAGAAATAAAGGGTGTCATTAGAAAATACTTGTATTTGTTCCCTGCCCCGCTGCCCATTTAGGCCAACCCTGTGAGCTATTGTGCCCTGCATCGCTGTGAAATCTCAGGCACCCTAGAACTTATCCTTTCAGTTGAGATAATTACGTCTCTGGTCACTTCTAATCACAGGAACAGACACAGTTCAGGAACTAACATGTCCAGTTCCGCTTAACAATTCAAAAGACCAACTCACTTCTCCCTCCTGCTTCCAGCGTGGGAGGCAGAGGATGGAGGTCGAGCTCCAAGGGATGAAACTTAAGGGATCTTTGAGAGTGAAGGGGTGGCAGGGTGCGAATGACTGCCCCTGGGGTGGGCGTGGTTATCTTTGACCTTGGCAGGGCGCGGTTCTGAAATTTCTTGTCGAAGCCCGGACACCTTAGAGAGTGGAAGTAGAAAGAGGGGATCTGGAAAATCCCTTGGCAGTCCAGTGATTAAGACTCTGTTCTTTCACTGCCAAGGGCCCCGGTTCAATCCCTGGTCAGTGAACTAAGATCCCACAAGCTGCGTGGCATGGCAAAAAAAAAAAGAAAGGAATATGTATATATTTTTTAAAAAGGGTAGTTTAAACAAAAAAAAGAAAGAGGGGCTCTTGTGTCCTCCTCCGCCCAGATGCTTACACCCCCTTCCATCTCTGGAGTTCTGCAGACCATTCCCCACCCATTTTGGGGTCCCACTGCCCCTATAGAAAGTCCTCTTCGACCTGGAAGACAATTCCAGGCCTCCCTCCCATTGGAACCCTCAGGTCCTTGGGAAACACGCTCACGGCCTGCTGGTGAGGGAGGGGTGTCATCGAACACACAAAAAATTCTTTTGAAAGAAATTTTCTCTCCAATCTTTGCCACTGTTTTGGCCTCTGAATCTTCTTACAGTCAGTCAGCTAATGGTTGGAACACCAGTTCTAGGCCAGCTCCTTTGCATATCCCGCTGTGGTGGCCAGCAGCTCACTACAAAAAACTGGAAGAAATTGGTACTTGTCTTAAGCTGAAAGTACAACAGAAAGGGTCCGTTTTACCATCCTTTTGTAATAACAAAAATAACGATAGCAATAGTAGCTGTCCTCCCCTCCTGTTCCTATAAACTACTGACTATGCTAAGGGCTTATAGGATCATCTCATTTAATCCTACAACAATTCCATGAGGTAGGTACTATTATTAGCCGTATTTTAGAGATGAAGAAAATGAGAGAGAAGTTAATTTGCTGCACATCGCACAGGTGGTAAGAGGAGAGATTCACACTCATATATCTCTCACCACAGAGGATTTTGGAATTCAGAACTTTGACTCTCTCAAGGAGACTCTACTCATGAAAACTGTTGGGGCCAATTAATCACACACTCCGTGTGGTAGGTTTGGGACCAGCTGAGGGATCAAAACTTCCACTCTATTGCTGGAAAAGCTGGGTTGGGGGGATGCGGCTGAACTTATAACCAAACAAGGCTTCCTGCTCCTTCTCCTCTGAGCTGATCTTACCCCCCTTCACACCGTCCACGCCCACCAGTCAGATGCTCACTAATGGAGCCCCCCCAAGTGCACTTGCCATGGGGGGTGGGGGGATGCATGCACAGAGGGGAGGGCAGTCCCCTTGGGGTTCAGCAGATCTCAAAGGCAGACACGTGTTCCATTGCCCCTCCGATAGAAATCATGTTCCAGACTTTCCAGGTTGTCAGGCCAGCCGGTCACATCTGCCTGCTCTGGGAGGACAAAGGGAGGGGCTGAGAGACATGAGGAGTTCCAAGAGGGTTAGTGTCCTAGAACCGGGTCTCTGCTTAGAGAGGAGGATTCTGAGGTCAGGATGGGCCTAGAAACAAGGGAAGAACTCGGAATTGCTCATGTATGTGCCATTGGCTGTAAGGGGCTGGCCTACAAATAGGAAGTTACCTGGAAGAGAAGAGTCATCATCAGCAGAAGAAAGTCTAGGACTTTTCCTTGCTTATGTGACACGTAGGATGATGCAAGGTGTCAACAGCAAATTGGCACTTGCCATTGGTACTTGCCAACTACCTCTATAGGGATTAAATCATGTGCTGCTGCAGCTGGTGATTTTCAACACCCCCTGAAAGAAGTTCAGGGTGGAGAGCAGACATGAGGCCCTCTGTGCTCTGGGAAAACTGGCAGAACGGGTCTTCAGATAGTTAGATATTTTCAGGAGCCGATATCGTGAGCCCAATTCTTGTATCTCCTCAGATCTAGAAAAGCACTAAAATCCTTCATGGTGACGACTGCTCCTCTTGACTAGCAGAAACCTTCTGCAAAAAAATGTGTGCTTGATTGTATGTACTCCCCCTTCACCAAAATCACCTGTATACCGACCTTCGCCCCTGTCTCTTAGGAGCAGTTTCTCAGAACTCTCTGAAATGCTGCCTCCTGGGCTATAGTTCTCATTTTGCCCCAAATAAAACTTGACTCACAACTCTCACGTTGCGCATTTTTTTAGAGTCGACAAAGGGTCAGGCCACAGTGTTCCCATTTTCCACTGCCCCTTACCTCTTGGTTAGAATGTGGTACGAGGCACAGGGACTTGTAGCCACTGAATGTGAAGTTGCATCCATGTTTACGGAAGCACTCAGAGGTTTCGCACATCTCCTGCCTCTTCAGCAGAGGCCCGGTGAGCTAGAGAACCACCCCACCCTCAACCCCAGCCCTGTATGGCTGCTGCAACCAATTGCCACAAACGTAGTGACATAACACAGATTAATCATGTTATAGTCCTTGAGGTCAGATGGCCAAAATGAGTCTCACTGGGCTAAAATCAAGGTGTCATCAGAGCTGTGTTCCTTTCCGGAATCCATTTTCTTACCTTTTTCAGCTTCTAGAGGCTGCCCGTATTCCTTGGCTCATGGCCCCCTTCTGACTTCAAAGTCAGAAACAGCAAGTCGAGTCCTTTTCACGTTGCATCACCTGACACTGATTTTTCTTCCTCTTCCATCTTTTAAGAACCCTTGTGATTACGCTGGGCCCCCCCTGGATAATCCAGGCTACGTTCCTGATTTTAAGGTCAGCTAATTAGTAAACTTAATTCCATCTGCAACCTTAATTCTCCCTTGTTGGGTAGCATCACACATTCACAGGTTCTGGGGATTAGGGCATGGACATCTTTGGGAGGTCATTATTCCCACTAGCGCGCTCCCCTCAACCTTGCCAAGCAGCAGCTGGCGCGCATGCGCGCACACGCACGCACAACATTCCTAAATACTCCTAAAGAGGAAATTTGAACAATGAGCTCATTCATATCTACTGGCTTCTGCATCTGTTACATATGGTCCCTCCTCTAAATAAGGCTGATTTTTACTTTTTCAGACATTAAAGATTCACTGCTTGGTGATTTTTAACCTTATATTAAGTTGGAAAGGCTTTAACCCAATTAGGAACAGCACGTCGCATTCAGATGTGATCTCAAGCCAGTTCTTTCTTTATTCCCATCGATGTCAGCCGAGCAGAGCCCGTCCTGCCTGCTCTCTCCTGGAGCTGTACTCCGGAGGGTCTGCCCCAACTCCCCGCAGCCACATCTGCAGTTTTCAGAGCTGCTTCCTAGCAGTGGAAATGTTAACTGCATGATTAAAGATCATGAGAAGAAAGAAATATTTTATATTTTTAAAACCCCACAGTTATCAATCTTTATTATAAAAAACATATGTGCCTCCCCTTCTGCAGTAGACGTGTTCCTCGCTGGGTGTATGTAAATCAAATTCTTTATAAATTGAGTCATATTTTAAATGCACTAGGGGAGCTGGCTATTTAAAGGGATCCCGCTGTGAATCTTTCTGTCAAGCCAAGAGGCTGTTTGTGATGCTAATTTTCACCCCTTAATTTGTCTGTTTTGTAGGTGGGGATTTTCATAAAATCCCCCCAATTCACAAACCAAAGCAAGGCACACCTGTATCCTATATTTCAAGGGTATCTTTTTCATAAGAGCTCAGAAAGCTGTCAGGTGGATTACCTCATTTATCTTCCAACATTCTTCCAAAGGAGTGTAGGGCAGTCATTATTATCCTCAGAGGAGGCGTAACTCTCTCCCTAGCAGCCACTGCCTTGCAGGAGGCCCCCACGAAAGGCGAAGGCTGCTCAGCTGAGAGCCATTTATTTTCCAATTAACAACAGGCTCCGGTCTTGGGAGGAGTGCTTGGGGAAGTTTTCTTTAGAGCCCAGAATGTTCCTTTGGCTACTCTTTGTCACTGCTGTTCAGAGAGAGAAACTGAGGAACAAAGAAATTAAGTGCTTTACAAATGTCTGAAATGTCTGTTGAATGCCCACTCTGCACAAGACATGGTGTTGGAGTTGGGTGGGGTAAGTGTCAAGATGGCCAGCAGGGCCTGACCTAGAGCTGACCGCACAGTGGGTGAGAATGCAGCATTAGGAAACATCAAGGCCTTCAGCTTGCCCACAATTTTCTTCTCCTAAGGATTTTACAGATATGACCCCATTTAATCCTCACAACACTATAAGGTAATGTAGGCTTTGGTTTTACTTTCTGTAGCACAGGAAAGCTTAGAGATGGGTGATTTTCCGACAGTCAAACGGCAGGTAACTGACAGAGCCAGGACTTGGATTCAGGTCTGTCTCATTCCAAAGCATGTGCTTCACACGTCACTGTTACTGAACGTAGGCGCAAGCAGTGGGTTGTGTGGGTATAGTGGCAGGAACAATAGATTCTGACCCTCAGGATTAAAGAAACTGTCCCAGAGAAATGCTGTTTGATCCAGGCCTTGAATGGTGAGAGGGATTTCCATAGAGAATTGGGAAAAGAAACTGGGCAAAGGCATGAAAGTATATGTGAGTGGTCTGGTGTCCCCAGGTTACAAGAGAGCTATAGGGCTAAAGGAGGCTGAGAAATAGGTAGGGGCATATCATAGAAGGTTTTGAGTGCTTCTTTAAAGGAGCTGAAACCCCTTCCCACAGTGGTGGGAAGCCACTGAGACTTTTTGAGGGAGGGAGCAAATTCTCTATGGAAGACAATTCTGTCATCAGTGTGAAGAATAAGTTTGAACCAGAAGATCAAATCTTGATAGATAGTATTCTCTCCTCCAACAGAGAGAAAACAAAACCTGGTAGACACTGCCCGAACCCCTGGTGAGAAAAGGGGCGGTCAGAACTGGACGCGATGTTGTCCAACTCCTCGTTTCTTGCCTGTCCTAAGCTGTACGGCAATAAGCTGGGCTCCGGAGGCACCTCTGAGGCATGAGAGGCAAACGTAATCATACTGAACTTCATCTCTTCTTCCAAGACACAAGTCTGTCAGACTACCCACATAGAGTTCCAAGATCTTGGAGCTGTCAAACCAGAGGAAGAGAAGATGGAAAAGCTGGTGGGATCTGAGGCCATAAGAAGCCTCGGGTCCCCTTTCCTCATCCATACCCACTCACCCAAACTTATAAATCTTTAACATTCACCCTTCAAAGCATCTGTGCAAGGCCGTGAAGGAGGAGTAGAATTGGAATAAGGTGTATGTTTTCTCTCAGTTTCTATTTTTTGGCCTGCAGCATAATTCTTCCGTTTGTTAAAGACCTTGGGGCTCCTGGAAGAGAGGAAATTTAAGAATAAAAGCCATTATAATCGTATTGCTATTAGCAGTAGTGGGTTTGGCATGAGGCCTGGGCCACCCAGACTCCAGAGGCCTAAGTGACTAAATGGGAGGCTCCATCTGACTCGGATGGGTCTGATCTGTCCGCGAGGGAGGTGCTGGGAAACCTCCCCGACACACACAGGGAATGCTGGGGGCAGGGGAGGTGTGTTGCAGGGGGGCGGTGGGAGAGGCGGTAACGGGATATAACCAGCTTCATAGGTCTCTGGACAGTTCAGAGCAGGTACCACCTACAAAGTGAACTCCGGGGGGCAGGAGGCCCTCCTACTCACTTGCCAAGGTGCCGCCCCTCCCTGCCCCAGGGTGCCGGACTCCCACCCCACGAGGCAGAGGTGTTAGTCCTTTGGCTTCAGGCCATGTACACACTGCAAATTTCCAGCTCTGCTTCCCCACCCTGGGGGGGCGGAGGTTAGATTCACTAGCCCTGGATATCTCCAAACCCTTCTTTGCAGAAAGGCCCTTGGTACATAGAGGGAGAGAGTGTGGGAGAGGACACAGATGCTGGGAGACAACTAGACTTTCCTGGGTCCCCACTTTGGATCGGGGCCAAGTCTGCTCCAAGCAGCACCTGAAGGGAGGCTTTGCACCTTCCACCTCCCCAGAGTAGCCTGGACCACCTCCTGCCATGACGTCTGTTGTGCAAAGGCAAGGTTTGCCCCTGGTGTCCCTACCAGAATCGGAGTGCCCTGGGAGAACTCCTAACATGCCCTTGCTGACCCAGGAACCCAGGACTCGGACAGGCCTGCACACTGAAAGCAGACCCAAAGCACCTACAGTGATTTTCCAAACACTGAATCTGGTTACTCTTTAGACAGTAACAACAACAACAAACTACTGTTTATCTACTGGGGTACGAGGTATGAAGTAAGAAATAGAGACTTGGAGGAAGCATTTCAAAAAACCAAAATGGCCTAAGCATGCCCCTCCCAACTTCTAGTTGCAAGCCTTCCCGGTGGAGGCCTTTGCTGAGTTACAACCACAGCTGTGGCCCACATGGATGAGTGCCATAGCTCCAGGGTCGCACTTCTCCTGTTGCCAAGCCCTGTGGGGCTGGAGGAAAGAGGCTGAAATAGAATGTGGCAAGACTTTCAAAACAGACCAAAACAGACCTTCTCCCCCAACGTCACAGCTGTCTGAGCCTGTGCCCCACAGTGGTCGAGAGCTAGAAATTTGCACTCAGACCTGGATTTGAATCCTACTTCACCACTTCCCAGCCGTGCGATTGTGGGAAAGCGTCTGGACCTCTGTGAGCCTCATTTTCCTCGTCTGTAAAATGGGGCTAATAGTAGTATCTTCCTTGGAGTTTTAATAGGATGAAATAACATATGCAAAGCACTTAGCACAGTGCCGGCATATAGGAAGTGTTCTGTACATGGACAGCAGTTTCCTTCTTTCAAAAAGAATGTGTTGAAGAGAACAAACACATTGTACCCAAGGGCTCAGTCTGCTGCTTTGCTGATCTCTAGAGCCTGTGGAAGGAAGGCCTTGCTACGCAGGATGGGGACCAGTTCTATTTCCCTGGAAGACCTCTGAGCTATGGACTAAACCTTGGTTTGGGCTCTTGCTTCAAGGAGGAAAAACAAAAAATGCAGACAAAATTCATGAGAAACAGGTAGGCACTTTTGTTTACTCCACACAACTGGAAAAGTCCACGTGTGACCACAGGCTATGGATCTCAGCCAGTGAGGAGAGCACTAGGGATTTCCAAGGAGCTGCAGGTATTCCCATTCTGCCTCAAGCCATGGCTGCAGGAGTATCGCAAGGCAGGGAACAAGGACCCCCCCCCCACCCCCGCCATTAACTCCATCACAGTGAAATATCAAGAGTGAACAAAGAACTTGGGCCAGGAACGATCCGGGTGCCATGTGCTCACTCTGGACAGCTATTTTGGACCCTCAGCTGTATTCCCGGATTTCCTGACTTGGACATTCTAGTAGCCATTTTGAGGACCACCCCTCCTGTTCATCTCCCCCAGAAAGCAGAAACTCATTAGATGGGGCAGAATCTGTGCCTTTCTCCAGAAGAACACATCCAGAGACCTTTGTCTTCTTATTGACCACCTCTCCCCTCCCCCAAAGGGTATTTCAGAAAGGAATTTACCAACATGGAAAAATCTAAGACTATAGTAAGGAACCCAAAATAGGAAGCAGGTGATGTTGGAGCCAGACAGACCTGGGTTCAAATCTTAGCTCACAACTTCTTTATTATGAGAGGCCTTTCACAGGTTACTTAACCTAGGTGAGTTTGTCCTCTCACCTTTAGACCAGGGCTCTAGTCCGGTGGGTCTTGAACTTTAGTCTGTGTCAGAACCACCTGGAGGACTTGTTAACACGCAGATTGCTGACCCTACTCAGAAGGTCTGGCGCCTAAGCATCAGCCTTTCAGCAAGTTCCCAGGTGATGCCGATGTTACTGGTCCGGAGACAGGAGTGCACTTTGAGAACCACTGCAACTAACTGTTAATCTGTATCAGAGCCTCTGCTCACTTGGGAGAGACAGGAACGCAGCAGGAAGGACATCAGAGTTTGGTGGAGCAAGAATCACGAGGGATGGGCTAGCTCCTCTTCCTCTTCGTAGCTGTGTCAGTTTTCTCAGTTGTAAAGTGAGGACAATGCTACCCACATTTCAGGTGAGAGTATAATGGGAAGATAAATATGCAAGTGCCTCGTAAAGTGTAACATTCTATACAACTGTAAAGGATTAAATATGAGGATTATTCTGAGGGTTAAAGCTCATAGCGCACGGAGAGGTCTGTAGTGCAGTGACTGGCACAGAGTGGGGCTCAATAAATATCAATTCAATGAAAAAAAAACCCAATACCTAATAATAGCCACTGACTCCATGCCAGAGATTTAGGTCTCTGTCATACGTTAAACAAAAAATGGTAATAAAGTTACAACACATGAAATTTCATATTCCAGTCGTGGGTGGCAGAGACCTCCTTCTTGGCTTCTGATCCAATTCATTATTCAAATCCTTTTACCATCGAGTGCTCCACTGCTTAATGTGGAACCAACTGTGGATCTTGATAAGAGGAAAAAGACTGGGCTCTGTTTCCACTTTGCTCTTGGCAGCCCTCAGGCCTCCAGGATAACTTTCTTGCGAAATGAATAGGGTTGGCTCCCAGAGAGACCAATCTAATCTCATCTTGTCCACTCAGAAGATCTGTATCAAACATTACAGACTGTCTGACTGCAGTAAGGGGCATCTAATTCCATCTGGATTTGGACCAGTGTTTAAATAATCGAGTAGGGGACCATCAGCATGGTAGAAATAGAGAAGCAAAATATAACTGGCCCACTTTTTAAACATTGTTCTTGTCTAAAGTTTTATTTGAAAAGCCCCCATATGAGAGACAGAAACAGAGCACGAGTGAGAAAGACCAAGAAGGGAGTTTAAAGTCCATCGCCTCCTTTAAAAACACATATGAAACAATCAACATCTTGCGTTTTCACTGTTTTACGGGCATGACAGTCTGATCAGATAACCATGCTCTGCCAAGAGACCTAATTACCAGTCCTCTGGAGAATTTAAATTACTTTTAAAGGAAAAAAAGAAAAAGTCTCTGGTTACTCTTGGTTGAATAAAATGTTACTTATTTCCCCTCAGCCATTTTCAGAAAGGCTCTGCTCACTTCAAATGGAATTACTGGTGAGCTCTGTTACCCAGAAAAGGTACACTTCAGCCAGTCAGTTTTGAGAGATGCTTAAAAAATATCAGTTTCTAGCACATAAGACTCTGAAAACACTCTGCATTGTTTTTTTATATCTCAGTCTGGCTGTGTTATTAAGGGAACACCCAGAATCAGTAAAACAGATACAAATTGAATGCTATTGCCACAAACACTATAAATAAATCTCTAGGGATGCTCTGTGAAATACCCTGAGGTAGGCCAAATTGGTTCATATTTGCCAAGTAAAACCAAAGGTCAGATGCCAGATCACTTGGGTACTGTAGGTCTACTTATGCCAGATTTTAACACTCAAGTAGATATAGGTTAAAGCTTTAATTTGCTACTTTAAGAAGGTACAATCTTTTCAAAAATCACAAATTGAGTGTTTAAGTGTCAAGAAATTCTTTGATGTCAAGATTCTACTAAGAGACTGAATGATTTAAATTGGAAAAAAGGAAGAAAGAGACGGAGAGGGAGAAAGAGAAAAAACTGAACTGTGCTTCTAGAATCCCAGGATAATCAGTCTTGGATCTGCCTGACTCCAGCCTCTCAGTGGATTGCTCAGGGAGAGGAATTTCTTAACATTCTTTTTTTAATTAATTAATTAATTAATTAATTAATTTTTGGGGGCTGTGTTGGGTCTTCGTTTCTGTGCGAGGGCTTTCTCTAGTTGCGGCGAGCGGGGGCCACTCTTCATCGCGGTGCGTGGGCCTCTCACTGTCGCGGCCTCTCTTGTTGCGGAGCACAAGCTCCAGATGCGCGGGCTCAGTAATTGTGGCTCACGGGCCCAGTTGCTCTGTGGCATGTGGGATCTTCCCAGACCAGGGCTCGAGCCCGTGTCCCCTGCATTGGCAGGCAGATTCTCAACCACTGCACCACCAGGGAAGCCCTTAACATTCTTATAGTTCAAAATACGTGTCATCATGTTACCTGTTTATTGGTGGGGGGGGCGGGGAGGGGTAGTACTTAGCAAAAAATCTGGACAGAGTCAGTCTTACTGTACTTAGAGCTCATCCTGTTTCTTTTCCAGCATCACTGTTAGGCTGACAGCTCTAGTAATCTAGTTGCCCAAACCTTTGACTGAAACCCTAGAATGAAAATCAATCCAACCAGGTTTTCTCTATTTCCCTATAAACTCTCTCAGTGATAATGATGTGAAACATTTCCAGGCATGACTTTAATTTTGAAGCTTCAGCTTTAGGGAAGTCACACAGATAAGGGAGAGGCTAAAGTTGATTGGCGTGTTTCACTAGATGCCTTTGACATCAAACCACAGGACAGTAGGGGTGCTTTTAGGGAAATTCTTTGCCAAACCCTAACCCAGGTCACAAAATCTGAATGAGCAAAAAGAGGCATGGGAATGAAGCATTTAACAGTGAGACAGTGAATCCTGTCTTTGTGGTGCTAGGTTCTCTGGGCAGACACTGGTCTGCTTTATAAACTTTCACCTGGAAAACAATCACCATTGCATAATTGGGGCAAAGGCAAAGGATGTTGAGCATCTGTATAGATGCTGTTTTGCAAACCCAAATATTGCCCCCATTCTCCATTTACTGATCACATCCCATCTGTCACCAAATGTTGGGGTTTCTGGCACTGAGATGCATCTGCTTCTCCCCAACCTTATCACCACTTCCCTTGACAACTGCAGTAAACTCCTTAGAGGTTCTCATGTCCCCAGCTTTCAGCCTGAGACCATGTTCTCTACACTGCTGCAACGATCTTTCAAAACTCAATAGTCGGGCTTCGCTGGTGGTGCAGTGGTTGAGAATCTGCCTGCCAATGCAGGGGACACGGGTTCGAGCCCTGTTCTGGGAAGATCCCACATGCCGTGGAGCAACTGGGCCCATGAGCCACAATTACTGAGCCTGTGCGTCTGGAGCCTGTGCTCCGCAACAAGAGAAGCCGCGATAGTGAGAGGCCCCGCGCACCGTGATGGAGAGTGGCCCCCGCTTGCCACAACTAGAGAAAGCCCTCGCACAGAAACGAAGACCCAACACAGCCATAAATAAATAAATAAATAAAAATTAAAAAAAATATATGAACGACTTATCTTTAGGACTCAAGACTGAAAAATCTCCTTGGGGAAAATGGCAGAAAAACACAGTAAGCTCCCCAAAGGACACAGCCCTCATGTTCCTCTGCTCTAAGGAAGGGATAAATCCTTGAATGTTTAGATTAAACTAACTTTTGTGGGTTAGGCTGGCCCACATGTATGTTGGTTCCACATGGATTTCAAAGAACCAGCTTATAATGAATTCTGAGACTACAACCCATTTGTTAGATTGGGACCACAAATAAAGCATTGTTTTATTTGTCTTTCTCATTGTTTAAATGACTTTGGAATTAAAATGTAATAGAATTAAAAATTATCTCTGAAGATCAACAATGCCTCTCACAGTAAAACCTTATTATTTTAACCTACGAACCCAACTAGGCGTCTAGAGAAGTGGGAGGACAGATTCATTTGTCATGAAATGAAGCCTGTTGTAGAGATGAAGATGGAAATCTACATTTTAGAGCAAAGTAATAGGTACTAGGTGTCTAGAACTTGATTACCTGGGCGAGGTTGGTTCTTCTGCTATTTCAAGGTTATACGAAAGAGATGAAGCTCTTAAGTGTTTTAAAAGATCCAGGGGACTGGGGGTTGGTGCAGGTTATGTATCCTCAACCACAAAAAGAGGTGGTTTATCAGTAAGGTAAGAATGAGATTTTTGCACGATGCTTTGTATTTCTTCTTTACACCCTCTCTTCACAACAGAGGCCATGCCTCTTTTGTTCATCTTTCCTATTCCTCACGCCTGGCATATGTTAATGAGTGACTGAGTGGATACACACTGCAACACAGTAGGTCCAAATAGGTGGCTCCTCATCTTTTGCTTTCTTATTTAAATGTTAGCATTTCTTTAACACTTACTATATAACAGGAACCAAGTAAGTACTACGTTTACATATATCTCAGTCCTCAAACTAACTGTTGATATGTGCTATTCCCATTTTGCAGGTGAGACAATTCAGACGTGGGGGGGGGGGTTTAATTTGCACAAGATCAAATAGCTAGTAAATGGTGGTGCTCCAGAGCCCATATTCTAACCACCATACAAACTGCCTGTTTCTCACAGCCAGTCATAGAACTCTCTATACTTTGTGATTGCATCTTTCAAGTGACTTTCAGTTGTCCAGTTATGAGAATCTCCAGAAGTGATATGTATATGGTGAATTGACTGGGGGAAAAGGAGGCAAGTACTGACTCTTATGGAAATACAGGAAATTAAATGAAGTCTGAGACCTCAGTTTTCAAGGTAAAACACAAAGCTAACAAAGGTTTACAAAAATGGGTATGGTGATCTCACCAAGCTGGTCATTTGGTTTTGAATAAACATAGGACCAAAAGGTGGGAAGAAAGGAGTAACAACTGGCCAACTCTTAGGGATGATCTTTTCATGAATTCCCATTGTCCTTGTTTTCAGACCAAAAAAATAATCTATTCAAGGGACTTAGTATTCTCTCTCATAGAATGAAACAGGTGAAAGGAAAAAAAAAAAAAATCCTTGGACATTTTTCCTTTTGTTTCCCCCTCACAGGTCTTATGAACTAAATATATTATCAAGAAATCCATTTTACCTTAAATAGGCCCTTGAAATATTTTTAACTTTTAGTCTCATGCTACTAGAAGAAATACAGCAGATCACAAAGAGAACAGTGACTTTATAAAGTTTTCTTATTTGTTCGACTGGTTATTCCTGAAGTAGAAAGGGGGAAAACTTGCATTTTGAAGTCAATGTTGCTGCTGATGTTGTTATTATTTTTTTATTTTGTTGCAGGGTTCCACCCTGTGCTCTGTGGTGACAAAGGTGAGACAGGGCATAACGGAGGCAAGGCTAGGTAACGGGTGGGCAGATGCCTTCAGAGAAAGAAAACAAGTGGACGGTGATTTGGAATATGCATTTTGCACTTGTTACTACTGGAGGAAAATTCAGAAAGTTCAACTGCTGCTTTAAAAAAGAGCTAGTGATGATAAGAGTACAGTGAAAATATGCAGGTTTAGGCGACAATGATTATGTACGAAGTTTATTTTTCAGATATCCCCAAAACTTGGAATTCTAACATGATTAATTAATTGATAACTAAGGCAAATGTCCTCATTTCTCACAGAGTTGAAAGAATGCAAATCGTTTTACTTCAGGTATCCTGATTTTATGTATGTGCTACTTTGCAGTCCACAGTGTTCAAGTATGATAATATATGGACACAGCCACTTCTGGAACAAGCAAGCTCTCCTTTAGATCAGCCACCCCCCTTTTCTCATAGAAAATTTGTAGGTGGAAACAACAGCAGGTATCAGAATCAAGAATAGCTATGCTATTCTTGACATAAGTAAAAGGCATTAGTAGGTTATCAGTAAAAAAGTAAAATTCAGTGGTATTCAAAAATATTTATAAAAACATCTTCTCTAAAGTGACCACCAGTATTCAGCAGGGTCAGAAGGGCAGGTCAGCTTCCTGACAATAGTCTAACCCAGCCTATAAAAGCTACCAGTTATTAGTCTACCCTGGGCCAGCACTTTGTATCTACCTTGTCCAACCTTTACAACGATACTGTTCTCTCCACTGACTGAAGTCACACTGCTAAATGCAGGTCCATTTGACTCTCAAATCCATGCTCTCTGCCTCTGTGGGTACAGACCAAATTCCCTGTTTAGACAATGTACCACTGAACTGGTATTTTATTCAACCCAATATCATACGATGCTTGCTTAGAACAATGAGTCAGTGGCTGAGAACTGGAAATCTATGTTAATTGAGAGTTTCTCCTTTAAGGGTGAAAAGCATAATTATCAGAAATGTGTATTCTCAAAGAAATATTATGGACGTGTCTAAACTGTGCAATAAATGTTAATCAGATTAACTTTTTTCTTTCAAATTTCCTTTTTATTCTAAGTTGATAGCCCTTTCCTCATTTCCTTTTTAATTCTAATTAAGAGTATATCCTAAGTATACCTTGTAAATCTTCTATCTGAAATTTCACTGCCAATGGTGGAGTACAAAGCAAAAAGCAGCAAAGGCCTGTCAGTCTGCAAGTCACAAATAAGCCAGAAAACCACGACAGACCAGTGATGACGCGTACCTCTCTGGTGGCAGTGATATCTGAGGGTTAAGTTGATGACGCTGAACACTGAGTCCACTGGGAAAACATCCTTCAGCGTCAAGGCTACGGAAGAAAATATTAAAACAGGACACCAAACCATTTTTGCCCTTCCCACTGAGTGTTTATTTTATAGCTTTTGCATCAGGTAATCAACTGAAACACTTCAACAACAGAAAGCTGGCCGAATGTTAAGGAAAAGGAGTGATTATCTCTCCAACAGATGTGACAAAACGGTTTCAAGTTGGAAACAGTATTGCATAAATGAATCAACTGAACAGGGGAAGGGGAGAGAAGAGAAAGCAGAGACAGAGGAAGGAGTGAGCATCTTCCAGCATGGATTGTGAGGAAAAAAGGCACTCTTCAGCTGTCTGTGTACTTGTAAAATAAAAGTCAAAACAATCCATGTTTGTCAAAATTACATTTGACACTGCTTTAGAGATGCTCATACACCTGACTCTCAATAGAAAGCTAAAGAAGCTGTCCAAAAAATCAGACAGCACCAGTGTGTCTAAACCATAGGCTTATCAGCGATGTGTTTTAAAGAGATCATCAGAATCAGGGTCCTTTTATAAATAGTACTGGAAAGGTCACAAAGCTGCATGAACTTAAACTATAGAATAAATCTGACTAACTGATCGCCCATTTCATTCTTTACAATTCCCACTCCAGGAAATCAGAAAGCAAGCTCCACTCCAGAGGAGCTGAATTGGCAGTGCATCTGAAACAGGGTTGCTTTTTCCCTCAAAAGGCTGCCTGAGCAGCAGTTTAGTTGGCATCATTCAGCAGCTTCGCATAGCGTAAATGGATGCAAAAACTTAACAGCAATTGCCTTGCTTCCTCTCAAAGCAAATAGCACTAATTTATGAAGAGTCAAATTTTCAACTCATGAAGTAGAAGCACCTGGGCCTCTTAAAGACAAACTTCCTAAAAGGTTACAATACCGGGTGCTTCTCTCATAATAAAGGATTCTAGGACCGTAGGTGTGTTTGAGAATGATCAATGGGAAGACCCAGAGGGATGGTTTACACAGATGTTCTCTATGTAGAATATGAATGTAAATTAAAATACCAGCTATGCATTTGGGAACCAGCCTTTAGTTAAATTCTTTAGTGCTTTTAGAATTTTTATTTCATTTTATTAGAAAAAGAGAATCATTGTCTACAAACTATTTTCTTTCTAACTATGCAAATACAATGAGCAAATCATCTGCAATATCAAAATACTGTTTGTAAATCACTGATGGCACTAACAATTTTAGGAATCTCTGATAGGACATAATATTGAGAAAGAGCAACAGAGGACTTCAAATTATAGGCATTAATTGAATTTTAAGAATAAAAAATAAAATGCAAAGTTTAAAAGTCAGTAAGCTTTTTTCTGATTTTCAGTAATTTAAATCCAATCATCAGGAATTCAGAATCACCCAATATGTTCAAAGTTGCACAAATGCGTATGGATGATAGAAAAGTAATCCCCATGCAATATTTTAAGTGTTGCTATCAGATATATTTAAGTGATACTTTACAGATTAAAGCTGGGTAAAATCAAAATATATCCTCCCCATTACATTTTAAAACAGTCACAATAATTTATCAACAGTTGCCATTTCACAGCAATTAGAAAATAGGAGTTGATACAAGTTGAACAAAAAGGTACTTTTTCCTCTTTTAGGAAATAAACATATATAGATATATATATGTACACATACACATATAACATTATCTTTTAAAATTCAAAGTGGTTAATTTGCTTTTGTATTATTAAAAAAAACTTTTTTCCCTAGGTTCAAAATACTGAAAAAGCACAAAGGCTGAAAAAAGAAAACCACATTTGCCACTTTAAAAAAATACATTGTCGTCTCAGTGGTTCTATTTATTTGATTATAAAGTTAGGTATTATAAGGACTCTGCACTTGTCAGATTCCTAGGACTGTACTGGACCACACGGAATTAAATCTAAACCTTCCTCAGCCTCCAGGAAGGATACTTTTAACACACCCTAAAAGATGATAGCATAAATGCCCCTATTTTGAACTGTTAAACTGGGAAAGAAAACACGCCCACCTGGAAGCAATCGAAGTTGTAAAAGTTTATGAAACCGTGGGAGAGACTGCCTGAATCAGAAAGCTATTCTTTGGATAGAAGTTAGGAGCTTTTTTTGGAAGTATATAAACTCTTTTAGGCCACTAGAGTACAGATTCAAAAGTGATTTCTCCATAAATAATAATCTGTTACAGGAGTTTGTAAAGTACAACCCATGGTCCATATCTGGCATGTCACCTGTTTCAGTAATAAAGTTTTATTGGGACACAGCCATGCTCATTCATTTATGTGCTGTCTATGACTGCTTTTGTACTAGTATGGCAGAGTTGAGTAGTTGTGATGGAGACCAATGGTGTGCAAAGCCTAAAATAGTATTTACTCTCTGAACCTTTATAGGAAAAGTTCACTGACCCCAGATCTAGTGCACTATGTGCTACTCTAGTTACCTAAAAGAGTTGATGCACCTCACGAAGATTTTAGCTGGACTCCCAAGAATAACCTGCATACTAGGGTTCCTTAGCAGACAAACGTCAGATGCCCCATCCTGAGGTGGTGCTTTACTTTGGGCAAGGAAATCATTTGTATATATTCTCAACAAATACCTATAAAAGGTATTAAATACACCAAAAAGAAAGCCAAGTAAGAAAAGTAAGCCTGTTGATATTCCCTTAATATTGTCCTATTATTAGGGGGAAAGGGTGCTACAATGACTCTTTCTGTCAATTTCCTTCAGCTTTTCTTTAAATTTGTCTATAAATGTCTTTTGATAAGTAGCGCTCCCTCCTCCTTCTATGCAATTAATAACCTTTAAAGCCACCTGACTATAATGCTTACATAGTTTGGTGAGGCCTTGTTCGGGGATATTTATTTAAACTAAACCTATTAAGGATTATCCTTTTAGAAAATGTTTCTAAAATTCTTTATCTCTGCTACTCTAAGAAGTGGAAGAAGGTAAAGAATGCACAGGGAAATCAAACTCTGCAAAGTATACCTTAAAAACCAGAGGTATAAAATAGGTACCCTTTCTGAACGGTAATGTAAAATAAAATCAGAAAAGTCTTCCAAATTTGAAGAGCGAATTTTCCCTTGCCCTGAGTCAGCTAATGAAACCTCCTGAACTCAAGCAGCTGCTCAGGAAACTGTAAGAGTTCACAGGTGTTTCAATATTTCAATAGTTGTTGAAACAGGGAAGATAAAACACTGAGAAGATATTTATTAAACACAAATTTATATCAAGATTAACTGTTTTTTCAACCAGCTTATAGGTGGACTCTTCTCTTTCTTTGTTAAAAAACGAATGGTATGAAACTATATGTTAAAGATGTTTCCATAATACCTTACATTTATATAGCAACTTACAGTTTTCAAAGTGCTTTCACATGCCATCTCATTTAATCCTCACAACACCCCTGTGAGGTAGGTAGGACAGGTATTATCATCCTCACTGCAGGATGAGGAAACTGAGGCAGAGAGAGATTAAGTGACTTGCCCAAGATCACACAGCTGGTAAGTGGCAGAGCCAGGACAAGAAATCAAGTTTTCTGACTCCTCGTCCAGTACTCTTTCCACTATAACTACTGCCCCCAATTATGAATAATGTACTGTGTATCAAAATTGAAAGGTTATTGAAGTTCATTGCAGTGATGTCTTAACAGTAAAGTTAAATGAGAAATACAAGAACAGTAGGTCTGATGGTTTTACTTGACATAATAAAATTGGTGCAAAACCACTTTTGTCTAATTACTTATGATCTTTTGGTCCAAATACATAAAATATGCAATATTTACAGCATTTTCCGTTTTCTTTTTTTTGTAAATGCAATGCTTTAAAACACATTATAAAGCACCTTAGTAAAAATAGTCTACAAGTAAAAGTACAGAAGAAGTAGGAAAATCCTACCCATACCACAGCTCACTAAATGGAGTTATAATATGGACTCACCAATACCTCAGTTTACACCTTTACAAATAACCCATGGAGAAACAAATACTAAACTTACTTTTTTGATATTAATGTGTGGAAGCCTTAACCAAAACTTCAGGCAATGTCAACATTCTTTGAAGTGTTTCCCCAATCTTAGATACTGGGGAGACAGGAATGAGAAATACTGCTTTGATTCTTTTTACAGTATTAATAATGGTTTAAATTGATTTTTAACACTAATAATCACTTTTTTAAGAAAATTAAAATGACCTACATAAATATGGGCAGTTCCAACTACAGCAGATACATTCTTAGCAAACGTGATCAAACATTTCAATAAATTTCATGGGACGTGATTCACAAAAACAAAGTACACACTGCCAAACAGTTAATAACACTATCCAGTAGAGGTGTATAACCCAAACCTCCAGGTGAAGGTGGAAGTAGCAAATGGATTCATCTTCATTCATGGTTAGTTGAAAAAAAAAAGCTTTATCAAAAAGAGTATCAGAACTTTTTCTGAAATTGTATTTCAATATTTAGCCTTCAATTAGACCTGCTATGTGTTTATTTTAGGTGATGTGTAGGTTTTGTCCAGGCAGGAGGTTATAACTCCCACCAATATTTAACCAGAAAAAAAAAAAGGCTGAAACTTAAACTTCCTAGACCACTAACATATCAGCCAGAATCTACTTCCTTGACATCACTGTCTGTATCCTAACTCAGTTCAATACAAATTATCTTACACACCCATCAGCAATCCAAGTTGTGGAGCTGAGAAGTAAGGTGAAGACAGGGTCAAAGCTGTAGTTCAAGAATCTAACTGCCACACCTTGTACTCAGTTCGATTTAGGGTAAATCTTTTCATAGAAAAAGTTCTGTGCAAGGATGTAGAGGTCTCCATCTTTTTCTCGTACAGCATGGGCTCTGATGAATTGGAACTGCTCTAGGGCAAACTCATAGAATTCATTCTCCATTTTCCAAATGTCAGATTGCTGTAGTTTTGCAATGGTTTGTTTAGTAGGGAGTTTCTTCTCTGTGGTTTTCCTAAGATGAGATTTCTTTCCTACTTACAAAGGGAAAAGAGAAAAGGTAAATAAATTCTGAGAACACACAAAAGATCAATGCCTGTTTATTTGAAGAGACGTGAAGAGACGGTTTAAGTTAATATGACACATGGAAGAGCATAATTGTTTTTTTTGTTGTTGTTGTTGTTTTTAATAAATTTATTTATTTATTTAGGCTGTGTTGGGTCTTCGTTTCTGTGCGAGGGCTTTCTCCAGTTGCGGCGAGCGGGGGACACTCTTCATCGCGGTGCGCGGGCCTCTTACTGTCGCGGCCTCTCCCGTTGCGGAGCACAGGCTCCAGACGCGCAGGCTCAGTAGTTGTGGATCACGGGCCTAGTTGCTCCGCGGCATGTGGGATCTTCCCAAACCAGGGCTCGAACCCGTGTACCCTGCATTGTAACTACTGCGCCACCAGGGAAGCTCTAATTGTTTTGTCTTAATATCATTCAGGCAAAAGCAGTGCCCTAATCATACTGGAACTGTGATTTATTCCTTTGTAATGCAAATCCTTACCCTTGTTAAAGACTTAATGAGATGTCAAATAATAAAAGAATCGTGGACTTCCCTGGTGGCGCAGTGGTTGGGAATCCACCTGCCAATGGAGGGGACACGGGTTCGAGCCCTGGTCCGGGAAGATCCCACAGGCTGCAGAGCAACTAAGCCCATACTCCACAGCTACTGAAGCCCGCGCACCTAGAGCCCGTGCTCCGCAACTAAGAGAAGCCACTGCAATGAGAAGCCCACGCACTGCAACGAAGAGCAGCCCCCGCTCGCCGCAACTAGAGAAAGCCCGCGCACAGCAACGAAGACCCAATGCAGCCAAAAATAAATAAAAAATAAATAAATTTATTTCAAAAAAAAGTAAGAATGGCCACTTGGTAAAGTGTAGGCTGTCACCTTACATGCTGTATTCTCAAATGCTTGGTGCTCTGACTAGTTTGTTTTTAAAGATATGATAAAATACCTATTTTCAAACTTAGTGCTGATTTCTCATAACCTATTCTCTATACCTATGTGTTAAAAGCTAGGGCACATGCATACTCCAGGAAAAGAGTTCCTCTGATTGTATCTTACCAAAGAACAGAAAAAAAAAAAAAAAATCAGAATTAGATTGGACCAGCACGGTCACTTTCAGATATGTAATACTGTCACGGCTGCTGAAGCATTCTTTTAGGTGCGCTGTGACATAGCACAGGATCATTATCAACGTGACTCAGTCTCCCCATCCTACCCCTACCTAAATAGCACTAGACATGTCTAAAGGGTGGAATGTATGGCTGGCATTACTGAATATCACACATTTCTAAGGCTGGCCCTGTAGTTTGTATCTTTCCTACAATGCCTTTTAATTATAATCTCGTGCAGGTTTATTCATTAAAAAAGTATTTAATGAATACCATCTGTGTGCCATGTACTGTTTTGTATTGAAAATGGTGAGGAGAAACAGACAATGTACCTGCCTTTCTGGAGTTTTATTCAACAAACTTCAAATCACACATATTTTGCAAGTGGCAAACAAAGTTAAGGACAGCTTGAAAAAGAAACCCATCCTTATATACCTGTACGATAGAGCTCTGTAGCACCCCTGAAGAACCGGGGCAAAGCTGCCTCCAATAACATGATAAAATCTTCAAGCTCTTCAGTAACTCCCACCAGAAAGTACTCATTAACTAGGTTATATTTGGCTTGATCCATAGCCCACCTGCTTCCTACATTCCTAAAACCAAAAAAAAGGAATAAAAAAACTGGTTGTGAAATCTGCTAAGTACTTTTGATGCCTTTGACACTGTATATTATGGAAAAAACAGATAAACACATGTCCATCCAAAGCCTTAATGCCCTTTTATTAATGTCCTTTGGGAGGCACACCTGTTTCTAATTTCCTTTGCCTCTGTCCCCAGTTTCTGCTCAACTACGCAGGGCTAACTCAGATTTTAGTAGAGGACACTTAATTTGAACAGTTAAGAAATGTGTATACATATCCTCCCATCTGATTTAGTATGAGTGCATTTAATTTTTGTTAACTACAGTTGTCCCTTGAACAACATGGGTTTGACCTGCACAAATATCTTTCAATAGTAGATACTACAGTACTACATGGACCATGGTTGGTTGAATCCGCAGATCGAAGGAACCGTGGATACAAAGGACCAACTATAAATTATACTGGGATTAACCCCCGCCTTGTTCCAGCGTCAACTGTACTCTAAACTTCGTTCATTTTAAGAGCTCTCTAGGAAGGTCTAAGCAATTTTGTGTAGCAATTATCTTCATTTAACTTATGAGTTTAGGTTTTTCTGATATTTCTTAAAAACAGAAATAGGATAAGAAATGGCTCTGCTAAGAATCTTTTATTTTTATTTTTCACGTTTTTAGCTAATGGCTGTTTATAATAGAGATTTGGCCCTAAATAAACTATGCCTTTGGGTTCTTTTTTGCACTGACATTCCCTAACCCTAATGCCAAGCTCTGCCTTTAAGCAGTGTGATATTCAGCTGATGACTTCACCTTTCTGAGCTTGTTTTCTCAGCCATTAAAAAGCTGGCGTGGGCGGTGGGAAGCTGGGGAAGCAAACGAGTTGATTTCTCAGGTGCCTCCCAGTTCTATGAATCGGGGAGGCATACTAAAGAAGTGTGATTAAAATCTCCTCAGTAATGCTCAATGGAGAGATATACTCTCTACCACTCTAAGGTAAGGGTGGCAACCTTTCCTCTAAAGAGCCAGAGAGTAAAGCCGGAGATGGGTCTGCAGGTCATATGGTCTTGGTCACTTGGTTACTTAACTCTGCTCTTGCAGTGTGAAAACAGCTACAGACAATAAATAAATAAATAGATGTGGTTGTCTTCCAATAAAACTATTTATACAAACAGGTGATGGGCCAAATTTGGTGTCCGGGTTGTAATTTACTGATCCCTGTTGTAAGGAAATGATTAAAAATTGAGAAGACATTCTTTCTAAGCTTCCAGTTCTGATGTTATTACAGTTGACCTTTGAACAACACGGGCATTTAGGGGTGCCAACCAGACCCGATCCCCCATTCCCCACTTGAAAATCTGCATATAACTTTACAGTCAGCCCGCCATATCCCCAGCTCCACATCCGAGGATTCAGCCAACCACGGATCATGTAGTACTGTAATACATCTTTATTTTTAAAAATCTGCATTTAAGTGGACCTGCGAAGTTCAAACCTGTCCTGTTCAAAGGGTCAACTGTGTTATGCGTTGATATAATCTATTGAGTAGGACCTTAAGGTTCACAGTAATCTAATACTATATCTCAAATAATGATGGAAAGAACAGAAGGCATTCCTTATATCGCTCATGGTTTTAAGGAAGATACTAACTTTGAATGTGTTCCTGTTTTTTTCTACTTTTCCTATTAAAATGATTGATTAGAACAAATACGTACCAATATTTTTTTTAAACTGAAAACTCAGCACATTCTGAGGAAATAAACTCTATTAAAGATATAATATCTTTATTTTACCTTGGCTTCTCTCAAAGTCAAATCAGTTTAACAGTAAATCCAGGTGAATAATTTACCCACTAAGCCTCTTCTTGATCTAAAATGGATGACTCAAACAATAAGCTTAGGAGAAAATGAGGTTTATGAAAGGACCCCTGACCTCTAATTAAGACCACTGCTAGAACATAGCAAGACACCTAACACCAAAAACAAAAAAATTTAAAAACCAGCATCTGAGAAATCACTGCAAGCATGTTTTACATGAAGAATCTTTTTAATGCACTTAAAGGTAACTAAAAACTAGGTATTACTTAATTACATGTTATTTTTGGTCTGGTCTTTCACGAACTTCCTTACACCTAGCCCTTGACTAACACATTCACTCTTGTGAAATACAGATTATAGAGATAATAAATAGATTACTGATTGAAGTTAACTTTATCTCCCTACCAGCATTCCGAGCTGTGGCCGCAGAAGAATGGGATTTGAAGCCAGAGCTTCTCTGGAGCACAGTCTGAGCCGCCCTCAGCTACACATTCATCAAAGGTCTGGAAAAAAGACAAAGCAGCACATGTGAGCCATAAACTCGAGCCTCACCTACCAAATATCTTAATGTGGTTAAGTTATTAAATAAATGGCAGTGGATGGGACGGGTAGTGAATTAAAGTGATAGGTTACAAAAACATACTTGAGATACTGAGCAAAGTCAAACATGGGTTGTTCTCACATCTTTGTTTTTTATGCCAATGTTTATAAGAATTCTTTTATTATATGAATGGAACATCCCCCAGATAACAACTTATCCTTGAAATTAAGTACTGGTTTATGTTGAATTTGTGTATTTATATTTTCTATCCCCTTACCGAAGTAAATTAAAAACAAGGTTAAAGATACTCTTTGTGAAACAATTATTTGAAAAGAATATAAAGTAGGACTACACAAGTCTTTTCCCCTTTTCTCATTAAAACAACAAAAAAAAAATCATTGTACAAAGCAAAAGTGACCCTGGATACTTATGACTTGCATGTCCTCCTCTCCAAATGCATCTGACTAAATTAATTAAAAGGGAAAGAGACTCACAGGTTATGGATCTAAAATTAAATCAACTTCACTTTCTTTAGTACTTACTGTCTGTCACAGGCATTTTTACAGTAGGCGTTATCTATTTGAAATGATATTAAGATGCCAGAGAACAAACTTAAGAGCTCAGGCTGTTGGAGTAGACATCTATAAATACCACCTGTTATTTCTGAGAAGATGGCGTATGTAAAAGTAGAAGGAGAACGCATCCAGAGTCCAGACTCCTGAGTTTCTAGAACCAGGTGTGACCCTATCTTGAGTAAGTCTTTATGGCCTCCAAACCTCACTTTCTAATCTATAAAATTAGATAAATTCAAAGGTCCCTATCAACCAAAAATCTAGTAAGAATAGGACCCCAAACCCTTAGATCTGACTATGGCTAGGGGTATAGTGGAATAATTATCTTTATTCTGGCAACATTTAAGAGGCAACAGCAAACTGCAGCCCACAATTGATTTGCCCATTTCTTTTACAGATGACCTTCACCATGATATAGGAAAAAGATTTATGACTTGGGTTTGAATCTTGAACCCAGAAAAACGTAAGTTCTGTGTTAGTTTCCTCATCTGAAAAAGGAGGACATAATCTTACTTTGAGGAAGAAATAAAATCATGATTATAAAAGAATCTACCACAAAGAGTGGTTCACTGTAGGCACTCAATAAATGGGATGTGTCTACATTTGTCTTTCTCTCCTCACCTCTCCTCCCTAATAGTCAACTACAATGTTTTGTTGGTTCTTGTTCTCCTTGACCTCCACAGCATTGTCTGTTTCTTTGAACACTCCTCTTTTTTGTTGGTTTTTGTTGGTTCTCTGTACCTTTCTGAATGTACTATCACTATCTTCTTTTAAGGCATGTTTTGGTCCTTCTACCAAGTATGGAAACTCAGCTGTCTTCTCTTTACCCACTCCCTTCCTTAGCTTATTCACACTTCCTTGGCTTCATTTATAATTTCTAGGCAAAAGACTTCCAAATCTGTACCCCCAGATCCATCACCTCTTACCTATCTTCTGATACCTAGTATGCATTTTCATTTGAATTTCCAGTATTACCTCATATTCAGTATTTCTGGCAACAGGATGACATTGCCCCTTGTAATTCAGACTCAAGATCTCAGAACATTTCTTTATTTTTCCTCTCCCTCATTTAACATCCTTGAGGTAATGTCTTTCTAATGCATCTTTTTTTTTTTTTTTCCAATCTTACTTCCATCAGGATCTTACCATGTCATGTCTCCATTCTCACAATCACTTCCTAATTGGGCTCCCTTCCCTCCCTTCCTTCAATCTGCTCTTAGACTACCAGATTAGTCTAAGTAGTCACTTCTAACATCCTCTACTCAGAAAACTTCAATAGCTTCCAATATCTTTTTAAAAAGAGAAATACAAACTCTTTATCCTGGCTTTAAAGAATGCTTCATAATCTGACCTCAGTGTGCAAGTCCAGCCTTATCTCCATGTATAACTTCCATCTTTACCAGATGAACCTGTTTTACAGTTTCTTAAGCATGTCATATGTACCTGCAAATCCATATATTTTGCTGACTACATTTTCTTCTTCTGAAAGTGCTTCCCTCCACCAATCTAGTTTACATGAAGACTATCTTTCCAATGACTACTCTGGCCTGAAGTCTCTCATTTATTTATTTATTTATTTTTAAAAATTAATTGATTATTTATTTTTGGCTGCGTTGGGTCTTCGTTTCGGCGTGAGGGCTTTCTCTAGTTGCGGCGAGCAAGGGCCACTTTTCATCGCGGTGCGCAGGCCTCTCACTATCGCGGCCTCTCTTGTTGCAGAGCACAGGCTCCAGACGCGCAAGCTCAGTAGTTGTGGCTCACGGGCCCAATTGCTCCGCGGCATGTGGGATCCTCCCAGACCAGGGCTCGAACCCGTGTCCCCTGCACTGGCAGGCGGATTCTCAACCACTGCACCACCAGGGAAGCCCCATTTTTTTTTAACTCATATAAGTGAATTAAATACTGCCTTGTAATAGCCAGCTTTTAGGATCCAGGTATGTTATTTATATATACATCTTTATTTAAAGAACTTGCTTCATGTACTTTGGAAAAAAAATTGTATTATGTTCTCTCCTGAACTATAGAAAACACTTATTGGAGGGATCATGCAGTATGCATTTGTGTCCTCCACAACATACAATATATTGCTATACCAACTGATTGCACAATCATTGTGTCCTCCATAGCATACAATACATTGTTATACCAATTGTTTGCATAATCAATATTTGTAAATGGCTGGAAAGACTGCACTTTGGAGATTTTGCATGAGGATTAAAGGTACAATTCTAGTTGAGATGAAGACAGGGGCAGTAAAATTTTTTCATGAAGCATTTTGACAGTTCCTTAGAGTTCTCTCAAATTCTCTTAGGATTTCCCCCCCACCCCCCAATATATATATATACACACACACATCCATATCAATCTATTTTTTTAAGTGAAAACATCTCAGTTTACACTTAAGACTCAATTAACCCCATTTCAATGGCCATTACATTATGTCTGAAATTTACTAGATGGTCTGATTTAGATTTGCTGGTCTAAGTCACTTTCTAAAAAGTGGTTTTATTATGATTTATGCCACCTTGCAGCTCATAAAAAGAAAACAACCTATGTATCTATCTCTACCATATCTCAGGTTCCAATAAACCCAGTGGTGATATAACAGAAGGTTTCTGATTTCACGCCTAATCAATTTCAAACAAATCCTAAACCACAGTACAGTGCTTCTGAAGTTCAGAAGAGGTGCTCTGCTTCATTATACCTCCATCTGAATAGAGTATCAGATGAAAAAGAAATGAATTACTAAGGTGATTGTGAGTGAACTCATAAACTGTACCACCACTGTGTGTGTGTATGTGTGCGTGTAAGATTCAAAGACATTAAAAAGATTTTGCTTAAATGTATTGGGTTGGCCAAAAGGTTTGTTCGTTTTTTTCCATAAGATGGCTCTAGTAGCGCTTAGCTGTCTTTAACTTCATTCGAAACAATTTTGTTAAATTGTGATAACTGTCATATCAGCGTGCATTTTTAAAAAACATCAAAGTTGGTGAATTTTTGTGTAGTCATTTTAATATTGAAGATGGAAGAAAAAAAAGCAACATTTTTGGCATATTATGCTTTATTATTTCAAGAAGGGTAAAAACGCAACTGAAACACAAAAAAAGATTTGTGCAGTGTATGGAGAAGGTGCTGTGGCTGATCGAATGTGTCCAAAGTGGTTTGCGAAGTTTCGTGCTGGAGATTTCTCGCTGGACAGTGCTCCACGGTCACGTAGACCAGTTGAAGTTGATAGTGATCAAATCGAGACATTAATTGAGAACAATCAAGGTTATACCACGCGGGAGATAGTCGACATACTCAAAATATCCAAATCAAGCGTTGAAAATCGTTTGCACCAGCTTGGTTATGTGAATCGCTTTGATGTCAGGGTTCCACATAAGTTAAGCAAAAAAAAAACCTTCTTGACTATATTTCCTCATGCTATTCTGTACTTAAATGTAATGAAAATGTTCTGTTTTTAAAACAAATTGTGATGGGCGATGAAAAGTGGATACTGTACAGTAATATGGAACAGAAGAGATCGTGGGGCAAGTGAAATGAACCACCACCAACCTCACCAAAGGCCGGTCTTCATCCAAAGAAGTTGATGTTGTGTATATGGTGGGATGGAAGGGAGTCCTCTATTATGAGCTCCTTTCAGAACACCAAACAGTTAATTCCAACAAGTACTGCTCCCAATTAGACCAACTGAAAGCAGCACTCGACGAAAAGCGTCTGGAATTAGTCAACAGAAAACACATAATCTTCTATGAGAATACCGCAAGGCCACATGTTTCTTTGATGACCAGGCAAAAAACTGTTACAGCTTGTCTGGGACGTTCTGATTCATCCACTGTATTCACCACACATTGCACCTTTGGATTTCTATTTATTCCGGTCTTTACAAAATTCTCTTAATGCAAAAAATTTCAATTCCCTGGAAGACTGTAAAAGGCACCTAGAACGGTTCTTTGCTCAAAAAGATAAAAAGTTTTGGGAAGATGGAATTATGAAGTTGCCTGAAAAATGGCAGAAGGTAGTGGAACAAAATGGTGAATACGTTGTTCAATAAAGTTCTCAGAGAAAATGAAAAATGTGTCTTTTATTTTTACTTTAAAACCAAAGGAACTTTTTGGCCAACCCAATAAGAAAATAGGACATTGAAAGAGGCTGCAGTATTAAAAGTTTCCATAGAGTCACTATATGGAAAAATTTGGAAATTTAAATATCCACTATTGGAATTAAAACTGATTAAGCATGCAGGATGGCTATTTTGACCCAAGTTCTCTAGTTAGCCAACTCCTTCTTCCTGTGTTCTAAAATACTAAAAGTATTTTAGTATTTCAAACAAAATCTGTAGATAATCTTCAAGTTTATTTTTGGCCAGTAGTTTAGAATCTGCTAGCCTACTCTGGCAGTATAAGAGTTACCACCAAAATCCATTCTTCCCTTCTTCCACATTCATAGAGTTTAGCCTCTCTTGCAGGTAGGTATGGCCATATGACTAAGTTCTTGCCAGGAGACTGGGGGCAGAAATGATGTGAGCAAGTTCTGGGTCACTTGGTTAAAAGGAAATTGGTGGGCCTCTAACTTCCCTCCTTCCCATGAGCTGGAAGGCAGATGTCGTGGTGGCCCAAATTAAACCGAGCACATAAGGGCAAGCCCCTGAAGGGTAGCAGAGTAACAATATGGCAGGAACCCAGCTCCCTGAATGACTGTGTGCAGCAGAGCTGCTCTAAAATCCTGGGCCCCTCACCTTTAGGCTTTTATGTATGACAGAAAAAATCTACCTAAACATTTTAATTTCTTTGTTTCAGAAGCATCTACCTTAATTCACCTACCAAACGTTTTACTAGATAATATAAAAGTGGAAAAATAGTTTGGGTTTTGCCTCCTTTATAGTTCCTTCTTATCATTTGGCAGAGGTGTTTCACTCCTATCAACTTAAAAGAAACAACCCAAAGACAGCCAATAGCAAGGAAGATGTAAAGAAAAAAAAAAAAAAATACGAATAATCAAAAACTGGCGAACATACATGAGTGTGCTAGATCTTAATGTAAAACAGAAATTCTCCTTTTTCTTTCTTTTTTAAAATTTTTTTTCATACTTTATTTATTTTTTATTTTATTTATTTATTATTATTTTTGGCTGCGTTGGGTCTTTGTTGCTGCGCGTGGGCTTTCTCTAGTTGCGGCAAGAGGGGGCTACTCTTCATTGCGGTGTGCGGGCTTCTCTCATCGCGGTGGCTTCTCTTGTTGCAGAGCACAGGCTCTAGGCACGAGGGCTTCAGTAGTTGTGGCACACGGGCTCAGTAGTTGTGGCACACGGGCTCAGTAATTGTGGCACACGGGCTCAGTAGTTGTGGCTCGCGGGCTCTAGAGCACAGGCTCAGTAGTTGTGGTGCACGGGCTTAGCTGCTCCGCAGCATGTGGGATCTTCCTGGACCAGGGCTCAAACCCATGTCCCCTGCATTGGCAGGCGGATTCTTAACCACTGTGCCACCAGGGAAGGCCCTCCTTTTTCTTTATAAATATGTGATGCATAAAGTAAACCAAGCATTTCCTAGTGAGTGAAATCAAGTTAACGAAACTCAGTACCATCTTGACCACATACAGCTCAATGAATCAATCCAATGGCGTCTTAATCAAGATGAACTTCTCCACTGACTCCAACAGTGACATCAGCCCTTGGGCTTCTCTACTCACAGCACAGAAGGCAACTGTCACTCAAATGCTGCCCACCAGAACTTTCCCACTTGTTTGCTAACTTCTATTCACCTCTCCTAAACATTCTGACCACATTTCAGAAATAGAATTTTCTATAAATAAATGTTTTTCTCTTATAAAATTTCTTCTTAAAATAAAAAGCAAAAACAAAACTCAGTTCAGTACACCAGAGAAACAAAAAATTATGATCAGCTTTTTCACTTAAACACCATCTATGCTTAGAAAGAGCAATTCTTTGTGAACTACATACAAATGTTTTTAAAAGCAGGAAATATCAAAATATTCTTTAGACTATTTAGATTATTAGTTTAAATATTTAATTCCTAGAATTGTCGGTTAAAATAATTAAACAAAATTTGATGCTTGATAGTGATGGCAATTATATTTACATTCAAACCCTTTTCTACAAATGACCTTGCTTCATATTTTATACAGAAAACTGAAGCTGAGAGTGAGCTCCCTTGATTCCTGCTTAGATAAAAGCTTATCTGCATCTGCAGCCCCTAATGCCCTCATCTGTAAAAAAGTATTTCCTCCTATCTTTAAATACCCTTTCTCACTCCCTTCTGAGACCCTGCTTCACCAATTTTTCTCCAGTTTCTTCCATCATCACCCCTTGCTCTCTTCAGGTATACTAATATGCCCAAGTATCTGTCGTCTTTAGTAAAACATTTCTCATGTTTTTTGCTCCCTTCAAAGCCAAACTTCTATCTCAAGAGTAGTCTTTCCTCTCAGTCTTAACTTCTCACGGTTACTCCTCAACCCTTTGTTTTTATTTATTTATTTTTTTTAAATGGGAATTATTTATTTATTTATTATTTTTTTATGGCTGTGTTGGGTCTTCGTTTCTGTGTGAGGGCTTTCTCTAGTTGCGGCAAGTGGGGGCCACTCTTCATCGCGGTGCGCAGGCCTCTCACTATCGCGGCCTCTCTTGTTGCGGAGCACAGGCTCCAGATGCGCAGGCTCAGTAATTGTGGCTCACGGGCCTAGTTGCTCCGTGGCATATGGGATCTTCCCAGACCAGGGCTCGAACCCGTGTCCCCTGCGTTGGCAGGCAGATTCTCAACCACTGCGCCACCAGGGAAGCCCACTCCTCAACCCTTTGGATTCCACATAAGCACCTTCTCTGACCTCCCCATTGACAAGTCTAAGGGAAAGTTTTAAATTCTCAATTCACTAACCTCTTCGTGATTGAAATTATTTTTCCATGCATTTCAAGGACTCACCAGGTTTGTCTTCTGATTCTCCAACCTCAGTCTTCTTGGTGTGCTTCCCTCCCTTTGCCTACGCCTTAAATGTTGTCATTCCCCAAAGCTACATATTTGTACCCCCTCTTCTTCTTCTTCCTTTTTCGTTTGGTCCTCTCTTCATACTCTATATGTTTCCCAAGTGCAATTTCATTCAATCCCTTGTTTCAACTCCCACCTAATGCTGATGACTCCCAAATCTATGATTAAGTTCAGATTTATTTCTTGAGACACAAATACATTTCTAGTGGATATTTCCATCTGCTTATACATGACTAAAAATAATGTCCAATTTGAACTCATCGTCTCTTTCTTCAACTTCATTACAACGGACTTTTCTTTCCATTTTCTCTCTTTTGGTGAAAGGAACCACATATATAGTAGTTCGATCAGAAGCCTGGGAAAATGACAGGTCAAGGCTTACTCTGGATTGTACCTTTTACTGAGATAGAGAAACTGGTCTACAACAAAAAGTTATCAAAACTTTAAATATGAACTGCAAAGATATTATATTGCTTTCCTGTGGTGTTTTTTACATATAAAACACTTTCTAAGCAAACAGTAATAAGTTCTCAAATGCTTTTGTATAAAATCCATGTTCCATAAGCAAACCACAGTCAGGGGATTATGAATTGCTAAGCACTATGGAAGCAGTGTTTTGTAAGCCAGTAGTAGGATCAGGTAGTGGCTAAGTATGGAATTCTTCTAACCTCATTAATATCTTTTATAAACTAATACATATTTTGAGGTATAATATTCTGAATTCATTATAATTCCTACAGCTGTCAATAAGTCTAGTTAATTTAGAGTAAGAAATACGAAAAGCAAATTGGGGTAGGAATTGTGATCTCTGAGATCAATGAGTACTTCTTAAGCAAAAACTGATTCTCCTTTAGATTGTTATTTACAGCATGTAACTATACACTCTTTCCATAAGTATAACCCCCTTGGTGTTCTGCTAATAAAACAATAATTAATAAAAATGCTTAATAATAGGATAGTACAAAACTGAAATGTTCATAAGATAAATATTTACATATTTAGAAAATGTGAGTGATGAGAATTATAGGTGTAGTTATTTGGAAGCTGTAAGAAGGCCTATGATGAAAGAAGGCCTGAGAGACAAACTATTCAAACTTGGGTATTTGGTTAATGTTTTCTTAAAATGAACAAAGTGGGCCTGACACTTGAAAGAAAACAACTGACAGTCTTAGTAGCCCAGCAGTTCTCAACTGGTGCTGTTTTGACCCCCAGGTGACATCTGGCAATGTTTGGAGAACTTCTTCGTTCTCACACCTGGAGGGTGTAGGGGAGATGCTACCAGGTAGAGGTCAGAGATGCTGCTAAACGTCCTACAATGTGTAGGCAGCCCTCACAACAAGGAATTCTCTGGCCGAAAGCAACAATAGTGTCAAGGTGGAGAAATCCTGTGGGTGCCAGTGATAAAAGCTAAGCTTTCAAACTAAAAAATATAAAAATTTAAATTTATTTTTACTTCTTCTGTCACCATAAGCCTGACGGTTTCCCAATACTTAAAGACTTTTCTGATGAGATAAGTGGTGACATTAACGAATGTGAATTTTTGATATTGTATAATAAAATGCGCCAACACTTGGAAGATCCACATAACTCAGTGAACTAATGTGTTCCAAATGACCAATACATGAGGTTAAAAAATTATGCTTGGTTAAAAAATCCATTCAAAGTATGAAATTTATCAGTGGATTTTAATGCAGCAGAACATAAAAGGTTAACTGCTATGGTTTCAGATTCCACACTTCAATACCTTTAAGAAACTACTACTAGTTAAGTTTTAGTGTAATATTAAAGAAGAATTTCCACAATTTTCTGAAAAGGCTATTAAAATACTGCCTTTTCTAGTTACATATCTGTGTAAAGCTGAATTTTCTTCATACATTTCACCAAAAGAATGTATTAAATAGACTGATTCAGCAGCAGATACGAAAATCCAGCTGTCTATATGATATTAAATCAGGTGTTTTAAAAATTTGCAAAAATGTAAAATGCCACTATTTATACCTTTTTCTGAAAATGGTTATTTGCATTAAAATATATTATTTATGTTACCATATTATGGTCTCCTACTGTTACTATTAAATTAGTTACTATTTTATAAATTTCTCAGTCAATTGGCAAATTTACTGATATTGGTAAATATTAACAGAAATAGATATAACCCACATAGATAAAAGCTCCTTGGCGGCCCTCAATAAAAAGAGTAAAAGGAGTTCTGAGACTAAAAAGTTTGAGAACCACTGATTTATACATTGTAGTTCTTGAATGCTGACCTTTGGATTACTAAATATCCCTATTTTCCAGGTATTGGGACAGAGATTAAATTATGCAAAACTCTAGGTATAAAGTTTGAAAAACAGAGTATTTGAAATCTCCCAAATAAAACAAATCTTATGTTCCTTACAAGATCAACTGAAAGCTATCACAGGCATATACATATGACTAAAATGGCTTTGAAATTATTGACAGTGTAACCAGAAATTGGAGATGAAGCCATTGCAAGGTATTTCCAGCCTTAGCCTTTGCCAGGTATTCGCTACATCATCATAGCCACTTTTTAATCCCTGTTTTCTTCAAATACCCTGCCGTCTTCCAAAATGCCATATGCCACGAAGCCTTACCAACTTTACAGATATGAGTTTATTAAAGAAAACTCTTGCCAGTTAAAGATATTAAGGAATTATTTGCAATATAACAACTTTATTTAACTCATTAGGTGCCAGAATGTTACCAACATTTATGTCATGAGAAACAAACCAAATTTTAAAAATGTGTGTTTCAATATGTTTCAAGACTGAAAAGGTCTATTTTGCCTATCACAAAACAAAGTAATTCTTTACTTTGATAAAGCATTTGAAGATGGCCCTGTCCTTGTGAGAATTAAGGTAATACAATAGTATTTTGCTGATGTTACTAATATTACATCTAAATAAACAGGTGTATTAATATGTATTTTATAATGACATTAAAAAAAACAAACCAAGACCTATCATCATTAGGGTGAAGATTGGTTAAATCTCCAGGCTGGAGAGGGCACACCTACCTAAAGCTTTCAAAGATGAAAGGGAGACTACGTTAAAATATCTGCCTGGGTTTTTCTGTGAGCATTGAATATACAACTTCGGGACATCTCTCATATAAAAATATCGAGTGACATGTTGCTTTTCCTCCCTCCTTTTTCAAGGGTATAGAGAGGTTAAGACTGTGAGCTCTGGAATTGGAGTGCTTGCATTTAAATTCCTGCACCACCATTTACTGGTAGTATAACACTGGGCAAGGTACTTAACCTTTCTGTGCCCCAGTTTCCTTATCTGTAAAATGGACACAACAACAGCAACTATCCCATAAAATTGTTGTACAGGCCACCTGAAAAAATACATAATATGTGACTTAAAACAGAGCTTGATAAACAAGAAGCACTCAATAGATGTGAGCTATTATTGTTGTTATATTAAGTATTATTGTTACCTAATTCCCTAAACTACATAGGATAGCAACCACAAAACTACGGTATCCAGGGCTGACGTGACGTGATACATGTAGGAACCTACGTGACTGTGAATCTTTTCCTTACCAACACTAACATTCCTTTAGTTGAAGGAGGGAGATGGGTACTAACAATTACTGAGTAAGAGCTAGTACAAATGATAGGGCTAAAATTAAAAAAGAAAGTAGTTAGCATTGAAGTGAATTTAGAAATAACTAACAATAAATTTTAAAGTACTAGGTCACAAAAGCGTTATATTACAGATTTTACAAAATGTTACAGACTATCCATAATAATATAATTATATATATTTTTTCTAGAAGATTATATAATACTAAGAGATGAGTGGACGCTGAAAAAAAAGGGTACTGTTTGGATCAGTACCTTCTGTCTAAAGCCTTGAGACTAAGGAAAGAAATAGCAATTTCTAGAAAACATAAACAGGTAAATAAAACAAAAGAACCATTGCTTTCTCATGTGACAGAGGGCACATCCAACGTAGAAAAAAATTAACTGTTGGGTGTTAATTACTATAATACATCAAGTATCTAGCATCACCACTACGCAACACTTTAGGTTTAAAAGGTGCAGAATTCCCTCACTGAGCCATTTGCTGAACCCGTACAGATGAACTAGGCACTGTACTCGTACTAGATATGGAGGAGACAAAGGTGAAGGAAATATAGCGCCTGCTTCAGGACGTTCACAGCCTTTTGGAGAAGACATATATGTAAACAAATAATTCAAGTACCACAAAATAAATATTTTTAAAATAGCGATTTGAATGCAGTGCTCTGGGAACTTTGAAAGGGACATGGCTCACTGCCAGAAAAGACTTTATGAAAGAGGTAACATTTGAGCTGGATCTTAAAGGTGAACAAAGAGTTTTCCAGAGTGAAGGAGAGACATTCTAAATATAGGGAACAACACGTGTGCAAAAAGTATGAAGTAATAAGTTTGGAGGACGGTGACATTTCAGGTAAGGCACCCAGTGAGGCACTGGGTGCCTGAGGGGAAAATGAGGCAGGAGAAGGAGGTCTCAGGCTATGTCAGACTGCGTCTCCTGTGCCTTGGGCAATCCTGTGAGCAATGAGGTCCCAGTAAAGGTATTCCACCAGAAAAGTGACACAGTTTGGTTGCTTAGAAAAACAAGTCTGGGGCTACTCTGGAGGATGCACTTAAATAGAAGACAACTCAAATCTGAACCTCCTAAGTAAGAACCCTGTTAAGCTATTATTCTCATCTTGCCTGAAAAAATAAGCTGCTTTAACAAAATAGTGTCCCTAAACAGATGATCACAAATCAACGTAAACTGCCATCATCAAGATTAAGAGAACCAAACTATGTACACAAATATATATTAATGAATTATTATAGTGAGCTCATAGAAAATTATTAATAGGGCTGTAATTAAACAAATATTCAGCTCCAGAACAAACATAAAATATTTTTTAAAAGGACAAAATATTATATATACTCCAAAATATCAACTACAAAGTAGTTTTACTTTTACTTCTTCATACTTTTGGGTTCTTTTGAAATCTTCCACAATAAGCAAGGAATATATTTATAATCATTAATAAATTTTAAAAGCATTCACTGTTCATTGCATTTCATAAACAATTATCTTTATAAAAATTCTAAAACTAAAATATTACCTTTTTGTCCCCTTGTTTTCGTCTTCTTAACCCTGGTCTATAATCATCTCCAAATCTCAGAAAGTAATAGTAAGAAACCAGCCTCTCAATAGGATCCCTTATGACATTAATGTAAATTGGCTTCTTCTTCACACCAAATCTGAAATAGAGCAAAATTTAAAAGGTGAAATCAACCCTTTCATTCTGTTTGGGGTGTCCTGAAATTGAAGTTTGAGGTATTAATTCTATATGGAAAAAAACATGAGTTAATTTAAATAAAATACAGTATGTGGAGGTTAGAAAATATTTTAGGATTATATTACAAAAAAGTAAATAAGAAATAAGAATTTTAAAATTACAGCTGAAGATAAAGGAGAGAAGGGAAAATTGAGTGACAAATAATTTTAAATTTTACTAGCAAGAATTACATAAAACATTTCAATTTCACATAGCAATGATTTCTCACTTCTGAACCACAAAACTAGATAAACATTATCAATGGATACAGCAGAAGTCCACACAAGCGCGATCATTTGAGCCTAACTTCTGTGACGCTAATTTTAAAGACAAGATAGAAGTGAAAAACATTAAGTCTTCAGCATTATTTCCTTAGGGAATGATAGAGTTGGAGGAACACAGAAGGAGTATACTTTAGCCACCCTTGCACATCCTAGAATTGTCTAGCTGATTCCTGTTCTAATATCCTCACTTATCCCAGCCTTAAACCTTAGTGTTATCCTGAGTCTCCTTTATTCTTCTTTAGCACGGTTACCAAGTCCTTCTGATTTTTTCTTTTGTAGGCTTTCTCAGAGATTTGACCTGTCTTCCTCACTTCCTTTCTTGTCACAACTGCCCTCTTGGTAGGCCTCTTGCTTGGATTACTGCAATAATTGATGGTTTTATAATAAGAAGAATTGGTTTTCTTGCATCCAGTCTCTCTCCCTTTCAGTCTACCTTCATACCAATTCTCAACTGATATTTCCTAATTTATTAGATCACTCTTCTTAGAAACCTGAAATACCCCTACTGTTTATGTTGACTTCAAACCCAAACTCCTTTGCTTGGTTGTTAATGTCTGCTTGGCTTATGTCTTGGGTTCCACCGTACTTATCTAACTTTATTTTCAACTCTCCTCAAACAAGAAACATCTATCTGTTACAGTTAGGCCCACCTCTTCTGCTTCCCAACAACTCCTATTTCTCCTTACATGCCTTTGCTCATTCTATCTTCCTTAACTAGAATGCCTTTCTCATTTTCCTATTCTTTCTATTACATTCATTCATTCAAAAAATACCTTTTTGTGTGTCCAATATATGCCAGGAACTACTCTAATATTAGGAAAACAGCAGTGAAAAAAAAGGACAAAATTCCTCGTCCTTCTGGAGTTAACATTCTACTTGGGAGAGACAGAACATAAACCAAAAAATAAGTAAATATGTTAGATGGTAAAAATACCAAGGAGAGAAATGATGCAGTGCATGGAATAGGGAGAAGTGGGGAGAGTACAATTCAAAACAGGGTTTTCCAGGGAGGCAGTGCTATTATTATGTGATGAGAAGAGAGCCATGTAGATATCTAGGAGAAAGTGTTCCAGGAAGATAAGGCTTCGAAGTATGAGGGCCCCAAAGCAGCTAAGTGCCAGGCATTTCTGAGGACCAGCAAGGAGGTCAATCTGGCTGCAGCAGAATCAGGAAGGGGAGAGTAACAGAGAATGGGAGTGGAGAGACGGGGGTGGTGGTAGAGGACGTGCAGATCACGTGGGCCTTGTAGAGCATGTTAAGTATCAGGAGGGAGGCCTTCCTGAGTCAGCAGAGAAGTGTCACGATATGGAATCTGATGTACAGCATGGTGACTATAATGAACAATACTGTACCTACTGTATACTTGAAAGTTGCTATGTCAGTAGGTTTTAAATGTTCTCATCACGACAGCAGCGACAACAACGAAATGGTAATCATGTGAGGTGAGGATGTGTTAACTAACCTTATTGTGGTAAACATCTCACAATATATGTGTATAGCAAATCGTCACATCGTACACCTTAAACTTACACCATGTTATATGTCAATTATGTGTCAATAAAGCTGGGGGGAAAAAGGTTACTGGCTGTTGTTTTGGAATAAACTGAAGCGGGCAATAACAAAATCTTGTGAAGTCTAGGAAGTCTTCCTGATGACTCCAGCACACAGTGCTATCTGCTTTCATTTGACACCTGCACCCAGGAGCTATTGCTATCAGGCAGTTTTACTCTTGGCTTGTCCTGCTATAGTGTTTCTCTTGTAAGTCTTTCCTCCCCAATAGCATTATAAGCCACTTGAGGGTAGGCACAGTGCTTCGCACTTCCTTTATATATTTCACAGGGCCTGGTATACATAAATACTTGCCCGCTGGTTAGTACTATTTGAAAGATTAAAAAAATATTAGCAATCTCTCTAAAACTGGGAATCACAGAGAGAAATGAGAAAAGTAAGCTTAAGCTGTATGACTCAATAAGAGATAGTGAAAGTTGCTTATTCTCTTGACAATCTTGATAGGTTCACTCGTCTGTCCACAGAAACCCTCAATTTAGCTAACTACTTATAACGAATTTCCCTTCTTACTAAAATCTTTTTTCAAAGGCACTAAAAAGCACACAGCTAACCTAACTAGTTTCACATTTTCCCCTTACTTCTGCCTGTTACAATAAATGTCTTACGCACAGCAGGCATTCTATAAGTGTTTTATACTAAATGCTTAAGCAAATGAGTAGTGAAAAGAGGCCACAGAAGAGAAAAAAGCAAGGTGCCTGGATATAACTCGATTCTTTTAGCCTCTGAATTATTGTAAATTAACTGAACAGGAAGTCCTAACTTACAAACAAGCTGTATTCTATAAAATTGCTTTGTGTGTAAAAAGGGGTCAACTCTCCTGAATTCTAGTCCTTTTCTCACCATTAAGTAAGTGTAAGTCTAAGTCACTAAAATCCTTTGTACATATGGGAATACTGAAAACTACACAGAACTTTTTGGTAAAACATTATTATATTAAATTTGTGAGTTGGTTTATTAGAACTTGGGACGTATTTTTTTCACTGAACAACTCATAAACCTATAAAACCAACAATTCAGTAAAAAATTTTTTTCACAGCTTTTTAAAGGAAGAAACAGTATTGTTGCAAGTACATGGCACTGTCAAATTAGGTATCAGGGTAGAAGCTCCATGAGGGCAGAGGATTGTTTCTCTCTTGTTCATGGCTTTATCACTAGTGTTCAGAAAGGTGTCAGAAACATAGGTGTTGGATATTAGAATTAGGTTGAATAGACCATTGTGAATTGGCCACTTACAAAAGCCTTTCTGTGGGACAGTGCACCCACTAGTGAGAAGAGGGTAGGTAGGGAGGTATCAGGGATACACAGTTGCTACGTTAACTGCTAGAGCTGAGTCTTGTAAGAGGAATCTAAAAGGGGGAAGCACAGGGCAGTGGGGCAATGACTCCATTCTTAAGACTGTGGGATTCCCTGGGAACCTCCTTTATCATCTCCATTATTAGCCACAGATCCACGTGAACTATTCCCTTGGGAATTACCTCGTCCCAGAACATCTCCTACCAATGCCTCTTCTTTTTTGCTTTCTCCTAGTCCCTGACATGTGGAACAGATAGCAATGCTTACCAAGTAGAAGTGAAAGGGGGATATGGCATTTGACAAAACACTTCCTGCTGTCTGGGAAATGACTTTCTGGGGCATGGCTTTGGGTGGTGCTTACATGTATGAAACATGATTTTAATGAGATAACCTCTGTGAACTTATTCTGAAATGGCTAAGAACTATTATTTATAAGTTAGGGTATGGCTGTATAGACATAAAGGCAGGGAATTATAACTGAAAACAGGCATGACAAAAGAGCATCAGGCCATTCAGCTCAGCTAGTTAGGAAACAAGCATCCTCTTAAGTTTGTATGTTTAAAACTTTTGCCAAACAGGTAGTTTTGTACCAGTGGAAAAATTATGTTCTGTAGTTGCAGACTCCAGCTTTAACCCTGGTCAGTCATCTGAGCTGTTCCTCAGGAGGGCTCAGATGGAAGAGCAGAAAACCCATCTTCCCTCCAGGAAACTAAACTATCATTGACCCATTAGAACATAATCTTCCTAGGAAGAGAACAGCAGATTTGGTATGAATCTGCAATGTTATATGGCGATCAAAAGGGAAAAAATATAATCTGAGCAGCTGGTTGGTAAGAAACCTTATTCTTGCCATGTCAGCATACATGTACGACAGCGAGAGAGACAAACCAGGCACATTTCCTTACACCCACACTCTGTATAGCCTAGATAGATGAATGAACAGCAAGAATAGCTAAAAGAACAAGTGCATACTCAGAACTTTTGAAAGGAACCTTGTCAACTGGCTAGACAAAGCCTAAATGGAAGATGATGAAGCTGAAGGAGGGCTGAATAGCCTTTGGGAAGCATTACGCTTTGAGATTTCTGCTTCATACCAGATTTAACACTTCTAGTTAATCAGCAGTCTCACAGGGGGAAAAAAGATATCTTATACAGTCAACCTGTGGTTGGACGAATCTGTGGATGCGGAACCTGCAAATAACAAGGGAGGACTGTACATATTTATTCTGGACTCTCTTATCCCTAAAGTGTACATAGAAACCTTCAAATCCTTCTAGTGGTAAGTTCCCATTGTCTTGTTTCAAAAATAGTGAATGGCCTGTTGGTATTTATTGGTCCCACTGATAATGATGTTAAGAATAAAAGATTTTTAAAATAATTATTTACCTCTTAAAAAGAGCATTCATCTATTAAAATGGCCCAAATTTTAAAAAGGGGGGAGTGTGGTCCAACAATACCGAAGGCTGGTAAGGATACACAGCAACTGGAACTCTCGTGCACTTTTGGTGAGACTGCAAAATAATAAAGCCACTTGGAAAAGAGCTTAGCTGTGTCTTACAGAGCTACCATACAATCCAGCAATCCCACTTCTAGGTTCTCCCCAAGAGAAATGAACACATTGTGTCCACACAAAACCTGTATGCAAATGTTTTGACAACTTTATTCATAATCACCAAAAGCTGGAAACAACCCAAGTATCCAGGAACTGGTAGATGGACAGTAAGGATGGTGGTGCCTCCATCCTTACTACTCAGTAAGGAACTAACTACTGATACATGCATCAAATTGGATGAATGTCAAAAGCATTATGCTAAGTGAAAGAAGCCAGGTTCAAAAGACTTGGTGACTGACTAGATATATGTGGCAAAGAAAAGCGTTGTTCAGTATGACTCTAAAGTTTCTTGCTTGGATGTCTTGATAAATAAAAATGGGTAAACTTCCCAAAAGAGAACATTGGAGGCAAAGAGAGGATCTTGAGCAATGCCTTATTAGGACTTGGGAATAAGGAGGGCCAGCACAGACTCAGACAGGGAGAAGAAAACACCAGTAAGACAACATGGTAACTGAACGAAGACAGAGTTTTAAAAGAGCCTAACACAGCTCTGTGTGAGTCACAAACTAACTGCTTCACATACATTATCATATTTAATCCGCACAACCACCCATGAAGTAGTTACTTTAATTATCCTCATTTTACAAATGGGGAAACTGAAGATCTGAAGTCATGTGGCTGAGACTGCTGAGCTGGGAAGGAACTGAGGGGGATTTAACTAGAAATCTGACTTGAGAGATCGCTCCTTAGCATCTACAGGATCAATGCTACAGAAAGAGCTAGTAATACAAATCAATAAAAAGCCAACTCTCGCATATTACTTGCAATGATTAAAATAATTTTTAAAATGTTTCTACAGTGTTTGTGACATATTTGTTGAAAGTTGTAGAAAGTGGTGCAAACTTCAACTGGTTCAGCAGATAAGTACAAGGCAAAAGGGACAATCTCACATGAATCTACATACTACCAAACTCTATTTAAGCCTAAAATATTGTCACTTTATTACTCTCTAGGATATTTTAAACCTAGTGAAATATTTAGTTATGTGTTTCTTGTCCCGACATATCTGTTTCTTTACTGATTTACCTCAGTTGTTCTGAAAAAGGCAACAGGGGTGATACAGAGAAACCAAAATGATGGTGATGAAAACGCATACGCATTCCTGGGGAATGACCACAAAGGTACACACCTGACGTGGACCTGAATAAAACTGACTGTTGGATCAAGAATAATTTCCAAATATCTTTCTAAGACCGGATGCTGACATATGACCCTAGGTAGCTAGATCATAAAAAAATCTCAGCAGAGTCTGATCAAAAACAGCATTAAAATAGTTTTCTTTTAGCTGGACATTATCCTCTATAAAGGAAAATGTTCTGAAAAAGGTTTTTGAAAGAGATGTTCAAATGTTTTTCTTTTCTATAAAATTTGAAGAAAATCAAAGTGGGAGTGATAGATGCTGCTGATAAATGAGTGGTATAAATTTAAAAGGGAGGATAAGCTGTAATATTTTCACTGTTTATAATGAACCATAATGAAGTGATAATAATAGTAAAAAAGGGGGTTTCAGTGAACTCACCGAGGACAAGAACTGCAACTTATTCAACTTTATATTGCCTGCACCCTAGCACAATTTGAAAATGTCTAGCCTACACAATTTTTTTCCACGGGAAAATTTCTAAATTTATGATGTTAGCATATCTGCATTATTTTAAAATGGTTTGTTCACCAATTAAAAAAAAACAGTAATTAAACACTAAAGGGAAAAAATGGAAGGAAGAACTAGGAAATGTGCTTAAAAAAATAAGGATAGAGTTAAGACAAAAAGGAATAAGACAGGACAGGAATGCAAATATGTAACAAGAAGATATTTTTGTTATTATTCTAAAGTTCTGAATAAAAACAGATAAACCAAAACAGATAACTGTAACCAAAACACAGCTTGAGCAGATATAAGCTTGCAAATAAAATGTGTGCTTCTTAGTGATCAGTCTAAATTAGAAACCTAAATTAATTAACCTAAACCTAAATGAATACTTTATTTAATACTTTATCTTACTGCCTGGGTTTCCTGGGGTATCCTGGGTTTGTACTCTCTTTAGTGTTTCTGCTAAGGCAGTTGAAAAGCTATGTGACTAAATATCTCTTTCATCAAATTTGACCGTTTTCTCCTGAAGGCAAGTATTTTAATGGACTCCACAAAGTACTACACCATTCAAGAATATGTTTTAAAGAATAAAATATTTTAAAAATTGGTAAAGTGATGTTCCTTTCCTCTTCCTTACTCATTCATGGTGAGTATGACAAACTAAAAATTATTTTAAAAGATACTAGTTACATCTAAAATAGTTTGTGACTATATACATCAAAATATATTTCCGCCTGTTGATTTTTTTAAGGTATTTGTTTAACATCTTGTAAAGGTCTATTAAAGTTTTTCACAATACATATTGCTTCCAATAAAATGAAACACATTATGAAAATATTCAAACCCTTAAATGTTCATGTTAATATTTAATAAATGAGATTAATATTTCCAAGAACCTTTATACTTTTTTAACTGCAAAAACCCTAGCATACACCAGAGCTTCATTCTAAGTATAAGACGTTTGCCCAAAGCAAAAGCACTCAATATATTATTTTAATAATGAAAACCTTAAGTATGAGAAACCAAGCTGTGTGTGGAAAAAAAATAAATCATTTAGGTGAAAAGGTAACAAACATTCAATTGAAGGATAATGCAGCCCTGAGGGAAAATATGCATATGAATGAAGTTTATGAAATTGGTCCAATGCCTCTGCAAAGAAAAAATAATTAGTTTATTTTAAAGCTGCCTATAAAATGTTTTCAATATTGCTGTATGAATTATTTATAGAAAAATGTACATCTAACTTTAAAGCGACCACTTTACTGTAAGATGTTGAGTGCTGTGGAAGAAACTAGCAATAAGAATATATTGTTCTATGTATGTAATATTTGGGAGATTCCTTTTAATTACAGGCTTTTCAAAAAAGTTCAGATTTATTATCAATGTGAATCAGTAATATTTCATTCAACTCCTTTTCAAATTTGAGAAGTTAAAATGACAGTGGGATATCAATTAAATTTTTGGATTTTACACAGAATGCTCTTTCAAGTTCACAAATACATGAGGGTGTATTACTTTGAAGTCATGACTGCTAATGCAATGACTGAGCAAACATGTCTAAGCTTAAATAATTTAAAAATCTATTTTTAATGTTTTTGAAGTTAGTGCAGAGTTTGATTAGGGAAAAAATCCACATTTAAGGTTTTCCTATAATGATACTCGATGTGCTATGTAAAACGTTTAAATGGATTCACCAAGCCACATATGTTTACAGAATATTCCTTTGACCAGTTTTCTGATTAGTACTTAATGCGGCACAGACTCTAGGGGGAACCACATAGTGCTTGGATACTATACGTAAGCCTGTTGTTTTATGAACTTTTCTTGAGAGAATTATGATAGCAATACCTTGATCCCATGCCTCCCCAAAAACATGGAAAATGAGAGTTAGTTATGTCCAGATTCAGGCAAATCACTATAAAGGAAAATCACTTTAAAAAAAAGTGTCTTTAAGGAAATCAAAAAATACCTAGAAACAAATGACAATGAAAACACAACAACCCAAAACCTACGGGATGCAGCAAAAGCAGTTCTAAGAGGGAAGTTTATAGCAATACAATCCTACCTCAAGAAACAAGAAACATCTCAAACAACCTAACCTTACATCTAAAGCAATTAGAGAAAGAAGTACAAAAAAACCCCCAAAGTTAGCAGGAGGAAAGAAATCATAAAGATCAGATCAGAAATAAATGAAAAAGAAATGCTGGTTCTTTGAGAAGACAAAACAAAATTGATAAACCATTAGCCAGACTCATCAAGCAAAAAGGGAGAAGACTCAAATCAATAGAATTAGAAATGAAGAAGGAGAAGTACAACTGACACTGCAGAAATACAAAGGATCATGAGAGATTACTACAAGCAACTATATGCCAATAAAATGGACAACCTGGAAGAAACGGACAAATTCTTAGAAAAGCACAACCTTCCAAGACTGAACCAGGAAGAAATAGAAAATTTAAACAGACCAATCACAAGCACTGAAATTGAGACTATGATTAAAAATCTTCCAACAAACAAAAGCCCAGGACCAGATGGCTTCACAGGCAAATTCTATCACACATTTAGAGAAGACCTAACACCTATCCTTCTCAAACACTTCCAAAATATAGCAGAGGGAGGAACACTCCCAAACTCATTCTATGAGGCCACTATCACCCTGATACCAAAACCAGACAAAGATGTCACAAAGAAAGAAAACTACAGGCCAATATCACTGATGAACATAGATGCAAAAATCCTCAACAAAATACTAGCAAACAGAATCCAACAGCACATTAAAAGGATCATACACCATGATCAAGTGGGGTTTATCCCAGGAATGCAAGGATTCTTCAATATATGCAAATCAATCAATGTGATAAACCATATTAACAAACTGAAGAATAAAAACCATATGATCATCTCAATAGATGCAGAAAAAGCTTTTGACAAAATTTAACACCCATTTATGATAAAAACCCTCCAGAAAGTAGGCATAGAGGGAACTTACCTTAACATAATAAAGGCCATATATGACAAACCCACGGCAAACATCATTCTCAATGGTGAAAAACTGAAACGATTTCCTCTAAGATCAGGAACAAGACAAGGGTGTCCACTCTCACCACTATTATTCAACATAGTTTTGGAAGTTTTAGCCACAGCAATCAGAGAAGAAAATGAAATAAAAGGAATCCAAATCAGAAAAGAAGAAGTAAAACTGTCACTGTTTGCAGATGACATGACACTATACATAGAGAATTCTAAAGATGCTACCAGAAAACTACTAGAGCTAATCAATGAATTTGGTAAAGTAGCAGCATACAAAATTAATGCACAGAAATCTATTGCATTCCTATACACTAATGATGAAAAATGTGAAAGACAAATTATGGAAACACTCCCATTTGCCATTGCAACAAAAAGAAGAAAATACCTAGGAATAAACCTACCTAAGGAGACAAACTACCTGTATGCAGAAAACTATAAGACACTGATGAAAGAAATTAAAGACGACACAAACAGATGGAGACATATACCATGTTCTTGGATTGGAAGAATCAACATTGTGAAAATGACTATACTACCCAAAACAATCTACAGATTCAATGCAATCCCTATCAAACTACCAATGGCATTTTTCACAGAACTAGAACAAAAAATTGCACAATTTGTGTGGAAACACAAAAGACCCCGAATAGCCAAAGCAATCTTGAGAAAGAAAAATGTAGCTGGAGGAAGCAGAGTCCCTGACTTCAGACTATACTACAAAGCTACAGTAATCAAGACAGTATGGTACTGGCACCCAAACAGAAATATAGATCAATGGAACAGGATAGAAAGCCCAGAGATAAACCCATGCACATATGGTCACCTTATCTTTGATAAAGGAGGCAAGAGTATACAATGGAGAAAAGACAGCCTCTTCAATAAGTGGTGCTGGGAAAACTGGACAGCTATATGTAAAAGAATGAAATTAGAACACTCCCTAACACCGTATACAAAAATAAACTCAAAATGGATAAAGACCTAAATGTAAGGCCAGACACTATAAAACGCTTAGAGGAAAACACAGACAGAACACTTTATTACATAAATCACAGCAAGATCCTTTTTGACCCACCTCCTAGAGTAATGGAAATAACAACAAAAATAAACAAATGGGACCTAATGAAACATAAAAGCTTTTGCACAGCAAAGGAAACCATAAACAAGATGAAAAGACAACCCTCAGAATGGGAGAAAATATTTGCAAATGAAGCAACTGACAAAGGATTAATCTCCAAAATTTATAAACATCTCATGCAGCTCAATATCAAAAAAACAAACAACCCAATCCAAAAATGGGCAGAAGACCTAAATAGACATTTCTCCAAAGAAGATATACAGATTGCCAACAAACACATGAAAGGATGCTCAACATCACTAATCAGAGAAATGCAAATCAAAACTACAATGAGGTATCACCTCACACCAGTCAGAATGGCCATCATCAAAAAATCTACAAACAATAAATGCTGGAGAGAGTGTGGAGAAAAGGGAACCCTCTTGCACTGTTGGTGGGAATGTAAATTGATACAGTCACTATGGAGAACAGTATGGAGGTTCCTTAAAAAACTAAAAATAGAACTACCATACAACCCAGCAATCCAACTACTGGGCATATACCCTGAGAAAACCATAATTCAAAAATTCATGTACCACAATATTCATTGCAGCTCTATTTACAATAGCCAGGACATGGAAGCAACCTAAGTATGTCCATCAACAGATGAATGGATAAAGAAGATGTGGCACATATATACAATGGAATATTACTTGGCCATAAAAAGAGATGAAATTGAGATATTTGTAGTGAGGTGGACGGACCTAGAGACTGTCATACAGAGTTAGTCTGACTGTCATACAGTAAGTCAGAAAGAGAAAAATAAATACTGTATGCTAACATGTATGTATGGAATCTAAAAAATAAAAATGGTTCTGAAGAACCTAGGGGCAGGACAGGAATAAAGATGCAGACGTAGAGAATGGACTTGAGGACATGGGGAGGGGGAACAGTAAGCTGGGATGAAGTGAGAGAGTGGCATGGACATATATACACTACTAAATGTAAAATAGATAGCTAGTGGGAAGCAGCCACATAGCACAGGGAGATCAGCTTGGTGCTTTCTGACCACCTAGAAGGGTGGGATAAGGAGGGTAGGAGGGAGACGCAAGAGGGAGGAGGTATGGGGATATATGTATATGTATAGCTGATTCACTTTGTTATAAAGCAGAAACTAACACACCATTGTATAGCAATTATACTCCAATAAACATGTTTTAAAAAAAAACAAGAACGCCATTCACTCAGGAAAAAAAAAAGTCTCTTTAGAATATATCTCATTTTTAAAGCTAAAACAAGGTAGCCCAAGGGCAAATGTGTCTTGGCTGAGAAGCAGACACTTCAGGGCACCAATAACTGAGTAATGGCTCCTTTGCTTTCTCTGTTCTCAGTCAGCAACATAGTAAGTCATACTCTGATTGGCCTCTAGCTTAAAACTTGGGGCTCTCCTAAAGCAGTGTCATTTGACTGTACAGGAAGCAGAAACATAATAATAATAAATAACTTTAAAGGGTATTACCTAAATTTAATCTACCTTGAATTTCTAAAATTAATATGACTATTATCAATTTATGAACACTAGAGGGCAGTACAACACTAGAAGGTATATTTAAATTACATATCTAAAAGTGGCAAACACAAGCCAGTACGTTTTCTAAATATCAAAATCATAATAATTTAATAAATTGATTCCTTTTTAGGTTGCTAAAGTCCAAAGCATTCTTTCGTGTATCATTTTAGATATAACTTACTTTGCAAAATCCAAATAAGAAACGTGCCCATGATAAAACCCTGGTTTCATCTCTTTCCAGGAAGTTATATTCTTTACAAAGCGCACCTAAAAAAGGAGAACATACTCATTATTTAAGTACAATCTAAAGAAAATGAAGTTTGGTGACAGCAAAATACTTTTCATTTAGACATTCAAAAGCGACCACACCACTTTGACGATTACAGAGCTTGAAATACAGGCTTCAACTAAGGAAAGCATAGTGTGACCTGTAATTGCTAATTCATCATAGAGAAGCTACTATCACCACACTCAGAAAAGAGTGAAAGAGGATCCTGAAAACAAAACTGCACAAGGCAACCATTTATGACACTGTATAGTGAGTACATTTATATGGGGAGGGGAAGGGAGGGGAGGGGAGGGTGGGTACCAACGCCCAAGCTAAGGCAGGCAGCACTTCAGTATGGGGATAATCTATGCAAATCTGTTTTCTTCTCAGAGACTTGTTCTTCATAAAAGTTCTCATTTATTAATGACTCAACAAGTAACAAATATCAACTAATCCTTAATCCAAATGATTAAAGAAAGGATGACAAACAGAAGACTTTAAAGAGCTAAGAGCAGATAGCATAAGCTTGAGCAGATATCATTAACTTGTTGATAAAAAAGCTTAATAAAATTAGAGGTCTGATACACATAAAATTTTAAAAATATCTAAATATTACTATTTTAATCCATTGGAATTAGAAGTATACAAAAGATTAGTTAATATAAAAATTATTTAACTGTAAATATATTATAAAAATATTAAAAACTGGTTAATACAGAACTTTATAAACCAGCTGCAAGGCAGTGATACATAATTTCTCAAAGAAAAATGGTATACATTTCTGATAAGAAAATCTCTGCATGATCAACAGCAGGTGGTTGAGAATCTCTTCTGGAGACTAGAGACAGGGTGGGGATAGGTGAGGGGTTGGGGGCCCACTGCCCCCTGCTGCACTGAAAGCATCTGCAAGCTGTGACCTCAGCCTCTAACACACAGGACTGTCAATCACATACTTCTGCCAACTTATCAATCTTTCATTTACATTTTAGAATAGAGTTAGTCACATGGAGATATTCTGGAGCACTTCTTACCAGGTCAGTCAATAAGTTAATAGCAATGAATGATGGCTACCTCCTGGATAAGGCCCATTGGTAAGGACAGAGTAGGGAAACAGTGCAGAAGCAACCTTATGTCGGAGGATGTGAACTAAGGAAAAATGGAAGATTCTGGAAGTAGAATTTATTTTTTAGGGGAAGCATCAATAACTCATATACTAAGAGAAATAATGGAGTTTTTAGAAGGGAAATGAAATGAACCTGATGTTATTATCTTACACACACACAACCTTAAAATCTGAAAATTGGATGTAGATAACAAAATTATTTTGCGTTAGAGAATACACAATTATATTTTTGCAGATATTTGCAGTTTTTCCCCGCCAAAACAGAAGAGCCAAACAAATGTGTGACTTGAGATTCCCAGGTTCTTTCCTATTTCTTCTTCAAGTAAGGCATCAAATGGAATAAAAATATCAAGTGACAAGTGAAAAAGAAACAAAATTAAAAATTACATAACCCATAAACTGAATCCTTAAAAAATTTTACATGTTGAATATGAAAAATCCTTATAATTTTCACCTAATGGTAAATTAAACAAGCTTTTGATTCTATGAAAATCAGTTTCAGTATTTCAGCACCAAATGAGGGAGAAATAGAAGGCAAAGAGAATAGGAATGGTAGGTGATGGTTCAAGGGTACTTAAGACATATTTACAACTCAGCTCTATTTTCCAGAAGCTGATTTAATATGGATGTGATGGTGTAAGAGGGAAATGAAAGGAGATGCCAGATTGAAGTCTGACAAAACAGTATTATATAAGCCAAATGTTAGAGGATCATAGTACACTGTGATGAAAGACTTAGGTGTAAACTTCAAGTATCCTTTTTTCCCTCACGCTTCCAAAGGACAGTCACGATCAAACTAAATTCTCCTAAAGACACACTTCATCTGCCATGTTTCCTTCGATGTGAGGTGAAGAGCCCAGATAGCTGGATGAGATCTGGACTGCTGCCGGGCTTCTCAAACTCAATGTGCAAATGAATCATCTGGGACTCTTGTTAAAACACAGATTCTGATTCAGAAGGTCTGGAGTGGGGTCCAAGTTTCTGGACTTCTAACAAGTTTCCACGTGATGGCCAGGTCAATGGGCCACACCAAGGAACAAGACTTTAGCGTGTGTGGGCCCAGGACCTAGCTCTTGGTTTTATCAATGTGAAGCTTGTTTCCGCAGCACCTGCAAAGGAGGCCTGAGGTCTACAGAAGCTCTTTAGCAAGGATATATTCTCATAGTCACAGCTTTTGTGATACGGAAAAAAGTATACTGAAATAGAACAATTTTTTAAAGATTATCTTATAAGCTACCACAATATACAAAAAAGAATGGGGGACGGGGGCAGAATGACCCTGCTACTCAATCTTCTCCATATACCCACACACAGTGATGCCTGAAGCACATCAGAACCAAAGCATGACAAGAAACACAGCATAAAAAGTAACAAAATAAGTAAAAGGGTTGTGCCTCCAGGTGGACTCAGGGAACAGAACAGAACAGAACAAGGCATGAATCTTCTACTGCTGTCACCAAACTCAAACTCTCTTGTTTATAGAATCAGCATTTTAGAGGTGAAAGGGCCAAGGATATCCTGTACTCGTTATTTTATAGATAAAGAAACTGAAGCCCAAGAACCACATACCTCAGATTTTGGTCCAATCATCCTTCTATACCACTAGCTAATTTCTTTAATCTATTATTGTCCAATTTAAACAAGGGAGGGGGGAACCAGAAGGATTTGAAAGAAGAGCAGACAGATATCATTTGTACTATAATTCTGATCAACAAACTTGGACACTGAGAATTTCAGGCTTTATCCACTGCTCAGGAAACCCCTGAGATTCAGTCATTCAAAACTCCTCAACCTCCAAGATCTCAAAGCTCTGTTGATATATCTCTCTCAATTGTTTATTTTCCTCATTACATTCATTATAATCTCAACTTCCAATCTGCCCTGTTCACTACTCTCATACTGCTCGTACTGAATAACCATTTTTCAACAATGGCCGCTGACTTACTCTTGCCTTTTTATTGTCTTGGGTAACCTCAGGGGTTGAACACTGCTGGTCAAAACTAAGAGATCCAGCCTAAATGCCTCTGTAGGACTTTGAATTTTATTTTACTAAATTCATGCTGACATAAATTCAGGTGGGTTATTATTGCTTTTAAATTCTCTACACAACATTATTGCTAAGTCTCCAAAACCCACAGAATCTTTCTCTAATCTCCAACTAAGAGAATACTGAAGGCTACGTGCTTAATATATATGTATATGTATTTTTTTTCTTTCATCTCATCAACATTTAACTCAGGCAATCTGTTAAAGTCTCATTAATAAAGCTGTGGCTGATTTACAATTTGCAATAATCAAAAGATGCTGAGCTGAGATTTACCTTCCCTTCACAGGAAAGAAAAAAGTGCTAAGCAAACAAATGCTGTCAATAAGGTTAAAGCGGTGATTCACACTAATCTGGAGAATGGTCTGAGCATTTAGAAGTGTCATTTACATACAACTGAAATTCTACACCATCCTAATCTCCTCTTCAAAAGTGATCTCCAAGGACATAACGATCTAATTAATCCTCTTTGAAGAACAGTATTTTTTAAAATTTTCCTTTCAAAGTATTAATTTAGCCACTTCTCCTTTTAGCCATGTTTAATATTTATCCTCTTAGTTCTCCAGAGTTTTCCCTGCCCTCCTCTCTTTCATCTTCACTTGTTCCCTTTCACCAGTCTAGCTGCAGTTCCTGCCCTGTCATTTTCTGCCTTCTCGCCTCTTCTGTACCACTTGCCTCTCAGTTTTTCTTCTGGTTTTCCTCTACAGTGGAGCATTCTGCCCAAGACCTTGAGATAAAGCTCTGGAATAGAGAGGAATAGGGGGAAATGCAGATCAGGTAAGCAAGCTTTTACTCAGTTCATTTTATAGATTCTTACTGACTATGATACTTGGCACTAATGAACGATAAAGTGAGAGGCAAAAAGGAGCAAAGCTAATAGTATCAAATGAGGTTGAGTCTGAAGACACTGAAAACTCTTGGGGAAAAGAAATAAAGTCACCATAGTGACCTTATCCAAAGAGAATTTCCATACTCTGATTGCAAAAGGCTATCAAGAAGGATGTTTCAGAAGTAGTAGTTAGATATAGTACAGAAAAAGAGATGTTTTTATGGCTAGCCTGGAGCAGATTCTAAACTGTGATTTTTGTCAGATTTTATAACTCAAGCAGAGTCAGGCTAGCAAGTAATCACAAGATGCCTTTAGGGAAAACACAAGCAACAACGTAGGGAGTGGTGTTGTGATTTATTTGCTAGTCGAACCAGACCTGAACCAGTGCTATAGGAAAAGCTGAGAAAGCACCATCTCACTAACACTATATCTAGACTTATATTCTTTTTTTTTTTAATACAATGGGAAGCCACTGTATGATTTTTTTAATTAATTAATTAATTTATTTATTTATTTATTTATTTATGGCTGTGTTGGGTCTTCGTTTCTGTGCGAGGGCTTTCTCTAGTTGCGGCAAGTGGGGGCCACTCTTCATCGCGGTGCGCGGGCCTCTCACTATCGCGGCCTCTCTTGTTGCGGAGCACAGGCTCCAGACGCGCAGGCTCAGTAGTTATGGCTCACGGGCCCAGTCGCTCCGCGGCATGTGGGATCTTCCCAGACCAGGGCTCGAACCCGTGTCCCCTGCATTGGCAGGCAGATTCTCAACCACTGCGCCACCAGGGAAGCCCCTAGACTTATATTCTTAATGAGATTAATCTCAACATTATGATTATCCGTGATCACTAAAGAACTTGTTTTCACTATCTAGAAGTAGGAATGTCATCCCGAACATCCTGGCCAAATTCCAACTTTCTAATTACTACCTATTGAGTGAACACTACTATTAACTTGGGTAATTATACATACCAAACTCCTACTCATGCATATACTTAAAGTAAACATTCATTGTACAGCTGTGGGTAGTTTTATGAGACTAAACTAGAGAGGAAGTTTTCTATGCAAAGAGAAAAACTGAGTAATGGTTGGATAAAATATAAGAAAGGTTCAGCAGCAATAGAACATAATATACTATCTTCACTAAAATTCAGAACTGTGTTGTTCAATCACTTTTTGTGTGTGTGTGGGGGGGAGGGGTGCATGTGTCCCATATCACCTGAGGTAAGGAGAGGTCATGCTCATACTGCTGTCAATCAGAGGGGCTGCCTCCGCCAGCAGTTATCATCACGGCATCATGCTCAGCTAAGAACTGCCTTCAGAATCTAAATGGGTTCATTTGTTCATTCATTCATGCAACAAAAAATTTATGTATCTACTCTGTCTTAGGCACGGTTCTAAGCACAGGGATACAAGGTGAACAAGGCAAGGTTCCTGCCCTTAAGGAGCTTAAATTATAATAGAGAAAAAGACAGTAAACAAATAAATCAATAAGTAATAGGAAAGATACTGAAAGAATGATGGTACACAGTAACTTGGAAGAGGTATTTAATATATAGGATGGCCAAGTAAGGTTTTGCTATGAAGAGGTCATTAAGCTGAAACCTTAAATGGATTAACACGAAGCCAATTGTGAGAAGCCAGGAGAAGTGCATTCTAAGAGGAAATAAGTATAGCGGCCTTGAAGCGGGAAAGGCTTGGTGCATTCAGAGAACCAAAAGGCCAGTGCGGCTAGTAAATAAGAGGTTGAAGCGAAGGACAATGGACAAGGACCTGTCCTAAGAAGGACCTGTTGGCCTAGATAAGGAATTTGGATTTTCCTGTGGAGGTAGGAATACGAATTTAAAGATAAGTAACTCACCATCCTGTGAAGATTGTAATATGCATCTTCCCATCACTGCACTGAGAATCCTATTCTAGATCTTTGCTACTCAAACTTTGGTTCAAGGACCAGAAGCATCGGTTTTGGCATTAACAGGAAGCTTTTTAGAAATTCAGAATATCAGGCTTTATCTTAGTCCTTCTGAATAGGCATCTGTATTTTAACTGATGTTCTGTATACACATTATAGGTTGAGACGCATTCATCTAAAGTGCTGCTCTGAAAAATCAGTATCTGCAACTAATATCAAACCATGTGTGCTACTGCAAATGACCAGAAGTTGGTTTAACAGTAAATTAAAAAGAAAAAAAAAAATTACTACACTGTTCTACAGAGAATGCAAATTCTGGATATTTCCAGTTTCTTAGAAAGATCTTAAATATGATCAGACCTAAATATGTGAGAGCAGAAAAGAATTAAGAAAGATCATAAAAGATGCTGCCACTTACACCTATTTGGCATAGTTACTTTAAAGACAAGATGTGCTGTAATACAGAGATATTTTGTGAGAGCAGAGTAAACTTCATTTTCCAACTAGAAGAGCCGATTACCTGTCTCCTGCCAATTCCTGTCTATTAACGGAGTAAAGCCCATATCTCGAAAATATAACTTTCGTGGCTGAGTCCACCTCATTCTTACCACTTAGTCTTCTCATGCCTTATATTCTCAAATGTTTATCTTCTAATCTCCTTGTTCTAACTGTTCCTCTTATTTCATCCAAACTTCTTAATTTTGAAAAATTCCTAAACTATGGAAAAGTTGAAAGAATAGTAGTCAACATCTGTACACTCTTCACCAAGGGTAACTGTTAACGTTTTGTCACTTCTGTTTATCTCCTTCTTTCCCCCTTTTTCTCTATGCACACGCACACTTATTTGTTTCTGAATCGAAGTAGCAGACATTTTTGATCAAGGATCCAATCATGGGTCACAAACTACATTTGGTTTTCATGTCTCTTTAGTCTCCTCTAGTCTATCTCCCCGCCCCCCCCCCTTTTTTGGTTGTCATGACATTGACACTTTAGAAGAGTTCAGGACAGTTGTTCTAGAGAATGTTCTACCATATGGAATTTGCCTGTTTGCTCAAGATGAGGTCCAGGTTAAACATTTTGGTGAGAACACCATAAACTGATGTTTTCTTTGAATAGTCCTCATAGTTCCTGCGATTATGTGTTACATTCCCTAGTAAATTATAAATAAGCTCCTTGAAAGACATAGCCTTGCTTTTTATTTCTTTGGTAATTCCTCAAAGAATGTAGCATGATCTCTGTATACATTACATACGCAATAAATAAATGAAAACTTGCAAGCAGAGTTGAGAACTGTTTCTAAGAATACCCATAACTGTTAACACATTGAATACTTTTATACCAGACTAGAAACATTTGGGCTTTGCCTCTAAAATTTTTGTGAGAAATAATTAAGCATGTAAACAGTTTAGCACCATCCCCAGTACAAAATACATCTAGGAAAGAGCTGGGGCTAAAGGCAGATAGATATTAAGCAGACTGGACTGCTGAGGTTGGAAGGTGAGGGAATTAAGGGTGTAATCACCTATTACATCCCAAAATATTTTTATGAGCAAACTGGGCTTTGAATGGAAGATTGGGACAACAGCAGATTTAATAAAAATCTCATCTTTTAAGTTTCACTTGAGTTAGATACTGATTAGAAACTATGTCTCAGAGAGAAGAAAGAAGAGCAAAATAGGTCATTTATTAATTCCTATATAAATAATAGGGCAGTTGAGAACAGTTCACAAGAACAATAAAAATATGGCATTAAAATCAAGTGTGTTGTACAAGATGGGGTTCAGGGGATATTTTAAAAATTATTTTCAAGGCATCTAGTAATTCAAAACTGCACATCTAAATGAAGCTTACTAGATTGAAAGTGAAATTAAAACACTATCTAAAAAAAAAAAAACACTATCTAATATGTCATGCAAAGGGAAGGGAAGCGGTACTTATCACTTGTTTGAAGAACTGCTTCTACACAGAACAAGAGACTAGTAAATAATTTAGATATGGTATATTAGAGAACATTTGGTATATAAGCTATTCCTAATTAAGACCAGGTGTTGAACTACCAGCTGACATTTTGAAGTATGTCAACTAGTGATTAAGACTATTCTTCTACTCTGCCCAAACATGTTTTAAGTGCTGTTCATTATGTAATCTAGTTGCCTTTAAGATAGTGTTTACGCTTCTCTTTTGCTGCATATATTTACACACACACACACACACACACACACACACACACACACACACGACAAGCTATTGAAAGAAAAACAGAAGTTTTATCTCATCCAAATGCAACCGGGGAAATGTACCACTACCTGATGCCTATAAATGTCTTATGTGGTGAGCTTCTGTAGATTTATATTTCATGAGAAAAAAAAAAAAAGGTCGATGTCATTTTCAGAAATCTCATAGCTGCCAGACAACTTTGTAATGCTGGACACAAAATTTGGACACAAATTCTAAAAATCTGAACAAACAAGCTGACTTTATTTTTCTAAACAATACTACTGAAGAAATCTAAAATTATTATGCGAGTGCTAAGAAATGTTCCTTTTAAACCAAGATATATTCTGAAAAGCAATCATGCAAATACACTTAAAATCTACTACACACTGTATAAAACCTGATGATTTAAGATACTTGCCCTTGAGATATACAATATTACATAATGAATAGTTTTTATGACCCACTTAGCTAAATAAGCTCATGTTTCTTCTCATTTACAGAAGAGTTATTTGATTTGGCTGATGAATGTAGATTTTTGGTTTTATAAAAAAGAGTAATTAGGGATAATTCAGAGAGCCAAGAATTACATGGGCAGATGATATGCCATATACAATTAGCCTTTACAAATAGCTCTCTAGCAAGAAAGTGATCCTAACCTTGTGTATCAATGTTATTCTCTTGCTTCAGTGTGAGGATTATAGGTATGCTAAGTAGTGGGATAACAATCAATTCTGTGACAATAAAACAAGTTCAGCTATTTTCAATCAAACAGATAAATACATTCTAACTATATGACTATCACAAATACCTTTCTAATAAGTTACCTTAAAATGGTATTTGATCCTACATAGTATTTTCAAATATTATCTTTTCATCTCATGGGGCCCAATTCCCATTCCCTTCAATATTTGTAGAGAGAACTTTATAATTATAGTCAGAACTCCAGGTGTGAAGAAAATATCTGAAACTATTGCTAAAGAGGGGAGTCAATTTCATTTCATGATAACTTGCTCCACTTTTCTTAAAACCATTTCATACAATTATCTATCTACCTGTTTATCTAAAGATTCTTAACAACTTGAAAGGCAAGATTGTGTTAAAAATATAAGCCACAATCCCTGTTTGTCAGGAGTTTATAGCTAATACTTACATAACTTATAGTAAAGATAAGATGAAATTCAGGAGTCTAGTCACAAAACTGAACCATATAGAATATAGGTATTCGTCAGATAAAGATTTCTCAATCATAAGTGGAGACAATATAATGATTTTTATTGCAGGGCATCTGCTAAAAATATTTCACATTTTTAAAAGGATACCATACTGAAGAGCAGCAATAGTCTCTTCAAAAATTCAAGAATGTGAAGAATGTAAAATTACAGGTAAGTTCGGTTGGTCCTTTCCCCCAAGAAACTTACAATCCACTGGGCTCAGCATATATATCCCTTAAAATGCTTTATCTCCTTGAGATACAAAATTTGAGTTAGGAAGTGTCAGAAAACATTATGCATCCCCTACGTGGTATTTACCTGATCTTGCAGTGACATTACTGGATTATTTTTGGTAGTGTTGATGTGAAGAACATGGTATTTATTCTTTGCACATAGGTCATAGGCAATATTGGTAAAAGAGGTGCTTGCAGTTTTGGGGACTCTGTTGTAAATGATCACCATGTCTTCTTCCTCATCTAAAGCTGCATCTTGCCGAGGGCCATCCATCGTATGTCGCTGCTCAATCTCTCGAACTTCATGTCTTGCAATAGCCCTTTCTGCAAAGTAAAACAGATTATGAACTTAGTTTTAAAAGACACTATAAGGAAGTTGTAAACACTGAAAATAATTTCCTATTCCTGGAACATAGTTTTCCTACTCAAGAACTGGGTTAAGAGCAGCTGAAAAAATGTTTTGAGGGCCAAAACTTCAGAATTACCCCTGAAGGATAATACACATGCATATGAAGAATGAAAGAATAAACAGTCATCAAGTTTAGAACTCCACAGACCAGAGAGTTCTTCAGTGTCTTTCAAAAGACACTTTTCATTCCAATAGAATTTCTACAGCCTGAATTAATTTTCAAACACATAAAGACAGACTGCATAGAATACTAAACTTCACAGTAAAAAATACACTTAGAAAATAAATTACTTATAATTTAGGCAATGATTTTGAAATGTATTACTTAGGATGTAGTCATCACCTGCTTTATCAAAATGTAGCAGGGCAGTGATTATAAATGCTGGTGCGATTTTCAGGTAACAACAGTAGAAACGACACCATAATAAAACCTTTTTCTTTTTGGTGTTGCATTACAGATAAGTCCTGGTTATGTTTATTCCTTAAATTCCATGGTTCCTCTAATTCAAATCAGTGTCCACCAAGCAGTTTGAAAAGCAGTAACATTTTGCTTTCGACTACTCTCTATTTAATATAAACTTCAGCTTCAAATAAAGAAAGAAAAGGGGAAGAAATTAGGGGAAAAAAATAACAAGATTGCAAGTTACTTTGCACAAAGACAACTGTTCACACACAGCATGCACCCTCCTACCACCAGATCTCTGTGCAAGCTATCTTACCTGCCTTGAACTCTCATCCATTCTCCCTCTACCTCAATCCTACCTAGTGAACTCCTCAAACTTCGCATTGAATTTAATCATCACTTGCAAGGGAAGCCTCATCTAATCTCCCTAACTAGGTCAAATCACACAAACACACACACACACACACACAATGTATGTGTATATACCTCATACTGCATGTCTCATACATAATTGCAATTTTACATTATATGTGTATTAGCATCTACCTACCATACTGGCGACAATTTAGTAAAGTGACATGAAAAAGCAATGCGGTATAATTACAATAACAAGTTCAGGCTTCAAATATTGTCTGACTGTGCATCTTAAATTTTGGTTCAGAAGATATGGCCACTATGTTAATAGAGTATGCTCGGAGCTGAGGATTCACATTCAGAAGACTTGAATTAAAGTTTCAGGCCTGCTGCTTACTAGCAGTGTGCTTTCCAAAGCAGGAAGAGAAGCACATATATGCATACAAGTGTATCCATTTTCATGGGGGAGAGTTGGTTGGGAATGTGGAGAAAAAGAGATGAGCTTAATGTTGAACATACTGTTGGATTGCCCAGGACACACAGGAGATAAAGATAATTGGGCACAAAGGTCAAGTGCTGAGAATATAGGTTCATGTAGAAGAAAGACATCTCGGAAAACCATAGGAATGGATGAAACTACCTAGATAATGTAGAATACATAGCATGGAAAGAGACAGTAATCTTAGAACAGAATCTTAGGAAATACCAACATTTAAGGGCCAAAAAAAAAAGACAATGCATAGAAAAACACTAAGAAGAAATAGAAAGAAAAAGAAATCTGGACAGACTTTTAAGAAGCATATACCACATGTTTAGAAAGCATAATATTTTTCAAATTGACAGTACTTTCCAAATGAATCTATAATCAAGGTAATGTATGATGCTCAAGCATCTCCATAGGATATGGAAGCTGTCTCATTAAATTCAACATGTATTCATGGAGAGCCTAAGCATATTATATTCAATAACTTTAAAAGAATTTTATCTTCCAAACAACCTCAAACTGTCACCACAGTCCAAAACTATTATGGTATTGTTATGTCCACACACCCTCCTTTTTCTACTAAGGGAAATAAAACAGTACTGTTGTCATTTAAGGGCTGACAGAAGTGTGAGAGGTTTCCTAGAACAGCCCAAACATACATGAAATTACCTTTACTTTTAATGGCTACACCAACAACCAACAATGCTGAATTTACTTTCACTAGTTTTTCTGAAATCAAGCATTTGGAAAAGAAACAGATTTTGTTATTTTTTTAAAAGAAGTTATTATTTAGTCTATGTATTCTTTATTTTTTAAGGTGCTAAAACTCTAGCTGGAGCATGAAACTAGCATGTTTTTAAAATTAATCATTGTTCTTGGTTCACTATGTGTATTAAAGCATATGAACTGTATATTTCACACAATTTAAAAACATTTCTTAAATTATGAAAAGATGCAAATTCAGGTAACTACTTTCCTCGTTCAAATAATACATTTATATGCATTTTCTATTTTTCAAATGTTTTTACTTTGCTTAAGCAAACAAGATAATTACTAATGTAGTGTTATGCCTAAAACTACATAAAAAGATAAAAATAGTGTGGAATATTAAGATAATTTTTGCTAGTAATATTAGTCTATAAAATCAAATCTCACTTAGTTGAAAAATAACAGTAACTACTGCTGATGGTGAACTACTATCTCTTTTCTCCTGTGACAATACTTAAAACCAGTAAGGATGTTTGCAATATGGCCATTTTCTTTACTTAGTAAGTACTCAATAGTTCCTTTTTTTTTTTTTTTTAATCAAAGAAGCTCTGCACCTCGTTAGTATAACTTCTGAGACTCTCTTAAATCAGTGGGGAAGCTTTATTAGTTACAGCACATGTGGAGTACACTTAGAGAATGTAGGCAGCATATTTAAAATACTAAAGATGCATTTTGAAGTAATGCTTTTTTCATGTTTGAGTAATGAATTATAGAGAATCTGCTATGCAAGTTATTTCAGAACTACCACAAAATGTACAGCCTGCAAATAACATGGAGTGCAATCTGAGTCATGATATTACAGGCAGGCCAAGCACAACTGGCACTAATATTTCAAACACTGCAGATGGACGCTGAACTTCATGGCAATTCTAGTTCTTCTAGGCTCCTATTGAAGGTGGCACACATCTCAGTTCAGTGACCTTTCCACATGGCAGATTAGCAACAAACACAAGTCTTTTAAAAGGCCATTCATAATAGCAATAATTACCTATTTCTGCATTGACAGGGCATTAAAGGCCTATTTATTGAAAGAACATAATGATCAAGCTAAGTATAAAACACTGCATTAAATACACCAACCTAAATCTTACAAAGGATTAAAGTCACAAAGATGTATATATTAGACTACAGAAAAAAGAAAAGTAACTGAAAAGATTTCTTTAAAAATTGCAACATATTCTTTGACTAGTTTTTTTTTAACATTAAGGTCATTATTTGGGGAAACACCTTTTCTCTTCGAACATTTAAATAAATGTTCAATGTATTAAATAATTTAGAGAAATGTTTTGTATTCTGTACAAATTAAAGGACCCATGAATATAATCTTCTGCCCCCACCAAAGCTCAATTGTGCAATGGTCTCAGCAGAAAATAAACATTTTACAAATGTTCAAAATGTGTAGTATATCTGTATAGTGGGTAACACTTTAGGATTATAGGGATTAAAAAAAAAAAAAACCGCAAACGGAAAGACCAGTAAATTGCCTTGCTTTCAAATACTGAAACCTCTGCATGTTAAAGTAAAAAATATATAGTTAGATAATAGGTAAATAAATAATAAATAAAAGGCAAAGAACATTAAGAAAAAAAACACCAAATTTTTATTATCTATAATTCTAGAAAGAAAACATAGAAGTTGACAATAACAATATTAAGATTTCAGTAGATAATAAAGGTGGTTTGTAACAGATTTAAACTACATACATATAATAGAACACAGCAAAAATATGCATTAGTGGCTCATAATGATTTTTTGGGTCACAGACCCCTTTGAGACTATTATGAAAACTATGGACCCTGTCTCCAGTACGGGTGACTTGTGCATTTCAGGGCTTCCTCTTAGAGACCAAATATCGGCAGGGGGCTCCATGACCCCAGTTTAATTACTTCTAAAAAAAAATGGCTCTTGGACAGTAAGGCCTGATAGTAAACTGCCTTGAGGCATTAGTATGTATATTGAGAAAAGAGGTTACTCACAAGTAAGAATTGCAGGCAAAGAGAAATCACAGAGGAAATTGGCAGCGTCTACTGAAAAAATGTCTATGGGGAGGGTGCCTTGGCATAAAACTTGACCTGATAGGACTCCCTGGTAAGTGTGCCTATTGCAGAGCTAGATAATTTGGGCTCTAAGAGCTTGGAGCCATCAAATATCTGAATTAAAGTGGATCCTTAGCACTTTCTCGGGATAAATCCTGAGTTGTGTAAATCCCCAAATATTGTTCTGAAGTATAATTTATTCCCCATAAACTGTGTTTATAATGAGAAGTAGGAAGCAACAAAGTTGCACCAAAAGAAAGCTATTATAAGGTTAACTGATTCCTTTTGCAGTACCACTTAACTGTGAATGTACTGTCTAGCCAGACACTATCTGATCCTCATGGAAGTAGCACTTCGTAATCATTATGAATTAAATAAGTTGGCTGTCTGATTATATACATCACTTTCTTATGAATATTTTTAGCCTGAGTCAGTCTCCTTGAAGTCAATCACCATGGGGAATGACAAAATAAATTTCTATATGGATGACTAAAGGCTGGACTCCCAACACTGGCAAATGTTTTCTTGTGTGGTTTCCAGGCAGTCAGCAAGGGTGCCTGTGTTATCATTAAAACTTATAAGCATGTTTAAGTGGATCATCCTATAAAAAGGAGTTGAGAGCACCTTCCACTTCAAGGAAGATAGTGTAAACCTATGTTTTGCTATTCCTCCCATGAAGTACAACTAAAAACCCTGGACATTATATATAAGACAAACATAAGACTTAAAAGCTGGTGAGAAGAAAACAGACTACTTAGGGCCCTTGGGACCCAAGGAACGACACAGTGGTGAGTTCCCTAAGTTTTCTTCAGCCTCATATATCCCAGACTTGGAGCAGTAGAAGCGAGCAACCGAGGAGCAGGCATACACAAAGAGAAACCCAACAAAAACCTGCTCTCTCTTGCCAAAGCACCAAGCGACAGCATAGTAAGACAGAAAACTTTAGATAATAATCACTCTACTTTAGCCAAACTCCACAGAAAAAGACTGTGGTCCCACTTCCATTCTCACAGGCCCAGTGGGTAGCCTAGACTTCCACCCTCACAAGGGTGTGATCAGATGCCCAATATCCCTGATGGAGTGGTGCCAGGGAAGACTAAGTAGGGAGCCGGGATTTTCATCCCAGGCAGCGGTTAACAAGGCACGTCTGCAGTGTCAGGGAAGACCAAGCAAGGAATCAGAAAGCCTCCCTCCACATGGCAGTGATGAGAGGCTCCCGTCCCTCCCCACTTGGTGGTGTCAGAGGAGACCTAGTGGAGAATCAGGACTTTCACCATCCCCCAGCATAAGGAGGCCACTCCCATGCCTGCCCAGTGGTAACAATGAGCTCATCAGGTGTTGATGGAGGTCAACAAGGGAACCTGGACTTCTATCACCACTTGGCAGTAACAAAGCAGCACCCCTTCCCTTACCGGAGCAGTACTGGAAAAAGTCAACTAAAACAGAAGGTTTAAATAAAATTCAGAGTCTCCACAGATACAGAGAACAAACTAGTGGTTACCAGTGGAGAGAGGGAAAGGGGGAGAGGCAATATAGGGGTAAGGGGTAAAAAAGGGTTCTTATGGGATTATATGAAATCATGTGTGTGAAACTTTTGAAAACCATAAAGCATTACAGAATTTAAAGAATCTTTCATTCAATTTAAAAGAAAAAAAAAGATCCAGAGTCTCACAACATAATATAAAAACATCCAGGTTTCAATCAAATTGTTCTCAACATATCAAGAACCAAGAGGATCTCAAGCTCAATGAATAGAGATAATCAAGAAACGACAATATCAAGGGTACAGAGATGTTAGAATTATCAAAGCTTTAAAGCAGTCATGATAAAAATGCTTTCATGAACAATTACAAATAAGCTTGAACCAAATGAAAAAATAGAAAGCCTCAGCAAATAAGCTCATTAATGAAATAGAATACATAAAGAAGAACTAAATAGAAATTTCAGAACTCAAAAACAAAATAATCAAGATGAAAAGCTCAGTGAATAGGATCAATAGCAGAATGGAAAGGAAGGAGAGAAATTTAGTGAACTGGAACATGGAATAAAAGAAATTACCCAATCAGAATAACAATGAGAGAATATACTGGGAGGGAAAAAAGCAACAGAGCCTTGGGGAACTGTGGGATATAACAAACGATCTAACATTGGTGTCACAGAGTCTTGGAAGGAAAGGGGAAAGAAAGCAGGGCTGAAAGAGTTCTCAAAGAAATCATGGCTGAAAACTTGACATTTGACAAGAGACATAAAGATTCAAGATGCTGAACAAACTCCAAATGAGATAAACCAAAGACATCCATGGCAAGATACATCATAATTAAGCTTCTGACAACTAAAAATAAAGAAAAAATCTTGAAATCAGCCAAAGAAAATGAAGCCTTACTATAGAAAAAACTGGAATAACAGCAGATTTCTCATCAGAAGTCATGGAGCCAGAACGAAGTGGCACAACGTTTTTCAAGTGGTGAAATAAAAGAATCCTATACCCAAAGAAAATCACCTTCAAGAATGAAGGGGAAAATAAGATATTCTTATACAAAATAAAGCTACAGTAATTTACTGCCACTAGATCTACCCTAAGATTGATTAAAGGAAGTTCTCTAGACAGAAAAAAAAAAAAAAAAAGACAAAAGAAGAAATCTTAAAACACCAAAAAAAAAAAAAAAGGAAAGAATAAACACATGGGTAAATACAATATACTTTCCTTCTCCTCAAGTTTTCCAAAATATGTTTGAGAGACAAAGCAAAAATTGTAACATGATGTGATGTGATTTTAAATGTATGCAGAGTAAATATTTAATACAATTATACTGTAAGTGGCAGATAGTAAAGGGATGTAAATGAAAGTAAAGTTTCTGTACTTCATGTGAATTGGTAAACTGATGACACCAGTAAACTGTGACAAGTGATATTTATATGATGTAATACATAAAGCAACCATGAAAAAAGCTATACAAAGACATTAAACTCAAAAACACTATGGATAAATCAAAAGGTAATTTTTAATAAATATAAAAGTAATTCACAGGAATGCAGAAAAAAGAAAAGAGAAAAACAGAAAACAAAAAACAAAAGAAGTATCAAAGGAAATTTAAAAATACATTGAAGTGAATGAAAATGAAAATAAAGCAAGAGGAATTCCCAAGATGGCAGAGTACAAAGACCCTGAGTTTACCTCCCCTCATGAGCACATCAAAATTACAACTATTTACAGAACAACTATTGATGAAAAAGACCGGAACCTACCAGAAAAGATCTTCTACAACTAAAGGTATAAAGAAGGAACCAAAATGAGATGGACAGGAGAGGTGGAGTCATGGTATAGTCAAGGCCCATACCCTTGGGTTGGGTGACCCACAAATGGAAGAATTATTACAACTGCAGAGATTATCCCCAAGGAATGAGGGGTCTGAGCCCCACAATGGGCTTTGCAGCCCAGGGGTCCTGTACCAGGAAGATGAGCCCCCAGAGCATCTGGTTTTTAAGACCAGTGGTGCTGACTTTCTGGAGACCCAGCAGACTGTGGGAAATAGAGACTCCACTCTGAAAGGACACATACAAAATCTCACCTGCTCCAGGACCCAGGGCAGAAGCAGTAAATTGAAAGGAACCTGGGTCAGACCCACCTGCTGATCTTGGAGAGTCTCCCAGAGAGACAGGAGGCAACTGGAGATCACCCTGGGGCAAAGACACTGGTGGCAGCCATTTTTGGGAGCTTGTTCTACCATGTGGACAGTGGTGTTAACAAGAGCCATTCTGGAATCCTCCCTCTAGCTTATTAATGTCAGGACCCAGCTCCCCCCACCCCCACCCACCAGTACTGGGACTCCTCAGGCCAAGCAACTAACTAGGTGGGGACACAGCCCCACCCACCAGCAGACAGGGTACCTTAACACCCCTGAGCCCACAGCAGCCCCTGGACATGGCCCTACCCACCAGAGGGCCCAGGACCCAGCTGCACACACCAGTGTGAAGGCACTAGACCCAGAACTCCCAGAGCCCTGCAGCCAGAGACACAGGAACCCAGCTTTGCCCACCAGTAGGCAGACAATAGCCCCAGAATCCCCTGAGACTCAGCCCCACCCACCAGCGAGCCTGCTCTAGCCACTGGACCCGCCTCATTTATCCTTCTTAAACTATCCCAAGAAACTGCAGAGGAAGGAATGCTTCCAAACGCATTCTATTAGGCCAACATCACCCTGATACCAAAATCAGACAAATATACCACAAAAAAAGAAAATTATAGGCCAATATCACTGATGAACATAGATGCAAAAATCCTCAACAAAATATTGGCAAGCTGAATACAAAAATACATTAAGAGGATCATACACTATGATCAAATGGAATTTATATCAGGGACACAAGGATGGTTCAATAGCCACAAATCAATTAATGTGATACACAACATTAACAAATTGAAGAACAAAAACCATCTGATGATCACAATAGATGCAGAAAAAGCTTTTGACAAAATTCAACATCCATTTATGATTTAAAAAACTCTCCAGAAAGTAGATATAGAGGGAACATACCTCAACATAATAAAGGCCATATATGATAAGCCCAAAACTAACATCATACGCAACGGTGAAAAGCTGAAAGCATTTCCTCTAACATTAGGAACAAGACAAGGATGTCCACTCTCTGCACTTTTATTCAACATTGTGTTGGAAGTCCTAGCCACAGCAATCAGACAAGAAAAAGAAATAAAATGAATCCAAATTGGAAAGGAAAATATAAAATTGTCAGATTGCAGATGACATGATACTATACGTAGAAAATCCTAAAGATGCTACCAAAAAACTACTTGAGCTCATTAATGAATTCAGTAAAGTTGCAGAATACAAAATTAATATACAAAATCTGTTGCATTTCTATACACCAAAGAACTATCAGAAAGAAAAATTTAAAGAAACAATCCCACTTACAATTACATTGAAAAGAATAAAATACTTAGGAATAACTTTATATAAGGAGGTAAAAGACCTGTGACCCCATGTGCAAGGACTTTTCTAGACCCTTGTAGATACATGTTTTACATATACATTATGTTTGGGCATTAATTATACACTGATTATTAACATTAATGAAAATGTATTATGAAATAGAAATAAAATTTTCTTTCCAAATTTCATCTTACTAATGAATTATTACTAAAAATATATTGGTTAATGCTCTTAAGAGGATCTATTAGGTAAGAATACTAAAGTAGCTGTTAAATAGCCCATCGATCCAATAACCAACAATATAATTCTTTTCTTTTTATTGCTAAGGTTACTAAGTTAAAGGAATATGCATTATATTTTACTTAATATACTTTTCAAACTTGATTACAGTTTAGTACTGTTATTACACAAATTTTAAAACGTGAAATTCTTATAACAACCTTCCTTTATTACCAATCTGAGAAATGTATTCATCACCTATATGAAATAATAATATTGCTAATAGCTAACACTGAGTTCTCACTGTGTATTTTAAATGTATCATCTATTATATGCATGCTCTGTGTTCAGCGTTTTATATGCATTATCTCAAGTTTTGATTTTTAAAACAACCCTAAGAGGCACTATTATTATTCTCATCTAAATGAGGAAACTGAGTCTCAAAGAAGTTAAATGATCACCAGCTGAATACTAACATCAGGATACTGTCCAAGGTCAATCTGACTCCAGAGCCTGTGCTCCACATTATACTTGTCATCTGAGATTTAGTCCACTTCTATATGAGGAAGGAGTAGAGCTGCATAGTTAAATACGGCATGATGATATTATAGAAGTACCATTTTTTTTTTGCAAGTACCTGTTTTTAAAATACAGAATATTATAGTTAAAAATCATAGGTGAGCTGACTTTAAGACTTCATTCTTTACATATCTCAATCACTTGAAATGAATACTCTGATAGAAAATGGGGATTCCAACCAATATACTTTTCCCTTGTCTCAGGCTTTACCAAGATAAGACATCTCAAAACATCCCTCACACCTTTTTTATCAATACATACTTCTCAAGTAATCTATTCATATTTTAAATTTCCATCTTATACAAAATCAAACAAATGCCATTGTAATAAATGCCATAACAGAGAACAAAACACTTTTGAAACCAAGAATTGGGGTATAAAACTTATGGAGAAAGATACACTGGATAAACTGAGCCTTGAAAAGATGGGGCTGGGTTTCAAAATATAGAGATGGGTCATTGGGGAAGCCATGAAAGTCTGCAGAGTGACTAAGTTGATAAATAACAAATACACTAGTATAATTTGATTATAAAATTATTTAACAACAGTAGTGTGAAACAGCCAAAAAAAATCTATGACAATTGTAGCTATACTGATAAGCATATAATTATCATAGTAATAACTGTTCCACTTATTGAGCCTTTATTATGGGCCAGAAGCAATGCTGTTGTGTGTTTAAACATATATTATTTCATTTAATTCCTACAGTAACCCTATACCTATTACCTATAAGACAATAATATGGAAATGTAGACTCAGATTAGTTACAGAGGTTTTAGGAACAAAGTCAGAATCCAAACCGTCAATCTGATACCAAAGTGTATATTCCTAACCAAAACATAGTAATTACTGTTTTAAACCACTGGAAGGCACAGTTCCTAGGAAATCTATATTTGTCACACAGGGAATATTATGTGTCATTTCTGGCATACACACAGAATAGAATACATTCAGAATGGGAATGAGCTGGATGGACCATGCCACACAAAGAACTGCTTTAAAAAACCCAGTGCACTTAGCTAGAGGAGAAATTCCATAAAAGTACTAAAAGTTATCTTGAAATATTTGGAAAGTTATTGTGAAAAGGAGGCACCCTTTCTATAGAATTACTCCAGAAGACAAGATAGACTATGGCTCAAGAGAGAATGGGCTTTTAAATAATTAGTAGTGCGAAGAAAAGATATATGCAGTTTAGGGGGAGGTAAGCTATCAGTCTCTAGAGATACTCATCTAGAGGCTGCATGAGGACCCACCAAAAGATGATGTAGAAGGGATTTCTGCACTGATGAGAGCTGAAGCCACAGGACCTCTGGGTCAGTTACCACTAGGTAAATTCCGTAAAGCTATGATATCAATTTCTCTGCTAGCATAGATTGTTTTGAAGGATTCTCTCCACCTAGCCTCTAACAATGTAGGAATGAGCAGAAATAAAGACAGAAGCAGGCCGGTGACAATTAAGCAAGAACAGGGAGTGGAATGCTTACATACTCTTCCCATAATCCTGTCTTATTCAGTGACACACAGGTATATCTTGTTTACCTTGAGAAAGACAAAGAATATATCTCTTATGATTACAGCAAAAATTCAAATAATGAGCAGATTCATACTGTAGTATGTAGCTTTAAGTAATGAGAACGTTGTGATAATTTATAATGAAGTTCTTCACACTGGATTCATTAACTAATTCCATAAACACTTACTGAGAATCTATTAATTTATAGTTATTGCATCATGTCCTGGAGATAAGCCTAATCTTGGAGAGTTAGGTGGCATGGCATTATAATAAAATTTTATAAGATGCAGTGGAGGTCCCATAAATGGGATAGTTAGGAAAGGACACACAGAGGAGATCTGAGAAAGAAAGTATCTTCTGAGTAGAAAAAGAAAGTCATTCTAGGCATAGGGGAAAGCTTGAGCAAAACCCTTGGAAGTATAATACTGTATGGTGCATTTATTTATTTATTTATTTATTTATTTATTTATTTATTATTTTTTAACATCTTTATTGGAGTATAATTGCTTTACAATGATGTGTTAGTTTCTGTTTTATAACAAAGTGAATCAGCTATACATATATCTCCATATCTCTTCCTTCTTGCATCTCCCTCCCTCCCACTCTCCCTATCCCACCCCTCTAGGTGGTCACAAAGCACCGAGCTGATCTGCCTGTGCTTGCATGGTGCATTTAGACCCTAAAAGTGGTTCTTGATAAGCTCAGAATATGAGAGAATGGGTAAGGGCAAAGTAAAACATGAGGCAGACAAGTGGGTAGAGGCCGAGACACAGCATCTTAATCATCATACTGGGATATGAACTGTATCTTGTAAGTCAGCAGTTCTCAAACTTATTAGTCTCAGAACCTCTCTCTTTATACACTTAAAAATTAGGGACTCCAAAGAGTTTTCATTCATGTGGGTTATATCTACCAATGTCATATTAGAAATGAAAACTGTAACACTTTAAAAATATTTAATTGAGTCAAAAATAATAATATAATAAAACATTTTAGCATAAATGACAGTTTTGTGAAAATACTATTTTCGCAAAGAAAATTTAGTAAAAGGAATGACTTTTTAACATTTTTGCATATATTTCTAAATGTCTGGCTTAATGGAAGATAACTGGATTCTCATAACAACTGCTTTTCCATTCAAAATGTTACCATATATTATTTGGGTTGGAGTCTATGAAGAAATCAGACTTACACAGATTTTATACAGATGCACAGTTGGAAAAAGGAATATTTTAATAATCTTTTCAGATACATTTTTGACACTACACTAAAACTCAACAAGTGTTATTTCTTAAAGGCTAGTTGTAATATGATATATAATATAAAACGATATTAGTAAACTTTTTATACATTGTTATATTGATCTACCTTGTACCGTCATTTGAAAAATACTAGTTTATGGAGTTTAGCAGATCCTCCAAATGTTAACATGTTTAATTATACAATTCCAAAAAAAAAATCACATTCATTATATCATCACCAATCTCATCAAAATAGTCTTTTCAGTATTGGTAACAAATACAAGTTTTCTCAGATTCTCTAATTGGCAACACATATTATCAGTTGTTTTCCTCTATGTGACATATTCACTTTGTTTATTTCTGAGAAAATGTCTGCAAACTACCCAAGACTGAATAAATGGAACAGTTTATCTGTTAGCCATTCTTTCAAGTTAAAACAGTGTCCTATGTGGAAAAGTGGCTTGTTGGGCTTGCAACTCAAACAACACAAGTGCTCTTCCTCAAAACAACCGTTGTACTTAGGTTTGCAGAAGCACTTGATGTACTTCCCATTTTTTCACAGAATATTAAAAAGACATCACTAAATAGTCAAGATTTAATAAAGCTAATTGATTTACCTGCTTTATAAAGGACATTCTCATATGAAAATAGTGTTTTTGTTTTCTTTTGCTTTTTGGTACCTGTGAGTGCAAGGTGGTAAAGTATATAATGATACAATGATACAAATATCAGAATGGCATTAATGGAGAATGAGGTACTGGGCGAACATATGGGATCAAGACCAAGTGAAAAACAGGTTATAATGTAACTCTGATTCCATATACATCCACAGGTTTGTTGTGAGGGAAACTTGGAATATCAGTTTTTGGACATAGTGAGTTTTAAGATGCCTATGGAACATCCAGGTAGTAAGATATAAGTTGCTGAAGACATACATCTCAGGAAAAAAGTCCTGAACTAAAGATAGAAATTTAGGAATCACAACACAAAGGCTGATGTCAAAGGAGTGAATGAGATCATGAAGGCAAACTACAGAGTTAAAAATCAAGAACATCGAAACAGGATTTTGAGACCACCATCCTTTGATCTAAAGATCTCTTTTACCTATAATACATGTGCAATCGAACCAAAAACAATTCTGCAATACACTGCAAGATCATGAACTTACCTACTAATGAACATTTTAGGTGTTTTTTCTGTCCACATTGTCCATTTTTAAATACCCATATTTAGTACACTTCAACATGTAAAGCAGTTGTAAGACATATATCCTTCCTTCACATCTTACTGATATGCCTTTGGAATGCTTTTTTTTTAAGTTAATTTTTATTGGAATATAGTTGATTTACAATGTTGTGTCAGTTTCAGGTATACAGCAAAGTGAATCATTTATACATATACATATATCTACTCTTTTTTAGATTCTTTTCCCATATAGATCATTACAGAGTATTGAGAATTCCCTGTACTATACGGTAGGTTTTACTAGTTATCTATTTTATATATAGTAGTGTGTATATGTTAATCCCAGTTTCCCAATTTATCCCTCTCCCCCTTTCCTCCTTTGGAATGCTTCCTGAGAGCTTGATGAGTTTTGTAATTTACAAAGCACATATTTGAGCCTTACTACTATAGAATACATTTAACTAAAATAAATCTGTTAGAATTCTTTTTTAAAGTAAAAATGAAGATGTGTTAATGTAGAAGATGTGAAGAAGGTAGAAGGTTATTCACAGAAGAGACTTAAAAATTGTGCTTAAAATGTAAACACCAGAGGAAAAATACAATAGGCAGGACTAATTATATGTAAGCTTTGTAATCCAGCTAAGACATTGATTTTGATATTAAACTGGCAGGAAGACTCAGAGATTTCCTCAACTTTTAGCAGAGGTTCAAACTGCCATTAAAATCGATGTGCTTTGATTGTTGAAATAAATACCACACCAAAAAGATTAACGCATTTTCAAAATCAAAAAAGAAATGCCAATATTGTCTGCAAAGCTGAATTATTTTCACACTTCAACAACTGCACCTAGTGCTCCATTGACTAGTAAGCAAAAAGAATATGGAGTAACTATGAATCAACTCCAGCTGGGTTTGGAGATCATTAACTAAAACCTATGCAGCAGCTGTTTGAAAATGAGAATTAGTGATGCTGAAAACTTGCCATTACTTCACTGGAGCTTGATATATGCCATATTCTAGAGCAGTGGTTTTCAATTTGAGCATGCATCAGAATGACTTGCAGAGTTTGTTAAAATACAGATTCTTGACTTCCCACCTTCTCCAGTTGTTAATTCAGGGTCCAATAATTTTCTCTCAAGTTCCCAGGTGATGCTGACATGATAGTCCAGGAACACTTTGAGAATGAGTATTCTAGAGAATATTTCTATTGGTTTATTAACAAGATAGGCAGAGAATATTCTCTTTTCTATGTAACTAATTAATTAGTATCCCTATTAATTTGGAATATACAGTAATTTTAAATATAGTTTAGATAGGTAGAAAACAATGCTACTCAATTTCTTGATATAAACTAGTTGTGAGAGGGTTCTAGTCAAGACATACATTACCCTTTAACTCATGGCACTGATTCTGCTGGGCTAGGTGGGTGTGCCATTGCCTTCATGGCTCTCCACCAACCATTAGGTCTCCTAAGGCTGGCAGTTCCTCCTTCAAGGATGCTGTAACCATCATTATAGATGCACAAATGAAATGTTTAAATTGTTCTTGAGAATAAACTGTTATGAAACTCTTTGATATGCAGCATTTATTAATTCTGACTGACCTTCACTGCTTCCTACCCTTTCAGTTTGATACCATCACTTTTGGATACAACCACTAATTCAAGAACCATAGGTATTCATTTTGTAGCATTCTACTGTGCATGAAGAAATTCTGATCAGACTACAGTTCCCAGTATTAACTTGCAAAAATATTAATTAAGTTCAGGTAGAATACACATTACCCATTGTCAAGACTGAAAAAAATTTAACAGTAATTTTTGTATTTTGGAGTTTTATATCTTCTGAGAAACTGTGTTACATTATAGCTTTTTAGTTGGATTCATGCTTTTCATGGGTCTTTAAAAATTAGTTACAGGTTTTAAGATTCTAGAGAAGTTCATCTTTAAATGCCAATTTCCAAAATTCTTTTTTGCATTATGTCTTAAGTAAAAAAAAAACAGTCATTATCCAGCATCCTGTTAAATACAATTCTTTTTTTTCCCATTTATACACTCATTTATTTATTTATTTGTTTATTTACACATCTTTATTGGAGTATAATTGCTTTACAATGTTGTGTTAGTTTCTGCTGTATTCCATGTGCCCACAGTGTAATGATGATTGGTATTCTCAGTAATGATCTGAGATACAGGACAGTTCTAGACAGTAATATCAATCGATGAAGACTAACATTTGATCACTTGGATCTTAAGTGTGTTTTACTGTATTTTAATTATGTGAAACACTGATAATCCGAGTATCATATAGATAAAATTCTCAATTAAGTAGAACATTCTTTACCTTGCCAACAACTAAACATTTACCACACAATACTGTTAATGGTCATTTTAATATGTACTTTAAAATAAGTTATTGTAAAACAATCTGCACCTATCCCATATTAGTTTTCCAGTTCACTAATGTGGGGGAGGGGCTTATTTTCCTATGCCAAAAATAAAACTATATTCATTATGTAAAGGTATGAGCTGATGAAATTAATGGAGATGAGGCAACACACACAAGTACTCAAAACTGTTTATTCTATAACCTTGTTAATCTATTTCAAACAGGTAACATAAATAAGTACATTCTAATTCCACACTGGGATCAGCGAAATTGTAGAAAACTGAAAAATCACAGTAGATTTAATGTAACTTTTTTTAAATGGGGAAAGGGGGTAGCACAAGTTTTTAAAAAGCTAACTTCTTTCTCAAAAAGAATGGTGATGACCATTACCCAGCATAGAGTAGGTATGAAATAAATTTGCTTAATGAAAACAATATGGTATTACTAAATTAATGCATACAGAAGATAGAGTTCCTCACTGAGCAATCCAAGAAAGAACTATTTTAAAAAAGAAATGAAGGTGTGATATGATTTGAGCCCTACTAACCTAGCAATCAGTGTCACACATGGCATGGTCAAAGCTTACCCTCAGAGTTTTTTTCCTCTAATGGTGCCAAGACTGTGTGAGAAAAGATAAGGAGCAGAGAAATTGAAGAATAAAGGAGTCAAATAACAGGTAGAACCATGATTTCCAAGTTGAGATGAATCCAAAAGTCATAAGGAGAGTTATGTTATCTTAAAATAGATTCTAGGGACTTCCCTGGTGGTGCAGTGGTTAAGAATTCGCCTGCCAATGCAGGGGACACGGGTTCAAGCCCTGGTCCGGGAAGATCCCACATGCCGCGGAGCAACTAAGCCCGTGCACCACAACTACTGAGCCTGCGCTCTAGAGCCCGCTAGCCACAACTACTGAGACCGTGTGTCACAACTATTGAAGCCCACGCAGCTAGAGCCTGTGCTCTGCAACAAGAGAAGCCACCGCAGTGAGAAGCCCGTGCACCACAACGAAGAGTAGCTCCTGCTTGCTGCAACTAGAGAAAGCCCGCACGCAGCAACGAAGACCCAACGCAGGCAAAAATAAATAAATAAATAAATAAATATATATATATATATATATATATATATATATATATATATATATTTAAAAAAAAAAAAGATTCTAGGGCATAATAGATTCTGAAGGTCTGGGAAAGTACTATGAATGAGTAATTTTCAAAAGTTCCCAAGGTGATATGAGTCTGAGTGACCTGAAAACTGTACCAACTGGAGACATTACAAGGCATACTAGAACACTGGAACCTAGCAAATACATTTTTGTTAACTCTGGTTTATGACCCTATAGGTATCATTCTCCATTTCATACATAACTAAGATATTATGGAAGAATTCTCCATAGCATAATTTCTCATCTTTGGAGGCCACTGTATTTCTTATTGAGTTCCAGTTTGTTTCTCCATTTTGGCTTTTTTTTTTTTTTTTTTTGGTGGCTTAAGATAAACTGGAAATAATAAGTCTAAATAAAACAAAGTGGTTTTAAGGAAAATTAAAATTTAGGAACAAGGTTACCTAATGAGATGTAACAATTATTCAAATTCTTAAATCCTTATTTATAATTACAAAAATTGATATTTGCACATTAAGAGTAAATGTGCACACACCCCAATGAAAAGACAGAGATTGTCAGACTGGACAAAAAAAGTAAGATTCAATTATATCCTGCCTACAAGAAACTCACTTTAAGATGACAGGAATAAATGAGCTAAAAGGATGGAAAAAATGTATCATGTTAACAAAATTCAAAAGAAATCTAGAGTGACCATGTTAATAACAAAATGGATTTCAGAGCAAAAAATATTTCTAGGGATAAAAAAAGCTTATTTCATAATAATAAAGAAGTCAATGGAATAACAATCCTAACTATCCGTGCATCTAAGAGAGTTTCAAACCACACAAAAAACTCAAAAGAAAATAGACAAATCCACAAGTAAAATCAGTGATTTCATCATTATTCTCTCAATAACTAATTGAATACATAGCCAGAAAATCAGTAAAGATATAGAAAACTTGAACAATACTATCAATTAATTGGCCAATTGGCTTTTACAGACTAATAGAGAATACAGATACATACTCTGAAACTTTATGAATCATAAAACAAGGCTCAATAAATTTGAAAGATTCAAATCATACAAAGTATCTTCCCTGACTACACCAGAATTAAATGATCAATAACAGAAAAGACATTTTAAAAGCCCACAAATATTTGGACTAAATAATATGCTTCAAGTAACCCACAGGTCAAAGGAAAAATCTAAAAGGAAATTAGAAAAGCATTTTGAACCTAACAAAAATGAAACATACCAAAATCTGTAAGACGTACCTAAAGCAGTGCTTAGAGGAAAACTAATACCATGATATGATTATATTGGAAAAGAAGGAAGGTCTAATATCAATGGATTAAGCTTCACCCTAAGAAAACAGAAAAAGAGTAAACAAAAGCAGAAATCATTGAAATAGAAAACAGAAAAACAACACAGAAAAATCAATAAAACCAAAGCTGGGTCATATTGAGTAAATCTATTGATTGAATAAATACAATAAAAATTGATAAACCTCTAGTTAGACTAATACAGAAAAAAGAAAAAAGACACAAATTATGAATATCAGGAATAAGGAGAAGGCACTATAGAAAATGAGGGAATATTATATAAACAACTCCATGCCAATACATTTGACAACTTAGAAAAATGACCAAATCCCTTGAAAATCAAAAATTAACAAAGCTCACTCAAGAATAGATAACTAAACTGAATAACCTTTTATCTACTAAAGAAATTAAATTCATAGATAAAAACCTTCCCACAAAACAAAGTAACAAAACTTCCCACAGATAAAACAATAGGCCCAGGTGGCTTCACTAGGAAATTTTACCAAAGATTAAAGAAAAACACCAATCGACACACACTCTTAAAGAAAACTGAAGAGAACACTTCCCAGCCCATTCTATGAAGCCAGCATTACTCTGATATCAAAATGAGACATATTACAACACTAGAGACCAAATCCCTTATGAACATAGAGGCAAAAATTAACAAAATGAAGTGAACACAATATATAAAAGGATAATTATCATCCGTATAGTTTATCCCAGAAACATATGGTCAGTTTAACATTCAAGTCAATGAAATTCACCATATTAACCAGCTAAAAAAGAAAAACCATGTAATCATCTTAATATACGCAGAGAAAGCATTTGACAAAATCCAACATCCATTCATGATAAAAATCTCAGCAAACTAGGAATAGGAGAAAATTCTACAAACTGATAAAAGAGTATCTTTAAAAAAAACACAGCTAACATCATACTTTATTGAAAGACTGCATGTTTTCACCCGAAGATTGGAAATCAGGTGATGTTTTGTGCAACATCTCTCACTTTTGTGCAACACTGTCCTAGAAACTCCAGTCAGTTCAGTAAGGTAAGAAAAAGTAAACTAATGAATAAAGGCATACAGATTAGGGAGCAAGAAGTAAAACTGTCTTTTATCACAGACAGCATGATTGTGTAGAAATTCCTAAGTCTACAGAAAAGCTACTGGAGTTAATAAGTGAGTTTAAGCAAGATTGCAGAATACAAAAATCAATATACACAAATTAACTTATTTCTATATATACTAATAATCAGAAATTTTAGAAATTTAAATACCATTTGAAATAGTATTTTAAGAAGGATAAATTCTCAAAAAGATATGCAAGACCTCTACAGTAAAAATTATAAACCATTACTGAGAAAAATTAAAAAAGACCTAGAGAAGTATACATACCATGTTCACAGTTTAAAGACTATTGTTAAGATGTCAATTCTCCCCAAATGTATATATAAATGTCATGCAATTCCAATCAAAACCCAGCAGACTTTTTGGTATAAATATCCGGTATAATTCTAAAACCTATCTACAAATGCAAATGATCTAAAATAGCCAAAACAATTTTAATAAAGAACAGAACTGGAGGACCTATACTACTTCACCTCAAGACTTATTATCAAGTTACAGTAATCAAGACAGTGTGATATTGGTATAAAGACAGACATCAAAATCAAAGGAGCAGAATAGTGAATCCAGAAATACAATCACACATATATGATCAATTGATTTTTAACAAAGTTTGCATGACAATTTAATAGAAGAACTGATCATTTTTTCAAAAAAGGTATAGGAAGAACTTGATAGCCATATATTTTTTAAAATTAAAAGGAACCTTCCTTCTTACTCTATACCATATACAAAAATGAATTCAAAATGGATCACAGACCTAAGTGTAGGCACTAAAATAATAAAACTTCTAGAAGAAACATAATTCTAGTAATCTTGGGTTTGGCAAAGATTTCTTGAAAACAACACAAGAACTACAAAAGCAAAAATCAATACATTCAACTTCACTGAAATGAAAAGACACAAAAATCAAAAAGAAAGCCACAGAATGGGAGATCATATTGGCAAAAATATATGGCAAGAAAAGATCTGCACCTAGTATATAGAGAAAATCAATATAATTTTTTTAATGGACGAAAGATTTGGACACTTTCCCAAAAAAGAGATACAGAAGGCAGATAAGAATGTGAAAAGATGTTCAAAATTCTTAGTCATTAGGGAAAAGAAAATTAAAAGCACAATGAGATACCACCCATGCTTATAGAATGGTAAAAATTAAAGAATGACCATATGACACTTCCACAAGGATGTGGAGGAACTGGAATTCTCATGAACTGCTGGTGGGAATATAAAAGAGGACCACCACTCTAGAAAAGTTTGACAGTTTCTTAAAAAGTTAAACATACATCTAATAATAAAACCCAGTCATTCCACTCCTGGGTATTTACCCAAGAAAAATAAATAAGACACATATCCACTTAAGTCTTGTGCCCAAACATTCACCTTTATTTTTAACAGCCCCAAATGGGAAACACCAATATGTCCATCAGCAAGTAAATGACTAAACAAATGGAGGTATATTTATACAATGGATTACTACTCAATTAAAAGGAAAGAACTGTTCATATACATACCATGTATGAATCTCAAAATCATCACATTAAGAAGCCAGACTCTGCCTCTCTCCCCCTCCAAGAGTGTACACCATGTAATATAATATATAGAGCAATGAACCACAAAGGTGCTAGTTTCATAAAGTTCAGCCAACTGTTTGTTCCCAAACTAGTTTACACCAGTTATATTTAATAGTGTAATTGCATAAATCAATGATACATGAACACCAAAAGTAAGAGGGTTGTTGCTTTTGTAAAAATCAAACTGGAAGATTGGGAAGACCTGGTAAAAATTGTTCTTGGATCAGATATTGAGAAAACAACCCAAAAGACTTGAAGAAAAAAATCTGGAGATCTAGATTGCTTTGCAAAGGTCTTAATTTTCTTTGTTACATTTTAAAGAAGCCCAAAGTGGATACAGATTAAGTATTATGGGTGGGCTTTCTAAAACTCTTATAGGTAGACCCATACTTAAGGAAAAGAATTATTTTATACTTTTGATATGTGCATGAATGAATGCACACATATATTTTGACTTAAAATATTTAAGGTACAATTCCCACATGCATCAAACAACAAAACAGGAGCTTAATCCCATTGAATAAGAAGGATTCCTAGGGTCTTTTGAATTCACTTTTTTTTTTTCTAATGTAAAAGCTAATAAACTCCTGGAAAAGATGGATTTACAGAACCAGAAAGAAGAGGAAAAATAACATATAATCTCACCATCCAAATGGAACCACTGGGAATATCTGGGAACATTTCTTTACTGTTTTTTTTTTTTTTTTCCCTATACTTTTTAAGAACAGTAATCATAATGAGAACACTTTTGTATATTGCCTTTTCCTCTTAACTTTACAAACTTGCTAGTTCTCCCATATTATTGAAAACATTTTTACTTGGAATAGCTGCAGCTGGTACAGGCTTTTAAAAGTACAAAAGCCAAGCATATACATATTGATGTCTATACTGAGGTACAAAAAATGTCATTCATTTCCCTTCTTGAACTGAAAAGTAGGAATCAAAGATAATATGGATTAAGAAGAGCTAAAAATTGGATTCCTAATGAAGACATCATAGGCAATAAATAATTGCTACCTTCCTTAAAAAAAAGGCCCGACCTATTATTTCTCCCCTTTAGTCTCATTTATTATCTCAGTTTATTCAAATCTTTAAGAATAGCTTCTCAGAGAGACTAAGACAACCAGAAAATTGCTGCTAACTCAAATAACAACCTGTGGTAATTATCAAAGTACTTCACACTTCAAAGGAGAACAGTAAAAACAATTACCTATGTGGAGTTTTTTATATGGAGTTTCAAAAACATCATTCGCTTGTGTACGACAGAAGTATATCCTGACATTTCATGCCTGGTATCTAGCTGCTGCTTTCCTATGTTTTCATTCTAGGGAATCAATAAAATATATATAATAAAGATGACAGGAGTAATAATGGTGTCAACTAGGAAGCTAAGAACGAGTAGAGCTGTAATGTCCAAAAAGGTGGGCATTGACTATAACTGCTGTTTTCTTGTTGGCCTTTATTTTCTAGTTCCACATAACAAAAGTAATGCCACATTTCAAAATTATACGACTGAATAGTGCTATTAATGCCACAGAACGCTTCTCCTGAGTGTTTTTGCCTGTTGATTATTTACCAAAGATTTGTTCTAAGCCCAACTTTCAATGGTTCTACATATAAAGCATTTTACCTTAATTGCTCTGAGACTTAAAAATATAAGGGTGCTTTTCAGTTATCTCCAAGTTTTCTAAAATAAATATTACTTCTGGAATCCAAAGAAAATTTATTCTCACAGAATGTATTATAGCACAAATATAGTCACCCAACTAAAATTTTAAAAAATACATTTCTATACATGTATTTTGTGGCTACATATATACATTTGTTGATAAATACTGAAGCTGATATATAGAAACAAAGACTTGATGCATTTAGTAAAGTCCTATTTTAAAAGCAGTTTTTATGCACATAAAAACATACACATCCACTTTTTTCAATGAGAAAGATATCATTTTGGTTCCAAGTGACCACACTCAAAGCAGGGCACAGACAATCAATGCAGATTATGTCTTTATTTACTTATACGTCTAACTACTTTAGGATATAGTAAACACCAAATTGCCATCAGTTGGTTCTTTGAGATAGGAAAAAAAATAAATGATAGGAAATAAAAATAAATCCAGTACCTGTTTTGCTTTACAATATATTTAGAATGAAATTTTTTGTTGATTATTAAGTCAGTTATTTAAACAGTTTTATTTGATCTCATAAAATAGTTCAAGCTAAAGGCTTAACTTAGAGCCACCTGTAACATAACCACATAGACCACATACAATGCTAAACTTAAAAGTTTAACAGCTCTTAGATTTTTCAAAATTTCTTGCTTTCTACCCAGAATCATCAATGGGAAATAGGATTAATTCTGAGGATAAAGATCTAGGTTATTAACCCTTCCCATCAGCCCCTCTCCCCACAAAACAGTACTTAAATTATCATGAAGATCCTGCCTTCCAACACTTCTTTCCCCTTTAACATATTTTGAATTGAAGGTATAATTAATGGAACTGTTTTCTATATGGAAAGATTTGTTATATGCATCCCCTTATACAAATGTGTCTGTTATTCCATGGGCAAAATTTAATCTTGAAAGGGGGAAAAAGAGGGAGAATAAAATAATAACATGATTTTTCTTCACCTTTTTTTTTTTTTTGGCCACGCCATGCAGCTTGCAGGATCTTAGTTCCCCGACCAGGTACAGAACCCCCCGCTCTCCACCTGGCAGTGGAAGCTTGGAGGCCTAACCACTGGACTGCCAGGGAATCCCTTCACCTTCATTTTAAATGGCCACCGTGAAGACAGCAGGGTTTCAGACTTGCTTTTAGCAAACATGTAGTCATTTAATTTTTCGTGTTACATTAAGCTTTAAAAAAAATCTGAGAAGGAAATTCCTATGAATCATATACTTTTTACACAGTATTTTATTTAACATATTCCCAAACATATAGTATTACGAAATATAGCCCATTAGAATCTATTCAGTGATGACTATGTAAATACATAATCTCCAAGGATATATTTATCATCTTGATTCTCTGGCAAAACTAAATACTATGTAGGCTCTCTTTATCAGGAAGTTAATTTGTTTTGAAGGAAAAAGGCTTACGTGTTTAGGCATGTTTGGTGGGCAATGCAAGAGAGCACTTCCTCTCTATTTAACACAGCTAAAATATATCTATCCAAAAATATTAAGAAGAGCATAAATTGAAAATGGGCTTTCCATGTTTATTTTTAAAATAAGTGCTATAAAAATAAATAGCAACTCAAAATGGATTAAAGACTTCAATGTAAGAATTAAAACCATAGAACTCCTAGAAATAAACATAGGGGAAAATCTTCATGACATTGATCTTGGCAATGACTTCTTGGATATAACATCAAAAGCTCAGGCAACAAAAACAAAAATAGACAAGTAAGACTACATCAAGTTAAAAAGCTTTCACACGGCAAAGGAAACCAACAGAGTAAAAAACACATCCTATGGAATCGGGGGAAGTATGTGCAAACCATGTATCTGATAAGGAATTATTATACACAATATATAAGGGACTCCTATAACTCAAAACCAAAAATACAAAAGCCCATTTAAAAATGGGCAAAGAACTTGAATAGACACTTCTCCAAAAAAGACATACAAGTAAACAGCAGGTATAGGAAAAGATGCACAACATTACTCATCATCAGGGAAATGCAAATCAAAGCCAAAATGAGGTATCACCTCATACCTGTTAGGATGAACATTATGGAAAACAAACAAACAAACAAACAAAACCAGAAAATAACAAGTGTTGATGAGGATGTGGAGAAAATGGAACCCTTGCGCTCTGTTGCTGGGAATGTAGAACGGTACAGTCACTATGGAAAACACTACTGAGGTTCCTCAAAAAATTAAATATAGAAGCACCATATGATCCAGCAATCCCACTTCTGGGCATTTATCCAAAGGAATTGAAGTCAGGATCAAAAAAAGATATCTGCACTCCCATGATCATTATAGCGTGATTCACAATACCCAAGAGGTGGAACCAACCTGAATTCCCAACGACAGAAAAATGGATAATGTGTTATACACACCACACACACACACACACACACACACACACACAAATATTATTTAGCCTTGAACAAAAAGAAATCCTGTCATACGTGACAATATGGATGAACCTGGAGGATGTTACGCTAAATAAAATAAACCAGTCACAAAAGGACAAATATTGCATGATTCCACTCATATGAGGTGTCTAAAGTAGTCAAAACTGATAGAAACAGAAAATAGAATGGTGGTTGCCAGGGAACTGGGGGGAGGGAAAATGGGGAGCTGCTGTTCAATGGGTCCAGAGTTTCAGTTATGCAAGATAAAAAAGTCCTGGACATGAGATGTACAACAATTATGCTTATAGTTAACAATAATGTACTGCATACTTTTTCACTATGAGGGTTAAAAAAAGGTTCATGATTATTTTTTACCAACTTACTTTTTCCATCAGAAAATTAAAAACAATTTATGACTGTATGTAACTGAGATTATGTTAAACTTACAGATTACTTTGAAAGGAAAAAAGCAATATATTCAAGTGGTTCAAACATGAAGAAATACTTTTAAAAGACTATGCAACAAAAAGTCTTAAAACGTCCTGTATCCATCTACCCAATTTCCACCCTTCACAATATGTAACCACTTTTATTAGTTACCCCTTCAGAGATCATTTTATGCATATATGAGCTAAAACAACTAAATACCTCTTGTTTTACACTAATATTCGGATAATATATACTTTCTTCACCTTGCCTTTCTTTTTAACGTAAATATATCTTAAAGGTTTTTCCTTATCGAAACATAAAGACCTTCCTCGTTCCTTTTTTTCTTTTTAAGCAGCAAGGCACTTCACAGTGTAGATGTACCATAATTTATTTAGTCAATCCTACTGATGGACATTTAGCTGATTTCTTTTCTTTGGCCATAAAAATATATTCTGATAAACCTGGTACATACATTAAGTTATGGAACTTTTTGGATCCTCAAGAACAATAGTAAGAGTGCTGAAGTCTTCACTGAAACCCCTTTTTCCAACAGGTTTGGCTGACACCCTTCAACAGAATTTTTCCTTACCTATAAAATGGAGGGTTATGGTTGGATTATCTCTATGGTCTCTTCTAACCATAATTTTTACCGGATTTTCCAGAAAACGTCACATACAATATTCTTAGCTTTAGTCTTGTAACCTTCCCATTACCTTTATTGAACTTATGTTTTTCATTTGACATTTAATTTTGAAACATTTTCATGACAGTAACCCTAAAGGTAGATGTTCAACTAATAAATAAGAGTAGTACATTACATACATGTATGTTGAGATTCCAGGATGGGACTCCAAACTCAAAAGAAAATGCATGGACTATTAAATATCTCATGTACTTAAAATAATTATTTCATTGATAGTGATGGACTTTGCTCATCTGTACATTCGTTGATATATTTCACTATTTTCCGTAGTAGTAAAAGACTCAATATGAGATAACTGCTGAGTGTTAAGAACACAGCATATTGTCAAAGAACAGACCAAAGCCATCTTTATCAAATGGATGATCATGACCTAACCAAACATAATCTGACAATTTTTTAAACTGTAATATTAAGAGGGAGTATAGTTGTCTATGGCTATGTATAACTAAAATTCCATTGGTTAAAATAAAGTATATTAATCACTAATTCTATAAAGCTTTTCATTGCATTCTTCTCCCATTAAAAGCATCCCAAGTCAAATGCTACTAGATGAATGAATACAACACTGACCAAGAAACAAGCTCCCAATAAAATGTTAAATGAGAAAAGGAGCCACAAAAGTATACAGATAGTAGGATCTCAGTTTTACTCAAAATAAAAATTATACACATACACACAAACACATACAACATGTTGTGAGTGAAAACTGGTACAATCACTCTGAGGGCAATTTGGCAACATAAAGATGCGTGTCCTGTGGGAAGCAATTTTATTTCTAGGCACCTACTAGAAAAGCCTTTGCTCGTGCGTACAAAGAAACACGAACAATAATGTTGACAGGTGAATTGCTTAGAATTTGTTTTTTTAAAAAAACTGGATAGAAAGTAAAAGTTCATCAGCAGAATAAATAAACGAATGTGCATATACGTAACATAGTAGTTAAAAGAACTAGATTTATAAATATCAACATGGCTAGCTGTTAAAATTATTGAGTGAAATATGTAAACTATAGAATCACACATACATTATGATAAACATCTCTGCAAATAAATAAAAATATTTTTCTATGGTTAAATACATGTGAATAAAAATATTTACCAAAAAATACTAGATAAATACACATCCAATATATAATAGTTATGTTACTTCTGAAAGAGACATAGGAGATCTCTATAAGAGAGATTGGGACGGTGTCAAAAGGAACATTAGCTTTATTTGAAATTATCTGTATTTTAAGAAATAATTTTTTTAAATGTAGCCATGTCTAAAAGTCTGGAAGTAAATATGCCTGAGTGTTAATATTTGATAATTCTGACAGGAGTGATTTATTTCCTTCTTTGTACTTTTCTGTATTCTTTTAATTTCTAAAATGTCTTTAAGAGAAAAATATTGAGGACAACTTATGCAGACTTATTGAGCCAGAGAATTTTATTTTGTATTATAATTACAAACACGCAGAATAAATGGAATGAATAGAACATATTTTAACCTGTACTTTTCGACGGCAAGATACACTGAGTAATTATAACAGTTACCCAACTCAAACCAACTTAGCAACCTTCAACGGCTATCTCACATCACAGGGAGATATTTTTCATTTTTGAAGCAAAAGAGAATTATCTCCAAGATATTCACAATTCACAATATTATATAATTAGTAAACATTCAGGTACTTCTTTTACAACCAGAAAATGAGCACATTCAAATGACAAAAAAGCAAAAGTTTGGAGCACATAAAGAAAATGTCAGTATCCATGAATGTGATAAATTAGACAATCAGGGAAACAAATGCATTTATAGTATTCATTTCATTGGAACAAGAAAAAACACTTCAATTACCAAATAAGTAATACTTCATTTAACAAATATCGTTGGGAAATGAAGTGACATATACAAGTGAATTTTCTAGATAACTGGAGCTTGCTTATCTTTTAAAAATCAAAACCTTTTAATTTAACCATTCAGATGAAAATCTCTCAAAAATCACATACGTCACTGTGGTTTAAAACACATGTCGAACATATCCAAGGTTTTCCTTGAAAACTCTAGGCCAGCATTCATTCATTCACTCACTCATTCAGCAAATTAGACTTGTCTTCAAAGAGCTTGCAATCCAGATATTCTAGATTAAATAGTCTGATTAAGATAATTTTACAATTAGTTCATCAACTGAATTAAAAATAAAATTCTACCAAAAAATGAAAATATCTAAGCACTTCATCCCTGTATTATCTCCCACTTTCTCCCTAAATAAATCTTCTAGCCAAACTATTTAGTCTCCATAACTTAGTCTATGTTTTCACATCTTTGAGCCTTTGCTCAGTATTCACTCCACTTGGAATATCCTCCCTCCAACTGCTGTCAGAAACCTACTCATCCTTCAAAGCCCATCTCAAATCTCAACTATATTGTGAATGGTATTTCTTATCTTCCCAATTAAATCAACTGTGCTAAAAATGTAAGATATTCACTTTCCTGAACAACCTGTTTTACAATAGTACTGGAAGTTGAATTTTAAATCCTGCTGGGAGGTGAAGATTTACACAACAAATATTAATTGATTCCAAACTAATGAGTAAGAGGGTCATACTCATGATACTCACTTGTAAAATATAGATAGCATCAAACTTGCAAGGTTATTGTGGAACTTATAGTATATAAGGTATCTACAGCAATGATAGATACAGAGTAGATGCATGAAAAATTAATAAATATTATGATCTACACTAAAAGTAGACCAAGCCAAGTAGCCACTTGCCAAATTATCACGATAAGATCATTCTTTCACGGTCATGTAGGAACGAACATCAGAAAATCTTCTGGGCCATGGAACTCAAATGTGTGCTACACCTAAGAGAAAAAAATAATTTGGAACAGGACTCATTTATTTTCCTTGAGTACATGAAAAGTCTGAATCTCAAAGGAGAATAAGTTTTTTAAGGAAAGATATTTTTAAAAAAGTTTTAGAAGAATGTTTATAATACCAAGAGGTCAGTGTCACTGTTGAAAATTGTTCATGGGTATATTAGTTTGCTATTGCTCCTGTAACAAATTACCACAAAACGTAGTGGCTCATAAGAACACAAACTCATTATCTTATAGTTCTGGATATAAGAAGTCCTAAAATTAAGATGTTAGCAAAGCTGCATTCCTTCTGGAGACTCTACGGTAAAATCCATTCCCTAGAAGCGTCTTCCACTTTCAAAGGGCTGTATGCATTACTTGGCTCATGGCCTCTACTTCTACCTTCAAAGCCAGTATCATAGCATCTACAAATCTCCTTCTGATTATGACTCCTGATTCTATCATCACATCTCCTTTTCTGACTCTGACACTCCTTCCTCCCTCTTACAAAGACCCCTGAGATCACACTGGGACTACCTAGATAATCCAGGATAATCCCCCCATCTCAAGATCCTTAACTTAATCACATCTGCAAAGTCCCTTCTGTCTCATAAAGTCACATATTCTCTGGTTCTGGGAGACCATTTTTCAGCTTACCACAATGGGTATTTTTATCTCTTTAATTTTGCAAAGATTACTGACACTTGAACTCTCTGATCCAATTTTTAATAATCTTTTAAAAGGAAAAGCTTACCATAAATACAAAGTAAAATAAGTAATAGTTTCTCAACTGATAGGATTTCAAAGGTTTTGAAACTTCAAGATTTTTTCAAAATGAGATTTTGATTTCTTAGAGCCTCGTTCTACTAGTCTAACACACTGTACTTGCATTTTTGAAAACTAGTTCATTAAATGGTCACACTTAGCACATTTACGACTTGAGGATAATTTTAGTGAATAATTTAAAACCTCTTAAGGAAAAGAATTACAACAGCTTGAAGAATAAAATTATCAACCCATTATTAATTTATTTTCTTCCTTTCAGAATCTGGGAAAACCATAATAGTTACCCTGGGGAACACAGATCACAGAAACTGAAGGAAAAAAATGCCCAATTGCTCCTGAATAATGATTCTCCCAGTATATACTATATATTGGCTATTTTCTTGTAATACTAATATTTGCAATCTAAAGAGTCCACATTTTCATTTATCATGGCATAACTTACTATGACCTTCACTGATATCTCATTAAGCTGTTCTTACCACAAATTCAATTTTTTTTCAACACTTTGAAAAAAAGGGTAGGTGGGTAGGTGGGTAGGTGGTCTACTCAATTTTCAGCTTTGATCAAGATTAAGAACTATTTTTTTATCTTTGAAAGTTAATCCTTTCATATTTACCAAATATTACTTACTAGATAGGTAATACAATCTTTCAACTACCACTTTTCCATTCCTTTGTCATGATTAAGCTCATAATTGCTCACTGTGGTACTGAATATTGTTATTCATTATAAGGAATTTTAAGTCCACTCAACACAGTAATGGCATTATACAAACTAAAAAATTTACCATTTTAAATTAAAATTTGCACTGAAGAGTCAGAGAAAGAAGATAATTTCAGAGGTTTACTGTGGAGCTGCTGTGAGGGCATTTCATACTCACACCGAAGAGTCTTAGTAGTTACCATGTGACAAAGTCTTTGAACTCCAGCAGAAAATTCATATTTCCTTCTAGCAAAGATTTTTCATTACTTATTACTTCTGAGTATCCAGTGGGGTTCTTGGACTTTCATCCATTCTAGTTCACCAATTATGTGTCAGGCATCAGAGGAATATTTATGGTTAAAATGATATGATGTCTAGAGACTTGCTACAGTGGGGGGAGGTATAGATGAAGTAAAATTGTATGTGAGTTGATTAGCTGCTGTAGCTTGGTGGTATAGGGGTTCATTTTACTATCCTAACTATGTATATCGTCCTTAGTTACTCAAAAATATATAAAATCTCAGGTTCCACAATTTATTAAAACTTTGAAATAATGGCATTTATCATTATTTTTCAACCCAGAGGCTCATCATGATTAGAAGACTGGGTTCACAACACACTAAATGGATTAGAAAAAAACCAAAGATTGGGAATGAAGAAAGGAAGGAAATATTTTTATAAAGGGCAGTAATCACAGACGGTCAAATTGAACCAGCTGTTCATCCAGAAAATCTGTGGGAGTTAATATGGAGCCTATTCAAAACTTTTTAATTACACTGGTCTTTCATATATACATTTCATAGCTTTTTAGGCCAAGAATATCTGTTATTGAGACTACTTTCACTGTCAAAATAATTGAAAAAAAGGCAATAAAAGGAAAAGAAAAGCCAAATGCATTTTTATTAAAAACAAGGACTCAGAGTAGATAAGTAGTAAGCAGGACCATGGATAAAAAGAATCCTGATTACTTTGGAAATTAACCCCTGCCACTAAAAAGCTGTCACTGCCAATATAGAATAATCTATGAATATTTGCTCTGAGATAAAATAACTTATTATAATAATCTATAAATGAATCAAAACAACAAAAAAAGAAAGTCTCAAATGTATCAATAACAGAAATAAATATGACCTTAACTTTGTCTTAAAGTTAATGGTTCAAATTAGACTGTCAATTAAATTAGCATTTTAATATTCAGACTCATTTTTGACCTTTAACGTACAAAATTATGCAGGGCTGGGGAAGAGAACCGACATACCACCGTTATTCCAAAATAGATTGATTTTCATCCAATACTGTTTATTAAGCTATCTTCAAATACAAAGAAGTTTATAAATTTATAAGCTTCACATCATACAATCAATTTAAAGGTTTCTCTATAATACTGAAAACTTTCTCATGAGCCTGGTATTCTCAGTCCACTCACGAACAATCCTTTTGGTATGAGCTATTTGCAGAACAATGTTTATTGATTAATACATTTAAGAGCAATTATTTTCTTAATTTTCTCCAGCTATCATTATTGGAGTCCTATTTAAATATATCACAGAATTTTTTATATTTTAAAACTGCTTTGCAATCATTTTTAATAATTAACCATGTGAAATTCAATTATCTCTTGTGTCCATGAAGAAAAAATGGTGCATTGAAGCAGTAAATTATGCCATAAAATATTAGAATTATAATATCATGGTCATAGAGTAGAACACTCCCCATCTTAGAAGGCCGACACCTAAACTTTCTCATTTCTTCTTTCAAAAATGGTCACACAACATTTTTAGCCCCTCAAACTTTGCCATTTCCACTAAGTAACATTCTTCTGTTCGTTATCCTCTTAAATAATACTGCAATAACAATTTAAATCAGTCAATTTTAAACAAATTTATACTAAGTATTCAGTCACAGAATTAAGAACTAGTAAAGATCTTAGAGAAGTGCTACTCAAAGTGCTCATTTGAGACCAACTAAGGACCTTGTGCATGAGTGTAAATTAAATTCACTACTTCTTTAATCAAGTCTTGCTACAAAAAAAAAAAAATTCAGCCAAATTAAATAGTGTACTAGTGCTTTAGTTGATTTGCATTCTGGCACAAGCTCCACATATCCTTGTGGACTGGAAATAAATACTTCAAAGATTGGCAGGCAGTCTATGAACCACACTCTGATTAGCACTGTCTTCCAGATCATCCAGTTCAATAGATCTCAACCCTGGCTCCACATGAGAATCATCTGGGAAGCTTTAGAATATGTGAACACCTGGGCTTCACCTTCAGAGATTCTCACTCAATGGGTCTTGGTAAGGGCTGGGGCATAAGTATTTCTCCTGATCTAGGCCTATTTCATTCTGCAGATGAAAACAGAGGCTTAGAGAAACAAACAACTTATTCTCAGTTTATGAAACTTGAGAATCAAAGAACTGACTTTCAATACAATACACTTCCCACTATACTCCACACATAGGATCAGTTACAATTACTACAGCACTATTTTATATTCAGGATACTGGGGAACAAAAACACAAACTTTTTGCTTTCTTATTAATAAAGTAAGGAATCGTGAAGTGCAAGTATTGCATGGTTAAACTTAGGTTACTTGAAGGATTAATATCTTCTTTCAGATACAAATAAATTAACTTCTGTTACTTAGGAAAAATTCAAAAAGAGATATTAATAAGTTAAATACTCTGTGACTTACTTCAAGATATTGATTTATCAATTTTTGAACAATAAGCTATTAGCAAATTAACTTGACTGTTTTAATGTCAAGTGGAAAGGTGTGTGTGTGTATATATATGTGTGTGTGTGTATATATATATATATATATATATATATATATATATATATTTTTTTTTTTTTTTTTCCGAATTTGGAAAGATTCTGTGAGCATAAAAGCCAAATGGACTTTCGTGTATTTCTCTCCTGATTTAATGCTCACTGCAAAACAGTTAGTCATCCTGGTCAGTGATAGGAACTTGTTAAATAAGGAGCCCAGGGATTTGTAATTCTTTCTGTTAAGTCCTATAAACCAGCAAAAGCATAGATGGGAACAAGGTAGGACTAACATTTGTAACTACCGGAGAGTTTTTCTTCCCCCTCATTTGAAAGAAAAAGTGTGCACTAATTTGTTTTCATTTTTTCTAAAATGAAACCAAAATGTAGAGTGCCTATTATTATAAGTCAAACTCAATTCTATTTATAAGACCAATACATTTAAACCTCATCAATACCCATTTGTATGCATCCTTTGAAATGTTTCTTCACCTTTTGGAGCTTCAGCTTCCTCATCTAGATAGATCTTCCAGCCACTTTTCCCTAATATCATCTTTCTGTCTGTTGTGCCCCAGCTGAATTGGGTCCCTCTCCTTTTTGTTATTTTAGCCTCCAATATACAGAGGGATGTCTCATTTTAATAAGAAGGGTACAAGGAATCATTAAAAATATAAAGCAGCATATAACCAAGTATGCAACTGTGTGGCTCAGATAATAAAAGCTATACATTTCAGAAGGGGGATAAATGAGACCTTGGATTGCTTTTATATAGGAGTTAAGATTGAGCTGGGCTTTGAAAAATGAGTAGAATTTTAAGATGGAGGAAAGCAATTCAGCAGGGTTATTAGTCTGCTAAGGATGCTATAACAAAATATTACGCACCAGGTGGCTTCAACAACATTTATTTCTCATGGTTCCGGAGGCTGGGAAATCCAAATTCAAGGTGCTGCCAACTTGGTTCCTGGTGAGAGCTATTTTCCTGGCTTGAAGATGGCCACCTTCTCACTGTGTCCCCACATGATGGAGAGAAGGCTCTGGTGTCTCTTTCTCTTAAAAAGGCACTAAATCCCATCATGAAGGCACCACCACATGACCTCACATAAACCTAATGACCTCATGACCTCATATAAACCTAATCATCCTAAAGGTCCCATCTCTAAATACCAACACACTGGATGTTAGGGTTTCAGTGTATGAATGTGTGTGGGGGGCACACAATTCAGTCCATAGCACAGGGCATTTCAGAACAGAGGAATAACAGTAGTGAAAGCATTAGGGTGGTAATGAATATGGCATGTCAATGGAATTAGGCAGCGACCTGCTTCTTTAGATCCAATAAATCTTGGAATACAATAGAAAATTCAGGGGATAAAAAGAATGGGAAGGATTACGAAAGGTCTAGAAGCCTAGTTTAAGACTTGATTAGGCAGGAAATAAGGAAATACCAAATGTTACAGAGGAGAGCAGTGATAAAAGTAAAACATTCTTTAAGATTAGTGTGGCAGAACTGTGCAGCACGGCTTGCAAAAAGTGTTACCAAAAAAAAAAACAACAAAGAAACAAAACCAAAAAAAACCCAAATAACAATTTTAAACCAACGTGTGCCCACAGTTAACTCTGTATACAGGGACCCTAGAGACCCTAGAGTTCAGGTGGCCTAGGGAAAAGTATGAACTGAGATGTAAAGCACATTGTAACCCATAATTTTGTATCAGATGTCAAGGAAGTTATAGAATAATCTCAAGGTGAAAATGAGGGTCAGGAACTCCTTGGATAATTTACTGTTTCACAGGCAAGCCTTGTTTTTGATTGACTTCTCTCAAACATCATCTTCATCCTATCACACCATCAAAACAAAATACAAACAAAAACGACAAAGCACCCCCTGCACCACTACCGCCACAACGAATTCAATCTTAAAAAAAACAAACACTTAGGAAGGTTTCTTTCTCATGTCCAAACTAAGGATATACGGTTATTTCATCCAGGAATAAAACACTAGGGCAAATTTTGTTTTGTTACTTTTGTATAAAATAGCCTCTGATTTCAGTAGAGGTTAAAAAAAAAACCAAAACTGTACTTTTTAGAGAAAACATTTTTCAGTAGAAAAATAAACAAATGGTGGCAGTAAACTTCAGAAATGTCAGCTTTCCTGTTTCACTGGTTTGTTTCATATAATCCATTTCAACCACCCAGTGTAAAAATGGTGGGCCAGTATCACCTTTAGCCCTGGGGAAAGAACAGCAATAACGGTAGATATAGTCTGTTCCACTCAAATAGAGTACCCGCTCTTTAGAAATTTCTTTAAGAATATGTTGCTAGTCTCTGCAAGTGTGTGTGTATCCAATATATATATAGCATATATCCATATTAAAATATCAAAAATGAGAGGTTTTATTTCACTTCCTAATTTTCCCACAATTTATTTACAGGATGGTAAATAAAACAATGCTGTCAGTTCCACGTGGAAGAACAGAAAGTGAAAGCTCTTTAGAAAAATAAATTTTCCCAAACTGAGTATGCCAACCATAAAAGGGAAAATGGTGTTATCTGTGGGGATGCTCATCGGTGGTTACCCAAATTATTATTATTTTTTGAATGATCAAAAAATATATATATTTTAATACATAACAACATTGCATATGGTTTTAAGGCCAACATGAAGCAAAATCTACTACTGCCTACAGTGACAACAACATGTGGGCTATATCAGGATGATTTTTTTTCCCAATTTACAAAACATTGGTGCAGTAGGAAAAAAAAAAAAACAATATTAAGGAAAAGAATAGAAAATAAGCTTAAAGACAGCAACACTGTACCATTTCAGCTATAAACACTTGCTTTATAAAGATAAACTTATACAACATATTAGTTTTTTAAAGAGAGTGGAATTATTTTCTTCCCCTAGTAAAGTCTTTTGCAAATAAACCAAGTAAGTAAAAAACAAAAATGTGAAAGTGCTCTGATTTGAAGGGTGATTCAAAGCCCAGTAGGCTTGTCCCCTGGCTCTCAGAGTTGGCCCCGAAGCACCTTTGTGGGACTCTGAAGTTCCATGGTGTACTGTTTAGAAATCACTGCCCATATTTACATCAGCTGGGAGTTTCAATCTGGAGTTCTCCTGACATGAAAATCCCTTGCCTAAGAGAGATGTCTGAATGTTCTACTTAAAGTAGATATTCTCTGTTGTTATTCTGTATTGTTTGGCCTTTCAAAGGAATCTTACCAGACCTGGCAGAAGTGGGAGGTAACAGTTAATGCCAGAAACATCCAGATATAATCTAAGGCAATATTTCTTAACACTTATGTCCTATTCTGATAAACATTTTTAAAAAACCAAAAAAACAAAACTGATGTCCTATTCTGATAAACATTAAAAAAAATTTTTTTTGTCACCCTTCTCAGTTGAGGATCTATAACATTTTATTACCACCACCAGTTATTGAACATTACTCCTGTGGACTGTATTATAAACAATATCTTTTTAATTTTCATTTTCCCAATATAAAATTATGCTATATGCTTTTTCAAACCATATCACCACTTATTTTGATCTATCTCTAGGATATGATTCTAGTTGATAAAGAATGATCTAAGCTTTACATGTTGAGTCCCCATTCATGTTTCCAAAATCATGCCTATTTTCTATAATTCTCAAACATGTTGTCTACTATATCCTGATCAGTAGTAAAGTGATTTAATTATAGTGTTTATCTTACAAATCTCCAAGACATTGAGTAAGTTAGTACATAAAACCACAATAATTTAATAATGCAATTGTCCTTATTTGATCAAAGAAAGTAGACAGTATATAGAGGGTGTGGAAGCAGCTCATGAGAATAAATACCAGTTAGTTAGACAGAATTCCAGTTGAAGAAAGGGTTAGCATAGGGAGCTACACAGTGCTTGATACTGACACTGGCATTCTGATGGCATTCCATAACCAAGAATCTGCACTGCTCTCAACTAGTGTTACATAATTGACTTTCCTCATCTTCACCAACGGTAGAAATATGAAGAAAAATGTTTCTATACACATTTCAGTCTGCTTCAGACTATTATCAACATATGCAATATTGTTGTGGAGGATTCACTATGATTAATATAAATCAGAAAAACAAGTTGACATTATATTTCACTATTAAAATCAACATATTAATGAATGGGTTCCATTAAATTTCAGGATATTTTAATCAAGAATTTTCTGATTTTTATCCCTAATATCTTTTTTTTTTTCTTTTAAGCTGGTAATTGAAGACTCTAGTTTCATGTTGCCATTCATCCAGAAGTTGTAGTGCAGGCTTCACACATCTAAAACTGCCAAACATCCCCTAAACTCCACACCTGAAATGCCACTGAGGTTATCAGGACATTCGAAAGGACCATCAAAAAGGACTCCTCAGAAACTCTGTCAATATGTTTTTTGTGTGGGTTTTTTTTAATTTAATAAGATATTCCTTATTTAATAAAGACTATAAATTTTGAATAATTTTGTAAAAAGCTTAGAATATTTGTCTTAATAATGTAAAACTTTACCTCCTTAAATAAAGCTATTAAGGTATTTAAAAAGTATTAAGACTATTTACAAACATTTACTTAACATCTATAAATCACTACAGTGTTGTGTGTGACCAATCATTCACCCAATGCCTGCCCTCAGGCAAAAGAAAAGGTGTTTTAAAAGTATGGTCCTACCATATTTTTACAAAAGCTGCATGCTAAAGCATGCTTTTAGAACCACTACAAGTATTCCTCTTTAGAAGACAATAACATATCTCAGTGAAAGCAAGGGCCAACAAACAATCGTGGCTTCAGTGGAAACTGTATAACTAACTGAAATTTAATGGACACATCTAGTTGTAACTGAGCTGTGTGTCTTAATTATATCAGCACATCTGCTATGGATACCAGTATCTGGAAAAAAAATTAATTTCTTCAAAAATACCAAACTATTCTTAATAAAATTGCAATCGTAATCTATTGGCTCACTTTTGAAAAGGAGGATAAGGACATATCTTTTTTAAACACATTATCTTTTAAATCATAAAGACAGCCTTATCTCTACAAGTCCACCCTGCTCTAACTGCAAGAAACAAAAAAACCCACACTAGTAATTTTACTCAAGTGATAAGTTTGTGATTGCAAAAACAAAGTCATATTTCAGGTTATAATTTTTAATTCAGGTTACATTCTGCAAATCTTAAATACCTGGAAGAATCCCATTTAATAAAGAAGGGAAAGGTTTTCTAGAGACTCATGAAACTTTACCTCAAATTTTTAACAGAGAGTTGAGGTGGGGGGGTCGTAAGTTGTGTGGAATTTTTAGTGAACGCAGTCATCCTTTCTGAAAAGAACGCATCTTAAATCACTGATGAAAAGTACATGTACAGCTAAGTCCCTTCTAGAGACAAAAGAATTTCAAAATGCAAGTTTCAGCATGAAAGAAATATATAAATGTGGTATTAAAATACAATAATAGAGATATTCTACAGATCTCTGTGCCATTTCTTAGGCTATTGTCTCTTAATTCCAAATTTACCCTTCTATACTCTGCCCTGTGATCCTCGGGCTGGAGATCTGCAAATGACATTTGCTCATTCAACCCTCCAATACCCATGTAACCAATTACCTATATTAAATTCCCTCTGTTAAAATGCATAGTGACTTTCTGTTTTATTAACGGAACCCTGGCTGATACCATCTCTACTGTGATATTTGTCGCCGTTTAACCTTAAGTAATTACCATAACTGCAAAATATATCTTTTCATTATGAAAACATACATTAAGCATGATTAGCACACTATTGGGACATTTACTAAATAATTTCTCACAATTCAAATTTTTTGCTATGATAATTCAATCACAGACATATACAAATGTATACTTAAAATATGTAAAATAAAACTTACAAAATATCTGCTTTAGAATGAAACTTAGAAACCAAACAGTATTATATAACACTGTACTGAAAAAAGTTCCTATTTCAATGGCAACAGTGACCATTAATTGAGAGTCTAATATAACATGGTGTTCGGTACATTACCTTTTCTTAATCCTCACAGCAATATTATAAGATACATTATACTTGTTTCATAGTTAAGGAATTTTTAAAGTTGTTTCTTGCCCAAGGTCACAACAGTCCCTAAGTAGCAGAGCATTCAAATCCAGATCTACTTGATTCTAAAAAAGGACTACAAATCTCTCCATTTCACCATTAATCCTGACAGGAATCTCTGTACAAACTACTGCTACCAAATGCCTTTATGACAACGCTCTTTCAACTGTTAATAGCTATTAGCATGTTGGGCTGAAATCTGTCTCCCTGTATCTTCTGTATCCATTAGCCTTATTTTTTGTCCTCTGGAGAAACACAGAACTAACTTAAATTAATGCCTCCTAATGTCAGCTCTTCAAATATTAAAGACTTAACATGTCTGCCCTTTGTCCTGTTTTCCCCCTTCTCTAATTTCTCCAGTGCCTCTTCATCACTTAGTTTCTCCAAGATGGACATGTTCCTGTAGCATGACCCCAAAAGACACATTTAAATCAAAATTCTGGAAACAGCATAATGTTCTAAGTATAGGAAAAAGCTCACTGCTTGAAGAAAACAGTAACACAAATGAATAACTTTGCGATTCAATCATCCTCAGTCTGTTTTACATTTGGAATTTTGTGTATCAAATTTTCTTATAGACGCGTATGTTAAGAGATGTATTCATTTATCCCATTCAACATATCCTTAGTTTGCACCTAGTAAGAACTAGGGACTATGCAACCTGTTAAGGAGAGAGACATAATTAAGACAAGTTCTTGTCCTTAAGAAACTCAAAGTCTGGCATTATCAAGGTATTAGCATGTGCCTCAGTTTCATTCTGTTCATGTAAGCACACATATATTATTTTTTATGCAAGTGATAGCACATTATGCATACTGTTCTAAACCCCACTTTTTAAACATAACTTGAACACATTACACATCAGTTTGTATAAGTGGTTGTCCTTAACAGCAGCACAGTATTCCTCAGAATGCATGAACTATAACTTATTTAACCACTGATCTGTTAATGACATTTAAAGGGTTTATAATCTCTTTTATGACAAACAATTGCTGCAATGAATATCCTTGTAAATAGGTCATTTTGCATAAGTATTTATTTATCTCTAGGATAACTAGAATTTGTGGGTACAAGAGTATGTACATTTAAAATTTGATATATATTCTAAAATTACTCTCCATAAAAGTTATACCAATTTATCAGTTCTGCTGTAACATTTACTTTGAAATGTGAGTTTGTTCCAACACAACTGATATATTGGGAACAATCTGAGCACAAAACAGATTTTGCATTTGCTTATGCCCTTTCATCCCCAAGATGCTCTAGATAAATGCAGAAAAATACATCCAGCTAAACCAAGCAGGGTAGGAATATACAAATCACACATACCTCAAACATCAGCCAGCTACCTCAGTTTACTGCCTGTGTCATAAACCACACCCATCTACACCTGATGTTACAAATTTCCATCCCATTTCAGATAACCTTCCTTCCACCACTTCACAATAACTCACAAGGTGCAACTCTTCCAAGACCCACTTTCACAAGCAAGCGTCATGTCTTTTTCAACATAAAGTGCCATATTTATTGTAGTTTAACTGTTTAACATGTGCAATGCTGTGTTACAATTTTACTAGAATCTTTTACATTTTATGTGTGCCACTGGTGAAGTTTTTGAGCGTTGTGCTTCTAACCTCATTTTTCTTACAAGCCCTTTGTTTGCCTAGTGCAGTGATTTTTAGGAACACATGTCACATTATGGCAAAATTGACTGTACTCTCTCATAAAAATGTAGGAGCATGTATATTTTCCCATACCCCTTAAAACTGTGTGTTGGAAATATTTTAAATCTTATTAACATGATAGGTAAGATGTACTTTAGGGTTAGCTTGTATTTAAATAATATTTTCAATATGAAGAAAGATTATCTTCAAAAAATAAAAATATCTATTTTTCTACTTCGTGAAACTACTTAATGAATTCTACTTAAGAATTTTGGAAATCCTGTGCCAAAACAGCATACTTGCTCCCTCCATACATATAAATTATCTCAAAGCACAAAACTGTCTTACCTATAGACAGTTCTGTGATCTTGAACTCCACATAAGAAGCAGGACACCATGTTCTAATTGGTATAAAATAAACGAGAACTTTTGGTTGAAATATACAGAGTTGATGGATCTGTAGTATCACCATTTATACAAAAAAAATATGCCAACTACCAACTTTCAGATAAGACTTATTTTGTTTGAAAATTATGAATTTGACAAGCAAGCTGAGTACTCTGGCTTATAAGGTCATAATTCTTCATTATCCCCAAAAAGGGATTCACCAAAGAAGATGGAATCCTTGTAGAGCATGCAATTATTGGCTGGCTGAAAGGAGGACTCAGTATCATGTGGTCTCTGAAAAAGGTCTAAATTGTGTGCTTCTTGAAAACTCAGAACAAGTATGCCAGGAATGGGGGGAGGGCATATCTGTAAGACCGGTGGGATGGGCCTACGAGGAATCTATTTGTATGTAATGAAAGAACATGCTACTAAAGACAAATCAGTGGAAACCTTCAGGTAAACTCTTTCCACTAAATCCCTTAAATTATCCCTTAACTAACTTCCTAGCCAGTATCTGGGATAGGGGGGGAAAAGCCACCCAAATTGGGAGGAGAGCTGCAGCTAGGACACAAAGGAACTTAGTATTAAAGCTAGGGGAGAAGACTCTTCGGTGCCCCTTTATAGAAAGATGCTCAAAAGTGCTTATGGTCACACTTCATTTGTATGAAGTCTAAAGATCCTGTTATGGGCTGAACTGTGTCCTCCCTGTGATAATATAATTTAAATATGATAAATTTAAATACAATTGACCCTTGGACAACGTGGGGGTTAGGGGCACTGAACCTTCATGCAGTTGAAATGCACATATAACTTAAAGTCGGCCTTCCTTATCTGTGTTCCTCTGTATTCACAGTTCTGTATCCATGGGTTCAACCAACCACGAATTGTGTAGTGCTGTATCATTTCCTTTTGAAAAAAATTTCCATATAAGTGGACCCGCTCAGTTCAAACCCATGTTGTTCAAGGGTCAACTGTATATATTTGGTCTTCACCCCAGCTCCTGGTGAGAGCTCCTAAAACCCTTGTAATTTCCTAAGTGAATAGAATGAAAGGAGCATCTTTTGTTATATCTGGTCTTTTGTCCTTTGTTTCTGAAACAGCTCCAGACCCATAAAGGTGAAAAGAGTGTCTTATGTTATTCATAACAAGGCCTTTTTAAACCACATCTGAGTATTTGTTAATGAGGTGATTTTTGGAAAGCCCCTCGACAACCTCAGGATGGATGCTTGGTTAGGGGAATCTGGGGAGGGCTGGGCTGGAGGTAACTGCCAGTGATTTAATCACTCATACCTATGTAATGAAGCCTACATTTTTTGAAAAAAACAAACCCTAACCAAAGGGGTTTCGGACAGCTGCCAGATTGCTGAACACATGGAGGTGCTGGGAGGGGGGCACACCTGGAGGGGCATGGAAGCTCCATATGTCTCCCCCCATACCTCGTCCTATGCATCTCTTCCATCTGGCTGGTCCTGAATTGTATCTTTTTATAATAAACCAGTAATCTAGTAAGTCAACTTCTTCTGAGTTCTGTGAGCCATTCTAGCAAATTATCAAACCTGAGGAGGGGGTGTGGGAACTTCTAATCTATAGCTGTTTGGTCAGAGGCATAGGTGACAAGTGAACTTTTGACTGGCATGGGGGAGGTGGGTGGGAGCAGACTTGTGGGACTGATGTTAACTCCAGGAAACTAGTATCATAATTGAATTTTACAGCACCCAGTTGGTGTCTGGAGTTAGAAGACTGGTTGGTGTGAACAAACTCACATACCTGGTATCAGTTCTGTAGTGTAGAAGAGCACAGAAAGTGTTAAGAGTTGTCTCCTTACAGCCCCCAAATTCATATGTTAAAGTTCTAACCTCCAGTAGCTCAGAATGTGACTGGATTTGGAGATAGAGTCTTTAAAGAGGTAATTAAGGTAAAATGAGGTCATTTGAGTTGGTCCTAATCCAAGGTGACTGGTGTCTCTTTAAAAAGAGGAGATTAGGACACAGACAAGCACTTCATGAATACAGAGGGAGAAGACAGACATCGTAAAGATGAGGTGAGAGGCCTCAGGAAAAAAAGAAAAATCAATGCTGCCAACACCTTTATCTCAGACTTCTAGGCTCCAGAACTGTAAGAAAATAAATTCATGTTGTTTAAGCCACCCATATTGAGGTAATTTGTCATGGCAGCCCTAGCAAACTAAAACAGACCTAAAGAAAAGGGACAATAAAAATAATTAATCAAATTAAGAACTGCAGTATCTAAAATCTGTTCGAAACTCAGGAAACATAGTGCTGCTTTGTGATTAAGAGTGCTGTAGCGCACTGATTCACTTTAGCACTGCATCTACTGGAGTAGGAAAAAAAATACATAAATGACCAGATTGCGGCTGATCAGACCTGAGAAGGAGAGACGCATTTGTAACAGTGGAATAGAGGCAAACACACATCGTGAGAACTAAAAACGATGGAATTATTCAACACTTTATGACACTCCAAGGACCATCACTTTTATCTCCTTTCTTCTATCCCTCAACTTTAGAGCCAAAGAGATTTGAAATGGCTAGATTTCCACATGATAAGGAAAATGATTTCTATTTAGTAAATGTGAACACACTCTTAGAATAAAATTTAGCAAAAACGATATTGTTATATAATAAGAAACTCAAAATCACAGCCCCATCCCACCCCCATAGTTAAGCCACACAAAATAATGGACGATATTCTCCATGGTAATAGAAAAAAAAAATTTTTAAGATATTCAAATGGAATTAACACAATCTCCCTGACTGCTCAGCTTCCATTAGTATACATGTGAGCAAAGTGATCAATTTCTATGGGAGTCAGAAAAAAGTTTTTATTGTTGACAGCAAAGACACACACTGAAGAGCAGATGCTGTCATCAAACTGCAGCATTCAGTTACTCTGCTTTGAAATTAAGTGAAATACTTGTTTAAAAATGTTTTCTCATTAGAATATACAATGATCATTTTAAATTCTCTCTGCTATAACAGGACATTTCTATCACACTGCAATCTGGGCTGTGCTATAAACACTATTGTACTTGAACAGATGGAAATCATAAAGTGATATTTAGCTACCGATTTCCTGTCATATAGTTTTGCAAACTGAAAAAAGAGAAATCAACGTTTGCAATCAACTTAAAACAAAATACTATCTAGTAAGCTAAAGTGACACTAATGTGACATAGGAATATAAATGCCTTCAACTTAACGTACGGTGGTTTTCGATGATACCTCACAAAATTAGTCAAGATAGTGAGGTGTGGGAGCAGGGCTCGGGGAAGGGATGATATGCAAGATATCTACGAAAGATATGCCTGGCATTGTGCATAAGTGTTTCAACAGATCAAGTGCTATATGTGCTAGTGAACTTACCACTGAGCTAAGAAATAGCCAACGGTATTAAGGAATACTCTTTGAACTCTAGGGCTTTAATTTCTTCCTATAGAAAATAGCGTGATGATACTTACAATCTACTTCATAAAATTACTAAAGAAATTAATAAACTTGTGCCCAGTACTATATACTGCAAAGTGATTTTAATTCCATGGAGGGTTTTTTAAAACTCATTAGTAGAAGGACATCTGATCTATTAACCACATGACATAAGATCACATAAGAGACTGATTATTAAGAAGTAAAGAAAACACTAATGAATACAAAAATAGCAGATATAAGGAGCAACCACTACCCCTAGGACTGAAATAGAGTGACCAAAAAAAAAAAACCCCACATCCCATGCCTCGCTAAGATCCAGATATTGTTGGAAAGGTCACATGGCTCACTGGATGGTAAAGAAGTTCCTGTGGTGCTGCACCAGCACAACTTGCTGAAGATCTATTCTCTAGGGTGTTAAGGAAAGCCATTCATGGGGAGGTGTCTTACAGCAAGTAGTCCATTCTGAAACCACCCAGAAGCTGCTGGTGGCCATATACTGCAGAAGCCAAACACTGCTGCTGCAACAGTGGTAGCAGCAGAGGCACTCTGCTACATAACTGTCAGGTGTGTGGAGGCGGGAGTGGTACAGGGCGTAGAAGGAAGCTCCTGGTTATTAGGTGTTGCTGACCATCATGCAAGGCAGGAGCCAGGGAAGCTGCAAGCACTCTAGGACCATGAAAGAAGACCCCTTCCTCCTTCAGTGAGACTGTGCCAGCACCCTCACCTGACAAAACCTGATGCTGTGCCAGCAGGCAAAGGAAAAACATTTAAAGGGTTCACCTCCGTTTGTCCAGAGCAGCCAATGAAGGGTAACTACAGAGTTGAGAGGTAATAAAATGATGAGTGGAAGGAACACTCAGCTAGAATTCCAAACCCCTGTACATTTTACCTTGAAAGCTAAAAATAAAGGTGTAAGTGAAAAAGTCAAGGATGGAAAAACCTTAGATAAAATTCATTCCTTGAACCTCGGTCTCCCTAATAATGAAGGAACAAGCATTCATATTTGACTCATTTGAGTGGGACAGATTAATAAAATACAAAATCTGAAGTTTCAGATTTGGGGCCTGATTTCCCTCTGAAACTTAGGATAAGATGGAGGAAAGGATACAATGGCTAAAAAAACAAAAACAAAAACATGTACCTTATACTGTAATACACAAAGAACTATTTTCACCAAGTCTACTCTCACTGAAACCTCTTGTTGACCTAATGACTGTTTCCATTCCCTTTTGGTATCATACTTGCCAAGCACTGCCAAGCAAGAGTAGTTAATATTCAGAATATTCTCCTTGCCAAGTAGTTATAACATATTGGTTATAATGGTTAAACTATAGGATACAATAAAAGTGAAGAAAACGGTAATTTAAAAAAGAGAGAAAGACATAGAAGCTACTAATGCAAATTTTATTCTTGGTTCCCTTCACTCTTAATTTTAGAGTCTTGGCCTAGAAACTTTATTCACTCCCACATTGATGACTAAATCCTTATCTCCAGGCTAACTTCTTTCCTAAATTCCAGACTCTCAAACACCTTAAACACAACATACCATGTGAAATGACCAAGTACCAAGAAAATATGTGAGAAAAACTGACATCCCCACCTCCCCTGTCAAAGAAAGAAAACCTGAAAAAATAAAAACCCTATAACCATGAAAGAAACTTAACTGGTAGTCAAAAATCTCCACCATCTTTTTTTTTTTTTTTTTTATCTATCTATCTATCTATCTATCTATCTATCTATCTATCTATTTATGGCTGTGTTGGGTCTTCGTTTCTGTGCGAGGGCTTTCTCTAGTTGCGGCAAGTGGGGGCCACTCTTCATCGCAGTGCGTGGGCCTCTCACTATCGCGGCCTCTCTTGTTGCGGAGCACAGGCTCCAGATGCGCAGGCTCAGTAATTCTGTCTCACGGGCTTAGTTGCCCCGCGGCATGTGGGATCTTCCCAGACCAGGGCTCGAACCCGTGTCCCCCACATTGGCAGGCAGACTCTCAACCACTGCGCCACCAGGGAAGCCCTCTCCACCATCTTTACATCAACACATACCTTGTCTCAAAAGTCATCCAATCCAGATCGTTCTCCAGTGAGTTTTACAAACTCTATCTTTTAAAAAGAGTCAAATTATAGAAGGAAGAAGAAATGCCATGAAGCATTTGATACCTTTATACCAATTTTAATAATAAAACTGGACACATGTAGTACAATAAAAGAATCTTACAGACCAATATACTTTATAAGCACAGACGTAAAAAATTCGAAGCATTAGGAGACTTTAAATGTACTGTTGATAGTAGTAGCACTAGTACAGACTAAGAAGGGTTACAGTAGTTAAGACTAAGAAACAATATGCTTTTTCAAACCATATCACCACTTATTTTGATCTACCTCTAGGATATGATCCTAGCTGATAAAGAATGATGCTTTAGGTACAAACTTCCAGTTATAAGATGAATAAGCTCTGGGGATGTAATATACAGCATGGTGACTAGCGTTAACAATACTGTATATTTGAAAGTTGCTGAGAGAGTAAATCTTAGTTCTCATAACCTGTAAGTTAAGGAAAAAAAACTGTAACTGTGACGTGATGAACGTTAACTAAACTTACTGTGGTGATCATTTCACAAGATATACATACATCCAATCATTATGCTATAATGTAAATTAATACAATGTTATATGTCAATTATATCTCAATAGGGCTGGAAAAAAGACTAGGAAGAATTTATCCTAGAAATAATGGGATAGTTTATTAATTGGAAAACTTCTCAGTATAATTTATTACATTAACAGACTAAAGGAAAAAACCAAGTTTTCATTTCAATGCCAAAAGCTTAGTTTATCTAAAACCAAATTTAGTAGTTTTGTCTTCAATTTTATTCCTCCTCCTGTGTTTCAGGTAATCAGATATATACACGTAAACTTCTATATAGATCTTTGTGAACTTTCCCCTTTTCCTCACTTTTCTGTCATCCAATTCCTCTTGATCATAGCTCCACAGTGCTTCTGTTACTAGAATAGAAATACAATGGCTCTCTATTTGATTCCTTGCCCCCAAACAGACCCTTGTCATCTCATGCCCAGATTACTAAAGAGTTTAAAAATGAGTCTCTCTGTCTCCAACTCCTTTAGTTTTAGGTACTGAATGTTTTTATACACTTCCTCTCTTTCCAAAGAGAAAGCTTTTAAAAAGACATCTGCAGGGCTTCCCTGGTGGCACCATGGTTAAGAATCTGCCTGCCAATGCAGGGGACACGGGTTCGATTCCTGGCCCAGGAAGATCCCACATGCCACAGAGCAACTAAGCCTGTGCTCCACAACTACTGAGCCTGCGCTCTAGAGCCTGCGAGCCACACTGCTGAAGCCCATGCGCCTAGAGCCCGTGCTCCGCAACAAGAGAAGGTACAACAATGAGAAGCCCGTGCACCACAACAAAGAGTAGTCCACTCTCACCAAAACTAGAGAAAGCCTGCGCACAGCAACGCAGACCCAACACAGCCAAAAATAAAAACAAATAAATTTAAATAAATAAAGAAATAAATACAGGCATTTTAGTTATAAGGTATTACAGTTTTCCCTCAATATTCTCGGCGGATTGGTTCCAGGACTCCCACAGATATCAAAATCCTAGGATGTTCAAGTCTATCATGTAAAATGGCATAGCATTTGCATATAGCCTATGTACATCCTCCTATATACCTTAAATCATCTTTAGATTACTTATAATACCTAGTACAATGTAAATACCATGAAAATAGTTGCCAGCATGCTGCAAATTCAAGTTTGCTTTTTGGAACTTTCTGGAATTTTTTTTTTCTGAATATTTTCCATCCTTGGTTGGTTGAATGCACAGATGCAGAACCCACAGATAAGGAGGGCCGATTGTATTTCCTACAAACAAGGCTTGCGTTCTGCAAAGTCACACACTATAAATATATTTAGTAAATATAGAGCATTGTTTTTAAAATAGAAGTAAAGAGAGCTTGACAGAAGGGGATATAAGAAACAGTTGGATTATGGAAAAAAAGGGCAAAGTGAATGAAAATTGTGAAGCACAGAGAATAAATACTTCTAAGATACAGTGTGTAGTCAAAGAGAACCAAAAGGCAGGATGTGCAGTGAATGGGCTGCAGGCATTCAGGCTCAACGTTCAGTCTGTTTTGTAACCAACTGCTACAATTTGGAGGTGCTGGGAAATACCACTATAAACCAATTCTACTTCCATATCGTACTGACATCATTCCCTTAAGTGCCAATAGTGTATAAGCCAAATTATTCTCTGAAATGGACACTGTAATAGAATAGATTGTGCTGTGTTTCTGTATTTTATGTGAAAAAGAGTTCTACTGAAAAGAGGGGAGTGGGGAGGAGGAAAGAAAAAAAAGAGAGGAAGTGAGGGGGAGAGGAAAGAAGAAAAAGACGGTAAGAATGATGAATTGGGTAATGAATTAATTGACTGACTGATTAATTTGGAAAACAACTGCATTATACCACCTTCCCTAAAACTGACTTCTCCCATCCAGGTTTCTAATGGGAGATGAAAGGCAATGACCTTAAGATTAAATATCACCAATGAGAAGCTAGGATTTCCAAAAGCTGTGCCTTCTGTTTTTAACTGGGACTATCCGGAGTGGGTTGGCACATTTGGCTTTAAATTCTGAATTAAATGAAGATATAATAACTAGAAAAACCTGCATTCTCACTGAGAAAAAGAGCTAAATGACTTTTCATGGGTTTGAATTTTCGAACTCAAAACTGTTATCACTCTAAACCAGACAGTGAGTAAGATGGGCCGCCTTAAGGCATTTTCTTCCGAATGTCCTTCTAGAAAACACCTAACAAAAATGTGATACCAAAGGAAGGTATTGCTGAGTTAAAGCATGTTGACAGTGATAGAAAAATTTATGATTTGAATACAAGTGCCAATAAAAAGGTAGAATACTGATGGGGAAGAAATTCCCAAATGAAGAAAAGAAATGTGGGAAACTTCCAAACATTACTGGCAGTTTCTATTCCCTGAAAGCACTGCAAGACAACATTGTGCAGAGGTGTGAATCAACTAGTTATGAATAAATGCATTGCACATATACTGAAGGAACACCTTGATAATTATGTTACTATGCAGATACAAAACATGAACTGAGTAAGAATTCAAGTCAACCTTCCTCAGCCACAAAAAAATATAAATAAATTCATATGTCCTAGGTATGTTACTTGCACCTCCAAAATCAGGTATAAAGAGGAAAGTTACAGGGCTTCCCTGGTGGCGCAGTGGTTGAGAATCTGCCTGCCAATGCAGGGGACACGGGTTCGAGCCCTGGCCTGGGACGATCCCACATGCCGCGGAGCAACTAGGCCCGTGAGCCACAACTACCGAGCCTGCGCGTCTGGAGCCTGTGCTCCGCAACAAGAGAGGCCGCGATAGTGAGAGGCCCACGCACCGCGATGAAGAGTGGCCCCCGCTTGCTGCAACTAGAGAAAGCCCTCGCACAGAAACGAAGACCCTACACAGCCAAAAATAAATAAATAAATAAATTTAAAAAAGAAAAAAGAGGAAAGTTACAGCATCAGCTCCTCCAAGCACACACCTGAGACCTAGATCTGTCATTCTGACAATCTACTTTTGGCTTTGGACGGTACTGTTACCAAATAAGAAAATTCTTGTCTACCCTGATAGAGGTGTTCAATATCATATTAAGATTTAAATTATGCTGATTTTGCTAGATAAGACAGATGGCTATCCTATAAATTAATGCCCTAATTCTATTATTGTTGAACGAATTGAGGAATGAAAAGAAACAAGAACATGTTTACAGAATTAAACCTTTCAAATGGTATTAAGAATACTAGGGATACAATTTTTGTAAAAAGTAAATGTTAATAACTAACTGAACAAAAATATAATGGAACTGGTGCCCTGTTGACTTGACAGAAAGGAAGTTCAGGATCTCTATTTTATGTTCAGAATGATTTGCTGTTCATTAATATTTCTCTATAACAGATTTGAAGAAGCCTGAAAAAATATCTAGATTATCAGACTGTCACTATTCCCACACATCCTAATATATTTTTATGCAGGGTAATTTTTTATTTCACTTGGTTATCACCAGGACAGTATCCTGCCTAAAAATTTGCTCAAAGATATTAACAATAACACTACAAAGCAGGTACTATTCTTATAGATGAGGAAATTATACCATGGAGAGGTTTAGAAAGTTGTTCAAGATGACAAAGCTGGTAAGGAACAGAGCTAAGATATAAGCCTAAGATAAAAAGTGTCTGGTTTCTATCTATGCCATGTAATTAATGTCAACAGCAGTTAGTTTTCTGGATGAGTTGATATTGTTCATTAAGTGTAATTTCCACATGAAAAAAAACCTCTTAATTACAAATAAATTATGAATTTCATAGAACAAAACCTTTTTTTGTAATTTGGAAACTCGTTCTGTATTTCATCACATCTACTGTCTTAGATGCAATAATTGTAGGGAGTGAAACACAGGTAGATGTCTGCAGAAACTTTAAAGAGCGGGGCTAGGCAGGATGGCATTGTAGTAAAATAAATGCTTTTGAGCTTAGCAGGCACATAATTCAATTAAGTTTGGCTCAAATACTAATTCACAATTCACTTCATTCTGTTTTCTTTCACTCTGAAGATGCTACAAAATTCGAGAATTAGAGTAAGCAACAAAACTTTTGAGTTTTTTCTAATGTGTCTATCTCTGATATTTTAAAACCTGTTTTTTACTTTGTTGCTTTCTTATCCTGCATTTTCCTGCCTCTACTAATTCCTTATGACCCTATAAGGTACCTTTTTAATACCTCTCTTGCTTCCTACTTTCATTTGACTATTAATTCTTGGCTTCATCCCAGAAATCTCTGTGAAAGCCTGTCTTTCCATCTACAAGGCCACTGTCATGGTCTTTTATTTCATCTCTAACTTGGATGCTGCAACTGGTTCCCCTAAATGCAGTATGCATTAACTGTTAATTGTTGTTCATGTTCCACAAGGGAGATAGAATTTTATGAAGAGAGAGTGAGGGAGGTTATTATTTTATCCTATTTTTAAAAAACTTCTCAGTGCCCTGAGTCCAAACTCCTTAGGTTCGCAAACAAAGCTCTTAGTAATCAAGCCCCGAACAACCACTTCCAGTTTTCTATGCCCATTTCCTTCTCCTTGGTGGATTTCTCCCTATTTCCTGTTTAACACAGTCATATACGGTTCCCGCAACTCTAACTACTGTTCCTTCTCCCTGGAATGCCTTTCTAAACTTCCTGCTCAAATTTCAAGGTCCAGTTCAAATCCCACCTTCCTTGAAGACATCTTTCCTCTAGACATTAAGTTACATCTAGTTTTCTGTTAGATGATAGCAGAAAACATTTTACAGTTATCCACTATTTACATGTCTGTCTTCCAAACCAGAGGTGGTCCTTAAGGATAACAAGCACACCTAGTTCATCTTTATAACCCAAACTCTAAACAAGAGCCTGGCATATAGTCGGTACTTGATTAGTGTTCATTGTTTATAAGGTTAAGAGTACAATGTTGGAGTGACATTAGCCAGGCAGTAGAACAAGATATCCCAGCTCTCATTTCCCCATGGAAACTCCAATTTAACAACAACACAAAGACCAAAATACCTTTAAAAGATTTCCAGATTCCAGTTAAGAAGTTGCAGTACCCCAGGCAGCACAAAGCCAAGAAGAGTTGCAGTGAAATGCGTTAAGAAGAAAGTTTCACTATACCAGCAACAGTTCCTCCACCAAGGCAGAACAGATCAGCCCCAGGAGAACACCCTGTCTTGGAACTTCTCCTGGTCGGGGGCAGGGGTAGGAGACGGAGGTGCATCCAAGGTTCTGGCTTTTTGGAAAGAACATCTGAGGGACTCATTTCTGTCTTGCCTAACTCCTAACCAAGAAGGAAAAAGACTTGTACATTGACAACTACAAAACAGTGTTGAAAAAAATTAAAGAAAAAAAAAAATTAAAGAAGACACAAATAAATGAAGAGATATCCCACATTCATGGATTGGAAAATTTAATATTGTTAAAATCACTCAAAGTGATTTACAGATTCAAGGCAATCCTTGTCAAAATCTCAATGGCATTTTTTACAGAAATAGAAAAAACAATCCTAAAATTCATATGGAATCACAAAGGACCCCCAATAGCCAAAACAACCATGAGAAAGAAGAACAAAGCTGGAGGCCTCACACCTCCCAATTTCAAAACATATTATAAAACTACAGTAATTAGAACAGTATGGTATTGGCATAAAGACAGACATATAGACCAATGGAACAGAACAGAGAGCCCAGAAATAAATGTGCACATATAGAGCCAAATGATCTAAGAGTGCCAGAATTACAGAATAGGGAAAGGATAGTTTCTTTAACAAATTGTGCCAGGAAAACTGGATATCCACATGCAAAAGAATGAAACTGGACCTTTAACTTATACATACACAAAACTCAATTCAAAGTGTATTAAAGACTTAAACGTGAGACATGAAACTATAAAACTCCTAGAAAAAACATAGGGGAAAAAGTTTCATGACAATGATCTTTTTTTTTTTTTTTTTTTTTTTTTTAATGTCTGAAACATTTATATTAACATATTTCCATACATATTTCCATACAAGTACAAATATAAGATTTTTAGTAATTTCATGTAATGTCTGAAACATTTATATTAACATATTTCCATACATATTTCCATACAAATACAAATATAAGATTTTTAGAAATTTCATGTAATGTCTGAAACATTTATATTAACATGTTTCCATACAAATAACCCAATGAAAGTTTAGTATTAGTTGTTTTGTTTGTTTTTTTATACTGCAGGTTCTTATTAGGCATCAGTTTTATACACATCAGTGTATACATGTCAATCCCATTCGCCCAATTCAGCACACCACCATCCCCACCCCACCGCAGTTTTCCCCCCTTGGTGTCCATATGTCCATTCTCTACATCTGTGTCTCAACTTCTGCCCTGCAAACTGGCTCATCTGTACCATTTTTCTAGGTTCCGCATACATGCATTAATATACGATATTTGTTTTTCTCTTTCTGACTTACTTCACTCTGTATGACAGTCTCTAGATCCATCCACGTCTCAACAAATGACTCAATTTCGTTCCTTTTTATGGCTGAGTAATATTCCATTGTATATATGTACCACATCTTCTTTATCCATTCGTCTGTTGATGGGCATTTAGGTTGCTTCCATGACCTGGCTATTGTAAATAGTGCTGCAATGAACATTCGGGTGCATGTGTCTTTTTGAATTACGGTTTTCTCTGGGTATATGCCCAGTAGTGGGATTGCTGGGTCATATGGTAATTCTATTTTTAGTTTTTTAAGGAACCTCCATATTGTTCTCCATAGTGGCTGTATCAATTTACATTCCCACCAACAGTGCAAGAGGGTTCCCTTTTCACCACACCCTCTCCAGCATTTGTTGTTTGTAGATTTTCTGATGATGCCCATTCTAACAGGAGTGAGGTGATACCTCATTGTAGTTTTGATTTGCATTTCTCTAATAATTAGTGATGTTGAGCATCTTTTCATGTGCTTCGTGGCCATCTGTATGTCTTCTTTGGAGAAATGTCTATTTAGGTCTTCTGCCCATTTTTGGATTGGGGTGTTTGTTTCTTTGATATTGAGCTGAATGAGCTGTTTATATATTTTGGAGATTAATCCTTTGTCCGTTGATTCATTTGCAAATATTTTCTCCCATTCTGAGGGTTGTCTTTTCGTCTTGTTTATGGTTTCCTTTGCTGTGCAAAAGCTTTGAAGTTTCATTAGGTCCCACTTGTTTATTTTTGTTTTTATTTCCATTACTCTAGGAGGTGGATCAAAAAAGATCTTGCTGTGATTTATGTCAAAGAGTGTTCTTCCTATGTTTTCCTCTAAGAGTTTTATAGTGTCCAGTCTTATATTTAGGTCTCTAATCCATTTTGAGTTTATTTTTGTGTATGGTGTTAGGGAGTATTCTAATTTCATTCTTTTACATGTAGCTGTCCAGTTTTCCCAGCACCACTTATTGAAGAGACTGTCTTTTCTCCATTGTATATCTTTGCCTCCTTTGTCATAGATTAGTTGACCATAGGTGCGTGGGTTAATGTCTGGGCTTTCTATCTTGTTCCATTGATCTATGTTTCTGTTTTTGTGCCAGTACCATATTGTCTTGATTACTGTAGCTTTGTAGTATAGTCTGAAGTCAGGGAGTCTGATTCCTCCAGCTCCATTTTTTTGCCTCAAGACTGCTTTGCCTATTCGGGGTCTTTTGTGTCTCCATACAAATTTTAAGATGATTTGTTCTAGCTCAGTAAAAAATGCCATTGGTAATTTGATAGGGATTGCATTGAATCTGTAGATTGCTTTGGGTAGTATACTCATTTTCACAATGTTGATTCTTCCAATCCAAGAACATGGTATATCTCTCCATCTGTTGGTATCATCTTTAATTTCTTTCATCAGTGTCTTATAGTTTTCTGCATACAGGTCTTTTGTCTCCCTAGGTAGGTTTATTCCTAGGTATTTTATTCTTTTTGTTGCAATGGTAAATGGGAGTGTTTCCATAATTTCTCTTTCAGATTTTTCATCATTAGTGTATAGGAATGCAAGAGATTTCTGTGCATTAATTTTGTATCCTGCAACTTTACCATATTCATTAATTAGCTCTAGCAGTTTTCTGGTGGCAGTTTTAGGATTCTCTATGTATAGTATCATGTCATCCGCAAACAGTGACAGTTTTACTTCTTCTTTTCCAATTTGGATTCCTTTTATTTCTTTTTCTTCTCTGATTGCCGTGGCTAGGACTTCCAGAACTATGTTGAATAATAGTGGTGAGAGTGGACATCCTTGTCTCGTTCCTGATCTTAGAGGAAATGCTTTCAGTTTTTCACCATTGAGAATGATGTTTGCTGTGGGTTTGTCATATATGGCCTTTATTATGTTGAGGTAGGTTCCCTCTATGCCCACTTTCTGGAGAGTTTTTATCAGAAATGGGTGTTGAATTTTGTCAAAAGCTTTTTCTGCATCTATTGAGATGATCATATGGTTTTTATTCTTCAATTTGTTAATATGGTGTATCACATTGATTGATTTGCGTATATTGAAGAATCCTTGCATCCCTGGGATAAATCCCACTTGATCGTGGTGTATGATCCTTTTAATGTGTTGTTGGATTCTGTTTGCTAGTATTTTGTTGAGGATTTTTGCATCTATATTCATCAGTGATATTGGTCTGTAATTTTCTTTTTTTGTAGTGTCTTTGTCTGGTTTTGGTATCAGGGTGATGGTGGCCTCATAGAATGAGTTTGGGAGTGTTCCTTCCTCTGCAATTTTTTGGAAGAGTTTGAGAAGGATGGGTGTTAGCTCTTCTCTAAATGTTTGATAGAATTCACCTGTGAAACCGTCTGGTCCTGGACTTTTGTTTGTTGGAAGATTTTTAATCACAGTTTCAATTTCATTACTTGTGATTGGTCTGTTCATATTTTCTATTTCTTCCTGGTTCAGTCTTGGAAGGTTATACCTTTCTAAGAATTTGTCCATTTCTTCCAGGTTGTCCATTTTATTGGCGTAAAGTTGCTTGTAGTAGTCTCTTAGGATGCTTTGTATTTCTGCAGTGTCTGTTGTAACTTCTCCTTTTTCATTTCTGATTTTATTGATTTGAGTCCTCTCCCTCTTTTTCTTGATGAGTCTGGCTAATGGCTTATCAATTTTGTTTATCTTCTCAAAGAACCAACTTTTAGTTTTATTGATCTTTGCTATTGTTTTCTTTGTTTCTATTTCATTTATTTCTGCTCTGATCTTTATGATTTCTTTCCTTCTGCTAACTTTGGGTTTTGTTTGTTCTTCTTTCTCTAGCTTCTTTAAGTGTAAGGTTAGATTGTTTACTTGAGCTTTTTCTTGTTTCTTTAGGTAGGCTTGTATAGCTATAAACTTCCCTCTTAGAACGGCTTTTGCTGCATCCCATAGGTTTTGGGTCGTCGTGTTTTCATTGTCATTTGTCTCTAGGTATTTTTTGATTTCCTCTTTGATTTCTTCAGTGATCTCTTGGTTATTTAGTAACGTATTGTTTAGCCTCCATGTGTTTGTCCTTTTTACGTTTTTTTCCCTGTAATTCATTTCTAATCTCATAGCGTTGTGGTCAGAAAAGATGCTTGATATGATTTCAATTTTCTTAAATTTACTGAGGCTTGATTTGTGACCCAAGATGTGATCTATCTTGGAGAATGTTCCGTGTGCACTTGAGAAGAACGTGTAATCTGCTGTTTTTGGATGGAATGTCCGATATATATCAATTAAATCTATCTGGTCTATTGTGTCATTTAAAGCTTCTGTTTCCTTATTTATTTTCATTTTGGATGATCTGTCCATTGGTGTAAGTGAAGTGTTAAAGTCCCCCACTATTATTGTGTTACTGTCGATTTCCTCTTTTATAGCTGTTAGCAGTTGCCTTATGTATTGAGGTGCTCCTATGTTGGGTGCATATATATTTATAATTGTTATATCTTCTTCTTGGATTGATCCCTGGATCATTATGTAGTGTCCTTCCTTGTCTCTTGTAACATTCTTTATTTTAAAGTCTATTTTATCTGATATGAGTATAGCTACTCCAGCTTTCTTTTGATTTCCATTTGCATGGAATATCTTTTTCCATCCCCTCACTTTCAGTCTGTATGTGTCCCTAGGTCTAAAGTGGGTCTCTTGTAGACAGCATATATATGGGTCTTGTTTTTGTATCCATTCAGCCAGTCTATGTCTTTTGGTTGGGGCATTTAATCCATTCACGTTTAAGGTAATAATCGATATGTATGTTCCTATGACCATTTTCTTAATTGTTTTGGGTTTGTTTTTGTAGGTCCTTTTCTTCTCTTGTGTTTCCCACTTAGAGAAGTTCCTTTAGCATTTGTTGTAGAGCTGGTTTGGTGGTGCTGAATTCTCTTAGCTTTTGCTTGTCTGTAAAGCTTTTGATTTCTCCATCAAATCTAAATGAGATCCTTGCCGGGTAGAGTAATCTTGGTTGTAGGTTCTTCCCTTTCATCACTTTAAGTATATCATGCCACTCCCTTCTGGCTTGCAGAGTTTCTGCTGAGAAATCAGCTGTTAACCTTATGGGAGTTCCCTTGTATGTTATTTGTCGTTTTTCCCTTGCTGCTTTCAATAATTTTTCTTTGTCTTTAATTTTTGCCACTTTGATTACTATGTGTCTCGGCGTGTTTCTCCTTGGGTTTATCCTGTATGGGACTCTCTGCGCTTCCTGGACTTGGGTGGCTATTTCCTTTCCCATGTTAGGGAAGTTTTCGACTATAATCTCTTCAAATATTTTCTCTGTTCCTTTCTCTCTCTCTTCTCCTTCTGGGACCCCTATAATGCGAATGTTGTTGCGTTTAATGTTGTCCCAGAGGTCTCTTAGGCTGTCTTCATTTCTTTTCATTCTTTTTTCTTTAGTCTGTTCCGCAGCAGTGAATTCCATCATTCTGTCTTCCAGGTCACTTATCCGTTCTTCTGCCTCAGTTATTCTGCTATTGATTCCTTCTAGTGTAGTTTTCATTTCAGTTATTGTATTGGTCATCTCTGTTTGTTTGTTCTTTAATTCTTCTAGGTCTTTGTTAATCATTTCTTGCATCTTCTCAATCTTTGCCTCCATTCTTATTCCAAGGTCCTGGATCATCTTCACTATCATTATTCTGAATTCTTTTTCTGGAAGGTTGCCTATCTCCACTTCATTTAGTTGTTTTTCTGGGGTTTTATCTTGTTCCTTCATCTGGTACATAGCCCTCTGCCTTTTCATCTTCTCTATCTTTCTGTAACTGTGGTTTTTGGTCCACAGGCTGCAGGATTATAGTTTTTCTTGCTTCTGTTGTCTGCCCTCTGGTGGTTGAGGCTATCTAAGAGGCTTGATGGGAGGCTCTGGTGGTGGGTCATGACAATGATCTTGACAATGATTTCCTGGATATGACACCAAAAGCACAGGCAACAAAAGCAAAAATAGACAAGGGCTACACCAAACTAAAAAGAATCTGCATAGCATAAGGAAAATTAACAAAGTGAAAGGCAACCTACAGAATGGAAGAAGATATTTGCAAATCATATGTCTGATAAGGGGTCAATACCCGAATATCCTACAACTCAATGCAAAGATATAACTCAATTTAAAAATGGGCAAAGTACTTGAACACACATTTCTCCAAAAAAGACATGCAAATGGCATACAAAAGACATACATGTATTGGAAAACATATTCAACATCACCCATCATTGGGGAAATGCAAATCAAAAACCACAATAAGATGTTACCTCACACCTGTTTGTATGGCTATTATTTTTTTTAAAATGCTGGTGAAGATGTAGAGAAATTGGAACCCCTTTGCATTGTTGGTGGGAACGTAAAATGATGCAACTGCTATGTAAAACAGTATGAAGATTCCTCAGAAAATTAAATACAGAAGTACCATATGATCCAGCAATCCTACTTCTGAGTATTTACCCAAAAGAAATGAAATAAGGATCTCAAAGAGATATTAGCACTCCCATGTTCATTGTAGTACGATTCACAATATCCAAGAGGTGGAAACAACCTAAATATCCATTGATTCCACTGATGGATGAATAGATAAAGGAAATGTGATATATGTAATGAAATATTATTTAGTCTTAAAAAAAAAAAAAAAAGGAAATCCTGCATATACAACAAAATGGCTGAACTTGGAGGACATTATGTTCTATGAAATAAGCCAGTCACAGGAGGACAAATACTTCATGATTCCACTCATATGAGGTATCTAAAGTAGTAAAACTCATAAAAACAGAAAGTAGAACGGTGGATGCCAGGGACTGGGGGGAGGAGGAAATGGGGAGCTGCTGTTCAATTGGGTATAGAATTTCAGTTATGCAAGATAAAAAAGTTCTAGAGCTCTACTATACAACATTGTCCTTACAGTTATAAATATTGTACTGCACATTTAAAAGTTTGTTAAGAGAGTAGCTCTCATGTTATGTTTTTTATCACAAAAACAAACAGAAAAACCAACTACAATGTTCATGACATCTCTGTTGGAGTACCTACAGACTATCTCAGGAAAAGGCAAAGAGCTTGCTCTAGGTCTGCCAGTAACAGGTGGTTCAAGGTTGCTGGAAGTGAAGTGTATAATTTTACCAGAAGAAAAATTGTAAGCAGACACAACTTTCAGAGCAGGAATACTAACCAGAATGAAGACTTTGTCAAGTTACTATTAAGGTAAGTTAGGATATGTAAACATAAGGAAGCATACTTAAAATCTGAGCAGACAGAAACTAGAAAGGAAAATTTATTTTGATTGATAGAGCTATCCACTTGAGAGGAGCCTGAGGCTCATTTTCACTGTGCAGTAACCACAAAGAAAGAAACCATACATAAGGCAGGGGTGAGGGGAGGGAGGGAGGCAGGAGATAGGAACTAATATCCCAGGTTCTGGAGGGTATTTAAGTGAGAAGAGTCAAAGTCCTCGTGGAATTTTTAGAAACAAACCCTATTTCAGTATGTAAGCCAAAAATTACTAAGAAATTTGATTTAGTGAGAACAGTGTAACCATCATCAAGCTTGAGGATATCAATTCTTTAGCGCTGGCATGGATTCTCTCACTAAGAGAGAAGAATAAGTAACTTGGGACCATACACAAACTATCAAACTCTATCCTAAATCCAACATTCTCTTAAATAAAATAGCATATATAAAAGTGCACTGTAAACTATAAAGACAGATATGTTAGTTACAGCTATATAGATTTATATAGTGACACAGTATTAATAGTTTAGTAATATTCATATAGCAATATTCATATATTGTTAATTTCTGGTGTAATTTTGAGTTCCATTATTTTATGACACAGATAATCTCAGCCACGTGGATAGCTTTAGTATCACGCCAACAAATGGTAATACAATTATAGTTATTTTCTGTTTACTTAACAGAAAAGGTGAAAATTATCAGTCTTTAGAATATTATGTTCTAGTTGAACTAACTATTCTATTTAGCTAGCATTTCATTATTTTTTCCTACCTAGCACCAATCTTCTGTACCAATCCTCCCCAAAGTAGTTAACACTAGACACATGATACTACACAGACACACACATGCACACACACACACACACACACACACACACACACCCTGTCATTGTCTCAATATCATTTTGTAATTCCACATCCTAGCATCCAAAGTCCCTTACATTCATTAGGTGGCAAATACTTGTTAATGATAGGTTTCTAATTCTAAGCAGAAAATCCAGCATTGTTAATAAAGAGCATATAACACTTAACATATTAATACGAAAGCAATTTTAAAATTGCTAGACCCCCCTTTTTAATTTTCTTAAAAGCTCTATATAATAAATAATGTGGCCTTTACGGTTTACATACACGTTCAGTCTTTTCTTTTCCCTTTATCTCTTACTCTAATTAATGTTTTTTTCTAGTCCAGAATGTTTTACCCGCTGTAAGCTGCCTCAAATTCTGTATATTCAGGGAAGTTATAAATAACTGATTAAAAATAGCATTTAAAAAGTAAAACAAATTAAATACAATTACTCAAAACTTTTTTTAATTTCCACAAATATTTTGGATTAATTGGGTGATATTCTGCAGTGATGCAAAATGAGAGTTGGAATTTAATGATTTAATTTTAGAGAGAAGGCTGCGTAGAGTAAACTAACAATTCTGTTTCAATCACTCTAGCAACTAAACACAGCACTTATTATTACAATCATAACATCTGAAATGTGCTGGCAACTTAACAGAAATCATCAAGGATTTTTTTAAAAAAGAAAAAAGCCATCTATATTTTTTTCAACATCTTTATTGGAGTATGATTTCTTTACCATGGTGTGTTAGTTTCTGATTTATAACAAAGTGAATCAGCTATACATATACATATATCCCCGTATCCCTCCCTCTTGCCTCTCCCTCCCACCCTCCCTATCCCACCCCTCTAGGTGGTCACAAAGCACCAAGCTGATCTCCCTGTGCTATGCGGCTGCTTCCCACTAGCTATCTATTTTACATTTGGTAGTGTATATATGTCCATGCCACTCTCTCACTTCGTCCCAGCTTACCCTTTCCCCTCCCCATGTCCTCAAGTCAATTCTCTACATCTGCATCTTTATTCCTGTCCTGCCCCTAGGTTCTTCAGAACCATTTTTCTTTTTTAGATTCCATATACATGTGTTAGCATATGGTATTTGTTTTTCTCTTTCTGACTTACTTCACTCTGTATGACAGACTCTAGGTCCATTCACCTCACTAAAAATAACTCCATTTCGTTTCTTTTTATGGCTGAGTAATATTCTATTGTATATATGAATTTTGCCACATCTTCTTTATCCATTCATCTGTCGATGGACACTTAGGTTGCTTCCATGTCCTGGCTACAGCCACTGTGAAGCCATCTATTTAATATGTGGCTTATTAAGGTTCACTCTGACAACCCCAAATTTCCCACCTTGTCTTCTGTCTATACCTAGTATCCAGAGACCAATTTTCTAATCTTAGTAAACTGCCTGAAAAACTAATTAAGCACTGTTTTCTATCTGTTTTAGAAAAGGATGAGCAGGAGAGGAGCCTAAAAAGTCTGAAAAAATACTAATACCAAGTCCCAGTCACTGTATAAGGAAGGAGTACCCTTTAGGCTTTGTTGGACTTTGTTCCAATGAGATAATGTTCACCTCAACAATCTCATTAACCTGTATGGATAAAAGAAGCACTTTTTCCATTTACAGTGGGGAGGGAAGTGTACTGAAAACTTGTATGCAAGAATACTGTTTCAGATCTGGTGTTGGTAAGTTCTTAATGAGTTAGTCTAAAGACTGGGTCTCAAGAAGCCCATGCAGAAATATAAGACCATTATAATGTTACCAAATCCCCAAAAACAGTTTAATAACTGAAATGGAACCTGGCTTTATAACATATAAAATCACTAGTACAAACCTCCACTATAGCACCTATATTGTATATTTATTATCAGTCTTTCTCAAGAGAACATCCCATGACCTAAAAGACTGTAATCAGTCAGTAGTCTGCTGAATGAATGAATGGTTTCAGTTTTTAAAACACTTTTGAAAGGGTCTACTTTCCAAAATGTACTAGTTGGTTTTAAACCAAATAAATGCAAACCAAGCAAAATGCAAAAATAATTTTTAAATTAAAAATAAATTCAACATATCCAAACCAGGTGCAGGAAACGACTGAACAAACAATGCAGAGAACTATTCTGGTATATCAAAAACAAAACTCCACAATCTACAAATGAAATGGGACCCAAAATATATTAAGATGTACCATAAGGTATGTTTTTTAAAAAAAGGCAATAGGACTTATAATTAACCTTGACAATTTCCAGGATACAGTGATTTGTATTTTAGACAGTTGGTTGCTAAATTTGTGTGACAGATAATACATGTAGCCACTAAAATTACAGTACTGCCCTTTCCAAGTGCTACAACAAATGCTTGATTAGCATTATGTAAATATACCTCCTGTCTAATCAGGAGCAGGCAGAATATTTCATTAAAATATGCACACAATACAATGAAGTCAGTTCACATTACCACAATAACATTCTACAGTAATAACTAAGTATTAAGCAGAATGAAAGTTGGCTCATGGAGGGCAATACAAAAACCAAATACCTAATAGTAAAAATAAGAAAATGTATATTACTTTTACCAAAGTGAAAGCATGGAAGTCTATTTTCATTTTTATTTGCTTTTATTTCATTTTAAATAGCAAATAAGAAATCTTACTTTAAAAGCTCAGGAATTTCAAAATATTTCAAATTTATATCTATATGAATACAAGAGCAGAACATCTACTTTTAGTCTACTTATGAAAATATCTAACATGAGATATAAAAATGTATAATACAAAGTAATTTGTTCATCTAAATTTCTCTACTGGTTCCTTAATCTCCTGAAAGGTACTCTATCAAAAAGGAAAGAGGGCCTCGTAGATAGCCTCAACCACCAGAGGGCAGACAGGAGAAGCAAGAAAAACTACAATCCTGCAGCCTGTGGAAGAGAAACCACATTCACAGAAAGATAGACAAGATGAAAAGGCAGAGGGCTATATACCAGATGAAGGAACAAGATAAAACCCCAGAAAAACAACTAAATGAAGTGGAGATAGGCAACCTTCCAGAAAAAGAATTCAGAATAATGATAGTGAAGATGATCCAGGACCTCGGAATAAGAATGGAGGCAAAGATCGAGAAGATGCAAGAAATGTTTAACAAAGACATAGAAGAATTAAAGAACAAACAAACAGAGATGAACAATACAATAACTGAAATGAAAAATACACTAGAAGGAATAAATAGCAGAATAACTAAGGCAGAAGAACGGATAAGTGACCTGGAAGACAGAATGGTGGAATTCACTGCTGCGGAACACAATAAAGAAAAAAGAATGAAAAGAAATAAAGACAGCCTAAGAGACCTCTGGGACAACATTAAACGCAACAACATTAGCATTATAGGGGTCCCAGAAGGAGAAGAGAGAGAGAAAGGACCAGAGAAAATATCTGAAGAGATTATAGTCAAAAACTTCCCTAACATAGGAAAGGAAATAGCCACCCAAGTCCAGGAAGCGCAGAGAGTCCTATACAGGATAAACCCAAGGAGAAACACGCTGAGACACATAGTAATCAAATTGGCAAAAATTAAAAACAAAGAAAAATTATTGAAAGCAGCAAGGGAAAAACAACAAATAACATACAAGGGAACTCCCATAAGGTTAACAGCTGATTTCTCAGCAGAAACTCTACAAGCCAAAAGGGAGTGGCATGACATATTTAAGTGATGAAAAGGAATAACCTACAACCAAGATTACTCTACCTGGCAAGGATTTCATTCAAATTCAAAGGAGAAATCAAAAGCTTTGCAGACAAGCAAAAGCGAAGAGAATTCAGCACCACCAAACCAGCTCTACAACAAATGTTAAAGGAACTTCTCTAGGCAGGAAACACAAGAGAAGAAAAGGACCTACAAAAACAAATCCAAACCAATTAAGAAAATGGTCATAGGAACATACATATCGATAATTGCCTTAAACATGAATGGATTAAATGCTCCAACCAAAAGACACAGGCTTGCTGAACGGATACAAAAACAAGACCCATATATATGCTGTCTACAAGAGACCCACTTCAGACCTAGGGACAAATACAGACTGAAAGTGAGGGGATGGAAAAAGATATTCCAAGCAAATGGAAATCAAAAGAAAGCTGGAGTAGCAATACTCATATCAGATAAAATAGACTTTATAATAAAGAATGTTCCAAGAGACAAGGAAGGACACTACATAATGATCAAGGGATCAATCCAAGAAGAAGATATAACAATTATAAATATATATGCACCCAACATAGGAGCACCTCAATACATAAGGCAACTGCTAATAGCTATAAAAGAGAAAATCAACAGTAACACAACAATAGTGGGGAACTTTAACACCTCACTTACACCAATGGACAGATCATCCAAAATGAAAATAAATAAGGAAACAGAAGCTTTAAATGACCTAATAGACCAGATAGATTTAATTGATATATATAGGACATTCCATCTAAAAACAGCAGATTACACTTTCTCCTCAAGTGCGCATGGAACATTCTCCAGTATAGATCACATCTTGGGTCACAAATCAAGCCTCAGTAAATTTAAGAAAATTGAAATCATATCAAGCATCTTTTCTGACCACAACACTATGAGATTAGAAATCAATTACAGGGAAAAAAACGTGAAAAGCACAAACACATGGATGCTAAACAATACGTTACTGAATAACCAAGAGATCACTGAAGAAAACAAAGAGGAAATCAAAAAATACCTAGAGACAAATGACAATGAAAACACGCCGATACAAAACCTATGGAATGCAGCAAAAGCAGTTCTAAGAGGGAAGTTTATAGCTATACAAGCCTACCTCAAGAAACAAGAAAAATCTCAAGTAAACAATCTAACCTTACACCTAAAGGAACTAGAGAAAGAAGAACAAACAAAACCCAAAGTTAGCAGAAGGAAAGAAATCATAAAGATCAGAGCAGAAATAAATGAAATAGAAACAAAGAAAACAATAGCAAAGATCAATAAAAGTAAAAGCTGGTTCTTTGAGAAGATAAACAAAATTGATAAGCCATTAGCCAGACTCATCAAGAAAAAGAGGGAGAGGACTCAAATCAATAAAATCAGAAATGAAAAAGGAGAAGTTACAATAGACACCACAGAAATACAAAGCATCCTAAGAGACTACTACAAGCAATTCTATGCCAATAAAATGGACAACCTGGAAGAAATGGACAAATTCTTAGAAAGGTATAACCTTCCAAGACTGAACCAGGAAGAAACAGAAAATATGAACAGACCAATCACAAGTAATGAAATTAAAACTGTGATTAAAAATCTTCCAACAAACAAAAGTCCAGGAACAGAGGGCTTCACAAGTGAATTCTATCAAACATTTAGAGACGAGCTAACACCCATCCTTCTCAAACTCTTCCAAAAAATTGCAGAGGAAGGAACACTCCCAAACTCATTCTATGAGGCCACCGTCACCCTGATACCAAAACCAGACAAAGACACTACAAAAAAAGAAAATTACAGACCAATATCACTGATGAGTATAGATGCAAAAATCCTCAACAAAATACTAGCAAACAGAATCCAACAACACATTAAAAGGATCATACACCACGATCAAGTGGGATTTATCCCAGGGATGCAAGGATTCTTCAATATACGCAAATCAATCAATGTGATACACCATATTAACAAATTGAAGAATAAAAACCATATGATCATCTCAATAGATGCAGAAAAAGCTTTTGACAAAATTCAACACCTATTTATGATAAAAACCCTCCAGAAAGTGGGCATAGAGGGAAGCTACCTCAACATAATAAAGGCCATATACGAAAAATCCACAGCAAACATCATTCTCAACGGTGAAAAACTGAAAGCATTTCCTCTAAGATCAGGAACGAGACAAGGATGTCCACTCTCACCACTATTATTCAACATAGCTTTGGAAGTCCTAGCCACGGCAATCAGAGAAGAAAAAGAAATAAAAGGAATACAAATTGGAAAAGAAGAAGTAAAACTGTCACTGCTAGCAGATGACATGATACTATACATACAGAATCCTAAAAATGCCACCAGAAAACTACTAGAGCTAATCAATGAATTTGGTAAAGTTGCAGGATACAAAATTAATGCACAGAAATATCTTGCATTCCTATACACTAATGTTGAAAAATCTGAAAGAGGAATTATGGAAACACTCCCATTTACCACTGCAACAAAAAAAATAAAATACCTAGGAATAAACCTACCTAGGGAGACAAAAGACCTGTATGCAGAAAACTATAAGACACTGATGAAAGAAATTAAAGATGATACCAACAGATGGAGAGATATACCACGTTCTTGGATTGGAAGAATCAATATTGTGAAAATGACTATACTATCCAAAGCAATCTACAGATTCAATGCAATCCCTATCAAATTACCAATGGCATTTTTTACAGAAGTAGAACAAATCATCTTAAAATTTGTATGGAGACACAAAAGACCCCGAATAGTCAAAGCAGTCTTGAGGGAAAAAAACAGAGCTGGAGGCATCAGACTCCCTGACTTCAGACTATACTACAAAGCTACAGTAATCAAGACAATATGGTACTGGCACAAAAACAGAAACATAGATCAATGGAACAAGATAGAAAGCCCAGAGATAAACCCACACACCTATGATCAACTAATCTATGACAAAGGAGGCAAAGATATACAATGGAGAAAAGACAGTCTCTTCAATAAGTGGTGCTGGGAAAACTGGACAGCTACATGTAAAAGAATGAAATTAGGATACTCCCTAACACCATACACAAAAATGAACTCAAAGTGGATTCGAGACCAAAATGTAAGACCAGACACTATAAAACACTTAGAGGAAAACATAGGAAGAACACTCTTTGACATAATCACAGCAAGATCCTTTTTGACCCACCTCCTAGAGTAATGGAAATAAAAACAAAAATAAGCAAATGGGAACTAATGAAACTTCAAAGCTTTTGCACAGCAAAGGAAACCATAAACAAGACGAAAAGACAACCCTCAGAATGGGAGAAAATATTTGCAAACGAATCAATGGACAAAGGATTAACCTCCAAAATATATAAACAGCTCATTCAGCTCAATATTAAAGAAACAAACAACCCAATCCAAAAATGGGCAGAAGATCTAAATAGACATTTCTCCAAAGAAGACATACAGATGCCCAAGCAGCACATGAAAAGATGCTCAACATCACTAATTATTAGAGAAATGCAAATCAAAACTACAATGAGGTATCACCTCACACCAGTCAGAATGGCCATCATCAGAAAATCTACAAACAAATGCTGGAGAGGGTGTGGAGAAAAGGGAACCCTCTTGCACTGTTAGTGGGAATGTAAATTGATACACCACTGTGGAGAACAATATGGAGATTCCTTAAAAAACTAAAAATAGAATTACCATATGATCCAGCAATCCCACTACTGGGCATATACCCAGAGAAAACCGTAATTCAAAAAGACACATGCACCCCAATGTTCATTGCAGCACTATTTACAATAGCCAGGTCATGGAAGCCACCTGAATGCCCATCGACAGACGAATGGATAAAGAAGATGTGGTACATATATACAATGGAATATTACTCAGCCATAAAAAGGAACGAAATTGAGTCATTTGTTGAGATGTGGATAGATCTAGAGACTGCCATACAGAGTGAAGTGAGAAAGAGAAAAACAAATATCGTATATTAACGCATGTATGTGGAACCTAGAAAAATGGTACAGATGAACCGGTTTGCAGGGCAGAAGTTGAGACACAGATGTAGAGAACAAACGTATGGACACCAAGGGGGGAAAACCACGGTGGGGTGGGGATGGTGGTGTGCTGAATTGGGCGATTGGGATTGACATGTATACACTGATGTGTATAAAATTGATGAGTGATTAAAAAAAAAAGGAGAAAAAAAAAGGAAAGAGGAGGAAAAGGTAATTTTTTCTGCATTACTGTCAACTTTTTATTTTTGTAGTAACTCAGAAGAGGTCACCAGTATGAATATGAATAACAGGATATGCTCTCTAAACTAATCTCTCTACATTCACCAGTGTCACTGATTTTACTGTTACTTCCTAATTTTGGTTCTATAATATATAAATAGTAATTAAGAAAAAAAATCAATCTATAAAAGCTAAAAAAATTTCTGTACCTCTCTACCATAAACAGCAGGGATAGGGACAGTGGTTGGTGAGGGTAGGGAGACAGGAATGTTAACATCTATGTGATAGATTTTATTACCAGCCTAATATTAGCTGCCCCTCCTTTACCAGGCCTATCCCTAGAGGAGAGTTATATTTCCTGCTTCCATTTGAGCTGTTTCTACCAATGAAATGTGAAAGTGGCATGTGCCAGTTCCAAGCAGAAGTTTTAGGAGCCATCATACAAGTTCCATCACTCTTTTTCCCTCTCCTTCATAGGTCTCAGGAAGAGGGCATAGAGCAAAGCCACAGCAGATCTTCAAAGTATAAATGAGAATAGAATATATAAGCCACTGAGCTTCTGGAGTTTTTTGCTGTTACAGTTTAACAAAAGCTATCCAATACACCCTATCTATGGCAAGTGAGAGAGGTACCCAATATTATAAATATAGTCATTAAATTGACAAATGGTACCTATCCATGGCAACATAAAGCCGTTTTGTGACCATAAGTACTAGCCTAATTGAATGTCAGGAGACTAGCATAACAAGGCCAGTTGCTCCCATGTTCTTGGATAGCCCTCTGAGGCCTGTGATTGCATTTAATTAGAGCCTGCTTACCTTTTCTTTCCACTACTTTCCAAAGACTACAGGAGGGCAACAATCACACTTATTATACTAGATACAGAGTAAGAGGATGGGGAAAGGTAGACACATAATACACATTGTACACAACTGGCTGGTAGTACCAGTCAGCTGGACATTAGCAATATTGAACACAGTTGTTTTCTAATCTCAAACTCCTTCTGCATTTTGCATTTGGGTAGTTATAGAATTAGCACCTAGATTAATATTAGTTATGAGGAATTTTTAATATAATGTGAGTTGCCTAACCTTCGTCAAGCAGAGCCAGCCAAATATAAATTACACCTATTCAAAATCTTTTTAATTTTACTCTGCATTGTTTCCTAATAAATTCACCTACTTGCCTTTTTAAAAGGTTTGTCAAAACATTACTTTATGCACTGGGCTAAAAAGGTTACTAACTGATGAATTTAGAAAGTTCACTGAAGAACTGTGTTGAAGTTTATAGATAACTGATAGTGGAGTAAATGCAATTAAATAAGGCATTCACGTGTCATTCTTGCTCAGCAATTATATTTCAAAATATTACAGTGAATAAATGCTTTGCCAAAACGTGGCATAAGCAATCATATTCATTTTTAAAGTGCTAGATATGACTTAATTATCAATTTTCAAATATGAGCCATCAACAAATGGTATACGTCCGGTAATGTGTCATCATTATTTTGTCCTAAGAACATGAGTTATGAAAAGAAAAATAATGAAACAGATTTCCCTGTAAAACGTGAACTTTAACTATTTTTTAGTCACCCCGTATATGTTGATTCTACCTAGGGACGATTTTAGATAAGTGGACTTGGCTTCTCTGAGATTTAATGCAGGAGACCTTTGATTTAAACCACTTGTCAGGAAGACTAGACCTAAAGCAGTGCCCAAGAATGCCCGATTTAAGTAACCCTCTTTCTGATACAGTATTATTTTCCTCTCTCCACAATTCAGAAATCTGAGTACTTTTTTTAGTCATTACATGCTACAATTTAAAGAAGCAACTTTTACTTTCAGATTAATTTTGCAAATAAGGTTAGGAGGTAGAATGATTTATACCATTTTATGTTACTGAAAATAAAGATAACATAGTTAAGATTGTTGGCAGTTTTAAAAATGGATGCACAGGAGTACACAAAAATTCCTAAGTATAGCATTTAAAGAAGAATTCTATACCATTAAGTTTAAATGAAAGAGAAGCAAGAACGTGGGCACCAAGAGTATGGTATTATGTGTTAACATTGTGCATAAATGATAAACTATGCCACACTATATCATACTGCTCAAAAAACACTAAAAAGCCATGTATCGTGCAGTAGGCTTAGAATGGAAAAAATACTGTATAGTTGCATGTCATTGGAGATGTCAGATGAGTGCCAAGTATTTTGAGGTGAAAAAAATTTTAAATGGAAAATAACAGGCGAGAAGTCAAACAGAAGAGATGGTTTCTTCTATCACATACTAACCAGCCTTGCTATGATAGCAGTGCAGGGTACCAGTAACACTGTCTCATACTTCTCGAGTTCATGTCCTTCTGTTTATTCTCTGTAATACCCAGAGGCACAAGTCAATCATTGTGGGAATCTTGGCAGGATCTGCAAATTAAACATTTGGTAGACCTCTTTATCATGTGCTAGGAAACCAAGGACCACAAAATCTGGAGTAGATGGAAAGATCCACCTACATACATTTGTATCTCTTAGGATTTTACATGAATACATGTGTGTAAGGGTATGTGTATGAAACTGAATTTGAGAACATAGCTTTTTTTTTTTTTAAACTAGAACAAAATAGTCTCAAACTCTGATAAATCCGAGTTCCTAAATGATTTCCATCAGCTTCTGGTGTGACCATGGCACTGAAGGAAAGAGATTAAGAGATTATTTAGGTACAATCCATACAGAATTTTTGTTGACCAACAAGCTCTTATGTTATTGTTAGAAAAGAATTTAACCCTCCTAACTGCAGTGGACAGCATTACTCACTTAGCTGAAAAGCCCTACTGTAAAATGCTTTCTCTTTTATAAGATTGCTATTTCACTGTAGAGGGGAAAAAAGTTTTAAGTTAAAAAATGCTAGTAACAACATAATAAAAGGACTAGAGAAATTATAGAACAGAACGTTAATAATTTTGACTTGTCTTTAACTCAGCAGTTGCTAGTGAGCAAAAATTTTGCTTATGAAGAGATTAAGCCAATATCTTATGTTAGCAAATATTTGAAAATTCATTTCAGATTAATCATATGTTAATATTAGAACTAACTAAAATCATTCAAACTTTACTGAGAACATTCATAGCATGACAACTTTAAGTAGTAATTTTAAGCTTTAATAATTTCAAGTAGAATAAGTCAATATAACGAAATGATATTATTTCATTCAGAATTTTCATCTTGACCTTTCTAATTAACTAAAATCAATAATCATTTAGCCATTAATCATTTGTGCATAGAATTACTGAACTGTTGCCTTTAATAAATACAGTCTCATGGTAATAGGCTTCATCAATCAGTAGGCAGGCATTGCCTATATATGCAAACCAGCCTCTGCTGACCACTAAGCGCTCTGTGTGCATTATTTACTTTGATGCCCTTTGTTTAAGGATTCCCTGCACATCTGGGTAGTGCCATAACAGTGAACTACCTCAGCAACTCCTATGGCTCACAGCATTACTAAATGTCTCCCCTTGGATATTTTGGCAGCAAAAACTAAGCTGAGTGGGTTAGGTCAATGCTAAAATTTTTCATTAATTCACTATTATCCCTAGGCATTAGTGGTGCATTTTAAGGTAATGGAAAACATTATGAGGAAAACAGTAAGCATTTCCCCAAATCTCACTGGGACACTGAATAGCCTATTACAAAACTTGCCAGCATTTTCAAGAATTTTATTAAAATATTTATCTAGAATTTTGTTTTAATAACAGATTAGACAAAAATTTGTTTTACCTAATATTTAAAATATTATGAAAAACCATACTTTTATACAAAAGTAATATAACTCTAGAAATACATCTTTCCCTTCCCTCAATTAAAAATGTAAAGAGGATATTTTCTTTACATGGAAAGAAGTAGAGGCAAAGTTCATGCAATTTTCCACTGCTCACAAAGTTCCTATTAGAAATCCACCCTTTTCTGCAGTTATACTCATTCTAATGTATTATTATAAAAATGTATTTTGCTAGAGGAGAATTCTTCCAAATACACTAAATTTTGGTAATCTGATTAGAGGAGAACAAAGATTGTCATGTGATGTCATTCATTAAATTTTAGGAGTGTCTCGGTTCTTCCAGCAAAAGAGAATCTCTTAAACACGTAACAAAAATAATCTAAATCTCACATACCCAACAAGTAATAATATATAATGGAAAACATTAAAAATATTTATCTCACTACTGTTGTACAACCTATGATTGAGTGGGCTGGAAAAACATCAAAGGCAAATGTACAGAACTTTGCCATTAATGCCTCAACACAATTAATTTTGTTACTATTTTTTTCTTAAGATTCTTCTCTTATAGCTACTCTGCATCTTCCTAGAATCTTTTTTCTCCCTAGTTTTCTCCATTAATGAATGGTAACAAAAACATTCTTTCATTTAATCTTTAATTATTGAATATAAGGACTGCTACAGAGAGTAATTTTGCCAATTGGTATAAATCACTGACATCTATTTAAACACAGAGCTTCTAATATCATTCAATTTTGACTTTTATTGTAGCTAATTTTTTAAAGATTATACCTTAATATTTACCGTATCATTAAATGTAATAGCTCTTAAGAGTCAGTTTTTTTAAATACATGAAGAGATTAAAATATTTTCTTTACCTAAAAAGTTATCAGGATTGATTTATTTGAACACTGAGAAAAATTATAGGATCAGATACCCCCTAAAAGTTCTCAAACTATCAAGGCATAAAACATGAACAGCTCAAGAAAAATGACAAAGCCAACATATACAGAAGAGGATTCTGCCTCTAAGTGGGCAAAAGAGAATTCATACATGATAAATGATTCTTCTGAATTTGAGTTTTGCAGCAAAAGACATACACTTAGGTATTTTTTTGAAAAAGCTTACTTGAAGAAACATGATAACTATCTTTAAACATATCAACTGCCATGTATGGAAGGACAGATTAGATTAGGCTTAAACTGCTAACTCCAGAGGTCAAAACTGAGACCAAAGAATGGAAAATAAGAGGCACCTTTAGTTCAACTGACAAGGAATTTTCCAATCATGAGAGTTACTAAAAAATGAAATTGATTATCCTTTACTTATGTTACTGTTTCTAGAAATTTTAAGTAGAAGACTGATGCTGGCCTATCAGAAACAATATGGAGTCGATTTCTACACTGATTGAGAGGGTAAACTATATGTGACTTTTAACTCTCACTCCAACTTTTGATATTCTTTGAAAAACTTGAAGCTCTACAGCACCTTAGTGTTCATCATGAATTCCCTGTTAGGGGGATTCCTAGATGGGATATTTTCTTCCTGTATGTTCTCATGTCAAACTATGTATAAATTAGTTCAGGGAACATACTCAAATTGGTACATAAAATTTTATTTTGTCATGCTTCAGATGATAGTGACTCCAATACAGAAGTAAATATTCCTTTATAAAAGCTTGTAAACAATATTTTCTATAAGATGTACTACTCTGACACAGAAGCATCTCCTCAGTCAATAATGACATATAATCAAAATTTAGATTCTAAAGTTAAATGTTTGAGATATACGGCTGACACTCAATAAATCTTTTTTGAATCAATAAATGAACAGCAAGGAAGATTTATAAAACAACCACTAAACAGACTTTTTTTCCCAAAAGGAAATAAAGATTTGAATCTCATGATAGTAACAAAATTTAACTCAGAGATTATATGGATATGTTTTAGAGATAGGAACTTGGTTCAAAAAAGATGAACAACAGATTCCTAGAAATAGCCTATTTACACTAAATCCAAAGGTATTCGTATACAGCACCACTCTTCTCCTGACTGTCCTCTCTAAACATTTTAGCATTTCAAGAAAATAAGTTTTTAAAAAATATTTTTGCTCTAGCTTTTCATCTATTTTTCCTATTCCCCAAATTAATATAGTTAAGATTATCAGGGTTATGCTCATTTGAACAAAAACAAAAATTTCCGCCCACTATAATTGAAACCAAGCTTCTATTGTACCTGCTCCACTGGGTATCCCTCACTGCTCCGACCCTCCATATGCCTAGGTGGTGGAGGGTCTGGATGACCATCTCCAAGTGGAGTTACTGTGACTCAGGCCTTTGCTCATGTCGACTACAGAAACCCCCTCCCCAGATGGGACTGAGGCTTCTCTTCCTCTTCACAGTGTTCTAGGCTCCTATGGGTACCGCCCCCCCCCTCCCCACTAATAAAGACTGACCCACCTCGTCAAAAACACAGCAACAACAAAGGAAACAAACCCTGGAAACCAATATATTGCAGACATTAATTTTGATTCTGAGTTAGTGGTAATATCTTTGCCACTAATATCTTTAAAATAGTAGCAGTATGTGGCTAATCTTCAATAAAAACAACTGAGGGTAAAATTGTTAAAACTGTTTCAGCAGCTGCAACCCAGAAAAGAGGGGAGTATTTTCCCAAGGCAAAATTGAATACATTCCCACTGTGCTATACAGCTGAGGTATACAAAAGCTATAAAAGGTACAATGTTTGCCATACATAAAGAAAAAGACAATTGAAAAAATGTGCAGAGTCAAACCTGGCAAAATCTTATGAGCTTTTAAACACACAATTTTAGATGTCCCCAGTAATCCATTAACCTCAAACTACTAAATATCTCCTACCCTTGGATCATTTTTTAGAACATGAAGTCTTTGTGTTAAAACTAGTCATATGCACAGTCTGATGCCAAAGGTTGTCATTTAATCCAAGAGCTGACCTTTTATTCCAAAATGAAAGTGAACATAATTTGGAAATTTTATATCTTCAAGCTTCTGGACTTTAGACTGAAACCCAAAAGCTGAGAGATGGGCTCTGCATACTATTTTGGCATGAAGTAGAAGCAAACATTGAAGTCCTCTCCCAGTTTCCTTTAATATAAAATAAGGGGGTCAGGATCTTTAATTTTCTTCCATCCTAAAATTGTGTTTAAGTTAGTATCTATTAGTTTCTAATTTCTGTATAATCTAATTCAGCCTTAATAACTGCCTGTCCATTTTATGCTAAGAAATCATATGTAAATATTAATTACTCTTCTTATGTACTTAAGGGTGAGGACACTGATTATTTGCTTCATAAGAACCATTCCATTTTGGGGGTTTTCAGTTAGTTTTGGTTTTTGATGAGTCAAAATTTGTTGAGTTGGTTACCACATAACATGGAAACCTTGTTAACTGTAAAACACAGAAACTTAAAAATTAATATCCACAGTCAACCAATTGGCAAGATAGACTTGTTGGCATGCTATTTTCAACTTAATGTTCTAGAGTAATTTTTTTAATTTAAAAAGGTGCATTCCAAATACTGCTTTCTGCCAGAAACTTTATTTACAGAAGAAGTAATACAGAAATAGGGAGTTGTGTTGAAGACATGAATTCCATCTCCATCTCTTACAGAAGGAATAAAAGGGGTTACAGGAATAAAGCAAGGGGGAAATCACTGTATACAAGAAAAACTGTGAAAAGATTCAGAAGATATGAGACTTTACTGGATCTAAAACAGATATATAATTAACAAAAGGAAGTTAGGAAAGAAAGCATAGTTTGAAAAGGGTGATGATATAACTATTTGGGACATGATGAATGTCAGAAATGTAAGATAAGAGCCCAGGTGAAGAAGTTAGGGCTGATATTAGTTTAAAAAGTACAGCAAAGAGCTGAGAGCTAAAGATGTCACACTAGATTAGACAAGCAAAAAGAAAGGAAGAGGGTATAATAAATGACATGGTACAATCACTAGGAACAAAATAAACATTATTATTTTCTAAAAAGTACAGATTACATCAGCCTCTGAGATAACCTCTGAAAGCTTTTAAAACACCTTGATTTTTTATTGGACTTTGTACAGGGGTCTTTCCCTTTAAGGGTTAGGTAGATTAAATATAAACACTAGGAAACAAGCTTTTAGATCAGTGCTTCTCAAACTTTGATGTGTACAGGAATCACTTGAGCTTATTGAAATACAGATTATAAATCGGTAAATCTAGGATAGGGCCCAAGATTCTGCATTTCTAATAAGCTCCCAGGTGATGGCCACAACATGCTATTCCAAGGACCACAGTTTAAGTAGTAAAGTTTTAGGTAAATTTCCAAAAATCGGCTATTAGATTTTTGAGAAAGTAACAAACTACTTAATGAATTTCACTTTAAAGTTCGATACAAGACGCTTGAAACATGGCAAAAATAAATTCTGATGGAAAGAACACTTTCTAAAAGTTGTATTAAATTTGTGAGTGTATGTATGGAAAAAGAAACCTAAGAAAATTCAAGAGCTCAAGACCCAATTAATTAAATCAATCTTATAAAAAAAACCCCAACAAATTAATAATTCCCACTCAGAAGAAAACAGGATTGACTTTTGTGCTTCTGTGGGAAAATTATTGTGAACAGTAAGTAAAATACAGACATTATGTCACTTGAGAGAATAACAATTTATTTAGTGTTTTGCTTTATGTATCGCCTGGAAACTTTCTAGTACAATAGGCTTATTGACTTAGACAAGCATACTTGAGAAGATACTTTAAAAATAATTCTCAGCAATAGCTCTGTAGAAAATTCATTGACCTATAAAAAGCATGCTCCTGCGGGCTGTATGTTCCTGTGAACACTGAACGCATTTGGTCATGCATTAACTGCACTGGTCAATCCCGAGGACATTTTAGTGCTTACATCAAATTTCCCTAAGCATTTAAAAGTAGGTTGTATACAAGAAGCAAAGATAAATTGGAAACTTAACTAGATTAAAAAAAAAAAATGACTTAAAGATTTATGTATAGACCAACACAATGGTATTCTTGACCTCTAATTACTTCTTACCTCCTGTAGCAATTGCATATAGCAAGGAAATTTAGTAAGGATCATACATTGATAGTACTGTTCAGATAATGTACAGTTAGGACCCAAAATCTATTGTTTCATAGTCTAAATACTCAAAGCAGTATTTGCATTTGGGACACAGCCTAACTCTTCCATATTTTATAAGATAAAAGACCATAGTGTCTGGCCTATTACTGTATTACTTTAAACAGATTCTTTCATTGTTAGCTCTTAAAAACAAAGAAACTATTAATATACACAGGTGAATATATCCTGGAGGTGTGTGTGTGTGTGTGTGTGTATTTTTTTAAGCTAATGGCTTAAGTGTGCTTCTTACTAGTTTTTGACGTACTTGAACCCAAATACGTCTCGCCCAAAGTGGCTGAAACTTCTGCTCCGCTCTTTATCCTCACAGTCAATGTTGTCTGATGTCTGAAGTCCTGCTCTAGGTCTGGTTGTTATTAAACTACTACACTTGAGGGAGAGTTTATATGTGGATATTATATGTAGCATGTTCAATTCTCTGTACTTCGCTCATATCCAGGATTTGGCCTCAGTCCCCAGCTTCTTTGTGGCAGTAAAACTGCCACTTTCTGCTTGAGCTCTATCCGGCACTGAGAATTGGAAAACTCCCCCAAGGAAAAAACCAGAATAAATACGGAGATCACTTCATGAGCTTTCCTTTTCTCAAGAATCATAGTCCCCCAAGTCCAGCTTACACTGGTTGCTCTCCAAGGCCTTCGACTGGTTGTTTTATATATATGGCCCAACTTTTATAATGGTTTCAGTAGGAGGGTTCACTTGATACAAACTAATCAACAAAGCCTGAACCAGAAGGCTCACTGACTTTGTTTTTGTGTTTTTCATTTCTAAAAATTTAGTCTGGTTCCTGTACAAATATGCTGTGTTGCTTTTTATGGTTTCCTTGCAGACATTTTCACGTGTGTCATAACTTGTAAGCACAGCTGTTTTAAATCGGTGTCTAATAATTTCAATATCTGAAGTCTATGGACTTCTCATGCTGCTGTTTATTCTCACTGGTTCTGTTCAGTGTCTGTCTGTTTCTTCGTGTGCCTTATCTTTGGCTACTTGCTTGACAATGTATTTGCAGGGGTTCACTGTAAGATAACGTGCTTCAGCTACAGAAGCTTTATTTTGCTTTGGGAGACACTACCAGATTGGACCGTCTCCAGCTAAACTGGGCTACATGTACCTGCAACACAAATATGTATGAAAGGCCGTCTATGGCCACACTTCTCAGTTACTTCTTTAAAAAATCTCTTTCCGTTTTATTCTCCTATTCTGCTCAGCATCCAGTCCCTATTAAGTTATAGGCTGTTATGCAAAAAGTGGCTGTATTTTTAGAGCTCAAGTATTTCTCAAGCATTTAAAAATATTTTTTATCCAGCATATTTCTTTAATTTCAGTGAAAAAGTTGATCTAAATAATTTAGCTTACCATTTTAAGAAACCAGACATCATTGATGCCCTCTCATCATCTTAATTATCATCTTTTCAGTGAGACCATCCATGAGCACTGAATTTAAAATAGCTCCCCCAATCCTTCTTTATCACTCCATCCTCCACTGTTTCCTTCATAGTGCTTATTACTCTATGAAATTATCTCGTTTACTTTTTTTTTTTTTGCTACCCCTGAATAGAATGTAAGCTCCAATGAAGCAGTAAACTTGTTATTCTGTTTAGTACTGTATCTCCAGAATTTATCTAGCACAGTTATTGATATAGTATAGTTGTTCTAATATTCATTAAAGGAACATGTTAAATCAATAATCTAGATTAGGGAAACCATTTCACTTCTCTCTTTAGACAAACTAATTTCTAACAGCTTGGTCTCTAGTGGCCAAACCTAATTCCCTCTATCTTACTCTCCATGCCATCTCTATGTTTGCCAAGGAACTGCTAAATACAGAGAGAAATAAAATATAATGTTGGTGTTTTTAAAAGCTTTCAAGTATCAGACTGTGAATAGCTGTAGATCATATCCTGGTAAATAGATGAATACTCACTGGAACTCTTAAACACTAAGGTAATCACACATGCAATAAGAGTAGCGATTTTTATATAGAGATGTTAATGCTTAGGGTAAAAGGTTTACAATGGATTTAAATTTTTATATTTAAATGTATACTTTTAAAAACAAACAGGTCAATTATAAAATCAACTATAATTTTTTGTTTTAATTTCCAATCAAGAAACAAGAACTCCAACAGTTAAATACCCATACAGGTTTGGACTCTTTCATCTCCAAGAGTAATAATACGATGCCAGAATTAAGAAGGAGAAAAACTTCCTACAACTGTTATCAAATTGAAACTATTTTTAACACATATAGCACCTTTTATGTTTAAAAAAATGTAAGCAATAACTAGCTTTATTCTTTATTCTGAATTAGTATGGTTAACGCTACAAAGAAAGTTTTGTCCGAAAAAAAAAAAAAAAGTTAGAAATTTGAAATATTCACATTCCTATTCTAAGCACCCTTACTCAGTTAACAGAATTCCAGAAAACTTTATTTAACAGAAGTATGTACTTTACATTATTTGAAGATATTTGAGCAAAATATTGCAAATCAGAGTGTTAAGAACTCTTAAGCATGCATTTTTTTGTTTAATTCTTCAAGAAACAAGACAGCTTCCATTTTGTAATAAAAGACAGAGCTTAAAATATTAGCTTTACTTGTCCTAGCATTAGGCTTAATCACTGCAACCCCACTGCAAACTCTTACATCTCACAGTCAAAGATTACAGTGCACTTTCACACTTTTCCTCTGAAACCACCACTATTATTAAATTATTTTTAAAGAAACTGAATCCCCAAAGAAGGGGGTGGGGGAAACTCTGTCTTGAAAATTTCAATCTCACATTATAGTTCTAATCATCATAGGTACTTTAGTACTCTAGAACAGAGGTTCCCAACCCCGGGGCCATGGACCACTACTGGTCCCGTGGCCTGGTAGGAAACGGGCTGCACAGCAGGAGGTCAGCAGCGGGCGGGCGAGCGAACCTACATCTCTATTTACTGCAGCTCCCCATTGCTCGCATTACCGCCTGAGCTCCACCTCCTGTCAGATCAGCGGCAGCGTTAGATTCTCATAGCAGCGCGAACCCTACTGTGAACTGCGCATGTGAGGGATCTAGGTTGCGTGCTCCTTATGAGAATCTAATGCCTGATGATCTGAGGTGGAGCTGAGGCGGTGATGCTAGTGCTGGGGAGCGGCTGCAAATACAGATTATCATTAGCAGAGAGGTTTGACTGCACAGAGACCATAATAAAGCAACTGCTTGCAGACTCATATCAAAACCCTATCAGTGAGTGGCAAGTGTAAACAAGCTCAGGGGTCCCACTGATTCGGCATTATGGTGAGTTGTATTATTATTTCATTACACATTACAGTGAAATAATAATAGAAATAAAGTGCACAATAAATGTAATGCGCTTGAATGATCCCAAAACTATCCCTCCCCCGACCGGTCTGTGGAAAAATTGTCTTCCATGAAAGCAGTCCCTGGTGCCAAAAAGGTTGCGGACCGCTACTCTAGAATTAGCCAACAGTCAACTTGGAGCTGTTGTCACTATGGGACCTATTAAGATGTAATAAAGCAAAGGAATTTTGTTGCCCATATTGAAGAGAAAACATGTACCTCATCCAATTTCTCTACACACCATTCACACACACCCAACTGAAAAACAAAATGTATGAAACTGCATATTCTATGGAACATGACTTTGTATCTATACAAACACCAGTTTACCAAATTGCATCAAGAGAAAATGCAATCATATTGAATAGATTATATGCTTATGAAATGATTATATTAAGTTTTCCCACTTGGTGTAATTTGGCAAATGTGCATTTATGTAAATGTGCAATGATGCTTCACAGGTAATGTAATTCAGATACAAATGGGACTAAGTCCCCATAAATGGTCCCTTCTTTAACATACTTCTTAAAACACTACATTTATAAACTATAAGCGTCAATGTAGTTTTGTGTGTGTGTTTCAGTACTGTTAAGATACAAGGACATCTACATAGACTCTAGATGGGTCAAACAGTAAGCATATATATCTTAGTGGTAAAACTGCATTTATAAGCCCCTAAGAAGAGGGTATGTAACCAACTTTTAAATTATCTAGAAATAAAGACAACAAAACTTTAAAACAGCATGTTCTAGCAGACATATAAATAGAAGCAAAACAAAAAACAAAAAAACACTGCTGTATTTTTGCCAAGGGAAAATAATTTTGGTCTAAGTACTAGATACGCATGTATAGTAGATACAGGGGTGAACATCACTCCTCCCGTTCCCCATCCCTCAAAGACTCTTGTTGGTTATTAGATTTCTAAGTATGGTTGCATAATTTACCAACAGGAACTTTTATCACAGAGGTTAATCTATGGACTGCAAGTAATATGAAGTAGGTCTACCAATTTGAATACATACTGTATGAATAATGCCTGAGATCACCCATGATCCCTCACAGGAGCCTTGATGCATTCAAATCATGGTCCAAGCTTTCTAAACAATGTATCCACCATTAGCCATATCCACAAAGGAGATAATCTTCAGGTTAATATTATCTAGCCTTGAAAACAGTGATGGGAACAAGGGAAAGAACACTTGGTGCTCTTTCCTTTTCTTACTAGTATGGGAAATACATAGCTCTTGATATTGAATGCTTAATTATTTGGTCCATGTAGGTGGTTTAGGGAGAAGTGGAATAAACCTGTTCCCTACTATTAATTCTCCTGGTTTATAAAAATCAACATCACTTACAGGGCAAACAACATTTAGCAAAACAAATAGGATAAACCAGACTGCTCCTTCTACCAGAGAATACATAAAGGACAAAAAGTTGAATTTTTAAAAAAATTAAGTATAGTTGACTTACAGTGTTTAGTTTCAGGTGTACAGCAAAGTGATTCAGTTATAGATATTTTCTATTCTTTTACAGATTCTTTTCCTTTATAGGTTATTACAAGATATTGAATATACTTTCCTGTACTATATAGTAGGTCCTTATTGTTTATCTATTTTATATATAGTAGTGTGTATATGTCAATCCCAAACTCCTAATTTATCCCCCCACTTTCCCTTTTGGTAACCATCAGTTTATTTTCTAAGTCTGTGAGTCTACTTCTGTTTTGTAAATAAATTCACTTGTATCATTTTTTTTTAGATTCCACATATAAGTGATATCATATGATATTTGTCTTTCTGTCTTACTTCACTATTATGATAATCTTTAGGTCCATTCAAGCTGCTGCAGATGGCCTTATTTCATTCTTTTTTATGGCCGAGCAGTATTCCATTGTATGTATGTATGTATGTATGTATGTATGTGTGTGTGTGTATACACATACATACATACACACCACATCTTCTTTAGCCAGTCATCTGTTGATGAACATTTAGGTTGCTTCCATGTCTTGGTTGATGTAAATACTACTGCAATAAACATTGGGGTGCGTCTGTCTTTTCCGGATATATACCCAAGAGTGGGATTGCTGGATCAAATGGCAACTCTATTTTTAGTTTTTTAAGGAACCTCCATACTGTTCTCTATAGTGGCTGCACCAATTTACATTCTGACCAACAGTGCAAGAGGGTTCCCTTTTCTCCACACCCTCTCCAGCATTTATTTGTAGACTTTTGTATGATGGCCATTCTGACTGGTGTGAAGTGATACCTCATTGTAGTTTTGATTTGCATTTCTCTAATAACTAGCAATGTTGAGCATTTTTTCATGTGCCTATTGGCTACCTGTATGTCTTATTTGAAGAAATGTCTATTTAAGTCTTCTGGTCATTTTTTGATTGGGTTGTTTGTTTTTTTGATATTGAGCTGTATGAGCATTTGCATCTTTTGGAAATTAGCCCTTGTCAATCACATCATTTGCAAATATTTTCTCCCAGTTTGTAGGCTGTCTTTTCGTTTTGTTTATGGCTTCCTTTGCTGTGCAAAAGCTTTTAAGTTTAATTAGGCCCTATTTGTTTATTTTCACTTTTATTTCCATTTCTCTAGGAGACAGATCCAAAAAAATTATTGCTGCAATTTACGTCAAAGAGTGTTCTGCCTATGTTTTCCTCTACGACTTTTATAGTATCCAGTCTTACATTTAGGTCTTTAATCCATTTTGAATTTATTTTTGTATATGGTGCTACAGAATGTTCTAATTTCATTCTTTTACATGTAGCTGTCCAGTTTTCCCAGCACCACTTATTGAAGAGACTGTCTTTTCTCCATTGTATATTCTTGCCTCCTTTGTCATAGATTAATTGACCATAAGTGCATGGGTTTATTTCTGGCTTTTTTTGTGTGTGTCTGTTTTTGTGCCAGTACCATACTGTTTTGATTACTGTAGCTTTGTAGTATAGTCTCAGGTCAGGGCACATGAGTCTTCCAGCTCCATTCTTCCTTCTCAAGATTGTTTTGGCTATTCGGGGTCTTTTATGTTTCCATATCAATTAAAAATTTTTTTTGTTCTAGTTCTGTGAAAAATGCCATTGGTAATTTAATAGCAATTGCACTGAATCTGAAGAAGTGCCTTGGGTAGTATGGTAATTTTAATAATATTGATTCTTCCAATCCAAGAACATGGTATATCTCTCTATCTGTGTCCACTCCAATTTCTTTCATCAGTGTCTTACAGTTTTCAGGGTACAGGACTTTTGCCTCCTTAGGTAAGTTTATTCCTAGGTATTTTATTCTTTTTGATGCGATGGTAAGTGGGATTGTTTCCATAATTTCTCTTTCTGATATTTCGTTTTTATTGTATAGAAATGCAACAGATTTCTGTATATTAATTTTGTATCCTGCAACTTTACTGAATTCATTAATGAGCCCTACTAGTTTTCTGGTGGCATCTTTAGGATTGTCTACATATAGAATCATGCCGTCTACAAACAGTGACAATTTTACTTCTTCCTTTCCAATTTGTATTCCTTTTATTTCTTTTTCTTCTTTGATTGCTGTGGCTAGGACAGCCAATACCACTGATGAACACAGATGCAAAAAATTCTCAATAAAGTACTAGCTAACCAAATCCAACAGTACATCAAAAGGATCTTACACCATGATCAAGTGGGATTATCCCAAGAAATGCAAGGATTTTTCAATATCCACCTATCAATCAATGTGATACACCACATTAACAAATTAAAGAATAAAAACCATGTGATCACCTCAGAAAAGCTTCTGATAAAATTCAACATCCATTTATGATAAAAAGTCTCCAGAAAGTGGTCATAGAGGCAACATAACTCAACATAATAAAGGTCATATATGACAAACCCACAGCTAAATACTCAATGGTGAAAAGCGGAAAGCACTCCCTCTAAGATCAGGAGCAAGACAAGGATGCCCACTTTTGTCACTTTTATTCAAGAGTTGTATTTTAATATGGAGCTAAGGAGAAAGCATTAATAAGGATTCTTACCATCTACTCAATTAATTATCCGTGAGAATACAGTATAATCGAAAAATTGAAATATACAGATAAACAAAACCCTCTAATCCTGACCATTATCTTCTAATTTAGCACTCACAAACTTTTCTTCAGTTCCTAAGAAGTTCTAAGATTGATCTAAGTCTTACTACCTCTCATTGCTAACCTCTGAAATGCTGACAAGCACATAAAGCCAGGTAACAGGAATATGAAAGAGAGGTTCTGTTTTTTAAAATAGCTACATCTGCATAATCAATCTTTGAGTAAACAATGAGTTCACTTCACATGTCTACTATGAAATAAGTGTCAGTATTGTTTATTTTTTTCCTCTGGGCTAAGCAAAACAATTTTTAAAAATATCTGCATCTAATAATAATGGTCCCTTTGCAAAAATCAAAAATAAAGGTATCTTTTGAAATTTATGTTCAACTGTTCTATGATGTTTTTGAACAAATCATGTCAGTAAAAAGATTCCTATTCTATCATAAATGAACATCAGAATTTATACAATACTAATGAATAGCTGTGTGCAAAGATTGAGAAGTTACCTAATATTCCGTTAAACCGAAAGATTTAGATGTGCATGAAACATGCACGTGACAGTAAATATAGTAGTATAAGTAAAATCGAAAGTAATTCCTGTAGCACAAAGGAACACTCCAGTAAGCTATTTGTATTTCACAATAATAATCATTTAATCTAGAGATTAAAGATTATTAAAGCTACATTCAGTAGAGTCTTATTTAGAATCAAAGAGACTCAAGGGACAAAAAAAGGACATAATGGATCCTCTAGTCTTTCCAGTTCCTGCAAAACCAAAAGCATTTTCAGGAACGTGTACTCATTTCTTCAACAAATATTTAAGCACCCATAATGTTTCAGCACTGTTACAGACACTCTTAGAGATATATCAACAAAGAAAAATAACTTCTCTAGTGGGATGAAACAGATAATTTTTTTAAAAATCCAAATGAGTAAATTACATAGTATAGTAAGAGGTGATAAATACTAAGAAGAAAAACATAGCTAAGAGGATTGGATGTACTCAGATGGGTTAGGATTATAATTTTAAACTGGATAGGAAGGGAAGGTCTTACTACAATAGTGTCATTTAACCGAAGAGTTGAAGGTGAAGAAGTAAATCATCCAGGTTTCGGAGGAAAGGTTTCCAGGTAGAACGAACAGCAAATGTCCCACAGCGGGAGCATGCCTGATATGGTCTATGAACAGCAAGAAGACAATGTTCCTAGACCAAAGTGAATGGGGACAAAGGAACAGGGGATGAGGTGAGAAAGGTAATGGCAGGGTCAGATGGTTGATGGCAATGTGGGTTACAATAAGATTTAGGTCATGATATGTGGAACCTAGAAAAATGGTACAGATGAACCGGTTTGCAGGGCATTAAATGAGACACAGATGTAGAGAACAAACGTATGGACACCAAGGGGGGAAAGCTGCGGGGGTGTGGGGGTGGTGGTGTGATGAATTGGGCGATTGGGATTGACATGTATACACTGATGTGTATAAAATTGATGACTAATAAGAACCTGCTGTATAAAAAAATAAAATACAATTAAAAAATTTTTTTAAAAAAGATTTAGGTCATGGCACAGGCAAAATGCCACAGCTGTGCTAGCAGCCTCCCAATTCTGTGGCTTCTAGATCAAACAGAGGTAGCGGCTCCTTAGGCTGTCTAGTTCTGCAGTGTGCATTTGAGAGCCCTTCCTGGAAGCTCAGCCTGTTCCTTTAGCCCTCCAACAATTACCTATATTATAAAGTCTTTTAAAAATCCGTCTGTGCTAAAATTGGCTACAGTGGATTCTCTTGTCTGAGACTAAGTACCCCGGCCAATATAACCCTAATAACAGAGGAAAACCACAGGACTGTAGCTCTGAAGTTGACAGGAAAGAAAGCAGTCCCAGGCAGAAGAGGGAGTATCTAACTAGGCCTAGTGTGAATAACAAAAAGCAAAAGTCACTGGAGTCAGACTGTGTATTATTTTTCTATAGATGCCATAAGAAATTACCATAAATTTAGTGGCATAAGACAACACAAATTTATTATCTTATAGTTCTGGAGATAAGAAGTCCCAAATGGGTCTCACTGAGCGAAAATCAAGCTTTCAGCAGGGCTGCGTTTCTTCCTAGAGCCTCTAGCCTCCAGAGAATTCATTTTCTTGCCTTTTCCAGTTTATAGAAGTTTCTCTCAATCCTTGGCTCATGCCCCAGCTTTATTTTCAAAGCCAGCAATAGACATTAAGTCTTTCTCACATGGCACCATTCTGACATTGACACTTCTGCCTCCCTCTTCCACATTTAAGGATCCTTGTGTTTATACTAGGCCCACCTGGATAATCCAGGATACTCTCACTATTTTAAAGTCAGTTGATAACAACCTTAATTTCACCTGCTACCTTAATTCTCCTAGGCCATGTAAACAAATTCCAGAGATTAGGACATAAACATCCTTGGGGGACCATTATTATGCCTACCACAGGCAAGAGAATCAGAAGACCAGCTGGATAACACTGTATTTAGGATGAAAAATTGTTTAGCAGTAAGACACCAACCTGGTGAAACTAATTCAACTCTAAAATTGACAAAGTATGTAGCTAAGATAACTGTAACAAACATGGGCCAAGAATGCTTTTTGTTTTGTGAATTTACATACATATTTACATAAAAGTTATTTTTAAAACCCACTAAATGACATAAACCCTAAATCACATATTTAAAGAACCACTCTTAATGAAATAAATTTAGAAGTGAAATAATATTTAGCCAATATGTCAGAGAAAATAATCCTTGATTGTATGAAATTAGGGCTGTTTTGAAAAATCTGGGAGGGGGCTTTAATTTTTGAAGAAATAAAGCCAAGCTCATTAATGCACTGCAAACAGGTAATGAACACCTCAACATGCCAGGCAAAGTCCATAAATTTAAGATGATTTCATTGAAGTAGAATAATTTGTGTTACTTTCTTTAAAAAAAAACAAAAACAAAAATAAAAACAAACAAAAACAGATGTCAATTCCTGCCTTCTAGGTAAATAGAAATGGTTGGTTTCCTTTGTATGGTTGCTATAGATCAAAATTATTAGGTCAGGGTGGGGGGTTAGTGAAATGCATGAAGGTAATCTGAAGGTACAAACTTTCAGTTATAAAATAAATAAGTCCTGGGGAAGTAACGTTGACTATAGTTAATAATACTTTATTGTACATTTGAAAGCTGCTAACAGTAGATCTTATCACATGGGGAAAAAAAGTATCACTATGCGTGATGATGGATGTTAAAAAAAATTAGTAGTAGTATGAATTAGGTAGAAGTAAGGGGAAACAAACATGCAGTAAAATATTATAAAACGTTTTAGAAGCTCTGGCCCTTGAAAATATGTTCTTATAAATAAAATTTCCCTAAGCTAATGTGACTGAGAGTGTCAGATATTTTGTCAAGCAAACAATGTAGGATGTTTTATTTATTTATTTTGAGGAAATTTAACCTCAAACACATTTAAAAAATCAATTGTAAATGTCTACCAAGATTGGAGCTGGGATTATTCGGTGTCAGAAATGTATTTAAAATGTATATACTTTTAGAAACTATTTGACCACAAATACCAGAAGCAACATTGTAGAACCTGTTTAAACAAAGGAACTCCAACACTTTATCTAAAGGACATCAGAGCAAAAACAAAACTGGCTTAAGATGAACCAAGAACTGGTTTTACACAGATTTATAAACAACTTTGAGGAACTAATTCGTATTCCGCAAACACAAAGGAACCTAATTTATACACCAGAATGCCAGTTTACAATATTAATTAATGGACAAAGCTAAGACAGGGAGTCTCTATACCAATCTTTCAATGACTTTTTCAATAACTATATCCACACAAAAAATATATAGGTAAAATAATTTAACTGGTAATTAAGGATACTAGTAAGACAGAGTGAATGGATATCAACATGTAGGAAACTGTGGAAGTTATATACATCTTTTAATTTCCTGCAAATGCCAATACTATACTTAACAATTTATTGTATTCAAATGGATTAAACTATTATCTGTAAGAAATGACATACTTCTTTTAAACATTTAATTCAAATCAAGATACTAAAATCCCATTAGAAAATAGGATTAAGCTGAGCATATCTCAAATCTTCCTTTGTTTTCAAGCTCTAATTAATCACCTAACCTCCATTTCCTCTGATTTCAACGGGAGGGGAGGAGGATGCAGTAACAGGGGACAGTGACTTTTGAGAAAAGCTTCCTCTTAGAGAAAGCTGAGGTAATAAAATCAATTCAAAGCCAGATATCACATAAACTAGGAAAGTTAGATCAATATGTAGCTGGTAATTTTGAATCAAATATTCTATGAATGAATCAGAATTCAATGAATACATCCATTTGTAGGCCTTATTGGAAAATTTCTTTTTTTTTTTGGCTGCATCGGGTCTTAGTTGTGGCATGTGGGATCTTTCGTTGCAGCACGCGGGCTCTTCATTGTGTTGCACGGGCTCTTTGTTTTGGCGCGCGGGCTTCTCTCCAGCTGTGGCGTGCAGGTTTTCTCTCTCTAGTTGTGGCACACCAACTCCAGAGCGCGTGGGCTCTGTAGTTGTGGTGCATGGGATCCAGAGCGCTTGGGCTCTGCAGCTGTGGTGCGCGGGCTTAGTTGCCCCGCAGCATGCGGGATCTTAGTTCCCCGACCAGGGATGGAACCTGTGTCCCCTGCATTGGAAGGCGGATTCTTTACCACTGGACCACCAGGGAAGTCCTGTAAATTTTATTTTAAGTTTCTTAGTAACTGTTTTTTCAAACCCGAAACATATAATATTCACTTGTGACTTCAGAGAAACTGAATAACATTGCTAGGCCCCAGTTTTCTCATCCGTAATACCTACTTTTACAAATTTCGAGACACTGCCTGCTAAATGTTCAAACAGTGCCTGGTAATTATCAGGTGCCTAATAAATGGTTATTACTCAGTTGAAATCGTATTTCTAAAGAAGGGGAATTTTCTGTATTGGTCAAGGAAAATTGAGGGGATGGGGCCACTGAAAAGTTCTGTAGCGGTGGTGGTCTTCAACAGTCAGAATGCCAGATCCAGGATGAAAGGGAGTGAGAAGGCGAGGGTCAAGACTGACCGGCTGGCTTTCCTTTCTTCCTTGAAAGGCATCTGAAGCTTAAATTCCTGCCACAGCTTCAATTTCTGCTCCTCTGCCATAGTAACACCCTGCTCCCTCTCCCAGGGCCCCTTCCCGAAGCACTACTTTATTACTAGGCGAACACTATACCTGTTATGCTGAGAGGTACTCTTCAAATCAAAATGTGACATCAATTCAGAAAAATAGGGTTATTCAAAATTCAGTAATATCTTATGGTCATATATATTACTAATGTTTTTTTTTTTAAGCCAGAAAGAACTGACTACAGTGAATTTTCCACTATTTCGTTCCCTACTGTAAAATGACAAGTTTTCATTAATAAAAATTAAGCTGTTTTTAAAATGGTACTTCTTATTTAGGCTAAGATATTCTGATAGTGCTGGATGGAAATGAACTGAAGATAAAAACTACTTTCCTAGAGCTAAAATTAACATTCTTCTTTGGTCACAATAAACTTTGAACTTACTTGGCATAAGTTCAAGGTAAACAAAATGTTCACTAATTGGTCACCATTGACATTAGAGAAAGTAGAATTAAACAGCATCCCTCTCCTTTATGTAATGATTACAATTTCTAAAGTAAAAATATACACACATTGCAGAAATTTTAGGAAATTGAGGGAAAAAAAGCAATGAAATGGCTCATCATCCTAGAATCACTGCTTCCATTTTTTGACATTATCTAAGTCTCTTTTCAAAAGCATTTTTAAAAATGAGATTATAACTGGTAGACGTACAACATATAATATGTATGCTTTATTTACAATTACCACCAATTTTCCCTAAATACTGTATACATTGTCTTTGGAATCACAATGTTTTATAGATATATTCCAGACAGTTATTTTATTTTGTTTGTTCATTAATATATTGTCTGTCTCTCCCATTAGACTGCAAGTAACCTCAGGGAAGCAGCCATGATTTTCTTACTTATCACTGCCCAGCACGGACTAAGTAGGTATTCAATACATATTTTTGAATAAGTGAATGAGTGAATGAATGAACTTATTTAGCAATTCTCCTATTGTTAGAGATAGTTCTCCTTTAAAGCAACAATATTTTAGAGTTTTCATGCCATAGCTTATATAGTGTAGTAATTTGCCTTTTATATTGAAAGATTTTCTAAGGAAAACAATAAATCCTGCAAAGAGGAATAATCTGAAGCAGAAATAAAGACAAACAAGGATACACTTGACACTCATTAGAATGGCTACTATCAAAACAAACAAACAGAAAACAAGTGTTAGAAAGGATATGGAGAAACTGTAACACCTGTGCATTGCTGGTGGGAATGCAAAATGGGGCAGCTGCTACGGAAAATGGTACGGTGATTCCTCAAAAGTTAAACACAGAATTACCATATCATCCAGCAATTCCACTTCTGGGTATATAATCAAAAGAAGTGAAAGCAGGGACTTGAACAGATATTTGTACACCCATGTTCACGGCAGCAGTATTCGCAATAGCCAAAAGGTGGGAGCAACCCGTGTCCACTGACGGATGAATGGATAAACAAAACGTAGTACATACGTAACAGTGGTATAATATTCAGCCTTAAAAAGCAATGAAATTCTGACACATGTTACAAGTATGAACCTTGAGACATTATGTTAAATGAAATAAATCAGGCACAAAACCACAAATATTGTAAGATTCCACTTATATGAGATACCTGGAATAGTCAAATTCATAGAGACAGAGAGTAAAACAGAGGTTACCAGGGACTAGCGGGAAGTGGGAAATGGTAAATTATTGTTTAATGGGTGTAGAGTTTCAGTTTGGGATAATGAAAAAGTTCTGGTGATAGTGGTGATGTGTGAATGTACTTAATGCCACTGAAGTGTACACTTAAAAATGGCTAAAATGATAAACTTTTATATTATATACATTTTATCACAATAAAAAATAAATAAAATATAAAACAAAATAAGGATATAGACTCATTAAAAAAAAAAACCTAGGAATCAGTGTTTTCCAATTAGAATATTTAAGTAAAGCACTGTTGAAATGAACTGAGATATGGTTCAATATCTATTTTACCACTATCAATATATTATATTCTCAATTAAAAACAATTCCATCTCTATTATTATACATGAATAATTATTCAGTTAGGAAAGTAATTATGACAAAATACATATTCTCAATGTTCAGGTCTTCTGCAACATGCCAAATTATATAACCAGAGATTTATTAAACATTCAACTACAATAACATCTGATAACTGAGATGCCAGTGTATTTAAATATAGTGATTCTGACTCTTAGCTACTGTTAAAAATTCAACCGAGTAAATCTGAAGATCTAATTGGCTTTATTGAACAATTCATGAATTGGGCAGCATCCCATCTAGCAAGCAGAAAGGTGCTCCAAGGAGCTGTACAAAAGGCAGAAGAGGGAAAGAGTGGATTATTTCAGGCTTATGTAATCTACCTATGGGAAACAAAAGAGGGCTATGTGGCAGATTATCTCATTGGTGCTGATCAGAAGATTCAGACTGACCAGTTAAGAATACCTTCCTGGGGGAGGTTATAACTGCAATTAGGTTAGGTGGTAAGTCTTGGTTTGCTGACATGGGGCTTAACAGAAGTGACTCCATTTGGGGCCTGTCATTTCTTTTTAACACTGGATATGGATATAGGATGTAAGGAAAAGAAAATTTCTCAAGGATTTCAAAATTGATATTCTAGACCTAAAAAAAAACAGAATAGAAAATTGCCTTTTAACATTAGGTATTCCTTACCTTTCAGAGTAAAATCTAGTATGGATACATTTGAATTTGCTTCATCTTTTGACACTGACCAATATTATTTATTGATTAAAACATACAATGTATATAACAGTTGATAAATTCTTAAAATTCTCTAAAAACTTTAAAATATAGAGTTCTCAAAGATTTTTATTAGCTTTTATATATATATGAACACACAAATCAATGCTCTGAACTTTTCTTCAGTTACTTTTTAATTTCTGATGTACACCTCTACATTTCCACGTGTCTCAAAAACAGAAAATAAAGTGTTAACCTTCAGGTAATGTATTCATTCTCTCAAGTAATTATCCTTAAAAACATTACCAAATAGCTAAGAGAAAACAGAGACAAGACTTGATAAATTGATGACACTATCTTGGCTTTCTTTTGGCCTTGAGATTAAAGGCCTTTCCTATTTGAAAGGTTTTTTAAGTATTAAGTGAGTAACCTCATCTAAATACAAGACTTTTGATATTTTATTAGATGGTCTTTCACATGCTCAGATGACCAAGGAATCATAATTCTGTCTCAGTAAATGTCATCACAATAGCGGCAATATGTAGTATGTCTTAAAGCTCCTATGCCAATATGATGCAAAATACTTCAAATTAATCAAAGACATGTCTGTTAGCCTCACAATGCACTCAGACACTGCACACAGCTCAATGTGTATATTGAGTCAAAATCACACAAATTGAAGGTAATGGCAAATGGCAAACAGTCGTTTGCCAACAAAGGCCTCCTGAATAAAAAAATGTGATTTTCAAAGGCGCACAATGAAGTGAGACTTTCTAGCAATTCTACACTGTCTGATGATAAGAACAAGTAAAGAAAAAGACTAGGTTTTGGTTTGGGTAGATAATTATTAGTCTGGCAAGAGCTGAATTACTATTCTTCCTATAAGAAATAAGTTAATGTAAAACAAAATATTCAGTTGGTCTTCAAAAATCACTTTTACCAGCCAGATTGTGATGCCACAGTTTTCAAGAGAACAGGTGGAAAAATAAGCGGCCATGGGGCATAGGAGGCACTGTCACTTTCTTTTAAAAAAATATAGATATACAACTGTATATAGAAAAGATCAATTTACGCATTGTCTCATGCTCTAAAAATAATACTCATTCAAATAGAAGAAAACCCTTTTCATAACATATAATTTGGATATGTTATTCATTGAACTAGTCAAAAGTAATGTTAGACTCACATTTTTCTCCTTTAAAAACGTTCTAGCTTTATCTTGCCTGTTTTTAATTGAGAAGAATAAATTCTAATTATACCTAACAAAGCCAATGGTTTCAGAAAACTTTAGTCTCTCTAACTTATATCCCATTAGGAAGCATTCAGCATTGTCCTAATGAAAGCTTTCCAACACAACAGTTCATCCTTTCCACTCCTGGGAATGAGCAGCCAGATAGATAACTTCAATGCAAAGATAAAAGATGAGATAGCAAGTTACTCTGCCATGGCAACAACTTTTAAAATTCTAAACAGGTCACTTTCTCCTATTTAAATATAAATGCGGTCAAAAGCAGCTGCTACGATGACTGACAAGTTCTCAATCAAAATCTGTCACCATGAGGGTTTCCAACTTAGAATGTATAACAATTATTCATTACTGAACAGAAACAGAAGCTTAAAATATATCATTCCAAACTATGTTTCAACTACAGACATTTAAATTGCAGCATTAGAGTCTAATTTTAATCATGTGTTTAATAAAAGTGTATTTTGGTTTTATTCTAGTGAATTAGGACAACACAAAAACTTTGCCATCACATTTTAATTTGGGGTTTGTAAAGCTGGATCTCATGAGAGCTATTTAAATTCTCCAAAGTATTTGATCAAAATGTGTAGCCTTTAGAAACAGTTAGTGAAGGATGGGATTTTTATTTATTAGCCCTTTGTATCACATCCTAAAATAGTTAGGTTCCAGGGCTTCCCTGGTGGTGCAGTGGTTAAGAATCCGCCTGCCAATGCAAGGGACACAGGTTCGAGCCCTGGTCTGGGAGGATCCCACATGCCGCGGAGCAACTAAGCCCATGCGCCACAACTACTGAGCCTGCGCTCTACAGCCCTCGAGCCACAACTACTGAGGCCCACGCGTCTAGAGCCCGTGCCCTGCAAGAAGAGAAGCCAGTGCAATGAGAAGGCCGTGCACCGCAACAAAAAGCGGCCCCCACTCGCCGCACCTAGAGAGAGCCCCCATGCAGTGGCGAAGACCCAATGCAGCCAAAAATAAATAAAATAAAAATAAATTTAAAAAAAATTTAGGTTCCTATAGGAATATAACTTGGAACAAAATTAATAAGATTTCTCTATCAATAATGCTTATATATAAAGATTTACTAAATGCCATCAGTTACATTGAAAAGAATAACATAATTTTGGCAGAAGGTATAAAATATACAGTACCTTAAAATGAAACTAAATCTCAGGTAAAACTCAGTTAAAAATCCAATCCTGATTTTTTTTCTTCAGATTTATGTAGAACACATATTTGTAATTTATCCAGCACAATTCAAGGTCATCTTCATATCATCAAAAAAAAAAAATTTATTAAACACCCACTATATGTCTGATTCAAAAGCTCTGCCCTTTTCTTTAAGCAGTCTCATTTAGTAGCTTATCTACAGACACAGAATATCTATTTAAATATATTACTATCTAAAAAACTATATGTCATTGTTTGTGCTTATCCTTTCAACCTTTGATCTTTCTAGGGGAAGAGCTACCAACTAAGTTTACTTCAGTCAGGAAAAACAAAATTAAGCTGTCTTTTCTGCACTGCCAATTAGCATTTTGAACACCACAAATCCCAACAGCACTCCTTCCTTTGGCCAGCATCAAAATAAGAACAGTCAGAATTACAAAACACCGATCTCCTTTCCATAGGGTATGATTTTTAAATTATATGGAAAGCAACAAGATTTTAAAATACACATAAAACTTACTTCTCTATCAAAGTCCTTAAGTACTCTGAGAGAGAATAAATTAAATGTAAGGCATACACACATACACACACACACACACACATATGTGTAAATATATACATACACACACACACACAAACACACACACACAGAGGTACACCAACAAAATCAATCTTAAAAACTACAGATTACCAAACAAGAAGTTCCAGGAGCTTGTCAGGATCCAGGTAGTTCTGGAGTTGCAAAGGGAAGGATAAAATTCTGTACTCTAAGAGTCCCAAGAAGTTGACTTCAATTTGAACCCCTAATCAACAATAGCCCCACCGCCGGAATAATCAACTTGAAAGATTCTAAGAAGACCAAAGGCTCTGGAGTCTAAGGATACCAAAGAAGATCCCAAGGGTTTGAATCCACTTAAGAAAAAGAGTAACTTAAGAGCCTTAGACCTAAGACATGGTAAAACATGAAGACTACAGGCCTTAACTCTTACTCTGCAAATGCTAAGCTGTCACAAGGCTCCCCTGAACTCTGGAAGAGCTAAATGATTTCCAAAACCCAAAGACTTTTATGGATTCCAAATAATATTTTGCGCCATTAAATAAAAAACCAAGGAGAACAACTTTGGTTTTTTAATTAACTTCATTGAGGTATAATTTAATACAATAAATACATTAATTTCAAATGTACAGTAGGATGAGTTTTGGAAAAATAATTAAGATATAAGATATTTCCTTCATCTCAAAAAGCTACCTCAGTCCCCTCTGAGGTTAATTTCCCATCCTTGGCCCCAGGCAATCAATGATGCACTATCCTTACAGATTAGTTTTGCCTTTTCTAGAATTTCATATTTATTCCTATTATTAATCCTGTGAGATAATGTGTGGCTCAGTGAAGTCAAGCAACTTGCACAATTTCACACAACTCCAAGATTCGAATTGAGGATTTGAAATCAGGTGTGTCCAATGCCAAAGCCTACTGTTAGGTGATATTATAGGACTTGGGCCTTCTTCATTTTTGGATTCCTAGCATTTTTGCATACCTGGCCTCTGAAAAATGAACTGAAGGAAACTGACCTAAACTAGATGGGACTCAGGGAAAAAGAAAGATCCATTTTGAATGATAAATCAGTAGGTCTTGGTCACTGTTTAAAGGGAACAGAAACACAATACTGCAAGGCAAATCTACTCCAATAAAAATTAATAAAAAAATAAAAATAAAGGGAACAGAGAAAGATAAAGGGTTCTTGGATGTTATTTTCATAGTCTCAAAGTATCTCCCAGGAAACTTATTAACTACAGTGGGAAAGATAGTAGCTTTACAGTGGAGAAACCCAGCAGAAACCACCTTAACCAAGCGATCAAGATGGACATCACCAGTAAGTAAGATATACTGACTTCATGAACACCAAGATAAAAGGCACAAATCACTTCTGTATTCTTGTCAAATAAGCATAACTTTAGTCTAATCATGAGAAAACATTGGACAAATCCAATAGAGGTCATGAAAGACAAAGTCTATGGAAATATTACAGACTGCAGGAGAATAAAGATAAAATAACAACTGAATTTAATGTGGGGTCTTGGATTGGATCCTGATCAGAAAAAAAGCATTAGTGGAAAAACAAGTGAAATTCAAATAAGGTCTGTAGTTTAGGTAATAGTATTGTGCCAAGGTTAATTTCCTAGTTTTGATAACTGTACAATGCTTACGCAAGATGTTTATATCAGATGAAGCTGGGAAGGGATACATGGAAACCCTGTACTGTTTTTGCAACTTTTCTGTAAGTCTGAAATTAGTTCAAAATAAGAAGTTAACATAGGAGGGGCCTTGAGTATTTTTCTGCAACTTGTGAAAGGAAAATAAAAAATTGCTAAAAGAGTCAGTATTGTTAAAAGAGTTCTCTACAATGGAGCTGGGAGGCCATGCAAAAGTGTGACTTATGCACATCTCAGCCTGGACAGAGTCTGACCTTTAACCATTCACTGTCCTCCTCAAGATACTTAGCAGACCCTTAACCTAAAATAACTCATGACAGCCCATCTACTTATCAGATCCCTACCCCAAAATAACTCGTGATTCCTTAAGGTTAAATATTTCCTGACTTGCATCAGAGTCAATCACAATTCTCACCAGGCAACTTTAACAACCTTGGGGCTTTTGCCCTTATAAGCCCAACTCCTTCTCTTCCCCAGAACATACTTTCGGTTTTACCCAAATCTATGTCTCAAACTGCAATTCGTAAGACCCCAAATAAAGCTCTCTTGTTCTTTGCAGGCCTCAGTAATGACTACTGTTCGACAAACTCAAACATACTTCATAATCTTGCAATAATGAATGCATTTAAACCAAACGTATGATGAAACTATATATGGTCAATTTTTGTTAAATTCAAATCATGTCAACATTTACTGAACATCAACTCTATGTAAGTTGGTAAAGAATATGGTGACATGGTGACTGCCTTCAAGCTATTTATGATATAATAAATGAGCTATGACAAATACAAAAGGTTGAAGGCCAAAATCTTGAAAGAGCTAGTCCAAAACACAAAATCAGTTATTCTGAAAAGTAATAGTTTTCATGTCTTCTAAGACCAGAATATTTTGCTTTTTTAGTCTCTTAAGAATGAAGTATTCAACTCCAGACTGTTAAATATAAGTACTAGATCTTCTCTTTGCACAAAATTCCACAAGTTCTTAATAAAAACATGATACCATGGAATAAAATTTCAAAGTCGTAACCAAACACAACATATATGATGAATATACACCGTTAGGGCAATTGCTTTGTCTATAGAGGTCAAAACGGTGCAAATTTCCTGCTGTGAAATGCGCATTTCCCTAGATTGAAACTGTAAAAGAAGCTATCATTTGTATTAAAATCCACATCTTCATGGCTAGGAGTCTGGCGGGGCTAGGAGTAGACATCTGACCAAAGCTGATTCTATCATAAAACCCTGCTCCCGGTCCAATTTATATATTAGCTAAGCTCTTTTGGTTTCAAAAATTGAAGAAATTAAAAATAAGAGTGGGAGGGAGGCAGTCAGCTTTATTGGAAAGATTAGAAGGATACTGGGGTAGCTCTCAGAACTGAAGAATTAAATCATCAGGCTTTAGTATGGAAGAACCAGGGGAGCTCTGTAGACTTTAGTAGCATATGAGCCTCCCCTCTTGGATGCCACTATCTCTATGTCAAGCCACAATTTATTTCTTTCAGGAAGGCAGGAACAGGTTTTCAACCACTGTATCTCTAGCAATTAAAACAATGTCTATCATATAATGGGCCCTCAATAAACATTTGCTGTCTATCCTATAATGAGCCCTCAATGAACATAGCAAATATAATTAGTTTTAAAAGTAATCCCTGAGTAAGAAAATGGAATTAGTCCAGTTTACTTCAGGTATCTACCCCTCGATCAATAAAGTGATCCAGTGAAGTCAATTTAGGACATTTTCCATAAAAGAGAGACTTGTAAGTACTAATTGGCACTTATTAAATATACAAATGTTAAAATATTTGACCTGTAAAGTATTCTATCACATCAAAGAAAGGCAATTTTATATATATTTTAAGGCCTCTAAATTTGTATATATGTATCATCTCTTAATTTACTTGTATAATTTTCTTATGCTTTTTTTCCCATAAATAATAGGCAAAGCTATGTGAGAACCAAAATAACTTTAAACATGAACACCCATACCATCACTGGCAAAACTGAATAAAAAATATAAATGCTAAAAGTAGGCTTAAAATCTTTTAATTTGGATTTTATTAGGCAGATTTATTCATTCCGTTTTTTGATTCATAACTGACCTATATTTCCTTCAAGTTCTTCTCAGTATTTAGACTGCTTACATAGGAAATTATATTAATCATGTTTATCTGCATTAATACATTATTAATTACAAAATGTCCATTGCTAGAACAAATAACCTAAACAGGATTTAATCATTCTGTTATAAAATGTTAAAGTTGTCTCTTTAAATACTCTCTCTTTTTTTGGAGTATCTTTTTTTTTTTTTTTTAATCTTTTTATTTATTGATCTACCTGCTAGTGTTGGAGGGTCTCCTGCAGAGGCGGGGGGTGGCTGTGGCTTACTGCAGGGACAAGGACACTGGCATCAGAAGTGCTGGGAAGTACTCCCTGGCATGAGCCATCCCAGAGTCCGCCATTAGCCCACCAAAGAGCCTGTAGCCTCCAGTGCTGGGTCACCTCAGGCCAAACAACCAAATACTAAATACCCAAGAGATCACTGAAGAAATCAAAGAAGAAATCAAAAAATACCTAGAGACAAATGAAAATGAAAACACGACGATCTAAAACCTATGGGATGCAGCAGAAGCAGTTCTGAGAGGGAAGCTTACAGCAATACAATACTACCTCAATAAAAAAGAAAAAACTCAAACAATCTAACCTTACACCTAAAGGAACTAGAGAAAGAAGAACAAACAAAACCCAAAGATAGTAGAAGGAAAAAAATCATAAAGATCAGAGCAAAATAAATGAAATAGAAACAAAGAAAACAATAGCAAAGATCAAAATAAACTAAAAGCTGGTTCTTTGAGAAGATAAACAAAATTGATAAACCATTAGCCACACTCATCAAGAAAAAGAGAGAGAGGACCCAAATCAATAAAATTAGAAATGAAAAAGGAGAAGTTACAACAGACACTGCAAAAATACAAAGCATCCTAAGAGACTACTACAAGCAACTCTATGCCAATAAAATGGACAACCTGGAAGAATTGGACAGATTCTTAGAGAGGTATAACTTTCCAAGACTGAACCAGGAAGAAATAGAAAATATGAACAGACCAATCACAAGTAATGAAATTGAAACTCTGATTAAACATCTTCCAACAAACAGAAGTCCAGGACGTCACAGGTGAATTCTATCAAACATTTAGAGAAGAGCTAACACCCATCCTTCTCAAACTCTTCCAAAAAATTGCAGAGGAAGGAACACTCCCAAACTCATTCTACGAGGCCACCATCACCCTGATACCTAAATACTACAAAAAAAGAAAATTATAGACCACTATTACTGATGAATATAGATGCAAAAATCCTCAACAAAATACTAGCGAACAGAATCCAACAACACATTAAAAGGTTCATACACTATGATCAAGTGGGATTTATCCCAGGGATGCAAGGATTCTTCAATATATGCAAATCAATCAAAGTGATACACCATATTAACAAATTGAAAAATAAAAGCGACAAGATCATCTCAACAGATGCAGAAAAAGTTTTTGACAAAATTCAACACCCATTTATGATAAAAAGAAAAACTCTCCAGAAAGTGGGCATAGAGGGAACTTACCTCAACATAATAAAGGCCATATACGACAAACCCACAGCAAACATCATTCTCAATGGTGAAAAACTGAAACCATTTCCTCTAATATCAGGAACAAGACAAAGATGTCCACGCTTGCCACTATTATTCAACATCGTTTTGGAAGTCCTAGCCATGGCAATCAGACAAGAAAAAGAAATAAAAAGAATACAAATTGGAAAAGAAGAAGTAAAACTGTCACTGTTTGAAGATGACATGATACTATACATAGAGAATCCTAAAGATGCCACCAGAAAACTACTAGAGCTAGTCAATGAATTTGGTAAAGTAGCAGGATACAAAATTAATGCACAGAAATCTCTTGCATTCCTATACACTAACAATGAAATATCAGAAAGGGAAATTAAGGAAACAACCCCATTCACCATTGCAACAAAAAGAATAAAATACCTAGGAATAAACCTACTGAAGGAAGTAAAAGACCCGTACTCAGAGAACTATAAGACCCTGATGAAAGAAATCAAAGATGACACAGATGGAGAGATATACCATGTTCTTGGATTGGAAGAATCAATACTGTGAATAGTTTATGACTATACTACCCAAAACAATCTACAGATTCAATGCAATCCCTATCAAATTACCAATGGCATTTTTTACAGAACTAGAACAAAAAATCTTAAAATTTGTATGGAGACACAAAAGACCCTAAGTAGCCAAAGCAATCTTGAGGGAAAAAAATTGAGCTGGAGGAATCAGACTCTCTGGCTTGAGACTATACTACAAAGCTACAGTAATCAAGACAGTATGGTACTCACACAAAAACAGAAATATAGATCAATGGAACAAGAGAGAAAGCCCAGAGATAAACCCATGCACCTATGGTCAACTAAGCTATGACAAAGGAGGCAAGGATATAGAATGGAGAAAAGACAGTCTCTTCAATAAGTGGTGCTGGGAAAACTGGACAGCTACATGTAAAAGAATGAAATTAGAATACTCCCTAACACCATACACAAAAATAAACTCAAAGTGGATTCAAGACCAAAATGTAAGACCGGACACTATAAAACTCTTAGAGGAAAACATAGGAAGAACACTCTTTGACATAAATCACAGCAAGATCCTTTTTGACCCACCTCCTAGAGTAATGGAAATAAAAACAAAAATAAGCAAATGGGAACTAATGAAACTTCAAAGCTTTTGCACAGCAAAGGAAACCATAAACAAGACGAAAAGAGAACCCTGAGAATAGGAGAAAATATTTGCAAACGAATCAATGGACAAAGGATTAACCTCCAAAATATATAAACAGCTCATTCAGCTCAATATTAAAGAAACAAACAACCCAATCCAAAAATGGGCAGAAGATCTAAATAGACATTTCTCCAAAGAAGACATACAGATGCCCAAGCAGCACATGAAAAGATGCTCAACATCACTAATTATTAGAGAAATGCAAATCAAAACTACAATGAGGTATCACCTCACACCAGTTAGAATGGGCATCATCAGAAAATCTACATACAACAAATGCTGGAGAGGGTGTGGAGAAAAGGGAACCCTCTGCACTGTTGGTGGGAATGTAAATTGATACAGCCACTATGGAGAACAGTATGAAAGTCCTTTAAAAAACTAAAAATAGAATTATCATATGACCCAGCAATCCCACTACTGGGCATATACCCAGAGAAAACCATAATTCAAAAAGACACATGCACCCCAATGTTCATTGCAGCACTATTTACAATGGCCAGGTCATGGAAGCAACCTAAATGCCCATCGACAGACGAATGGATAAAGAAGATGTGGCACATATATACAATGGAATATTACTCAGCCATAAGAAGGAATGAAATTGGGTCATTTGTAGTGACGTGGATGGACCCAGAGACTGTCATACAGAGTGAAGTAATTCAGAAAGAGAAAAACAAATATCGTATATTAACACATATATGTGGAACCTAGAAAAATGGTACAGATGAACTGGTTTGCAAATCAGAAATAGAGACACAGATGTAGAGAACAAACGTATGGTCACCAAGGGGGGAAAGTGGTGGGGTGGTGGTGGGGGGATGATCTTAGGAGAGTGGGATTGACATGTATACACTCATATGTATAAAATAGATAACTAATAAGAACCTGATGTATAAAAAATAAATAAATAAAATTCAAAAAAAAAAAAAACAGCCCACAGAAATAGAGGAGGTTAGAGAAACCACATATGTTTCAAAGACTAAAGAAATAGGTAATCTGAAGATGACCTAAACCAAAACCATATAATACCTACTGTTTTTGCCAGGACTACTGTTTGACCAAAACCAAAACCTACTGTTTTTGCCAGGACTACTGTTTGACCAAAACCAAAACAAATACCTACTGTTTTTGCCAGGACTTCAAGAACTCTGCTACCAAATACATATATTTGCTTTGGATATCATGCAAAGCCTACATCTGAATAAATGAATCCCACAGCAAAAGAAATACGTGAAATGGCCATGTATTTATGAACTTGTTAATATGCCACTTAAAAAAACTAAAAATCCTAAAACTCATTCAAGGACTAAGTTAAGAACTATGATTATATTAATAAACTTAGCAAATGTCACAAGTGTTAGCTGTTTTAGTATTGTATTTTCAAGAACCATAATGGTTTTCTAAAAAATCAAGAGAATCAATTAAATACTCAGTAATATGCTTTAACTAATAAGCCAATAAATTTACTTTAACCTTCCTTCCGAAAGAAAAACAGGCTCTTGTTCAAATAACTCCCTTTTACACTAGAGTTCTAATCCTAAATCCCTAAAAATGAAATACATTCTATTATTTTTTTTTAAGTATTTTGTTTATTTATTTATTTATGGCTGTGTTGGGTCTTCGTTTCTGTGCGAGGGCTTTCTCTAATTGTGGCAAGCGGGGGCCACTCTTCATCGCGGTGCGCGGGCCTCTCACTATCGTGGCCTCTCTTGTTGCGGAGCACAGGCTCCAGAAGCGCAGGCTCAGTAATTGTGGCTCACGGGCCCAGCTGCTCCGTGGCACGTGGGATCTTCCCAGACCAGGGCTCGAACCCGTGTCCCCTGCATTGGCAGGCAGATTCTCAACCACTGCGCCACCAGGGAAGCCCCATTCTATTATTTTAAAAAATAATCCAAATTTAAGTTTAGTAAGAGAGATTTGTACCACGGGTTAAAATGTAAAACCAAAAGAGATATCAAAAGTATTCTTAACAAAATAATTACCAGACAAGACATAATATTAAAATGATGCTAATTACAAATGGTATTTAACAACACATTTTATTAAAGAAGTCATTATAAATATATATTTCCCATCAGGTTCCCCCACACACACTTTTCTTTTTTTGGGGCCATGCTGTGTGGCATGTGGGATCCTAGTTCGCTGACCAGGGATTGAACCCATGCCCCCTGCAGTGGAAGCACAGAATCTTAACCACTGGACCGCCGAGGAAGTCCCTCCCATCAGGTTTCTAACCCAACTAAGAAATAATAGTATAAGGGATCCCTCCATACTCATTAGTATGAGTATCTTCCAATGGCCAAATCCAGGCAGAAGTCTATGGGCTGAGCCCCTGAGACAGAAAGAAGGAAGTGAAAATTGAGAGATGAAGCTAAAAGCAAATAGGAAAATGATAAAACAGAGTATACCCAAAAATCTCTTCTGGTATTAGTAGATATTATACAGACCCTATATTTTATAAGGTCTTATCCACATCATATCCTTGTCTAAATCATGTCTTTCCAGAAGAGGGTGGAAATAGTTTTGTATTCCTCAATTTAAATGTTTTAATCCATTATGATACATAAAAACATAAGGACTATATCTAAGTAGTCAAGCCATACAGGATTCCAAGGGTCATCTAAACCAGTGGTTAGATTTTAATCACTAGCTGGAGATTTTAATCACCTAAAGAGTTAAAAACAAAAACGAAAAACACCAATACCCAACCCCACCAAACCCCGCACCAGAACAATTAAATCACAATCTCCAAAAGTGGAGCCCAGGCACTGGTAGTTTTTTCTAAAAACTTCCCTAAATGATTCTAATGTGCAGCTAATCTTGAGAACCACTAGTCTATCCGAGATATTGCTAGAATTCTAAGGATTAAAAACTAAAATATGCTCAATGACACACTAAAGGCACAGCCAGAAGAGGGCAGCAAGGAGCTATTCTGGAAAGCCACATACGGAAAAACAACAAGGAGCCTTCCTCAGGGAAAGACCCCACAGAGATTCACGTGTTCTGGGAGAAATGCCATGCCTCAAGTGGGAACTAATGAACGGTAAGGAACCAAGCAGAGATAAGCCAGCAAACAGAGTGATTTGAAGGAACAAGAGAAAGGCTGAAAATGTTAAAGAAGCACCTAGCACAAAAAAGACCACTCAATGAATGAAGAGGCTGAGGTTAGAGTCACTGGCAAGCAGAAGGAAATTCTCCAAAATAAGAAGGCAGAAGTTAGAACAGTTTCTTGAAGCCTCCTTCTTCAACAATAACAATCCCAGTTGAACTGAAAAATAGTGTGAATCTTGAGAGGTGGTTTTGGCATTCACAAAAATATAATAGCTTTAGCATAAAACGAGTAACTTAAAAACAATGGGGGACAGCATAATATAAAAAAACAATGAGATGTCAGAGTGACCCACAATAAAAATATATTCTCATTTTAAAATTGAAACTATAAAACTTGCGACCTTTAGCAATGGGTATATGACTTCATAATCCCCTTCTACAAGATGCTTGGAAATAAACAACAACTAGATGCTCCAATTTAGGCACTAATCTACAGCTATTTAAAAACCCTAATACATTTTGGCAAAAAGCCAAAAAAAAGACCCCCACCACTTCTCTTTTAAACACTAATCCCTCTTTTCATTGGCCATTAGGAAACTCAGGGCTTTTAAGAGTTTCTTGTTTCTGAGTCTTTTAAGGTGCATGTCATGGCATACATTTTTGAGGATTCATATCATCCTTACAACTACTTATATTCCTTATACTCATTTTCCAGTTATCCAGATTTCCTTAGCTATTTACATTATCTTATTGTATCACTGAAAAATGCATAAAATTCTTTTTGAAATTAGACTGAGATTAAGGGAATCAATTAAAATATGACCCAGACTCATCTAACCTTTAAAAGTTCATTTAGTACTTTATAAACACTATCAGTAATACTGCAAATACATGATGTTCCAAAGGGGTCTAGTGTGAATGTACCAGTAATAAATCCATCATGACTACTAAAAAAAGCTGCTCTAAGCACCCAGGAGAGTTTATCATTCTTTATATATTAAGATAATATATCTATTACTAGTAATATCTCTACTACTAACCACATAATAAAAACAATAAACTGGGGTTCAAGATGGTGGCATGAGAAGAGCCTGAACTTACTTCCTCCCACAGACACAACAAATATACAGTTGTATATGGATCAATGCTCTCGGAGAAGAACCTGAGAACCACCTGAGCACCTGCGCCACAAGAAAGGGTAAAAAAGACCACATCGAGATGGGTAGGAGAGGCAGAGAAACACTCTTGCCAAAACCCTCACACCTGTGGCTGCACACAACAGGGATCTCATCAGACAGGCACTCCCCCTAGAGGCGTGAAGTGTTGGTGCACCACATCAGGCACCCCAGCCCCTGGGATCTACACCATATAGACAAACTCCCAAAATGTCTGGCTCAGAAAACCAGAGGCTGACATCCAAGGGTCCCAAAGTGCAATAGGAAACTGAGACTCCCCGCTTAAAAGGCTCTCACGCCCTGAAACCCAGTGAAATAACAGCAGTTTTTAAAAGTGCCAAGACTATATGTGAAGGAGAGTCATTTTCAAAACTAAAAACTTCAGCTGGAGGGGTGGGGGTTGGTGGAAATGCTCCCTAGAGTGATGTGGCACTATCTCACCACATCGTTGAAACTGGAGAGCACCAGTGGCTGCAGCACTCCCCACCTCCACAAGTGAGGATCCAAATAAATAAAATCAGAAGTGAAAGAGAAGTTACAACTGATATCACAGAAATATAAAGACTCGTAAGAGACTACTATTCACAATTATATGCCAGTGAATTGGACAATCTAAAAGAAATGGATAAATGCCTAGAAACAGACAATCTTCCAAGACTGAATCATGAAAAATATAAAATCTGAGTAAACCAATTACTAGTAATGAAATTGAATCAGTAATTTAAAAACTCCCAACAAAAAAGTTCAGGACTAGACAGTTCCACAGGTGAACTCTACCAAACATTTAAAGTGTTAATATGTATACTTTTAAAATTATTCCCAAAAAATTGAAGAGGAAGGAACACTTCCAAACTCATTTTTGAAGGCCAGTATTACCCTAATATCAAAACCAGACAAAGACACGATGAAAAAAGGAAATTACAGGCCAGTATCACTGATAAAAATAGAAGCAAAAATCCTCAACAAAATGTTAGCAAACCAAATTCAACAATACAGTAAAAGAATCATATACCATGATCAAGCGGGATTTAATCCAGGGATGCAAGGATGGCTCAACATCCTCAAGTCAATCAATGTGATACACCACATTAACAAAACAAGGGAAAAAACTTATATTATCATCTCGATAGGTGCAAAAAAAAACCTTTTGACAAAATTCAGCATCCATTCATGATAAACATTCTCAACAAAGTAGGTATGGAGGAAACATACCTCAACATAATAAAAGCCATATATGACAAACTCACAGCTAACTTCATACTCAACGGTGAAAAGCTGAAAGCATTTCCTCTAAGACTGAGAACAAGAGAAGGATGGCCACTCCTGCCACTTCTTTTCAACATAGAACTGGTAGTCTTAGCCATAGCAATTAAGCAAGAAAAAGAAATAAAAGGCATCCAAATTGGAAATGAAGAGGTAAAACTGTCTCTATTTGCAGATGACATAATACAATATATTGATATAAAGAAAACCCTAAAAACTCCAAAAAAAACTATTAGAACTATTAAAAAACTATTAAAACAATAAATGAATTCAGTAAAGCTTCAGGATACAAAGTTAATATACAGAAATCAGTTGCATTTCTATACACTAATAACAAGTTATCACAAAGAGAGAAATTAAGAAAAGAATCACATGTACAACTGCATCAAAAAGAATAAAATACCTAGGAATGAATTTAACTAAGGAGGTGAAAGACCTGTACTCAGAAAACTAAGACACTGATGAAAGAAACTGAAAGTGACATAAATAAATAGAATGATATACCATGCTCATGATTGGAAGAATTAATATTGTTAAAATGCCCATTCTACCCAAAGCAAACTACAGATTCAATGAAATCCCTATCAAAATATCAATGGCATTTTTCACAGAACTAGAATGAATAATCTTAAAATTTGTATGGAACCACAAAAGATCCTGAACAGCCAAAGTGATATTGAGAAACAAAAACTGAAAGTATCATACTCTCTGATTTCAAACTATACTAACCAAAACATCATAGTACTGGCACAAAAAAGACACAAAGATCAATGGACTATAATAGAGAGACCAGAAATAAATCAACACATATACAAACAATTAATCTATGACAAAGAAGGCCAGAATATACAATGGGGAAAAGACAACCTCTTCAACAGATGGTGTTGGGAAAACTGGGCAGATACATGCAAAAAAATAAAAAATAAAACTGGACCACTATCTTACACCATATACAAAAATAAAGTAAAAATGGATTCAAGAGTTGAATGCAAGACCTGAAACCACAATACTTCTAGATGAAAACATAGGCGTTAAGTTCTTTGACATCAATCTTAATGATATAGTTTTGTACTATCTCTTCAGGCAAGGGAAACAAAAGCAAAAATAAACAAATTGGACTATATTAAACTAAAAAGCTTTTTTTGCACACCAAAGGAAATCATCAACAAAACAAAAAGGCAACTTACTGAATAGGAGAGAACATTTGCAAATCAGGTATCAAATAAGGGGTTAATATCCAAAATATATATAGATCTTATACAAGTTAATATCCAAAAAACAATCTGATTAAAAAATAGGCAGAAAACCTGAACAGACATTTTTCCAAAGACAACACCCAGATGGCCAACAGGAACATGAAAAGATGCTCAACATCACTAATTATCAGGGAAATGTAAATCAAACCCACGAGATAGGACCTCACATCTGTCAGAATGGCTATCATCAAAAAGACAACAAATAACAGGTGTAGGCAAGGATGTGGAGAAAAGGGAACCCTGTGCACTGTTGATGGAATCAAAAATTGGTGTAGCCAATATGGAAAACATGGAAGTTCCTCAAAAAATTAAAAATAGAACTACCATACGATCAGCAATCCCACTTCTAAGTATGTACCTGAAGAAAACAAAAAAACTAACTCAAAAAGATATATGCACCCCTACGTTCACTGAAGCATTATTTACAATAGCCAAGATATGAAGACAATCTAAGTGTCCACTGATAAATGGGTAAAGAAAATGTGGTTTATATACAATGAAATATTCAGCCATAAAAATAAAAGAATGAAACCTTGCCATCTGCGACAACATGGATGGACCTAGAGGGTATTACACTAAGTGAAGTAAGTGAAATAAGTCAGACAAAGACAATTACTGAATGATTTCACTTACATGTGTAATCTAAAAAACAAAACAAACAAAACCAAATTGAAACAGACTCATAGAGACAGAAAACAAACTGCTGGTTACCAGAGGAGAGGGAGGTGGGGAAGGGGTGAAATAGATGAAGGGGATTAAGAAGTATAAAGCTGCAGTTATAAAACAAATAAATTAGTGAAATACAGTGTACTCCATAAGGAATACAGTCAATAATATTGTAATAACTTTGTATGGTGACAGGTGGTAACTAGATTTATCGTGGTGACCATTTTGAAATGTATATGAGTATCAAATCAATATGAGGTACACCTGAAACTAATATGATACTGTATGTCCTTTATACTTCAATAAAAAAGATAAATAAATTGGACTCAATATATACCTTTAACACTCACACTGGCACTGAACAAATGGTCACTTTTTCATTATTAAAAAAAAAATACAAAGAATTATTGAAGAGTATTTTAAAAGATATTTTAGCTTTAGGATTTAATTAACACAATTTTTCTGATGTTCTGACAGAAAAAAAATACAGAAAGGTATTCAAAGTTTCTCAGAACTTATTATTTTAAGCTAAAAACTTAGCCTCTACACAACCCTGTAAAGCAGCTATACTCCAAAAAAATTAATTAAAAAAAAAAACCTAGTCTCTACCCTTTAGTTTGTTCAAAAATAAATACAACAAAATCACCTTTTTCTATACCACCTCATTCTTCTACAGGTTGTGGAGTAGAGGAGGATCACAACCTTGGAAGAGAAGACATCATTATAACAGATTTTCATTTGTAATTCACTTAAAATCACAAATGCCTAGCTGACCACAGTATCCAGGTGAGCTTAATATCAATCACCTGTGTGTAAATTTCATATTTTATAACTGTATTAACTCAATCTCTACTACCTTAAAATTACTCCATGGGGAGCCTCAACTCTTCACAATAAAATGCCAAAGGCTTAATTATGTTTAAATTTCTTGGAAGTAAAGTTCATGCTTAATTCATCTTAGCATCTCTCAATATTTATAATGCCATTGGTGATAAAGCACATATGATTCCAGCAAGAGCTTTTTCCTTCCCTTACTTTTTCATTGTGATATATACCTTACATACATTATAGTGCATAAAACTAAACATTCCAAATGTTTATATGAGAATTATAAACTTAATAAAATATATGTATTAAATATAAAATTATCTGGGTGGAAACCCAGATGCTCCTCAATGAATAAATGGATGAACAAATTGTGGTATATGTATATAATGGAATATTACTCAGCTATAAAAAGGAACGAAGTGTGGATACATGTCACAACTTGGATGAATCTCAGAACATTATGATAAGTGAAAGAAATCAGACAGAAAAGGTCACATACTGTGTGATTCCTTTTAATATGATATATTCAGAATGGGCAAATCCACAGAGACAAAAATCAGATCACCTAATGGATATGGGTGTCTTTATGGGATTAAAAAAAAAAATTTGAAACTAGAGAGAGCTGTTGGTTGCACAACATTATGAATACACTAAATACCACTGAATTGTATACTTTAAAATGGTTAACTGTATGCTATGTGAATTTCACTTCAATAAAAAATACACATTTCAAGAAAAACCATATGTGTAATGTAGAGTTATAAAATGAACACCTGTATAACCCATCACCAAAGTGGGAAATAGAACTCTTCAGTACTGAAGAATCCTCTCAAGTTTTCTTCCTTAAACCTCCTTTCTCTAGAGATAAAAACTATCCTGATTTTTTATCAGGATATAAAAAATATCTTGATTTTAAAATAATCATTTCCTAGCTTTTCTTTATAGCTTTACCATCTACATACCCACCCTTAAACAAAACAGTACAATTTCATCATACTTTATGAATCCTTTTGCCTTGCTTTCTTACAATCAACATTATATATACATATTTTTAAATGGTACTTCAATTTTTTTTAAGTATTTATTTTTATTTATTTATTTATTTATGGCTGTGTTGGGTCTTCACTTCTGTGCGAGGGCTTTCTCTAGTTGTGGCAAGCAGAGGCCACTCTTCATCACGGTGCGCGGGCCTCTCACTATCGCGGCCTCTCTTGTTGCGGAGCACAGGCTCCAGATGCGCAGGCTCAGTAATTGTGGCTCACGGGCCCAGCTGCTCCACGGCATGTGGGATCTTCCCATACCAGAGCTCGAACCCGTGTCCCCTGCAATGGCAGGCAGACTCTCAACCACTGCGCCACCAGGGAAGCCCAACATTATATTTTTAAGATTCATTTACATTGTTGGATTTACACCATAGTTCATTGTATTGCTTGTATAGTCTAGGGAGATTATTTTTAATTAATAGATTTTATGCATATAAAATTCCTCCACGTCTTCTCATGGCTTGATAGCTGATTTCTTTTTATACTCTATAATGGAATATTATACAATATTCCATTGTGTAGATGTACCACAGTTTGTTTTTCCATTCACCTACTGAAGGACATCTTGGTTGCTTCTAAGTTTTGACTATTATGGATAAAGTTGCTATAAACATTTATGTGCAAGTTTTTGTGTAGACATAAGTTTTCAACACATTTGAGTAAATATCAAAGAGTGTGATTACTGGATCATATGGTAAGAGTATGTGACTGTGTTTAATTTTGAAAGAAAGTGCCAGACATGCCCTTCAAAATGGCTGTACCATATTGCATTCCCACCAGCGATAAATGAGAGTTCCTGTTGCTCCATACCCTCACCAGCATTTGGTGCTGTCAGTGTTCTGGATTTTCACAATTCTAATAGGTGTACAGTGGTAAATTTTTGTTTTAACTTGCAATTCCCTAATGACATATGATGTTGAGCATCTTTTCATATGCTTATTTGTCATCTGAATATCTTCTTTGGTGAGATGTCCATTCAGATATTTGGTTCATTTTTAATTGGGTTGTTCATTTTCTTATTGTTGAGTTTTAAGGGTTCTTTGTATATTTTGGGTACCAGTCCTTTATCATATTCTTGTTTTTTCAATCTCTTAACAGTATCTTTCACGGACCATTAGTTTTTTATTTTAATTAAGTCCAACTTATCAATTTTTTCTTTCATAGATTATGCTTTTGGTGTTGTTTCTAAAAAGTCATCACCAAATCTATGGTAATCTAGATTTTCTCCTATATCATCTTCTGGGAGCTTTACAGTTTTTTCCTTAACATTTAGGTCGACATTGAGGTAATTTTTGTGAAAGATGTAAGATTTGTGTATAGATTTTTTTTTTTTTTTTTTTGCATGAGGATGTCCTGTTGTTCCAACACCATTTGTTGAAAAGACTATCCTTTTCTCATTGAAATGTCTCAGCTCCTTTCTCAAAGATCAACTGACTATATTTATGTGAGTCTGTTTCTGGGCTATTTTGTTTCATTGATCTACTTGTCTATTTTTTCATCATATACCACACCATCTTGGTTTCTGTAGCTTTACAGTAAGTCATGAAGTCCCATAGTGTCAGTCCTCCAACTTTGTTCATCTTTAATACTGTGTTTGCTATTTTGGGTCTCTTACCTGTCCACATAAACTTAGAATCAGTTTGTCAATATCCACAAAAGAACTTCATGGGATTTAGATTGGGATTACACTGAATCTAAAGATCAAGTTGGGAAGAAATGATATCTTAACCATACTGAGTCTTCCTATCCATGAACATGGAATATCTTTATTTAAACCTTGCATTTTCTTCATCAGAATTTTGTCATTTGATATTTTAACCCAAGTATATTTAACTCTTGACATTTCTTCTATTTCCTCTAGATTTTATTACTATTAAAACAAGAGAAAATTTGGGGTTAGAAAGTAAAAAGAGAAGTAAAGTAAATTAAAGAGCAGATACCTTGGCAATTCAGCCTCAGGAGAAAGATGGGAGATAACATATCACAATACAGTTAACTCTACTCATTTTGAGAAACATAACATAGTGGTTAAGAGTAAGACTGCCCAGGTTTAAATCTTGATTCCATCACTTGCTAGATGTGTGACTGTGGGCCATTTATGCTATGGGAGCCATGTTTTCTTCTGTGTAAAATGGGCTGATTAATTAATTAGTTACCCATATAAGGTGTTTGTGGAGATTAAGTCATCAAATTAAATAATCTAATCCATGGAAAGAATTTAAATAAAAGTCAGGAATTTTTTTCTTTCACAGTTGTCTCTAATTTTTATAACAAATTTTATTCAAAAAATTTAGACTCTAATAAATGTTCAAAAATTTGTTCATTACCTAAAAATTCACTTTGCACATACTGACAACTTGTAGTCCACAACTCTTGCTAATTTAGGTTAATATCCCCCCCCCCTCATAACATAACAAAATGTGGCAGATCTTTTCACAGCATTACTCATCTGTAATTTCAAATGACAATATCATTAACGATTTCAATGTTAAATATAATTCATTTTTACTGTCCAAAGATTCAGGGATGAGAAGAAAAGTTCTATTCTACAGTTTCTGAATACATTCTCTAATTCCTTAAATTCAACTAGCAAGGATCTGTGTGTAACTAACAAGAAAATGTTATTCAAAGTATAAAGAGAAAAAAATCATGCAACAGTTTAAACCTCTCTAAATGCAGGATAATTTACAATGGAGATGATTACCACAGAGTAAGGTGGTATTTTTCCTGGTGGGAAAATCTTCTTAGTGGCACCCTGTAAAGACACCAATCCTTTCCACCTAACTGATAGGTTTGTTTGTTTGTTTTTTAAATTATAGCTCAAGACGATAGAGCAAAAAGTCAGATCATAGAAACTGACTGGAAGTAAAGGCATCACAAGGAGATAATCTGAAGGGAAAAAAAAGTTCCTTTGACCATCAGTTCCTTTTCAGCAGGTTCACACTGCTCAAAACCAGATTTTTATGGGAGCATTACTGATATTTTTCTACAGCCATGATGGCCAACTGGGAATATTTGTTTGAAACTATCTTCCAGCTAAAAGTATCTAGGCCATCTATGTTTTAAAGAACTTTGAGGACTTGACTGATTCCTTTTCAACTTTAAATCAGACAAAGAATTGTTCCTTCAGAAGAATCCTGGCTTAACCTGCAGATTCTCTAATGGCCTACTTTCCTCTGAATGTGGGACAACTTTGGATTCAAAAGGAAAATTTTTAAATTCTGAATTTCCAGAAACGGAAATTATCACTTGCATATTTATTTCTTAAAGCAATAAATCCACTCCTAGTTGATAACCCCAAATAACTGCACTCAAGCCCTTTCCTTGCCCAATTCTTATCATCAGAAATTTAAAGAAATAATATATATATGCATATATATTATATAAACCTTTATACATATATATACCTTTATACATATACATATATATTTTATGTGAGAGAATGTGTGTGTGTATATATATATATATATATACACATAGAGAGAGAGAGAGAGAGAGAGAGAGAGAGAGAGAGAGAGAGCTCAACCATTTCTTGATACACTCTAGGTTTTATTTTTGGATAAAGATTACTTACTTAGCTCCCCAACATTCACCCCCAAGAAAAATTACACCTAAGCATCATGACATTAGCTTTCACCTAGGATGATGTAAGAAAAGAGCTTTGTGAAACCCATTACATCATTGAATACTCCCTTTATGAGGCCCCATTCACGTGAACTTTCTTCAGAAATATGCACTAGGTGGGCTTCCCTGGTGGCGCAGTGGTTAAGAGTCTGCCTGCCAATGCAGGGGACACGGGTTCAGGCTCTGGCCCAGAAGGATCCCACATGCCACAGAGCGGTTGGGCCTGTGCGCCACAACTATTGAGCCTGCACTCTGGAGTCCACAAGCCACAACTGCTGAGCCCGCGTGCCTGGAGCCTGTGCTCCGCAACGAAGGCCACAACAATGAGAAGCCCGCATGCCGCAGCGAGGAGTAGCCTCCACTTGCTGCAACTAAAGAGGGCCCGTGCACAGCAACAAAGACCCAACACAGCCAAAAATAAAAACAAACAAATAAATTTATTAAAATAAAAAAATATGCACTTGGAAAAGTTTTGCCACCTCCAAGGAACTTGTGCATTTTATTTTTGGCTTTAGACAGAAGGAAATTCTCAGAATCAAATTCCCAGCCCCAAATCATCAAGCTATACACTTAAGATTTATACATTTTACTGTAGGTAAATTATAACTCAAAAATTTTTTCCAGCTCAACTTTAGTAAATGTTCAAGAATTCTAACGTGTTCTAACTGTTCCTGTAGTCTTGACTTTCTAATTTATATTTTTCCCTGATCCTAAAACTTTTTCCCTTTTTTCATCTATTTTATTTTCCATTAAGATACTCAGAGGAAGCCTGAAAACACCTTGCAACATACATGAGAAGAAAGCAGAACAAAACACACTGGGTCTTTGACATAGCCAATCCTACCAGTGAATTAGCATCAATTTCCTAGAGAAGGGGAATAAAATTCATACTGTTTGTTTAAAGTGTACAAGATATTTATAATTAATTTATAATATTAGTTGAATAATGTATAACTAAACAATTTGGTAAGCCTATTAATCATTTATTCATGAAGACATTATTCTGAAGTAAATGTCTTTTGATCTTAAAATTCCAATTCAAGAACCTTAACCAGATATTATTTGTTACAAATTATAACAAATATCTGAACCTAGGTGGTCACCAAAATGTTAAAAAGGCTGAAACAGGCAACCCCTAATTGATTCTACCTGTAGTTACCTACCTGTTGAGACTCAGAGCATCTGTGTCACTGGAAAGTGCTGCTAAGTGAATTGATGTGCAAATACTTCTTATATGCACTACAATTTGCCATAAAAGGAAAGAACAAATCTACTGTGAATAAATTCTGGTGAAACAAACACTGAAACATATAAACTACATATAAACATATATGTTACATATAAACTAAGATGCTTTTATGTACATTGTTTCCTGGCCTGAAATGCCTGTCTTCCTACTAATCGGTTGAATCAACTTACAACTCTTCATCAGAGATTCAGCTCAATACCACCTTCCCTTGAAGGACTATTGAAACCTCACAAATCCATTCCATTGCTATCATAAAGCAGAAAAGATGGAGGGACATTTCCTGGAGTTGTCTGCTAAGCATACAGAATAAGAAGCAACTTCTTTTACTCCAATTTTTTATTTTGAAAAAATTCAAACCTAAAAAAAGGTTGTAAGAAAGTACAATAAACACCCTTACATCCTTTATCTAGATCATTCAGTCTCAGTGGGAGAAATATTGCCTCCAAAAGGGCAAAATTGGTTCATGGGTGGGGGGTGGTAGTGAAAAAAATCTTTGAACATTACAAAAAGGTTGAGAAATCTAGACTGACCAATTGTTAATATTTTGCCACATTTGCTTTCTCTCTTTACACATACACACTTTTTATTTTTTTTTTTTGGTTGAACCATTTGAAAGTTACTTGCACCATCATGACATTTCACTCCTAAATATGTCAATACGTACTCCCCTAAGAGCACAGGTATTTTCTTCCATAATCACAATATAATTACCATATAAAAATCTATTATTACTATTATTATTATTATTACCATTCATTCTCAAACTTCTCCAATCATTCCAATAATGTCCTATATGGTTTACCCTCCAATCCAAGATCCAATGAAGGATCCAGCACACAGTTAATTGCCATGTCTATTTAGTCTCCTTTAATTTCCCTCTTTATTTTGTCTTTCATATTACCAATATTTTTTCAAGAGTCTAAGCCAACTGTTCTGTAGAAGATCCCCTACTTGGATTCATCTGATTTTTTTCTTCTTTAAATTATCATTTTTTAAAAATTGGCTGAAATACCACACAGGTGAAGTTTTATTCTTCTTGGTGCATCACATCAAGATGCATATAATACCAGTTCATGCTACAATGTTGAGTTTGATCATTTGGGTAACTAAGTTTCTCCATATCCTGTCCCAAAAATCTTTCACCCAATGGTTTCAGCATCTTATCTCAATCAATTATTTCTGTAGTACTTATTCTATTTACAGATTTTTCTATTTCTATAATTCTTTCCACATTTATTAGTTGGATTAAAAAAAGAGCAAATGACCACTTTCTAACTATGTACCTAAGGGCCCTGTGTTGTGAGGCCCATGGGGAGGTTAAATGGAGTAGTGGAGTGATTCTTGGATCTCCTGAAGAGCATCTCTGCATCTTACTACCTATGGTATGGGATTCTGGTTAAAATCTCATGAATGAAGTGTTCTACTGATTGGGAGAAAAAAATACTAAAAACCATGTTAGACCATGTTAAACTATGTTAGACCAGCACTATCCAATACAACTTTCTGCAACAATGAAAATGTTCTACACCATCAAGAGTGGCTACCAGCCACATGCAGCTACCAAGCACTTGAAATGTGGCTAGTAGGACCAAAAAACAGGATTTTTAATTAAATTTAGATTTAAATGGCCACATGTGGCTAGTGGTACTGTATTAGCGTAGGCTTAGACAATCTCCACTCTAAACTTTTTATATTTGCCACTTAAATGCAAATGCATGCAACACCAACTTAATCAGCTTTTAAAAGCAATAACGTGGTAAGAGGAATAGTAACTATCATTTGAGAACTTTTTATATGCCAAGTTTTATATAAGGTACTTTACATATATTTTCATTTAATCCTCACTATGACCCTCTAATCAAGAGTATACCTTTTTGAGAAATGTTTTGTGATGAAATTAACCATGTAATTAGAGCAGCGTTCTCTTGAACAAAATCTATTTAGAAAAACTGGGGTTAAACTGTTAATTGAATCAATATTTTAATAGGCTAAAAATTTTAATACTAGAGTTAAAGCATTTGTTGGAAGAAACCAATAGCTAATGAAAACCTCTAATAGCTAGAGGTTTGTTTAAAAGTTAGCAACACCTTTACTATCCTGATTAAAAATAAATGGCATGGGGAAACTTTATTTAATTTCTAATGTCATGGATAACTTAAGAATATGAACCATATTGTGCCTGGAGCAAGTGATAAGCTTTTCAAATGAAAAACAAACCACAATTCTGGTCAATAGACAAATATAGAGGTTTGGTTAAATAAAGCTATTTTGAAAATTGTGTTACTGATATACAACTGTATCAGAATGAAAACCATGCTTTCAACAGCAAACTCATAAGCCATCTCCTCCAAAAACTGCTACCTTTAATACAGTAGCATTCTAACACTAAAAGATATATAGTGAAATATCTCTCCCCCTCCTCCACCCTCCCCTCCCAAAAAAGATATTTTAAAAGTCTGCATGGAAGGTTTCATATATGATAAGCACAACTACCAAGATCTATAAAAGCAGAACTTCACTCCCTGATAGAATACAATCTGCAAAGACCTCAACAGGTTTAAATTTGAAACTTTAATTAAAAAAAAAAAAAAAAAGCTTAGTATCAGTATCATGAAGTACTCACAATTCTGCCTTCTTTCTCTCTTCTGGACCTTCACATATATTGTCCTTGAAATATCCTTTGCTGTCTATCATCACCTGTCTTCTGCAAACCCTTTGTAAATGTTTTTCACTCTCCCAGGAAAACCCTTCTAACCTTTAGCCTATGCTGTCTCCTCCTCTCAAGTGGCACAGGATTGGTGTGAGGATGAAATAAAAATAAAAATGCCTGGCCTATAACAACTCTGAATAAAGGACACACAATCATATGTATATACCCTACTAGTATACAGTATCTGGTCCATGAAAGGCACACTCTAGGCATTTGCTGAAATAAAACAACACAGGGGAAAATCGTTTCAAGATAAAAAGAGGGAGGAGAGATAAAGGAATAGGGTGTGTTCTTTTGGCATAAAGGAATTTGAATATTTTAAAAGAAAATCCAGTTGACCAGAACACCCTTCATCAAAACTAAGCAAGTTAACTTTCATGTTACCTTAGTTACAGGGGCATGTAACATGCAAACAAAAGAGTTTCTCTCCAAATAAAAACAAAGTGCACAGAGGTCACACTTCTGAAACCCTGTTTATTTTTTAACATATTTCATTTAGATTGAGAATAGACAATAAGCTAGTTTGTCTCATATAATATGATGTCTTTGGGGAGATAATTCTCCATTGGTCTCTCATATTTCTGCATGCCCTGTAAGCAGAGGCACTGACTGCTCTTTGCTCCAGACTATCTTTTCAAGGGTGGTTGTAAAGCAATAGCCTTGGAAGTTAGAGATTGTGCCTCCTCCGAGAGCAAAAATGTGTGCTCCCTAAACTCAAGGCTGCTCTCCAGTAATGCACCCCACTCTATGTGCAGATGTCATCCAGCCCACTTCATGTTACCCATGGTAGGTGGAGCCCAGGAAACTGATGCAAAAATGCTGATACGCATGTCTTCTTACCAGCTTCCATGAAACTACGGCAGGTTAATTTGCTGGTATGCAATAAAATCTCATAATCTGTATATCCATAAACATAATCATGTTGAAATATCAGAGGTCTCACAAGTCAAATTTTTTTACTTAGTTTTTCAGAACATATGGTAATCCAATCAAATGTCTTTGTGAGCACTGGAAAGGATAACTTTATGGTATCCGTCTGTAATGCAATCATTAGTTAGATTATCAAGCTACCTATTTTCTAGACACCTATTTCCAAAACACAAGAATATTTTGCATGTTTCTAGCCACAGGGCCTATGCTTAATGATTAAAGGTGCTCTAGATACGATGGGCTCTCTAGCCAAGTGGCTTTCAAAGAGCAGTCAATGTATGTATTTGTGAAAGATGCCCAAGAAATTCTGATACACAGCTACCTGTATCTCACGCAGGTAAGACCATTGCTTTAGGACTCCAGACTCATAAACAGTAAGAGACTTCTACTATTAGGGTGACAGTCTACACAACACCCTCTTATAAACACTGGAAGTAGTGCAGTTTGGTAAAAAGAGTTCTAGTCCTAGTTCTAGTTCTAACAGCCTTAAATGAATAAGCAACTACAGCCACATCCTCTTGTTCCACGCTTCATTTGCCTTACCTGTACAAGAAGACCACTGGACGATTACTAAGATCCCTTCACATCTAAAATTCTTTAAATCATAGGCTACCAGTTACTAAAATTGCTGTGATTCAATGGAAGACATTCACCCACTACAACAATAACAAAAATACTTCAGTTTGACATTCCATTAAGATACAATGCTACCTCTGGGTTAGAATACAATTAAAACAAACACATATGAATCAGCTTCTAAATTCAAGGAGCCAAGAGGTAGGTAGCCATATTATCAATATTACTAAAACCAGATGCTTTTCACCAGACCTAAACTGTCAAATATTTATGGCCTAGATAGAGTAATGAGGGTCTCCCTGAACATACCAGTTTGAGCATTTGTCCCAGACACTTTCTAGTTTTTTTGTTTTTTTAAGGAGCCTTGGATACCAAGAGGGTGTTTTGTTATCCAAAATATTAATAAAGTCAGTCTTCTTTTGTGGGCCATCAGTTCATGTTCCTGTAGCAGTGTTCTTATATTTGAAGTTCTTCTGAAACTTGGCACATTAATAATCATGGTTCTTCCCTCAGGTCAATATAACAGCAATCACCTAGTCTATAAGAAGCTGCTCAAGATTGTTGCAAATTTCTTGTCTAAAATATACAGGTCACTGCAAAGCAACTCCAAATAGCTAGAGAGGACTAATATGGCAGCATATTTTAAGAGAGATGTGGATTCAAAGCTAACTTATTAGCTGTTTGAGTCTTTTCCACCTATTTAACTTCCCTAAGTCCCAGTTTCTTCAGAGGATAGTTATCTACAACACAGGACTGTTTGTAAGAATTAAATGAGTATTTCATAAGGGGCCTAACACAGACTTGGACACATAGTAAACATTCAATAAATGATAGGTAATATTATTAACTGACCAGGAATTCATGACATTCCATGATCTTTTCCCTCTCTTCCCAATGGCATCCCACTATTTCCTAACAATATTGTACATTTTTAACATGCCATATCACATCTCATATATTGAATATACCTTATATGCCCCATGTTCATGCCTTTGATCATGTCATACTCTCTGCCTGAATTTTCCCTGGCAAATTCTTATCCATTCTTAGAACACTTGATCAAATCTCATTCTCCTTCAAGAGAACTTCAAATACCTACTCCTTTCAGAAAGTCAGTCAGACCCCTGGGGCTTGCAGCTGGTGCTCAAAAGGAAACAAATTATTAACCCCCAAGAAAATTTACAAGACTGTAAGAGATAACAGGTGCTGGTTTTGTAGAAACTAGAAACTAGCAGCTTGAACATTCAAAATAGGCCAAAAGAATAAATCTTCATTGTGAAGCTAAACTTATAATGAAAGCAGGGCAAAGAGAGCAGAATGTCCAGTATACACAGGAGTTGCTTCATGGTTATTTGAGTTAATGAATGTAAGAAAAAAGCCTGGGAAATTAAAAATATTATTTTTCATGGTTCCTGATAGCTATGTTAGAGAAAAAGACTCACTATAGCCTTCAAGAAAATATGCTCTCCACATTAAAAAAAAATCCTAAATATCAAGGTACCATTTAGAAAAACATGTCAATTTTTACTAGTTTCATTTTTTAAATCACTACGTCAGAAGTTTTTATGTCATTCTAGCACTTAATATTTTCTGATTTATATACTCCAATTTACCTCCTACTCTGCCTCAAAAGTCAAATCCTCAAAAGCTACCTGTCCTCAAAACTTTGTTTATGTTTCCTATCCTCTCTCCCAGACATCTCCTTCCACTATCAATTTTTTTCTCAATTTTATAGTATTTGCATTAAGGCCAACCAATAGAGTCTCTTTTCTTAATTTAGCATCCCCCAAAGAAATGACAGACATTAAATCTTTCCAAGTGACTTCTGAAGTCTTTTGTAAGAAGCCTTCAGAAATAAAAAATTTAAATTAAAATTTTTATCATTGGGGACACACCAGGTTCTCTCAGTGTCTGTAGCTGGAAAGTCTAGTCCCACCTGCCCAGATGCTGACTGATTAAGATACTAGAGTAAATTTACTCTTCTTTCTCCAATAAGAACAAAGCTTTTTCTTCAGCAAAAGTTAGATGTAAAGCTCCATATTAGGCACAAGCCATATTAATAAATATTCAATGATTCATATGTAATATTAATACTAAGACTTCACACTAAGTACAAATTTCTAAATGTCTTATTCTGAACTTTTAGGATACTTTTGAAGGAATCTGATCTAAAATCTGTACTTTTTCTTCAAAGTTTATTATTAATATTCCTTCAACAAGGCTTCAATACTACACTCCAACATTTAATTTTAGATCTTAAAGGTCATCATAGTATTTTAAAGCTGAAAGAAACCTTGAACATCTCATACTAGTTATGAAATGTAAGGCTCAAAGTAGCCTAGAAAAGACAAAGAGGTAGAATCCATAAAGTTTGGTGACTGACTATATATAAAGGGAAAAAGAATCAAGGATGACTCCTAGTTTTCAAGTCATAGAGCTATGGAAATATTAAGGAATTGCTCAGTAGAATTTAGAAGGGAAACTAATTTGGGGGTCAGGAAGAGTGGAATAAGATAAAGGTAGTTTTGCTGTTGATGTTTTACATAAACAGAGTGTGACACTAATCTTACCTTATGAATGAAGAAAAGCTCACTCTTCCTAGATGAACGGGAGGGCTGGGGAGGGGTGAAAGGGGTGGTAGCTAATCACTGCCTCAGCTTGAAGTAGGAAATCTCTGCCTCTAACCCATACATTGATCTTTTTTCATTTCCCACAAATAAATACCTAAATTAGTGACTAGAAACACAGTCCTCCCAAAAGGACTTGATTTTCTTATGAATGGTACTAAATATTTCCATTACTTCTGAAATAATTTTACTCATATTTTTGAACTCTAAAAAAATTTATGATCTTTGTTCAACCCTCTTCAGCTTTACTTCAGTCCTTTTCATGTGAACCAAACAGAACAGCATGTAAAACCAAGATAATCTAATCAACAATAACCTATTTTACCTGTGTACTGTGAATTAAAGCCTAAATGAATTCTATTCATTATCTAAAATTTAAAGGGGTTGATCTCTTATTTGACAGAGAATTTACTAAAGAAAAAAGAGTTGGCTGGTTTTGGTGTGCAGGCACTGTTAACTGTGCCTGCCAACAACCTAGTCCCATAAACACTGGATTCTGTTCACCCAATGGTTCCTTGTCAACAAGCCATAATCACATTTTGACACACATTAGTAGATTTTAACAAAAAGTAGAATTAATCCTTTGTGTCTCCCTATAGCCTAGGTTCCCAAGCTTCTACAATTTTTTAACAGGAAAGTTTTTAAACAAACAGTACTAAACATGCATATACAGAAAGATGAAAAAAGCTAGATGCAGCATTGGTTTCATCACTAAATATAATAATCTCTAGTGGAGTATCAACTTTCTGCTCATAAACACTTCCCTCCTAAATTTCACTCCTTTTGATTTATTACTTAAGAGATTGATTTGGTTTATGAAAATATTTCTGAAAAAGATAAACCCCACACACTGGTTACCTGTGCAGAAGAAGAGAGGGAAATGGGTTCAGTGAGAAGTACCAGAAGCTTAGACATACCTGTAATGTTTTATTATGAATGTGAAAATATATTACTATTTAATAAATCCAAGTAGTGGGTACACAAGCCATAAATTAAGTACATGGTCGGGGGAAATAATAAAAATTGCTTTGTCTCTCAACCCATCACCTAACTTCCCCTGCTCCTCACCATCCCCCCATCAAGGAAAACTCTATAGCTAAGAGCAATTTTGGTCAAGGGGAAAGAAGAAATAGTTTGGAAATGTTATACATTTCATAGGAAGACAAATCCAGGGCGTACAGAGTAGGAAAGACTCCAGAAAACAGGCAAGTACTAAATACAAATTATAATTTTCCCAAGAATTCCTGTATCAGTAACTGCCCTTGGAGATGCTTCTAAAATTATCCTTAACTTTTTTCCAGTTCTATAGCAAATTACAGATGTTTGGGCAACACACTTTTGATTAGTGTGGGAGCAGCTTTTCTACCTTTCAAAGTGTTTTTTTTTTGAATGTTGGTATTTTATTTATTTTTTTATACAGCAGGTTCTTATTAGTTATCCATTTTATACACATCAGTGTATACATATCAATCCCAATCTCCCAAATCATCACACCAAACGCACCCCCCCCCCCGCCACTTTCCCTAATTGGTGTCTATACATTTGTTCTCTACATCTGTGTCTCAATTTCTGCCCTGCAAACGAGTTCATCTGTACCATTTTTCTAGGTTCCACATACACGCGTTAATATACGGTATTTGTTTTTCTCTTTCTGACTTACTTCACTCTGTATGACAGTCTCTAGATCCATCCACATCTCTACAAATGACCCAATTTCGTTCATTTTTATGGCTGAGTAATATTCCACTGTATATATGTACCACTTCTTCTTTATCCATTTGTCTGTCGATGGGCATTTAGGTTGCTTCCATGACCTGGCCATTGTAAATAGTGCTGCAATGAACATTTGGGTGCATGTGTCTTTTTGAATTATGGTTTTCTCTGGGTATATGCCCAGTAGTGGGATTGCTGGGTCATATGGTAATTCTATTTTTAGTTCTTTAAGGAACCTTCATACTGTTCTCCATAGTGGCTGTATCAATTTACATTCCCACCAACAGTGCAAGAGGGTTCCCTTTTCTCCACACCCTCTCCAGCATTTGTTGTTTGTAGATTTTCTGATGATGCCCATTCTAACTGGTGTGAGGTGATAACTCACTGTAGTTTTGATTTGCATTTCTCTAATAATTAGTGATGTTGAGCAGCTTTTCATGTGCTTCTTGGCCATCTGTATGTCTTCTTTGGAGAAATGTCTATTTAGGTCTTCTGCCCATTTTTGGATTGGGTTGTTTGGTTGTTTAATATTGAACTGCATGAGCTGTTTATATATTTTGGAGATTAATCCTTTGTCCGTTGATTTATTTGCAAATATTTTCTCCGATTTTGTGGGTTGTCTTTTCGTCTTGTTTATGGTTTCCTTTGCTGTACAAAAGCTTTTAAGTCTCATTAGGTCCCATTTGTTTATTTTTGTTTTTATTTCCATTACTCTAGGAGGTGGATCAAAAAAGATCTTGCTGTGATTTATGTCACAGAGTGTTCTGCCCATGTTTTCCTCTAAGAGTTTTATACTGTCCGGTCTTACATTTAGGTCTTGAATCCATTTTGAGTTTATTTTTGTGTATGGTGTTAGGGACTGTTCTAATTTCATTCTTTTACATGTAGCTGTCCAGTTTTCCCAGCACCACTTATTGAAGAGACTGTCTTTTCTCCATTGTATATCCTTGCCTCCTTTGTCATAGATTAGTTGACCATATGTGCATGGGTTTATCTCTGGGCTTTCTATCTTGTTCCACTGATCTGTATTTCTGTTTTTGTGCCAGTACCATATTGTCTTGATTACTGTAGCTTTGTAGTATAGTCTGAAGTAAGGGAGTCTGATTCCTCCAGCTCTGTTTTTTTCCCTCAAGACTGCTTTGACTATTCGGGGTCTTCTTGATCTCCATACAAATTTTAAGATATTTTGCTCTAGTTCCGTAAAAACTGCCATTGGTAATTTGATAGGGATTTCATTGAATCTGTAGATTGCTTTGGGTAGTATAGTCATTTTCACAATACTTGTTCTTCCAATCCAAGAACATGGTATATCTCTCCATCTGTTGGTATCATCTTTAATTTCTTTCATCAGTGTCTTATAGTTTTCTGCATACAGGTCTTTTGTCTCCCTAGGTAGGTTTATTCCTAGGTATTTTATTCTTTCTATTGCAGTGGTAGATGGGAGTGTTTCCTTAATTTCTCTTTCAGATTTTTCATCAATAGTGTATAGGAATGCAAGAGATATCTGTGCATTAATTTTGTATCCTGCAATATTACCAAATCCATTGATTAGCTCTAGTAATTTTCTGGTAGGATCTTTAGGATTCTCTCTATATAGTATCGTGTCATCTGCAAACAGTGACAGTTTTACTTCTTCTTTTCCAATTTGTATTCCTATTATTTCTTTTTCTTCTCTGATTGCCGTGGCTAGGACTTCCAAAACTATGTTGAATAATAGTGGTGAGAGTGGACATCCTTGTCTCGTTCCTGATCTTAGAGGAAATGCTTTCAGTTTTTCACCGTTGAGAATGATGTTTGCTGTGGGTTTGTCGTAGATGGCCTTTATTATGTTGAGGTAGGTTCCCTCTATGCCCACTTTCTGGAGAGTTTTTATCATAAATGGGTGTTGAATTTTGTCAAAAGCTTTTTCTGCATCTATTGAAATGATCATATGGTTTTTCTTCTTCAATTTGTTAATATGGTGTATCACATTGATTGATTTGCATATATTGAAGAATCCTTGCATCCCTGGGATAAATCCCACTTGATCATGGTGTATGAACCTTTTAATGTGTTGTTCGATTGTGTTTGCTAGTATTTTGTTGAGGATTTTTGCATCTATATTCATCAGTGATATTGGTCTGTAATTTTCTTTTTTTGTAGTGTCTTTGTCTGGTTTTGGTATCAGGGTGATGGTGGCCTCATAGAATGAGTTTGGGAGTGTTCCTTCCTCTGTAATTTTTTGGAAGAGTTTGAGAAGGATGGGTGTTAGCTCGTCTCTAAACGTTTGATAGAATTCACCTGTGAAGCCCTCTGGTCCTGGACTTCTGTTTGTTGGAAGATTTTTAATCACAGTTTCAATTTCATTACTTGTGATTGGTCTGTTCAGATTTTCTGTTTCTTCCTGTTTCAGTCTTGGAAGGTTATACCCCTCTAAGAATTTGTCCATTTCTTCCAGGTTGTCCATTTTATTGGCATAGAGTTGCTTGTAGTAGTCTCTTAGGATGCTTTGTATTTCCACAGTATCTGTTGCAACTTCTCCTTTTTCATTTCTAATTTTATTGATTTGAGTCCTCTCCCTCTTTTTCTTGATGAGTCTGGCTAAAGGTTTATCAATTTTGTTTATCTTCTCAAAGAACCAGCTTTTAATTTTATTGATCTTTCCTATTGTATTCTTTGTTTCTATTTCATTTATTTCTGCTCTGATCTTTATTTCTTTCCTTCTGCTAACTTTGGGTTTTGTTTGTTATTTTTTCTCTAGTTCCTTTAGGTGTAAGGTTAGACAGTTTATTTGAGATTTTTCTTGTTTCTTGAGGTAGGCTTGTATTGCTATAAACTTCCCTCTTAGAAAAACTGCTTTTGCTGCATCCCATAGGTTTTGGATCGTCGTGTTTTCATTGTCATTTGCCTCTAGGTATTTTTTTATTTCCTCTTTGATTTCTTCAGTGATCACTTGGTTATTTAGTAATGTAGTGTTTAGACTCCATGTGTGTGTATTTTTTACATTTTTTCCCCTGTAACTGATTTCTAATCTCATAGCATTGTGGTCCGAAAAGATTTTTGATATGATTTCAATTTTCTTAAATTTAATGAGGCTTGATTTGTGTCCCAACATGTGGTCTATCCTGGAGAATGTTCCATGCGCACTTGAGAAGAAAGTGTAATTTGCTGTTTTTTGATGGAATGTCCTATAAATATCAATTAAATCTATCTGGTCTACTGTGTCATTTAACACTTGTGTTTCCTTATTAATTTTCTGTTTGGATGATCTGTCTATTGGTGTAAGTGAGGTGTTTTAAGGTCACCCACTATTATTGTGTTTCTGTTGATTTCCTCTTTTATAGCTGTTAGCAGTTGCCTTATGTATTGAGGTGCTCCTATGTTGGGTGCACATATAATTGTTATATCTTCTTCTTGGATTGATCCCTTGATCATTATGTCGTGTCCTTCCTTGTCTCTCGTAACACTCTTTATTTTAAAGTCTATTTTATCTGATATGAGTATTGCTACTCCAGCTTTCTTTTGATTTCCATTTGCATGGAATATCTTTCTCCATCCCCTCACTTTCAGTCTGTATGTGTCCCTAGGTCTGAAGTGGGTCTCTTGTAGACAGCATATATATGGGTCTTGTTTTTGTATCCATTCAGCAAGCCTGTGTCCTTTGGTTGGAGCATTTAATCCATTCCCATTTAAGGTCATTATCGATATGTACGTTCCTATTACCATTTTCTTAATTGCTATGGGTTTGTTTTTGTAGGTCCTTTTCTTCTCTTGTGTTTCCCACTTAGAGAAGCTCCTTTAGCATTTGTTGTAGAACTGGTTTGGTGGTGCTGAATTCTCTTAGCTTTTGCTTGTGTGTAAAGCTTTTGATTTCTCCATCAAATCTAAATGAGATCCTTGCTGGGTAGAGTAATCTTGGTTGTAGGTGCTTCCCTTTCATCACTTTAAGTATATCATGCCACGCCCTTCTGGCTTGCAGAGTTTCTGCTGAGAAATCAGCTGTTAACCTTATGGGAGTTCCCTTGTATGTTATTTGTCATTTTTCCCTTGCTGCTTTCAATAATTTTTTTTTTGTCTTTAATTTTTGCCAATTTGATTACTATGTGTCTCAGCATGTTTCTCCTTGGGTTTATCCTGTATGGGACTCTCCGCTCTTCCTGAACTTAGGTGGCTATTTCTTTTCCCATGTTAGGGAAGTTTTCGACTATAATCTCTTCAAATATTTTCTCTGGTCCTTTCTCTCTTTCTTCTCCTTCTGGGACCCCTATAATGCGAATGTTGTTGCGTTTAATGTTGTCCCGGAGATCTCTTAGGCTGTCTTCATTTCTTTTCATTCTTTTTCTTTATTCTGTTCTGCAGCGGTGAATTCCACCATTCTGTCTTCCAGGTCACTTATCCGTTCTTCTGCCTCAGTTATTCTGCTATTGATTCCTTCTAGTGTATTTTTCATTTCAGTTATTATATTGTTCATCTCTGTTTGTTTGTTCTTTAATTCTTCTAGATCTTTGTTAAATATTTCTTGCATTGTCTCGATCTTTGCCTCCATTCTTATTCTGAGGTCCTGGATCATCTTCACTATCATTATTCTGAATTCTTTTTCTAGAAGGTTGCCTATCTCCACTTCATTTAGTTGTTTTTCTGGGGTTTTATCTTGTTCCTTCATCTGGTACATAGCCCTCTGCCTTTTCATCTTATCTATCTTTCTGTGAATGTGGTTTTTGTTCCACAGGCTGCAGGATTGTAGTCTCAATGTGTTTTCAATAGTCATCATTTTCCAAAATCATATGAGAATTTTAGGTTAATTAATTTTCTCATACCCAAATATGCTGAAATAAGAAGACAGCCACCAGCCTTTCCCCAAGTGACATCAATTACTCTGTGTAGAACATTAAATATAACTTCCAATCTAATTGGACTTCCTACCATAGCCTACTGAATTTGAAAATAACATATGAGAAGTTACGTAAAGAAGCTTTTAAACTTGTATGTTTGGTAAGCAGTAATTAAGTATTTGAATGAGGAATCTTTTTTAGTAATGTTTGCACCCACAACTTCAAATATCTCTGTTCAGGTTTTGAGAATGAAAGAAATAGGACTAGAATGTACACAGTGGATTTACAAAACTCCTTGTGAAAAACCAGTGCTAGTAAGAAATGGACTAACTGGGATTTTATTCATCTCCCTGAATTATGTAAGTTGTGGGGCTGACCAAGTGAACAGTTATTTCTCTGCCTATCTTGTTACTTTCTGTATTTTGAAGGAAATAACAGCTCACTATTAAAGACAGTTAATTGTTAAGCCTTTTGGTCTTTTGACCAAATCTGGTAAACAACTTTCAAAATATAGGTAGCATTAACAACACCTATTTTAAGGTGACTATGGTAAACTCAAAAACATAATTTAAAATATTCATGATATATTACTCTTGTAACTATGACAAGAATTTTCAGGTGCTTAAAAAAAAAAAAAAAAAAGGTATTGCACATTCTAATCGAGTAGGTCCAGTATGAGTCTGTAGAACAGAGGTTTTCAACCTTACATGCACATGAGATTCACTGAGGGAACTGAGGCCCAGGCAACACCCCAGACCTATCAAATCAATCTTTGAAGGGTGGGACCCAGGCACCAGCACCAGCAAAGTTTTGAAATTTTCCAAGGTGATTCCCACAGGTAACTAAGGTTGTGAACCACAGCTCTAAGATCCTAACAGTATAAACCTGATTTCGGTATCCCACAAAGAGAAATCACAAACACACACATGACATGCAGTTAAAAAAATTAAGTAGTCTGCTTTTTTTGTAGGACAACACACATTAACTTTTGTCTATGTGAGCCTGACACACCTCAGCTCAAATGAACTTTCCCACCACAAAAACAAACTCTCAGCAAATCCATCAGATACAAGAGATAAGCCATAGAACTAGGAGGAATGAAAACACCTTCCTATACAACTGATGGCTGTACACACTTGCAGCAACTAGTCTGTACCCTGAAATAAGTGTGAGATGAAACATTTATTTTTCCTAAGGACTTATATTTGACTCTTGTCCTTAACGAAATTGTTGATAAAAGTCCAAATGGTAATGATGAAAATTCATCCCTATCAATGAGAAAACACTTCATCTGAAAGCAAACCTCAAGAAGCCCTCCTACACATTTTATACAGCAAGAAATTTAAATTAATCTATTTACATAAACACTTCACAATTATATATATGTATTTTTAAAAAACAACACTTAAGTTTTACATATGTTCAGGTACTAATTAGTATTCAGAAGGAAAGACCATACAGAAACTCAAATCCAGTCTTCTCCCTTAAAGGAAGTTTCTTTTACAAGTTGAATTACATTTTTTTTCAAAGCAGCCTTTACTTTGTCATAATGGTAGTTTGCATTTATACTGTTTTGACATTTCCTAGGCTCTCTAAGAATCAATCCATCCAACATCTCTGTGAGGTGGATACTAATCAGTTACCCACATATTATTCTCAGCTCCTTATTTCTAAGACTGAAAAACTTACTCATAAGCAGTTACTGAACTGAGCCAAGGTGAATGAGACAAATAAAGAAATACGTGAACACTTGCCAACATTCACTATTTTGTTGTTCTGTTTTGTCTTACTAATCCACCCCACCCCAGCCAAAAAAAGGGAAGTTATAACATGTGAACATTTATCCCACTGTTTTTCGTAATTGGGGTACCACAAAATCTATGTAGGGAGTCCTCGCCTACCAAAACAAAAAACAAAAAAACAAAAACCTGTCAAAAGAGAGCAAGTATAAAGAACTCAATTGGGAAGAGAATGAAAAACTGAAGAGAAATGGACAGGAGGAATTATTCATAGCAACTTAATTGAAAGTGATTGATATTTTAAGTATTAGGGGAAAAGATTCTCATTAAAAATTTAAGCAACAGTGCTTTAGTCAAGTCTAGAAGATATCCCATTCCCATATAGAAAAATCTATATACACTTTAATTTCCAAATTTCAAGCTGTTTACGACTAAGTAAATAAGCTCACCCAGTTTCTCATTAACTTAGTACAGAACTTCCAGAAAAAAGATGTCTCTACATACAGTCTATTTTCAAACATAAAACTGAATTACACTTCATACACTCTGTTCTACCAATGTATCTTTCCTTTGACCAGACGAAATTAACATATAATCTTACCTTTCCTTCCAGAGGATTTCCAAGTATTAATGCTATGGCAACAGCTCAGTGTAAAGCATGCAAAGCTAAAAACATTTAACAAGTGATCTAGTTAGATCTCAGAGAATGACTGTTGTTTGCGTACATATGTAACAAAGGTTAATGACAAAAGTAAAATACATTTTAAAGAACTTATTACATTAAGATCTGTAAGCACAAGTGTGGTTTTTACAGCTTCTACCTAATGAAGTCACTTAAATAAATGTTAGAAAGGTAGAAGAGAAGGTACCAATGAATGCCAGTGCAGAAGACAAAAGTACCTAAAGGAAACAATATAGCTATACTAAAACTGAGCAGCTCAGATTTGAAAGGAATATATAGGCACAAGATATAAGAAAACGCAATGTGACAAGGACAAATACAAGAGTGACAAAGAATTAAGAAAACTGTTAAAGACTGCAACTATAAATTAAAAATTAACCCTTTTCCCACAAATAACAGCTAAAAAATTTCAGAGAAGGAAGCATTCCTACACTGGGAAGGAAACTAAGTAAAACGTCCTTTATGGCTCCTTTCAAATAAAAGATACTATTATTTTATGATTCATTCACTCTAAGTCACAGTAAAACCTTGACATCATCTAAAGTCATCAGAAATAAGAAAGAATGCATACTAAACTTAAACCGCAGAGGAATTAACTTTTAATGTTCCTCAAAAAGGTAACTATACACTGTTCTTCATAATTAAGTATAAAATAATTTCAGTGGACTACCACACTTAATTCTACACCCATCTAACTAAAAACATTTTGACATATTTAGATACTCAGTATTGGCTATACCTCCCAACAAATACCTGTGGAATGAAGAAAGGGAGGGAGAGAAGAGCAGGCTTAAGTACTTCCATCCTTTAAAAAACAAACATATATTTTTGACATCTACTTAAACACTAAAATATCAGTTTGTAAAAAGTGTTTAATCTGAGTTCTAGAAAACTTAATTTATTCAATTCTCTGCCACTTCCATAGAATAAATGCATGCCCTAGAATCAAATTCATATGAGTACCTTAATATTCATCTTTTCTACTGCTATAGGGGTTAATATGAAAGAATGGTTAAATGCAAAATGAATACAAAATTTAAATACTTGGGTTTGAGTCCCCTCCTAAACGATGTGACCTTAAGCAAGTAAACTATTTAACCTAAGCCAATTACTACTCATCTGTAAACTAGGAAATGTTGACACCTGTCTTATGAAATTGTGAGGATAAAATGCGATGATTCATTTAAGGTGATTAGAATTCCTGAAACATGGTAAAAGCACTCATTACCTATCAATGATTAATTTTAATGCCAGATATTAGTGAAATCAATATTATACATTTGTAGCTAATATTCCTTAAAGGTAAAGCCCAAGGAAAATTATGTAAAAATCAAGCACAAAATAAGTAAAATTTAGAAACCCTGCCAATGCAAGATGGCATGCTATAGAAAGAAACAAAAATAACATTATTAGCAAATGAGAAGATTACATTCCTAAGAATGGAAGCAACTGAAAAACCTTTAGAATTTAAAATCTATTTAAAAAGCAGCTTCCTGAAAATTAATAACATTCTCACTCTCCAGCAAAGAGAAGGAAAAGAGAAAAAAAAAAAAAAAAGAAAAGGGAGGTGGGGGTGGGGATGGGAAGAAGTGTGTAGTGGACGGTCATTCCAATAATATCAGAGAGAGATTTTTTTTTTAAAGAATGCATGTAAAAATTGATGAAATCCAAGTGAAGTCTATAGTTAATAGTATACCAATGTCAATTTCCTGGCTTCAATAATTGTACTATAGTTTTATAAGATGTTATCACTGGAGGAAGCTAGGTACAAGGTACACAAGAACTCTGTACTATATTTGTGCAACTTCCATTAGAGTCTAAAATTATTTCAAAATAAAAAGATTTTTTAAATGCAGAAAATACATCTCACGAGAAACTTGTGTGACTGAGACAAAGTAAATTATAAACTTCCAAAATGTAAAGGAAGACCTGAATAAACAAAGAGAAATATGTTTCCAGATGGGGAAGTCCAAACACAACACTATCATTCTAATCATATTACTAATCTTAAGCAGTTCTATTTATAATATTAATGTTTTTTTCTTTTATTTAACAAAACAATTCTGAGGTTCAACTAGAATAATAAATAGACATGTAAAGCAAAGAATCATGCAGGAAGGATTAACCATACCAGGCACTAAAGAATATAAGCTGTTAAGAACTGAAAGTAGTATAACCCTAGCAAGAATTATTAGACAAAGCAGTGAAACAGGATGGCCCACAAGCATACCTTATTCCCTATATCCTCACAAAACTAAATTCCAAATGGACTGAAAAATAAAAGCCAAAAAATAAAAGAATAAAATTACATGACAATTTATGAAATATCATTAAGGGTTTCTGGTCTGACATGTAAAGTGCTTACAAGTCATTACTACCATTCTCACAACAAGAAAAAAGCTGAACAAACTGAAAATCAACAACTCTTCTTAGATCCACCAGAGAATTGAGGTCCAAGGCAAACTGCTGCCCTAAAACTGGAGACAGAGAATCACAGCTTACAGGGAGCAGAAACCCACAGTTTGGGGCCAATATCCTTAGGAACACTTAAACTATAATTGACAACTTGCTGAAAGTTCAGTGTGAACTAGCTTGAGAGCTAAAAACTCAGGGAATGGGCACTCTTTCCTGAGTTTTATCTCCAGGTCACCAACAAGTTCCATTATGAAGATCTGAGAAAAATCCCCTCATACTTTTAGCAGAGGGGGGAATAACTATTTTAAAAATAGCCCAGCACTCTCTCTGTTCTCCATAACAAAGTCCTGCCCTCAAAGGAAATTTTTTACCGAAGACTAACCAACCTGGGGGAAGGAAAATACCTAATTTCCTCTCTAGCCTTCCTGACTCACCTAAATGTTTGAGGAGGACAGGAGCGCTAAGAACTACTCAGGAAATTCACAGCCAAGAAACAGAGGCTCACTAAAAGACTGAGACCTAATCATAGGATTATAGAATGCTTCCTCTCCTCCACACCTCATCTACCATCAATAAAGCTCCTATATAAGAGAGTATAGCGGGAAGAACTACAAGCCTCAGGAATTACTAAGGAAGCCCAAAGACAACAAGCACAAAAGAGGAAATTTTAGCCTCTGACACCACAGTTACAGCAAACAATAAACTCCTAGCCAGTTAACATAAAACCTCACACTAAAGGCTTATCTACCTCTGTTCCTTTCAGTCAATACACTATGTCCAGCTATCAACAAAAAAATTATAAGGCATGCTAAAATGCAAAAAAACACAGTCTGAAGATACAAAGTAAGGATCAGAACCAGACTCAGATTTGACAGAGACTTTTAGAATTACCACACTGAGAATTTAATAACTATGCTTAATTAATGCTAATAAGAACTTTAATGGAAAAAGTGGACATCATGCAAAAACTGTTAGATAATGTAAGCAATGTAAGCAGAGACATGAAAGCCCTATGAAAGAGTCAAAAGGAAATGACAAAAATCAATAACACTGTAACAGAAATGAAGAATGCTTCTGATCAGTTCATCAATAGGCTGACACAGCTGAGAAAAGAATCAGTAAGCTTGAATATACGTCAATAGAAACCTCTCAAACAGAAAAGCAAAGAGGAAAAAAAAATCAAAAACACAGAACAGAATGTCCAAGAACTGTGGGACAACTACAAAAGGTGTAACTATGCATAATGGGAATATCAGAAGAAGAGAAAAAAGAGAAAAAATATTTGAAGTACTAATGGCTGAGAATTTTCCAAAATAAATGACAGACATTAAACCACAGATCCATGAAGCTCAGAGACCATGAAGCAGGATAAATACAAAAAAAAAAAAAAAAAACCCTACACTTAGGCATATCATATTCAAACTGCAGAAAATCAAATACAGAGAAAATCTTAAAAGAAGCCAGAGGAAAAAACACCTTACCTAAGAGGAACAACACTGAGCATTACACCAGTATCCTCTTCAGAAGTCATGCAAGCAAGAACAGACTGAAGTGAAATATTGAGAGTCTTGAAAGGGAAAAAACAAACAAACAAACAAAACAGAAATAATACCAAACTAGAATTCTGTATCCAGCAAAATCATCCTTCAAAGGTAAAGGACAAATCAAGATTTTTCTCAGAGAAACATAAATTGAGAGAATTTGTCACCAGTAGACCTGCCCTGCAAGAAATGTTAAAACTTCTTCAGAGAGACAGAAAATGATGTATGTCAGAAACTAGATTTACATAAAGAAAGGAAGAGCCCTACAGAAAGAATAAATTAAGGTAAAATACCATTACCACATATTTAGAGAAGATTTTATACACACACACACACACACACACACACACACTTATTTATTTATTTAATCTTCACTTAAGACATATAACCAAAGGCAAAAAACCTAAAGGATAAATGATTTTGACTATATCAAAATCAAAATCTATTGCATACATAAAAATACCATGAACCAAATTAAAAAGCCAACTACTATCTAAGGAAAATTATGAAAATAGTCTTAATACATTTTTTTTAAACAAAGCATCCACAGTTTGGAAAGTGAGAGAATAAAGGATCAATTACTTTGAATATAAAATAAATGGGTATATTACATTAACCATGTGAAATTTTATGTACTATACCATGGACAACCAGAGCAATGTTTAAAAAAAAAAAAAAAGGCAACAGCTCTCCTCAAAACTATCTTTAATTTAAGCTTTGGCAATTTCATATTAGCCTTTAATGTTAATCTAACAGCACTTATTTTGAATCATATATGAATACTGTAGCTTAGAAATGTCAAATCAATCCATATTTTTCTTATATTAATCAGCCATAAACTACTTTATCAGATTTTCTTAAAAACCATCAAAGAAAAAGATTACTTACATATCATAAATTCTTTTTCAAATTATAAATTTGAAATTACAAATTACATGATCTTAAATTCTGTCAAAATGTAATTAATAATCAATATATAAAGTTCTACCTTGACGGGTTTCACAATGAAAACAACCTTAAATCACAATCAGTGCCTCCAGTATCCCAGTAAGAACAGCATCATCACAAATCATTTATGCTACAATATCCCAGACTCAATTCTTATAATTAGTTTCCTGATCTTCCCAAACTATCCTTGTTATTACTAAATTAATAAGACTTTCCCACTTTTATTCTGTGACCAAAATGCAAGTATGGAATATGCTTTCCCTGGCTCCTTAAATAAAAAGGCAGCAGATACGCTATTACTCCAAAATTTACCTCAGAGTCTGAAGTAAGGATTATATTTCATTGTTGTTGAAAAGACAATCTATAGAAAACTTTCTGGTATTTTAATACCTCAATGTCCAAAAGAAAATGGGCTAAAAAACCTAAAATGGCAGTTAATATTTACAAAAATACTTCTTTTCCTACTTCAATCTGCCTTCTTCTCTCTTTCTATATTACATGTACATCTGTAAATCTCCTAAACAATTTTTCAGGACAAGATAAATGAATAATAAATGTGGGGGAAAAAAGACAGTAACTTCATATGAGGATAGGGGAAGATTAGGTGAAATGCAAAAAGTTTACAGAGTTCTTCAATTCTATCATCTTCAATTCTGGATTGGCAAACTCACTAAGAAATAAATTAAGAAAAGTCTTAAATGTGCAGGTAAAATGTAAGTAAATAGAGCTCCCAACAAATTCAGCATCTTGGTCAAAATGTTTTCACTGCTAATTAGGAAAATTAAAAGTTTTATGTTCCATAAACATAAAAGTTACTATAATATGCAAATCAAATCACTGCTTATTCATGAAATTGTGTATAGCAATTTTATGTTAAACCTTTAGCATGGCTGACCAGTACTTAAGAATAACGTTCTAATGCCAGAAAAAAACAAATAGCAATAATATATGATGAAAGAGGTGCTCACACCACAGTTTATTTCTCAAAGCCTCTATCACTCTGGCCTACCAAATTTTCTGATTGCAGAATGGCAAATTGTTGACCTGACTTAAAAAAAAAAAAAAAAAAACCTTTGAAGCTCTGTATAAGCCAAGACTTCTGGTCTTTGGGATTCTTATGATCCCAGCAATTAATATAAAAGTACAACCCACTGTATTCTATATCTGAGTGAAAAAATAAGAAAAAGTTGAAATTCCTAAATTAAAACTAAGGATACAAAGCACGTTTTCGCTCTACTTGAGAATATGACAATGAATCATTGTGGGAAAACTGACAATAAAGGAACTACCACGTAAAGCTTTTTCCATAGTGGAGAAACAGGCTTTTTTCCTTCACTAATTTGACCATCATTAATGCTTTTTTTAAAAAAGTACTTAGAATCTAAGGAGTTATTTTATACATATACGCACATACACACACACACTGAAATTCCTTTCGCAATCCAAATTTAATCTGCCTTTTTTAAAAAATGTATCCTCAAACGGCCAAGCTGGCAAGGACTAGTAGGAAGAGGGAAGAAAGTTTGGTCATGTTAAAAGGCCAGGGCTGTTTTTCTCTTTCTGACTTACTTCACTCTGTATGACAGACTCTAACTCCATCCACCTCATTACAAATGCCTCCATTTCATTTCTTTTTATGGCTGAGTAATATTTCATTGTATATATGTGCCACATCTTCTTTATCCATTCATCCGATGATGGACACTTAGGTTGCTTCCATGTCCTGGCTATTGTAAATAGAGCTGCAATGAACATTTTGGTACATGACTCTTTTTGAATTATGCTAACACATATATATGGAATCTAAGGAAAAAAAAAAAAAGGTCATGAAGAACCTAGTGGCAAGACGGGAATAAAGACACAGACCTGGAGTTCGGCGTTTTCAAGGCTTGAGGAATGCAGTGACGGACCTCACTCGTACTCTTATGGAGTCCTCATGATTTTCTCCTGAGTAATGCCTTGATGGTTGTCCTTTAGGAAGAAGTCAACAGTGTGGAAACTCTTAAGGGGAAGAGATTAACCAAGATGGCGGAGTAGAAGGACGTGCTCTCACTCCCTCTTGCAAGAGCACCAGAATCACAACTGGCTGCTGGACAATCATTGACAGGAAGGCCCTGGACTTCACCAAGGAGGATACCCCACATCCAAGGACAGAGGAGAAGCCACAGTGAGACGGTAGGGGGGGCACAATCAGAGTAAAATCAAATCCCATAACTGCTGGGTGGGTGACTCACAGTCTGGCAAACACTTATACCACAGAAGTCCACCCACTGGAGTGAAGGTTCTGAGCCCCACGTCAGGCTTCCCAACCTGGGGGTCCGGCAATGGGAGGAGGAATTCCTAGAGAATCAGACTTTGAAGCCTAGTGGGAATTGATTGCAGGACTTTGACAGGACTGGGGGAAACAGAGACCCCACTCTTGGAGGGCACACACAAAGTAATGTGTGCATCGGGACCCAGGGGAAGGAGCAGTGACCCTGGGGGAGACTGAACCAGACCTACCTGCTGGTGTTGGGGGGTCTCCTGCAGAGGCGGGTGGTGGCTCTGTTTCACCATGGGGATAAGGACACTGGCAGCGGAGGTTCTGGGAAGTGCTCCTTGGCGTGAGCCCTCCCAGAGTCTGCCATTAACCCCACCAAAGAGCCCAGGTAGGCTCCAGTGTTGGGTTGCTTCAGACAAACCAACCAACAGGGAGGGAAACCAGCCCCACCCATCAACAGTCAAGTGGATTAAAGTTTTACTGAGCTCTGACTGCCACAGCAACAGTCAGCTCTACCCACCACCAGAGCCGTCCATCAAGCCTATTAGATAGCCTCAACCACCAGAGGGCAGACAGCAGAAGCAAGAAAAACTAAAATCCTGCAGCCTGTGGACCAAAAACCACAGTTACAGAAAGATAGACAAGATGAAAAGGCAGAGGGCTATGTACTAGATGAAGGAACAAGAAAAAAACCCAGAAAAACAACTAAATGAAGTGGAGATAGGCAACCTTCCAGAAAAAGAATTCAGAATAATGATAGTGAAGATGATCCAGGACCTCAGAATAAGAATGGAGGCAAAGATTGAGAAGATGCAAGAAATGATTAACAAAGACCTAGAAGAATTAAAGAACAAACAAACAGAGATGACCAATACAATAACTGAAATGAAAACTACACTAGAAGGAATCAATAGCAAAATAACTGAGGCAGAAGAACGGATAAGTGACCTGGAAGACAGAATGGTGGAATTCACTGCTGCAGAACAGACTAAAGAAAAAAGAATGAAAAGAAATGAAGACAGCCTAAGAGACCTCTGGGGCAACATTAAACGCAACAACATTCACATTATAGGGGTCCCAGAAGGTGAAGAAAGAGAGAAAGGACCAGAGAAAATATTTGAAGAGATTATAGTCGAAAACTTCCCTAACATGGGAAAGGAAATAGCCACCCAAGTCCAGGAAGCGCAGAGAGTCCCAGGCAGGATAAACCCAAGGAGAAACACGCCGAGACACATAGTAATCACACTGGCAAAAATTAAAGACAAAGAAAAATTATTGAAAGCAGCAAGGGAAAAACGACAAATAACATACAAGGGAACTCCCATAAGGTTAACAGCTGATTTCTCAGCAGAAACTCTGCAAGCCAGAAGGGAGTGGCATGATATACTTAAAGTGATGAAAGGGAAGAACCTACAACCAAGATTACTCTACCCGGCAAGGATCTCATTTACATTTGATGGAGAAATCAAAAGCTTTACACACAAGCAAAAGCTAAGAGAATTCAGCACCACCAAACCAGCTCTACAACAAATGCTAAAGGAACTTCTCTAAGTGGGAAACACAAGAGAAGAAAAGGACCTACAAAAACAAACCCAAAACAATTAAGAAAATGGTCATAGAAACATACATATCAATAATTACCTTAAACGTGAATGGATTAAATGCCCCAACCAAAAGACACAGACTGGCTGAATGGATACAAAAACAAGACCCATATATATGCTGTCTACAAGAGACCCACTTTAGACCTAGGGACACATACAGACTGAAAGTGAGGGGATGGAAAAAGATATTCCATGCAAATGGAAATCAAAAGAAAGCTGGAGTAGCTATACTCATATCAGATAAAATAGACTTTAAAATAAAGAATGTTACAAGAGACAAGGAAGGACACTACATAATGATCAAGGGATCAATCCAAGAAGAAGATATAACAATTATAAATATATATGCACCCAACATAGGAGCACCTCAATACATAAGGCAACTGCTAATAGCTATAAAAGAGGAAATCAACAGTAACACAACAATAGTGGGGAACTTTAACACCTCACTTACACCAATGGACAGATCATCCAAAATGAAAATAAATAAGGAAACAGAAGCTTTAAATGACACAATAGACCAGATAGATTTAATTGATATATATAGGACATTCCATCCAAAAACAGCAGATTACACGTTCTTCTCAAGTGCGCATGGAACATTCTCCAGGATAGATCATATCTTGGGTCACAAATCAAGCCTCAGTAAATTTAAGAAAATTGAAATCATATCAAGCATCTTTTCTGACCACAAGGCTATGAGATTAGAAATGAATTACAGGGAAAAAAACGTAAAAAAGACAAACACATGGAGGCTAAACAATACGTTACTAAATAACCAAGAGATCACTGAAGAAATCAAAGAGGAAATCAAAAAATACCTAGAGACAAATGACAATGAAAACACGACGACCCAAAACCTATGGGATACAGCGAAAGCAGTTCTAAGAGGGAAGTTTATAGCTATACAAGCCTACCTAAAGAAACAAGAAAAATCTCAAGTAAACAATCTAACCTTACACCTAAAGAAACTAGAGAAAGAAGAACAAACAAAACCCAAAGTTAGCAGGAGGAAAGAAATCATAAAGATCAGAGCAGAAATAAATGAAATAGAAACAAAGAAAACAATAGCAAAGATCAATAAAACTAAAAGTTGGTTCTTTGAGAAGATAAACAAAATTGATAAGCCATTAGCCAGACTCATCAAGAAAAAGAGGGAGAGGACTCAAATCAATAAAATCAGAAATGAAAAAGGAGAAGTTACAACAGACACCGCAGAAATACAAAGCATCCTAAGAGACTACTACAAGCAACTTTATGCCAATAAAATGGACAACCTGGAAGAAATGGACAAATTCTTAGAAAGGTATAACCTTCCAAGACTGAACCAGGAAGAAACAGAAAATATGAACAGACCAATCACAAGTAATGAAATTGAAACTGTGATTAAAAATCTTCCAACAAACAAAAGTCCAGGACCAGATGGCTTCACAGGTGAATTCTATCAAACATTTAGAGAAGAGCTAACACCCATCCTTCTCAAACTCTTCCAAAAAATTTGCAGAGGAAGGAACACTCCCAAACTCATTCTATGAGGCCACCATCACCCTGATACCAAAACCAGACAAAGACACTACAAAAAAAGAAAATTACAGACCAATATCACTGATGAATATAGATGCAAAAATCCTCAACAAAATACTAGCAAACAGAATCCAACAACACATTAAAAGGATCATACACCACGATCAAGTGGGATTTATCCCAGGGATGCAAGGATTCTTCAATATATGCAAATCAATGTGATACACCATATTAACAAATTGAAGAATAAAAACCATATGATCATCTCAATAAATGCAGAGAAAGCTTTTGACAAAATTCAACACCCATTTATGATAAAAACTCTCCAGAAAGTGGTCATAGAGGGAACCTACCTCAACATAATAAAGGCCATCTATGACAAACCCACAGCAAACATCATTCTCAATGGTGAAAAACTGAAAGCATTTCCTCTAAGATCAGGAACGAGACAAGGATGTCCACTCTCACCACTATTATTCAACATAGTTCTGGAAGTCCTAGCCACGGCAATCAGAGAAGAAAAAGAAATAAAAGGAATACAAATTGGAAAAGAAGAAGTAAAACTGTCACTGTTTGCGGATGACATGATACTATACATAGAGAATCCTAAAACTGCCACCAGAAAACTGCTAGAGCTAATTAATGAATATGGTAAAGTTGCCGGATACAAAATTAATGCACAGAAATCTCTTGCATTCCTATACACTAATGATGAAAAATCTGAAAGAGAAATTATGGAAACACTCCCATTTACCATTGCAACAAAAAGAATAAAATACCTAGGAATAAACCTACCTAGGGAGACAAAAGACCTGTATGCAGAAAACTATAAGACACTGATGAAAGAAATTAAAGATGATACCAACAGATGGAGAGATATACCATGTTCTTGGATTGGAAGAATCAACATTGTGAAAATGAGTATACTACCCAAAGCAATCTACAGATTCAATGCAATCCCTATCAAATTACCAAGGGCAGTTTTTACAGAACTAGAACAAATCATCTTAAAATTTGTATGGAGACACAAAAGACCCCGAATAGCCAAAGCAGTCTTGAGGCAAAAAAATGGAGCTGGAAGAATCAGACTCCCTGACTTCAGACTATACTACAAAGCTACAGTAATCAAGACAATATGGTACTGGCACAAAATCAGAAACATAGATCAATGGAACAAGATAGAAAGCCCAGAGATTAACCCACACACCTTTGGTCAACTAATCTATGACAAAGGAGGCAAAGATATACAATGGAGAAAAGGCAGTCTCTTCAATAAGTGGTGCTGGGAAAACTGGACAGCTACATGTAAAAGAATGAAATTAGAATACTCCCTAACACGTACACAAAAATAAACTCAAAATGGATTCGAGACCTAAATGTAAGACCGGACACTATAAAACTCTTAGAGGGAAACATAGGAAGAACACTCTTTGACATAAATCACAGCAAGATCCTTTTTGACCTACCTCCTAGAGTAATGGAAATAAAAACAAAAATAAGCAAATGGGAACTAATGAAACTTAAAAGCTTTTGCACAGTAAAGGAAACCATAAACAAGACAAAAAGACAACCCTGAGAATGGGAGAAAATATTTGCAAACGAATCAACGGACAAAGGATTAATCTCCAAAATATATAAACAGCTCATGCAGCTCAATATTAAAGAAACAAACACCCCAATCCAAAAATGGGCAGAAGACCTAAATAGACATTTCTCCAAAGAAGACATACAGACGGCCACGAAGCACATGAAAAGATGCTCAACGTCACTAATTATTAGAGAAATGCAAATCAAAACTACAATGAGGTATCACCTCACTCCTGTTAGAATGGGCATCATCAGAAAATCTACAAACAACAAATGCTGGAGAGGGTGTGGAGAAAAGGGAACCCTCTTGCACTGTTGGTGGGAATGTAAATTGATACAGCCACTATGGAGAACAATATGGAGGTTCCTTAAAAAACTAAAAATAGAATTACCATATGACCCAGCAATCCCACTACTGGGCATATACCCAGAGAAAACCGTAATTCAAAAAGACACATACATGCACCCAAATGTTCATTGCAGCACTATTTACAATAACTAGGTCATGGAAGCAACCTAAATGCCCATCAACAGACGAATGGATAAAGAAGATGTGGTACATATATACAATGGAATACTACTCAGCCATAAAAAGGAACAAAATTGAGTCATTTGTTGAGAAGTGGATAGATCTAGAGTCTGTCACACAGAGTGAAGTAAGTCAGAAAGAGAAAAACAAATATCGTATATTAATGCATGTATGTGGAACCTAGAAAAATGGTACAGATGAGCCGGTTTGCAGGGCAGAAGTTGAGACACAGATGTAGAGAATGGACATATGGACACCAAGCGGGGAAAACTGCAGTGGGGTGGGGATGGTGGTGTGCTGAATTGGGCGATTGGGATTGACATGTATACACTGATGTGTATAAAATTGATGCCTAATAGGAACCTGCAGTATAAAAAAACAAACAAACCAAACAACTAATACTAAACTTTCATTGGGTTATTTGTATGGAAATATGTTAATATAAATGTTTCAGACATTACATGAAATTTCTAAAAATCTTATATTTGTATTTGTATGGAAATATGTATGGAAATATGTTAATATAAATGTAAAAAAAAAAAAAAAAAGACACAGACCTACTAGAGAATGGACTTGAGGATATGGGGAGCAGGAGGGGTGAGATGTGACAGGGTGAGGGAGTGTCATAGACATGTATACACTACCAAATGTAAAATAGATAGCTAGTGGGAAGCAGCCGCATAGCACAGGGAGATCAGCTCGGTGCTTTGTGACCACCTGGAGGGGAGGGATGGGGAGGGTGGGAGGGAGGGAGATGCAAGAGGGAGGGGATATGGGAACATATGTATATGTATAACTGATTCACTTTGTTATAAAGCAGAAACTAACACACCATTGTAAAGCAATTATACTCCAATAAAGATGTTTAAAAAAAAAAAAAAAAAGGCCAGGGCTGGACCTTCCCTGGTGGCACAGTGGTTAAGAATCCGCCTGCCAATGCAGGAGACACAGGTTCGATCCCTGGTCCGGGAAGATCCCACGTGCCACGGAGCAAATAAGTCCACGTGCCACAACTACGGAAGCCCACGCACCTAGAGCCCGTGCTCCGCAACAAGAGAAGCCACCCCAATGAGAAGCCGGCGCACCGCAACGAAGAGTAGCCCCCACTCGTCACAGCTATAGAAAGTCCGCGTGCAGCAACGAAGACCCAACGCAGCCAAAAACTTAAAAAATAAAAGGCCAGGGCTATTCTATAATTCACATGAAAGTAAATAGATGTCTATCTTTAAGAGCAAATAATAATATGAATTCACAGTGATTATTACTCCTTCCTAAGAGAGGAAAGAAATGAATAGCTAATCTGAATGTCAAATCTATAACTCATGCAACATCGTCATTTGATTTATCTGAACACTTACCAGACAACTGTGATCCTATGAGGTAGGGCACTGCGGAAAGACGACAGCAGGAAGAACTGTAAAGTCTAAACTACGTTAAACCAAAAGACAACAATATCAAAGAGAAAGCAGGTGTATTATTATCACTAGTAACAACAACTTAAAATTGTAGTTTTTATACTTTACAAACATTTTCACATTCTTTATACCATTTGAAGATTATGTGATCTTCCCAGTAACTCTCTGAGGACAACAGAATAAGCATCCTTCATATTAAATAAGTTACAAATTTATAAAATACCTAAAATATGCCAAGTACACAATTAGTATTCAACAACTGTTGGTTATTACTGCCTGTTACAGTAGAAGGTTTAGAGGTCATGATGGCTTGCCATTGGTGGGAAAGGCAGAAAACCATTTAAGAAACATGGGTCCAAGGGCAAAGTAGGGGAAGATTCTAAACAAGTAAAAAAAAGACCAAAGGGAAGTCAAAGTGGTCATGAGGAAGACTAGATTATAACTAGTCACAAGCTTAATTAGTCACAGAGTTCCAACCAAGCGCAAAAGCAAAAAAGGCACATAATGACATCTCATTGATCAAACATTCCTAGAGAGGCTCATCCCAAGTCAAACAGAAACTATCATCACTAGCTATACCCAGGTTCAGAAGCAAAAAGTCATACATACCTCTAATTTTCCTCATATTTTGAGACACTAAAATAGCATCACAAGTTTGCTTTTTTTCTTTGTTTTAACCTTCAAAACATGAAGGGAAGATAAGATATTTATAGTCTACAGGACAAAAATGAATGGTTTTTATTCTATCCTCTTCAACAAAATGAAGAAGCTGTCTATTAAAACATACCTTAAGATCATGTCAAGTCAGTCTTTCTAATCAGCTCTTCTATGCAGGAAGCAACAGAGCTAAGTTGGTTTTCTGCCAGATGTATAACACACTGGGAACATGTAACACTTTATTAAAGAGATGGGTGCATTTTGTTAAAAAGCAATAGAATTATGGTGAAGTAAAAAACGCTGGCAACTGAAAGCAGCTTTCTAACATCCAAATACAAAATAATCATAAATTTCTCAGTCATATTTGATCAAGAATCTTAGTGCCAAATCTGATTGCTGAACTAGTTTCAGTTTGACATGGACAAAGCTGAAATAATGCAAGGCTGAAGGAGGATTTTATTGATTTTATTTAAATCCAACAACTCAATTTGCTCAAAGCTCCAATATTCCTCCAAATATTCAAAATATACTTCTTATCACTAAATTCTTAAGATATTGTCCTTTTCTATCATACCTTAGAAATGTAAAGAACTATAAACAGCCCTAATTAATCACCAAACTCTTTGAAAAAAAGAGCAATATGGAGCAATATGGAGAATTTACAACTCTCTTTACTGAAGACCAAATAAAAAGTCATTTTTTGCAGTAGGATTTTAGTTATAATTTTATGCTGTGCAGCTAGTTTTTTTTTTAAACTTTATATATTTTTTAAGTTACTATTAACTAAAATAAAAGTATACTGTAACAAGTCATTATTTTGAAAGCACAACAGTAACAGAGAACTCAAAACAGAATTCATTGTTTAAAGACAGCTATGGAGAGCTGGATACCAACACCTACTGACTTATTTATCAGGAAAAGAATCAACTAGATTGATCAGGCCATTTCCCATACTGTTTTGCTTCAAAGCATAAAGGGAATATATACCAGGAGCATGTTATCAATGAACCAATAACATCTCTAAATTATATTCATTAATCAACTCAAGCATAATTTATGATTAGAAATAAATATGCCAAGAACTAGTCTGTACCTGCATAACCCCTTAGCCTCATTCCATAACCATACTGAGCAAAATTTTAAGGTATTTTCCAACTCAGACACCATCTAATGAATCTCTAAATTCATTTTTGTGTGCTTTACTGTACAAATCACTTATTTTTAGCTATGTCACAAACTTAGGAATAAATAATAGAAACATGTAAGGTGATATGTGATAAGGTGACAATGGATGATTCCTAAATTCTACTGGAATTTAGCAAAATGGGCATTTCTTTCCCTCTAAATCCAGTTTTAAATTCTTATATAAGTACCAAATAAATGTGCAATTTTTCAAACCACTATCTCCCAAAAGGAGAATCCAACAATTTCAATTAAAAATGGTTGTCCCTGACACTTTATAGTACCCATAGGGATTCAGTACAACATATCTTTAGCAAGAATTATATCATGCAAAGTTGAAGATCTGGTAACTATAATAAAATTGTTCACCTTAAGGTAAACTAGGTACGCTTTCTGTTGATGCAACATAATGATCACAACTACTACTGGTACCAACATCCCTTATGATTTCCTTCTCTACTACTTTGCTTGCAATAGGGGTATTACAAAAGGAATACAGGAAAGAAGAGGACTACGCGTCCACCTATCCCAGCAAGGATGTGATCAATTAGCTCAAGAACCATACTGACAGGAAAAGCAGAAACCTCTTCTAGAGCCAGAGACTTCATTGCCCAGTTTGAAAGAGCCTCCACTTGGCTCAGCTGCATCTAAAGGGATGAAATAAGAACTGGTTTCTTGAAGTTAGAGTAAAATTGGTAACAGGCAAAAGAATTAACTAAAGTCCTCTTGAAACTTCAATGGGGAAGGAAGGAGATGCAGCTATTGTGGGTAAGACTTGCCTCTAACTTTGAGTAAACAATTTACTAAGGGCCTGTGTGCAACACCATGCTAGAAATTATAAGGAAATAGAGAAGTATAAAACATTATTTTGCCCCTAAGTTTATAATATTAGTTTTAGTTGTCAATTGCAATTCAACTTATCCAAATTCACTACTTTCCCCTAAGTCAACCTAGGGACACACAATCAAAGATAACTAGGCCACCTGGCTTCCATTTCCAGCCAAGATGGAGCAACAGGGGATTTATCCTCCCACCTGAAACAATTGAAAAAGAACAGATAAAATATATAACAACAGTTTTCAGGCACTGAACTTTAGACAGGAAATCAGTACAGGATGGTGATCCTTAAGAGAGAGAAAAGAAATGAGGTGAGTCATATGACTGTTTGAAGACAGTTTCCAGGCTGCAGCACAGAGAGGGGGAACTCAGAGCCCAACAGTCTCCCTAACTTAAGGAGCCAGAATTGGGAGTTCAGGGAGGCCAAGGTAGCTGGCGTTTGCTGGGCAGAGTAATAAAGAAGACAAAGCTGCAAAAAGAGAATTTTCAGCAGAGTACCAATCAGTGCATATGTGTGAAGAAACTGAGGTCACCCAAAAGGGGCAGGTGGAAAAATTTCTGGGATTCACTCAACCACCATTCCCACTAGCCAGGGTGGGGAAACCTTGTAATACACAGGGCACTGGGTAGAGTACTCTGAAACGAACTGCAAGGGTACTGCCTCAGTAGTGGGGCAAAATTAATCATAGACTAAAGGTTATCCTCATCCCATCTAACAAACTTAAAAGCAAACCTAGAAGGATCCAACTGTTTCAAGGTAAGTTGAATGTGTCCCAAAAAAAAGCCTAAGAATATGTTTAGGAATCTGAAAATATTCAGCACCAAAAAGGGTACAATTCATAATGTCTGGCATCAAATTAAAACTTACCAGGCATGTAAAAAAAGCAGGAAAATGTGATCCATAATAAAGAAAAAAATAAATCAATAGAAAGCAATCCCAAAATGACACAGATAACAGAATTAGTAGACAAGAACATCAAAAGAGTCATTATAACAATATTCCATTTGTTCAACAAAATAAAGTAAAAGCATGTTAAGGAGAGAAACAGAAGTCTTTTTTTGTTTCTGTTTTTGCTTTTTAAGATCCAAAATGAACTTCTAGAAATGGAAAAGAAATGCCTAAGATGAAAAATACACTGAATGGAATTAAAAGCAGATTACATACCACAGAAGAAAGCATTGGTGAATTGAAGGCATAGCAGTAAAAAACTATTTAAAACAGTACAAAAAGAAAAAAGACCGGGAAAAATCAATAAAACATCACTGAACTGTTATGACAGCTAATGTAGCCAATATACGTGTGATCTGAGTTCCTGAAGAAGAGAAAAGGTACATAAAAACTATATGAAGTAATAATGTCCAAAGCTTTCCAAATTTAATGAAAACTATAAACCCACAAATCCAAGAAGCTCAACAAACCCCAGGCATAAAAAAGTGAAGAAACTACAGCAAGTCCCATTATAATTACTTAAAACCTAGTGAAAATCTTAAAGGCAGTCAAAGGGAAAAAAGGCATTATGTACAGCCTAACAAAGGTAAGAAAAATGGCAGTCTTCTCATCACATAATGCAGGCCAAAAGACAAGGGAGCAACATCTTTAAAGTACTGAAAGAAAAAATGTCAACCTAGAATTCTATACCCAACAAAAATTTCTTACAAACAGTAAGACAAAGACTTTTTTAGACATACAAAAGTGAAAAGAATTCATCACCAAGTAGATTTTCAGTACAAGTAATTTTAAAAGATACCCTTCAGGATGAAGGAAAAGAGTACCAGATGGAAATCTGCATCTCCACAAAGAAATGAAAAGCATTGGGAATGATACATGTATGAGTAAATATAAAATACTATAAAATTTGTTTAATCTTTTTAAAAGATAACTGATTGCTTGAAACAAAAATAATAACAATGTATCATAGGACTTATATGTACAAGTAAAATATATAACAATAGTGAAAAACCAGAAGAGAGAAAATGGAAGTACAATGACTAAGGTTCTTATACTATACCTTAAGTAGTATAATGTATACCATAAACCCTAAAGTAACCATTAAAAAAACACAACAAACAGCACTGCTAATAGGTCATCAAATGAGATGAAATACAATCAAAATCCTCAGTTAATTCTAAAGAAGGCAGAAAAACAGAAAAAGGGGAACAGTTGGAACAAAAAGAAAACAAACAGTAACTCAGACTCAAACCACATCAATAATTATATTAAAAGTAAATGCTCTAAACACCCTCTTTTATGAGAGATTGTGAAATTGGATACAAGCTCCAACTACTTGCTGCCTACAATAAATCCACTTTAAATAGATTAATACTAAAAGAATGGGAAAGATACACCACACTAACACTAATCAAAACTGAAGTGACTATATTAATAACAGACCAAGTAGGTTTCAAGCAAAGAATATTACCAAGGACAAAGACCGTCATCTCATAATGAAAAAGGGGTTAATTAATCAAGAAGACAAGACAGCCCTAAATATTCATACAGCTAATCACAGTACTTCAAAAAAAACATGAAGCAAAAAGTAACAGAAATCTAAGGAGAAATAGACAAACCCACAATCATAACCAGAGACTTCAAAACCCCTCTCTCTATAACTAATGGAACAAGTAGGTAGAAAGAAAATCAAGGATACAGAAGACTGGAACAACTCGACCCGACAGTTACAGCATACTCTACCCTGTAACAACAGAATATACACTTTTCATGTTCACACAGAACATTAATCAAGACAGTTTATATTCTGAGTCACAAAACAAGTCTAAATAAATTTTAAGATTTATTCAAAAGGATTCAAAAAATTCAAATGTATGCCCTCACCTTCCATAGGACAGAGCTGCAACTAAGTCACTGCCAGCCAAAAAACCCATTTCCCAGCCTCCCCCCTTGCATATATTGATGGATGGTAACTAGTCCTCATCAAGAGACTGAGGGTAAAAGAAGTCAAAGAAGTTGAGAAAGGGGTACACACCTCCTCACCCTTCTCTTGCCTCTTCCCCAGGCTGACAGCAGAGAGCTCCAAAGCCAGAGGGAATGGCATAACTACATGACAGAAAGTACCCAATACCTTGAATAACTCGTGAAGAGGAAAACCATCCACCAAAACGATCACCTAAAACATCATGGGGAAAAAAAGGGTCATTTATTGTGTTTAGCCGATAAAATTGTGGACTTTGTTTTTTTTTTTTTTTTTTTTCAAGATTAGATCCATGGAGTGGGGAGGCATTGTTCTCCATGGCCCTTTTTTTTTTTTTTTTAAATAATTTCACTTATTTATTTATTTATTATTTTTTTGGCTGTGTTGGGTCTTCGTTTCTGTGTGAGGGCTTTCTCCAGTTGTGGCAAGTGGGGGCCACTCTTCATCGTGGTGCGCGGGCCTCTCACTATCGCGGCCTCTCTTTTTGCAGAGCACAGGCTCCAGACGCGCAGGCTCAGTATTTGTGGCTCACGGGCCTAGTTGCTCCGCGGCATGTGGGATCCTCCCAGACCAGGGCTCGAACCCGTGTCCCCTGCATTGGCAGGCAGATTCTCAACCACTGTGCCAGCAGGGAAGCCCTGGACTTTGTTTTAAAAGCAGCTAGCATTACTCTAATTCTTAAGGAAGCTTCTAAAGAGTTTTATGCAGAGGAGTGACATGATATTTTTACATTTTAAAAGGACCACCCGAACTGTTATATTAAGAATAGTCTGTAGTGAGGCAAGTGTGGAATCAAACAGACTAGTTAAGACATGGCAGTAATCCAAGGAAGAGATGATGGTATCTTGAATTAGGGTGATAAGAGTAGAAGTGTTGAGTAGTAGTCATATTCTAGAAATATTTTGAAGATAAAGCTAACAAGATATTTCTGACAGACTAGATGCAGAGCATGAGAAAAAGAAAAGTAAAACCCTAGCAAATGGAAGAATAGAGCTGTAATCAACTGAGATAAAGAAGGTCAGAGATAAAATGAGTTTGAGGGGTGGCGGTGTTGAGGCAGTATACAGAGATATCAGAAGGTCTGTTTTGGCCATACTGAGTTTGAGAAGTCTATTAATTACTCAAAGAAAATTTCAAGTAGGCAGCTCAGTTACATGAATCTACATGAATCTAATGTTTAGGAAATGGGTCTCAATTAGAAATACATATTTAGAAGCTGTCAGCATATAAGTCACAAACTAAGGAAGAGTAAATAGAGAAGAGTTCCAAGGACTGAACCCTGGGGTATTCTTATGTTAAGGGGTTGAAGAGAAAAAAAAGAATCTAACACAGGAGACAGAGAAATGACCAGTGATGGGGAAAGAAAACCAAGAGTATGATATATTGGAAACCAAGTAAAGAAAGTCTACCAAAAAGGAGGAAGTGATCAACTGTGTCAAGTTCTGCTGATTGGTCAAGTAAGACGAAGACCAAAAATTGACCGTAGGATTTAGGGAAGTTACTGGTGATTGTGGTAATCAGCGACAGTGAGAATAGACAATTTTTTAAAGTTTTACTGCTAAAGGAAGCTGAAATATGAGACAGAGGTTGGCTGAGAAAGAGGAGTCAAGAGAAAAATATCGTTTTGTTTCTAGTTGAGAGAAATAATAGCATGTTCACATGCTAATGAGAAGAATCCAGCAGAAAGGGAGAAAATGATAACTATAGGAGAATGAGGGAAAACTTCTGGAACCACGTCTCTAAGTAGGTGAGGGAACAGAATCAGGTGCACAAGTGGTCCAACAGGCAGTTAATCTATAATTAACAGGAAAAAAGGCAAAGTACAGAAACGCAGTTACTAGTAGGCGGGAAGATAATTATAAATAATTAGGCTATAGTGAACCATTGATTATAAAGTCCATCTATAAGTACACCCTTCAAAAGTGGTCATTTTGGAGAGCAGTGTTTGAATATTCATTACTATTTCAATTTCACTAAGTGCCAAAATCTCTTAGAAGGCTTAACAGAGTGGTAGAGATATCCTGGGATTACTTTAATTGAGATCAACTGTAGCAGTTGACTACTCCGTGGCACTAGATATCCTATCTAGGACTCATAAGTGAGACACCAATTAGCAATTCTAGAATAACTGCATTCCAATTAAACCATAGGTCCTCTAAACAGTAACTACTGTAAGGTTTGCAAACGATTTCATAAGTAGAGAAATCTATCATTCTTGGGAACATTTTACAGGTATGTATGGATTCAGGCACTTGTAAAAACTACCAAATTCCAAACAGCAGTCTCAACCTTGGCCCTGGAGTTAGTTCATTAGTTTAGGAGGGTTTTAAGAACATAGGGATTAACATAATTTTGACCAATGAAGATGCCTACATATCCATTCTGAGTTACTGTCCTCATTTAAAACATTATGTCCTAATGCATTCATAAATTTATTTAGTTGTGTTATAAGCATATGAACAACAAATATTATTTTAAATGCTTAGGCCGTATAGAAAATAAAGTTATCAGGCACATAATTCTTACATTTATATAACAAAGGTTTCACTGACTGTTCCACCAGTCAGCATTAGCAACAGTGTGACCTCAAGATTCAGAAAGAACTACTTTGTAAAAGCAACCAATTCTGACATGCAGAGTTCTAAGTAACTAAGTAGTAACCTAAGTGACAGTGTTCATTTTGACTCCATGTTATCGACTGTACCTCATTAGAAAAATTAAGTTTATACACATTTTAACAAAGTTTTTTCAGTATAACCCAGAGAAATTGTTCATAACTAATGTGCTTGTATCCCAAATTTAACTCACAAGTTGCAAGTTGTAATATGTTAATATTAAAAACAAAAAACTCACTCACTCCATTAAATATAAACCATCTACTACAAATCAGTGATTCTTACCATTAAGGAGACTGCATACTCCTTTGCAAATCTGATGAAAGCTATGTATATAATTTCAGGGAATTCATGGATGCCTTGAAGCCTATATATGGGTCCCTAAGATCTAAAGAATCTCTGATTAGTGGGAAAAAATGGAGTCCAAAATTGACCCAAGAACATATGAAAACATAATATACGACTAAAAGAAGAACTGTAACATACAGTGGGGAAAAAAGATAAATTATTAATATAACATTTGCCATAAGTGGCCATTCACTGAGAGAAATTACAATAAACATATGACTGCTTTAAAGAGCTAAATGTAAAAATAAAAGTTATAAAATACTAACAAAATATAGAGAATGAACATAATCTTGGCTGGGGGAAGTCTTCTCAAGCGATGTAAGGCAACTACTTGCCTAAATTCATAGATTTGACTGCATAAAATTTTTAACTTCTGTATAAGCAAAATATACCATAAAATCAAGGGACAAATGACAGACCTGGAGAAAAACAGATACAAGACATAAGACAGATAAAAAGATTAATACTTCTAATATATTTTTAAAGCTCTAAAAATTGGTAAGATAAACTACTACCCAATAGACAAATGAAAATGAACAAGTAAGTGATGTTCAACCCAATTAGAAGTTGAGGAAATGTAAATCAATGCAACAACATACAATTTCACAGCTTCACAGAGTGGCAAAAATTAAAAGCTGACAGCATCCCATCCAGTGCTTGTATGTGTTGACACTGCAGATTATTGTAACCCTTGGGAAATAAATTGTTTGGAAAGTAACAGATTTTAAAATCTGTTAAATTATAAAATACATACATCTTTTGTTCCAGTAATCCCTTAATAGGAGAATTTATCCTACTGAAAACAGTACCAACAAATAAGGAGTTAAACTTACATAAGGATGTTTCTTGTAACATTGTTTATAATACCAAGAAAGAAAATGGTAAAAAAAATTTTTTTAAAGTGGTGGGGGGAGAGATAAACTGAATGTTCATTATTGGCATAATGGCTGGAGAATTTATGATTCATGTATACTATGGAATAGTATACAGCTATTAGAATGAGTAAGTCAAATTTATATTTATTGACCTGGAAAGATATTCTATGATATTAAATGAAAAAAGCAAGATGCAAAGTAACGTGTATACTGCCATCCAATATTCGTTGAAAAAAAAAAAGATAAAAGAAAACTCTATTATGTGACATTGGTTTTTAGGAATTCCTGTTTACATACTTAATGTCCCAAGTGCTCAATGAATACACCTAAGTTTTGAATACAACTATCGCTCTATTAGAGATCTCACCATCAAAATATTCTGAAACCAAGGTGCATACAAAGTATTATCAGAAAATGCAATCCTTTGAAATCTTCTATAACAGAAAAGATAAACAATGAAAACTTTTAAGAGCAAAATGTTTAACTTTTTCTTTTTTTTTAAGCCATAAATGCAAAGTTTAATAAATTTAACTACACTGTAAGTCAAAATTCTGTGTGACAGATGACACCACCAAAGTTTCTGAAAAGTGATAAATGTGTGTTTAAGTTTTTCTGATGCCAAAACAAAAATGCTTTCAATGTTGTGATTTTACCACTTCCAGAAAACCACCACAGAGTTTTTTTTTCCCCTGTAGCAGAAATAAGCTATCTATTTCGGTCCTTTCATTGGGTAATATAATTATGTTCATTACACGGGTATAAACAAGCAACAGACATTACATTAAACTAATTCCTTTGTGTCAGCAATTGAATTTTCTAAGAATGACATTCATTCTTAGCAATAAATGCAATTAAACATTGGTATTACAGTTTAAAAATTCTATTCAAACTGCTACATCTTAGTGTAATGTCAATATAAAGTCCCAAGCAGCCTGGTATAATTAAAGGGGAACTTGATTTGGAATCAGACATATCTGGGTTCCAGTCCTGGCTCTGCCACTTACTAGCTATGTGGTCAAGTTATATAACCTCTGAACCTGTTCCCGCATCTGTAAAAATGGCTTTCTATGGTGTTCTTGGAAGAGTAAATAAGAATATCAAATATGAAAGTGTCTAGTACAGAGTCTGATTGTCAAAATATGCCTCCTTCTGTGTTCCTTTCCTAAGGAAGATTACTAACTGACAACATCTGTTTTAGTAATGCCTGTTTCATATGACTTTTTTTTTAATCAAAAGACTGCTGATACGAGGTTATATATTTTATTTGCCATAATTTTGCATCTCCATTATTAGCTCCTTCTAGTGTTTTGTATCTGAGGCTCCTTTTCGAGAATTATTTAGTTCAATCCATATTTACTGTTTCTAATGGAATATGAAGGTTCCTTTCCTGTAAAAAATCATGAAAAAACACTACTACCTGTGGCTTTCTACATCCTCAGATAAATCTTTTTAAAATCATTAAGGTTGTACCTACAGAAAACACTTTCAAGCATTATGGAAAAAAAATGTTAGGCAACGAAGGAAAATTAAAATTTGAATTATCCCAACCCACTGTAATGTTTCTAAGAAATTCAAAGAGCAACACAACAAAGAATAAATACAAATTTTAATTTAATATAACTTTCAACTTTAAGAGGAGTCATTTTTTTCTCTGTAAAGCTGGATCATTAATCAGGCCACAATATGACCCTCAAAGCTGCTAAATAGATACAAACAAAAAGAGTACACTGGTCAACCTCCAATATTTAAAGTGAATATTTTTCCATCATACAAGACTCATATTAATAAAATCATAGTAAATAAAGTTGATATCTGTTCGAAACTGTACAGGGCAAGTTCTACCCTAGAGTTGAGGAGTGGAATTATTCCTAGCTCCTCTTCAAATTTATTTGCACTTCAGCTAGATTTATTTGATGCTCTTTAAAATGTCTCCAAGGCTTTTCGCAAAGTCTATCAAAACTGCAAATAGTCTGCTACTATTTGTAATATTTCAATTATTTTCTGATACATTTTTCCTAAATATTAATCATCACCCACAGCAGCATCTGTTACTTCTTAGTCTAAATTATAGTGCTGCTGGTATTTTATTATTTGCATTTTGAAAAGTATTTTAAATGATTTTGAGGTGAAAGTGTATGCATAAAAATACTTCACATTACTTTTCCACATTCAAATTACAGCCTCCTGAGCTGATTTTTTCAGTGCCATGTACGTTTTTAAATCAAAATGTACTGCTGGCATTCTTTTAATACTCCCTCCCCACCCCGAGCTCTTCCCAAATGCCGAAGTTCCCTACTAATCTGAAAGTACCTATTATCTGTGCATTCTTCGGGTCTTTCACATCACACTCCAACTTTTCGTACTTCAGACCTCTTCCGTAATTAAAGTAAGCACTGTTAACTCTTTAATGTACTTAACCTATGGTAAACTTTTTGCACTCTTCGTTTCATAAACTTAAATCTCACTAAAGCAATTCCCCTTCAACCTTTCCTCCTAAATTCACTACACCAACATTGCCGCGAAGCAACGTACACACACACCCCTATTCTTAAGCTCAAAATAATGGCAGTTTAGCGCCGCTAAAAAAGAATTTAAATGCTTGGATGCCTCGTTTCAGTACCTCACGGAAGCTTTTTAGTTGCTTTCCTGTCCTACCTGGGCACAGCCTATTTCTCCCGTCAGTTGTGCGGTCCCTTGCTGCCCCCAGCACAAGAGTGCAACTCACTACAGTGTATTTCTTTTACTCACCGTCATTCCAGCATCTCCCTCCATTTCTGCGCATCTATCCCTTCGCGAACCTCCCCATCCCCAAAAGATTCCGTAACCAGGTGCCCACATCTCAAATTAGAATACCCCTCGCCTGACACTGCCGAGGCTTTCCGTACGACTTCTAGGAGAACAAGCAAGCCTGAGCGTTTCTGTCTCCTCCAACAGTCAGTACCCGCTACCCAACGAGTTCGCTCTTATCTTGCTCTCTCCCCATGGAATGCCTACTTCAGGGTAACCCTTTGGCTCGGGGAAACCCAACCTTGCAACCTCTGCCCCGTGACCTCGCGAGCCCAGCATACCACCCAAGCTTAATTCACACCATTCTTGGAGCTTGTGTTCTCGATGCCCCCAGTCCCATCTCTCTTTGCAACCTCTTTCAGCCTCCTGCCGAGGAGCCAGATCTCAGGTTAGACAAACGCCCACTTGCTCGGGTAGCACTGCCTCCCTGGCCCGGCCGCTTCCACACACCACTCAGCCCAGAGTGGCACGGCTCCTCACCTAGCTTCGACCGGGACTCCTCCAGTTTCTGGATCTGGTTCTCCAAGAAGAGCATTGCCACTGCGAAGGCCACCACCGCCAGCAGCTGCAACTTGGGCGGCATCATAATCCTGAGGAGCCCCATGAAACCCGCTGCTCGGGATCAAGACATACCGCGGGGGGCGGGGATCGGGGCCCCGGAGGCAAGGGAGACGCCGGGAGGAGCCCACCGAGCCGGGAGAAAGGCAAGGAGAGCGCGACAGCGAGAGAAGCACCGCAGCGACCCCCCTTCTCGCCTCCCCAGTCCCCCGCCCCCAGGCGCCAGCACCAACGCCGCCGGTGTCCGCTTCTCCTCGGCCGACTCCACGGCCGCCCCTCCAAAAGCCCGCGCAGCAAACACAGCGCGAAGCGGCTGCCGGGCTCTCGCTTCCCTCTACCGCCTCAGTCCCCGAGCCCCGCGCCCGCCTGCCTGCCTGCCTCCCTCTCTTCCTTCCTTCCCTCCCTCCTTTGGTCGCGGCCGCGCGCTCCTCCGCCAACGTTGCGGCTGCGGCTGCGCCGCCCTCGGCCCCGCCCCCTGCCCATCCCCCTCGGCCACCACGCGCACGCATCCACGTACGCTGCTCAGCAACCAGAGGCTCCGCCCACGGCTCCCGTTCGCTTGTGCTTATTGGACCGAAGAACCCCAGCGCTTAGCTCTTGGCTCGTGTCACGGTTGGTTTCCTTTGCCTAAGGTGTCAACCAAAGCGGCATTCGATTGGGTAAACTTGGAGAAGGAGGCAGGCCGAAACTGGCGAAGGCGGGGCTTCTTGGCTGCTTGAGGAAATGTCGTGAATGAAAGGAAAGAGCCCGGGGCAGCACAGATTTGGGGAGTCTAGGAAAATGCCTGATATGGGTTATCGAAAGGACCCAGCGACTTCATATTTATATCAAATGTAAAGGTATTTGTTCACCTTTAAGCTTCCATATACCCTTAGTTAATACCCGTCTCTGCAGACTAAGAGACATGGTGGCAACGGCCTTTAGCAGCCTGTTTTGGATCAGGCTCTGGAGTAGACGCCCCGAGCACAGGGGTCCTCGGGGCAGCCGGAGACCTACGGAAGATGGCACGTATGGCGGTCGGGATGGATGGGTGGCTTTTGCCGGCTTTTGGGCTGCGGCTGCTGCTGGCGACTGTGCTTCAAATGGTGAGTGGAGGTCACCTCCGCTGTAGCCCCAGGGCGAGTGGGAGGGATTGCGCCGAGGAAGACAGAACATTCGGTCCCGTTTGGGAGCCACAGTTCAAAAGGGTGGGAGGATTGGGCTTCCTCAGCGACTGCTGCGGCCAGAGTGCGACGTGGCTTAATTCCTCGTTTGATACTTACCTTTCCCCGTCTCGGGTTTCTAGCGGTTTTTTCTCCTGACTTTAGACTATCTTGAGTACAATTTGTAAGACACACCGTGAACGAAAAAAAAAAGGCACTAAGTTTTGCACAGGAATGAAGATTGTTTTTAAATTGGCAGAAATGCAAGGAACTATCGTTCCTTATGGCAAGGCTCCCAAATCTTAAAGCCCTGAGGTCTTTGGTCCAGGGTACACTTCCTTTTTACTTTTTTCTGTCAGTTGTTTGTGGTCTCTGTACGTCACTTTTAGACAGCCTTTAATCTCTGTTCTGTGGAATTCACATGCTGCTGGGTACACTTCAGTGCCATTTGTGATTTTAAACGACATTGTTGCAATAAAAGGAGCTATTCCATACTAAAGCATAATTTATTTTTGAAATTGATTTTCTAAAATGATAGCCTTCATCTCGTTTAAAATCGGACGGTGTTTGACCAAGTTTTTTTTATTTCGTTTTTATCCATTAACAGAACAGATGCGTTCTTTATCTTTGAATGGGGAAAGGCTAAATTCTATTTATTTTCCTATTCACTCACAAACAACTTACTGTTTGTTAACTTCTCCTTAGAAGTTTTTAGTCCATGTTTATGTGAATAATAAAACCTTTTAATATACACTATGGTTGGAGTTTTTACAAGTGTCTTTTATCAGCCTAATTTTTCAGGAGTTCTCTGTATTGAGCCTGAGAAGTATTCTCCTAAAGACCTGGTTTAATTAATTTATCCAAGGTTTGGAGAAGTGAGGGTCTATACCGAAGGCCCCTACAAACATCTGGGCTTTTCTTTCATCAAGGAGTTTAAAGATCCTGCCTGTTTCCTTTTGTAACCTTACCTAAAAGGTGGATTCTTTACTTCTCTAATTAGCTTTACAGTACTCCATTATTCAGTCATTTGGTGCCTTAGAAATTACTGGAAGACCCCTTTCTAAACTTCATACTCAAGAATTTATTGTCTTAGGTAATTTGCATTCACCACCACGAAAAGATAAAAAAGAATAACATTTCAAGTTGCCTTCTTCTGATTTCACTCTCTTTAACTGTTTTATTATCTGTGGCTGTGTAACCACCCCCAAAGCTTAAAATAACGATTTCTTGTAATTCTGTGTGTCTGCTGAGCAGTTCCTGTGTTGATTTCCTCTGGCCTCATTTACACAGTTGAGCTGAGCCGGTAGGTCAGCTGAACTGAAGGGTCCAGGATGGCTTCATTCTTAGTGGTGCTGTCTGTCAGCTAGGTTCCCATCCATGTGACATCTCATTCTCCAATAGGCCAGACCAACTTCTTTTCGTGGCAGTCTCAGGGCAGCACTCCTACAGAGCAAAAGCTGCAATGCCTCCTAAAGCCTAGCCTCAGAAATCACATACATCACTTTCACATCACAATATTTGTCAAAGCAAGTCACAAGACCAGCCTGGATTTCAGGGATGGGGATATGGACTCCATCTCTGCATGAGAAGACTGCCATAGTCACATTGCAAAGAAGTGTACATACCAAGGCAGGAGGAATTTATGCCCATTAAACAGTCTACCAAAGTGACCATCCACAGAATTCAAGCCAGAAACTTGGGTCTCATCTTCGACTCCTACCTTTTCTTACATACCTCACATCCAGGTAATTACCAAGTCTTGTTGATTTTACTTCCTAAATGTCTCTCAGATTCATCCACTTACTATTAATCCCTCATTTAGGCCACCAACCTCTCTCTCCTTAGACATAACAGCCTCCTAGTTCGCCCTTTAATTATCAGAATCTAAGCAGTTGTTTCTGCCAGCTTCCCAATTGCCCAAGGCAGAAATTATTCGTTTTAAATTCTTTCCTTTCACTCTCTGACCCCAGTTAGTCATTAAACCCTTACAGATCTCCAAGCCAGTTCATTTAATTCTACCTCCACAAGTAGTACCTACATTCAGGCCCCGTCTCTGCTTGCCTGGGATTGCCACGACAGCTCCTGTAACTGCTCTCCTGATCTCATCCGCCCCCATTTCCTAGCGCAGTCTCCGCGGTGCGTCCAAGTCATCTTTCTCAAACTTAGGTCGGTCATTGTTGAAACTCCTCAATGGCTCTCCGTTGCTTTAAAGGTGAAGTCTATCTTCAGTGTGCCTTAACAGGGCCTCTTTGACCTAATACTTACTTGTTTGTCTCTCCAGGCTTAATTCCCAGCATTTACCTCTACTGGGAGAGCAAAATGGTAGAGGTGGAAAGTTGGGGTCATTTTAGTACCTCTCACATACCATGTTTTCTCTCACCAGACCTAAAGTCAGGTGTTTAGATAAAAATGCAAGGCTTAACTTACATCCCGTTTCCAGATTTGCAAAGTCTGATATACCCTCTCCCTTACATCTTCTGTCGTCATACATTATGCTGTATTACAGATTCACAACTGCACCAAAGCTCTGTGTGTGGTTTGTATCCCTCCATTCCCATGCCGAGTGTAGCCAAAGAGAATACAGGGGCCACGTTTCTTTTATATATCTTTTTATTGTGCCTCACGTGTACATTTAAATCCCTCAGATGTTTGAAAGGCCTTCTAGTTCATTAGTGTTTGTTCCTTGCTATCAAAGTCATTTAGATATCTGTAGTGGGTTATGTAGAACAGTGATGAACCCCACCCACTCCAACAAACACATAATGACTGAAAATATTTAGAAAGGGAGGTCTGAGCAATTCACCTTTTTGTTGAACTGTTTTAATTTCTCTAAAGCTTACTCCTGTCTCTTTCTTCTGTAATGACTAGTGTTTTTAAGAAAAGAAGGCAATAAAATCTTGAAAATGAAAAGAGAAGTACAGAGGACTGTTGGAAAACTCTTAAGAAATTAGAAAAACTGCATTTCACAGTTAGCCTGAGGGGGAAGAAAGGCCAGGTGGAATAAGTAGCTGGCAGTAATAAAAATAAGCCAAAGCTTTGGAACCTGACAAATGAATAAAAAGGGAATGAAGGAAGACTTTCTTGGTGCCCTGAGGTTGAGCTACTGGTATCGGCAGAAGACTTAGCTCCTACTTTGTTAATTCACACCTCTGAGTCCTCAGACTAGACAGGCTGAGCTTTTATTACTGTCTGTGCCTCTGAATAGCTCTAATTAAAGTTAGTACCAACACATAGTTATCAATATTCCAATGAGGTGACAACGGGGAGGATATAAAATGATTTACTTGAAAATACATTCTGAGTATGCTTAAGCATTAGAAAAAACTATTTTCGTATAGCCTAAGGGAGCTGTTTTCTAGAGTGTCCCAGAACTAAGTGATACTCAATTCTTCATTCAGCTCATACATATTACTTCTTTCAGAAAGACACTGTAGGGATTTCCCTGGTGGCGCAGTGGTTAAGAATCCACCTGCCAATGCAGGGGACACGGGTTCAATCCCTGGTCCGGGAAGATGCCACATGCCACGGAGCAACTAAGCCCGTGCGCCACAACTCCTGAGCCTGCACTCTAGAGCCCGCAAGCCACAACTACTGAAGCCCATGCGCCTAGAGCCCATGCTCCACAACAAGAGAGGCGACCGCAATGAGAATCCCACGCACTGCGACGAAGAGTAGCCCCCACTCACCGCAACTAGAGAAAGCCCGCGTGTAGCAACGAAGACTCAATGCAGCCAAAAATAAATTAATTAATTTAAAAAGAAAGGCACTGTACTGGAAGCAGTATAAAATGATTTTATGTATTATTGATTCTGAGACACCACACCCCATCCCCTACGCCTACCCCCTTTTCTTCACAAGTTAACATCTGGATTGGTCTTATTTCAATGGGTGGCACAAGTGTCAGCATTTTTGTTATTTTTAATGGTACATACAATAATGGTGCATCATGGATTCTGTGAAAGGTGGTAGTTAATAACAGTGGTTAAGGGTTTTGAGGGCAGGCCAGGATTAGAATCTTGATGCTGCCATCTAATGTCCGTTGTATTGTCTTAAGATAGATTACCTCAACTGTCCTAAGCCTCTGTTTCCTTCTCTATAAAATGAGGATAATACCCCTATCATAGGGGGATAAGATTAAATAGAATAATGATGTAAAGTGTTTAACAAAGTATCTGGTGCTTTGTAAGAGCTTGCCATAAAGGCTGTGTTTCTGGTATTTGTTTTCATGGGGTTCGTCTGTAAACCCATGTATTTTGTCTCAGATTTAAAATCCATTCAGAATTATTACATGAGAAACCTATGAGTTTTCTGAGTAAAGACCGGTTAAGAGACAGCTAATCATGTGAATGTATAAGTGTAATAAAATGTATAGCTATACCAGGCTTTTGCCTGAAAAGGTGATGTTACATTATAGTTATTACAGCTTCCAAGCCAACAACCCTTATGTTTATAAAGAACTCAGTAATATCAGAAAAATAAATCAGTGACTAATGCAAAGGAGTCTCTTAGCCTGTCAATCCTACTTTGAATTGGAGAAGTCATAAACTGTTAAGTGGTTATCCCAATCAGGGTTATCGCACCCAGTCCTTAAAATCTATGTCTTTCTTAGAAGGGTGGCTAATTATTTTAAAATTTAGGAGAATTTCCTGGCGGTCTAGTGGTTAGGACTCCAGGCTTTCACTGGTGAGGGCGCGGGTGCAGTCCCTGGTCGGGTAACTAAGATCCCACAAGCCACATAGTGTGGCCAAAAATAATAATAAAACAACAATAAAATTTAATATTTGGCCTTACTGTGCACATTTAAATGCTGTTCATTACTTTTTGGTAATAAAAAGGTGGGTGGGCATAATTTATAATTTTGAACTCTTCTATATTATTTAGAATTTGGTACTTACCTATGAAGTGCTTAAAAATATGTTCTGATGTTCTTAGATTCAAAGCCTTAAGTCTGCAAAACCAATGATATAAGAGAAAAAAGTAGCTCACTCATGGAACTCAAGATACATTCTAGGGCTTCCCTGGTGGCGCAGTGGATAAGAATCCGCCTGCCAATGCAGGGGACACGGGTTCGATCCCTGGTCCTGGGAAGATCCTACATGCTGCGGAGCAACTAAGCCCGTGCGCCACAACTACTGAGCCTGCGCTCTAGAGCCCGTGAGCCACAACTACTGAGCCTGCGTGCCTAGAGCCCGTGCTCCGCAACATGAGAAGCCACGACAATGAGAAGCCTGCGCACCGCAACGAAGAGTAGCCCCCGCTCACTGCAGCTAGAGAAAGCCGGTGCACAGCAACGAAGACCCAACACAGCCAAAAATTAAAAAAACAAATAAATAAATAAATTTATTTTAAAAAATTTAAAAGATACATTATATCTCCCCTACTCTTATCTCTATCCCATGTCTAATATAATGACTTAAAAATAAGTCGTGTTTTGTAGTTTTTAAGTGTGCTTTCACAGTGGAAGGTGGGAATAATTCTAAAATTTATTAAGTACTCACTGTGTACTGGGCAGGATACAAGATGCTTTCTGTACTTTTTCTCCTTTAATTCCCAAAACTTTGTGAAGTAAGTGGTAATTATTCGTATTCAGAAATTAAGAAGTAAGGTTGCTCTGTGCTGATATTTGAATCAAGTTGTCATCAGACTCAAATACATGTTTTGCATGTTCATGCTACCTGTCAGTAGGTGCTCAGTAAATGCCAGAATAAAACCAAGTATTATGATCCCATGATTATTCATTTGAGATTCTTGTTTTATAAAACATGCTTTGGTAACAATTTATGTTTGTTAAGCAGTTCACAGTTTCAAAGTTATTTCATTTTTATCACCTGTTTTAGTTACCATGGCTACAAAACAAATCACCCTAAAATTTAGTGGTGTAAAACCATTGTTTATTTTGCTTTCAAATTTCTATGGGTCAGCAATTCAGACAGGGCACAGCAGGATGGCTGTGTGTTCCATGGTGTCTCAGACCTCCGCCTGAGACTGAAAGACTAAAATGTGAAGGCTTTTTACTCACATGTCTAGTAGTTGATGCTGGTTGTCAGCTGGAGGCCTCAGGTGCTCTCTACATGGGCCTCTCTCTACATTCTCTCTGTAGTTTAGGCTGCCTTATAGCACGGTGGCTAAATTCCGACGTCAAGTATTATAGAGAGACAGATAACAGCACCTGCAGGCACTAGGCAAGCAGAGATTGTTTCCTTTTTTATGACCTACCCTCAGAAATCATGTAGTATCACTTCCTTGACACTCTGTTGGTCAGAACAGTTACAAGCCCCTGCCCAGGTTGAAGGGGAGGGAACATAGACTCCCACTCCTCAGTGGAGGACTGCCAGTCACACGGGGGATGATGTGTATATATTGATGTGGCTGTCTTTGGAAAAATAGAAATTAACCTGTGAAATTGATTAAGCAGATCACTTTACTAGTAAATAATTACTCAAAGTGCTAGTATAGTAGCAAGAGTCTTAAGTCCCTCCCACTAGACTGGGATACTTGATCTATTTTGATATATTATGATATACAGTCCACATTATTACTGAGATAAGGTAAAAGATATATGTATATGGTATCAAATTAGGATGTTGACTTACTGTTAGGTCAGTGGGATGATCAGCATTTTAGAAGAGTATGCCAGCAGTACTTAAAGTTTTTCACGTTGGGATATGCCATTGGGTTTTAATCTGCATGATTAGTCAGCTGGTGGGCCAAATCCAGCAAGCCTTGTTTTTGTAAATAAAGTGTTATTGGAACACAGACACCCATTCATTTATTATTGTCTGTGACTGCTTTTGTGCTGCAGTAGCTGAGTTGAGTAGTTCCAACAGAAACTATATAGCCACCCAAGCCTGACATAATTACTACGGGGCCCTTTACATAAAATTTGCAGACCCTTGGTCTAGAAGATCAACCAGTCACAGTCAAACCATCTGAAATTCCCCCTACTTGAGGCTGTGGTTTTGACCAATTCATTTGCTTAACACACAGGAGAATTAGCACAAGTGCTGGAAATACAGAGAAATAACTTAATGCTTGCCCTTGAAAGAGTTCACAGTATTACCGGGGAATCAGACAATCCTAGATTTACATAGTACAGTGTCATGAGTGGTGCTGCTTTACAGCTGTACATAAATTTCGTTCTCAGAAAAGACAATGGCTAAATACTGGGATCTGATTTTTTTCAGAGAAGTCTTCCTAAGAAGACTGATATACCACTTGGGTTCTCAGAAATAAGTAGAATTTAACAAGGTGGAAAAGTGTAAAAGAGCCTTAGAGTAGAAAAGTATGAGCAAATGTACATTTGAGTAGGGGTTTTATATTCTCAGATACTAAAGGAATTCATTATAGCTGAAAAGTAGAATGGGATTGGAGACGTAATGAGAGATAGGACTAGCTGACCATTTAATCCACTGAGGCAGGAAAAGATTTGAGAGCTCTTTAAGAGACAGAATTGTCAAAACTTGTTTTTTAACAAACAAGTTGATTGATTGTAAGAATGGTGAAGAGTGTGGAGTCTAGGATGAACTGACCGGGGCAACTAGGTGGTCAGGGAAAATGGTGTCATTTTGCCAAGATACTGAATACATTGGAAGGAATAGATTTAAGGAGAAAAGATGTTTCACTGTTGGAGAGTTTGAATTTGCAGTGCCTGTACAACATCTAAATGAGATCTCAGGTAGGCTGTTGGCTTTGGAAACTTGACACTTAAAAAGACTTGGGAGTTTTCAATAAATGAGTATTTGAAGCCATGGAAAAGATGCAGTTCTCTATAGAAAGTATGCAAAGCAAAGAGAGAGCCAAGAATAGAAATGGGAAACAACAGCATTTAAGAGATGCATAGCAGAAGAAGGAGAGGGAAAGCTATGGAAGAAGCAGCTGGAGCAGAAAAGTTTTGAATGCCATTGCATTTAGTGATTTTTGGCAAGTTTAGCTGAGTGGTGTGGTGGGATCAGAAACCAGACTGTAGTAACAATTCAGAAATAACAATGTGGGGAGAGCAGTTAGAACTATGGGTCTTGGGTACACTGAAGATATAAGTTATCAATGAAATTAAATCCCTGTGGATATGGCAGAAGACAGAAGTTAAAGCAGAGGTACAGTGATTGACCTTAGACAGATGTAGGTATACCACACTCACTGAGACATGAGAGAAGAATGGATAAAGGAAGAGAATAGTTTTGGAAACCTGCTTTTGCCAGTCATTCTGTTTGGTTACTTTACATAAGTCATTTCATTTAATCTTTACTGCAGTCTATTTTATGTGGGAAGTTTCTTGCTTTATCAGTGAGGAAATTAAAACTCAGGGAGGTTATCTTGCCCAGGGTCACACATCTTGTAAGTGGTGGAACTGGCACCTAAACCCCAAAGTTTTATTTTTGATGTGCTCCCGCTCTCCCCCACTTCATCCCTTTCTGTACCCTTCCCCTGCTAGATGTGAATGAAGATGAGTTTGTAGGGTGTAGTAGGGACCTAGAAGTTAATGTTACTTCATACATCATATGAACAGGTGCTAAGGTCTTAAAATGAAATGGAAATTCATTTTTCTTCAAAAAATATGTAATATATATATCATAAAGAAATAATATATGATCTTTTTTGTTAATCCATGTTTTAGCCAAGCTGCAATATGACAAATTTTTAAGAAAAAAATTTGTTGGGAATGTGGGAAGAACCAAAGACTCATATAAAGTTATAAAGTATAAAAATAATTAAGAATTTGTCTCCAAATGAAGCATTTCACTAACTGTCTTTAGTGTGTTAGATTTTGACAACCCTAGTTTCTCCTTTTTTGGAAGCTTTGTACTGTAAACATGAAGTTAAGGGGGTTTTTTTCCTCATTTTTTGTTTTCAGGTCTCTGCATTCGGGGCAGAGTTTTCATCAGAGTCTTGCAGAGAGTTAGGCTTCTCCAGCAACTTGCTCTGCAGCTCCTGTGATCTACTTGGACAGTTCAGCCTTCTTCAGCTGGATCCTGACTGTAGAGGATGCTGTCAGGAAGAAGCACAATTTGAAACCAAAAAGGTATTGTTTGCTAGTAACTCTCTTCCATTATGTGGTTTAGTTGAGATAAGGTAAAATGTTAAATTGCTTAATCAACTTAAATATAAAGAAGTCTTTAGCTTTTACATTTTGTAGTTTTAGAAACTCAACTGATTTCTTGCAGACCCATTAGATCAATCAAAGCAAATAGAGAGGAAAAGTATGGTTACAGATTGATATACCATCCTACCATGGTTGTCCAGCAGAAGGGAAGCAGAATTACTATAGCATGCCTAGATTGTAAATCTATCCGGTCTTCCTAACTTCTGGCCACATAAAGCCAAATAATAATTAATTAGATGCTTTTATTCATTTGTAATAAGAACCCAGTCTTATAATGAAATTTGAGATGAAAGTAAAGCACCTATTACCCTGCACATAATTGTCAACGATAAATTATAACTTTTAATCTGGTTAACAAAGAATATGATCTGTTACAATTTGCACATCTATAACTAATGTTTCCTGATACCTAATCTCACCTTTAACACCTGAAAACAGCCAAGAATAGGTAGTTCTAACAATCCAATAAAATCTGCTACTGTTTTACCCACTGTTCAAATTAATAGTAAACTTGCTCAATTTTTAAATCTTTTCATTAAACCCTTAGACTTCTTTAATTTATAAAGTAGACTGAAAAGGTCATTTATATCATCCAAATAAAGCTGAATTAATGAGGTCCCTGTGTTTGAGAAAAAGAAAATATTAGCATCTCTCTGCTTTGTTTTCTTTTAATATTCTCTTTCAGTTGTACTTACTGAATCCTGTTTGAGGCATTATGGTTTGTAAAGCTTTCAAACAGTAATTGTATCTTATTATTAGGTAGTAAAGGTTTACTTCTAACACTGAATACAGTTTTCTAGTTCTGTAAGAAAAACAAGCCGACAAGCTTTCACCATGTTAGTGTTCAACCAGAATTTACACTTGATTTCTCAGTTGTAAACCTGAAATTCCTGTGTCCCACAAATGGCTTCCAAGTCTTCCATGTTTTTCATTTTCTTGGTTCACATATACCAATGATATATTTTAATGTTTAGAAGATTTCCATACATATAAGTTAGTCTTTATTGCAAGTAAATAAAATCTAAACAAGTTTTTAAAACTTGATTTTAAATAGATTTAAGACCTAGGACCTAACTAGTTTAGTAGGACCCTTCCCTCTTGTTTCTTGTTTTGTTTTATCAATGACGTATTCACATGGGACAAATCGCTGAAGTGTGATTCATCCTCTCATCTTTAAGCTATTATTCTATGGTCTGTACAACTACTCAGCTAACAATGATTATTTGTGAGACACCAAACTTACAAGGATTGAATAACAAGGGGTGTTTTATAATAAATAATCTTTATCACACACCCGCTTTGTAATTAAGGGTAAGTTGAGAAAGTCTACCCTTTGACTGATATCAAATGTGCCTAAACTGTAAACCAAGTGCATATAAAAGCTTTTACTAATTGCCCCTTTAGTAATTCTTTATAATATTACCAGTTTTATGGTATAATTTTTTTGTTTTTTTGCCATGCCGTGTAGCGTGAGGGATCTTAGTTCCCCAACCAGGGATGGAACCCGAGCCCCCTGCAGTGGAAACACGGAGTCTTAACCAGTGGACCGCCAGGGAAGTCCCTGTGGTATAATTTTAGTGGAACCAAACTTCAGTCACACACTTCGCAAATTCATTGTATTCCTGTTCAGTTTTCATTATTAACTGAGCTATGTGTTGCTTCTTCAGCAATAATAGTAGGCAAGTAGTCCACCATTTAATATATGCCTAACTAATTACAAACTGAAATGATTATTATATCTAAGTGCAAGTGAGCCTGTATCCTAATATACCTTTTATACTGTACCCATTGTTTTTTTCTTAAGTCCTTGCCCGTAATCTGTAAGATGTACTTCTCATTAAGCATTTGCTAGCACAGTGTTGTACAAAATAAATGAATGGGTTTTTTTAATAAGCCTAGTGGAACTAGAACACTTAAAATAGTACTGAAAATATAAAAGTAAGGCATGTCGGGCAAAAGCCTCCATTTAGATGCAAAATGCATTCAAGTATAGAAGTGGTACTTGATTTAATCTGTACAGTATTGCTCTCTGGATTATTGGTACATAATTGTAGGTAACAATATATATAATAGTTTTTCTGTCTCATTCAACTCTGGCTTAAGGCTTAATTTTGAAATTATAGTTTAATTTAGTCCTACTTTAATAAAAGTAAAAATATGCGTTATGTAGACTAGTGCCTTACATCAAAAATATTAAAAATACTTAAACATGGTCGTGTGTGTGTGTAAATCATTGGGAATATAAATTCTTTAGAAGAGAAAAATTGTAGTTTATATGCAGGAATGTTTTGGTAATTTATAATAAAGAAATGTTACCTGAATACTCATTTTAGTTCTTGCTTAGTTGCATGCTTTATAGGTCTGTCCAGGGATGAGGCTAATCATTTTTCGAATGTTTACTCATTCAACAGGCTGAATTTAGCCTTTGATAGGCAGAAGCATAAAATTTGCTGTTAAAAAAAAAAAAACCCTTATTCATAATAAATGCAGAAAATGTCTTCAAAATCCCTTATTCTGCAAATAGATATTCCTTTATTCTTATTTGGTCTTATTTCTCTCCCCCCACCCCCCATTTTGATCATAAAGGACCTAAGTAAGCATCACAAATACTATCTAGAAGGAGATTTTTTTGTATGCTATTTTACTACTGTTTTAACTAGTTTTGCTCATAAATACATACCTAGGTACAGTTTACAAACATTAGTAAGGATGTTGACTGGATTATGAGGAGCGTACTAATTTGTAGCTTGAAGTAAAAAAAGGTAAACTAATGAAAGAAAAAATATTTAATTCTTGGTGCTATTAATATTTACGAAGTAGGATAAGTGACTTCAGCTTTTTATATATAGAATCTTAAGATGGAATGGAGGGACCATTCTTCTTTTCACCACTGACTGACTTTTTCCTTGTGGTGGGAAAACATAGTATTGATAACAGCCAGTTCCTGAGTCTTCTATCTTATAGCTTTTCCCACCAGAAAAGGACTAATTCTTCCCTATTTACAATTTTGAAGTATTTTAGACAAGGATTGTTACTAGCTCAAGTTGGGTCACTAACCAGTTATTAGCTAGGATTATGGAATAATGTAAGAACATTTAGCTGCCACACTAGCTATGTGGAAAGTTGCACTAGTGAGCAGGTGGATGAAGCAGCTCTTAGGTAAAGAACAGGCTATTTTTTTTTTCCTCAATTACTAGAGTAAATCACTTCTCCTTGAGCCATTTTAAAGATTTAGCTCAAGTGTCCCCTATTCTGGGAAGTCTTCCCCAATTTCTCCTCCTTACCCACTACCCTTGGCCCTTCCAAGTTATGTTAGCTACACCTCTGTATTCCCAAAGCACTTGAGGATACCCTTGATTTGCACTTACCGCCACTATATTGTATCTGTTGTTTGGCTTTTTTTCTCTCCCAATGTTTTATGCTCTTTGAAGTCTGGAACTATGTTTTATGTTTCTGAATCCCCAGCCTTTAGCTTACAGTATTTCATAAGTTTTTGTCCTTGAATAAGGCTGTTTTTACTAAGAACAAGTTTAAAAAGGTCATTTTTTTAAAAAATTATGTTGAAAATATACTTGATCTTTGTAGATGCTTGTTAAATACCTTTTTCATGTATTTCATTTATATATCCTAAATATAAAAAATAAGAAAGTTTGTCTTCATGATGTCAGTCATCTATTAGTAACATTAATTGTTCATCTAACTATAAATATAGAATTTTCATTTCTGTATTTTATTTATAAGGATACCATAAGCTTCCCATATCTATCTAAAATAACAGATGTTAATTATTTAGCACAAATTTTTAGTGTTCCCAGTCTGATCACAAACATTAATAGATACTTTTTCAAGGAGTACATGACCATCCAGTTAAAAGAGTTTCCTGGGATTTTCCTGTGAGAACAAACAATCAAATCATTTTGATTCTGTTAAGAATTTTTTAACTTCTATTTTCTAAGGGTTATAAGATTAAATGTAGTATTTCAATAAATGGGTTATTTTTCTCATATTTTTATAATCTTCCCAGTTCTGTGAATTTGAACTTGATGTTGTCAGCTAGGTGCTTTTTTTTCTGTCTCATTTAAGTTTTCATATCTTAATGATTTCAGCTTCTTCCAGACATTGTTACTGTAGAACTTTTGTATTTCTCCTTAGTTATATGCCCCTATTTCCTTAGCTAGTACCTGTTCTTTTTAAGATCTTGTAGTCCCAATGCTTTTTTCTTCTTTCAGATTATTTTTACTTAGTTGGTTTTTAGTACTTTCTATCCTTTTGCGTTCACACCTACTTTATCTCTGAACTACTATTCTGAAAGTTTGGGTAGTTACCGAACCAGAGTACCTTTTGGGAGAAAAGAATCCAGTTGGCCGAATTACTCATATATATGAACCAATAAGCAACTTATTTCAACTTAATTTGCTGTTCATTCAGTCTTGATTGTATTGGGGGGTGGGGGGGGGAGTTTAGAGTAGTGCTTAAGAGCACAGGCTCTGAAACCAAACTACCTAGGTTCAGATCCCCTGCTACTCAAGCTGGTAACTTGGACTAATTACTTATCACTCTGTGCCTGTTTCCTCATTTATAAATTGGGGGTAGTAATAGTTCCTATCTCCTAAGGTGGTTTGAGGATTAAATAAGTTAATATACATACACTGCTTAAAATAGTGCCTGGCATATAATAATTACCAGGTAAGTACTTGGGGCTGGTGGTGATGACAATAGTAGTAGTAGTATCTGATTTGCTGATGAAGAAAAAACAAGAAAGAAACAGCAAATTAGGAGAACTCAGAGGATAGCGTAATAATTATTGCTATTGGAAAAATAGGGTAAAAGAAAATAGATAAGAGATATAACATGAACTATTAGATTTGCCAGTAATAAAAATTTGGAACAAAATTTTCTGTTATTCCACTTTCAAGCTCTTGGATCAGTTGAATCAAGAAGAAATACCTTATGATAAAATAATTAGTAGTATGAAAACTTTGACCATTTGTAATTACTTGCTTATGTGCAGCAAAATACAAAAGTAAATTATGTCAAACATAACCCTAGATTTCAACTTTTTGAGTCCTTGGTTGACACATTTTTAATAAGGAAAATACTGTAAATTTGTACTTTAAAAATGTGTAGCATTTTGATCATTTTAAAATGCCATATGGAAGATTGCATTTGAAGAGAAAAGGTTTTGCTACTAAAAAGTATTCAAAACCATTGATAAAGTGGAGCTCAATTTTTAATATAATACTTAGTAACAGATATCAAAGGTTTAAGAAAATTTCGAAGAGAAAAACTTAGAAGTGAATTTTTTTTTTAGACTCTACAGATTGAGATTTCTTTTATTTGAATTTTGGAACATCTTGGTCTTATTCACAGAATATCAGTAGAAACCTAGGCTGCAGATCACCAAATTATACCATTACTGGTTCTGTAAAATACCTCAACAGTTCAGGTATTTGATAGAAGGATTTTATTTCCCTGAAAAATATTCAGTTTTGTTGTAATAATTACATTGGCTCAGCTTTAAGTGTTTTTTTACCTTGGTTATGTATTAAGTGGTTTACCTATGTTATCTATTTAATCCTCACAACAGCTCTATAAGGTAAATACTATTACCCCTATTTAACAGAAGAGGAAACTAGGGTGTAATCTGCCCAACGTTACCCAGCAAACTGGTTCCAGAACCTGGCTTCATCTCAAGTCTCTCTGACTCCAGAGCCCCAAGTTTTTAAACATCGACACTGTTTTGCCTCTCATCTTGAAAATGTTAATAGTAATACCTACTTCACAGAGTTACTGTAGAAAAATAAATGAGTTAAATGTAAAACACCAGACAGGCTTTCTGAAGGTCTGCCCCTTTTGCATTTATAGTTAACAAATTTAATAACACAGTCCCATTACTAGTTTCTGTTTAAAATTACCAAATCTTTACTCCTCAGTTTACCACAGACTTTAATGGCTTCCATTACTTGGTGTTTTTGAAGAATATATTAATGAATTTGGCTTTATTGAAGGCCCAACCAAACATTTTAAGTAAGTCACATAATTGTTCTTATTTGTGATAAAAGAGCATTGAAACATTTTGTTATTTTCAATTTACATGGAAATTCTGTAGCCAGCTTTAGAGTAATTTAAGTCAGCTTAAACAGCATTATGCAAAACAGTGTCAAATTTTAAGCTTTAGCCTATCAAAAGCAGAATGCTACTGGTGTGTAAAACATAGAAGGATGAAATGGAGGTTAAGCTAACTGTGCATGAAATTGTAGTCGCTAAAGAAATTTCACAGTTGCTTAAAATAGCTTCAGTTTTGTAGTGTCGGTAACATCAAATACATGAATTGATTTCTTCAAAGGAAACAAATTTAATTCAACAGATTATTCTAATTATAATATAAAAACATTGTCCAGAAAGAAGCTTTAAAAAAAACCAAATCTGAATAATGTTTGGCAACAGTTCAAATTCAGTGTGAGAATCACTAAGTAAGACTTCTCAGGAGCAACAGTAGTAAATAATGACATAAATATTTACTTAATAATAATAGCTACTAACATTCATTAAGTTCTTATAATATGAAGGTGCTGTTCCAAGACTTTACATGAATTAACTTGTATAATCCTCACAGCAACTCGATGAGGTAACTACCATTATAATCTCCATTTCATAGCTGAGTCTGGGGCATGGAGATCTTGCCTAAAGTCATACAGCTAACAAGTAGCAATAAACATATGTGTCATATATTTGTGTAACAAAAGTTTTAAAGTTTATTTTGTGCAGTTATTCAGTGGACTGAAAATATTATTTAAATTTATTTTTTATATTTTCTAGATGTGGCATTTCTCTGCCTTTAATATGAAAACTAAATATAGTCAGTTTTTTTAGGTATTTACACATCAGGATCAGCTTCTATCTAAGCATGTTAAAACATTCTGTCACCTTTGCAGATTGTAATATTTAAAAGGGAAATAAATCCTTAAAGTAATTCATAATCTATCTCCAGGCTGTCTTACAACTGCATTTCCTAGACATACCTACCTCAGAGTCAAAATAAACTTTCTGTTTATATATTGAATATTACTTCTTACTATAGGCTCTGAGAATGCCAAAATAAGACAATAGTCACTGTCCTGGAGGAGATGAAGAAATAGACATGGAAATTGGACTACTAGAATGCAGTTGGCAGGATATTCTGTTGGGCTAAAGCATAATATCCAATGTTATAGCTGCTAAAAAAATTAGAAATAAAATAAAAGTTGTAAGGAGGAAGGAATCAATAAATCTCTTAAAGTTGGCATAATCATGAACTATAGATAGAACCATATTAATCACTATGGAAGTGACCAGTAGAACTAAAAACAGTTTAAAAGTTATTGAATGAGATAGGAGGCAAAGGAAAATTTTTACTTCTTCTTTTATACCCTTCTGTACTGTTTCCTTTTATTATTTTTCCAGATGCATTGATTTCTTTCAAGGATTCAGTGAGATGTGTGCTGTAAACAAAATATGTGGTATGAAAGCACGTAAAATGAAGGGTATAACCATTTGACAGGCCAGGTAAATATTACCACTTGCTTATGTAGAAGTTGATGCTTATAATAAGTTGGAAAATAATTAGGAGAAGGTCGTCTCCGGCGAAGGAAAAGTAAATGCAAAGATACAGGGTCATCATGAGAGAGATGGCTGTCTAAAATAAATCAGGGGCTTCCCTGGTGGCGCAGTGGTTGAGAATCTGCCTGCCAGTGCAGGGGACACAGGTTCAAGCCCTGGTCTGGGAAGATCCCACATGCTGCGGAGCAACTAGGCCCGTGAGCCACAACTACTGAGCCTGCGCGTCTGGAGACTGTGCTCCGCAAGAAGGGAGGCCACGATAGTGAAAGGCCCGCGCACCGCGATGAAGAGTGGCCCCCACTTGCCGCAACTAGAGAAAGCCCTTGCACAGAAACGAAGACCCAACACAGCCAAAAATAAATAAATAAATAAAGTTAAAAAAAAAAAACATTTAAAAAAATAAAATAAAATAAATCAGATAGCTTATTATGAGGACAGATAACGATAGGTAAGTAAGTAGGGCCAGTGTGCCTTGATAAGAAGTTTGGACTCTATCCTATAGTCAGGGGACAAAATATAAGGATTATAAATGGTGAATTGACATCAGATTTGTATTTTAATAACTTTTGTTGGTGTTGTGAATGATAGTTGACAGGGCAGAGGGGAATACTGTTGCCAGAAAAAGAACTTAGATTGCCAGTTTCCAGAGGCAAGATACAGGGGCTTAAGCTAACACACTGGTAGTAAACATGGAGAAGGGACAGATCTGAAATAGATTTAGGCAACAAAACTCACAGGATTTATTGACTGACTGGATTGGAATGGGAAAGGGATGAGTGAGGATGCTTTCCAGTGTTCTTATTTGAGAAACTGCTAACCCCAACATAAGTCTACAAAGGACTGCCATCTAACTACAAGGTAGCCCCTTAAGGCGATGGTGGTGGATGGGAAAAGGGACAGCAACAGAGGATAATTTTTAATATAGCATACAACCCTTAGCTCCAAACTGCCTTTTCAGTTTTCTTTTTGAAGAAATAAGTGTTAAGTTTTAATTTAGCAGCCCATGAATTTTATCTGGGTACCATAGTCAATTCTAAAATAGATAGTATACTTGTCAAAGAGTGCACAAAAAATAAAAATGTGTGGAATGACCGAGTTTCTTTTGTTCTAATTTCATATTGTTGCTCTTAATTTTTGTGTACTGTTTAACTTTTGGATGATTATGGCTTTTTTTTGTATTTCTTCTTAAAGTTAAAATATATTAGGTGATTAATTTTAATAGAATAAAATCATTTGAGCCAACTCTTGTTTTTTATTTCAGATATTTGTAACCTTTCTTAAAGATAATAGTAATTGCCCCTTTTTTTATGACAAACAGTGTTCAGTATTGGAGTGGTAGTGGGAACACTAACACAAAGAATTGAATTCTCTTTTGAAAAGCAGGTTTTCCTGCCATATATGACACTTTCATGTTCATTTTTTGAGTCTGTTGAACGGTTGGATATTGAACTGTATTTTAACAGGATCTCAGTTTTTCAAGTTAACAGGGATATACGTTATAATTTTCAAACATTTAGGAGCAAAAATACATTGAATTTTTTTAACGTTTTCTTTACTTACACATGTTACCAAGGGGCTAATTGGTTTTATTTTAAAAACTGCTTACTAAGATAGTCAAACTTAGGGTCATTTTTACCATTCTTTGGATATTTTGGCCTCAGGAAATATAGTGGCATTGTGTCAAGTTATTTCTTTATATTGTGTGATATACCCTAGGTATTAGTAGGATTGAATACATTGTTCCCAAATGATACCCTGAATTATTCATACTTGTAGCTGAAGTATGTATAGGAATGTGTGTGTGTCTGTATCTGTGGGTGTATTTGTTTCCAGGTGAAAGTCTAATAGTTACAGTCTTAACCTCTTGCTGATGAAATTCTCTTTGTTTTAGGTATATATACAAATTCTACTTCTTATCACAGTATTGAAAGGAGCCTCGTTCGTTTTTTTCCTCAAATTTCATAGTTGAAATGGTCTAATTTAGATTGTGGTGATGTCAGAGAAACATTTTTATTTTATTTTTGTACATTTTCATTGAGCTTTTTAGTGGAACAGTAATTGTATCTTTATGGAAAGATCCCCCCAGTGTACTCCTACCTTCTTTAGAGCCTAATTTAAATTAACGTAGATGTTACCTTGCTTGTTTCTAGTTTTCTCAATCTCAAGTCAGACACGAGATTCAAAGAATAGCAGTTTAATAGTGTAGTAGAATAAGTTTTAAACTTAGGGACCTTCCTTGGGCACAGTCGTTGTTTTATATTTTTTCAGAGTTTGGTAGAAGGTACCTAAAAATGAATAGTTTAATCTCAGGGGTATAATATTAGAGCATTATATACCAGCTTGGTTTGCTAAAATTGTAAAACCCAACTTATTTCCCTATTCCTCCGTATTCATTCATCCTTCCTATGCAAGAATGCCATCAGTCAGTGTGTGTATGAAAATGTTAATAAATACATTATTTGCCTTATACACTTAAGGTGACAAACTAAAATCTTGACAAAAGCTTACTGTAAGATCGCAAACTTTAGTTTCCTGGTTATTTGTCCATGTGTAATTGTAGCTTTTTGTTTCTATCACTACAGGCACTTTAAAAAAAAAAAATCACAAAATACAGGAATGACCTTGATAAATAATGAATTAAAATTTAAAACATCAGCAGATCACTAGACATAGTTTTAGTTGGAAACATTTTCCTTGAGAATTAACTGACTAAATTTTGCTTTAAAAAAACAGCTTCTGCATGATATGTTGATATTTTTCCTCTACCAGATGTATGTGAAAGGAGTAAAGTTGACTTTAAGAAATTACACTGGATATAATTAATATTTAAAGAGTGGCTCACATATACTTGAATGTATCATAATAGGTTTTCATTTAAGATCTCTAAATAATACCTAGCTTTCATCATGTTATAGCCATACTTACTTATTTTTAAATTCCTACATTTTATTTAAGAGCAAGCCTTCAGAAGACCTATAAAATAGTTACTCCTCAGATCTGAATTCGTTCAGCAGTCAAAATTTTTCCTTTTGTTCACCTAACATTAGATCATTTTCATCATATTGCTACTTAATATTCAAAGCTTTTTCAGTTTTTTTCTAAAGTTTTGCTTTAAAGAGGATTTCAAAAATAAGAATGTATGACTGTAAGCGATACTTCATATGAGAAGAAAAACAGTATTGCAGCATTTGTCTTGCTCTGGTCAGTGTTTACCTGGTTTACCTTTTAGAATTAATTTGGTTAGTCTCTTGAGCAAAAGCCTACTGTTTGATTGTTTTGTAATTTTTGCCTCATTAATAGTTGAGTATAGTCCAAGGCATCCCTGGCTGCCCTTTACAATCACTTGGGTAGCTTTAAAAGTAGTAATATTAATTAAAATACTGATGCCTAGATCTCAACCCAACTATCCTGATTTACTTGGACTGGGGTGGGTTCCAGGGATCAGTAATTTTCAGAATGTTCTCAGGTAATCCAGGTACACAGTAAGGGTTGAAAACACTGCTCTAAGGTCATTTGAATTTGAAAGCTTGAGAAATTTTGAAGTGGCTATTCTAATAACAGAGGAACAATGAATGATAGCCCTGAATAGGCTATCAGGGCTACCTAAAGCTCTGTGAAAATGGGTGCACACCTTAAACATAACCAATAGTGTGAAAGAAAATATTATAATATTCACTATTCTTACTTATTGAGCATCTAAAGAATCCAGGCTTTTTGCATGTTTTTGTCTTTTTTTTTTGTTTGTTTTTTAACTCCTTTTAGCAACTCTGGAAGGTAGGGAATATTTCTTGTTCAGACAGTAAACTGAAGCTCAAAGAGAATGACTTGCTGCCTGTAAGTCACAGAACCAGAATTGGACCCGCATACACATTTGGTTTTATAACTTAAGCTCTTTTCACTGTACCTTAAAAGATAAACTGAGGTATATGAACATTTTTAATAGTTTGAGCAAAAATCAATTCAAATTGGGTAACACCAAACTAGAAGTGGTCAGGAGTGCACCACCAACAGGAATTAGGGACAGAACTTATGGAGAGGATGCAGAAACAAAGCAAGGAAATTTTTTGATTGGCTATAGCTTAAGTGGTTGCCTTTTTTGGGAAAGCCTAGTTGGCTGTTTGTGATTGTTTATTTTAGGTTTTATTTCTTAACTTTGAACCATTTATAGGCTTAGGTTTGGGTTTGGTTATATAGGCTGCTAATGCCCTCGAACCACCTCAGTGTGATGGCCTCCTTGTTTAATTTAACAATACCATGCTGTATGAAAATTTGATATTTAGTTTGACTTAGTTTAAATAATTAGTTATTTCAAGGTTTTCTTACTGTCATGTTTCTTCAGAGCCATGGATGTCATCACCAACAAAAATATATTAAGTGCTCAGTATTGGAAAGTAGTAGAATATTTCTGACTTGGACCAGGTTTACAGATTTGTTGTGATGGTGGTGGTATGATGGTGGCAGTAAAAGTTAACAAATGCAACACCTTAAAAAAATTCTTTAGAAAAATTTACGTAACTCACATGTGTTGCCTTTGTTTGGTGTTATAAATTAACTTATCTAGGAATCTAGCTATCTGGTAGAAAACAGCATAGACCAATTTTTTTGTCTTGCTGTTAATCTGATCCATGTTATAGCAACATAGTTAGACTTATAGCAAAGTTATCACCACAAAATAAAGGTTTTGGCCTTTTTCTATATGGGAAAGCCTCATTAAAAGCCTTACTAAAATTTTATAACAAGAGGTTGGTCAGGTGGGAAAAAATCATTATATTCCAAAAGTAAATTATCAGGGAAGTCTTTCAACAATGAAGGGAGTACATTGTCCCCAAATATTAGGAAAATATATGAATTGTACAGAATTTAATATTAAGTTAGGTATAAATAATAATCTTGGTAATGCTTAAAATGTATTTTTTTAATTGCAAAAAAATTAGCTAACTACAAAGCTGAAATTTATTTTAAGAATAATAAATTAAAAATCACTTATTTTTAAATGAGAGGGAAATTAGCATATTCAAAAACCCTGTTACAAATAAGGTAAATTAGTTATAGAGCTGAAGAAGTTAGATATTTCTACTTCCCACCCAGAGGACACTATGAGAAGTTTAGGAAAACTAGCAGTAATGAGTAATATGGAAATAGGTGTGAATTCCCAAGGGGCAAATTCAGTTTTGTGCATCATTTTCATATTTTTCTAAAGGTATCTGTATATTTCCATTTAAATTATTTTGGGCTAGTATAATATGATCCTAATGGAATAGTGCCTAGAGTTAGATTGTCTATACAAATAAGGCTTCTCTAATGCATATAGAAAAGAGGCCTACCAACTTGGTATCAAAAATATAAGCTTGCTATATAAAAGTTATATAACTTGTTGCTGCTTTGATTTTTCTTCTATTGTTATTTTTCCGCAAATGTTTGAAGGTCAGCATTTTTGTATGCCAGTGATGTTACTTTAAAAAGTAAAAATGCTAAAGGTGAAATTCAAGGAAATTTCAAGTTTTAACCTTTTTTAATCCTTTCATAATACTTCATGCCCTTGATAAATTCTAAGTAACATATATTTCCTTGTGTATGAATGTATGTGTTGCCAAAGATGCTTATGATTACTTTATAAGGCATTGAAAATTTACCACAATTTGTAGTTAATTTACCATATTTATTCACCACGAAAAACAAATGTTTTCCTATGAACACTACAAATCATAAATAAAATGCCAAGCTAGCATCACAAATTAATGCTTTTAGAATTTGACTTTAGTAATGTTAGGCAGCTTTGAGTTACATTTTCTTTTTGTTTACCCTGGACTGGAACTAAGCATAATCTACAAAGTATGTGAAAGGAACTTGAAATATTTTTAAAGTTACACGATGAAAAAAGTCATTTAATTCCGTTAAATGAACAGTTCTGTCCATTAAGCACACACATATTGAACAACAGCTTTGTGTCCAGTTCCGGGGGGAATTATAAGACATTTCCTGTCCACAGTCAAGTTATAGAATATTTATAGTACATTATGATAAGAGCAGAATTCTGTGGAAGTTTACTAGGAAAGTCCCTAACAGAGAGTAGGAGGTCAACAAAAATTTTCCTTGAGGAGCTCACATCTGAGCTGCCTATTCATTAAAGAATAGGTTTCTAATATTTTTAATTAACGTGTTTTGTGGTGCAGAGAATGGTTTACAAGTGTGCTAGGATACTGAATCCTTCAGTCCTTGGGACAATCAAATGGAGACTGGGGTGAGCAGGGGCCCCCAGGCTAGTCATCTCCAGTTATAAGCAGCCACCTCCTTTTACCCCAGTGCTCCAAACAATTATTACCGTTTTCAATGCGTCATGATATGAGGAATTTTGGGAAACAGTGGTGTAGAGAAATGCCATTGTATTTCCAGGTAATGGAATCTCCACTTAGAGTTTCCAAGGAATCATAAACTTGGAAATAAAAGATAAATCTAATAACCAAATTTTAATATGGCCTTATATTTTTTATATTCTTAATTCTAGTAAAATATACATAAAATTAAATATTTTAACTGTTTTTGAGTGTTCAATTCAGTGACATTAAGTACATTCACATTGTTGTCCAACCTTCATCACCATCTATCTCCAGAACTTTTTCATCTTCCCAAGCTGAAACACAGTTATTAAACAATAACTCCCCACTCCTCGCCCCCCAGTCCCTGACAAACACCATTCTACTTTCTGTCTCTGAATTTGACTGCTCCAAGTACCTCATATAAGTGGAATCAAAAAATATTTATCCTTTTGTGGCTGCCTTATTTCTCAGCATAATGTTTTCAAGGGTCATCCTTGTTACAGCATGTGTCATAATTTCCTTCCTTTTTAAGGTTGAATAATACTATTCCATTGTATGTATATACCACATTTTGTTTAGCCATTCATCTGTCAATAGACATTTGGGTTGCTTCCACCTTCTGGCTATTGGGAATAATAATTGGTATATGAATAACTATTCCAGTCCCTGCTTTCAGTTCTTTTGGGCATATACCTAGAAGTGGAATCGCTGGATCAATTCTATTTTTAATTTTTTAAGGAACCACCATTCTGTTTTCCATAGTGGCTGCACTGCTTTACATTTCGAACAGCAGTGCACAAGGATTCAATTTTCTCTACATCCTAGCCAACCACTTGTTGTTTTCTGTTTTTTTGATAATAGCCTCTAATGAGTGTGAAGTAGTATCTCATTGTGGTTTTGATTTAATTTCCCTAATGATTAGAGATGTGAAACCTCTTTTCATGAGCTCATTGGTAATATGGCCTTATACGTTTAAAGATTTGGGGGGTGGGATGTGTCTAACCAAGATTAACCAAATCTTATTTTAAAATCTTAGAGATCATCAGAGTTCTTAATCTGAAATCCATCAGTGGTTTCAGAGTCCATGAGTAGCCTGAATTAAAGCAAATTCCATCAGACTCTTAGTATCTGTGCCCCTCAAAAACTTAAGAACTTTATTGATCTAGCCCACAATCACCAAAATGTTTTTTAAAAGTCATTATTTTGAGAGGAGTTAGAATTAAGGTGATTTTTAAATTTCTATTTTGTGCTTTTCTGTGTTTTCCAAAGTATCTAAAATAAACATGCATAGTGCATGTGATTTTTTTGTGCTATTTTAGAACTTGAAAAGTAAAATCCATCTTTAGCTCTTGGACCTACAATTTAAAAAAAGTCTAAAAGCTAAGAAGAAATAAAATGGGTATAGTATGTTCTTATGATTGCCTGCCTTCTCGGAGTCACAGCATTCCCAAGTCACTACCAGAAGAATGAGCAAGGCTCTGCCTCCACAAAAAAAGTGATATTTACTACTGAATCTATTTCAGCCAAATTCATTGCAATAAAAAAATTGCATTTGAGTTTTTTATAATGAGCTTTTACTTTAAAGAGAACATGCAGGTTCTGTAGCTAGAGAAGCAGTGTTTACCATTTCAGCTGAATTTCATTAAGGGAAATATTTGCATTTATGTTCTTTATAATGAGATCTTACTGGCTTTTCTGTAATATCTTTACATAGTACTCTAATTACTTTTTAAAGGTATTGGGTTTTTGTATTGTTTAATTTTAAAACATTGGTCACTTAATTTTAAAAGCAACCAAAAAGAATTCTCATTATTTATGTTGAATAGATGGATACATACCTGGGTTCAGCTTAGCATCCTAAAAAACCTGTGGGAAGTCTTTAAAATTTTGTGAAGAACTTCCTAGGACAGCTTACCTATTCAAGTTCATCGTCAAGTCTCCGTATCTTCTTCAATCTTTTTGGCTAAGTTTGAGAATATTCCATGTAGGGCTTGAACTCCTCGACTATTTAATATCCTTAGGCCTCCATTTTCTCTTCTGACATTTGTTTGATCTATATATCTGCTTAACTGTAATGTTTGTGCTATGAAATTTTATTTTATAACTACATTTTTTTAATATTAACCAGTTTTTTAAACTCCTGTTTTTCCTTTTGCAGCTGTATGCAGGAGCTATTCTTGAAGTCTGTGGATGAAAATTGGGGAGGTTCCCTCAAGTCCAAGGTATATAAAATCAACTCTAGTAAAATTTAAGTTAATAATTTAAAATCAACATTTCACAAAAATAATTTCATTAAATATTCCCAAGAATAAGAATATTTAAGGTTATACTTTCTCAACAGTATATGAATTTTCTCTACATTTGTCTTCATGGGAGTGGAGTTTTATAATAATTGTTGAATACTAAGTTACTTGACTCTGAGCAAGCATAAAATATGAAATTTAGATTTAAATACAGCACATGATGAGGTGATTATTTTCTTAAAAGAAGAGACTTTCCTAAGTACCAATTTTATGAGAGCCTTTCTTTTACCAGGTGGAAGTGTAATCCTTCTAAATAACATTTTTAATGTAAACTCATTTATATAAAACTCCTAAGGAACAACTGCATTAAGTGAGAGTAGACGTGTACAAAATAACAAACCATCAAGAAGAAAATTAATTACCATAGAACTTGAGGTGTAGAAGAGAGGAGGTCATACAGGAGGTCATCACGTCATCATACACAGGAGGTCATCCTGTGTATCTTCACAGAAATTAAAGATAAATATGTGAAAGGATAATTGTGAAAGTGTATTCTTTTAGTTGACAACAAACAGTAATGGAGCTCTGTATCTCCAAAAAGACTTGGACTAAAGCTTTTCTATTCCATCCTTGCATGTCAGCTGAAAATCAGTTTTATGAAGGTAATGAAGTTGCTTTTTTGTTTTCTGGGTTTTTTTTTTTTTTAAACTAAAATACATAAGTGCTCTATTTATATACCTTATTTTGTTTTTGTTTCTGCTGCCTTTTCCATGATTTCTTGCCTTGTTTACTTAATGGCAAGAGAATTTTTTGGATTTAGTATTTTAAAAAATTGCCTGTATTAGCACATTACCTTTATTGCTGACCTAGAATTGTTTATAATAAAATATTGCTCATTTGGCACGGAAATGTAATCCTTGGATTGCAACTTGGGGACTTGGGGACATTTTATATGAGACCCAGAGCAGATGCACATCTAATTAAATACATTCTTTGTCAGAATAAGCACATATCCTGATGTAGCACAGAATATAACATCCACTTCTGCTTAGGGAGAAAATTCTTTACTCTGTGTGATTTATTTTGCCTCAAACACTTAAACTCAGTATTGTACCAGAGTTGTTTGGCTTTTTTATATCAGTTCTCTGAATGATAATGTGATCGTTCTTATTCCTAAAAAGTTTTGGCATTTGCTTTTTAATTATATTCATTATTCATATTTACTGACTTGTCTTATTCATAATCTTTTGTGACTCAGATTTTCACGAGGTCAAGAGTAGCTTGCAGGGCTTCCCTGGTGGCGCAGTGGTTGAGAATCTGCCTGCCAATGCAGGGAACACGGGTTCAAGCCCTAGTCTGGGAAGATCCCACATGCTGCGGAGCAACTAGGCCCGTGAGCCACAATTACTGAGCCTGCACGTCTGGAGCCTGTGCTCCGCAACGGGAGAGGCCGCGATAGTGAGAGGCCCACGCACCGCGATGAAGAGTGGCCCCCACTTGCCGCAACTAGAGAAAGCCCTCGCACAGAAATGAAGACCCAACACAGCCATAAATATAAATAAATAAATAAATAAATAAAATTAAAAAAAAAAAAAAAGAGTAGCTTGCAGTTAGCCCTCCTGTTTGTGATATCAGGTTTTCTTATGTCCATGGTAATAATTTCTGCAGTTGCTAGTTCAGTCTTTAAAAGATTGAGTGTAGTTTATTAATCCTTGGATTACAACTTAACTATATATATATTTCTTATGTATAGTTAAATTATCAAACTGGTGGGTATTTGTAGTCATACTGTCTTTTCCTTTTGAGACATTGGATTTTAATTCTATGTATAAATATTTAATTAGTACAAGCTTATTTAAATTAAAAAGATTGTTTAATTCCACAGTCCATAACCATATTTAATATAATTATGTATAATACCAATATTTGCGGAGCCCATGAGAAAGTAATACATTTTTTTAAGTTTACTTAATTTAAATTAGCCACGTCATAAAATGTCAGAAAAAATTAATGTTAAATTATTCCAGAAGAGAGAAGGATTTAAAATTTGAAATGTCTTATCCACATTAAATAACTCAGAGTTTATGAAAAAAAAAGTCCCAGATCATATGCCTTAGCTAATTCCAGGTATACCTCCTAAAATCCTTTTGTTTTCCATGTTATGGTTAAGTAGGAAAGTCAGTATGTATAAAAACTTCTCATTGTATATTGGACCTAGTGTTTTATCACTTGTGGTGACATCAAAAGTAATGATGTTAAGTAAGTATGTTTTCCTTCTCAAGCATAAGTCTTACCATGATAAGGATATGTCTGTAGTCTGTCTCTATCAAAAAATGTAAATTTTCCCTAATTTTATAGGTCTTGGCAAACTTTTTCTGTAAAAGTCCAAATAGTAAAGATTTTCAGCTTTATAGGCAACAAGGTCTCCATTGCAGCTATTGATCTTTGCTTTTGTAGTATGGAAGCAGCCATAGAAAATATTTAAATGAATACATGTGTCTGTGTTCCAATAAAACTTTATTTATAAAATCAGGGAGGCCCAATATGGCCTATGGACCATAGTTTGCCACCCTCTGTATTAGAATCATAAACCTTCAAACACAGAAAGGAATTTTAAAATAATGTAGAACTGAGAGCAAATAGCTTTTTGCCTCTCGTACCCACTTTGGTTGACGGGTAGTGATGCCTAGGATTATGATGCTACCTTGGAGTTTTGCTGGAAGGAATACTGATTCATTAGCACTATCTTCATCAGTTTTCTCATTTATAAAATGGGTTAATAGGTGGTGTAAAATCGGTTAATATCTACCTTATAGGACTGTTTTGAGGATTAAATGAGATAACATGACTCTAGCATTTGAAACTCTCTTCCCTTCACTTGTGTGAACAGGTCTTTTTATTCTCCTTTCCTGGCATCTCATCTACCACCCACACTTCAAATATTGGTGTTAGTTAGGGTCTGTGTTCTTATTTTCTTACTCTTTTGAATGATGTCCCACTCCCTCAGTTTCAACTGCAGTGTTCACCTGATGACTCCCAATCTGTATCTTTAAATTTTTCTTTTTTTAGATACCATATTTCTGACTGCAAATTGATGTTTCCACTTGCATGGTCTCATAGTATCTTAAACCATTGTACATATAAGTCACCTGGGGATCTTGTTAAAATGCAGAGTGTAATTCTGTAAATTTGGTTTGCATCCTGAGATTCTGCATTTCTAACAATCCTATAGATTGTGGCCTACATTTTTAGTAGAGAGGCGTTAAACCCAGCATGTTCAAAAACTAAATTAATCCTCTTCTCTGATAAAAGTATACCATCTTCTTCCCTGTTTCCACAAATGGCAGTATCATCAAGCAAAAGTAGAAGCATGAAACCCGAGAGTCATGATCAATATTTCTTTCACACTTTATACCCAGTTAGTCACCAAGTTGTGTCTCTTCCCCCTCCTTAATAAACCTTCATATCTTTGGCCTTCTCTATGATTTTAATCAGCCCCTTAGCATCTGTATCTGGAAGGATTAATTACTTATTATCTGGCCTGCCTGTCTCTTTTCCCTTTTCTTCTATTCTCTCTTCTACACAACTACCAAAAAAAAAAAAACCTTTTCCATAAGACAGATTTGATTATGTGACCCTCTTATTTAAAATTACCTGTAGTTCCCCATCACATATAAATGTCAAATTCAGCATCATATACAAGACCTATCATGACATGGATTCTCTTTTCTAGGTTCACATATCTAGTTTATATGCAGAACTATTTGCAATTCTCTGAACTCTGACCTCTAAGTCTTTGCACACACTGCATATTCTTCCTGACTTATGCCTTTACCCATTTTTGTGACGAACCCCTATTCATTCCAAATTTAGTTCAAGCATTATTTTGGGATTGGCTTTGGACAGAATTTTACACCCTCCCCTTTGTGTTCCATAGCAGTTCCCACATAATATTGTAATGTACTTATTTAATTTACTGGTCTTCTGCCTCTACCAAACTAGGAACTCCTTAAAGCCCAGAATTTTTAAATTTGTTTTATCACTAATGTATCCCAAATCTTTCTAACACTGCACCTCACATTAAGAGGAATTCAAATATTTATTGAATGAATGAATGGATTTGCTAAATTTATCTAATTCAAAGGTGGCTCCACTTTTGACAAATGGGAAACTGGTGAAGAGCCTGTGTTTACATTGGTTATATAGCCTTTATGAATTTATAGTCTTCAAATAGTCCTTTTCTGACTTTATTATTCTTATCTGAAAAGTCATAATCTTTTTAGTTTGTTTTGTCTTCATTATTGTACCTCCAGTCTCCCCAGATTCTCTTATTTAAATTGCCGTTCTCTGAACGTTTTTAAGTGCTTTTAAATTGTCTTGTTGGGAGGACCCAAATGACTCATGATTTTGCACTCCAGATAGTTTGTAAGTAAATATTCTTGTTTTAGAAATACTCTTCGATACCCAGTAGTTTTCACTGAGCACAATTGAGAATTCAGTTCTGTTGTTGTTTTTTGTTGCTGCTGCTCTTCTCTTTGTATTGTCGTTTCTGGGTATGATATGACATTTTTGTTTATATTCTGATTCAAATATACTTATTTCTACTCAACGGGAAAACATCTAATTATCATTCCATGTAATTTTATGTGGCAATTCACAAATCTTAATTGTACCTGCCATAAGCCCTTATTTATTAAATCTTAAAACCAGTAGAGTACATTGTATGACTACTTGTAATGTGACCAAAGGTACATTGTTAGATCTAGCCAAGTGTATTTTGCCTGTATATTTTCACTTGTTTATGATTTTGAAAATAACATAGTTCAAACATTTTTCTTTGACCTCAAGACATATCCTTCCTATTATCCCTCATCCCCACTTATCCTCTTTTTGGAATGAAGAGGAAGATAGATTTTTATTTTTTAATACTCTTCATAGTTAACTTTGAAGAGCCTCTGATTTATAACAAGAGTACCATGACTTTCTAAGCAGTGTATATAGCAAAACTTGGCTCTAAGGTCTCCTAGGCAGCTACACAAATGACATGCTGGTAAGAATCTTGAGGACAAAACTGAAACATTCAACGTTAAACTTAATGTTTTCTAATCATTTCTGCATATTTGATCGTTTTGAAGTGTTATTTACAAGTCTGCCTTAGTAATTGACAAATAATTAAATTGGCATAAGAACATTTTCTTGAAATAGAGTGACTGAATTAATCTCTTTAGGAATCTCCAAACTGATATCACTTATTTTTTTTTTTTTTTTAATGTCTGAAACATTTATATTAACATATTTCCATACATATTTCCATACAAGTACAAATATAAGATTTTTAGAAATTTCATGTAATGTCTGAAACATTTATATTAACATGTTTCCATACAAATAACCCAATGAAAGTTTAGTATTAGTTGTTTGTTTTTTTATACTGCAGGTTCTTATTAGGCATCAGTTTTATACACATCAGTGTATACATGTCAATCCCAATCGCCCAATTCAGCACACCACCATCCCCACCTCACCGCAGTTTTCCCCCCTTGGTGTCCATATGTCCATTCTCTACATCTGTGTCTCAACTTCTGCCCTGCAAACTGGCTCATCTGTACCATTTTTCTAGGTTCCGCATACATGCATTAATAGACGATATTTGTTTTTCTCTTTCTGACTTACTTCACTCTGTATGACAGTCTCTAGATCCATCCACGTCTCAACAAATGACTCAATTTCGTTCCTTTTTATGGCTGAGTAATATTCCATTGTATATATGTACCACATCTTCTTTATCCATTCGTCTGTTGATGGGCATTTAGGTTGCTTCCATGACCTGGCTATTGTAAATAGTGCTGCAATGAACATTCGGGTGCATGTGTCTTTTTGAATTACGGTTTTCTCTGGGTATATGCCCAGTAGTGGGATTGCTGGGTCATATGGTAATTCTATTTTTAGTTTTTTAAGGAACCTCCATATTGTTCTCCATAGTGGCTGTATCAATTTACATTCCCACCAACAGTGCAAGAGGGTTCCCTTTTCACCACACCCTCTCCAGCATTTGTTGTTTGTAGATTTTCTGATGATGCCCATTCTAACAGGAGTGAGGTGATACCTCATTGTAGTTTTGATTTGCATTTCTCTAATAATTAGTGATGTTGAGCATCTTTTCATGTGCTTCGTGGCCATCTGTATGTCTTCTTTGGAGAAATGTCTATTTAGGTCTTCTGCCCATTTTTGGATTGGGGTGTTTGTTTCTTTGATATTGAGCTGAATGAGCTGTTTATATATTTTGGAGATTAATCCTTTGTCCGTTGATTCATTTGCAAATATTTTCTCCCATTCTGAGGGTTGTCTTTTCGTCTTGTTTATGGTTTCCTTTGCTGTGCAAAAGCTTTGAAGTTTCATTAGGTCCCATTTGTTTATTTTTGTTTTTATTTCCATTACTCTAGGAGGTGGATCAAAAAAGATCTTGCTGTGATTTATGTCAAAGAGTGTTCTTCCTATGTTTTCCTCTAAGAGTTTTATAGTGTCCAGTCTTATATTTAGGTCTCTAATCCATTTTGAGTTTATTTTTGTGTATGGTGTTAGGGAGTATTCTAATTTCATTCTTTTACATGTAGCTGTCCAGTTTTCCCAGCACCACTTATTGAAGAGACTGTCTTTTCTCCATTGTATATCTTTGCCTCCTTTGTCATAGATTAGTTGACCATAGGTGCGTGGGTTAATCTCTGGGCTTTCTATCTTGTTCCATTGATCTATGTTTCTGATTTTGTGCCAGTACCATATTGTCTTGATTACTGTAGCTTTGTAGTATAGTCTGAAGTCAGGGAGTCTGATTCCTCCAGCTCCATTTTTTTGCCTCAAGACTGCTTTGGCTATTCGGGGTCTTTTGTGTCTCCATACAAATTTTAAGATGATTTGTTCTAGCTCCGTAAAAAATGCCATTGGTAATTTGATAGGGATTGCATTGAATCTGTAGATTGCTTTGGGTAGTATACTCATTTTCACAATGTTGATTCTTCCAATCCAAGAACATGGTATATCTCTCCATCTGTTGGTATCATCTTTAATTTCTTTCATCAGTGTCTTATAGTTTTCTGCATACAGGTCTTTTGTCTCCCTAGGTAGGTTTATTCCTAGGTATTTTATTCTTTTTGTTGCAATGGTAAATGGGAGTGTTTCCATAATTTCTCTTTCAGATTTTTCATCATTAGTGTATAGGAATGCAAGAGATTTCTGTGCATTAATTTTGTATCCTGCAACTTTACCATATTCATTAATTAGCTCTAGCAGTTTTCTGGTGGCAGTTTTAGGATTCTCTATGTATAGTATCATGTCATCCGCAAACAGTGACAGTTTTACTTCTTCTTTTCCAATTTGTATTCCTTTTATTTCTTTTTCTTCTCTGATTGCCGTGGCTAGGACTTCCAAAACTATGTTGAATAATAGTGGTGAGAGTGGACATCCTTGTCTCGTTCCTGATCTTAGAGGAAATGCTTTCAGTTTTTCACCATTGAGAATGATGTTTGCTGTGGGTTTGTCATATATGGCCTTTATTATGTTGAGGTAGGTTCCCTCTATGCCCACTTTCTGGAGAGTTTTTATCAGAAATGGGTGTTGAATTTTGTCAAAAGCTTTTTCTGCATCTATTGAGATGATCATATGGTTTTTATTCCTCAATTTGTTAATATGGTGTATCTCATTGATTGATTTGCGTATATTGAAGAATCCTTGCATCCCTGGGATAAATCCCACTTGATCGTGGTGTATGATCCTTTTAATGTGTTGTTGGATTCTGTTTGCTAGTATTTTGTTCAGGATTTTTGCATCTATATTCATCAGTGATATTGGTCTGTAATTTTCTTTTTTTGTAGTGTCTTTGTCTGGTTTTGGTATCAGGGTGATGGTGGCCTCATAGAATGAGTTTGGGAGTGTTCCTTCCTCTGCAATTTTTTGGAAGAGTTTGAGAAGGATGGGTGTTAGCTCTTCTCTAAATGTTTGATAGAATTCACCTGTGAAGCCATCTGGTCCTGGACTTTTGTTTGTTGGAAGATTTTTAATCACAGTTTCAATTTCATTACTTGTGATTGGTCTGTTCATATTTTCTATTTCTTCCTGGTTCAGTCTTGGAAGGTTATACCTTTCTAAGAATTTGTCCATTTCTTCCAGGTTGTCCATTTTATTGGCATAAAGTTGCTTGTAGTAGTCTCTTAGGATGCTTTGTATTTCTGCAGTGTCTGTTGTAACTTCTCCTTTTTCATTTCTGATTTTATTGATTTGAGTCCTCTCCCTCTTTTTCTTGATGAGTCTGGCTAATGGCTTATCAATTTTGTTTATCTTCTCAAAGAACCAACTTTTAGTTTTATTGATCTTTGCTATTGTTTTCTTTGTTTCTATTTCATTTATTTCTGCTCTGATCTTTATGATTTCTTTCCTTCTGCTAACTTTGGGTTTTGTTTGTTCTTCTTTCTCTAGTTTCTTTAAGTGTAAGGTTAGATTGTTTACTTGAGCTTTTTCTTGTTTCTTTAGGTAGGCTTGTATAGCTATAAACTTCCCTCTTAGAACTGCTTTTGCTGCATCCCATAGGTTTTGGGTCGTCGTGTTTTCATTGTCATTTGTCTCTAGGTATTTTTTGATTTCCTCTTTGATTTCTTCAGTGATCTCTTGGTTATTTAGTAACGTATTGTTTAGCCTCCATGTGTTTGTCCTTTTTACGTTTTTTTCCCTGTAATTCATTTCTAATCTCATAGCGTTGTGGTCAGAAAAGATGCTTGATATGATTTCAATTTTCTTAAATTTACTGAGGCTTGATTTGTGACCCAAGATGTGATCTATCTTGGAGAATGTTCCGTGCGCACTTGAGAAGAACGTGTAATCTGCTGTTTTTGGATGGAATGTCCGATATATATCAATTAAATCTATCTGGTCTATTGTGTCATTTAAAGCTTCTGTTTCCTTATTTATTTTCATTTTGGATGATCTGTCCATTGGTGTAAGTGAGGTGTTAAAGTCCCCCACTATTATTGTGTTACTGTCGATTTCCTCTTTTATAGCTGTTAGCAGTTGCCTTATGTATTGAGGTGCTCCTATGTTGGGTGCATATATATTTATAATTGTTATATCTTCTTCTTGGATTGATCCCTGGATCATTATGTAGTGTCCTTCCTTGTCTCTTGTAACATTCTTTAATTTAAAGTCTATTTTATCTGATATGAGTATAGCTACTCCAGCTTTCTTTTGATTTCCATTTGCATGGAATATCTTTTTCCATCCCATCACTTTCAGTCTGTATGTGTCCCTAGGTCTAAAGTGGGTCTCTTGTAGACAGCATATATATGGGTCTTGTTTTTGTATCCATTCAGCCAGTCTATGTCTTTTGGTTGGGGCATTTAATCCATTCACGTTTAAGGTAATTATCGATATGTATGTTCCTATGACCATTTTCTTAATTGTTTTGGGTTTGTTTTTGTAGGTCCTTTTCTTCTCTTGTGTTTCCCACTTAGAGAAGTTCCTTTAGCATTTGTTGTAGAGCTGGTTTGGTGGTGCTGAATTCTCTTAGCTTTTGCTTGTCTGTAAAGCTTTTGATTTCTCCATCAAATCTAAATGAGATCCTTGCCGGGTAGAGTAATCTTGGTTGTAGGTTCTTCCCTTTCATCACTTTAAGTATATCATGCCACTCCCTTCTGGCTTGCAGAGTTTCTGCTGAGAAATCAGCTGTTAACCTTATGGGAGTTCCCTTGTATGTTATTTGTCGTTTTTCCCTTGCTGCTTTCAATAATTTTTCTTTGTCTTTAATTTTTGCCACTTTGATTACTATGTGTCTCGGCGTGTTTCTCCTTGGGTTTATCCTGTATGGGACTCTCTGCGCTTCCTGGACTTGGGTGGCTATTTCCTTTCCCATGTTAGGGAAGTTTTCGACTATAATCTCTTCAAATATTTTCTCTGGTCCTTTCTCTCTCTCTTCTCCTTCTGGGACCCCTATAATGCGAATGTTGTTGCGTTTAATGTTGTCCCAGAGGTCTCTTAGGCTGTCTTCATTTCTTTTCATTCTTTTTTCTTTAGTCTGTTCCGCAGCAGTGAATTCCATCATTCTGTCTTCCAGGTCACTTATCCGTTCTTCTGCCTCAGTTATTCTGCTATTGATTCCTTCTAGTGTAGTTTTCATTTCAGTTATTGTATTGGTCATCTCTGTTTGTTTGTTCTTTAATTCTTCTAGGTGTTTGTTAATCATTTCTTGCATCTTCTCAATCTTTGCCTCCATTCTTATTCCAAGGTCCTGGATCATCTTCACTATCATTATTCTGAATTCTTTTTCTGGAAGGTTGCCTATCTCCACTTCATTTAGTTGTTTTTCTGGGGTTTTTTCTTGTTCCTTCATCTGGTACATAGCCCTCTGCCTTTTCATCTTCTCTATCTTTCTGTAACTGTGGTTTTTGGTCCACAGGCTGCAGGATTATAGTTTTTCTTGCTTCTGTTGTCTGCCCTCTGGTGGTTGAGGCTATCTAAGAGGCTTGATGGGAGGCTCTGGTGGTGGGTAGAGCTGACTGTTGCTGTGGTGGTCAGAGCTCAGTAAAGCCTTAATCCACTTGACTGTTGATGGGTGGGGCTGGGTTCCCTCCCTGTTGCTGTGGCGGTCAGAGCTCAGTAAAACCTTAATCCACTTGACTGTTGATGGGTGGGGCTGGGTTCCCTCCCTGTTGGCTGTTTTGCCTGAGGCAACCCAACACTGGAGCCTACCCGTGCTCTTTGGTGGGGTTAATGGCAGACTCTGGGAGGGCTCACGCCAAGGAGAACTTCCCAGAACCTCTGCTGCCAGTGTCCTTATCCCCACGGTGAAACAGAGCCACCACTCGCCTCTGCAGGAGACCCCCCAACACCAGCAGGTAGGTCTGGTTCAGTCTCCCCCTGGCTCACTGCTCCTTCCCCTGGGTCCTGATGCACACATTACTTTGTGTGTGCCCTCCAAGAGTGGGGTCTCTGTTTCCCCCAGTCCCGTCAAAGTCCTGCAATCCAATTCCCACTAGGCTTCAAAGTCTGATTCTCTAGGAATTCCTCCTCCCGTTGCCTGACCCCCAGGTTGGGAAGCCTGACGTGGGGCTCAGAACCTTTACTCCAGTGGGTGGACTTCTGTGGTATAAGTGTTCACCAGTCTGTGAGTCACCCACCCAGCAGTTACGGGGTTTGATTTTACTCTGCTTGCGCCCCTCCTACCGTCTCACTGTGGCTTCTCCTCTGTCCTTGGACGTGGGGTATCCTCCTTGGTGAAGTCCAGGGTCTTCCTGTCAATGATGGTCCAGCAGTCAGTTGTGATTCTGGTGCTCTCGCAAGAGGGAGTGACAGCACGTCCTTCTACTCCGCCATCTTCGATATCACTTATTTTTAAAACAGCAGAAAGTGAACTAGAAAAATAAGTTACTCTGAGGTCTTTTTTGCAAGTCTCTTATATGCTCATATAGCCTATCCTAGTGCCGTGTGTATATAGTAAGTATTCAAATATATTTTAAAAGATTATTGCCTGTAAAATGTGATTTGCTACCACAGGGTATTTAATAGATATTCCCCTCAGTCAAAATTAGGAGCTTGTAAATTTATACATAGCAGAGAGAAGAGAAAAGAACTGATGAAGGTAGTCATTAGTGACTCATCTTAATATTTCTTTTCAATTTATTCCCTCATTCCGGCCTGTTAAAAAATCTTCTGAATGACAGAAAGTTATAGGTTCTGTTATAGATACAAAAAAAATATTTAAGAATAGTTCTTTTCTCCAGAGAAGTTTCTTATGTAGTAGTGACCACACTGTGTATTAAATGATGCTTTGCACAGATGTGCATATAGCATTTGCCAAAGGAATGGTTATAAAATGCAACAGCATATCATAAGCTCATTTTTATTTGGGCATTCAGGAGTATTGGACAACTCTTAAAGGATGAAGTTAATAGAGAAGACATTCTAATAAGCCAGAATAATATAATCAGTTTTATTTTGAACTAAATTTAGTAGGGGAAGTTTAGATGGGATATCTGAGTGTCTTCCAACAAGCCTGCAGAACCTTAAAGAGAAAAAGCATTTAGTAATCTTTGTTTAGTTGTCCTAGATGCACATGTATAAAGATCTTCATAGTGAAACATGTCTATCGTGCTATTGCTAGTTAATTCTAAGTTTAAAAAATACGTTCTCAAAAGCACGTGTGTCACTATAAAATCTAATTAGAGTCTGATGCAAATGATAACAGAACTGGAATTAAGAACTGTCCCCATTTAAGGTATCCAAATGAAACATCCGACTTGTATTTATCTTTTTTAATGTATTCTAAAATTTTTTAACTTGGACAATTAGACGTGATCATTACTAAAAACTTGGTAAAATGTAGATCAACAACAACCCAAAAAGGAAAACATTTATTTAAAACTTCCCCAAACCCTATGCTCCAGATATAACCACTATTAAAATAATAGTTATTGTTTTGAACTGTTAGGTATATTGTGCTAAGTATTTTATATTTTCTCACTTAATTTTTTTAAAGATTTCGTTCAATGCTTCTAGGCTTTTTCCTTTGCAAATATATATTTATGGATAAATATATAAAAACATTAGTGTAAATATATAAAAACAATATATCTATCTTTTTATAACAACCATGGGGAACAAACTGATCTATAAACCTTTATATATGAGTTTGCATTTATATCACTAAATACAGATTAATATAATTTTTAAATGATTGGATGCACTTCATATTGGTCCATGTTAATTTATTTAACCAATAGCCTTTTACACACTTAGATTATTTTCAAGTCTCCAGACTTGGTTAGCAGGATCTTATATATCTTTGCATTATAGTGTAATTATTTCCTCAGAATAAAGAAGTTCCTAGAAGGAGACTTGCAGATCTAAAGAATATGCACGTTTTAAGACTTTTGGTTCATTTTGCTAAATACCTTTCGGGAAGGATGTGTCCATTTATATTTCTCCCACAACTAAGCCCCGGCAAAATCTTCTCTACCCCCTCTCTAACCTTAAATATTCTTTTTAATTTTTGCCACTCCAAATGAGGTTACCTCATTGTTTTGACAGTTCTTTGATTATTTGTGAGGTTGAACATTTATTTCAAACGTTTAGTGACCATTTGTTTATTTGTATATTACATGTTCCTGTCCTTAGTTCATTTCTCTAGTATCTAGTATTTATTTTTTTCTTATTAATAGAAGCTCTCTTGCATACTGTGTAAGAGATAATTTTCCCCAGTATGTCATTTTTACTTTTAACTTTGTTTATAGTAGTGTTTTGCTGTACTGAGTGTCCATTTTTATATAAGCACATCTATAAAGCGTTTTCTTTAGGATCATGCATAAGAGAAGAATTTTATATTCCATGTTCCAAGTTGTCTGTGTTAAGTGCTGTGGTAGTATTCTGAATCTTTTTTTTTAAAACACTTATCACAACTGAAATTATCAGTGATGTGATTGCTTGTTTAGCATCTTTCTTCCTCACCAGACTATAAACTCCATGAGAGCAGGAATCCTGTCTGTTTTATATAGCTTTATATCTGCTATCTGGTATACAATAGATATTCAAAAGTATTTATTGAATAACACACACACACACACACACACCCAGATGCACGCACACATAATCTCTCTCTCTCTCTCTCTTTGGTTTGCTAGCTTTACCATATTAAAAAATCCAGGTATTTTTATCTCTCTAGATTTCCTAATCGGTTTCTTTGTTTTATCATTCTGGTATAAGTATCACATAGTATACTAATAAACAGTTGAACAGATTCTCCTGTATTTTACTTTTTCTAAATTGCCCTGACTATTCTCCAACATTTACTCTTTTATTATTTTTTTTTAATTTATTTATTATTGTCTGCATCAGGTCTTCGTTGCTGCGCGCGGGCCTTCTCTAGTTGCGGCGAGAGGGGGCTATTCTTTGTTGTGGTGCGCGGGCTTCTCACTGCGGTGGCTTCTCTTGTTGCGGAGCACGGGCTTCAGTAGTTGGGGCTTGTGGGCTCTAGAGCGCAGGCTCAGTAGTTGCGGCGCATGGGCTTAGTTGCTCCATGGCATGTGGGATCTTCCCAGACCAGGGCTCAAACCGCTGTCCCCTGCATTGGCAGGCAGATTGTTAACCACTGCGCCATCACGGAAGCCCTCAAACATTTACTCGTATAGCCGAGTTTTACTGTCATTTTGTCAAGCCCTCAAAATCCCATTGTAATTTGGGATTTTTATTAATTTGAAAAAATTAACATCTTAAAATATTTAGTCTTCCCATTGAAGAATATGGGGTATCTTTCCATTTTATATGTGTTTTAGTTTCCTTGGTTTTTCCATATAGGATCTAATTTTTTATTTATTGAGTTTATTTCTACTTTTTGTGTTGATCTTTGTAGCTAGCTTGGATTTGGAAGTAAACAATTTGAATCTTTTTTTCTTTTAAGCTTTCGTCAGGAGTGATAAACCCAGACTATTCAGAGGACTACAAATCAAGGTAATGCAATTTTAATGTGATCCTTTTTTCCAGCATTTTCTTTTTTTAATTAAAAATTATTCAGATATTTTAATTGACTTTATTTTTTAGTGCAGTTTTAGGTTTACAGGAAAATTGATTCGAGAGTTCCCATGTACTCCCACCCCCACCCTCCAGTTCCCTTATTAACATCTTGCATTGATGTACATTTGTTACAATTGATGAACCAATATTGATACATTATTATTAACTAAATTTCATAGTTTGCATTAGAGCTTATACTTTGTACAGTTCTAGGAGTTTTACCAAATGTCATGTATCCACCATTACAGTATCATACAGAAGTTTCACTGCCCCCAAAATCCCCTGTGCTCCACACCCCACCAAACTCCTGGGAACCACTGATCTTTTTACTGTCTGTATAGTTTTGCCTCTTCCAGATTGTCATATAGTTGGAATCATACAGTAAGTAGCCTTTTGAGATTTCAGATTTAACTTAATATGCATTTACAGTTCCTTTGTGTCTTTTCTGTAGCTGGATAGCTCATTTCTTTCTAATGCTGAATAATATGAATAGTATTCTGTTATACCATGGTTTGCTTTTCTATTCACCTATGGAAGGACATGTTGGTTGCTTCCAATTTTTAGCAATTATGAGCAACAGTGCTGTATACATTTTTGTGTAGACATACGTTTAACTTATTTGGGTAATTACCTAGGAGCACGATTACTGAATCATATAGTAAGAGTGTTGGGCAGTTTCTTACAAAGCTAAACTATTTTCCAAAGTGCTTATATCATGTTGCATTCCCACTAATAATGAATGAGAGTTATTGCTCCACATTCATCAGCATTCCTTATTGTCAGTGTTTTGGATTTTAGCCATTCTAATAAGTGTGTGATGTTATCTCATTGTTGTTTTCATTTGCAGTTCCCTAATTGAGAATCTTTCCACATGCTTATTTGCCATCTGTGTATCTTCTTTGGTGTATCTGAGATCTTTTGCTCACTTTTAAAAATTTTAATTATGGTAAAAAAAACTTAAAAATAGTTAAGATGGTAAGTTAAATGTTAAGGGTGCAGTTCAGTACTGGTAAGTTAAATGTTATGGGTACAGGTCAGTAGTGTTAAGTATATTCACACTGTTGTGCAACAGATGTAGAATTTTTTTGTCTCACAAAACTGGAACTCTATACCCATTAAACACTAATTCCCCCTCTCTCCTGCCTCCAGCCCATGGCAGCCACCCTTCTACTTTATTTCTATGATTTTGACTACTTTAGATACTTCATATGAGTGGAATCGTATAGTATCTGTCCTTTCATGACTGGCTTATTTCACTTTAGCATGATGTCCTCAAGGTTCATCCATGTTGTAGCATGTGACAGGATGCTTTTTCTGCATCTATTGGGATAAGATTTCTTGTTTAACCTGTTGGTAGTAATAGATTACATTAATTCATTTTCAAATTTTGTACCAGCTTTGCATACTTGGAGTAAATCCAAATTGGCCATGGTATATAATTCTTTATACACTGTTGGATTTGATTTAATATTTTGAACACTTTTGCAACTATAGGCTGTGTAGTTTCTAATTTTTGGACTAAAATGAGTTTTTGAATAAAAAATTGAATTTTTAAGAATAATTTATGTAGATAACCTGACCCAAAAGATTTTAGTAGTAATGTTATTGATTAGCGTAGGGGACCAATTTCTAAATTCCAGAAATGGGTTGAGAATATACCAAATGCAAATAATCACATCAGAGCTTGTCTCCATCTCTAAAGTTCACAACTGTAGAAGACCTAGAAAAACTGAAGCATAATTGCTGAGTTTCTCAGCTCCCTTCATCATCACTGCTGCATTTTTAGTTACATGGTCCTTAATTTAGCATTGAAGACTGATCACTTAATGAATGGGATCAGGTTTGTTATCACATTTACCCAGAATCAGAATTCCTCAGGGCTCTCTGGTGAAATATTGGAACCCACTAGTAGGTCTGAAGTTTCAGGAATCCAGCCGAATTATAAACTAATTACAACAGAATAAATTTTCTTTGGTTTAAGAAATCTAGTGAAAGTCCAATACAGAATTGTCTGATAGTTTGTATGCACAGCCTATTTCAACATGGCTCTTAAGAGTCATTCTCATTCAATATTTTGAACTTGTCTGCCTCCTTCATTAGATTTTCAACTCATTTAAGAGTTGGAGTGTGTCATGTATGCAATAAATACTTGTTACATTCAAGAATAAGCTTAAATCCCAAGTAAACTGCTTGATACCAACAGGTGTTTCTCTTCAGAAGTAAAATGTGATTTTTTTTTAATTGTCATTTTTGATGAAATCCCATTACACTCTTTTCTAAAAGACTTCCTTTAAGAGCTGTTGTGATGTTATGTCTAAAAGCTTATTACTGTTAAATTTAATTAAGCTGGATTGAATTGATTTGGACTTTGGTTGAAACTGAAAGGGCTCTTTCTAAGCAGAAAATGATATTCCTCTTTTTTGTAGTATGTTCGCGGTTCAGACCCTGTGCTAAAGCTTTTGGACGACAATGGGAACATTGCTGAAGAACTAAGCATCCTCAAATGGAACACAGACAGTGTAGAAGAATTCCTGAGTGAAAAGTTGGAACGCATATAAATCTTGCTTAAATTTTGTCCTATCCTTTTGTTACCTTGTCAAATGAAATATCACAGCGCCTAGAAAATAATTTAGTTTTGCTTTCTTCCATTGATCAGTCTTTTACTGTGAGGCATTAAACATCTAATTAAAAGTTGAAGTGGCAGCACAACCCATGTTATGTAAGGAGTTGGCAAGCTTAACAAAACCCATTTTTTATGTTTCCATCCTCCATTTGTTGATACCACTAACAAAATGCTTTGTAATAGTCTTGTGGTTAATTATGCAAATGATAATTTGTGATAATTGGTCCAGTTTTACGAACAACAGATTTTTTAATTAGGGACGTTAATAAGGGAGATGATTACTGTGCCTCATGTGCTGTGTGCTTTTTGAAAGTGAAGACAGAAAACTACAAAGCAAATAAGATATACCGAGCCTCAACAGATTGCCTGCTTCTCAGATCCTCTCATATTTTTGTATTACCCAGCTTTCCTTTTAATAGAAACGTTATAGTTTATAATGAATGCACTGCATAAAAACTGTATGGCTTCATTATTGTAAAACAGATTCAGGATCTACGGTAAGAGTGAAACATTCACACAAAGATTCGCATTAATGAAGACTACACAGAAAACCTTTTTGTGGATTTGTGTGGATCTGATATTTAGCAAATTTTTGTGCTTTACATTCTTACAGAAGAGTAAAGTTAAAAATTATCATTTGTAAGACCAAAATATAAATAAAACGTTTCAAAAATCTATCTGAATTTGAAATCTATTTGTTCTTTCATGTTTAAAAATGACATATTTCTCAGTGCATTTTTATTTTCTTTTCATATAAGCCTTTTTTTTTAAGCTAAAAACACTAAAATGTCTACATTGTTTAAAACTTCTAACTTATTGTGGGTAATACTATTTTGTCTATGATTTTTTATTTGTCAAAGTGCTTTCATTTATGAATACATTTTTCATTTATATCATATAAGGAATTTCTCTTAAAATATAGTTTTTTAGGAGCTATTAAAAATGATTTTTCTTTGCTTAACCTTCTATGTGATGAAAGTGACTTCTTAAAGGGTGGTGCACTAAGAGCAGCATTCATCCAAATGACTTCAGTTCATTTAAACCTTACTAACTTAACAAATTGGTCTAATATCCTATTATGTCAGCTCAGTCTTAGGATAAGTTCTTATAATCTGGAAACTTTTATTTTTTATTTTGAATTAAACTATCCTAATGAAGGATATTTGAAAGTCTTGAAGATAACTCTACCAGAAAATGTTTGTAGAATATTTAACAAAGGTCCGTTATTAATCTTTACTGGCATTTTATGTCATGTCATTTTAAATTTTAAGACATTCTTAAAGCCACCTTGAGAATGAAAAAATACTATGAGAAGTCCTGGCAGACAAACTGTGGTCTATTTTTGGTCATCCATAGTAATAGAGAGGGCCATCACTTTGATAGTACAAGGCCCTGGATAATGTACTAATCCCTAATGGTGGTTATTACTTCAGAGCAAAAGGGAGGTGAAGCCAATCATGAACAGTGGGAAAAAACAGCACGAGAGGAGTTGCTGCCACATACAGAAAAATAGTTGGATAGAAGGCGTGAAACTTCAGAACTTCTGGGATTGGCATAGAAAACTAATTGGACTATTCTCTGAGCAGGAAGAGCCAATCAAATGAGTATCTGGCACTGGGATTTAAAGAGAGAAGCCTGAAAAGTCTATTATATTCAAGTTATTATTAGAGATCAAAAGAGGCTGAAGAACCTTAAACTCTGAAGAACTTGAAGCTTTAAGTTCTTGAGTTGATGAATAAATGTGTTATCATCTACCAAGCTCCACTATTTTAATTGGGAGGTTTGAGTTAATTAGCCAATCCAACTGTTTTTCACCAATTCCAATCAACAGCTAAAACCTTTTTAAACAAATCTTGATTACCAAGAAGGGTGTATAAATACTGAGGCAAAAAAGTACCATTTTATAGCCAAATTTTGACATTTGATTAAGCTTATTCAAGTTCACAAATATGGATATGTAATAGTCAGTTGATATTTATAAATTTGCTCCCCCTGCCAAAATTATGTTACTTATAACCTAAAACAGTTAACGAGTCTCTAAATTCCTGAATTTGGCAAAAGCCTCTTACAAGGAGCTATGAGCAAGAACTGACATTTCCTGTTTTAAGAGGATTTGAGACTTGAAAGCCAGTCTAAAATTAAAGTTAATAAAATGCATAAAATATTTTTGAAAGCAAAACTGCAAAACTTTGGAAATTAAAATTGGCAGTAGCTAGCATGTGAAAGCATGTCTACAAATATATGGGAAGTAGGAGTACAGATTACAGACATGAGCACAACTAGTTATTTCTTTTACTTGAAAATTAAAGTATCTTTTAATTATATCCTGTGGTGACAGAGAACTTTTTCTGGGAGGAGAGGGTCTGCGTTTGTGATCCAGAATTCAAATTAGACTTTTGCTGATTAAAATAAACATTTTACCTTCAAACTGGTCCTTAGCCCAGGAATCAGTAACATGAAACATTACCTAGAAATACTAAAGGAATAAAACTAAGAATTGTCTGAGACCTCTAAAACTAATTCTTCCCTGTTAGCCACTCTTGAAACAGACTATGAATATGTGCAGCATTTTATCTACCATTATGAAGAGATTGAAGTTTAGACCTTAAAATTCAAAACTTTTTTAAAAAACCATTTTGGTAGAAAAACTAAGCTAGAGTTGATCCTTATTCACAAATTCTATATTTGCAAATTCACCTACTCGTTCAAATTTAATTGTAACCCCACAATCACAATACTCTTGGCACTTTTGAAGTCATCCACGGATGTGCGCAAAGCAGTGAAAAATTTGAGTGCCCCGGTGCACACATTCCCAGCCAAGGTCAGACAAAGTGACACTGCCTTGCTTCAGCTCATGCTGTGAACAAGCGTCCTTTTCACAGTCTATTTAATGCCACATTTTTTGCATTTTTTGTGCTTTTTGTTGGTTATTTCGCTCTTTAGAATGGCCCCCAAGCGTAGTACTAAAGTGCTGTCTAGTGTTACTAATAAGTGCAAGAAAGCTGCGATGTGCCTTGTGGGAAAAATACATGTTTTAGATCAGTTTTGTTCAGGCATGAGTTACAGTGCTGTTGGCCATGAGTTCATCATTAGTAAATCAGTTATTTTATAAAAGGTGCCTTTAAACAGAAACACATAAAACAAGGTTATATATCCATAGGTTGGCAAAAATGTGGCCAGAGGCTTCCAGGAATCTAACCCTGTGTATCGCCTAAGAGCAATGGTTCTGTGTTCGCCAATTCAGTGTTTGCAGTGACTTTATAGAACATAATAACTACTGTAAGTAATGAGGATTGACTAATTTACCATTTTTATTGAGACATAATTCACATTTAAAATTCACCCACTTGGAGTATGCAATTCAATGGTTTTTTAGTATATTCACACAGTTATCCAACCATCACTACAATCTGAATTTAGGACATTTTCATCACTCCAAAAAGAAATCCTATATGCATCGGTAGTCAATCCCACACCCACCTACCCTCAGTCCTCGACAACCTGTCTAGGTTGTCTCTATGGATTTCTGTCTATGGATTTGCCTATTCTGGACATTTCATATAAACAGGATCACAATATGTGCCTTTTGTGTCTGGTTTCTTTCACTTAGCATGTCTTCAAGGTTCAACCATATTATAGCATGTATCAGTCCTTCATTTCTTTTTTGTGGCTGAATAATATTCCTTTATACAAATATACCACGTTTTATCCATTATTTGGTAGACATTTGGGTTGTTTCCACTTTTTGGCAATTGTGAATAACACAGCTATATACATTGATGTACAAGTCTTTGTGTGCAAATGTTTTCATTTCTCTTACATACATAACCTAGGAGTGGAATTGCTGAGTAATATACTATCAATGTTTAACTTTTTGAGGAACTGCCAAACTTTTCCAAAGTGGCTACACCATTTTACATTCCCATCAGCAATGTACAAGAATTCTAATTTCTGCACATGTATTCTTCATCTCTCATTAAGGGTACTCATTTTACAGTCTTATCATCAGGGGCCATTGAAATGTGTTAATAAGCACTGTGCCCTCCACTAAATAGCCTTAAGACTGCAATTCTTTTTTTTTTTTTTAATTTTTATTTATTTATTTATTTATATTTATTTTTGGCTGTGTTGGGTCTTCGTTTCTGTGTGAGGGCTTTCTCCAGTTGCGGCAAGTGGGGGCCACTCTTCATCGCGGTGCGTGGGCCTCTCACTATCGCGGCCTCTCTTGTTGCGGAGCACAGGCTCCAGACGCGCAGGCTCAGTAATTGTGGCTCACGGGCCCAGTTGCTCCGCGGCATGTGGGATCTTCCCAGACCAGGGCTCGAACCTGTGTCCCCTGCATTGGCAGGCAGATTCTCAACCACTGCGCCACCAGGGAAGCCCGAAGACTGCAATTCTTTTAATTCTTTAGATGGTACGTTTTATTCTCTCAATTTTTCCTTCCTCTTCTGCCTTCTGTCACTTTACTGGATTTTAATTCATTTTTCTCTTCCCCAGCTTCAGTCATGAAAAAAACTTTAATGTTCCCATATCTAATAGAAGTCACATTCTAGTATGAGAGGCAACCATTAAACAAATACAGCATTGCAATTATGGTAAAAGCAATGAAGAAAAAAGTTACTAGAAGAGAGTTACAAAGGGGACTAGCAAGTTCAGAGATTTTGGAAGGATGTGACATTTAAACCGAGGCCTGAAATATGAACAGAAGCTATTCAGGAAAAGAGTAAATTGAAATGCCTTCCAATTAGAAGGTAGAGCACATGAAAAGACCCAGACTTAGTAGAAAGTCAGGCATTTCCACACACCTGAAAGAAGCCAATGCATCTGGAAACTAGTGAGCCTGAGAGAATAGTAGAAAATGTGGTTGGGAAGGTAGGCAAGGAGGACCCAGTTGGTGCTGTCTTAAGAATTTAGCTGCATTCTAAGTTGCTTTTAGAATAAAACCAGAAAAGGAAAAAACCTCAAGCAGGGGAGTGACAAAATCCAGTAAGTTCAACTCTAAATGTCACAGTCAGCAACTATTGTTATGCCCACGTAAACACGTAAGTGCTTTATCTAGTGCACTAATAGCCTCTTTAGGAGCATCTAGTATACAATTTACTCTTTAAAACTACTCATCAACTTGCTTTGAGAACACAAAGACAAGCCTAAGCTAAAATGTTAAGTTTTATGAGATTCCAATGTTCATTTGTATCTATGCTCAAAGGATTCTTAGAATATTCACTAGTTATGTGGACCCATAGGAGGTGCCTATTAATCCACACCACACTCGGGCAGTCCTCCTCACCCCACCTTTAAGCTGAGCACTAATCTCAATTCTAGCTCCAAGGAAAGAACATGAAGCTCCAGCCTTGGAACTATGTGACTCAATATCTATGACAGTCTTTCTGTCGCCACCTCTATTATTACTAGTACCAGAGTTCTTGGGTCTGGTTTTACCTCCTACCTACATTCAGGCTTTTGACCCAAGTCCCTGGCTCCTGTTACCTGATCTCCCACATCATGAATACCTATATGACCCAACTAGACAGCTCTATCTGCCATTCCAGATTTTGAAATCTATTCTGGCCTGAATTGTGTTTCCATTACTTCCTTCCTGGCTTGAACATCTGGACCTATAGCCCAGACTCTCTGATCTGATTTCAATGTTTTCCTGCCTAACCTAGTCCTGTGAGCAATGACTAATTCATCTACTTTTAAACTCACCTATCTCTACATCTTAGCCCAACAATACAGGACTCTCGTTTTTCCCCATATAGAGTGAAATCTTTGTCCAGCCCTACCCCTTGCATATCCACTCAGAATCAGCTAGATCTTATCCCAAAGGCCCAGCCCCAGACCCCAGCCAAGCTCTTCTGGTCTAGTTTCCATTGCTGGATAACAAACCATCCCAAAACTTAATGGTTTAAATATTTGTATATCTCTGTATAAACAAATAGAGAGGGAAAAAGGGATTCTATTGATTCTGTTTCTCTACAGAACTCTAATATACCTCTTGCAATACTCTGTGCATTAATGGTTAACTTTCACTTATAAAGATTTGCAAGGAAAGGCTCAACATAAGTCTAGACTATTATAGGCTCTTTATACAACCTATGCTCAGAGATTGTCAGACTGACAGTTTTTCAGTTTTAACAGAATTTTGACAGGCTCCTCATAGCCGTCTAAGCCAAAATGTCTTTGTCAAGGTGGTGGTGTTTTCCTCATTAGCAGTAACACATGAGATTGTGTTTATGTTTCACTGTATACAGTGTATACCATCAAAGCTGATTAAATGAGTCATTTAACACTGTTTACAGGAAAAGACTTAACAGATGTCACAAAGAAGAAAGTCATCTTTTGAGTATAAACAGTGATGTCAGTTGGTTCAGAAGTTTCTGAAAGGCAAAACAATACTGAGAAAAAAAATGTTTTGTAACCAATTTGCAAACGGAAGGGGAAAAGTTACTGGGTAGTAAACTATCATGCTCTGGAAGAAAACACCTCTTGTCAAATCAATGTAATCTTTTGTGGCAGAGTTATTGGCCTGCTAGGACAGAGGGAAACAATGGATGTAATCTGTCCTCAGTGTAGCCAGGTATTTTATCCTGTCTGACATTACATAGTTATTTGTAAACTAGAAAAAAGTATGATCTAACACCTCAGTTTTTGAGTGGGTGCATTTAAGAATGCTGAGGTATTTGTTCTCAGTTATTTTCAATAGATCATATCACCATAGAGCAAAGCAAGTGACATCTTCAGGTTTCCATCATGTATGACTTGCTAGACTCACGGCACTTGTTAGTGAGTAGCCAAGAGGGGAAAAGGTACCGACAATTGGGGATTCTCTTACTCCCTGTCATTTTTTCCCATTGGCGTCTGACTTTTGTTTCCCCTTCATGAGATGTCTCTTGGAATAGATGATACATTTGCTTCAGTCTCACACTCCCTGATGCCAACTATCTGTGAAGGTAGCCCCTCTGCCCTCTCTTTTTAGTATTTTGCCTCACGTTGATTTCTCATGATCACTGGGTGCATTAGAGCTTTGTCTCTTCTGTGCCCTCATCACATTCTGAGGCAATGACAGTTAGGAATTCAACATATGGATTTGGGGGGGACTCAATTCAGCCCATAACACTGCCCGAAACCAAATTTCAGGGCGGTGAGGGGACAAGTGAGCTGAAGAGAAATTGGGAGGTAGGAAGTAGAGACAACTGTTTGGAAAAACTTGAATAAGAGAGGAAGGAGCTAGACTGGATTTGAGAGTCAAAGGAGAGAAACTTGAGTGTGTTATAAACAGAGGGAAAGATGCCAATGAAGAAGTAAAATGAAGGAGAAAGGCATTGGGTCAAATACACGTGTGGAGAGACTTGGCTTCAAGCAGCAGGGAGAGCGTGGAGGACAAGCATGAGGATGGGCAAGGGCATAACATGGTAAGAGGACAATATGGGCAGTTTAGAGACCTCTGCTTTCTCAGTGACACAGGAGGCAAGCTTATTCATCAGGACTGGAGAAAGCAGACAAAGGCGTGAGTAATGGATTTGTAGAGAAGGTTTGGAATAGTTGCTGAGGAACGCAGAAGAGGAAGTAGATGGGGGACAGATCTAGAGTGGCACTGATCCTCCTAACCTACTGTGTGAGTTTGGCTCAGTTTTCTAATTATTCTTTTTCATGTTATTCTCATCTGTGAAATAGGGTTAATAATAGCTGCAGTGAACACTCTACATTATTATGAGGACTAAATAAGAAAGTGGTTAAATTTTCAGTGACACTATTAGTAGCATTCCGGTTCTTGCATTACTCAACACTGGCACCTTGGTTTAGCAAACTGGTTCTAACGTCTCATTTTCTTTATTCAGTTGTTGCCTGGGCCATTTATCAAGGCAATCGTTATCTGATTGCATAGATTTGACGATGGTATCCCCATTTCCCATTCAAAAGTTAAGCCAGAAGGTGTTCCCTTGCCCATTTAGTCTTAACTATTCCCAGAACATCCCAAATAAAGCCTGTTTTTTCCTCAAAGAAAATAAAACATACACATACCAAGACATTTTCAAATTAAAATAGGCACTAAACAGACAGATTTCTGCCAAGAATAACCTCTGCTCTACTCAAAGCTGGTTTACAGGAGTGTAAATTGAGACCAGCCTTTGCTTCTTACTCTACAGGAGCAATGAGTCAGGATTTCCTGAAATTAAGCAATCATGTAAAATGCGTTAGTGGCTTCTAGAAGACTTCATGCGCTTCCTTGTGCCAAGAAATTAACCTGTTTAGTTCTTGGCATCTCTTTCGTTTCCCCCAATGACTTAGTTAAGATCCTTCCATCAGTCTCAGAGTCAGTATGACAATGTAGCTAAGATTCAATGAAAGATTGTTTTTTCTAGAAACATAAGTCTGGTGATGATAGCTGCATATCAGTGAGAAGGTTGGATTCTAAGTCTGAATCATTATTTTTTAGTCAAAACTACACTGGCTACTAGTCCTAGTTCAATTCCTTGCATTGCTTAACCCAATTATAATCTAGTTTTGTCCCACCTCAAACAGCAATCTAATTGCTAACTCCTTGTTCTCATTCTATTTGAACTTTCTGTACCGATTTCACTTCCATCTTGGAACACCTTTTGCTTTCAACACACCACTTTTTCCTAGTTCTCTTCTAAGCTTCATTGTCACCTCTCCTCTGCCTACCCCACAGATACTGCAAGTTGTCCCTCATTGCCCCTCCTCTCTGTCAAGTGTTAGGAATTCAAATGGCAGCAGGGGCCAGGCAGGTAACAACAAGGTCAGATATAATTAATGGGGAGTGATAAGAACTCTGGCAAAGAGACAAGGCATACTCCATGTAAAAGCAACCACAGTGGAAAAATTTTTAAACACCATCTTGGCCAAAAACCCTTTCATGGACTGGACTATACAGCTGTTTCATGACAGCTGTTCTCAGAACCCAGGGCTTCCTGTCCAAGACTCTGAGGACAGGACCCATTTACAGGACGCTTTGTGTGCCACTTAACCCCTGCATAATAAGACAACAGTCACTCCTGACTTTGAGTTCAGGGTCCCTAGGTAAGTCACCCAACCTGATTTACTTTTAATCTGTAAAACGGGCTTCCTTAGAGGCTCACTTAAAAGTCAACATGATGCAAACATTTTACTAAGTGGCAGTGACATCATTTATATCTTAAGTTTTCCAAGGGGCCCTTTTCTATTTCTCTAACTTAGAAGTGTCACCTCCACACATCCTGAGGTTCTCTCCCAACTGTGTCACCCGCCCAGATTTTACACCGTCACACCTGACACTTGTGCAGAACTCATGAGGGAACATCATAGTCCATCTGAAGGGAAGACATCAACTTCTCCATCCAGAGATCTTAGTTTTTTATGCTCTGCCTGTAAAGTGTTGGAAGACTCTATAGTCTTGGGCTTAGCACAACAAATAGGTATTTCTTTAACACGCTTTCTCACTGAAGTTCAAGTTTCTATGAGAAAACTTGTTTTAAAGAAGAATCTGAATGAAAACCGTACCTCTGAAGGTACTTTTTCTTGCACACTCAGAATAAACATTTTTAAAAAGACAGTGTTTTCTTAAGAACAAAATAATGCCATTTGCAGCAACATGGATGGACCTAGAGATTGTCATACTGAGTGAAGTAAATCAGAGAAAGACAAATATGATATCACTTACATGTGGAATCTAAAAAAAAAGGTTACAAATGAATTTATCTACAAAACAGAAATAGAGTTACAGATGTAGAAAACAAACTTATGGTTACCAGGGGGTAAGGGTGGGGGGAGGGATAAATTGGGAGATTGGGATTAACATATACACACTACTATATATAAAATAGATAACTAATAAGGACCTACTGTATAACACAGGGAACTCTATTCAATACTCTGTAATGCCTATATGGGAAAAGAATCTTAAAAAGAGTGGATGTATGTGTATGAATAACTGATTCACTTTCCTGTACACGTGAAACTAACACAACATTGTAAATCAACTATAAAAATTTTAAAAAAACAAAAATTAAATTAAAAATACAGTATTTTCTTGAGAATGTTCTTAAAAGGATGCATAATCTTACACAGTAGTTTTCATGTTTGCTGAAGCTGCTACAAAGACACCAGAGGAATTACTCTTACGGTCAGAAACTAAAAATACACAGCTGCTTCTCCATAATATGTTTTCACCAGCTCAGCAGGGCCAGTTTAATTTCGCTCAGGGATAACTCGTCCTCATTTTGCAAGGTTCTGAACAAGTGAAACAGTCCCTACCCTCAGTATGAAATGAAAGAGGATCCAGGTTGTCAAGGTATCAGACAAAAAGAGACACAGGAAGAAGCACAAGGCCAAAGTTCAGGCTTCCCACCACCATCCCACACTTGGCCACCATTCCCCCACTTTAATCCCCTCTGCATACTATATATTAATATACCATGCAGTTTCGTCAAGTCCTCTCTTGAAACAGTAATTTCATTTCCATCTTCCTCCAGCTAATCTGGCCTGCTCTTTCCTTCCAACTTTGTCTCTAATAATTGATACAAATGAATTCTGTCTCCTTACACTGGTGTTCCCTGCATACCCCACTAGAGTGTAAGTGCCACAAGAACAGGGACCCTTTTCCTATTATTACTATTATATTCATGGAGCTGAGTCCAGTGTCTAGCACAAAGGAGGTGCTTCATAAATACTTGTTAAAGTAAATGGAATGTTCATTCACAGCGCCAGGTCTTTGTCCCAATAATCCTTTCTACCCAGAATGTCCTCACTCTTCATCTCCAAAATTCTCAAACCCACATTCATCTCTGTTATGGACTGAATGTTTGTGTCTCCCCACCCCAAATTCATATGTTGAGATTCTAACCCCCAATGTAATGATATTAGGAGGTGAAGGCTTTGGAAGGCGTTTAGGTCATGAGGGTGGAGCCCTCATGAATGGGATTAGTGTCCTTATAAAAGAGCCCCAAGAGAGCTCTCAACCCTTCATCCATGTGAGGACACAAGAAGACATCATCCGTGAACCAGGAAGCCAGCTCTCTCTCACCAGACACCAAATCTGGTGATCTTGGACTTCTTAGCCTCCAGACTGTGAGAAATAAACTTATGTTTTTTGGCCACCCAGTCTGGATGCTTTGTTACAGCAGCCCAAACTGACTAAGGTAATCTCATTCTTCTAACAGGGATGGCATTTCAAGTTTGCTCTGTACAATTTAGTGTTTGAATATATCCCACACTGGTGATATCCATTCAGTTTTCAGGAAAAGACATAGTCGACTGTTAGGTTCTTTGCTTCTCCTAACACATTTGGTTGTTCAGTGAACACTGAAACTCAAGTGGACACTTACTTATAATATCTGCAACTTGCCAGAAGGAGCTCCACTTAATGTTTTGAGATCAGGACTGCAGTGTTCAGCTTTCAAATAAGTCGGCTTAATCCCAGGAAAGTCTGACTAACTGCAAAAATTAGTCAGAAAATATAGAGCAAGTAGTTCTGATCCAAGGAACATAAGATCCTCCTTAGAGCCAATTCATTTCCGAAGAATGGCGATAAATTCCCTCAGTAGGAACATTTGGGCCTGACTTTTCTGAACATCCAATTCTTCCCCTCCACACAACAAACCCTCACTCTCATTTTTACATGGACTGAATAAGAGCTCTTCTATAGGGTTGTAAGCATTTGTGGATGACAGCCTCTGGGATCATTTTGTCCTGCAGTCACTCAAATGAGTGTTTTAGTCTCTTGTGGACCACTTGCTCTAAGGCAGAGACTCGTGGGGGTACTTGCTTCTCCTCCGTGACAAGAAGGAGATAAACACCAGTTAAAATCCAACTTCTGTGGCAACACATGACCCCAAACAACCAGTAGTTGTAGAATAGACCTAGAAAGAGGATTTTTTTTCCCCTAAAATTTCTATTTAGTGACAGAAATGACCAGTTTTTCTACCATTAGGCAATCTGTGACCTACTAGATTAATTAAGATAATATTTCATCAAATGGAAACTTGTATCAGGTCTCTTCCCATTGTAAATAACTCAAACTAAGCCAAAAGGGGAATTTAATGGCAAACCTAACTGAAAAGTCCCAAGGTTGTCTGGCTTTAGGTATGGTCTAGGGTAGGAGCAGGCAAACTATAGCTCATTGCCTGTTTTTGTAAATAAAGTTTTATTGGCACACAAACATGCTTGTTCTTTCAAGTATTGTCTATGGCTACTTTCAAGCTATAACAGCAGTACTGAGTACTTGCAAGATAGACCTTATAACCAGCAAAACCTAAAGTATTTGTTATGTGGCTCTTTCTAGAAAAAGTTTGCTAGCTCCTAACTTAGGGGCTCAGGTGATGTCATCAGGATTCTCTAAGCTCTTGCCTTTGGCTCCTCCTCTGAGATGGCTTCACTTTTGGGTGTCACATGTATCTCCAGCATCTCCACGCTGATTTCATTCCTTTCTGCTAACAGTCTTAGTTGAGAAGAACACTTCTTTTCCAGTAACTCTTGCCAAAATCCTAGGGTTTACTCTAAACTGACAAGTTGGATGAGGTACCCATCTTTGGGTTGATGCCTTATGGGTAGGAGGATGGACTTTTCACTGATTGGTTTAGGCCTGGGTCACACCATCCTGGTGCTGGGGTTGGATCAGTCACCACAAGCAACAGGGACTAGGAATAAGGGAGAGGTTATCCAAGGGGGAAGAATGCTAGCTTCCTAGCAAAATCTACAAATGTCCGTTATGAGACTTTTCCCTGGTTGGTCGCATTCTGGTCTTGGACATTTCTCAAAGTATGTCAATGAGCTATTTGCATAATTATAGAGACTCTTAAACAGAGTTACTATTAATAATATCCAGCTGTTATTGATGAGGTTTCAGTGCCAGATACAATACTAAGTACTTAATAAATATTATCTTGTTTATCCTTCCAACAGCTATAAACACTAGGCATTTTTATTTCCAATTTACTAATGAGGCAAATAAGGATGAGAGATTTAATAATAAATTGGCCTAAAAGTCCCACAGTCAGGATTGGAACCTAGAGCTGTCTAACTGTGAACTTGAACTGTGCTGCCCTGCCTCCCCACCGTTACAGCCTCCCATTTCTGGGAATTCCCTACTACACCCTCTGTGCCTGAATAGCGCTTGAGCACTGAACTGGTGACCAACAGGCCTGAGTTCTAGTGAACTCAGCTCTGCCATTAACTCACTGGGTGACTTTTAGCAAGTTACTTAATCAGTTTTTGGAATCTTGGTTTCCTCATCCGTAAAATGAACAGTTTAAACTACCAGTGACATTCAAACTATGTTCTACTAACAGAGGGGCTTCTGTGGCAGTGCCTTAGAGTTTGCCATAGAGACTGAGGGACACTCAGCAAGTGCTCTCTCCACACTCATACAATTTCATCATCTTCATTGCTCTCCATTGGGCTCCTTCTTAAGTCTAATATATAAAGAATAAACATTTCTGTTGCAAAAAAAAATTAACCATGGGACTAGAAGACCTCCAAGATCTGTCACTATTCTCTGCTTGTTCTTGCACTTCCCTCTCCCTGTTTGTGTCCTGGCAGGCTGACCTGTGTGGATGGACTACATCAACAGGTTTCCTGTGCTCTGGTTTCCTGTTGGGTTCAGCCAATAGGAAAGTAGCAGAAAAGGGACGAAAGGAGAGAGAGGTTAGGGTATTGATTCCCCTGGATCAGTGGCTAGGTTCAAAGACCACAGCTACTGTTGGTGGCCCCCTCCATCAGCTCTGTTTGGGTTTGGAAAACTGCTCCATTCTCTGCCCCAATCCCATCTAGGAGTACTAATGGTTCATTGCTCTCACTAGCCCTGGGGTACATTGCCATCCCTTGGAATCTTGCTGCAATGATAGTGTGTCTGGTTTATGTAGCTACTGTTGTAAATAGTCCCTTCTTTAAGTACTCCTCACTGGAGAAGGTGGCAAAGTAGGAGGACCCAGAACTCATTTCTACCCATGGACACACCAAGACTACAACTACTTACAGAGTAACTATCTATGAGAACCACCTGAAGACTAGCATAAAAGATTTTCCACAACTAAAGACATAAAGGAAAAAGCCACAATGAAACAGGTAGGAGGGGCAGAGATGTGGTACAGTCAGGAGTCCCACCCCTGGGTCACTGACCCACAAATGGGAGGAAATCACAATCAAAGAAGTTCTCTCCAGGGAGCAAAGGGACTGAACTCCACTTCACGCTCCCCAGCCCAGGGGGCCCAAATGGGAAAAATGAGAATGCCTGGCTTCAAAAACCAGTGGGGCTTACATTTGGAAGACCCAGAAGGCTACAGGAAACAGATTCTTCTCTGAAAGGGCTCATTCAAAATCTCACACACTCTGAGTCCCAGGGCAGAGGCAGTAGTTTGAAAGGAGTCTGAGTCAGACCCACTTGCTGATCTTGGAGAGCTTCCCAGAGAGACAGGAGGTAACTGGGACACCCCCTGGGGATGGAGATGTTAGCAGCCCTTTTGAAGTGGTGTTTAACTGCAATAACACTGGCACTTGAAAGAGCCATTTTGGAACACTCCCTCTAGCCTATTAGTACCAGGGACCTGGCCACTCCCACCAGTGGGCTGGCACCAGCACCCCTCCTATGCAGCCAACAGAGCAGGAAGCCTATCCCTCCCTCCAGTGTTCCCACAGCCACCACACAAGGCATAGCCTCACAGCCAACCAGGCCAGAGGCCAGCCCCGCCTACCAGCACACTCACAGTAGTTGGCCGGCCAAAACAGAAGGGTGCACACAGCCCACATAGGAACACCCCTAGAACATAGAACTGTGGTGACCAGAGGGGAACATCCTGCTGGGTCCCATAGAATGTCTTCTACATATGGCCATTTCTCCAAAATTGGGAAATGTAACCAACCTATTTAACATATACAAAGAAACACAGAGAATTAGGCAAAATGAGAGAGAGGAATATGTTCCAAATGAAGGAACCAGACATAACCTCAGAAAAAGAACTAAATGAAGTAGAGATAGGAATCTACTCGATAAAGAGTTCAAGGTAAAGATGCTCCATGAAGTTGATAAGGATGCTCAACAAACTTCATAAAGATAAAGATGCTCTTATCTTTAAGGATAAAGAATCTCAATGAACTTGAAAGAATGAATAAACACAGAATTTCAACAGAGTTAGAAAATATAAAGAACCAAACAGAGTTGAAGAATACAATAACTGAAATAAAAAATACACCAGACAGAATCAGCAGTAGATTGGATGTTACAGAGGAATGAATCAGCAATGTGGAAGACAAAGTAGTGGAAATCACCCAAGCTGAATAGAAGAAAGAATTTTTTTAAATGATAGTTTAAGAAACCTCTGGACAACATAAAGCGTACTAACATTCACATTATAGGGGTCCCAGGAAAAGAAGAGAGAACAAGAGGGGCAGAAAACTTCTTATTTAAAGAAATAATAGCTGAAAAATTCCCTAACCTGGGGGGCGGGGAAAAACCCAGACATGCAAGTCCAGGAATTACAGAGAGTCCCAAACAAGATGAATCCAAAGAGGTCCACATCAAGACACATTCTAATTAAAATGGCAAAAATTAAAGATAAAGAGAATCTTAAAAACAGTAAGATAAAAACAACTAGTTATGCACAAGGGAATGCCCATAAGACTTTCAGCTGGCTTTTCAGCAGAAATTTTACAGTCCAGAAGGGAGTGGCATGGTATATTCAAAGTGTCAAAAGGAAAAAACAACCAAAAACCTATAACTAAGAATACTCTACCTGGCAAGGTTCTCATTCAGATTTGAAGGAGAGATAGTCTTTCAGACAAGCAAAAGCAAAAAGAGGTCAGCACCACTAAGATGGCATATAAGAAATGTTAAAGAGATTTCTCTAAGAGGAAAAGAAAAGGCCACAACTAGAAATATAAAAATTACGAAAGGAAAAAAATCTCACTGGCAAAAGCAGACATACAGCAAAGGTAGTAGATCAACCACTTACAAACCTAGTAGGAAGTTTAAAAGACAAAAGTAGTAAAATCACCTATATCCATTATAAGTAGTTAAGGGGTACACAAAGCAAAAAAAGATGTAAAATATGACAGAAAACACTAATGTTGAGGGAGAAAAGAGTGAAAATGTAGGATGGTTTGACTGTGTTTGAACTTGAGATCAACTTGAAAAAAATCAACATAATCATGTATAACTATACATTATATATGAACCTCAGCTATTCACAAACCAAAAACCTATAATAGATACATATAAAAAAAAAGAAAAGAGAGAGAGAGAGAGAGAGAGAGAGAAGGGAATCCAAAAGAAAGCAAAAGGAGAAACACAAAAGAACTACAAAAACAACCAGAAAAAAAATTAACAAAATGGCAATAAGTACCTACCTATCAATAATTACTTTAAATATAATGGACTAAATTCTCCAATGAAAAGACACAGAGTGGCTGAATAGATAAAAAGAAAAAAGACCCATATATATGCAACTACAAGAGACTCACTTCAGATCTGAAGACACACAGACTGAAAGTGAGGGAATAGAAAAAGGTAATCCATGTAAATGGAAATGAAAACCTGAGGTAGCAATACTTATATCTGACAAAATGAAATTTAAAACAAAGACTGTAAAAAGAGACAAAGAAAGACATTACATAATGACAAAGGGGTCAATGCAACAAGAAGATATAACAATTGTAAATAGATATGCACCCAACACAAGAGCACCTAAATACATAAAACAAATATTAACAAACATAAAGGGAGAAACTGGCAGTAATACAATAATTTTATGTGACTTTAACACCCCACTTACATTAATGGACAGATCGTCCAAACAGAAAAATCAATAAGGGAATTCTGGCCTTAAGTGACACATTAGATTATCCATATAATAGATATATACAAAACATTTCACCCCAAACCAGAAGACTAAAAATTCTTTTCAAGTGCACATGGAACATTCTCCAGGATAGATCACATGCTAGGCTACAAATCTCAAATTTAGGAAGATTGAAATCATATCAAACATCTTTTCTGACAATACCAATATGAGACTAGAAATCAACTGCAAGGAAAAACTGCAAAAAACACAAACACATGGAGGCTAAACAACATGCTACTAAACATCCAATAGATCACGGAAGAAATCAAAGAGGAAATCAAAAAATACCTAGAGACAAATGAAAACAAAAACATGATGATCCAAAACCTACAGGACACAGCAAAAGCAGTTCTAAGAGGGAAATTTATAGCAATACAAGCTTACCTCAGGAAACAAGAAAAATCTCAACCTAACCTTACACCTAAAGTAACTAGAGAAAGAACAACAAACAAAACCCAAAGTTAGTAGAAGGAAAGAAAGCATAAAGATCAGAGCAGAAATAAATAGGACTTAAAAGAAATTGAAAAGATCAATGAAACTAAGATCTGGTTCTTTGAAAAGATAAACAACATTGATAAAATTTAGCTAGACTCCTGAAGAAAAAAAAGGGAAGCTGCTGCATAGCCCAGGGAGATCAGCTTGGTGCTTTGTGATGTCCTAGAGGGATGGGATAGGGAGGGTGGGAGGGAGGCTCGAGAGGGAGGGGATATGGAGATATATGTATACATATAGCTGATTCACTTTGTTGTACTGTAGAAACTAACACAATATTGTAAAGCATTTATACTCCAATAAAGATGTGGAAAAAAAAAATCACCAAAAAATAAAAAATAAAAAGAGAGAGAGAGAGGGCCCAAATAAAGAAACTCAGAAATAAAAGAGGAGAAGTTACAACAGGAATACTAAGGATCATAAGAGATTACAATAAACAATTATATGCCAATAAAAGGGACAACCTAGAAGAAATCAGTAATTTCTTAGAAATGTACAATCACCCAAGATTGAATCAGGAAGAAACAGAAAATATGAACAGGCTGATTTCCAGTAATGAAATTGAACCAGTAATAAAAAATAAAAAAAAAACTCCCAACAAAAGTCATGGACTAAATGACTTCACAGGTGAATTCTACCAAACATTTAGAAGAGTTAACACCTATCCTTCTGAAGTTATTCCAAAAAAATCAAAGAGGAAGAAACACTTTCGAACTCATTCTATGAGGCCATGATCACCCTGATACCAAAGTCAGACAAAGACATCACACAAAAAAGAAAATTACAGGCCAATGTCACTGATGAAATAGATGCAAAAATCCTCAACAAATTATTTGCAAACTGAATTCAATAATACATTAGAAGGACCATACACCATGAACAAGTGGGATTTATCCCAGGGATGCAAGGGTGGTTCAATCCCCGCAAATCAATGTGATAAACTCATTAAACAAATTGAATAATATTACATGATCTCAAAAGGTGCAGAAAATATTTTGAAAAAATTCAACATCTATTTATGATAAAAACTCTCAGAGTGGGTATAGAGGAAACATACCTCAACATAATAAAGGCCATATATAACAAACCCACAGCCAACATCATACTCAATGGTGAAAATCTGAAATCATTTCCCCTAAGATCAGAACAAGAGAAGGATGGCCACTCTTGCCACTTTTATTCAACACAGAGTTGGAATCCTAGCCACAGCAATCAGAAAAAAATAAAAGGAATCCAAATTAGAAAGAAGTAAAACTCTCATTGTTTGCTGAGGACCTGATACTATGTATAGAAAGTTCTAAAGACCTACCAAAAAACTATTCAAATAAATGAGTTCAGTAAAGTTGCAGGATACAAAATTAATATACAGAAATCTGTTGCATTTCTACACATTACTAACAAACTATCAGAAAGAGAAATTAAGAAAACACTTCCATTTACTATTGCATCAAAAGGAATACCTAGGAATAAATCTAACCAAAGAAGCCAAAGACTTGTACTCTGAGAACTATAAGACACTGATGAAAGAAATTGAAGACACAAATGAAGGAAAGATATATTGTGCTCACGACTGGAAGAATTAATATTGTTAAAATAACCACATTACCCATGGAAATCTACAGATTCAATGTAATTTCTATCAAAATACCAAGGACACTTTTCACAGAACTAGAATAATCCTAAAATTTATATGGAAACACAAAAGTCCCTGAAGAGTCAAAACAATCTTTAGAAAGAAGAACAAACCTGATGGTATCACATGCCCTGATTTTAAACTATACTACAAAGCTACAGTAATCAAAACAGTATGGTACTGGCACAAAAACAGACACATAGATCAATGGAACAGATTAGAGAGTCCCCATATAAACCCATGCTTATGTGGTCAATTAATCCATGACAAAGGTGGCATGAATACAAAACTGGGAAGAGATAGCCTCTTAAATTGTGCTGGGAAAACTGGACAGTTACATGCAAATGAGTCAAATTTGACTACTTTCTCACACCATATACAAAAATAAGCTCAAAATGGATTAAAAACTTAAATGTAAATTCTGAAACCATAAAACTCCTAAAACATATGCTCTTTGACATTGGTCTTTGCAATATTTTTTTGGCTCTGTCTCCTCAGGTAAGAGCAACAAAAGCAAAAATTAACAAGTGGAACTATATCAAAACTAAAACACTTTGCACAGCAAAGGAAACTATCAACAAAACAAAAAGGTTGCCTACTAATGGGAGAAGACTTTTGCAAGTTATATATCTGATAAGGGGGTAATACCCAAAATATACAAAGAATTCACAAAACAACATTAAAAAAAACAAACAACTTGATTAAAAAATGGGTAGACAATTTGAATAAACATTTTTCCAAAGAAAACATACAGATGGCCAAGAGACATATGAAAAAATGCTCAACAGCACTAATCATGAGGGAAATGCAAACCAAAACCGCAATAAAATACCACCTCACACCTGTCATAATGGCTATGATCAATAAGATAATAATACATGTTGACGAGGATATGGAGAAAAGGGATCCCTCATGGACTGTTGGTGGAATTGTAAATTGATGCAGCCACTATGGAAAACAATATGGAGGTTCCTCAAATTAAAAATAGCACTGCCATGTGATCAGCAATTTCACTTCTGGGTATTTACCCAAAGAAGTGAAATTGGTTAAATTCTACCAAACACTAATTGGAAAAGACATATGCACACCAATGTTTATTGCAGCATTATTTAGAACACCCAACATATGGGAGCAACCTAAGTGTCTATTGATAAATGAACCAATGAAAGAAGTGTGGTACATGTACAGTGGAATATCATTCAGCCATAAAAAATGAAATCTTGTCATTTGTGACAACATGGATGGATCTAGAGTGTATTATTCTAATTGAAATAAGTCAAACAGAGACAAATGCCATATGAACTCACTTATATGTAGCGTCTGGAAAACAAAACGAACAAAATGAAAACAGACTCAGATACAGAGAACAAACGAGTGGTTGCCAGACTGGGGGTGAGAGGTACAAAACTCCAGTTATAAAATAAATAAGTCACAGGGATGTAATGTACAGCATAAGGAATATGGTCAATAATATTGTAATAACTTTGTATGGGGACAGATGGTTACTACATTTATCACGGTGATCATCTCATAATATATGCAAATGTCAAATCACTACGTAGTACACCTGAAACTAACATAATATTGTATGTTAACTATATTTTAATTTAAAAAGTATAAAAGTTAAAGAAATTTTAAAAACCCTCATTTACCCATTTTGAGTGGACTCTCAGAATTCTGACTGTATAAGCTTTCACCCTTCAGGATCTATAACTCTGTGCATAGTAAACTTATGTTCACCTATGCCACTTTTATATCCATTTCCACACCACTTGAATGCCTGCTAAATGGCAGGCACATTTGACAGTGGATAGTTCCTTTGGTGCTAACATTCTTCTGGCTTATGACTCAAAACCTTACATCAGAAATTATTTTCATGCCCTTTTTTAAAGCAGGAGTAGGCGAAAGCAAAAAAACAAACAAACAACCAGAATAAAACAAAACAAAAAAACCTGATGTTTGAGGATTTCTTTCAAAACATTTAAAAAGATAAGCACCTACTTTTCCCAATCACTATTGCTCTTATTCCTTCACTCTTCCATTTAAACATTTATGGAGTACTAGTATCCTGGACACTGGCTTGGTCCTGGAAATACCAGGCCAGCTAAAGTGTCAAGATTTCACAGACCCACGAGGGAAAGAAAGACAATAAAAGGGGAAATTTATCTATCATAGTTTACTCAGAGGGGAATACCCATTCCCGGAATGATTCACTTTCAAGCACTGAGATATCCTGCAGCATTCAAGATGACTCAGTATCTTTCAATAAGGGTTGCAATGAAAATGTGTCTGGTTAACTTCAGTTAATCTGAAAATAAATTTTACTGTTAAAATGTAATCTGTCTCTAAATATAATAAATTCTCACTCATTTAGATTCTACTGACTCAGGTTTTTAAGTAATTCATTAAAATATTCATCTTCACTATTTCTAAGTATGGTAATTCCTCTGCAGATCATCAGAGTCTTTTGCATAAACATAAGGAATTCAATCTAAAATTTAGGGTTAGTTAAGACAAATATACAAATAATTAAATTATAATGGGAAGATAAGAGAACTATGAGAAATACTGATGCTCAGTTAAAAAAAAAGGTTGAGGAGTAAGGAGATAATATTTGACTTGTGAGGACCAAGGAGAATTGGTTGGTCGAGCTTGGAAGAATGTTCCAGATGAAGAGAACAACATGATCATAGGCCTGTCAGTGGGAAATTACAGGATGTGCTTCAGCTACTATGTAATATCGATAGTTCAATTTGGCTAATGTAGGTGTGGGAGACTTCTGTTTTTGCCTCTCAACCACAATCACTCATCCTTCTTCTACTGGAATCCATATTGTACTTTGAGAATAACCCCTCCCTGCAGTTATCCAATTAGTTGTGAGAGATTGACAACCTTCAGCTTCAAATGTGGGCCCAACTGGGCTCAGTTAATCAGCATAATCTAGCCCCATGGCCAAAGTGATTGGTTCAATGATGGGCATGTAACTCAGTTTGGACCAATGAGAATCAGATGCAGGACTTATTTTTGAATGTGGCAGAGTTCTATCCAGATTCAACTGTGAGTTCTCTTTCCACTGATTTGAAATTAAGAGGATGTAGAGGCAGGAGCTGCTGCAGCCAGCTTGTGACCATGAAGGGAAAGCCTGACTAAGAACAGAGCCAGCACAGAGGAAAGGCATCCTAAAGGTAGAAAGATAAAACCTAGTTTCCTATCAGTCTACTCCTGAAGCTGAAATAATCTTTGAGTATTTCATTAACCAACCAACTATTACATCAATGAATTCCCTTCATTTCCTAAGCCAGTTTTAACTAGGATTTCTACGTCTACTTAAAAACATAAGAAAAGGGCTTCCCTGGTGGTGCAGTGGTTGAGAATCTGCCTGCCAATGCAGGGGACACGAGTTTGAGCCCTGGTTTGGGAAGATCCCACATGCCGCGGAGCAACTAGGCTCGTGAGCCACAACTAATGAGCCTGCGCGTCTGGAGCCTGTGCTCCACAACAAGAGAGGCCACGATAGCGAGAGGCCCGGGCACCGCGATGAAGAGTGGCCCCCGCTTGCCGCAACTAGAGAAAGCCCTCGCACAGAAACGAAGACCCAACACAGCCAAAAAAAAATTAAAATTAATTAATTAATTAAAAAAAAATGAGTAGAGGCTTCTTCCAAAAAAAATCAAAAACAAAAAAAACCATAAGAAAAGAATTAAGACTGGGAAGATAGTTTGAAACCAGAGTAAAAAAGACTTTGAATACCAGATTTTGAACTAGATTCAATAGCAAAAATTTTTAGTAAAGATTGACATAATTCTTAGATTTCCCTTTAGGCTGTACAAAGCAGTTTTACATAAATTATCTTATTGAATTTTTAGTTTCCCAGTGTAAGGAAATGGAGTCCGAGAAAGGCTAAATGACTTGCTTTAAAATCATGCAGCTCATGAAAGAGTAGAGTGTCAATCCTGGATTTTTCGATTCTGAATCCATGCTGCTAAGACTAAAGCTGTCTCACCAACATGCAAAAACAAACAGCCAACCAAGAAAGCAAACAAAAAAGACACTGAATCTGAAGATCTGAGGATCCTTACCACCAAGATACCTTTCTGATTTCATGACCTGTCAGTGTTGGAATTCATGTTTGGACAGAACGAGGTGATGCTGGTATAGATCTCTTCTGATCCTAGGAATCATCTAGACAGTATTGCCATGGAAAGATGGGCTTCAGGTACATAAAATACTTTACTCCTTATCAGTATGGCCACTGGGCAATTCACTTAATATTTCCTCATTTGTAAAATGGTAATGACAATTGCTACCTCATTGGGTCTATATGAAAACTGAATATGTAAAGCTCCTGGCACAAAATAGGTATCACTAAAAGTTAGGTCTCTTTACTGTGGAAGGTAATGGAAGCAGATTTTTGAATCAGACAGTTTTGGGTTTAACTCTTGACTCTGTTCCTAACTAGCTATATGCACCCATCTGGACACTAGCTTCCTGGAGGGTAGAGGCCGTGTCTGTCCTTCACTGCTGAATCCGCAGTGGCCCTAGGAGGCGGTCAGCAAATGCTTAAACAAATTTAAGTGACAAGTTTCCTAAGCTTTAAACAGTTGAGATAAAATATATAGTACAAGACTATCATAAGAAACAAAGGATACAACTCAACACTTAATTCAATGCCTGGCCCATAGTAAGTGCTCAGTTAATAGTTGCAGCTAATTTCTATTGCATGCTTACCATGTACCAGTCCCTCTTCTAAACACTACAGATATTCACACAATTCTCAACCCCCCATCCCTGTTTTACAGATAAAAACCAAAGCCCTATTTTTATTACTATCTAAATACTTGATGCCACTTTAGGCCCCATGACTTGTGAGTCCAACTCTTTCTTTTTAAAGTTTGGGACCCTCAAGGCGTCTGATTCAAGGTCGTTAAATGATGGCTTCTCTTTTTTCTCTTTTGCATTATTAGGAAGAAATAAAACCTTCTTTCTTTAAAAACACAATGAAGACTTTCTTTTGGTTTTCCTCCTCCTTCCCCCATTATTTCCAGAGAGTGAGGTTGGACTGCCTGAGGTTTTATCTGGCAGGAGCCCTTTAATTCAGAGACAGCCAACAACTCAATGAGCCAGCGGGCCTTTGCCCTCTCCAGGCTGACGCTGAAGCAGCCTAGTCGGACCTCCCAATTCGAGTTGTCTGTCGTTCTTTCCCCGAATTGCCTGCTGCCATCTGCTGGCCAAATTAAGTCATCACATCCGTGTTTTCCAAGTTTCCAAGTGAGGCTCCAACTGTCTCTCATAACTGTTTCCCAAGGCACCTTCCCGGGCTGCCCAGAGGCGGTATTAGCAGACAGACCAACCTGGCAAGTCTGTGGACCTTGGTTCAAAGCTAAGGTGCTCAGACAAAGACAGCTGTTGGCTGATTTCCATTCAGGAACATGGAAGTGAATTTCCATTTCACTGCACTGGTGAAATCCCTACACGAATCTTCCTCCCATCCTACAAATGTGCCATCTCGTCCAGAGCCACAAGTTTCATACCCACCTCCATCTCCCACCAACCTCCCTGACATTCTTCCATCCACAAGACTTGAATTACCATAACAGTCATTTACAGAATGTTTGGTAAAACAGTCACACTCGGAAAAGCTACAAGGATAGTACAAAGTCCCCTATATCCTTCTCCCAGAGACGCCATTCAAGTTTTCCCAGTTGCTTCAGTGGCTCCTTTATAGCAATGGATTCAATCCAAGAGCACATGTTGCTCCACCTGTCATGTTCTTTTAGTATTTTTCAATCTAGAACATTCCTCACTCTTTGACTTTCATAACCTTGGCATTTGTTGGGCTGCACCCTGCAGGCCTGCAAGCCTTGTCGTTGCCCAGCCTCGAGACTGAAGATAGAGCCCAGAGACAGCGACTGAGACATCAGTGGTTTAATAGATGGGGTACCTTACACGTCTGAAGCAAGGTCCTGGAGTGACACCCCATCGTGTGCGGCAGACAACAGGCAGTACATGGCAGCAATCTTCGCTACCTGGGAGGAAAGGAGGTTACAATTTACAGGCGGAACTGACGTCAGGTTAGCTCATCAGTTTCCAGGGAAACCAGCAGCTGGGGCACATTCCTCATAGCCCCTCAAGTTAACAACCATTACAAGGGCAGATGTTTCCCTTTGATAAACTAGCAGGTGGAGCTGTTCTGGCCTAAAGGGCAAGGGGCAAGCTCGTTCATGTGAGTGGGGTGTAGGTGAAGCAGGCACTGGTCAAGCAGGGGATGCACAGACAGCAAGAGAACAACGATCTTGAATGGCCTGACCATGCAGCGTTTTGAAAAAATGACTGACCAGTCGTTTTGTAAAATGTCCCTCAATTTGGGTTGTCTGATGCTGTCTCATGATAAAACCCAGATTATGCATTTTGAGCTAAAATATACCACGTGCTATGTTTTTTCATTGTATCATATCTGATGGTACACAGGTGGTATACACTATTTGTCTGTTTATGATGGTGTTAATTTTAATCACTTTCATTCAGATAGTATCTGTCAGATTTCTCTATTGTGAAGTTACTTTATTTCCTTTTGTGACTGTGTCTGTTTCCTATTGCTTCTGTAACACATTACCACAAACTTAGTGATTTAAAACAACACACATTTATTATCTTACAGCTCTGGAAGTCAAAAGGCTGATAGGCCTCACTGATCTAAAATCAGTGTCACAGGGCTGTGTTACTTTTGGAGGCTTTAAGGGAGGATCTGTTTCCTTGATTTTTTCCAAATTTTATAGGCCACCTGCATTCCTTGGCTTGTGGTCCTTCTTCCCATCATCAAAGCCAGCAGGGCAGCATCTTCAAATCTTTCTCTGACTCTGACCCCTGCTTCTGTCATCACATCTCCTTCTCCGACTCTCCTGCCTCTCTCGTGCACTTAGAGATCCTTGGGATTCCACTGGGCCCACCTGGATAAACTCCCCAGATCAAGAGCATTACCTTAATCACACCAGCAAAGTCCCTTTCACCATGTAAGGAAATGTATCCGCAGGTTCCAGGATAGTATCTGAACATCTTTCAGAGCTGTTATGCTGCCTTCCACAGTTACTAGTTATATTTTGTGGAAAGATACTTTGAGACTATGAAAACTTCTGTTATTGGGGCTTCCCTGGTGGCACAGTGGTTGAGAATCTGCCTGCCAATGCAGGGGACACGGGTTCGAGCCCTGGTCTGGGAAGATCCCACATGCCGCGGAGCAGCTGGGCCCGTGAGCCACAATTACTGAGCCTGCGCATCTGGAGCCTGTGCTCCGCAACAAGAGAGGCCGCGATAGCGAGAGGCCCGCGCACCGCGATGAAGAGTGGCCCCCGCTTGCCGCGACTAGAGAAAGCCCCCGCACAGAAACGAAGACCCAACACAGCCAAAAATAAATAAACAAATAAATAAATTAAAAAAAAAAAACCAAAAAACTTCTGTTACTTGTCCTACTTCCACCCATTTGTTTTAGCATCCATTGATGTTTCTTGCCTGATTGATTGCCAGATGGTGATTTTCTAATTCTATCATTCCATCTACATTTATTAATTGGCTTTCTACCTTAAGGGGGAGCTTTCTCCTGTAAGGGGGAGCTTTCTCTCCTCTCCATTTATTTATCCATTCGTTCATTTATTTATATCAATGTGGACTCATAGGTAACTTATTTTGTTCAATAGATCATGATCCATTACTCCTGGTATTTATTTTGGTGTTGAATTGTCCCCGATTTGGCCAATGGAAGCCCCTTCAAGCCCCCCTTTATGCCTTTTTAATATTCTTTGTCATTCTTTAAGCATTTCCTTACTTTGTGTCATAAAAGATAGTCCAGGCTCATCTTGTCATTTCTCTGCTCGACCCTGGAGTCAGCCGTTTCTCCACCGAACCCTGGCTCCTTTTGGTGGAGAGAGGAGTTGGGAAACCAAGATCTGGCAGGACGTGTGCTCACTGCTATCAGGGTATCGCTGCTCTCTGTTCCTTTCAATTGACAGAGGCAGGAAATATATGTATGTACACAAACACACACACGCGCACACACACGCACATCTCTATTCCTCTACCCGTGTACACTGAAAACCAAGAGTTCATAGTGATACCTACAACTCTAATTTACTACCACAGGTTCATTTTAGGTTTTCTTCTTTCCATATTCCTGCCACCTTTGTGAGAAAACCAACTCAGAGTTACCCTCTGGGGAACCCTCACTTACCCTCAATCTATTTACTTAATTGCTCAATCTTCCTGTATGTAAGTGGTCTCTTGACCCTGCTGTAGGGCTGTCCCTGTCTTGCGCAGCCTGCAATCGCTGCTCAGACTGCCTCTTGCACTCGGGCTGACTGCCTTGTTTGGGCCTATCGAATGGCTTTTTAAGGAAGAAAGGCAGACAGGCAGGCAATATGTATTTTTTTAAAGGGAAGAGAGGGAAATGAAATGAAAGAGGAAAAATCATGTACATTTTTAATAGACTTATTTACCACTGTTGTAATTATTTATTTGTTTAATGGTCATTTTCTCCACTAAAATTTAAACTCCATGAAGACAATGACCATGTCTGCCTCACTCACTGTGGATTGAATCCCCAGGGCCTTCCACAATGCCCAGCACATAATAGGTATGTAATATGCTTTTGAATAAATGATTAAGTCATATAAAGCAACAATAGCAAAATTATAACTATTGAACAATTTATAATACAACCAAGGGTCCACAACCTAAACAATTACCAGTGTCTACATGGCTCAAATCATCTACGACTTTTCTCAACTAAAAACCAAATTTTGACACCTTAAATAAACTTGCTGTTGTTGTTGTTTTTTTTTCTTGTTTTCCTCCAAGGCTGAGTTCCTTGGGGTAAAGAGATCTTCTCTTTTTTTTGAGCTTTTGTTATTAAACATTTCTTTAGTTTTAGAGTCTAATGTTATCTCAAACATACTTTTAAAAATAAGAATTTCAATACAAAGTTGTATTTCAAGACAATTTCAAACATCACTGTCCCGAAGTATTTGGTAGAATGGACGTTGGCTGCATAGGCAAGACAATGGAATGTCCCAGAGTCTTGTTGTGAGAAATAACTGCTGTCAAACCTAGCAGTGAGCCAACATAATACGTGAATTCCTTTATGCCAGACCTGTCCCCTCATTCTCCTACAAGCACTTTTTAAATGGCTGTAATTATTTGCCACCAGCTTCTACCAGCAAATGTCAAAGACAGTCTTAACTATATAGTGCTTCCCTCTCCCCTCTCTGTTTGCCTCTCAGACATGAAGTCCTAATGCATTTGTGCTTTCCTCAAGTTAAAGGCATCCTTTTCAGTGACTGATGGAAATAAACAGCTGGACCTTTTCAGAGGGCACCTAGGAAGTGAGGGTTTGTGCTGAAACGCAGCTGCTGTAAGCGCTCAACCTGGTTGCTCGGCACAAAGGGCTACAGCTTCGGGCATAAAGAGCCGTACTTTGCCCCCTCTCTCAGGAAACCTGCCTCTCAGGGGTCACTTTGGTTCAGTGGAAAATAAGCATAAGTGGTGCTGCCTCCCAGAAGTTACAGCATCAGCCAGGAGAGCAGGAAGGGAGCTGAGCGCAAAAAGTCAGGACGCTTTTGGGGCCAGGACCTTTCAGCCACCCACTGGTCTCTGTGATGAGCCCCACCCCCACCCCAGCCCCCAACATCCCCGCTTCAGCCATGGCTGCCTGGCTGTGTAGACGCAAAGAAAGTAAAATATTTGAATCCCAAGGGCTGCTTCTGACTCCAGGCCCTGGGGAAAGCAATGAACTTACCTCCTCATTATTAACTGTCTCATCTGCAACCAGACTTTCTAACCCAGTGGTTCTCAACCCTGGCTACTCAGAATCATTTTATTAAAACCCTAGTGCCCAGGAACCACCACCATAGATCCTGATTTAATTGGTTCAGGTGGGGGCCAGGTACAAGTCCATTCAAAATTGGCCCAGTCTTCCCTGGTGGTGCAGTGGTTGAGAATCTGTCTGCCAATGCAGGGGACACGGGTTCGAGCCGTGGTCTGGGAAGATCCCACATGCCGCGGAGCAACTGGGCCCGTGAGCCACAATTACTGAGCCTGCGCGTCTGGAGCCTGTGCTCCGCAACAAGAGAGGCCGCGATAGTGAGAGGCCCGCGCACCGCGATGAAGAGTGGACCCCGCTTGCCGCAACTAGGGAAAGCCCTCACACAGAAACGAAGACCCAACACAGCCAAAAATAAATAAATAAATAAATTAAATTAAAAAAAATAAAAATATAAAAGAACCACCTGAACAGCTAATGCTTCAAAAAAAAAAAAAAAAAGTGGCCCAGTGATTCCTCTGTGCAGCCAGGGCTGAGAACCACCGCCCCCACCTTTGGTCCTCCTGTAGGCTTATAAGAGTGAAACCAAGAACGCCAGGGAGCCTAAGCTCAGTGACTCTACCTTGGTGCACATTGAAATCACCTAGGGATCCTTCTAAAGTCCCAGTGCCCAGCCTGCTCCCTAGATGAATTACGTCATATCTCTGGGAGTGGGATCCAAGATCTGTATTGTTTTAAACACCTCAGGAGATTAAAATGGGGAGCTGAATTGGAGACCCACGGAGCTCCTGTGTGTTTCCCAGCGTCCTCCGAGATGTTGCTTCTCAAACTACTCGTGGTGAAAGACCGGCTTTGGGTTTTGTTTTTGTTTTTAATTTTTCATCCTTTGCTGACTGGTACTTTTATAAAATACAATGAAAATAAATCACTAGAAAAATGAGATTTAAAAAGCAGACATAGAAGATACAAGCCCGGATATTTTAATTATTAGATTAAAAAACACAGTATTGCTATTGAAAATTTCTAAATGGTCTTGATTTCTGTACTTTACTGAGCCAGTCCGTGGGCCACACTTTGAGAAACAGTGCCCTGAGGAACACGATTACAGAAACTATAGATAGATGTTGTATGGCAGGAGGAGGGATCGGGTAGATTTGATAAATACAGTAGGTTATACCCCAAGTTTAGGACATCAAGCACCCTAGCCTATTAAGGGCTCTGACGAGTTCTGAGGTGACAGACTGTTTAGCTTTGTCTCCCAGTCTTATAGAATGGGGACAGTGTCTCCTCACCTCCCCAGCAACCCTATGACACACATATGAAGTATAATTTGTTGAACAATTTAGTCTCAGTCTTATGGAGCATGCAGATTCGCCAAAGAGAGAGACACATTTTTGCAGAATTATTTCCCTGCATTGCTTTGCCCCCAGCTGTGCCTCATTCATGTGCAGCTCCAGCGTCAGTCCCTGGCATTAGCAGCCACCCAATGACATCCAGACAGTCATCCAGTCCCGCCAGCTCTTCCCTAAATGCACCTGGGTCCGTCCACCCCTGCCCACTGGCTCTACCTGAACACCTGCTCTTTACCCTGAAATGAGAATGATCCTGCTGAAATTAAAGTCTGATCATGTCGCTCCCCTGCCTATGACTCTTCTTTGGCTGCCATTGTCGTCAGTGCCTTCACCCTGACAAACAGTGTCCTGTGTCCTACCCCTCATCGTCCATCACTCCCCACCTTGTCCACACTGAGTTAGTAGCAATTCCCTACATACACAGAACTTCCTCTAGCTGTCCCCACCTCTCCCTCTCACCCTGTCCTCTGTGGCTAATTCAGTCTTCAGAGTCAGCCTAGATGTCCCCTCCCTGGGACGGTTTCCCCACCCACTCAGCTTAGGGTGGGTATCCCTCTTCTGTGATCCCTCAGGACCAGTTATCATACATACTGTGTTGTGATTGGCTGTTGACCCCACTAGACTTGAGTTCCTTCAGGACAGGGTTTGTGTCTTACTCATTGTTTTGTCCTCAGCACCTGGCACCCTGCCTAGAACAGACAAGCTAATCAATAAATACTTATTGAAAAAATGGATTAATGAATAAGCAAATGAATCGCATGCGGTCCAGTCCTGAACCATAGGGACCCTAGAAGAGCCCTGATGATTGCATTTCAACATCTCAGAAAGTTTCCAGTCCCAGCAAGTACCTCCATTCCAAACTTCATCATCAATCCAGTCACTCAAGGGCTCTCCTTTTTCCTTTTCCCAGCATTCTGACTCTCTACTCAGCTCCTTCAGGCTGACACCTCTGTTGGACCATCAGCCTGGTCTGTAGTTTGGGTTTTGCTTTATTGAAGCTGCCTCTCAGATCATTCTCAGATAGTCCCCATCCCAAGGGGTCTTCATTTCCTGACTCCAGACCAGTGATTTGGATTCTCACTTTTCTTGGTGGAGTTGAGGCATTCATCACTAGACCACTGCACCTACTTAACACAACTTTCCAGTCCAGGTTGATCTGGCCAGGGTAGGGGGGACTTTCTGAGACTTGTGGAATTATAAACCTGCTGGACTGCTTATTCTCTGCACCTCTGTACTCCGTTCGCCCCTCTGCACTCTGTTCACCCCTCTGCACTTATTCTCCAGCCTCCTCTGTCCTGCTCTGTACATCACGTTGGCTTCCACGCCCTGTGGGTTCCTGTTGGATTTAGCTAACACAGGGCACCAGCAGGAGATTGGAGGTAGGGAGGAGGGAGAAGTCTGGAATATATTCCTTGGCTCTGTCCTGCTGGGCAGGGGTTTGGTAGTGCCTGGATTCTTCCACGACCACAGCTCCTGTGGGCTGGCCTCTCTTCCAGGGCTCCAGCTCTTACCAGCTTCTAATCACTTCATTTGTTACCCTTGTCCCTTTCACATTGCGGGTGGCAACGGCTTCCTGCTGCTGTGAATCCGTGGATGCTTCGTAGTCTCTTGTTGGTTCACTTCACCCTGCCCCATACCTCTGTTAATACTCCCTCCATGAAACTCTCTTTAATTCATGCTTTGAGCGTACCATCTGTGTCTTGCCAGGACCCTGTCTGGTGAGATTCTCTTCTCATACAGCAACTAGAACTGACATCTCCTGGGCTAGTCCAGGCTCTTTTCCACCCCACTGTCATCACCTCCCTTCCTCTGGAATCTAGAACCTAAATATTAAAAATAATAGTAATACATAACAACTATAATAATAGCTATCATTCGAGGTTTTCTTATATGCCTACCGTTGTGCTAAGTGTTCTACATGAATGAGCTCTTTCTTTGTATCCTTACCTCAAGACTATGAGGCAGGTACTATTCATTATCCTCATTTAAAAAAAAAAACAAAACCCTGAATCTTAGAGAGATTAAGTAATCTGGCAGAAGTCTTGCAGCAAGTAAATAGCAGAGCAGGGATTTTTGTCTGACTCCTTGACTCCAAAGCTAGTGCTTTTATAACTATGAGGCGTTTGCTCTTGGGCTGACCCTATCGCACTGTTGACTCTTTGAGCCCACTGTCAACTTACACTCCATCAGATGATAGATGTGGTCTGGCTGGGGCCTGCTGGGGAGTCAGGATGAGGGGAAAACCAGCCCTGGAAACAGCACTGAGATGAGATAGTTCTGCTTCAACAAAGAGGTTGGCAAAGAGTCAGAGTTTAAAAGGCAACGGTGGCGTGTCAGCAAAAGAAAGGGCAGAACAGGCTTCAGGTGGGAAAAGCTGCAGGCAGTTTACATCACACCCTGAAAGTGACCACCCTCCATGCCCCATGAGGCTGGGTACCAAGAGCCCCGGAGTTCCCAGAGAGAAGTCAGACTTGTGCTTGGATTTTTAACAGTGGAGAGCAGAGTTTGCCGCTGTATCTCCTGGGAGCCATTGCAGGGCATTCCGGCCAGAGTCAAAGTAATCCTTGTTGATTTACCACTGACATCTCCGGGGGAAGAAAAAGAAAACATGAGCTTTTGAGCATGGAAAGATGAAATTTCTCTCTTGCTGTTCTCTGTACTCAAGTGGCCCAAAAGTGATTAAAATGAGTCCTTTATTTTGTCCCTTACTTGTCTCCCAATAAGAGTCAGAGACTTGAGTTCTATACTTTTCTGAGCTTCCTTATATGTGTGTGCTTAAAAAAATTAAATGTTACTTTTTTCTCTTTATAAAAATACATTTTTGTGGAAATTTTAAAAAATGTGGACAATAAAATGAAATAAGTAAAATCACCTTTAATCTCACTATCCATAGATAACGATTAATCGCACTTCTATATGTAATGTGGTTTTCAAACTGCTCCAGAGAACTCCTTGGAATATGAAAGTGTCTGGTCCACAACACCCAAGAGAACACAGGGACCATGTTCCAGGTCCCCCACTTGGATTACACCAGAGCTCGTCCTTTTAATTTGCTCTATGATGTAGGGTTCAGCATAAGATTTTTGAGTGTGGGAAACAAAGCTGCTCTAAAAAGGCATGAAAACTACTTATATACATCTTCATTTTTAATGGCTTCATAGTACATAGATAGGTCATAATTTATTAAAACACCCACCCCAAATTGTACAAGCTCTATATTCAGAGAGAGAAGACAATACTAGATAATCATTTTGAGAGATTTTCAAACACTCTCCCAATCACAATGGCATTTATCTTACTAGAATTAAATCCAAAACTCTCCAGTTCCCAAAGATTCCTTAAGATTGTCAGACCTGTTAACACCTCAGTTTCCTTCTCCATCAAATATTTGATTAAATTCAACTCCATGGTGAATAACCATTTGACGAATGAAAAATAAAAATATTTAATAAATATCTGCATTTTTTTTTAATTTTATTTATTTATTTATTTACTTATTTATTTATTTATGGCTGTGTTGGGTCTTCGTTTCTGTGCGAGGGCTTTCTCTAGTTGTGGCAAGTGGGGGCCACTCTTCATCGCAGTGCGTGGGCCTCTCACTATCGCGGCCTCTCTTGTTGCGGAGCACAGGCTCCAGACGCGCAGGCTCAGTAGTTGTGGCTCACGGGCCTAGTTGCTCCGCGGCATGTGGGATCTTCCCAGACCAGGGCTCGAACCCGTGTCCCCTGCATTGGCAGGCAGATTCTCAACCACTGAGCCACGAGGGAAGCCCAATATCTGCATTTTTTGCTCCTCCCAATGAGTTCAGAACTGTGGATTAATCCCTATATTCTTCCCCCAAATAGAGAGTAAACTACTCTGAGATGTTTTCCTATGAAACATGGATAGTTGGAAAGATTTATTTTTCTGTTCTAAATCACAGAATGAAGTTCTTAGTGCTTGTAGTATTTCTACATTGTAGGGTTTGCTACAGATGAAGAAAATGGACACCTTGTGTTATAACCATTTTTCCACTCCATTATACATTCTCTGAAGAGTGAAGTTATCATCAAGTACTTACCATCATGAGTATTTTTCAATGGAGAACTATGATTTCAAAAGCACTACATTTATAAGGTGGTAATTTTGGAAAACAGTATTAAATATATGATGAAGGAGTCATTATGCTGGTGAGAAGCAGTGAATGCTCTCAGCAGCTCAGCAGAAAGTGTACTTCCAGAAGGAAGAGAGAGGCTGAGGAGCCAGGGGAGGAGAAAAAGACAGAGGAGGTCACAATGGCTGGTCAGGACGCTGTTCCCTTCCCTTCGCACAAGTCCCAGAGCCTTTTTAGAGGCTCAGGCTGCATTATCTCTCAATGCCTTGTGCTAAGGTTTAAACCCTGCCTTCCAGGCCCAGCCCAGTTAAGAGGATTTTCTTTGCGGAGGGATGACTTTCAGATCTTTCTCATTCTTTTTTGAAGTAGCAATTTCCCAATTCATTATTCCAATTTTAGCAGTTTTGCTTCCACTCATAATTGCGTAGAGACATTTAAAGCTTTAATTCATTTTGTAATACTAAATAGTTCCCCTTTCATCGTTCATGTCAGACACCTATTAACATTTCTTAAAAATTTATAAAACAATTCTGAGCTGTCAGAAGAAAAGCCTCTTTATGATTCAGATTATTAATTTGCTGTCTGTTCTCCATGTTAATGTATTTTCTATCAGTCTCTGGTGTCACAAAACTGTTTGTACCGGGCTTAATATTCAGAAAGTAATTTTATATTTTACACATGGGAAATGTTTTCCTACACTCCCTCTGTCTTCAGTATGCTGTCAACCTCTCCTATTTGTTACATTTTGCTTTATCTTTGACCCTTCGCAATGTCTTTCCTCTGAAAGGGCTGAAATGAGGGAGCCATACGCACAGTGGTTAAGAGCATGGCTTTGGAATGGGACAGGCCTGGGTTTGAATCTTAGGGTGGCCTCTTCCTAGCTATGTGACCTTGAGTAAGTTAAAATCTTCTGAGCCTCAGGTTCTGCAACTGGTAATTTGAGCAATAGTGCCTACCTCAGAGGTAAAGGTCAGGAGAAGCCCCTAGCATGGCTCATAGTAACTGCTTCACATATTGTAGCTACACACACACACACACACACACACACACACACACACACACATACATACACAGTATATGTCTGTTGACATTGTGGCAGTTACTGTCTATCCTTCGTTTGCAGGTTAAGATAGTTGAGAACCATTTCTATCCCTCACAGGAACAGCTGGAAAAAAGGCATAAGAGAAGGCAGAGACTGGGGGTGGAAGTCATCAAGGTTTGTTATTTTCATCTATGGCATCGGAAAAGGCTAGGTTGGTAGGAATCGTGGGCAGGATTAAAAACTTATGTAGACAAGTAAGTAATGTGAAATGTGATACAAAATATCACTAGCCATTGAAAAGATTATGTCTTATCCTCTACCATTTATAAATACTCTTGGATAACTACCAATCAGAGATTTCAAATAGCATGCTACATGTGAAGTTAATAAGCAATGATTACTTATTATTCCGTATCTATCACATGCTAAAGAGAATATAAAAATATGAGACTATTCCTGCTGCTATAGTAGAGAGAGAAGTCCTAGAGGCTGGGTAAAAATCCTGGCTCTATACCCATTCGCTCTAGGATTTGGGGTGAGCAACTTATCTGTTCCTCATCTGGGAAACAGGATAAATATCACACAGAGCTGTGTGGATGTACAAGTACCCAGCCCTATGCTTGGTCCATAAAGAACACTCAATAAATATCATCCTTTCGCTCCAGGTTTTGTGAGGAGAAGTAATTCGAAAAGATGGTTCAGATGCTAAGGTGCTAAATACGATCAAGGGCAGAGAGAGAAAACTAGGTGTATGTAGAATGGTAAGTGAAGGTTCATGGAGGAGGGGTCTTAACCAAGCGAAGGGGTGCTGATGAGAAAGGTATCACTCGTAAACTCAGAAATCCTCCAAGTTTCTACTCTTAAGAGAAGGAGGGGCTCAGCTTGGGCACTAGTGTTTCCCAAAGAGCGTGACTCCATCCAGAGCCCTGTCGCTGTTTGCTTCAACATAGAACAATTTGGGTTATGAAGCCCAAGCAGCACGCTGACATTCCTCAGCGTCCCCTTCAAAAAGCCAGTGTAAGCAGAAGATTCTCAGGACCAGGAGGGAAGGCCCCATTCCATTGCTTTCCAGGCTGTGAAAATGGGAGGCCCCTGCCTGCTGCTGCCCAGTTTTTAAACTAGAACCTTGCTCTTGTCTTCAACAGCCATATTTCAGTGTTTTAAAAGCAAAGAAGGAGTGAGGGCACTTCAAACCAAACAAACCTCCCTGCTGTTTCCTTTCATGTGATAAAGTGCCCATTTTCCCTCTTCTTGCTTGCTTTGGAACAAAAAGAAGTTCAGCATCCCGCAGCGGACCCGATGCACAGAGTGAAACTGTCCCTCTCCTGGTGATCTGGTGCTTTCCCTGCACCGCACTGCGCTCACATCTGTGCTTTCATTTTCCCCTTCTCTCCACCTGCAGCCAAGGAAAAGCTCATGGGAGGGGAGACAGTCCTGAGAAGCAAATTCAGGACCACATTGGGGTTTTGAACCTAAGCCATGTGTGTTTACACTCATGCCCTCTGCAAATGGCTCTTAAAGCCGCAAATGGATTTACTTCCTCAGATTACGCTCCCTAACAGCTAAACATTTCTGTTCTTTCCTGGATATCCACTAAAGAGAGAACTGTGGCCACATCTTCCCTTTCCTCCAGAGAGCAAAAATATGAGTTAGAGGGTGAAAATAACCACAGATATGCTTTTGAAAATTTGACACCTGCCAGTCCTGGTATGTTTTGTTAGGAATACCAGCAACCCCAATCAAGTCCTCAACGGGCCACAGCAACAATAAACAATCTCCCTGCCGCCCACAAAAGCTGGACCCAGAGCAGTAGGAGAGGAAAGCTCACTCCCAACATAAAGGCTTCCTGGGGGCTGAGCAAACCAAACAGGTGGTGAAGGATCATAAAACCCTGCTACTTGGAACAGCTGAAGGGAAGCAGTAGAGTGGTCTTTAAATATGAAAAGCGTTGCTAAGAAGAAAAGAGATTAGGTTTGTTCTAAATGAACTTGGACCAGGTTGTGGATCTACCGCCAGGGTCTTGATCCAGATACCTGTATCCTCAAAGGCTGAATCGTCCAAAGAAAAGGACTATTTCAGGAAGTAGAAGCATCATGAGAGGCTGTACTGGTCAACTTTCAAAGCCCCTTCCCATCCTGAGATTCTCTGAGGAGCAATGGAGAGCGGAGCTGCAGACCCAGTCCCTGCCTTTCTCTTCTCAACAACCCCCAGTCTGGTTTGGACACCCCACATGATTCTAGGAGCTCACTTCACGTGACCCAGTGGGTCACCAAGGCTAAACCATTTAGCTCTCTCTTGCGCTCTCTCTCTCTCTCTCCCTCAGTCTCTCTCACACACACACGCACACACACACACACACACACACACACAATGATTGATTCAGTGATTATTGGGCATGTCCCTTTAGATTAAATTACAAGAATTTGTTAGGGATATTAAAACAAATAATGCTTTCTCTTCTCTGCTAGATACGAGTAAGGAAACAAGAAGTCCTAGTTGCTGTTGGCAGATATTTGGGGCCACTACAGAAGCCATCTTTCAGAGAAGAGCAGATGACAGAAGTAAAGGGACCTTGGTGACATTGATGAATCTTGGCTCAAGCCTTAACTGAGGTCAGACCTACTTTTGGACCTTTCAGTGTTGAGAATAAATAAAATCCCTTGGTTGTTTAAACCAGTTTTGTTAGGTTTTTCTCCTATTTGCCAATAAAAGTGTCTTAACCAAAGTGAGGGCAATAGTAAGAAGTTAAATCTCAGTCCTTGCCATCAGAGAACTTCCTATATAGTTGAGGAGATGAGACATTTACGGGATAAGTAGAACAATACAGGAGAGGAATGTAAAAGATAGCAGATTGACCACATAGGATAAGGTACAAAATGGGTATCACCAAAAAACATGAAAAACCATGGGAAAGACTGAAAACTATTCTCTAAGCTACTCAAGCACAGGCACTGTACCCTGTCTCCCTCCTGCCTTATTTCTGGTAACCTTTGTGACCCAATGATTGAAAGCATGGTCTCTGGAGCTGGATTCTGTAGACTTGATTCCCTGTTAGCCACTTAGCACTTGTGTGATATTGGGCTAGTAACTTAACCTTTTTGCACCTTAATTTTCTAATCTGTAAAATGGGTATAAAAACAGTAATTACCTCTTAGGGTATACAATGCACAATAAGTATTAGTTATTACCATGATTCCAAAACAAAATGGTTTTGAATACCTATGATATATCAAACTCTCTATTTGGAGTATAACAACAATGAATAAAACATAGTCTTCACCTTTAAGGGGGTTACACATTTGATGAAGTATACAGAATAGTGAGCAGGCAATTGGGGAATATGATAAATAAGCACAGGGAGGATAGATTAGCTAATACTCTTTGGTTATGAGAAACAAAAAACAACTGAGCACTTTCTTAAGCAAAAGAAGAATTCTTTAATAAGGATGTAGAGGTATGTCAGATGGTTGTAGGAACAGGAACTGGAAATCCATTGGGAGCCCCAGAAGTACTCTTACTTTGGAGCTTGGCTGCGTTCTTCTCTCTTTTTCTCTCTGCAGCCTGGCCTCCTGCTTCTCTGTCCCCACAGAGAAATACAACCACCTCACAGTTCGCTCTTATGAGCAAACTGACAGGTTCCAGCCTTACCAAGAGGCTGGATGGCTGTCTCTAAGTCCCTGTTTCAAATTCCTGTGGCAGAGAATTTTATTGTCCCACTCGGGTGAGGGGTTCAATCCTGGTCTACTTTGGCAGGGTCACGGTAGAAACATGGCTTCTGGGAGCCACTAACTATAAATTCTGGGGGAGTGGGCAAGTGGGTGTCAGTGCTCAGAGAAGAAAGCATGGCTCATGGGTTGATCAGATACTTTCAAAGGAGTCAACCCCAGCAGGAATCTAACCCAGCCTTGAGTCAGAGGAAGCTTCCAAGAGGGCAAAATGTATAGGCTGAAAAATTTAAAACTAGTGGGAATGGGTAAAAGAGGAAGGGGATGGGAAAAGAGTATTCCTGTAACAGAGAGAATCTTCTTTTTCTTTTCTTAAAATTTATTTTATTATTTATTTTATTTTTGGCTGCGTTGGGTCCTTACTGCTGCGTGCGGGCTTTTCTCTAGCTGCGGAGAGCAGGGGCTACTCTTCGTTGCGGTGCGCGGGCTTCTCATTGCGGTGGCTTCTCTTGCTGTGGAGCACAGGCTCTAGGCGTGTGGGCTTCAGTAGTTGTGGCACGTGGGCTCAGTAGTTGTGGCTTAGTGGGCTCTAGAGCGCAGGCTCACTAGTTGTGGCGCACGGACTTAGTTACTCCGCGGCACGTGGGATCTTCCCGGACCAGGGCTCGAACCCGTGTCCCCTGCATTGGCAGGCGGATTCTTAACCACTGCACCACCAAGGAAGCCCCAGAGAGAATTTTGAACAGAGAGAATCTAGCATGTCCGGGGAGTTTCAGGGACAGGAGATGAGCATGGAAAAATGAGCAGAAGTTAGATGGTAAAGTGTTGTAAGCTTTTTACTGTGTTTGGACTTTGCTGTGAGTTCAGAGGGACAGCATTACAAATTTTTAAAGAGACGTGAGGAACATGATCAAATATTTATGTTGGAAAATTATTCTAGCAACAATATGGAGAATATATTGGGGCTGGGCGAGACTGGTAATTAGGTGAGTGGGATGATGGTAGTCTGAACTGAGGTAGCAATAGGGAGAATGAAGAACAAAGTTGTGTGGACCTCAGGACACCACAATAGCACAGTGCCTGGTTTATATTAGGATGTTTGCTGAGTAATAGCAACACAGAAATCAGATAAACCAGAGCTGCCACCTCTAGTTCAGATATTTCTTGTTTCTCTGGTAATCAATGGTGCTAGACTGGGGGATGGGTTAGTAAATTCTGGCTGCAGGTCAGCACCAGGAGAGATAGATTTCTCCCATCATCATTTGTGTTTGTATTCCTTGATGTGCCCGGAAACTTGAGCTTTGTAACTCAGGAAGGAGAGAAGAGATGGATGAGGACAAGGCTGGGAGGAGGAGGAGGTGGGGAAGGAGGAGGGATGGGTGGTGTGGATCTCCATCCCAACTGGTCTCTGGTTGAAAGAAACAGAAAGGATTATTTTCCTTTGTGAGTCTTTGTGAGGCATGGGAGGGGGATGAAGACCAGATCACAGCTGTTCACAGGAAATGGTGTGGGAGCCAAGCAAGAAAAAGAGAACACGGTGGCTGTCGTGGGTGATGCAGCTGTTAGAGTGTTTCAGGGGCTCACATGGGATCCCCTTTTAGAAATACCTGGGAAGACGAGGGGACCTAAGGGGAAGGGCTGAGTTCCTGCTTCCGTGTGTGTGTGTGTGTGTGTGTGTGTGTGTGTGTGAATGAATGCAAGGAGGGTGGGGTGGAAGTTTATGTGTGCCCTTGTAATTTGGGCAGAACTGTAAAGAAACCTCATTTTCTACTGGTGGCATGGCGACTGAACCAGACAATCTGGGGTCAAGGAAACAAATAGAAAACATACTGGGCAAGTATTTAAATATTTAGTACTTCGTTCCTGCGTGTCTGTTGTGGGGTTATTTTTGCTCACTCTCTGGGTCCACAGGACACACTACTTGCCAGTGTGGCCTCAGTGTGGATCTTCCTTATGTCTGAGCTGAACCGCTGAGCTGAACCACAGATAAAGTTCCCCAAGTTCACAAGGACATTTTCTACCAATCAGGCTACATAGAATATTTCCTTTTATAAATCTGGTGGTGGGGTCCATAGTCTTCCTTCTTTTTTTTGTATCTAGAAGTCTCCTTTAAGGTAAATAATATTTATTAGTTTTTTTAAAAAGCTACACTAAATCAATAATTTTAAAAGGTAATTTAGGATAACACTTTGTAAAGGTCTTTGTTTAATTATGAAAAATTCTTTATACTTTGTAAAATAAACTGATAATAAGATATTTGATCAGAAATTTCCATTCAGATTACAAAAAAATTATTTACCATCTTATGTAGTTAAATTTACTTCTGATGGCAAATGTACTACACGAGAGCCCTCAATGGTCTGGAAATAGATGTTTCTTTTAGAAAATCAACTCTATTGTGCTCTGAGGGCTTTGAATTTGACTGATCTTGAGGAAAATTCCTTTGATGAAAAGATTCAAATCTGGATATTTTGCCATAGGTATTTTGCCTTTGTTTTATGAAGAAGTTGTTGCATTTAACTTGTGTTTTATTACCTTGAGGATGATACTATTCCCTGATAAGTGGAAATGCTTTTTCTATAAATTAAGAAGAAGTCCTTGAGTGTCCTGCCCACATCCCTTGGACTCTACTATTTCAATAAACTTCAAGATCTCCAGCTGCCTGTGTCTATCTCTTCGTGCCCGAGAATTTTCCCCAAAACTGATAAAAGCTGCCACTTAGCAGGCAGGAAGTACTGGAGAAGTAATACTACTCAGGAACAGTCCTCAATAAATGACTGATAGGATGGAAAAGACTCTGACAAGTACAGGTTTCTGGTAACTGATTGTACTGCTGAACTGAATGAATAAGCATTTTCAGAACTCTAATGGAAAACCGACGAACTCATAAAAGTGCTAACAAAAGATCAAGATGAAAAAAAAATTAATTACATGGGACTGAGTGAACTGATGAGGATGATTATAATTTTTGTGACTTTCTGTTTGAATTAAAAAAAAAAAATCCCACAAGGACTCAGAAGCAAAGAATATACAAATCAATTTTCACTGCAAAGTAAAGGAGCTGTTACAGTGGAGGATTACTGGACTGAATGTCAATATTATGACATAGTATGAGTGTGTTTCGTGTTTGGTAATTGCAATCATTGTTGCTTTTGTTGTGGTCATCCATTTACAATGCTTGGTGTCAGTCTATTTATCTCTTGTAAAAATAAAATACAGTGTGTGTGTGTGTGTGTGTGTGTGTGTGTGTGTGTGTGAAAAAAAAAATAAATAAATGACTGATAGGGATTGGTGTGTAAATACCCCAGCTCCATCCTCCTTGGGAGGGATAATTCTGACACTTGTGTTTTATACAGTTTCCTTGTGGGATTTAGCTCCAACATCATCCACAATGTTAGTAGACTTAATGATCCACTCTCAAATAAATTAAACAAGTAGGCCATTAGAGTGAGGTGGTTCTAAGGCCTTAGAAGCCTTAGTAAGCAGACCAAAACCTAAGCTTGTAATGCCTCAAAGCTACGAATATGAAACTAAGGACAACTAATCACAAACAGTTAATTAGACTTTCCCAAATAATGCAACCACGTAAGCTATACCAAATCAAATAATTTCTTTGCTTTGCTTTCGACTTTTCTCTGTAAAAGTCTTTTCCCCTATCTCCTGTCAGTGCAGCACTCCTAACCATTTCTGTTTTGGCGCTGCCGAGTTCAAATCAATTTTTGTCCAAATAAGACCTTGACATTTTTAATATGCCTCTGTTTATCTTTCAACAACCCTTTGTTAGCTGCCTTCTGTAGGGGAGGAATTCTCCCTTCTAATCTTCTAGGCTCTGTGGCTGGTCTAAGAATTTAAAAGATGATTAACAGGGGAACATTTTAAAATTACCTACCCACACATCGGAGTTTCACAAGTCTTATTTACCATCCTGAGATAAGGAAAGGAATAGGGGTTTGGACATCTGGGGGAGAAGGCAATTCACTGGAAGGTGAGAGGAGGAAATGTATGGTAAATAAAGTTTGCCTTGCTTTGCAGATAAGTCTCTTAGGTGAAAAAAACGTTATCTCTGGCAGTAGCTCTCTTCCTGGAACAAGTACTCTTTCTAATGGAAATTTCTTTTATAAATGTAGAATTCCCTCACAAATGGGAAAATGTATACTTTTAGGCAGTTGAAGAGAAGATAAAACACTTCTACTGAGTCGGCTAGGTCTTGATTGCCTTCAGCTCAAAATAATCCCCCGGCCAAAGGAGCACATTTTGGGGCCGTCATGTTCTGAGGCCCTTCACTTCAATTACCTCTGTCACTTCCCCACTTCCCTTGAGTGGTCCTTGTACCTCCAAGATAAGCTACTGTGCTCAAATCCTTGTCTTAGGGTCTACTTCTGGGAAACCCGAACCTAGACAGGTCTGTTTGTTAAAAATGGGACCATTCCACTAATGCAAATTCTGTTAAATGCTGGTAGAGTATCAAAGCATAATTTTCAAACTGTTAAAAAGGTAATTCTCATACGATAGATAACATGGGTCAAGGTTTTATTTAATTCATTTATGAGGGAACAGGCAGAAAAACAAAGCTGATTCAATGTATATTGGCAGTAGAAAAAGGAATGCTGAATAGGATTGCTAAATTAGATGTAAAATTAGTTATGTCCTGCTGCAGGGCAATAACATCATAACCTTTGAGTTATACTAGCACTTAGAGGAACAAATATGATCATAGCATCAGCTTTTCTACAGAGATAAACTTCTAAGAGGTCTGAGCCCCCAACTGATTGGTAGTGCAGGGGGCAGCAAAATTTGTCATCCCAAATTGTGTCTCTTTGGTATGAGGATTAATTTTGGCTGATTATTTTTAAGGCCCCAAAGACTCAAGAATCTTTGATCTTCCCCCTAACTGCCTAAAAGAAGGTAGATAGAGTACCTGTTCCATGAAGGGAGCTATCCCCATAGGTAACTACAGTGTGAACTAGTTTCTATGTCTATGGTGTGAACTATAGGGAGGAATCTAGCAGGTCTGCTTGTTAAAACTTCTTTCAGCATCCCATTGTCTCTGCATGACCTAGCAAACATTTGTTTGCCAAACATATGCTTTTCCATCTCCATGTAAATTGCCTTTCTCCCCTCTGAAGTCCCAAACCACTACCCCCAACATCCTCTTTTGTCTTTAGCTGAAGATGGTATTTAAGGTGAGGGCTTTGGCCATTTTGGTGAGTTACTAGGTTCTCCTGGGTCTCTCCGATATGTACATGTTATTAAACTTTTGCTTGATTTTCTCATGTTAATCTGTCTCATGTCAATTTAATTCTTAGACCAGCCAGCAGAACCTAGGAGGGTAGAGGAAAATGTCTTCCTCCTCAGCAATAAATCAAACAATGTTACACATAAGATGGGCTTATTAGAAAATGCTTGAGTATGATCAAAAGGTCACCCAATTATCTTTTTACTTATTTCCAAGTTTAGAATCATTTTTTCTGAACAACAGGGGAATTTTAAGGTGGTTCGTAAGTAATCTATGGGCTAATGAATGCAACGTTCATTTCACAACATCAGTAAGTTGTGAAATGAGATGTTTTTAATGTATTTTAATATACTAATTTTACTTGTTTGCAGCCAAAATATATTTTTAAGACATTTTTAAAATAAGAAATGGTGCACATTTTAATATAGATTTTAAAAAATGTAACATAGACTATCAAAAACACACTTCTATCTTGTAGGTGTTTGGTCTTTTCTGTTTTAATTTTTATTAAGTGTATCTAATATTTTGGTGAAATTGTCTGTAAATTCTAGATCTGGAAATTGGTTACAGATGTACTGTCTCCAGATTTCCCTCACTGGCAAAGGATCTTTGTGAAAACATCAATTATACTAGTTTTAAAATCAAGATAACAGACACAAAATGGAGTCAGTTATACTAAACTCCATGTCACCAAACCGAAACCTAACTTAATTACGGTTTCAGCATCTCCCAGAAATGGAATCTTAAACCTGTCAATCAGGAATCACCTGGTCAGTGCACTAGTTAATTTGCCTGATAGACTCCTGCCATCCCCTAATGGAAAGTAACCTCTCAATAACCAATCCACTTTTTTTTTTTTTTTTTGGCTAGTATAACTTCCCTGTTCCTATTCCCTTCAGTCTATAAGAGTCTTTCAGTTTCTACAGCTCCTTGGAGCTCCTTTCTATCTGCTACACTGGATGCTACTCCATTCATGAATCACTGAATAAAGCCAATAAGATCTCTGTAGAGGCCTAAAAGTAAATAAATAACACAGGACATATATCACCATCCTCTGAAAATTGTGCTTTTTTTGGTTTTATCTTAAAAGAATCTGAATGGACTTCTTTAAGGTCACAGAATTTTTTTCCTTCCCATGTCAAATTGTGACTAATGCTGTAAAAAGATGAAGATAATCTTCTTCCTTCCACCCTATTGTTAGAGAGCCCTGACGAGACCTACCTGCAACACTCGGTTTGAAAACTCAGAAAAGATAAGCAAGGAGCACCCTCTGCTCTCTGACACCAGGGGCTTCGGAGTGGAAAACCTTTGCATAGTATCAGGAATTAAGAGGAGGTAGTCTAAGAGACATTCTCAAAGCCTGAGTTCAAATGGGCTCCTCTCTTCCTTGTTCTCTTTGAAAGCCAGCATCTCTGAATGCTGGCAGGAGACAGGAGCATTCTCTCTTTGTAAATGGAATGACCTGATTTTTATCTTGAGTTGAATTCCAGGAGGAAGCATGATGTCATTTCAACCACTGGCCAGCAAACATCTTGCTTAATGAGCATTTTGAGCATACTGGCAGCCAAGAAGGCCTTTGTTTACAGAGCTTAGAAACAGAGGTCAAAGATCCTCTTTCTCAGGCTTTAAGAAACAAAGGGGATAGGCTTGCTAACCAGCCCCTGTCTGTAAGCAAGTTTCAGACGATGGCAGACATAGAAATACAGAGGGCTCCCCAAAAGGTTATAAAGTCCAAGAGGCCAATAGGACAGGAGAGAGAAGGAACTGAAATGCCATCAAAGATGGGTTTTGTGCCTCATTACGGTACATAAGTCATCCCTATCTGACCCTAAGTGGGGACTGAGTTTCAGCCCAGCATCCTGTGGCAGGTGTGCGGCCGTCTCCCCACCCCCTCTCTCACTAACTCCTGCACTATGCCTCCCTCCCCCCCACCCCACCCCCTCTCTCACTAACTCCTGCACTATGCCTCCCTCCCCCCACCCCACCCCCTCTCTCACTAACTCCTGCACTATGCCTCCCTCCCCCCCACCCCACCCGCTCTCTCACTAACTCCTGCACTATGCCTCCCTCCCCCCCACCCCACCCCCTCTCTCACTAACTCCTGCACTATGCCTCCCTCCCCCACCCCACCCCCAAATTCCCTCAGCTGTTTGAGCAGTTGCGAAGAGCTTGGACAGCCTCCACCCACTGGCAGCTGTTGAGATGTGCTCTGTGGGTGGCAGCAGATCTCTGGAACTCTGGTTACTAACTACTGAAGGCAATACCAGCAATACAAGCAGAGAAAAGCTGCAGTAGGTTGATTCCTACTTGTGATGCCTAGTAAATTATATCAGGCAAAAAGTTTGAGTATTAAGACAAACACAGTGAAGCCCATTCTCCAATAGAAATAGTGAAAGCCCTCTGATAATTAAAAAAAAAACCCAGCTTTACTGAATTGACATACAATAAATTGAACATGGTTAAAGTATACAAGTTTTGACATATGTATATGCTTGTGAAAATCCATCACCACCATTAGGGTCGTCACCTCCAATAGCTTCTTCCTATCTCTCTGTAAGCCCTCCTTTCCATGGCCAGCCCTTCCCCACTCCATTTTCCCTATCCCCATGTGACCATAGCTGTTTTCTGTCACTAAAGTTTATTTTAGATTTTCTAGAGTATTATGTAAGTGGATTTACATACTCTTTTTTATCTGGCTTCCTTCACTCAGAATGTTATCCATGTTGTTGTGTGTACCAGTAGTTCATTCTTTTTATTGCTGAGTAGTATTCCATTTGTGGCTAGACCACAATTTGCTTATTCACCTATTGATAGACATTTGGGTTGTTTCCAGTTTGGGGTTATTACAAATAAAGCTACTATGGACATTTATGTACCAGCCTTAGTATGGACATATACTTTAATTTATCTTGAGTACCTAGGCGTGCAATGGTTAAATTATATGGTTTAGATTTAACTTTTAAAGACACTGCCAAACTGCTTTCCAGAGGGGTTGCACTATTTCACATCCCCGCCCCACAACAGTGTATGAGGGTCCCAGTTCTTCTACACCCTCATCAACAATTGGTATGGTCGGTCTTTTTGATTTTGAACATACTAAAAGATAGGCATGCACTTATCTTTTAAATTCTACGTGTGAATTAAAAGTGATTTATGGCCCACCATGACAGAACTCTAATATTCTGTATTTGTCTGTACATTAACCTTTACCAGAGAACTTTATATTTTCCTATGCTTTCATGCTGCTGTCTGTCTAGCATCCTTTTGTTTCAACTTGAAGGACTCCCTTTAGCAATTCTTGTAAAGGAAGGTCTAGTGATGATGAACCCCTTAGCTTTTGTTTATCTAGGACAATATTTTTCCTTTATTTTATTTTTAAAAAATATTTATTTATTTATTTGGCTGCATTGTGTCTCAGTTGCGGCACATGGGATCTTCGTTGCAGCATGTGGGCTTCTCTCTAGTTGTGGCACGCAGGCTCCAGAGCGTACGGGCTCAGTAGTTGTGGTGTGTGGGCTTAGTTGCCCCACAGCGTGTTGGATCTTAGTTCCCCGACCAGGGGTTGAACCTGCGTCCCCTGCATTGGAAGATGGATTCTTAACCACTGGACCACCAGGGAAGTCCCCCTCCTTTATTTTTGAAGGACAGTTTTGTCAGATATAGTATTCCTGGTTGGCAGTTGTTTTTAATTTCAGCACTTTGGATATATCATTCCACTCACTTCTGGCCTGGAATATTTCTGCCTAAGAAATCTGCTCATGATCTTATGGGAGCTCCCTTATAGGTGATGAGTTACTTTCTCAAGAAGCTAATCATCATGTACAAGGGAGCTTCCCAGATAAACGAAAGCTGAGGGGGTTTATCATCACTAGACCCATTGATGCAGTTGAAATGAAACAGCTTTTTTTACTCATTTCAATGTGACTGTTCTTGGCTTTGAAATTGCCTTGGGTTCTATGACTTCCAAACTGGTTTCTGGAGTTTTCATAAAGGCTTTTTTGACTGTATATTGTTATTTAGTCAATATCTCTATTGGGGAACAAAGTCTGTGGCTTCCTATTCTGTCATCTTGCTTATGTCACTTCATAACCTATGTAGTATTTTTGCTAAAAATGTTTAACCTGAATCTAAATATGAGGAAAGAAACAAATCCAGGGACAATCTGAAAACAACTAGCATGAATATTTCAAAAACAGTAATGTCATGAAAGTCCCCCTCCCACCCTCTGCAAGAAAAAAGCAGAGAGAGTGCTTAAAGAGGACGAAAGAGGTACGATAGTCAATGAAGTGCACGAAGCTTGATGGATTCTGAATTTTTTAAAAAGCCATAAAAATCATTTTGGGTATAATGAGGAAATTTGGATATGCACTGCTTATTTAAAATCAATGGTAAATGTCTTAGGTGTGATAATGGTATGGTGAGTATATAGAAGAATGTCCTTGCTCCTAGGAGATGTATGCTGAAATATTTAAGAGGAAAATGTTATGATGTCTGCAACACACACACACACACACACACAAACACACACACAATGAGCAAATATATGACAAAGTGTTAACTGTTGGTGAATCTATACGAAGGTTATAAAAGTATTCTTTAAACTTTTCATAGATTTAATTTTCAAAATAAAAAGTTGGGGGAGAACCCTATGAGACATTATTCTCATCATCCCCACTTTACAGATAAGAAAACTGAGGTTCACAGTGGTTAAGGAGCTTACTCTAGGTCACACAGTAGCAAAGCTGGGAATTCAACCTGAGTAGGTTCACACACATTTTATATTTTATTAAAGTGAATCCATAGCACTTAAGGTAGGAATTGTTGCTGTTTTTTATAGAGAAGGAATCTGAGGCCCAGTGATGAGGTGGAACCACCAGGGTCAAGGGGTATAGGAGGCTGAGCCAGAGCATCAACTGAGGGTTTTCTCTGGGGTTTGGTGCTCATTCCATTATGTGTTGCTGAGAGAGTGAGAGGGAGAGAGAGGAATTGATTGAATGATTGATTGGACAGGGGCTAAAAGCCTTAAATTTCCTCTCGCTGATAAACTCCTCATCCTTTACTCTGACAGTATTTTATTAAGTTCTGGGATGGGGCCAGTCATGAGATATGGCAACTCTCAGCTCAGTTTACAGTCTGTTGAATCCTACGCATGTGCTGTTCTCTTTGCCTGCCCTCATCTCCTCCCTCCCCTTACCCCCGCCTCTTTAATATTCTCTCTCTCTCTCTCTCTGTCTCTGTGTGTGTCTCTTGTCTCTCTCTTTCTCTCTCTCATGCGCTCATCCTTTAGGCCTCATTTTAAACTCCATTATTTCAGGAAAATTTTCTTAACCCTCACAGGCCCCTACCCCCACACCCATCCCCATAGGTTAAGATCCCATTTCTTTCAGAGCTTCCTATTTTCATGGTTAATATTTACTGGGCACAAATTATGAGCACTTAACATGCATGAACTCATTTAGTCCTCGAAACCTAAATATATCATCCATAGCTATATATCATCCCTATTTTATGGCAAAGAAATCAAGACGTAGAAAGGTTAATTAACTTCTCTAAGATCACACCACTCATATAAATTCAAACACAGGTATCTGGTTCAGAGCCTAACTTTTAACCACTATGTGGTAACTGTTCTTCTTAGCAGCAGTTGCAAGTATTTGTTTACTGTCTGTCTTCCCTGTGTAGCTGAAAGCCCCACAGCTTGCTCACTAGTATATCCTGGCACTGAGCCTGGGGCCTGGTATCACCAGGGCCCAATAAATATTTGTTGAATGAACAGTAATGCAGGTAGGGTGATGGGGAGAGCAAGGCTTCAGGAGTCAAACAGACTAGAGTTTATCCCTTGACCACTTACCAGTGAGGTGCTTTTGGATAGGTCAGTTGACTTTGCAGTGCAGTAGTTTTTGCATCTGGAAAAATGGGAATTAAATTATTGTGTGAATTTATGGTGACTGTGTGGGGAAGTGTGTTATGAACTGCATCCCTGCATAAATGTCCGTTCTGATGGTTTATTGTACCTAATAGGTAATAGGAGCTTGGTTCTTTCCACTTCCAAAGGAGAAACAAGGGAGAGGCTGTGTCCTGAAAAAAGTCACTCCCTGTCTATGCCAAGCAGGCCTCCAGGATAGACCTGAAATTCTAAGTTAGGCCACAGGACCCTGCCCAAAGAAGCCTGACAGGGGAGTTGGCTGAAGTGCCCACCTAGGCTCTTCTCTTTGTGAGCTCTGCTTAGGGTCTGTGCGGAACTGAGGGCTGAACTGGGGGATGAAGCAGTGCATGGGAACAGTGCTGGGCAGAATCCAGGAGGAGGAATGGAGGAACTGGGAAACCCCGTCCCCGCTCACCTACACAGCCACCCAACCCCAGGGGAGGACTCTGACGGACAGACCAAGGACTCCGCAGGCGAGAATGTTGTGGGCACGGTGAACTCTGTTCCCTACACATGGCCCATTTTAACTGCCCATGAGCCACTGCCTTACCTTCAGCCACAAGGGTAAGCCCAGGGGAAGCAGGCAACTGTGAGGAATGATGTGATTAGGTCCAACTTGAATGCTGCTGGGGAAATAAGTAAAGCAAAGTAAAGAAGTCCCAGGAAAACCTGGGCTCAATTGTATAAAGCCTAGAAGTAAAACTAATTTTTGTTTTTGTTTTATGGGTTTTTGTTTTTTTTTTTTTGGTCATACCACGTGGCATTCAGGATCTTAGTTCCCTGACCAGGGATCAAACCCGCACCCTGCGTTGGAAGCGTGGAGTCTTGACCACTGGATTATTAGTCCCTAAAGCTAGTTCTTAAAACATATTTCTTAGGTGTCTATGTCTATGAGTCTTAGGTTACTTATAAGTTTGGCAGGATCCCAGAACGATGATTAAACGGAAGTTTTGTGAAGACTAAGAAAAGAAAGTGGCGCCACTCTGAGCCAGGATGAATGTGGCAGGAACAAATGATGCCTTTATTATTATTATTATTATTATTTTGGCTGTGTCAGGTCTTAGTTGCAGCATGCAGGATCTTTCGTTGTGGTGTGCAGGCTTCCCTCTAGTTGTGTTGCGCGGGCTTAGTTGCTCCGCAACGTGTAGGATCTTAGTTCCCCGACCAGGGATCGAACTGGCATTCCCTGCATTGCAAGATCAATTCTTAACCACTGGACCACCAGGGAAGTCTCTGAAATGATGCCTTTATTAAAGAGGTTGGCTACAGACCATGGGAAGGTGCAGACTTCCAAGTAAACTGGGATTTCAGAGTGTTGGACAAGACTTCAGGGAGAGACACAGGGAGAGAAATGTGGATTGGATACAACTGTTTGCCAGACCCTGGGCTAGACGATAGGAATATAAAGATGCATAAGCACAGTTGTTGCCCTCAAGGAGCTCTCAATTCAGTGGATTTTTATTTAGATTAATTCTAAGCAGTCAAAAATGTCACAAGGTGGGTAGATTAATGAAGAATTAACTGGATTTCTATTTCTAATGTAGTGCTATCACTTTAAAAAATCAAAGGTATGGAGACACAGAAGTCATGACAATCGAATTTTTAGGTGACAAAAATTTGGGAGTGGTAACTAAAAGGTTGGATATCTGAATCAATACCTTTAAAAAGTTCTAACAGGTCTATTTTTAGTTTTTTGACTCTCCTTATCATTTTAACAAGTGTCAGAATAATTCTTTAACACCACGCCCCATAACTGTGGGTATTATTTTGAATGTTGTCATCTGCCTCTTTCTCCTCCCTTTCTCCTTGAGAATTCATCTATTCCTGTGGTTTAAAACCTCTTACTTCTGTTAACCTAGAAATCTGCAGTTGCATCTTGGGTCTCTCCTTTGAACTCGAGTGCTGTGTTGCAACTAATTAGAAACAAAGGGGCACAGGATAAGAGAGTTAAAATTTATTGATCACGCTTTGCCTATGTTATCCCATTTAATTCCCACAAGACCCTGTTTTGTTTGGGTATTACCATATTCATTTTTCTGATGTGGACATGGAGGCTCAGAGAGCCCAGAGTGAAACTTTTATAGAATGACAGCTTGGTGATTTGCACCGTCTTTTGGATCCTCTTTCTGGACTTCTCCCACCATAGCACGAATGCGTCTCTTTTAGAACGTGTGGTCTGTATTTGGCATTTGTTCGTTCACTCCATCCATTTACTTAGGCACAAACATTGCATGCCTACAGGAGCTACACTAGGGACTGAGGATAAAGAAATGAATGGGATACAGCCCTTTCTTTTTGAAGCTGACAGTCTAGTAGAGGGGACTGAAAAGGCAGATGATGGTACAAGGTGACAAAGGCTTTGATCTGTTAAGGAATGAACAGTTTACCTTAGATACCCAAGTAGGCAGTCAGGAAGGGACGTTGGTGAGGTTCTGGACGAGGAGTAGAAATTTGAATTCCCATTCTAATACAGTCATGCCTTTATTTCACTTCTCATGTTTATACGTCGTCTTCCTCCCCATTACATATACGGGCATAGTAGGCCCTCAAATTGTTGATAAAGGAAAGCTTTAAACAGGACTGTGTCTGGAATGTGGTGAAGTAGCCACACTTGATTCTTACCTTAAATATGTCAGTGCATCAAACAGTAGGTTGTTCGTTACCCATACCAGACTACTTATCAGTGTAACATGTTTCCTTTCTATGTTGTAAGGGAAGAAATTATGTAGCAGTGAAGTTTAGTGACTTAGTTTAGTAAGGTCACACAGCATTCAGTGCCAAAACTCCAAGTGAGGTCTGTTCCCTGGGCTCCCAATCCCTGGGTACTCACCTGTGTAACAGTCGACATCTGAATGTGTGCATCTCTTCAAGGAACAGTGGGAGATAAAGCCTGAGCAAGAACAGACGTGTGTTTCATCACTGTTGGTGAGAGAAGGGTCCACAAAAGTGCATCCAACGTAGAGATGCTAATGGCTTATTAGGATCTCACAATTCAGGCGATTTCTTACCACCTGGACGTTAATGGTTGTACTTAGTTATCCACCATGGCCTGACCCTCGGAAAATCTGCCAGGTGCTGTCTTGCCCTACAGAAACCACTTTGCTGCCAAAGAGAAAAGGCCATTCCTTGCCACTGAATTCATAGAGAGGGAAGCAATTCTTTCTAATAGGTCTGGAATCTGAACTTTCATAAAAGGCACCTTATCTCCCCAACTTTCTCATATGTCTTCATCTGTTCCATTGACTCTCTTTGATGGAATTTACCAGCAGGCACCACAAAGTGCTTTTTAATACCTTAGTAAACAGTTGAGAGAAGAATCTCATTACAGATAAAGTGAGAAGTGAAGTTGGACAGCCCATTTATCTTACTCAACATGAAATAAGGGCTATTGTTCAATTAGGCTAAAATAAAATCTCTCATATTTCCTTCCTAATGTCTTGTTTGGAGACAGTGGTATGGGGGTGGGGGAAGTGAGTGGCAGGATGAGTGAGCTTCTGAAATATTGCCCAAGAATGTGACAACAGAAAAATATCCTCTTTTGAGGAGGGGTGATGGGCTTTGGAGGGAGGGGAATGGGCCTTGGCAGCTGCTCCTACAGAAGTTGCTTTGCTTTAGTTTCGGCCAGCGTGGCCAATTAGGAAGCAGGGGCTTGAGATAGTTAGGGATCCATCGGGAGAGAGCCTGCTCAAGTCCTACTTCAATGCTGGCCGTGGAACTTTAATTAGCATGCCTCAGAGAGGAAAAGGGAGGAGCAGGGCGGATGGCCAAGGACTATTGTTGGGGCTTTAAGAAGGAGGACTTGAGAGTCTATTTGATCCTAACCTAAAATGTAAGAAGACTGTACATCTGTTCTCCTTTAGCCATTAACCATAGCAATTTTTTTTTTTTGCTGATTTTTAATGGGGATGCGGGGGGAAAAGTGTTGGGGTGGAGGGTGGTGTGCAGGCACCAGGAAAGGATGATAGTTGGAGAGAATTAAAGCTTGGCTTGTCGGCCACAGCTTGCACATGACTTTCTCAGCTGCTGTGCTGATTAAGAGAATGCTTTCCTTATCTTTTCCCCCTCAGATTCATGTTTAGTCTCAAAAACTGGAGGAAAAATCCTATTTTTGCTTTCAGACTGTTTATCTGGTGGAAGGCTAAGATCACTGCTGGGAGATACCTCTCCCACATCCCCACAATCCCCACTCCTGACTTTTTCTACTTTGCTCAAATCAGATCAAATCTAGTCTGAGATATCTGTTACATTAAAAAAAAAAAAAAAAGGCAGCCAGAATGAAGGTCCAAGTTCTGGGTCATTCACTGGATGTTTCAGACTTTCCAGGTACAAATATCCCCCTCCTGCCCTCAGCACTAATCTTGTTTTAATATGATATGCAGGGTCATAAATACCGGTACTCAATTAGCAGACATTTTGTCCTGTCCAAAATGTCCATGAAGGTGTTTGGTCCACGCCAAAATGACTTTGATATTTGGTCCTGTCCAAAACCATCTGACATGGACCAAATATGCTTATGGACATTTTGGATAGGACCAAATTTCAAAGACCTTTGGCATGGACCAAATGTATTATGGATCAAATGTCTTATGGACATTCGGAGAGGACCAAATGTCCTGCAAGGCTGGTATTCTACTCTTTGTACTATGACTCCAGTGGTTTTTTTAAAAAAAAAATTTATCTAGATAAAAAAATACAAACTATTCACCTGTTTCTTCAAAATTTTCTTGTTAGCCTTAGAGAGTGATGCATGAATGTATTGCCAAATGGTGTTTTGATTCAGTTCCCAATTAGGTTCTTAAAATAAGAGGATTTCACTTCCTCAAGCCTTCCTCCCTTTCAAAGGATAACCAAGCACCCCTGGTTGGAAGGACAGCAGCCTCCCTGTCAGTTGGCCCACAGGACTGTGAAAACAAAAGCAACTGTCACCACATCAAAACCCAAGTCCAGGTCACCTCCCTGTCCCAGAAGCTCCAGAACCCTGTCCCAAAGCTGCATCTCTCAAGTCTTCAGGAAAGAGAAAATGCTTCAGAAATCACTTGGTATACTTTACCCATCATGTATAATAGAGGAGGATAAAAAATATGGACTTGGCTTATAGAATGGTAAAGAAATAGTAAGCTGTTTTCAGGATAGATTAGAGTTGAATTTACCAGGAATGCGCTATGAAGAAACACTAAGAGGCAGCTGTGAAGTCCTTCAATGGAGTAATCAGCTTTTGAAGGGAAAATTCAACTACTCGGCTGTTTGTTGGGGTGGGTAGACCTGGGCAAGAACCAGACAAGACCCAGAGAGTGGAGTCAAGTGGCCAACACACAGGGCCTCTTGAAAACCACTTTTAATTTTAGAAAATTTTACCACCTTGGGAAGGTGGGTAGAGTAGCAGCCATTATAACTGCAATTGTGTGTATGGATCTCAGCCTTACCTACAAACTATGAGCTTCTTGAGAGTAGAAATCCTGTCTCTTTCATTTATTTAGTAGGTGCACAGAATGTAATAAACGTGGCTGAACTGAAGTGAACTCACTGGATGGCTTGACATGTCCCACTGCTGTTGACTATAGCAGATACAGCACTTTCTACTTTTCTAGCAAGTCCAGTAGGAAAACTTCATAAAATGGAAGGCTGAAAATCACCCTGGAACAAGGAGCATATTTTCCCGTAAAGAGTCCTATCTCTATAGAGGGGCATATGGTCTGTGTTGTGGCAGCAAAAGTTACTCAGGCTTTTCCACACTGCATCAAATAACTTCAGATTCATAAGTTATTTGACCATCCTTCGTAAGGAAGACCACCCAACTACAACTTCAGTTTCCATGCTCACCAACTCACCCTTAGATTGCCAGGGTGGTTTTCCAGACAACTTTCAACCAGGAAGGAGATGCCCCCATGAGGATTTTCTTTTTCAAGGGGAGAAAAGGTGAAGCTAAAATAATGTTTCACCAGCTCTTTATTCAAGAAGGTTAGAGCTCCTTTCAGGAAACAAAATGGAAATAAGTCACAGTTAATGGGCAACAGAAAACCGAGGAATTAAGCACATAACTGTGAGAGTTTCCTAAAACTAAGATGTGGATAAGAAAGCTCTAATACGCCCAAGTTCATGTGTTGAATTAGACTTTGGGCCTCCTCGTAGAAACTCAGGATGGTGGCATACAACCCAGGAAATGCCTACCCATTGTAGAACAAGTGATTTTACATGAGGCCCTTAAATTAACTTTAAGGGAATCAATTTCTAGATCCTCAATTTCCAACTGTACTCTTTCCTAAAATTGACCTGCCGAGTCTGTGGTCTGCTGCTTCTTCTTACCTCTCCTTTTAAATCCCTTTCTTTAAATAAGGTCAAACCTCTCACTCATCCTAAATCTTACAAAAGTGCATTGCCTCAGGGCACCAAACAAGGGGACCATTCCAGGATGCCTTGTTCTTGCGGGGAATCCTATGAGTGCCAGCAAGAAATATTGAAGGGAGCAGTCCCTTATTTCATCTAAGAGACAAACTCCTGAATGAGACAAACTCAGAGCAAGGCTCCATCCATCCATCCATCCATCCAACCATCCATCCAGCCATCTATCCATCCATCTTTTAGTTAGAATTCAAGAGTGAGATGGTTGTCACAGGAGTGAGCATTAACATGCTTATTTGAATTGAAAAGTGAAGTAAGACCTTTTCTGACTGAAAGTGATTCTGATTGGGATGATTGATCTGACAATAAGAACTGAGTTTGCCAAGTTATGTGGTAGATATTGTCTACAAATTGAATCATATAAGTATGCAGCTTCAAGATTTTGACAAAAAAAATATATTCAGAGCCCACAGGCATCGCAGAATATGTTGGAAGTTAAACATATGATGAAAAATTTTTGATATCAGCTCATACATGTTTTTCAAAAAATTGTAAGAGAATATGCAAGAAAATTTGAAGGCAACTGCTCTGGGGATTCAGTGGGGAATAGGCTAGGCTGGAGCCATCTGAGGAGGCTTGTTAAGCTGGAACTGGGCTGGCTGTTAGAGTGTGCTAGGACGGCTCAACGTCAAAAGCAGGGAAAGGATATCTGGTCGTTTGTTCATTGTTGAGAGCATGTGTAAGGACTTCGAAGTTGTACTAAATGTGTCCAGGGGTGGGATGGTAATATGACCAGCCTCCACTTCAGGCCAGGAACCAATGGAATGGCAGGGACAACAACTTTGGTCACCTGTCTCAGCCTGAAAATATTTAATACCTTTCTTGCTGGGGAGCAGAAGGAGAGTAGACCAGACACGTGAATGGGCAATAAGGCAGTTGGGAAAAGGCTTTGAAAGCCTCATGAAGGAATCTGGATTTTAAGCCACATGAACAAAGAAGGATTTAATCAATGTTCATCTCTCCACTTTTCTAAGCAGGGTATGTTGCTCTTCTGAATTCCCATAAAATTATTTCCATTCTCCTATTATATGATGTCTCCCTTGTCATGGCAATTGTTTGTTTACACATTGGTCTCCTCCATGATTAGTCTGTGAACTCTTAATAACATGGATTGTATCTTATGTATCTTGGTAACCCCAGTGCCTAGCGCATCTTCCCTCAAGTGACAGGATCTTAGTAAACTGTTTTTTAAATAAATGAAATAATGAACAAAAGAAATCCAAAAGGAAAGTGAAGAGGGATGAGATAGGAGAAGAGGACTAATACTGCTATGTAGTCCTATATACTAGGGACTGTGCTCGTCCTCCTAAATCCCACAGCTGGAAGTAAACACTTTCTCCTCTGAGCAGCTATTGTGCTCTGTCGACAGCTTTGTACTTTTGACTTGATGCATGATCACTTATTTGTCCCTGATTACCACTGCGTTGCTGCATATATAAAGTCTAACATATGTAATTCACACATAGATGACATGAAGTAGTTAAAAAGCAACACTTTAAGGAAACAACTAAGTTTAAAAACTGTTTTTCTTTTAACGATTGGGTCACTGCAGCTGACAAAGAACATCTGAAAGCACAGTCCTAGAACTAATAATTTGTTTCTTTTATTTAGTACTTAAATTATTTCCATGCTAAGAGTCCATACTATCTATGAAATCCTTCATGATAGACACTACTTGTTGCATACCCAGTACCCACTCCTTACTTCCTTGCTATGAGAAGCCTGCTTTTCTTTTCAGGTATCTACCCTTCCCCTGTATTACTTAGCAGATTGCATCCTCAGCTTCTAGAAATATCCTACTGGATCCTAAGCTAATTATGATAATCCCATTCCACTCGCTGGTGCCTGCGTTATAAGTGACCAGAGAAAGTTGAAACAGAAGTGTCTTTGTAAAATGGGACTTACTGCAGAAATGACGGAACCTCTTTAATCTAAATACAATTTTAAGGGAAGGGAGAAGATCTTCTTTAGGGCACTGACCAGACCTTAGGTAAAAGCAGAGATTTTTTTTTTAAGCCAGTGAGGTCAGCAAGGATCTTAATTTATTTCTCACACTTTGCTTAGACAAGATAATGCACTTAGTACTGCTTGGTTGGTCTCAAATGCTTGGCTGGCTCTCAAAGAGCATTTGATTTGGGGAAAGGATAGAACAGGGCATTCCCAGCCAGCCTTATCAGGACCAGACAGTACTTAGAACTGCAGCCTCAATTGTGTGTGTGCCCTTTTGTGAAACCTTTAAAAGGCTGGATCTGCTTACAGAGCCATTAACTACAGGGTCCCAAAAGTCACCTTACAGGGATGGCTGCTATTCCTCTCCTAAGTGTACACCAGTCATTAAGCAGGACCCTTTCATTCTTAACCATTTCCACCCTATAACATACTTAATAGATGTAGGGAGAGTTACCAAAACTGCGTGGAAGTTAAACGTTCTGTTAATTTTGCTAACATATTGTTAACCCTGAAATGGGATGGTCAGAGGAGGCAACTTAAAGGAAGTGAGAATTTTCATCCATTCATTCTCTCATGAACTCAGATTTTCTCAACCAGGGTTCCTCATTTGAACCACAGCACACAAAAAGTGCTTTGAGTGACTGATTTCTCAAATACTTTCTCATTCCAAGAATGGTACATAGCTAGTGCCATTCTTGATGCATGGGAGAGAAATTAATTCGTAGAGTGGATGGTGGGCCATTAGGACCTAATCCTCTTATGGAACTGCAGTTCATTTACTCAGTATATTTATTGTGTGCCTACTATGTGCCAAGTATCACTCTTATAGGTGTCGGTTATACAGCAGTGAACAAAGCAAAGTCCCTGCCCTCATGGAGCTTCCACTCTAGTGGAGGATTCAGATTCAGGATAGATGTAGATATAGGTACAGATATAGATATAGATATATAATGTATATGCTATATGCCTGCGTCTTGAAAAAAAGATGGACTCTGAATAGTAGAAGGGAAGGGGAGGTCATTTTACATGGCCAGGGGAAGCCAGGCCATTTTGAAATGAGTTCCGCGATCTCTTCCTCCAATAGAAAGGGCTAAAAAGGCAGGCTGTTTCCAACTCTGACCACTGAACGTCATAATTCTTAAGCCTTCTTGTCCTCAGGACCATGGTCAGACTGTACTTTTAAGGGGGCCGATGGTCCTGGAGTCTGGTGTCACTTAGGATCAATCCCTGCATAACTAAGACATATCTTTTTTTTTTTTTTTTTGCTATATCACTAATAGCTTGGTTTCTCAATTTAAGTTTCTCCAAAAGCATAGCCCAAATCAAACATTTATAGAGAATGTAGTTATTTGGGAAATGATTCTAAATAATTCCCTGAGAGGACAAGGAGTGTGCACTGGGAGAAGGAAACAGTCAATAAAGTGTGCATTGTTGAAGTCACTGCTTTAGGCAACAGGGCCTCAACTCCACAGGGACCACCGAAGCCTACAGAATGGCTTGCAGAATTGTCCATCCATCAGATAGGAGGTTCGGACATCTGTCCAATGGCTCCCATTCCTCTTTAGTTGAGAGTTGTCCCTGGGGGCTTAAACTACTCCTTCTTCCAGGAGAAACTGTGTGTGGGCTGAGTGGGCTCCTGTGGTTTTAGAGAAAGCCTTGAGATGGAAGAACAGAGAAAGGCAGGGGTACACCTGAGGTGAGACTGTCCATCACAGGGGCAGCTGTGGCTTAGAGGATGTAATGCTATGGAGACACATTTCTATCACTTGCAACCCTGAGTTCTGACTAACCTAATAGTTTAGGATGAGTCAAGGGGCTTGGGCTCCACAGTTTTAGTCTTGGCACTGCATAGTCTTGGGCAGGACCCTTCAGATCTCCTCCTCTGATGGATGAGAGAGGTGGACCACACAAGTTCTGAGGAGTCCCCTAGTGAATATTCTATGACTTGACCCCAATTTTCTATTTACCATGATAATACTGAGTATGAGTTTCAGCATCAGCCACGTTGCTATCCACTCCCTCCCCTTTTTAAACAGCTCCTTGAAGGCCACACAGATGGTAAGGGTGGCCAATCCTTTCTGCCCCTATTCTTCTATTTCTAGCTGGGGACTTATATGGCAGGTTGTATTTTCCAAAGATAGCTGTAAAAGATCTCTCACTCCACTTGCTCTTCTTATAATGTGACTCTGACACTCCTTTCACTCCTCTCATCAAGAGTTGGAAACTTTGCTCCTTCCCTCTGAATCTGGGTGGGTTTATGACATTGGAAAAAATGATGTTATTTGACTTCTGAGGCTAAGTCATAAAAGGTGATGCAGCAAGTAGGGACTCTGACAGATATCTGCACACCCATGTTCATACCAGCATTCTTCAAAATAGCCAGGAGGTGGGAACAACCCAAGTGTCCATCAACTAAGGAATGGATAAACAAAACGTGGTACATTTACATTTATATGATGGAATATTATTCAGCCTTAAAAAGGAAGGACTTACATGAAGCACCTAGAATAGTCAAATTCATAGGATAGGTTGTCAGGGGCTGCAGGGAGGAGAAAATGGGGAGTTCTTTAATGAGTGTAGAGTTTTAGTTATGCAAGATGAAGATGTTCTGGAGATTGTTTGTACGGCAATGTGAATATACTTAACACTACCGAACTGTACACTCAAAAATGGTTAAGATGAAAGACTTTAATTTTTTTTACTATAATTGAAAAGGTGATACAGCTTCTGCCTTGCTTGCTGGAAAGCTTGTACTAGAGTCCTGAGCCACCAGGGAAGTGGTCCAACTACCCTGAGGCCACCAAGCTGTAAGGAAGCCCAAACCTGTGTATGTAGAGGTACCACATGAACAAACCTGATACTACATGAACAAAGAAAGTTACCTGGCCAGCCTCAGCTACTCCAGCCAGCCACCATCTGACTACAGTCTCATGAGAGATGCTGAATCAGATCTGCCTAGCCAGGCTCTCTCCAAATTCCTGACCCACACAGCCCGCCGCTGCCATCTTGAATTGAGGTGTGGAGCATGGCTTCTGCACACGGCCTACCCAGCTGAGGTGTCGGCACAGCCATTTTGCACCAGGAACTCTGGTCTGAAGTGTGAAGTGCAAGCCCTCTGCACACGGCCCTCTATGAGCAAGTGAAACTAGACTAAGCACAGAGGAAACAAAGGTACTATGCTAAGTGCTTGATGTGTATTACCTCAGAAAATCCGTCCACAGGACATCTATATGAGAAATGAGACTGGTTCAAGATGGCGGAGTAGGAGGACATGCACTCACTCCCTCATGCAAGAGCACCAGAATCACAACTAACTTCTGAACAATCATCAACAGGAAGACACTGGAACTCACCAAAAAAGACACCCGACATCCAAGACAAAGGAGAAGCCACAATGAGACGGTAGGAGGGGCACAATCACAGTAAAGTCAAATCCCATAACTGCTGGGTGGGTGACTCACAAACTGGAGAACACTTATACCACAGAAGTCCACCCACTGGAGTGAAGGTTCTGAGCCCCACATCAGGCTTCTGAACCTGGAGGTCTGGCAACGGGAGGAGGAATTCCCAGAGAATCAGACTTTGAAGGCTAGGGGGATTTGATTGCAGGACTTCGGCAGGACTGGGGGAAACAGAGACTCTATTCTTGGAGGGCACACACAAAGTAGTGTGCACATCGGGACCCAGGGGAAGGAGCAGTGATCCCATAGGAGACTGAACCAGACCTACCTGCTAGTGTTGGAGGGTCTCCTGCAGAGGTGGGGGGTGGCTGTGGCTCACTGTGAGGACAAGGACACTGGCAGCGGAAGTTCTAGGAAGTACTCCTTGGCATGAGCCCTCCCACAGTCCACCATTAGCCCCACCAAAGAGCTGGGTAGGCTCCAGTGTTGGGTCGCCTCAGGCCAAACAACCAACAGGGAGGGAACCCAGCCCCACCCATCAGCAGACAAGCAGATTAAAGTTTTACTGAGCTCTGCCCACCAGAGCAACACCCAGCTCTACCTACCACCAGTCCCTCCCATCAGGAAACTTGCACAAGCCTCTTAGATAGCCTCAACCACCAGAGGGCAGACAGCAGAAGCAAGAAGAGCTACAATCCTGCAGCCTGTGGAACAAAAACCACATTCACAGAAAGCTAGACAAGATGAAAAGGCAGAGGGCTATGTACCAGATGCAGGAACAAGATAAAACCCCAGAAAAACAACTAAATGAAATGGAGATAGGAAACCTTCCAGAAAAAGAATTCAGAATAATGATAGTGAAGATGATCCAGGACCTCGGAAAAAGAACGGAGGCAAAGATTGAGAAGATGCAAGAAATGTTTAACAAAGACCTAGAAGAATTAAAGAACAAACACCTAGAAGAATTAAAGAACAAACAAACAGAGATGAACAATACAACAACTGAAATGAAAAATACACTAGAAGGAATCAATAGCAGAATAACTGAGGCAGAAGAACAGATAAGTGACCTGGAAGACAGAATGGTGGAATTCACTGCTGCTGAACAGAATAAAGAAAAAAGAATGAAAAGAAATGAAGACAGCCTAAGAGACCTCTGGGACAACATGAAACGCAACAATATTCACATTATAGGGGTCCCAGAAGGAGAAGAGAGAGAGAAAGGACCCGAGAAAATATTTGAAGAGATTATAGTCGAAAACTTCCCTAACATGGGAAAGGAAATAGCCACCCAAGTCCAGGAAGCGCAGAGAGTCCCATACAGGATAAACCCAAGGAGAAACACGCCAAGACACATGGTAATCACACTGGCAAAAATTAAAGACAAAGAAAAATTATTGAAAGCAACAAGGGAAAAATGACAAATAACATACAAGGGAATTCCCATAAGGTTAACAGCTGATTTCTCAGCAGAAACTCTACAAGCCAGAAGGGAGTGGCATGATATACTTAAAGTGATGAAAGGGAAGAAACTACAACCAAGATTACTCTACCCAGCAAGGATCTCATTCAGATTCGATGGAGAAATCAAAAGCTTTACAGACAAGCAAAAGCTAAGAGAATTCAGCACCACCAAACCAGCTCTACAACAAATGCTAAAGGAACTTCTCTAAGTGGGAAACACAAGAGAAGAAAAGGACCTACAAAAACAAACCCATAACAATTAAGAAAATGGTAATAGGAACATACATATTGATAATGACCTTAAACGTGAATGGATTAAATGCTCCAACCAAAAGACACAGGCTCGCTGAATGCTTCCAAAAACAAGACCCATATATATGCTGTCTACAAATTCCTGCCCCAAAGGAACCTTGAAAGAAAATAAAATAATTGCTCTTTTAAGCCACTAAATTTTGGCATAATTTGTTACACAGCAAGAGCTAACTAGACTTCTTGCCTCAATCTCTCAATCTGGCCACAGGCAGAAAGGGATAAAGTAGCTCTAGCCCATTACTGTGCAATGGCTGATGGCATGGCCATGCAGATTCAAAGCCCCTGTGAGTGAGGAGCGCCCTGTGTTCATCACTGTGGTACTTATAGCCCCATCCCCCAGGACAGTGCTTAGTATATTTCACCTCACAAATACTTACGAAGTACCCACTCTATGCTAGGGACTGTGCTAGAACTAAGTGTCTAAGGTGTGCTTAGACATCATTGCTCTTGCTCTTAAGAAATGTAAGAAGAGACAAACATTAGACAAATAAATTGTGGTAAGTTCAATGAAGGAAAATAACCAGGTACATTTAGGGAGAATTTAACAGAGGGACATAATTTAGATTGGAGGAGAGTCAGGGCAGGGGTCTCTGAGAAAGCGACATGTAAGTTGAGACTGGAAGGATGAGAAGGCATTAGCCTTCCACTGGAAGAACACAAGGAAGAGCAATTCAGGCACAGGAGATAGCACCTGTGGAGGCACAGGAGATAGCACCTGTGGAGGCCTTGAAGCCCCAAAGAACTTGCTATGAATAATATACTCACACACTGTTTGCCTGCCTCGTTTTGCTCAGTGCTGTAGGTGTTGGTCCACCGGTCTCTCGACCTGTTTGAACTAGTGCCACCCCGGCAGGCTCTCCTCCTTCTGCCTGGTAGAAAGCCCAACTGTGCAAACACATCACAGCCCCTGCTTACACGCCTGCTAGCATCCCATTGGACAAAGCAGGTCACATGGTGAAGCCCAACTCAGTGGGGGTAGAGGAATACACTCCTCCCAAGGAGATGAGGGGAAGGGGTACACACACTTTTGGGAACAATCCTTTATGTCGGTCAAATGCCCTGTGTCCTCAACTAGTACGACTATTGCCTGGGCTCCCTCCTTTTATCTATGCTAGCACCATTGTAGATGGTACTGACACCAGCTAAACTGTTCTTGCTGACACTTTCAGCTCTTATATGCCCCCTCGCCTGGTCCCTCCAACCTTCCACGTCCATCAACCCTCCCAACCCAATGCCTTGTTTGATTCTCCGTTCTCATCAGTCTGCCCTGTTCCACAGCACTTAACTGCCTGTGCCAGCTGTATCCGGCTATGACAAGGAAATCTGATGAAAATCTAGGGTGCTGGCGAAAAACATTTCATAGAGATAAATTAAAATTGCCTAGGCTGATTAAAGCGCTGAAGAAGAATTGAATTGGAACGGAATAATAAAACTCACTTATCTTATAGAGATGCCATGAAAATTAGCTAGTCAGTATTCATGGTTTGAACACAAAAGAAAAATTGTTATTGATTTACGTATAACGTGTCCATTGTGTCTTCCAAAAGCCTCCTCAACTAATATATAACAGGGGATGGCAAAACCAAACGTTAAGTTTAGGATTCATCCATCTTAGCTTTACTTTATATATATATTTTTGCCAGTGAAAGAATAACATCGGTGGTGGTAAAGATAGCAACACCTCTCCCGGCAACAGGAAGGAAAGAAGCAGAAAGAGCTGGCTCTGGACCGAGACATTTTAAAGCATTGCGGGGTAGATCATAAAACACCATTGCATTCATAAAGTATGGTTCATTAGATTTTTGATGGAACGCTTCAAAGGGCGTCTGTTTTCCTTTCTCTTCTCCCCCTCCCCCCGCCCCCAAGCCCATCACCATTAGAGACCGTTTCAGGGTAAATTATGGCCTGTTCTCCAGCTGATTATTCCGGGCCTATCTGGCATGGCTGCCTTCTTCCTCCTGCTAACCAGCGTTCCTCCATCTCTCCGCTTCTTAAGCCCTGACCTCTGAGAGCACAGGGGCAGAAACCAAGAGGAGGGACTCAAGCCGAAGCACTGTGCCTCTCGGCGGTGGTGCTGGTAGGAGATTTGCGGGGAAGGAGAGCGGAGTTCTGGCCCCCTTAGCGGAGGCGGGTCAGGGTGCAAGGGCCTGCAGCTGCCGCTCAGCACCATGTCACGTTTAGGGACAAAACCTCCTTGCCCTCAAGCCTGCCTTTGCAATGTTATTGAGAAGGGCTTTCCAGTGGGTTTGGAGATTTTTCAGAGTTAAACGATATCATGCTGTAATAATAATGGTCATAATCATAAGAGGATACGTTCAGTGAGTGCGCGCTAGGCACTGTGCAGAGTTCTTCGGTGAATGTTCTCATTTAATTTCCACAAAGACCCTAGAGGTGGGAACTGTTACAGTGCGTAGTTTACAGAGCAGTAATGAACTTGCCCAGGGTCACGGCGCAGAGCAGCAGCAGACAGTGTGGAGAGAAGAGCAACGTGTTCTCCGTCACCTCTTGGGGCTGCCGCATCGACCCCTCCTCCCCCGGGGCACAGAAGCTCGTGTGCTTGTCCTGATCACCCTCTTTCCCACCTCTGTGGAGGGATTCACCAGGGCTCCCTGCCAGTCACTCCCCACCTGCTTGCTTGTGCAGTTTCCCTGCGCCTATCACGGCAGCTGCCTACACAGCAGAGCCATACTCAGCCTCTCTCCAGCCCTCAGACAGCAAATAAAAGCCCCCTGAAGTAACACAGCACACTGGTTAGTCACACTGGTTTTGGATCCACACTGTCTGGGCTCTGTTCTTGCTCCTATTGCTTATGTCCTCTGTGAGCTTGGGAAGTCACTCAGCTTCTCTGTGCCTCAGTTTCTTGAGGCTAATAATCATGCCTACTGTCTAAAGCCGCTGTGGAGGTCAAATGAGAAAATGCATTTGGAGCAGCGTTAGACACTTGTTAAATGCTCAATAAATACTAGCTATTATCAGCTGCATAGCACAGGGAGATCAGCTCGGTGCTTTGTGACCACCTAGAGGGGTGGGATAAGGAGGGTGGGAGGGAGACGCAAGAGGGAGGGGATATGAGGATATACGTATGCATATAGCTGATTCACTTTGTTATTCAGCAGAAACTAACACAACATTGTAAAGCAATTATACTCCAATAAAGATGTTAGAAAAAAATACTAGCTATTATTATTTCCTACTGCATACGTGCCACTGTCCTGGGACTAAAGGGGCACGAAAAAGCCCAGGATCAAAGAAATTTGGGGGTCTCCAGCAACCCTATACTGTTCTGGGGTGCTCTAACCATCAATACTATTTCAGGCACGTATATTTAGGCTAAAGAGATTTTGGCACACTAACTTGGGACCCTCATCACCATTTACAACATATAATGTGTTCTGAGTTTCAAAAACCTTTTGGAAAGCCCAGTTACTGAGGTGAGCTGAGTAGTCTGGGGACAGAATAGGAGAGGCACTCATTTCTTCCACTAATGATGAGACTAGCAAGGGCCCCTACTTACCCTGAGAGAGGGGCTTTCTCAGCCCGTTGGAAGTACCAAAATGGCGGGCACCACATGAAATTAAGGAACAGGAAGAAAGGGAAAGCATTCACTGGGCAGGAACCACCAAGCTGTGCTTGATTAGTTTGTCCAGCTGCATTTGAGAAGTTGCATTCTATCTTGGTAAAAGAAAGGATAAGCCTCTGTTCCTATCCATTTAAAATATTGGTTAGGCTAAGTGGTCTCATAGTTCATTGGGGGAACACTCAAGGTGGAAATCGAGAGCAAGGCTTTTGGAATTAGGGAGCCCTGGGTGAAAGACCAGGCTCTGCCACTCTATCAGCTGTGTGATTTAAAAGCCTTCATTTCTCCTTCTGTAAAATGGAGATAAGAGTGGTACCTACCTCACAGGTTGTTAGAATGAGACCTGGGTGTAAATCACTTTCAGCACAGTGCCTGGCATGCAGGAAGTTCTTAAATCATGACAGCTATTATTATATCATTTTTTGGTAAAGTTGCAAGGTCTCTGCTGATAGGACTTTTGGGAGAGAGGAAGCTGGGAAAGGGATGGGGAAGACCAGCAAAGCAATCCACCTGCCCATGACCCTGGTTTATGTGATCAGTGATGTGAAGCTACCTCAATGAAGCAAGTGACCGCAAATGGAAAGGGGTCTTTCCACTGCAGCCAGGTGGGTTTCTAAGGTAAACACATGGGGACTCCCCTGGTGGTCCAGCGGTTAAGACTGCGTGCTTCTAATGCAGGGGTCACGGGTTCAATCCCTGGTCAGGGGACTAAGATCCCACATGCCGTGTGGTGCTGCCAAACAAACAAACAAAAAATTTAGTAAGGTAGACACATGGCTGCTAAGAGCTGAACAAGTTTCTGAGTCAGTACCAATATTTGTCCATTACCAAACTAAGGGAAAAATTTTTTTGCTTTTTTGCATTGAAATGCATGCACCATCGGTAGATATATATTCTCTATTTTAGGGAATTACAGATATGACCCGTCGTTCCTCCGACTCTGAAGTAGTGAGCAGACAACTGAGCTACGTGTTCAGCAAACTCTGAAGTATAGCATTGTCACAGCAGTAAAGGAGTCACTGTTCTAACAAAACAATACACCAAGTTAACCCAACCCATTTAGTAATTTGCATGCCAGTTTTGCTATCTGGCAGTGAAGCAGCTATGATAAGCTGCTTATACAAATGACCATACTTTTCCTGAGTTCCCTATTGACCAAAAATATTTTTAATTGTTCGCTTTGCTAGTTGTTTAGTATCTCTCTGTTCAGTATCACTGTTGACACATTTCCCCATGTTCTGTTAAGTCATGCCTTCTCCTTCTGCTGTTCTTCCTTTCACCCCGCCGGGGGCGTGGGGCGGGGTGGTGGCATTCCTCGCCCTCCAGCCTCCATGGGCCCTTAAGTCTCAGCAGTCCTCTTAGGTCAGCTGTCTGGGAGTTGGAGGGCTAGAGTTTACAGAAATTGGGCTTAAAATTAGCCACAGTGGGCACTGTGTGGGAGTTAAAGGAAAAGTGGGAATGGGCTGAGAAAGAAGGCCTAGGGCACTGGTTTCCTGTTTCAGTTTTAGGAGTAAAGGAAAGGATTAGTGTTAGAGCAGAGGGAGAGGAAAAGGGGATACACCTTAGGGAGTTCACTGTCTCTAGAGACTCCAGGACCTTAAAATGAGCATAGCAGGTTCACAACTTTACCTAAGCTTTGGTTTTCCCATCTGCAGAGTGAAGACAACCATCTCCACATCATAGTGTTGTTACAAGAGCGAAATTAGAGAATGTGTGTAAAATGCTCGATACAGCGACTGGCTTATTGTAAATGCTAATGAATGACACTTTTTTTTTTTTATTGGTGTGCTCTTGTCCTGCCAAACAGGGTATATAAGCTCTTCAGAGGAAACCAAGACTCTGCTAGAAAGAACAATAAAGATTGTACAGATTTGTTACCTCGATAAGAGACACATTTGTAGAGCATATTCCCTTATGGCTGAATTTTGGAATAAGCTCTTCCAATCCATGGGCTCTTTCCCCTATTGCTGGCAAAATGATACTCTGAACATTTTCACTTGTTCACCAAATTACTCATTAGTAATGGCCTACTTAACTGAAAAGAGTCAGTAAAATGGTATTGTATTTCAGCTTAATTTAATAGCGTGCAGTAATATTTTGAGGACTGCCATTATTCTCTTTTATTGTTACTGCAGATGAGTCAGCTTTAAAGTGAAAGACAACAAGGTAGTTTTACTCTCTCTGCTTTATTTAAACATGCGCATCAGAATCACCTGGAGAGCTTGTTGAAGCACAAGATGGCTGGGTCCCACCCCCAGAGATTCTGGGGGCTGCATTTTGAGAACCTCTTATGTAAGCCAAAGCTGATTTCTCTGCACTTTCGGCTGTGACGGTAGCAGGGCTGAAAGATCCCCACTTGGCCTGATAAACTTTGTAGATTTTTTTTTTTTAGTTGCTTAAGCAGTGATTTATAGCTACTTTATGTTAGGAACATTTTTTTTTTCTGCCCCAAGAAAAGTTACACAGAAGGAGTATAGGAAATAATGGGACATTGACCATATTTGGGGGGCACATATAAAAAAATTGGTGTCTGTGTTACACACGGATTAAGAGCTTGGGCTTTGGAGTTGGGAAGACAAGGAATCAGATCAGGCTCTGCCACTTTCTGGCTCGGTGGCTCTCTAAACTGTTTTCCCATCTGTGAAATGGGGTAAAAAAATACCTATGTTCCTGCCAGGTTTAAAGAAGGAAATGCACATAAACTGCTTAATAAATGTTAGCAATTTTTTCCAAAGGGATGTAAAATCTCAATAGTGCTTAAGACTGTGAGTGCCACTGTTCATATTTGTTCATTAGAACCCTTCAGAGAGTCTGAGCATAAGTGGATCCTTTCCCTCTGAGGTCTAGGTCAGTTAGTCTGTCAGTCCAGGTAGAGAGATTTCTAAAGGAATCTCTCACACGTTTTCATTCAGTCTTTTCTAGAAAATTCAGACTGAAGAGTTTTGTTCTCTACAATTAAACAAACAACAAACTCATTGCCTACCTGCCAATAGATTGTGTCATTTAAGTTAACTAATAATTTGGGGTTTGTCATTAGTTACTATTAAAACACGAGCAACTTTGCCTTGTTTAGACCATCTTAGGATGCAAGAGCTTGAAGGACTTTGGAGATCAGTTGGTTTAATCCTTTCATTTTACAGATGAGAAATCTGTGGGCTTTTGAGGTTAAGTGAATAATTTGCCCGAGGACATAACCACAAATTTAATTTCTATTGGACTTGCTATCTAAATGCTCTCAGAAAGAATGGCTTATGATGAACTATTCTAAAACCACAATTGTTTCAGTCTCCTGCAACATGTAATTGGTTTATATCTAAACACCCTACTGGAAGGTAAATTCATTTAGTTTCCAAGGGTTACATTATGAAACAAATTTCTCTTGAGGCACTCATCAGAAAATTCCATGGAATAAAATTAGACATTTTATAAGTGCATGATTGAAACCGTTTCATAACCACAACATGCAATTGGTAGCAAATGCTTTGAAAACTTTCGGGTCAAAATGATCACGGAGTTTCAATGTCTCATTTCTCCAGATATAAGCATACACGACTGTTTTCTGAGGAAAATCTTGACCCTTTCTCCAAGTGCTCCTTTTTGCGGAGATAGAGTCACTTTCTCTACAGATTTCAACTGGTTAATTTTTGGTAAAAATAAGTTCAACTTGGGGCTTCCCTGGTGGCGCAGTGGTTGAGAATCTGCCTGCCAATGCAGGGGACACGGGTTCGAGCCCTGGTCTGGGAAGATCCCGCATGCCGCGGAGCAACTAGGCCCGTGAGCCACAACTACTGAGCCTGCGCGTCTGGAGCCTGTGCTCCGCAACAAGAGAGGCCGCGATAGTGAGAGGCCCGCACACCGCGATGAAGAGTGGCCCCCGCTCGCCGCAACTAGAGAAAGCCCTCGCACAGAAACGAAGACCCAACACAGCCTAAATAAATAAATAAATAAATAAATAAATAAATAAAAGTTCAACTCATTTTTAATGTTATTGGTTAAAGTATAGGGATTTGTACTCCACATTCTCATCAGAAAGCTTAACTTCTAACCTCCAGCTGCCAACCTCTTATGAAAAGCTTGATAATGAGAAATATATATGGAACTTTGCCTGAAGGGTATGAAGTTCATTCATTACTTTAGAAATACCGATAGTGATGATGATGATGATGATGATGGTGGTGGTGGTGACAATAATAACAATAATGATAGAAACTAGATGTGCATTTTCTGATCTTGCTGTCCAAAGGGGGCAATGTTTCTTAGGGCAAACACACGTAACAGCACCAAGTCTGAATCATTAAAGATCGTTTATAGATATCAGAATGCTGTTAGCAGCTGCGAGGGCTGCTGAAACTCAGCTTTAGGTGTGCTAAGAGTTAGGGGACACAAAGTCCCTGTCCTTGAGCTCAGCTAGGTTAGCAAGTAATTGCAATTCAAGGCAATAAATGCCACAGTTGAGTTACATTTATCTATGTGAATAATTAATTCTGCCTGAGGGAATCCAGAATATCTTCGTAGCAGAAGGAGCTTTTGAACTTACTCTTAATAAGTGAGGGTCTTCAGGTAGAGCTGAGTAAACTATATACCAAAGGCAAACAAGTATCAAAGCATATGGTTGCTGGGGTTACCTATTATACCTTGTTTCATACGACTTCACTACAACATGGGACTAGGCAGAAACATGTACCCTCAACCCTAGGGCATCAGGCTTTCAGAAGAGTTGCTGAGAGTTGTAGCCCATCTTCTTTCACCTCATAATTATTCATTTGTTTTGTTCTCACAAACCTAAAGCTTCCTGTATAGCCTTCCTTCCTTACACCCCCTCTTTTAAGTTCTCTTACTACTCACTTTTTAATGGCTGAGTAGTTCTGAGTTATAATCAACAAACTAGATGCTATTTTCAATGTATCTGGTTCATCCAAATTTGAAAATGGGTTGATCTCTGGGAAGCTGTCTGCTATGATTACTGGAGACGTTACCTCCAGGACATCTATCTTTTGGAAATATTGCCGAGCAACTTTTAGAAAACAGATACTTCTCTAAATAAATTTACTTCATTATCAATGAATCAACTGTGTGTTCTCTCATCCTGGAGATGCTATTGAGACTTAACTGATTATCATTACCCTTATTGAGCTGAGCCCTCCGTGTCAGGTTCTCACAGGTGGAAGGCAAGCCATCCAAAGCACAAAGATCAGCTGTAGGCCAAAGGTGGCGTTTCAGTCAGAAGGGGAAGTTTGGCATGGCTGACGTGTCCAGCTCACCATTTTAGAATATGATTACCATTTTAGAATAATATGATTATCACTTTGATACACTGCCATAAAAGCATAGCAGTTGAAATGTTCCACTAGCTACCTGTCTGGGAGTTTTATCTGGTTAGGTTACTTGTGTGGAAAAAATGAGACATCCTTTAAAAGCTAGATTTTGTAGGTAGGATGTACAAGGCAATGTCCATTTATTGTGACACCTTTCAAGGAAGATTCTATTTGGCAATGGCAGTGATATTTACTCCACTCAGATAGATAATAGCAACTGCTCTAACATACTTAGGTGGAAATTCTATTATTATCTACTAGGTGCCAGGCACTTTGCCCATAATATGATTAATTCTTTCAACCCTACAAGGTAGGTTTATATTATTCTCATTCCTGCAGATGGGCAAACAGGCTCAAAGAGGTTGACTGACACAAAACCAGGCAACCAAGTGGGAGAGCCGATGTTCTGCCTACCTTCCAGTTTCTACTTTCCCTATTATGTCCATGCTCCCTAAATGCAACAATAAGCCTGCATCAAAATTATCACAAGATTCCAGTCTGTTTAGGATTGTTCTCCTACCATTTCGGCAGAAGTCAGGAAAGTCAGTGCTTCCAGGAGACTGAATTAAAGCAAGGGGAAAGCCAGTACTACAAACATTCCCAAAGTATCACAAAATACGTAACAGAAGGTAGAACAGTAAATGATGTCAGAATAATTTAAGACTGATCTTGGATTTAATTTTGCAGGGTCTTTTTATCTTCCTTTTACCCTTTATTTTTAAACTGAAGGTTCTAAGAACATTCACTTGGAAGTCCTCCAAAAAGAAATAGTATACTTTCTTATACTGCCGATAAAGTGTAAGCCGGTAAGTTTTCTAGGGGGCAAAGTGGCAGCGACAAAAGCTTTTATAAACTGGCATACTCTACACTAGCAATTCTACTTCCAAATATTCACCTTAAGGAAATATTAAGAACACATAAAAGATTTAACAACACAATGTTCTTTAAAGCAGTTTATTAGCGAAAAATTGGAAACAACCTGAAAACAGTAGTTTAATAAAATGTGGCACATAAGATGAAATACCATGCAGCCATTAAAAAAAGATATAGAAACATATTTGACATGGCAGGATAGTCATGGTATTGTCAAGTGAAAAAGTTACAAAACAGTATGTACAACTTGATCCCATTTTAAAAAATCTATAAAAGCACAGACGAATCTGGAAGTCTATGCACCTAAGTAACAGTAGTTCTCCCTGGATGGTGGAATTATAGGTGATTTTTATCTTTAAACTATATATTCTTTTTTTCCTTTTTTTACCAATGCATCTATGACTTGTGGTATTAAAAAAAGCATTAACAATTCTTAAAAAGTCTCCTTTGAAGTAGGGAGAGCGGAGTTAGCAACCTGAGCACCGGGGTGTACACGTTAGTCTGATATAACTTTAATGGTTTGTCAGGGCGCTTTGATGTCAAATTGTGACTGTGTTGAGTGGAAATGTGGGTGGTGGTAGTGCTTACCCTTCTTCAGACTAAGGGATCCATCCCTAGAAACCCTCCACAGCAACCAAGTACTGGCATTCCAAGCAATATTTCCCTTTCTTACACTAAGCATACCGCATACCTTCACACCCACTTGTAATACAGCCCAGCAAGGTTCCTCTACACTCGAGAGCAGTGTTGTTGGTATACAGAAGGCAGGGAGAATTTTCAAGCGATGTCACATAGCACGTCTGAAGGTAAAAGGCACGATTTCTTTATTCTACTGAAGTGGGTCTCAAACTTGAGAGTGTAACCATCACCTAAATGGCTTGTAAAAACAGAATGCTGGGCCCTACCCCCAGAGTTTGATTCAGTAGAGCTTGGATAAGACTTAAGAATTGCATTTTTTCTTTCTTTGACAAATACTGAGTACATACTATATGCTAGGTCTCCTGCTAAGAGTTGGGAATTTAACTGTGATCAAAAGAATTAATAGTCTCAATCTCAGGGAGCCTACACTCTAGAGTGAACAGATATATACTAAACAAATAAATTATTAAAAGTAACTATATAATTACGATTAGTGCTAGAACACAGTAAAGAAGATCAGAATTCAGTTTTTGTCTTGAAATATTTTTTAAAATGTTACATGGAAGAACTAAGACTAGTTTTATAGCCCCTTGAAGACAACAAATAAGTACAAAAAAAAGGTACTTGGAGATACGAATTAACTTTTTTTTTTTTTTTTTTTTACGAATTAACATTTTTAACAGGTTCCTAGGTGATGCTGACATTGCCTGTCTTGGGGGTCCCACACTGAGAACCACTGCCCTGCTGAGCAGACTTTGTTAGGATAATGTGGGAGAAAGGGCAGTTGTGCTGTGGACAACCACCTGAAAGACCCCCATTGGAGTCTCACCATGAGTTAAGAGCCACTTAATCATCTGGAGAAGGGGTTGAGGCAAAGCTGGCTGTAGGTCAAATTGCAAAGTCTCCTATCTATTATCATGGCTTCTCACCCAGACTTGAAGTGCCACATACTAGGGCAACATATTTCAAACTTTCAGGTGTTCGGGAGCTAGGGAAGATATTTTTAAGGAATACTGTCAACAAAGCATGAAAGTAAGCCAGGCCTCTCTGGGTACACAAAGATGCTGATTTTTGTCCTGTGGTCCTTCATCTTCTGCATGTCCTCCCAGCACCAGCTCCTCCATTCACACTCTGTTCCTTTGTTCTGGTGAGGATAACAGCAGACTATGAGGATGGACTCTAGCCCACTAGTGACCCTGGACCCAGGTTTCGTATTTCTTACATTACTCAGAGTGAGGCTCATTCCCATTTCTGGGACCCAGTCTCCTACAATATGAATTTTTCTGATTAGCACCATAAAAAACAATTTAATGCAATGATCTTTTAGGTTAATTACCTTCAGGACAAATACATAAACAATCCAATCACTTTTTTTTCTGTTTGTAAAAGGAGCCTACAATTATTTCCAAGTTTACTATTTCATTCATAAATGCATCCTTCACATTACTATCCCTTTAGATTAAGCTCAGGGGCACAGAGATTATTTAAATAATTCTGAATTGCACCATGAATTAAGAGGCTTCCCAAGCTCTTCTTCCATGCCTAAGAACCTATGGGCCTTTACCTGAGTAAAAATTAAACCTGTGACTTTATAAAATAAGCCCAAACCGAAATAAAACAAACCAAAAACCCCCCAACCAACCAAACAAAACCCCACTAAAATAAAAAACAATAAACATAAGAATGAGCCCACATATTGTGGCAAATCTGTGGTGGACAAAGGCACAAAATAACCTTTGAACCCTCACATTACTGAAGGCTACTGTACATTATTAGGTTACTATAATCAACATTCATTTGATGGAAAGCAGAAGGTTCTGATAAAAATGTACACTGACTATGGTGAGGTTAAACCTAGATCTGGGTCTGATTTAAAGAGGGTGGAGGACAGAATTGATAAGGAGTAGAACAGAGCATGGCAACAGAAGATGTCTGTCTGGTACATAGTCATAAACAAGGCCGACCGTCTGGATAGGTCAGGAAGCTACAGGGGCTAACGAGGGAAAACATATTCACAGCATGTTTCTACTGTGCCAAGCCTTTCCCTAAAAATTATCTAACATACAAGATAGTTAGAAATCTATAGTTACAGATTTTATACTTACTTTATAACTGCTTTAAAAACTATTTTTTGCTATAAAATCCTCACAATAACCTTAAGGTGGCATAATTATTATCCCCATTTTGCTAACAAGGAAATGGCAGTTTATATGACATCTGAGTCGAAGCTCAAAGAGCACAGTATGTGAGGAAGACTGGATTTGAATCCAGGACAATTTCACTCCAGTACCCATACTCTTTCCCTTTTACTACTCTACTTGTCATAAACCTAATTTATAGTTGCTATTAAAGTTGACCTGATTTTTTTATATGATCTTTTAAAGCCTAAATCTTGATTTATATAACATAATAGATGGTACTCTAGGCTGGCCACAGAGCTTCCTTTCTGGGGGAAAAAGCTTCACTCAAGTGGTTCTAAGCTAACTAACCAGCTTGAGCAGCTTTGGGGGTTAACAGTATGGCAACTCACAGTGTGAATCAAAGCATCTTGTATAACTATAAAACTGCAGAGGAATTTGTCTCACAGCACAGAAATGTAACAACTACTGTTAAAATGTGAACTGTAAATTAAATTATCAACAGGTTTACCAAGCTCTTATTAGGAACTCTTAAACACCATTTTAAAATATCCTTTTGTGCTAAGTGTTCATTTTTTAAAGTACCAGAAAAATATCATTTTGACACATTAACACTTCCTGAAGAAATTAACTTCACCTTTACACTTCATGCATAAGCCAGACTGAACTACTTTTAGCTTTAAGAATGTGCTACATTCTCTTAGCTCCAGGCCTGTCACAACTTCTTCCTCTGCCTAGAACACTTCCTCTCCAAACCATCTCCCACTCCCCAAATCTGAATTAGGTGACTCCCAAAGCTCTGAAACACACTAACCCTATATTTCTTCTATCATCATGACACCGATTCTGTTATATGACCATTGCTTACTTATTTTTCAGTATCCTCCACCAGTCTTTTAAGATCTGTAGGGGGAAGAACTGTGTGCATCTTGTTCAGGGTTGTATTCCCAGTTGATCAGCATAGTGCCTGGCCCCCAACAAATGTCTGACTAAAGAATGAATGAATGAAGATGAGAGCAGAAGTCCTGACATGGAAATAATCTGCTGATTCATAGCAGTGGTCCAAATAGCAATTTTCTGATTCCAAGTATATCACTAATCATTTCATTAGTGTGTGTTTCATAACTAGAGAGCCTGATCAAGATAACCTAAGTTCATTAGTAAATTTTCAAAATTTTATTTGTAGGCTCAAAGTAACCAAAAGTGTATTGTTTGCATACAATTTACTCTATAATGAACACAGTTGTGCTAATCCATTTTTATAAGGATTTGTTGTTCAATAAGAACAAATTCTCTTTACTGCAGTATCTTCTTAACAGATCCAATTCTGATTATGGATTAAACAGTACCAATTGAACAATCTTAAAAACATTATTTAGTGAATTGAATTTGTCCCAGATGTTTTAGAACCTTAAACGCAAATGTACTAGAGAAATACGGTAATAATTCTCAAGGACTAGTTACTCTTAAGAAATCATTCAGTAGTGTTTAATAAAACAAAAAATCCTCAAAATAACTCACTGAACTAGAATATTGTAATCATTCCATGTCTGCTGGAAAACAAGGTAAACATGGTATAACTGCATTTCTGTTTATGAAAACATTCAGAAACATTATATTTTTTACAAAAGAGGTTTACATCCTAGAGCTCTTTTTAGACCAACAGTTAAAAACAAATTTTAACTTTATTCTTTGGCTATTAATTATACCTAATAAATGAGTCACGTATCAATTCACAATAAATTTATTTTACGTAAAAGAAAAAGCTTGCCATTAATGAAAAATTCAGTAGAAAACAGTTCTGCTTTAAGTTGGGGCTCAAAAGTAGAAGCTACTTATTAGTGAAACCTCAGTAGAAAGAGAATTTTGTAAGAAAACATTCTTGGCATGAAAGCTTTAACATAAATTCTGTAATGAAATATTTACCATGCAATTTTATTGGCAGAAAGGCCAGTTTGATGGCTAGTATTTTCTTTTCAGTCTCTTAAGACATTAACATGGAAGATACTTAAACCTGCTTTATTAAGAGTTAATTGTATATAAATACGGTGTATCTTTTCATAGTCCACCTATTTAATTGAGCAGTTCTAAGTAGGTAATTGGCACCCTGCCCTTCTGGTTTCCCCTTTCCCCCATTAGCCAGTCTGAATCCATTCCAACGACACTGAAAACAGTGATTACCTACAAAATAAAACATTTCTAGTTATTAACTATGTTAAGAAATAAACACACAGAAAACTAATCAGACTTAATTTGTTTAAAGTATAAATTATTCACTATCAAAGAATTTAAACATTATTATCAATTTGGTGAAAGATAAAGGATTTTATTAGAGATAGTTTTAGAAATCTAGTTATTTAGCAGTTAAAAGCTTTAAATATTTCTGTGATGTTCTATTTTGTTAAAAAATAGTAGTTAAAAAATTATAAAATGTTAATATAACCCGCCTCAATCTAAGAAAACATTCATAATAAACTATTTCCAAATAAGTAATGAGGAATTTGCATTTTGTTATACTGGAAGGTAAGTCGATCTATGATATAGTTTTCTTTTTATACCCACATTACTCACCTCATCTGCCAGAAGTGATAATTCAGTACTGTTTGCAGCATCATAATCATACAGAACCCTGGCCTTCCTGCTGCCACTGCACTCCTTAAGGTCAGTGAGGTTGGAAGGAGAGGTGATTACTAGGCCACTTGTTGAAGTCAAGGCAGAAGAACCAATCACGTTTGATGAAGCAGATGGTATAGGTGCCACAGAAGTCTGGTTGTTGTTACAATGATAAATGGATGGAAAACTGTTGAAAAGAAAATGGCCAATTATCTACTTGCAAGTGACCAAAGTTCCTGTATACCACCACTTGGGGGCAGTGTTTACCTTCTACCAACCTTCACTTTGGCTAAAGATTTGAGGATGCTAATATTTTAATGACAAAGTGCACTATCCAGCTCACCCCTCTAGGGTCAATTACACTAGAGAAAATGCAGGTTGTTTTTAAATATAAAATCCTTGAAAGTTTGTTTCAAAGCCATCTTTACAAGTATAAACTTAAAAAAGTTTTTAAAAAACACAACGGTTTTCTTTTTCCAGAAAAATGAGTTTATGATATTTCCAACAACCTTCTATAAGTATGTTCTATTAATCTTTTCCTCCCTTTATGAATTGTTAAATAAAAATACCAATGAAAAACTTACTTAAATGTTAGATACTACTACAAGAGCGAAGTTTTCTCAAGTTAATTCTTTGAGAAATATTTAAATAATTGAACTCTTTTTCATAAAATTGATCCAATCACATTTTCCTGTTCATTCAAGTATTTATTGAGTATCTACATATCCAACATCACTACCACAAGCTGAGATATAAACATGAAACAATACCATTCCTTTATGGACATGTAGACAAGTGAGGGGATGGACATTCAAATATGTTATGACTGATAATTAACATAATGAAGACTCAATGGGAGAATAGGGCAGATGTCACAAGTTCATTTTGTCTTCTATTTTTTAGGGGAAAAATAAAAGTTTTATTAGGAATTAGTGAAATCCCTGTGATCAATGTGCTTATAAATAGTTTAAAGATAATTTTCAATTTATTGTAAGCCTACTGTTTCTCCAATAATACTCAGTGGAAAACAGCATAAGATGGCTGGCCTATCATCATTCTAATCCAACCACTTCTAAGGTTGAAAAAAATCCTATGAAAATTCATATTTAAGTTTAAATAAATCCATTAGTTAAAATATAAAATGCTTCATCTGGTAGGGTAGGTGAAATTAATCCCTTCATAAAATAGTTTTCATGACTCCTGTGCCATCTGGAAATGAGTCAGCCAGCAGCAAAATTCCCTTTATCCTTAACCTCTTCTCTAACCCTTCCATTCACCTCCTGATGCTTGTGTTTAATCTCCCACACTCCCTTTATCATTGAGCCTAGAGGTGGATGTTGAAGGAGCTGCACGTTCCTCATTACCATTCCTATACTCCTCTCCCTAACCAATCCTACCTAATCTTTGAATTTCATGTTATTCAACTATATACTACCTACCATCTCTTGTTGCAATCATCTACAGGTGTCTCATTCTTTTCCCTTTATTTCTGGATTTTAGCTCCTGGCTCACTAACAGTGTATCTTAATTCTCGGTGGTTCTAATATCCATGTAGACAATTATTTGAACTTTGGCCTGTCAGATCCGTGAGCTCTTCTCTTCCAGTGATTCTGGGGCTGACCCTAGTTCAGCCACCCACTCCCAATGCCTCATCTAGACCTTATCAATTCCAAAAACTATAACCTTTACAATAATCATAATTTCCAACATCCCACTCTCTGACCATCATCTTGTTTCCCCTCGCACTCTCATTTCAACAAGGCTATCCTGGATCTACAGTCCTCCACAGACCTACCGTCTATCATCCTACCAACAGGCCCTTCGTGTCCAAGGTAAATTATTATAATCACCTCCTTGCGTACGACTTCATATCCTATGCCCTTTACTTCATACTACTCGTTTGGTAAAAAATCTAATTATCTACTCAGTATCCATGTATGTACTATGACAGTAAAAAACTACAAAACCATGTTGTCTGGTCTCACACTCAATGAATGAGTAGGAACCTAAAGCGGGTCCACAATGCTGCCTGGCAACTACACTACATTTCTCTAGTCTACCCACTTTAAACATTCTACTGACGACTATTTCATACCCCTTCATCCATCCTCAAAATTCCAGCAATTCTCCCCTAACCTTTATAATCAGCTGATAAGTTGCTTCCTTTTTTAACTGAGAGGAGAAAAAACCAATCAGGAAACATCCATGCTTTGGTCAACTCTCCTACTACAGATGAGCTATCTATGCTCTTAAGATTAATTTTTTTAAGGTTAAGTTTTCCACCTGTGTACAAAATCTCCTCTCAAGGATATCACACTACCAATCCTTCCCTTTCTTTCTAATATTATTTTTTCTCCATTTACTGTATCATTCTTATCAGATTACAATCATGCTCTTATTTCTCCTATCTTAAAAAAACCCACAAAAATGTGCTAGACTCCACTTTTTCCTCTGGCTAGTGCTTCATTTCTGTTTCTCTTTACACTAGAACTCCTTGAAAGACTTATCTAAACTGTCACAGTTCCTCTCCTTCCATTCCTTTACATTAACAAACAAGCTTTTGCTCCTACTGTTCCACTAAAACTACTCGTCAAGGTCAGCAATGTTCAAAATCCAATGGTCCACTAACAGTTCTCTTTCACTTGACCTATCTAGTGGTCACAGTGGACCACTCCCCTCACTTTTTACAGCTTATTCCAAGGCCACACTTGGTTTACATCTTACCTCAGTGCTCATTCCTTACCATCTTCCTTAGCTGGTTCCTCAACTCTTTGTTGGAGTACTTCAGGGCTCAGCCCTTGGTTCTCTGTTTTTCTCTACCTGTACTTAACTCCCTTGGTAATTTCATCTAGTCTCACAGATTTGAATATCCTTGATATTGCTGACAACTCTCTAATTTATACCTCTAATTCACCCCCCACCCCCAATTTCCAGACTTGTATATCCTAAAATTGGATATCTCCACTCAGATGTTTCATATCTCAAACTTAACATGTCCAAAACTGGGCTCCTGATATACCTCACATGCCTTCCCCACCCCAACCTGCTCCTCCTGGGGCATTCCCCATTTTAATTAACCAAAACTCCATTCTTTCAGTTGCTCAGGCCAAACACTTGCAGTAATTCTTGACAGCTCTAAGCCTCATATACAGAAAGTTTGTCAGCAAACCCTGCTGGCTTTACCTTTAAAACACACCCAGGGTTTGAGCACTTCTACCACATCTATCACAATCACCCCGATCCAAGCCACCGTCATCTCCTGACTGGATTATTGAACAAGTTATTGCAACAGGCTCCGAACAGGTCTGTCAGCTTATACTCATGACCTCTAACATCTATCCTCAACAGAGCAGCAGGAATGATCTTGTTAAAGGTTAAAATCAAATCATGTCACTCCTCAGCTCAAAATCCTCCAGACTTCCTCATCTCTGAGTACAGCCCAAAGTCCAAAGAGTGGCTTCCAAAGCCCTACATATCTTAGCTCCCTGTTTCCTGGATTAATCTCCAGCTAAGCTCTCCTTGTTGTTGCCTGAACATACAGCTATGTTCCTGCTTTAGAGTTTTTGTACTTCCTCTCTGGAGCATCTCTAAGATGCCTGCGTGCTTTGTTTCCTCACATCTTTCCAATCTGTCTTTCCTGACTACTGTAAACCTCTACTCTAACCAAGGTACTTCCCTGCTGTATTTTTCTCCATAGCATTTATCACCTTCTAATAGACTATGTAATTCATAGACATTGATTTTCTACTCCCTTCTACCCCTAAATAGAATGCAGGATCCACGAAGGCAGGGATATGGTCTATTTTGTTTACATTGTATCCTTGATGCCTAGAATAGGGCATTTGTAAAAATTAAAAGCAAATGTTCCTCTGATGGGTAAAAGGGTTCTAATGATAAAAAGAAATAATTTCTAATTCAAGTTTCACTCTAAAGTTAAGAACACATTTCCTAGCACCCCTTCCTCAGTGAACTCGGCAGTGATTAAATATATACATTTCTGAAGAGAAAAAAAAAGATAAGCTCTCTCTCCCTACATATGTTTGTGTACACACACACGATTTTTAAAGTCTTTAACCATGGACTTTACTTTCAAATTTACTAGTATAATTAGCTTTTGTTTAGCCACTGAGGTCTACCTATGTCAACTTTGGGAAATTAATGGTAAAAAGAAAAACAACAAAACACCAAACCAAACAAAAAAACCCTGAAAGGCCATCTTCACCTTCTAAGAACTTTTACTGATAACTTTAAAAAACTCTAGACTTCCTGCCACTGTAGCTCAATATGTTAAACTTTCCAATTATTTAAAAATAAAACACAATTACTAATCTTATAACTAGCTCTTCTGTTTCCTTATCTGTATGTGGATAGTAACAGTACCTACCTCAGCACATCAATGACTAGATTTTGTGTGAATGGCTGAGTTCCAAACATTTGTATGGCCTTAAGCAGAATGCAAGAATGAATGGTTTCAACAGCAACCCCTCTGCTGCACTGTGAGAGTATCAGGACAAAGTGCACAGGAAGTACTAAGGCTTCTTGGGCTTAAAATACTTGTAATGATGTGGAGATAGAGTAGTGTTCTGATTTCAGATATTAATACCAGTAACAAAACTTCAAATATATAGAAGTGTAAATACTTCTGTAAATCCTATTAGAATAACCAGTGGTATTAGACTACAACTCATTTTCAAGATCCAAAATTGGTTTTGTGGATATGCCTAATTTTGTTCTAAGTCTAGTTTTGAAGGATTAATATGCAGAAAGGAAGAACAAAGTGATGGGTTTTTTTTTTCTCCTTATTCCTTGAAATAACTTCTCTTGATATTCCTCCTTCAAATATTATATATCACTCCCCTGCTTTAATGGTTCCTCACTATGTAAGTTCCAAACTCCTTATCATTACTTATTTTAAAGGGCATTCATGACATGACCTGGCTTCATTATTCTAGCCACATCTACTATCCCACTTGAAATTTGAACACTATGATCCAACCAGAATGAACTATTGTCAGTTTCCTGAACTTGCCACACTCTTTCCTCTGGCCCTTTCATATACATATTCCTCCTCTGCCTGGAATATTTGTCCCTGCCTCTTTCTTCATCTAGACTATTCCTACTAAAATAATTTCATCTGTGAATCTTTGCTAGACTCACTTGAGTCACAGTTAGATGTCCCTTACAGTAATCTGAACTTCTCTTTCCACTTATCACATGGCCTATCCACCTATGGCCTGTACTTCTACCTAGACTTTAAGTGTTCATTGTGAGAGCAGAGACCATGTTTGTCCTGTACATCTTTTATTTTCAGTGTCACCTTACAACGTTAGCTCCATAAAGGTAAGCAATTTTGCCTGTTCTGCTTGCTGATATAATCCCAGAGTATAGAACAGTGCTTGGATACGAGAGGTGTTCAATAAATATTTGAGAACGAATGATTGAGCTGTGCTGCTTTACATATGTGCTGTAAAGTATATTACCACACTCAAAATAATAACATCAATGGGCTTGAGGTCTTACAGAATATTCTAAAATCTTTTTAACAGTGAACAAGTAATGAATAAGTACAAATTAGTTTACCTCTAAGGGCAACTAAGTGTCAATATAACTATATCTCCCTCAACCACCTGCAAAGGTATTCAAGAGAAAAGTGAACTTCAAACGCTTTTAAGCTTTCTTTACACAGCACTAAAAAGGTATTCACTTAAATTATCTTCCCATCCCTGTTAACATTTTTCTGTGCCAGAAGAGCTCAAAATGTCTTTGTTACCTCAGAAGTGTGATAATCACTTTCCTTAAAAAAAAAAAAAAAAAACTGATTCTAAGCAATCTAATAAAAGCCTTTAATTCTTCTATTTTTCACCTCTATTACTAGTTCATATGGAAAAATCTGAATTTCTTCTCTTATCAGGAGTTTCATGTATGAAAAGGAAATTGCCACCTTCCCAGTTGCTTTTGGAGGTCTAACATGTACTGGTAACATTGTGCGTAGTAAGTCATCTGGGCTTCTACAAAGTCATTCAGACAGCGGAGATGATGGGCCTGTAAAGGAAAGTTACAGTCACTTCTTAGCTCTATAATCTACTTAAAGTGGCACACGCTAAGGGAAGACAGAGCACGACACTGTACTCGGGGTAAATCATCAGTATCTATCATTTTACTACAATTTACAACAACAAACTGTTTAGCCAAAAAAACCCAAAAAACAAAAAACATCAAATGGACTTGATGATGGTGGGAGAACTACCTCATCAGGTGATGAGGTGTAAACAAAAATTTAAAATATTTCTTCATGTACCTTGAAAAGTGCTACAATTTAAATATCTTGATAAATGACTGAAAAGGAAGTTCAGTTTTTCCTCCAAGAATTTCCCTAAGATTATCAAAGTCTTTTGTTCCAAATGAATTTCCAATGAATGAACACTCACGTGTGTACTGCTGATTCCCTCTAGCAGAAGTCTGGTAATCTCTGCTTGACGATCAAATTCACTTTGAGTTATTCTTAATTCCTGTTCAGACTTAAATTGGAACACAGTTTTAGAATCTCATTAGAGGACTTAGTCCATTTTATGTACATTCATTTAGATAGTTAAAAAATCCCCCAAACAGAAGCAGCCACATAGCACAGGGAGATCAGCTCAGTGCTTTGTGACCACCTTAAGGGGTGGGATAGGGGGGGTGGGAGGGAGACCCAAGAGGGAGGAGATATGGGGATATATGTATATGTATAACTGATTCACTTTGTTATAAAGCAGAAATTAACACACCACTGTAAAGCAATTATACTCCAATAAAGATGTTAAAAAAAAAAAATCCCCCAAACAAACCCCAAATGATAATCTGGCAATTCCCTGATTCTGCTTTGTATCTAAACCGGTCCCTGGTTTCTAGAACTTAGCTTTTCTATGTTACTTAATCTAGACAGAACTGACTCCTTACTGGTACTTAAAAGAATCTATTAATGCCAAAGCTTAATGACATAAACATAAAAGCCTAGGAAAACTACTATGGGGCAGTCAATCTATTTTCATACATTTTCTAGTATCAATTTTGCTAATTTTTAACATTTTATGAAACCTTAAGATTACCAGTTTACTTGTATAAATTATTTCAAAAAATTCTCAATTATTACTGTAGCTACTTTACTTTGAAGTTATATAGGCTTCAATCTCAAATGAAACAACTTCAGAGTGAAGCTAGGACTTTAACCTCATGGGTTTAGTTATCAAGCATATACTTGTTTCTAGGAACATAGTTCTTAGGTTCCCTCAAAGGATTCTTTATCCTACATAAATGTCTTTTTTAGTTTTCTTTCCAAACTTTGCATAGAATATGTCTTAAGCGGAAATATTATCTATAAGATATGCTAGGGTTTTTCTGCAAGTTATGGGTGACCTTTAATCAATGGTGTGCTGGTAAACTGGCTCTCCAGGGGAAAAAAAAGCTCTAATGTGCTGAGTTTCAATGGTATAAATACTCCTACCACAGCTGATTTCAAGTTACCAAGGTGAAGTCACTGACCTCAGAGCTAGAAAGAGATGTGCATAATAGCACACCACTACTAGCTTCAACTATCTGATATAGGTTTAGTGCTAGGACAAAACAGTTTACCAAAAAAAAAAAAAAAAAATCTAAAAATAGTTAAGTACTGGCAAAAAAACATCCTCACAAACCTTTAGTCAGAGTTGCTTGGTAGTTAGGAGGAAAAAATAAAATCTCACAGGTCATTCAAAATAGTTAGCTTATCCCCCACTGGGAATTAGTATTGGTGATAATATCACTATAATGATATTTCCCACTACCTCTCCAGGATAAATTGCTCCCCCGCCATCCAAATAATTACAGTATTTCCAAGACTGTAGTAAGTATATAAACAAGGTGTGAACTTTTTCCTTTCACACCCCTTCTCCCTCTCCTTCACCCTTTGGTGGCAATAGCTAACCCAGTGAAATAGTCAACAATGAGGTAGCAGCAAAAGAGACAATCAGTTGCTATAATCATTCTCATACCATTGGCAAAAGATATGGCAGAGAGGACTAAGACTTGACCACTAGACTGGATTTATGGAAATAAGCTTGAATTATTCAACAAGTCAAGAGTTAAAATTAAATTTACTTGATCAAAATAAGAATACATGGTGTTTTGATAACAGGGCTGAAGTAATAAGCTTCATCTGGAAGCTAGTATGTAGTAGAAAAAAGTCACAGGAGAATAAAAGAATCAATGTTCTTCCTAAAAAAGTATTAAGGAAAACCAATCACTTCAGTGTTACATTTGCACTATTTACCGTTCTGCTTGGTTGAAAGGTTTTGATTGATAGAAGCAACAACAGCAAACCAAAAATAAACGCACTTCAAAAACAAATGAGGCTAATTCCATATAGGTTTGATTGTGAAAGTACAACTTGATTTAACAGCCTTTAGTAGAAATGGCAGGAAAGTCTACTAAATGGCAATATTTCTGTACAAGGTGTAAGTAAGTAAGCTAGGTAGCAGATTAAAAGTGACTAGGAAGCTTGAGACTGAAATGGAAATAATGTTTTAAAGCTAAAAACACTGAATAGCAACTAAGCCCGTGCACCACAACTACTGAGCCTGAGCCTAGAGCTCGTGAGCCACAACTACTGAGCCCTCGTGCCACAACTACTGAAGCCCGCGCGTCTAGAGCCCATGCTCTGCAACGAGAAGCCCGTGCAACGCAACGAAGAGTAGCCCCAGCTCGCTGCAACTAGAGAAAGCCCGTGTGCAGCAACGAAGACACAACACAGCCAAAAATAAAAAAAAATAAATAAATAAAATAAATAAATTTGCTTCCATGTCCTGGCTATTGTAAATAGAGCTGCAATGAACATTGTGGTACATGACTCTTAGAATCATCAAAAAATCTACAAACAATAAATGCTGGAGAGGGTGTGGAGAAAAGGGAACCCTCTCCTCTTGCACTGTTGGTGGGAATCTAAATTGATACAGCCACTATGGAGAACAGTATGGAGGTTCCTTAAAAAACTAAAAATAGAACTACCATATGGCCCAGCAATCTGACTACTGGGCATATACCCTGAAAAAACCATAATTCAAAAAGAGCCATGTATGACAATGTTCACTGCAGCACTATTTACAATAGCCAGGACTTGGAATCAACCTAAATGTCCATCAACAGATGAATGGATAAAGATGTGGCACATATATACAATGGAATATTACTCAGCCATAAAAAGAAATGAAATTGAGTTATTTGTAGTGAGGTGGATGGACCTAGAGACTGTCATACAGAGTTAAGTAAGTCAGAAAGAGAAAAACAAATACCGTATGCTAACACATATATATGGAATCTAAAAAAAAAAAAAAAGGTTCTGAAGAACCTAGGGTCAGGACAGGAATAAAGATGCAGACGTAGAGAATGGACTTGAGGACACGGGGAGGGGGAAGGGTAAGCTGGGACGAAGTGAGAGAATGGCACTGACATATATACACTACCAAATGTAAAACAGATAGCTAGTGGGAAGCAGCCGCATAGCACAGGGAGATCAGCTCAGTGCTTTGTGACCACCTAGTGGGGTGGGATAGGGAGGGTGGGAGGGAGATGCAAGATGGAGGAGATATAGGGATATATGTATATGTATAGCTGATTCACTTTGTTATAAAGCAGAAACTAACACACCATTGTAAAGCAATTATACTCCAATAAAGATGTTAAAAAAATAAATTTATAAAACAAATAAAAACACTGAATAAAAAATATAAAATGATCTCATTAAGGAAAAAGGATCAGTCTTCTATGTTTGAGCAAAATTTATTTAACTGTGAAGAAAGCACCATAATACAAAGCCTAGGAAGTCTTTCTTTTGTACAATCTAGACTTTATATTTAGAAAAGGTAAATGACAGGAAGGAAACAAATCTTGTTTCTTCAACAAATTTCAGTGTGTTTGGGATGGCCGCAAACAGTCTAATGTCCCAAACCACCTCTACTTCTGACACATGTAATTCATCATAATAATTAACCTGAGAGGCTGAGGTAACTGAAATTAGGTTCAGCATAATTAATTTGCTTAGGAAGAAAATAATCCATTTTAGAAAGAAAGATAAAAAGGGTTTAAAGAAAGACAATGAAAGAGTTTTTATTCAGTCCTCCAGAAGATCTCATTCCCCAACTTAATTTTACAATTAAGACATAGAGTTCTAGGCAAAAGATCTTCTACTGCTTAGAACTACTGTTACTGTGCTAACTGATCTAGAGCACAGCTTGGGTTAGAGAAGCAAGAAGAGTTCTTTTAGGATGTAAGCTGGAAAAAGGGCAAGAATGTGTTGGTTTGTTTTATCAGGACTGGGCAACTTATTTTAAGCCAGAAATTTTGGTCAAGCTTCTGAGGCATTTGCTATGACAATCTAGGTCAGTGTTAACTACTTTTTCTAGGGGCTTAAATCTTAAAATATTCCAGGAATATGTAGTTTTTAAATTATACATTTTTAAATTATAAAAATGACAGAAGTGAGAATAGAGGGAAAATATATCCAGAAACCCATTTTGCTATATTTTAAGCTTTTTTCACATATACAAACATAATAATGTTTCATGAGTTTCTTGCCATTATATCAACTATTTCCCAAATTTGTAGAGACTGCAGAATCAAATCAGAAATTTTTTGGTGTACCTGCATGCTAACCAAAGTGGAAGAGACCCTGGCTTTCTTGATCAACCTTTTTTCTCTTCTATGTTACTCTGCCCCCTTTTCACGCTAGACATTCAGGAAGAAATCAGAGGCCAGGGTGTAACCATAACTAAGTTGATGAATGGATTCCACAAAGGGGGGGTGAGAGCGTAAGTCAAGAATTTCACATTAGATTTCCAAGTTATGCTCCACAACCTATGCATGAAACAAGACTGTATAGTCAGCAATCCTACAAAGTCAGAAAATAAGAAGTTGAAGTTTGTAAAACTACTTAATATTCAGGGGCCCAATTAACACCTGCCCTCAATCCCCAGCACTGTCCTCAACTCAAGGTCAGATTCTGAACATGAGAAGTAAATGAAAAATGCTTCTGAAGACCTCAAATAGCACTTGAAACAAATCTGCACTGAAGTCATAATTTTATTCCTTATTCCTTGCTTTAGTTATTCTCCCAGCCAAGAACAGATTAGAAATGGTAGCACAGCCAGAGAGACTGGCAGTAGCAGTAATATGGACAGCTTCTGAAAGGGACAGTCTGACATTGAGGGAGGAGACAACATACTTCAAAAACAACGGATCCAACTGTTGCACAGTACAATAACGGATGTTCATAATAATGACTCTAACTGTAATGAAGTTAAATATATGCTATCCTGTATTTAATTTTTTACAAATATTTTCAACTAAAATGACAGAAATATTAGCTTTGGTGCTGTAGAGAACAAGCTTCAGTTACCCTGAAAATTCATTTGTGTGACACGATATATATTCACTTCTCTGAGGACACAGGACATCGTGTTAACTATATTTTATATAATTATCATATGAATAAACCAAGTCAAGTATTTAAAAACTGTCTTCTGACAAGGCGTTGTAAGGATTACCACTTAATATAACAGCTATCTAGTATTTATTAGAGTGTGTGCAAACCACATCTCTGCAGCATTGTTCTATTACTCTGTGGAACTACTACTAGCCAAACAGATCTGAGCTTTCAATAATAATTTTCAGATTTTATAAGATACAGTAACAAAGACTGTGATTGGCCCCATAGTTGTTGCCCAATAAAGATTTACTGAATGAATGACAATTAAATTCTTGTTTCATAATTCTGTAGTTTAATGATTTACTTACTTTTGTCACTTCCTCTGCCCAAATCTAGCCAGCATTAAAAATTAGAGAAAAATATAGAGCATGAAAGTTGGAATTTAACATTTTCTACAACTTACTATAGAAAAATGTAAATATTTTAATTTACATGGCATACTCTCTTTTTCCAGAATCACATTAACAGATTAAACACAGTAATAATTAAATCAGTAGAGCTTAATATACTGTGAAAGTATGCCTTCATATGTATCAATACTATTGATGTTTGAACCTTATACTAATTCTATAACTTAATAACAGTTTTCCAAAACTGGGAATATTTAATTCTCAGTTCTAGTATTCTCATCAGTAAAATGAGAGGTTTAGAGTATATGATTTCTAATTTCTCATTTAGGTCCAAAATTCTGCAATTTTAGTAAGTTATAATAAAGCAAGGATAAATGGACACTAAATGTTGATATAGCCATGGTGGGGGGCACAATGAACTTGAGATATAATGAACTTAAAATTACCAGAGTTAAATACATCTTACTGTAAGTAGATAGCAAATGTCTAATAAATGAAACAAAGTCTTGCTGTTTAGGGTATTTTTACCTAAGATTAAAAAAAATATATGATTTATATGCTAAATTACCAATGACTGAAACTGTCTCACAATTCTCATTTACCTACATACAGATAGGACAATGGAAATAAATGAATGCATTCTCTTGCTATCTAAGGAAAGCTCTAATTTAGCCAGGGCTTCAATAATTATAGTAGTTTAAAAAAACAAATGCATTCTACATATTCTGTACAATAATCTTTTCTATTACATGTTTTTTTCCCCTTCTTTTAGTTCAGTGCTAATGAAATAAAAGTAGTCAATTGATTTAACAAATAAAAACTGCCAATTATTTATTACTTATACGGCAGAGTCTATGCTACTTCTATGGCAGTAATACACCCAGGAGTATTATACCAAACACTGTATCTATAAATCTTTATTGGCTAACATTTATGAATTTTGGGACTATGTTCAGATTTCTATCTTGTTAAAAAATTAAAAACACTTAACATCTCAAAAATTGCCTCAAATCAAGCTCAATAATATACAAAGAATATTACAGAATAATTCTCATTCCCAATTCAAAGCTATCACTATTCTGCAACTCTCCTAAGTGAATTAACACTGGACAGGTTTCAACATTACAGAAATACCTAAACTACTGGGGTTTGTCTTGGCCTGGGATTGCAGAAGAAATTAATTCTATGCTGAATTTGGGTGAAAATTAAGGTAAACACTGAAGGTACTGTGAAGCAAAGTAAATCTGTATATCTTATACATTTCTTTATGTAAATTTTGTTAATTTTCTTTGCCAACAGTGAAAATATGAAGTGCCAGCTAAATTAAACATCTTTTATTATGTATAAAAGGTACTATATATTTATGTGTAGTATAAATACATGTAAATATTTATGTATTTGTGTATAAATTCAGACTCTAAAATCTTAATTTGGCACAGCTGAATTTGGCAATTAGAACAGTTTCTTTTCTTCAAGTTCCAATATTTCTTCAGCTAGTATCCTCTGTATTTTCTGTTAGACTAATGAATGCATGGCTTCAACTACTTTAGACTTTACATGTAGATAATAGCAAGAGAAGGCACTTTATTCAAGATGTAGAAAACATGGTAGGCCAACAAACCTTCAGCCATTTTACATGCAGGAAGTTGAGCATGTAAGAGAAATTTACCATAATGTTATCTCCTTCAAGGCGTGCTGAGTTTAGTTGCTTAAGTGCATAGGTAAGAGACAAAGAACACATTATACCAATGAACACAGTAAAACAAGTTACTTCTGCACACTAAAGAACACACAAACAAGTATTAAGAACCGATAAAATGGTCTTCTACTTAAAAAAAAAAATCCAACCACGGAATCTCATATAATGGTACCTGTTCAATTTTTTCAAAAGATTCAATTTTCAAAGATAAAAAACATGGTTGATGCTTGATTTTAAATTAGAATTATTTAGGAAAAATGCATCACTTTAAAAACTGCCACAATTTCCTAAATTTTTATTAAATTTTCACCTATGAAAGCCATTCTGCCTACCCACAATTTCCCTATTCAAAGATCATTTCTATTTTATTAATGTATGATGCCTTCAACCATGTTCTCTTTCAATCAGCCTCACAGGTCTTAGCATACCCTGAAGAAATATATGAAAGGCATGTCAATCCTTGTATTTTTAATAAACTTTAAATTCTAATATATGTACATTAAAGTTAAGGTTATATGATGGTGCTATAAATTCACTCAGTTTGCAGATTAAAGACATAGACTGCTGTGGAAATGCTTAAGTGGGCAGAGGGACATACTTGTTATGTTACTTGAAAATGTATTTTCCATCATGTTTGGATACCCAAAAGTAACAGACATCTAAACCTCTCAATATCAGAGAGCTTTGAAACCAGATGATTTTTTTCTTCCCATTAACAACATTCTAAAATGATTTTTTAAAAAGTTTATATAGACTAAGTTAGGTTAACAAATGTCAGTGCCTTATAACTTAAATGCAGAAGTTATATTTGTTTTTGCTTCTCTGATGTAAGTTTTATACTATTTTCAAAGCTGTACTTTGTTCATTGTAAAATATTCAGGGAGGTTTTCTCTTTTCTGATCAATTGGTATATTTTTGAGAAATGCCTTTGATGTTGCTTTACCATTCTTCAACACATTAACTAATAAAACAGATTAGTAAAGTAGCAATATTGAATATAGGCAGAAATATTTTACTGGTATGGCAAAATCACCAAAAAATTCAATCTACTATACCAGATTGTAAACTGAGGGCAGCAGAGGTTTTGTACTATCTATATATGAACTCCTTCTCAGCAAAGCACCTTGTACAAAATTAGCATTCAGTAAATCTAGAATTTAAAAACAGGTCACAAGAAACTAGTAAACAAATTTTTAAAAAAGTGCTGACATGCACAGGTCCCAAATCTTACTTACAGAGGAACAACTAGTCACAAAACAATCCGAGGAAATTTAAAAAGAAGTAAAAGCAAAGAAAGTCTTGAGGTTAGAGTAACCTCCTCAGCCACCAACTAGGAGCAGGAAATGTGTCAAAGAAGAAAAAAAAAAGGAAAAACAAACTCCTAGTGGTTTCAATTTTTCTGTATTCTTCAAGTAAACGGAAGAGAAATACAGAGAAAGAAAAAAAAAATCACAAAATATAGGCATGCCTCAAGGCTTTATGTGATAACAAACTAAGAGGACTTTTCCTTTCCAAAGTATTTCAGACTCACTGCTATAAAGTTTGAAGAAAAACAAGTTGGTTATCTAGAGGCAAAGAACACAACTAAAATCAGGAAATGTGAATTTTTGTCTAGACTAATATTTTTAATATTTGGCTACAGTTAAATTTTGTTTTATACAATATATAAATTCTGGAAAAGCTGTGTACAAACACAATTATTGAAAAATTCATTTGTATAGTCTTTTATTTTTAAATGTAAATTCTCATGGAAAAAATTTTGTCCTCAATAATACACAGCACAGAAAAACTGTCAACATCTTTTCTGGATATATCAAAAGGAAATATCTCTCAAAATTTGTCTACTATTATATTTGGTTCCTACACATTTTAATAGCAGTGGTAAAATAATTTAGAATAATCATAGAACCTGGTATATACTGTTAAATTTATGAACTCTCTGGCACTTTTCCAAGTAAAAAGTAGCCTATCATTATTCTGTAATAGTGCTTGTTAAAGAAAGTTTTGTATTCTTATTCCATAATCACTGGGCACATATAGACATTTCAAATAAAGATATTCTGTTCTAACATTTATTTCCAAATGATCCTTATTTAACATTTTTTCTGATTATGAAATTTGTATCTTAAAAACCAATTCATATTTTACTATATAAGTTTATTGTTAGCAACTTAGAAATTAATATCCTAATTTAGAGTCTCTTGCCATCTATGGTATTCATCTGTAAAGTTCTAATTCTGCAAAAAGCTTGTTTAGAGAAGTCAGGCTGTTCTTTATGATGATGTCATCATGAATTCTGAGGTGAACTAGCCAGTGATTTTGATATTAATGTCCTGTCAAAGATAGCTCTTCTCCAGCAGTTGCTAATACAGAATCTCCAAAAGGAGAACTGTCTAGAAGAAAATAATTTATTCTGTTCATATAAGGTGTTGGGTAATCTCATAAGACATCACTGTCCAACACCAAGTTACCAGTTTTAAATTTCACTCTAAACCAAGTCTCAACCTTTTCTTTCCCAAAACAAGAGAGCCACAATAGACTTCTACCAGCACCATGGTAATATGCTCCTAAGGCAATGATTCTTGACGATAGTAGTGGTAGTGAGTTGGGAACAGAAGGCAGTGGGAATGTCATGTCTCTTAACAAAACATATCCCTTAGCTCAAGTTAAGAATGAACTTGTTAGCTTCATGTAATAAATTCATACTTGTTTATATTGTACTATCTTAAAGGTGCTCCAATTCAAGTCTGATTAATCTCTTCAAACTTTGGAAAAAAGACATAAACTATATGAATATTAGATTAAATCAGAAGCTTATAAATAAAATCTTTAAAGTTATTAAAGTTATATATATATCCTCACATATACATATATATAAAATCATTGAACTACTATATTTAATATATACCCACTTAGTCTTAAAAGACTACTCTGAGATTGATTTTTATGAAAAATATACCAGAACTTATTTATCCAAACAAGTTTCCTCCCCTTCAAAACAGCCACCTGGGACTCCATGTTGCCGCTGTCTGAATAGTTTTGGAACTATTCTTGGTGACAACTCCTTCGGTCAGTTTGAGTCCCATGTTGAAAGGGAGTCACATCTAATTTTTAAGCTATACACAAGCATTCTCAAACTTGATTCATTCTCATCTTAATTACTATCTGTTTTTCTATTTCAAATATAATAAATCTATCTCCAGAAGACTTATTTTCCATCACCACTGAGGTTATTCAAAAAATATGACAAAGCTTTAGGGCTCTTATAATTTTTGTTTTTTAGCAACAAGTATATCACTAAAATAAGAATATTGTCTCTTGATATGACTACTTTTCACTGATTTGAATGTATTAAGTTCTGAAAAGTTTGTTTAAAAACACAAAAACAATACCCTAAAGTCATATTCTAGTCTTAATGATAGATTACAGCTTGCATGTTGTATGAGTGAAATCTTTTACAAGTCTTAAAGTTATTAACCTAAAATATTGTTCTATTAAAAAAAACACTACTTACTGATGCTCTAGTTTCTGCAGCTTTTGCCTTTTTTAGTCTGGTTTTTGCAGCATCCAAATCCAGTCTCTTATTTTGTAATAGTTTCCTTTCTTTCTATAAATATAGGAAAGAAAAAAAAAAAAAGCCTAATGAGGCTAAAAATCCAGTAAGAGCATACATATTTAAAGTATTATTCTCCATTAAATACATGAATCATCTGATAAAGATCTATGATTACAAAATTGGCTCTAAAGTGACGATTCAGGTATCTGACTCCATTTTCTCACTATTTCCAATTTTAAAATGATAGACATTCTAGATATCTGGGAAAGATGGCAGGTGATGGTAGAAACAAAGGAATATTAGTTTTAATATTTTGTGATTTTGCCCCTCCAGGGAACATTTGGCAATATCTTCTTGGTTGTCACAATTGGGGGAGGGACGTTACTAGCATCTACTGGGTAGAAGCTAGGGATGCTGCTACACATCTTATAATGCAGTATAGCTCCCACAACAAAGAATTATTCAACAGATAATCTAGGAAGTGCCTATGGTGAAGAAGGTAGAGGGCCCAGGGCAAAGCTTCTTGAAACCCTGTGCCACAGCACCAAAAGCAACTCTATTACTCCGACAACAGAATTTCAAATTTATAGAATGAATAATGAACAAACATTAGTATGATATCTTAGAATTAGTACGATATCTTAGAATTCCTCATGGGAACATCAAGCTTCTTTATAACAGGTAAGTTTATAAGAATTCACTGTTTGCTTTATTAGTTCTTATAATTCATATATCAAATATCATCCTATTGACAATCTAATATCTTTTCAATCGTATTTCATCTTTGTGGTTTTTCCTTTGTCTCAGGCCCAACACTTTTTATTCACAAATTCATTGTAAACATATTGAGTTTCAATAATATTTTGTAATAAGAAATCTTCAAATTAAGTTTGAAGTAGTATTTACAATAAAGAGCAGTCTTGCAAAAATCTTAGGAAAAAGATATCCACCTAGAACTCCACTCTCCATCACTTCAAAAACAAATTAAACTAAAAAAATAATAGATTAACAGATTAGGTTTGGGAAAGTGATATTTTTTTCTTTATTTCAGCAATAAAACACAGCTGTGTGAAAAGAAGATAATAGACTTCTAGGGATACAAAAAGACAGAAAGGCTAATAGCCAGAAATATAGCTTCCAGTAACTGGGATTCTGGCTCCCAGTTTAAATGAACAGCTATATGGCTATATACTGTGGTGATAAATTGTGCCGTATTTTAATAATCATTCCAGGAACTTCTCTATAGATTTTAGTGCTGGTAACGAACAAGAATGGATGTAAAGACACCTCAATAACACTACAGGGACACAAAAGTGGAGTCTGTATCATTAATAGTCCTTTATTTTGGTTAGTTTTGTTCTGTTGGAATACGCATCTAACTAGATTATTTAATTTTTCTAATCTGCTACATCTACAAAATCATTAAGAGGGCAAATTATTCATTAAAAACTGTAAGTATATACCTAAATTATTTTACTAAAAAAATGAACATTTTCCAACTCACAGCAATTGTTTTGTAATCTCCTTCTATAAAGTTTCTTAAAGGAGTGAGAAAATTTAAGGCTGATGTTTGAATCAGCTCTCTGTCTGCTGTTCCAATTCGTTTTTGTGTTTCTCCACATTTAATAAGGGCATTACCTGCAAAGGAAAAAAGTTTGGTTTTTTTTTTTTTTTTTTTTTTTTTTTTTACCATTGTCTGGTAATGTCATAAAATCATGTTAAGATAAATCAGCAATTTGATCTGCCTTAAAGTCAGTTGCTACTTGTTTACTTAAGTAAAAATCAAATAAAATTAACTGTAGTTAAGGTAGTTTTATTTTGAAAGTAAATTTAAGATTATAAATATCAAAATGAAAATGACAAAGATGAACTCCTTATCATATCATAGTTAATTGTACCAACTCTACCAATGGGACAAAAGAGGACAGATACACTAAAAAATACTTATGGTCACAGCTCAAATAGTGTAGATATATTTATAAAAGTATAATTCTTAAAATATTTTAATAAGTAGATCAAGTCAAAATTCTTCTGTTTCTGTATTTATGCACTTATCTCCTGTCTATAAATAAGAGTATATATTTGTATCTTAAGTTAAAAAAAAAAACCTATGTTTTGCAGCACATATACCCTAATATTTAAATAGGACAAATTCAGTAGAAAATAGAGAAAAAGAAAGAGAACCACAAGATTGGTTCTACTTCCAGTTCTACCTCTGATAAGCTTTAGTTCTGTGGATCTTAATTCCTTCATGCTCAGATAAAATTAGATCTGATTGATAAGGAAGGTAATAATATAACGTAGTTAAGAGCTCAATTTCTGGATACAGATCTACATTTGAATTACTAGCTGTGGATGAACTATGTAACCTCTCTAAGACTCAGTTTCCCTAGCTCTACACAGAGATAACAGAATTTACAAGTAGGATATAAGTGAGGATTTACCAATACATATATTGTACAGTGCTTAGCCCAATTCCTGAAATATTCAATTACTAATACTAATTTATTACTAATACTACTCATCTATTACTAATACTATTATCAATTACTAATAAATAGATTCACAAAGCCTACTTCCAATAATCAGGGTACATTCAATGGAATTATTAGAAGTGCAAACAGATTAAGCAGGTTAAAAAGGAAAAAATTTAGAAGCTTTCTGAATGTTCATGCTCCACTAGGTCTTCAGCTTGGTGAAGGAAAGGGCTGGGTTTTCACGTACCTTTATGACCCCAGCATCTAACTGAGTCTGGCACAAGAAGGCAACAACAAATCTGATCGATATATAAAGTTTTTATAAAATTTATAGTTAAAATTTAGAAGTAAAACTACAGAAATTTTAAACATTTTCAGACTTCTAAAAGAATTATATTTTGAAGAACACAATGTAATAGTCTCAAAGTTGTACAGCTATAAGCCAGTTAATGGATTAATAACATTCATTACACAGTACTTAGGTTATTTCCATCTGACATAAATACTACTAAAACTAAGTTAATTTAGTCCCAGAATTTATGTGCTATTTCATAAATCAGGACTATATACGTAGAAAATCACTTAAGTTACCTATCATTTCATATCCATAAGGACAAATTTCTTGCACAAGTCTTAATAAAAAGAATTATTAGCCATGAATAACAGGAAAAAAGCTATAGAAATCTGAAATAATCTTATGTTCTGAGAATATTAGATTTGAGGGGTAATGATATATAACTGAGCTTCAGAGTTATACATTAAAAAAGTCACTACAGCAACTAAAAAAAGCTGGCATAACTGTAAAACATAATAGAAAATTTAAAGTATATGAGGAAAATAGAAATAAAATGTCATCCAAACATCGAGAGAGAACCATTGTTAATATTTTTGTGGTACTGACATTACTTGGGTAACGAAAGCACTAGTTCAAATACTTAGTACGTGCCAGGTACTTTATTATAGAAATAAATCCTCAAGAAAGCTTAAAAAAGAAAAATCAACTAGAGGAGACATATATAAACAGAGACTGCAATATATCACAAGAAGTACAACAAAGGTGCTGCAAGATTCAATGGGAATACCTATTTAGACCTAAAAAGATGTGAATTCTCAGAATATATGCTTAAATATATTAAATACTAAGTTACACTGTATATATTTAGTTATCACCTACATTTGTCACTTCATCCAAAATTTTAAAACAAAAAATTTGAAGTTAAAATTGATTCTACTAATATTAGGTAAATGTTAATGATGTCTCTAAGTAGTAAAAACCTAAGAGTAAAGATATCTCTTAGTGGACCTTTTGCCTTTCACTTACCATAAGCTGTTCCAGGGCCAAACTCAGTCCCTGCATCAATCATATATTGTCCCAAAAGTTCTGGGTTGTTTATACGACTTGGAGCTTTTCTATCCAGTTTCTCATAAACAAATTCTTCTATCCTGGCATCTAGGAAAAAGGTTTAAAATTACCAATGATTTCAAAAAGCTAAGCTATTTGAAAGATTGTTTTGTTCCCCTACTAGCCATTTATCACCTTGTAAAATAAACATGAAATTAGTATGCTTTCAAGTACATATCTTAATATATAATTTTTCATTTGCATGTTAAGAGTATTACATAACTCTAAGAAACTTATATTTTAAAAATCTGATAAAATATTTTGGCACAAAAATATTTAAAATAAAGTAAAACTCTTATGAGTATTTTATAGGATTTTAACTTCCAGAAAGGGTTGGTATTCCTTTAATATCTAGTGAAGTTGCCTTTGCCCCATTCATATACTGTCTAACTTTTAACTTTGAATATATGTACACAATTTTAAGATCAGGGATTTCCAGTTATAAAAATACAGATATAAGGTACCTAGAAAAACCAAAGAGTCACATACTTCTGCCACTATTATTTTGCTTTAGTTTGCTCATATGCTCAATCTCCCTCTTAGAGGCTAAATATTGGGAGTTTAAGGAATGGAACAATCAGATTTGGAATAGTCTACAGAGATCAGCAATATGATTCCTTGGCTTAATTTTATTTAATTATGTTTAAAGTATATAAATATCTGAGCACTCAAAAGATTTCATCATTAAAAATAAGTTTAAAATACAAAAGGCTAAAAGCAATAATAGGAATTAGCATAAATGAAAAGGAAAAAACATCTGTAAGATCTGAATAAACACTTGGTTATCATAATATTTAAGAAATTCACAATTACACTGCTGCCCAACAGTGAGATATTTCAGAGACAAATAAGAAAAAAGTCAAAGATTCAGACTTTTTAGAAACAATGATTAAACATAAATACAATCCAAAAAGAATCTCAGTTAAATAGGTTCCTTCTAAGGACCTCACATAACTCCTCCACAAGTGGAAGTGTCACACAGTGCACTGAAAATTTCAAAAGTAAGCTGAACCAGTAATAGAAACACTTCAGGAGTTGGCAAAAGTGTTAATTTTAATACATAAAACAGGCTGTTGGAACAATACTCGCTTTTGTGGTAGATTCTGGTGCAGCCTCAGAAGAGTTTTTAAGCAGAAATTTAAAAACCTTTAAATTAGTTAAAATGAGTCAGTGCAAAACATAACCACTGAGAAGATGTTAACTAAATTGCAGAACTTCATTTTCTGACATGAGAGTGATTCTTATCTTTGCCATCTGTCTATCTATTTGGTCAAAAGTTTAAAGTTGAATCCCATGTTGATTTCATTCAGTTAAAAAAAATTGGTATATTTTAAATAAATGTTTCATTTCAATAGGGCATTAAAAGGTCATCATAAAACCTTAACAAAAAATGCAGGCAATTCTGCTATAATACAATGTATATTTCTGAAAAATCCTAGGTTCTGAAACATCATGCACTAAAAGTAACATGGCTTACAGGAAAAAGAAGGTTGGGTCTGACTACTCAAAATCTGTGTAACTTTATAATGAGAGCATAAATAAAACACACAAAAAATTCTGTTACTACTTTAGACTTAAAACACTAATGTAAAACTGTATTATATGAGCCATTGTAACTTCCTTCTACTGACATCATTCCCGTTTACCAGTTGAGTGTGAGCTTATTTGCCAATCACAAAAACACGTTGCAGAACAGACTATATATTTGAGGAACTATGGATAGAGCAAGGAACAAGAGGAAAAACGCCTACTACTTTCTTTTCTCTTTCTTTCTTTTTTATAAGGTGCCATGGTATATTATTTAAGTAGCCTTAAATGAATAAGAAATAACACATGGTGTCCAAAGACAACAGGCCTCACTCAAAGTGTAAAAGGACTATTTTAAAAAGTCACCACAATTTAACTAAAATGGCACAGTATTACTAATATTTTGTATAGTGCTTGAGGTTTACGTAATAGCAACAAAGTCTAAAGCTTGGAACTTTAAGTTAGTAACTTAAAGTAAGTTTATGGCATTTCACAACATGGTCACAATAACACTGGGGAAAAGGGGAAGGAAAGCAGGAATTGTTATTGTTGCTTTTGTCCTTCAGTTTTGATCTGTAAAACTCAGGGTGTCAGTACAGCTGGTTCTAGTTCAAGTTCCACTTCTAATTAGCTATATGCTACACTGAACAAAATGCTAACTTGTGAGTTTCAATTAAAACAATTATTATGCACCTTATTTGCGACGTTATTGACTTAGGTGATCTGAAAAGCTTTATGGTGTTGTCTGAAAATCAAACGGAATAATTTGTGTAAAAATGTAAAACTTAACATAAACATAAATAGTTGGTAACTACTTAAGTTTCTATATATTTTTCCTTAATTACTAGGGACAATTCTCCCCTGGATGAGAAAGGAAGATTAATTTATCTACACAGCCTTTCGTAACTCTTAAAATTCAAACTCGCTGCCTGAAATTGAGTTTTCAAGAGGATTCTATAGAGGCCTGAAAAATGTTACTTGTCAATTTGTTAGAGGGTATACAATGAAGTGTTTATCACCCTCTTCTTCACCAAAAGCACACACACACAATAATTATAGACCCCAAAGCCATAACCAAAAAATGTTTTCCAACAGCCATTAAAACTTTTTTTTAAAAACATTAAAAAAAGCTATTAACAGTACCTTTTAATAAGATTAGTCAATAATGGAGACAAAAGGTAAAAAATTTCTTACTTGGATTTGGCTGCAATAACACTTCAGTTTGTTTCATTATTTTTTCTGTCCATATTTTGGTACATTCAGCTTTGCTAAGGAGGTTCTCTAAGTGAGCATCCAATTCTGTCTTCTCTGCCTGGCCAAGCTTTTCTTCTGTGAACTGTTATTGATCATACAGTTAAAAAAAAAAGTTAAATATACCCCAAATACATTTTAGGAATCTGTATCAATAATTAAAAAGAAAACTCAAATCCAAACAATCCCAGGCATACAAATAATTGTCTGTAAACTGTTGTATATGAATGCTCCTTTTTGCCCCTCTGGTAATTTATCCATACCTCTTTTGTGGCACTTAGGATAATCCTATTCCATAGTTAATACATATCCTTAGTTCTGCTGAAATGTATGGTGTGAATGCTATAGAAAATCTAGCATACTGTCCTGTTTATAAAGTATATAAATATTTCTTACATTATAAAGGTAGGATAACATAGTGGTAAGGAATAAAAGTTTTGAGCCAGCTGGATCTGAATTCAAATCCTGACTGCACTGCTAACTGTGTGACCTGAGCAAGATTTTGAATATTTTTTCCTTAGGTATCTTCCATCGCAAAAGAGAGACAATACATATATTACGGTGTTTTAAGAATTAAGTAAGGGTATGTATGTAAATCACTTTGTTCAGTGCCTGATAATTATTATTTTGAATTTAAAAAGAGCTATTTATGTTTAATGTGGCTTCTTATCATTGGCACTTTAATCACACCTAGTTAGACAGGCTTTTATGGGATGTTCTGGGAAACTTATTTAAGTTGTTTTTTCAAAATATGTTCCAGCAATTGATTTATGGACTAACTTTTGGAACATATCCTATTCATACTACTGAGGCATCTTTTAAATATCATAGAATGTAGTTAAATATACTCACAACATATCAGTTTTTATTATCCTTAGTGGTTTTTAAGGAAAGGCAGCATTGCCCATACAATAACAAAGAGGTAAAAGTATTTCTGTGTAGATTTTATAAGGACTTCTGGACACTTTTAATTAAATACTAGAAGCAATGACTCAGGCTGTTTATCATGCATAATTTTCCTCTAGAATATGTGGTTTCCCATCATAACAGAGGTATATCACTAGCACTAATTCTATACTCATTAGTCATGACTCATTTCTGGATAACAAAATAGAATGTGAACCTTTAAAATATCTTCTGCAGCTCCATTTTTCTGAATTTTATTATCTGTTTCTTTCAGCATCCTTCTTGGTCTAATACTTTCAATTGATTATCAGTTAGCACTTTTAACTTTTAGAATGTTTTTCTTAGACTTCTGGTACACCCCCCCTAAAGGTTTTATTCAAGGCCTAGAAATAGCTTCAATAGCTTTTGTAAAGCTTTAGGTCTTTTAAAGACTGGCCTGTAGCCAAACCCTGACCCAATGGGTGGAACTGAGAATAGTAGTTCCAAAGCTATTGCCTAAGCCTGTAAACTTGCAGTGTACTGTAACCAAGAATAGGAGAGGCATTGGGAAAAAGATCAAAACTCTGACCCCAAGGTCAGCTGGGTAACTATGCAATCTAATTCTTAAGAGAGAATGCTGATATTCTTTACAGATCCCTGAAGATTCTAAGCTGTAGACCTGCCAAAGGTATCCATTAGAATTTTACAGGTTCCAAGTCTACCTCCCTTGGTTAAATAGATTATTTCCCAGATAATGCAATGAGTAGTTCACCCAAGTGAACATCATCTATAAAGGATGATCTACCAGTAGAGAAAAATTCTCCACTTAGCTCCTTAGTAAGCAAGTATATCTATTTTGTTTGTTCATTCCATTCATTCCAACAAATATTTATTAAGCACCTACATATGTGCTAGGCATTATTCTAAGCACATGGATTTCAGAAGCCAAAAAACAGACAAGGTTTCTGCTCTAAGGAAGCTTACATATTAATGGAGAAGACAGACAACAAACAAGTAATTTGAAAATAAGGATACAAAGATAAAAAGATGGTGGACAGAGGACCAACACAGATGGTCCTATTGTTTCTTGATCCAGTGACTGAATGATTAACCGAGTGAATTTATGGAACCCTTAAGTATGAGTGAGATAGTTTGATTATAGAAAGCCTGTTCAGAAAATAGAAGTTCTGTAGGAAGAACCACATGAGCAATGTATTTAAGTACCAGTAATAAATTCTGATGTTTACTTGCATTTTCTGAGAGTGAAAAACAGTTGCTGTGCATTTTGTATCATGTACTCAAAAACATCTTGTTACACAGGTAAGAATCATAAATTTAGTGATGAAGAAATTGAGGCTCAGGATGGTTTAAAATTTTGCCCTAAGATGTCAGTGTTGGGATTCAATCTTGTATCTGTTTGAATCATAGTCTTATTATATACTATGCTATCCTTCAAGTAAAATACTTGCTGATTTCAAGCAATTAATATTTTCTATCACCATTACCTAAACACACCTTGTGCTTCTCTGTCCCTGTTTCTTTGTTCATAGCACTCTGGTGAGCTGTATCCTACAGCCCACCTCTGCTTCCTATCTGATATTCAATCATCATCAAATTAAGGATAATAACTTCAATCCTATCTAAAATAAACAATAAAAGGGTGGGAGGCGACATAAAAACATTGCTAATGTTATCATATATTTAAGTTGAAATCATAAATTTAAATTTTATTATTTCAATGTGTAATTGTAAAAGACATATTTCCCATGATTTTATCACTGTGGGGATTTAAGAATTTTTTCCATTGTTAATCACAAGGTATGACATATTAAGATAACAAACTAGTACAACACTTAATACATAAATTTTCCTCTAAAACATTTTTAAGAATACATCAACTACAGAAAATGATGAGTTATATCAACTAAATGAAGAAGAATTATTAATCAAAGATATTTGTGGAGAATACATACTTTTTCTTCAACTGTATGTGAGATATATATTTAGCATATGACATGGTTCTTGCCCTCAAGGATTTTATGATCTTAACAATATTGCTTAAACACAAACATAAAATTATGATATCTTTGTCAGAAGGACAAAAGACTTACTCTTTCTTTAAAAAAAAAGACCCCTTTCCTAATTGCCAAAAATTTTAAATTTTACCCTAAAAATTTTAGTTTTCAACATTTTTAAGTCCAAAATCATTACTGACTTTGTAGTCAATTAGTGCTGATAGTTGTTCATTATAAACTACATTTGATTTTAAGCACGTATTTTAATGCATGTATAGCACTACCATTTAATAATTAAAAACTTCTGTGAAAACAAGCTACAATGAATGTCAGACTGCAAAAAAGTCATAGAAATCCAAACCCAATGTTCTCTAAAATGTAATTTAATGTGCTATTCTTTCATAATATTTCATTAGTAACCCAGTAAAATGACCTGAGAAAAGAAAGGTTAATCCACTCTTTATATATTTTCTCTAAACATTGCTTTAAGAAAAGGATTGTCTTTGAGTCAGCCACATTATGCCAGGCACTGCAATCCTTCCTTTACTACAGGATAGACATATAGGCTACAGTATGAAATAAGAAGCCTGGATTCCATGCCCTGATTTACTAGAGAGAATGAAGGACTACAAGTAAAAAGTCTGTGTGATCAAAGACATCTATTTAATATAAACTCTAACCATCAATTCTTTGACTGGGTAAAGTAATAGTTTAAAAGTATTCTAAACTTCTTGGGGGCAAATGTATAACACAAACTCTGAATATATTAGTAAACTGTAAAGTAGATTCTCCTCAACTGGTTCTCAATTTTGGCTGCTCTTCGGAATTGGGGGAGCTTTCAAAAACACTGATGCTGAATCCAATTCCAAGGATTCTAATTTAACTGGACTGAGGAGCAGCCTGTAAAGATTCCTCGGGTAATTTTAAGTGTAGCTAAGACTGAGAACTTCTGTTCTAAGCTCATACACAATTATTTTAATATCAGGTTAACAAAACATGTTCTATCTAGTTGTTTACTAAATTAATGCCAACAGCACCAAAGGATGTGAACACAGTTTTGGGTAACACTAAACGCGAAGAGTTTTTACAGAATGAGAAAATGTATGGCCTTTGAACGGGATATATTTATTAGAATTTCAGAGACATGGTGAAGTTACTGCAATTTAAATTCTATAAAAGAAATGGAATTTCAGGAGGACCTGAGAGAGAGTGGAATTGCATCCAGACAGGATCTGACAGGAGCTGGTGGAGGCCAGCATCATAATTCATCTTTACATCTCCAGCTTAGATACACTATTGTGCTTGCTAAATTAAATGGGAGATAAAGGCCAAACTTGCAACTAAAGTTTAAAGACCTCTTCCCCCTCAGAAAATAGCTGGTGTTCATGAAGTTCATAGTGTAACTTTAGTAGTCAGTTCAAAGAAAATGTTAGAAAATTAAAATGAACCCCCTTCCCTCAGTAATTTAGTTTGAAAATATTTTTTTAGAGAGTATATATCATTTTAACGATGGTGAGCAGAGTTTTGCTTCAATATCAACTCTGAATTAAAAATGCGCCCACTTGAAAGATTTATCAAATGAAGAACAGTAATTCACAAAATGGATATTTACTACAAAGAATATTTAATTATGATAAATTGAGAGTAGATTATGAAGTCCTTGAGGGCAGCAACTCGGTCTCATTCATTTTTGTATCCTTCAATACCAAGCACCTAGGAGGTACTCAATAAATATAGGTTCAATTAATGAGTTTGTTTCAGACTAGCATTAATCAACTTCAAGGTCAGCAGATATAATGTTAGAAAAATACTCATAAAAATAATTATTTAACATGCTAAATGATTCAAAGAGTAAACTTTGCATAAGTATACTACTTTCTTGGCTAAAGTGACATAAAAATTAAAACAAAAAACGAACAGAAAACCATATTGGATATTGTGAGAGGGGAATAAGAAAGAGAGTTGGGGACCTCCCTGGTGGCGCAGTGGTTAAGAATCCAACTGCCAATGCAGGGGACATGGGTTTGAGCCCTGGTCCGGGAAGATCTCACATGCCTCGTAGCAACTAAGTTGTGCGCCACAACTTCTGAGCCTGTGCTCTAGAGCCCACAGGCCACAACTACTGAAGCCCGCGTGCCTAGAGCCCGTGCTCCACAACAAGAGAAGCCACCACAGTGAGAAACACGCGCACCGCAAGGAAGAGTAGCTCCCACTCGCCGCAACTAGAGGACACCCGCGCGCAGCGACGAAGACCCAACGCAGCCAAAAATAAATAAATAAATAATAAATTTATTAAAAAAGAGAGAGTTGATTCCTTTAGACATACAATCTTATTAATGATGCGAAAGCCACAGAGTGACAGAATTTCAGAGTTCTAAGAGACCTTACATAATAATTCATTATAAGAGAAATGCCACATGATCATACAAAATTGAAAAATGACACAGGAATTGACATAGGAATTCACATCAAGATTCTGTGGTCTGAGATGGACTTGAAGTTATATCTTGAGGTAAGGAAAGGCCACAGAAAGGGAGCAGAGAGCATTCAAGATGAGTTTAACCGTATGAATAAAAATCTAGAGTTAGAAAAGTACAAGATATTTTTGAAATTAAAAAAATAATTTGATAGGAATACAGTATTTATATATGAGTGAGAGAAAAGACAAGGCTGGAAGGCAGTACTTAATTCTCAGTTAAGGAATCTGGACTGAAAAGGTAGGATTTGAATGGTTTTTAAGACATTAATAAAGTCAACAATTTATCAAGGATATATTACCTGATCCTTTTGTGTTCTACTGAAGGCATCACGAACAACAGAAACACCCAAATGGATTGTTAGGGAATGAATACTCCTATTCATTTATACATTTTACCTTAATATTCTTTTTAAAGTACCGAGGTATATAAACACATTTTATATGAGTGAGAGTGGAGTAATGGGACTCATTTATATGATTTAGTAGTTTGATTTTACTTTTTTTTAAAACAGGGAACATGTTTAATTTTTAAGTAAAATGAAAAAATGTATAGCAGCTGTCTAACCAGAGAATGGCCTATTCCTTAAGGTATAATTTGATTTGAATAGAATTATTTAGAAATATCAAAGCTAAATTCCATTCCTACTGTTTTTATTGCTTATAATGAGTAACTGGCACAGCTCTTATACTATTCTTAGCATGAAACTTGGCACTTTGGCACTACACTGATGTCAACTCAATTTAGAGTAGGAACTCAGTTATCGACTAAATACAGAAATGAGAAAGCGGTGTTCTGTTGAAAATTACCACACAGCATTCCAAATTTCACATTACATTTTGGAACCATCCTTTTTTTCCTTACATATTTTATTTTAAAGAATTGTGGTGACTTCCCTGGTGGCGCAGTGGTTAAGAATCCAACTGCCAATGCAGGGGACATGGGTTCGAGCCCTGGTCCGGGAAGATCCCACATGCCGCGGAGCAACTAAGCCCGTGCGCCACAACTACTGCCTGTGAGCCACAACTATGGAGCCCGCGTGCCACAACTACTGAAGCCTGCGCACCTAGAGTCCGTGCTCCGCAACAAGAGAAGCCACCGCAATGAGAAGCCCCTGCTCGCCGCAACTAGAGATAGCCCGCGAGCAGCAACAAAGACCCAATGCAGCCAAAAATAAAATAAATAAATTTATTTTAAAAAATTGTGGAAAATGTCAAACATAAACAAAAGTATAATAGTATAATAAAACCTCATGAACCCATAACCCAGCATCAGCAAGTATCAACCTTCTGCCAATGTTGTTTCAACTACCCATCTTTCTTTCTTCTAAAATATTTTAAAGCAATTCTCAGACATGATATAGTTTATACATAAATATTTCAAAATGTACCTCTAACAGATACAGACTTAATATAAAAAGTCACATTAAAGAGCCAGTTCATCCTGAAATTTTTCCCTTCTTAGTAAATGGTTCAAGCCAAAACCTCAGAGTCATCCTTGATTCATCTTTCTCTCATACTCCAGAGCCAATATGACATGCAATACTGGTTAGATTCTGAACCTCCCCTGCTATGCTATCATTATTTAAGTCATAACACCTTTTGCCTGTCCTATGGCCACAGCTCCCTAACTGGTCTCCCTAGCACCCCTGCAACCTCAGATTCTGCACTTGTTGCCTCTGCCTGAAATGCTTTTCCTCCAAAAAAAACTGGGAACTATCACTTCCTTGAGGTCTTTTCGAATTTGATCCTATCAGAAAGGCTTGCCCTTACCATCATGTCTATACAACATGGCAACAACCATCACCCCTGCCCTTAACCTATCCCTTTTGGCCGTCTTCTCCATCACCACTTGATGTATTTACTAGTTTGTCTTATCCTGTTAGATTGTAAGCTTCAGGAGGGCATTGTGTTGATTTTATTCACTGCTGTATCACTAGTGTCCAAAATTGTAGTGACACACAGACATGGAGTAGGCACTTAAGTATTTAAGACTGAAAATTATTTGATAACTAACAGATTATAATTTTAAAACTTTTTCCTAGAGAATTTGAAACAATGAGTAATTGAAATTCATTCGGGAAGTACATCTTGAGAGCTTTGTCAGATTTTTTAAATCAAGTCTATCAATTATTTAAATCAATTTGTAATATATGTGTCCTATTTAAGCAGTGCAGATTATGCACCTTGAAAACATATCTAGATGTTTGTATGTATGTATTTATTTTTATTTACTTACTTATGGTCCCGCCGCGTGGCATGCGGGATCTTAGTTCCCCCACCAAGGATCTAACCTCTGCAGTGGAAGCCAGGAGTCTTAACCACTGGACCACCAGGTAAGTCCCTCTAGCTGTATTTAAGAGTGGCATTACTTAGTGTCAAATCTGCATTCAGCATCTAGAATCACATGGAATCAGCACTGAAACAACACCAAAGCTCACAATATAGGCAGCCATTATCTTGCTCTAGTTCTATGATTCTTTGCCAAAAATAGTGCAATGTAAGATCAACTATGCCAATAAAACCGGGGTAAAGGAGATAAGGAAAGCAGTGATGCATATAAATGATTTATTTCAGTATCAATTTGGTATGTTATATTAGAAAACTATTTTTGTTTTCTCTTTACAAAAGAGAATGTTGTTGCTACTGTGACTATGTCATCAACTTAAACACCAGACTGTTTACAACCCATGCTGTGGTGAAATTTACATCTGTTCGTAGATTTAACTGAGTTGGCATAATGTGGGTGATGACTGTAGAAAACTGTCCAAGTTCCCTAGTACTGACACTTCCTTGATTTCTGAATACCACGAGACGGTCAACTTTTCCCCTTAAAGTGTATTTGAAAAATGTGCCTGTGACTAGAAGCACAACATGAATCTTCCCTTTCTCTCGCACTGCCCTACTGTCAGTGCTTCCCATTTCGAAAATGAGTGGGAACCCCCCAAACTCAGTGGCCCTGGCAAAGTCTGGACGCCAACTGGCGATCTCCATTTCTCCCGCGGACTGCCAAGCCCAGGGACCGTCCTCTCGGGGTGAGAGAGGACTGCAGGGAACTGTGCTGGCAGCTCTCTGGGTTGAGGGGCAGGAAAAGGAAACTTCCTTCTTGGACTCGGCGAGGAGAGTGAGAGACACGAAATGAAAGGGTGGGGGTGGTTCAAGAACGGTCTGTTACGCCGCGGACTCGCAAGGCCTCCGCCAGCCCCGGGAGGGAGGTCACACGAGCACCGGCGTCGTGAGGTCAGAAAGGCGGATGGTGCTGTGCCTCGGCCCGAAGCCAAAATCAAGGCGACCTCCAGAGGAGGGAGGAAGCTCCGGGCCCCGTCCCCACTCCGCCTCGCTTCACCGGGAGCTGCGGTTGGGCAGGAGCAGAGAGGAAAACGGCCGCCGGGCCCAGAGGGGCACCAGGCCGCGCCCATAACCCGGGCCTCCGGCCGCAGCAGGCCCGCCGGGCGGTCGGTGAAGCCGGGTGCGGAGGGCGCGGCCGCCTCGGGTGAACCCTCCCTGGCCCCTTCGGAAGTCGCCACCCCTTCTTCCCGCCGCGGTACCTGCACTGCACGACTGAGGAAGGTGCCCGCGTCGGCCGCCAGCTTCTTCACGTTGAAGTCCATGATGTTCATCCTGGGAGGCAGCCGGGCGGAGCTGCCGGCTGACCTAGCGGGGAGGCTGAGGCGCCGCGGCCGGGCTGGGGCGCCGGGCGAGTGGCGGGGGCAGACGTGGTAGGTGGAGGGAGGCGGCGCCAGTCCCGCCGCCGCAGCTGTCGTTTCCGTGAAGGGGGAGAGAGAGGGTGGGGCGAGGGGAGAGAACTAGCGCCTCGGAGCCGGCCGCGCGCCCAGGCGGCGGCGGCGGCCGAGACACAGGGCCTGCCCCTCCGGTAGTGCTGCCACTAACGTCGGCAGGGGCAGCGGTGGGCCTGCAGACGACAACCAGGCAACCCGGCCGTAAAACTCCGTGTCCCCAATGGAGGAAGAGAGCGCGGGCCACGGGGCGGAGCCTTTGTAGAGGTTATCGCGGGAACAGCGACCCCTTCAGGATCGCCGCGGGGCGCGCTGGGAGCTTGGCCAGTTCCGGCTCGGGGAGGGTCGTGTTCGTTGTCAGGGGCGCGCCGCGGGGCAGCTGTGGCGCTGCGTGTTTGCAAGTAAGCCCCTGAGAACCAAGAGCAGAGACAACCCAAATCCCCCCTTTTTGTTTTAAGTGAAAATATGGAAGTTGTAGCATAAAATTACAGTATCTGTGGAATTAGAACCACCAGCTCCCTGTCATCATGTAGCACCCGCGCCCCGCTGGTCCCTGACGCCTGGATGGCACTTGGCGAACGTTTGCAGAATAGGGCCGAATTTAATGTCCCCACCGAGCCTGTTGTTCATTCATTCAGCATTATTGAGTATCTGCCGTGTACCAGGATTGAATCATGTGCTGGAGATACCATGCTGAACAAGACTGTCCCTGCCCTCAGGAAGCTCTCAGTTCGGTTACTTGACAACCTTCAGAGACACCCCCCACCCCCTGCTCCAGTTCTGTTTCTATTTGCTGCCACAAGGATTTTGTGACTGCCTAACGTGCTGGATTACAAGATCAACACTAGGTGCATACTTGGTGCAAAATACGGTGCCCAGGACACCAAATGCCGGGTGGAGAACGTATAAGATGGTGAGTGAGATAGAATAACCCTTAACTATTCAGCGAGGCGAATTTTAATAACTAATGAAAATATGATGTGAATTTTAATAACTAATGAGAATATGATGTGAAATCTGTTCAAAACCCGGTAATTCCGAATGGCTTCTAAAGCAGTCTTCAGGATACAGCCTATGTTTGAACTAATTTAAAACAGGTGCAAGAACGGAGGGAGAGACCTTAGTATTTCAAGAGTATAAAAAAAGCTCTATGTATTTTTTGTGTCTCTGTGCCCTTGTGTTACAATAGGACTGGAAAAATGCAGGCCCGGCAGGCAATGAAATGAGCTCACATTCATGCTTCAGTGTTGTACTGAAGCAGCGGTCACAGCAGTAGGAGCTATGTTAAAGGCACAAAGATTAGTTCCTAAGGGTATTATAAGGAACAGCAGATAACATAAATATTTGTGTTCTTTGTGGTGGTGACAGAAACAACCACTTCTTTCTAAGGTAACTACGAAAGAAAGAGTCAACTCCATCTATCTTTCTTCTCATTTTTCCAGAAATATGGAAAAGGAAATATGTAATCAGGAATCTTGTTCTTTATTGTCCATTTTAGATTTTTATGTGGAAAACATTTTCTCTCTCTCCAGATGTCTGTCTTCACAAGTATATTTGTCATAATCTATGTCTGTTTCTACTAAAGGAACACAACACCGCCTTCACCATTAGAGGAAAAAACTCTGGATCCTCTTCCTCAAACTTGTAGATCTCCTAATTTGAAAAAAAATCTTCACTTGTTCTTGTTGAGCCCTCTATAGCTATAAAACTGATGCTCTTGTTTCACTGACGAATTCATAAGACTAGTGTGTTGTCTCTATTTCCTTACCATCCTTACCATCTTAGAATTTCCTGCCTAGTTCCATGCAGTTGATTTCCACTTCTGTTAACTATACCTAAACAGCATTCCTGAGGTTGCCAGTTATCTTCCTGATAAATCAAACGGCCTTTTCTCAGACTTCCACAGTGACTCTACCCAGCTCCTTCCCACAACACACCTCTTTCCCGGGCCTTATTGTTTCCTGGTTTCCCTGCTACCTCCTGGACTTTCTCACTCTATTTTGCTGGCACTTCTGATGGCTTTACTGTAAGTATTCCTTAAAGCTCAATGTTTAGTACTTATTTATTGTTGTTGTTTTCTTTGATTAGTTTCTTAATTGAAACTTCAGTTATACTACTTCATTCTTTCATTCATTCATTTAGCAAATATTTTTTGAACATCTGTGTGCCACATGGCATTGTTCTTATGACTGGGAATATAGCAGGCAACAAGGCAGACGGCGCTTGCTCTCATGGGAGTTTATAACTAATCCCATAAAACAGAAATTGAATAAGTAGTCATAAGTATGATAAAATGCCTAGGGGAGTCCAGAGTGCTCTTAAACGTTCACCTCCAGCCTGTACCTAGTAATCTGAATTTTAATTTGGAGGCTTGGTCTTTTTGTAAGTGTTCCAGATCACCTTTTAATGCTTTCTTTTTCTGTCCGCCATACTAACTTCTTATTCCAATAGTTCAAGGTATTAGGAAAGCAATCTTTTAAAGTTCATATAAAGTGCTGAATATCTGAAATTATCCCCAAAGCTTTTAGCTTAAAAAATAAACAAAATTTTTATAAAAATGGCATTTTAGGTAGTATATATTTTAATGCTTTTTTTTTTTGTGGTGGCTGACAAAGTGTTCATTACCTTATGTTTAGACCAATGACATCGAAAGTGGAGGTCTGTATACTTCATGGGGTGTGCAAGATGATACACTGGGGCGCATTAAGATATCTTAGAAGTTTGGCTTGCGTTTACTTTTATCTAATAAATAGAAAATTTTGTTTCATTAATTTTTTAAAAATACGGATTGACACTGGTGTCCCCACCTTGTGTTTATCAGATAGACACACATCACAAACAAACAGTAAATGAAGTATCCTAAGGGAAGAGTTGGAATTCCACAACTTGAAAGAGTTGAAATTAGTACTTTACTTTGATTATGTGCTTCAGCATATGGTTACATAATACATTGTGACTGGTTCCATATCTTTGTAGATTATATTATCTATCTAGTTTTAACTGAATAAAACTTCACAGTAATGGACAGGTAGCCTAAAGAGTTTTCCCCAAATAAATCATCATTAAAAGTGTTGATACAAGCATAAGCAAACAAGAAATGCCAGAATCGATACTTCTACTTGCTGCATTTATCAGGAAGATTGTTGAAATATGGATTAAAAGATGATAATACTTGGTTCCAGCTTTTAGGGAACTCAGAATCTAGTAGGGGAAACAAACTTGTTAAGTAAAGCAGTGTGTGAACGGTACCTGTAAAAGCTTGTTTAAGATTGGGCAAGGGTGAGAAAGTGTAGAGGAGGTGGGTATTAACTTATCAGAATAGGGGAGGTGATAATTAAGACTTCTTGAGCTGGCTTTTTTTTTTTTTTAACATCTTTATTGGAGTATAATAACTTTACAGTGGTGTGTTAGTTTCTGCTTTATAACAAAGTGAATCAGTTATACATATACATATGTCCCCATATCTCTTCCCTCTTGCGTCTCCCTCCCTCCCACCCTCCCTATCCCACCCCTCTAGGTGGTCGCAAAGCACCGAGCTGATCTCCCTGTCTTGAGCTGGCTTTTGATGGAGTTCATCTGGCAGATTGAGGCATGAGGGTGGGGAGATATGATCACACTTTCAACTTAGAAATATCAGGTTTTGGGCAGTGTGGATAATGGGTTGGAGAGGGGCAAAGACAGGTAGCAAGAGTGATTAGGTACCTATTGCCATACTCACCCTGTACTCTGCTATCTTGAAATCTTGGATTTGGAAACTTTGTTTTGACCAAAATTCCCCCTCCTTTGATCTCTGACTTCTTTACTCATTTGAGTGTGTTCTCATCATCATCAAGGCCTGCAATCCCATGCCTTGTTTTTATTTGTCCTATTTTTAACTTTCACCAGCACTCTCAGTTCCCTTTATCCTTCTGACCTATCAATCTACCTTCCTGGTTGAATGTTTTCTCTGTGCGTGCTCTCAAACTGCCAAGCATCATTAGGGAGAATTGTACAACCTTGTAGATGGATGCTCGTATCAATGCATGATTGCTAACTTCCATTGAACCTTTATAACTACCTAAAATGCTTCTGCTTCTTCCTAATTAACTCTTTTTCACACACTCTGCAGAGCCTACTGCAAAATTTTGCCACTCTCCTAAGATGCCTGCCTTATTCTCATATACTCTTATTTTTAGCCTTCGATATGTTTTCTCTGCAGAGAAACTATGAATCATCAAGCTATATGGAGGGAGCTCCTTCAATAAAATTCTCTTATTTCTACCTCTTATCCTTCTCCACACTCCTCCCCCAAATACTGCCAAATATTTCAAAGGAAGTGTCCTAGGTGTTCTCTTCTGATTTGAGCTACTGCTTTCTTAATCTTGGCTGCATATTGGCATCACCTGGAGAGTTTAAGCATCCACTGATGCCTAGATCACAACCCCAGAGCATGGACTGGGCATTGGGGTGGTCAGAAGTTCCCACAGGTGATTCTAATGTGTGGCCGAGGTTGAGAATGTACGTATCATCCTCTGAGAACTTGGTCTGCCAGTCTCTACCCTCTGCCTACAGATACATTACGTTTTCATCTTCTGGGCAGCAACCATTTCTTGTTCATTTTTATATTTTTATGGTCTACGTTCCTGGCAACATAGCGTATTCTCAAATACTCTTGTTAAATGAATAAAGTAATCAAATAAAGCTGCATACAGTTCTTTTGTGACTCCTCCTCCCCAACCTAAATTTCCAACTACAGATTCAGTATTTCCAGTGCTGAGCCTGTTGTAGTTTACTCTTTCTGAAAGTTACTTTTCTTTTTGGGTTTCCTATAACTTTAAGTTGAATTATATGCACCAAGTCACCTAAGCTAGAAAACGGATCCCCTTTGATTATTTCCTCTTATTTCCCATGTCTGATTGATCGAGTCCTGGCAGTTCTTTTCCTCTGAACTGTTTCTTGTCTTTATCCTCTTTTTTAAAAAATTGAGGTATAATTGACATTTAACATTATATTAGTTTTAAGTGTACAATGTAAAGATACGCTATTTGTATACATTGTGAAATGATCACCACGATTATTCTAGTTAACATTAGTCACCTTACATAGTTAAAAAATTTTTTTTTCTTGTGATGAGAACTTCTAAGATCTACTCTCTTAGCAACTTTCAAATATTGAATACAGCATTAGTAACTATAGTCACCAGACTGTATATTACATCCCCAGGACGTGTTTATTTTATCACTGAAGGTTTATATATTTTGACTCCCGTCACCTATTTCTTCTTTTCCCCTTCCCCCTCTGGCAACCACCAATCAGTTCTTTGTACCTATGAGCTAGTTTCTTTTGTTTTTATTTCTGTTTAGATTCCACATGTAAGTGAGATCATGTACTATTTGTCTTTGTCTGACTTACTTCACTTAGCATAATACCCTCAAGATCCATCCATGTTGTTACAAATGGCAAGATTTCATTCTTTTTATGGCTACATAATAGTCCATTGTGTGTATATACCACATTTTCTTTATCCTTTCATCCGTTGATGGACACTTAGGTTGTTTCTATATCTTGGCTATGGTAAATAATGCTGTAATGAACATGGGGGTGCAGATATCTTTTTGAGTTAGTGTTTTTGTTTTCTTCAGATAAATACTGAGAGGTGGAATTGCTAGGTGATATGGTAATTCTATTTTTAATTTTTTGAGGAATCTCCTTACTGTTTTCCATAGTGACTGCACCAATTTACATTCCCACTAACAGTGCATGTCCCTTTTTTCCACATCCTCACCAATACCTGTTATTTGTTGTCTTTTTGATAATAGCCATTCTGACATATGTGAGGTAATATTTCACTGTGATTTTGATTTGAATTTCCCTGATGATTAGTGATGTTGAGCATCTTTTCATGTACCTGATGGCCATCTGTATGTCTTCTTTGGAAAAATGTCTATTCAGATCTTCAGCCCATTTAAAAAATAGGATTTTCTTTTTTTTTGCTATTGAGTAGTATGAATTCTTTATATATTTTAGATATTAATCCCTCATCAGATATATTACTTGAAAATATTTGCTCCCACTCAGTAGGTTGCCTTTTCATGTTGTTGGTGTGGTGGTTTCCTTTGCTGTGCAAATGATTTTTAGTTTTATGTAGTTCCACTTGTTTATTTTTGCTTTTGTCGCGTTTGCTTTTGGTGTCAGATTAAAAAAAAATCTCTGGGTATATGCCCAGTAGTGGGATTGCTGGGTCATATGGTAGTTCTATTTTTAGTTTTTTAAGGAACCTCCATACTGTTCTCCATAGTGGCTGTATCAGTTTACATTCCCACCAACAGTGCAAGAGGGTTCCCTTTTCTCCACACCCTCTCCAGCATTTATTGTTTGTAGATTTTTTGATGATTCAAAGAGTCATGTACCACAATGTTCATTGCAGCTCTATTTACAATAGCCAGGACATGGAAACAACCTAAGTGTCCATCGACAGATGAATGGATAAAGAAGATGTGGCACATATATACAATGGAATATTACTCAGCCATAAAAAGAAATGAAATTGAGTTATTTGTAGTGAGGTGGATGGACCTAAAGTCTGTCATACACAGTGAAGTAAGTCAGAAAGAGAAAAACAAATACCGTATGCTAACACATATATATGGAATCTAAAAAAAAAAAAAAGGTTCTGGAGAACCTAGGGGCAAGACAGGAGTAAAGATGCAGACGTAGAGAATGGACTTGAGGACACGGGGAGGGGAAAGGGTAAGCTGGGACGAAGTGAGAGAGTGGCATGGACATATATACACTACCAAACGTAAAATAGATAGCTAGTGGGAAGCAGCCACATAGCATAGGGAGATCAGCTCAGTGCTTTGTGTCCACCTAGAGGGGTGGGATAGGGAGGGTGAGAGGGAGATGCAAGAGGGAGGAGATATGGGGATATATGTATATGTACAGCTGATTATAAAGCAGAAACTAACACACCATTGTAAAGCAATTATACTCCAATAAAGATGTTAAAAAATAAAATTAAAAAATTTTTAAAAATTAAAAAATCTCCAAGACTTACCTCAAAGAACTTACCACCTATGTTTTCTTGTTGGAGTTTTATGATTTCAGGTCTTATGTTCAAGTCTTTATTTTGAGTAAATTTTTGTATGTAGTGTAAGATAATGGTCCAATTTCATTCTTTTGCATGTGACTGTCCAATTTTCCCAGTACCATTTATTGAAAGAGACCGTCTTTTCTCCATTGTATACTCTTGCTTCCTTTGTCATAAATTGACCATATAAATGTAGATTTATTTCTGGGTGGTCTGTTCTGTTTTATTGATCTATATGTCTGTTTTTATGCCAATACTACACTTAAAAAATTATTTTAGCCCTGTAATATAGTTTCAAATCAGGGAGCATGATGCCTCTAACTTTGTTCTTCTTTCTCAAGATTGCTTTGGCTATTCAGGGTCTTTTATGGTTCCATACAAATTTTAGGATTGTTTGTTTTATTTATGTGAAAAATGCCATTGGAATTTTGATAGGGATTGTGTTGAATCTGTAGATTGCTTTGGGTAGAATGGATATTTTAATAATATTGATTCTTCCAATTCATGAGCATGACATATCTTTCCATTTATTTGTTCCTTCAATTTTTTCCACTAATGTTTTGTAGTTTTAAATATACAGGTCTTTCACCTCCTTGATTAAATTTGTTCCTAGGAATTTTATTATTTTCGATGCTTTCTTCATTTCTCTTTCTGATAGTTCATTATTACTGCATATAGACACAACAGATTTTTGTATATTGATTTTGTATCATGCAACTTTACTGACTTTATTTATTAATTCTAACAATTTGTTTTGGTGGAGTCTTTAGGGTTTTCCGTATCATGTGATCTGCAAATAGTGATAGTTTCCTTCTTCCTTTCTAACTTGGATGCCTTTTGTTTTTCTCTTCTTGCCAAATTTCTCTGGCTAGGACTTTTAATACTATGTTGAATAAAGTGGAAAGAGTTGGCATCCTTGTCTTGTTCCTGATCTTAAGGGAAATGCTTTTAGCTTTTCATCTTTGAGTATGATGTTAGCTGTGGGCTTCTCATATATGGCCTTTGTTGTGTTGAGGTTTTTTAAAATCAGAAATGGGTGTTGGATATTGTCAAATGCTTTCTCTGCATCTTTTGAGATGATCATATGATTTTCATCCTTCATTTTGTTAATGTGGTATATCACATTGCTTGATTTGTGGATATTGAACCATCCTTGCATCCCTGAATAAATCCCACTTGGTCATGGTATATGATCTTTTAAATATATTGTTGAACTCAGTTTGCTAAGATTATATTGAGGATTTTTGCATCTATGTTCACTAGGTATATTAGCTTCTAATTTTCTTTTCTTGTGGTATCCTTGTTGCGAGGTTTTTGATTACTGATTCAATCTCCTTCTAGTAATTAGTCAGTTCAGATTTTCTGTTTCTTCCTGATTCAGTATTTGTAGGTTGCGTGTTTCTAGGAATGTATCCATTTCTTCTAGGTTGTCAAATTTGTTGGCTTATAATTGTTCATAGTGCTCCTTTATGATCCTGTGTATTTCTGTGATATCAGTTGTAATAGCTTTTCTTTCATTTCTGATTTTTTTTATTGAGTCCTCTCTTTTGCTTGGTGAGTCTAGCTAAAGGTTTGTGAATTTTATCTTTTCAAAGAACCAACTCTTAGGTTCACTGATCTTTTCTATTGTCTTTTTAGTCTCTATTTTATTTATTTCTGCTCTAATGTTTGTTATTTCTTTCTTTTTACTAACTTTGTGCTTCATTTGTTCTTCTTTTTCTGGTTCATTTAAGTGTAAAGATGGAGTGTTTATTTGAGATTTTTCTTGTTCTTGAGATAAGCCTGTATCACTATGAACTTACTTCTTAGAACTGCTTTTGCTGCATCCCATAGATTTTGGAATGCTATATTTCTGTTTTCATTTGTCTCAAGGTATTTTTAATTTTCCCTTTGATTTCTTTGTTGACCCATTTGTTGTTCAGTAGCATGTTGTTTAATCTCCACATATTTGTGATTTTCTAGTTTTCTTCTTGGAATTAATTTCTAGTATATTATTGTGGTTGGAAAAGATGCTTGATATGATTTCAATCTTACTTTTAAGATTTGTTTTGTGCTCTAACATATGATCTATCATGGAGAATCTTCCATGTGCACTTGAGAAGAATGTGTATTGTTTCAGGGTGGAACGTTCTGTATGTCTGTTATGTTCAACTAGTCTAACATGTTATTTAAGGCTGATGTTTTTTAATTTTCAGTCTGGATGATCTATCCATTCATGTAAATGGGGTATTAAAGTCCCCTACCATAGTACTGCAGTCTATTTCTCTCTTTAGGTCTATTAATATTTGTTTTATATATTTAGTTGCTCCTATATTGGGTGCATAAATGTTTACAAATGTATCTTCTTTTTGGATTGACTTCTTTATCATTATGTAATGCTCTTCTTTGTCTCTTATTATAGTCTTTGTTTTAAAGTCTATTTTGTCTGATATAAGTATGCTACTCTTTCTTTTGGCTTTCATTTTCAAAGAATATCTTTTTTCATCTTTTCACTTTCAGGCTGTGTGTGTCCTGACATCTGAAGTGAGTCTCTTGTAGGCAGCATGTATGGGTCTTGTTTTTTTTTTTTAACCTATTTATCCACTCTATGTCTTTTGATTGGAGAATTAAGTAATTTACATTTAAAGAAATTATTGAAAGGTATGTACTTATTGCCATTTTGTTAATTGTTTTCTGGTTGTTTTGTAGTTCCTCTCTGTTCCTTTCTTCTTCTCTTGCTCTCTTCTTTTGTGGTTTGATGAGTTTTTAGTGGTATACTTATACTTCTTTCTCTATCTCTTTTGTGTATCTACTATATGATTTTGCTTTGTGCTTATTGTGAGGCTTATATATAACAACTTATACCTATAACAGTCTTTCTTAAGTCAGTAACTTAAATTTGATTGCATCTAAAGTTCTCCATTTTTACTCTACTGTTCCCCCATTTTATGTTTTTTTTTAAATTTTAAACATTTTATTATGAAAATTTCAATCATACACATACTTAGTGAGAACAGTATAATAAATTCCCATATTCTGTCACCCAGTGTCAATAATTATCATTTTAACAATCTTTCAATTTTTTTCAAAAATAAGAACTACTTGAGTCATATCTTACAGATATCCTATTCAGTTTCTTGCCTAGTCATTTCTATTCCTTATGGACTTTAAGACACCTCATGTTAATTTCAATAGATTTTCTTATCTCTTACTTCCCTGAGAAGATAGGCTGTTCAGTTTGAGATATGCCATTTTCCCTTCTCTACACTTCAAAATATCTCAGAATTCTGTTCTTTTTTTTTTCTCTATTTTTAAAAATTTTATTTATTTCTTTATACAGCAGGTTCTTTTTTTGCCAGGTGTTCTACTTAGCACTTTATTATTATTATTTTTTTTTAATTTACTTTATTTATTTATTTATTTTATTTTTTGGCTGTGTTGGGTCTTCGTTTCTTTGTGAGGGCTTTCTCTAGTTGTGGCAAGCGGGTGCCACTCTTCATCGCGGTGCGCAGGCTTTTCACTGTCGCGGCCTCTCTTGTTGCGGGGCACAGGCTCCAGACATGCAGACTCAGTAGTTGTGCCTCATGGGCCTAGTTGCTCCGCGGCATGTGGGATCTTCCCAGACCAGGGCTCGAACCCATGTCCCCTGCATTGGCAGGCAGATTCTCAACCACTGCACCACCAGGGAAGCCCCAGCAGGTTCTTATTAGTCATCAATTTTATACACATCAGTGTATACATGTCAATCCCAATCGCCCAATTCATCACACCACCCCCCGCACCACCCCGCGGCTTTCCCCCCTTGGTGTCCTTATGTTTATTCTCTACATCTATGTCTCAATTTCTGCCATGCAGACCAGTTCATCTGTACCATTTTTCTGGTTCCACAGATATGCGTTAATATACGATATTTGTTTTTCTCTTTCTGACTTACTTCACTCTGTATGACAGTCTCTAGATCCATCCACGTGTCAACAAATGACCCAATTTCGTTCCTTCTTATGGCTGAGTAATATTCCATTGTATATATGTACCACAACTTCTTTATCCATTCGTCTGTCGATGGGCATTCAGGTGGCTTCCATGACCTGGCTATTGTAAATAGTGCTGCAGTGAATATTGGGGTGCATGTGTCTTTTTGAATTATGATTTTCTCTGGGTGTATGCCCAGTAGTGGGATTCCTGAATCATATGGTAATTCTATTTTTAGTTTTTTAAGGAACCTCCATACTGTCCTCCATAGTGGCTGTATCAATTTACATTCCCACCAACAGTGCAAGAGGGTTCCCTTTTCTCCACACCCTCTCCAGCATTTGTTGTTTGTAGATATTCTGATGATGCCCATTCTAACTGGTGTGAGGTGATACCTTGTAGTTTTGATTTGCATTTCTCTAATAATTAGTATTGTTGAGCAGCTTTTCATGTGCTTCTTGGCCATCTGTATGTCTTCTTTGGAGAAATATCTATTTAGGTCTTCTGCCCATTTTTGGATTGGGTTTTTTTTTTTTTTAATATTGAGCTGCATGAGCTGTTTATATATTTTGGAGATTAATTCTTAGTCTGTGGATTCATTTGCAAATATTTTCTCCCATTCTGAGGGTTGTCTTTTCGTCTTGTTTATAGTTTCCTTTGCTGTGCAAAAGCTTTGAAGTATCATTAGGTCCCATTTGTTTAGTTTTGTTTTTATTTCCATTACTCTAGGAGGTGGATCAAAAAAGATCTTGCTGTGATTTATGTCAAAGAGTGTTCTTTCTATGTTTTCCTCTAAGAGTTTTATAGTGCCTGGTCTTACATTTAGGTATCGAATCCATTTTGAGTTTATTTTTGTGTATGGTGTTAGGGAGCATTCTAATTTCATTCTTTTACATGTAGCTGTCCAGTTTTCCCAGCACCACTTATTGAAGAGACTGTGTTTTCTCCATTGTATATCCTTGCGTCCTTTGTCATAGATTAGTTGACCATAGGTGCGTGGGTTTATCTCTGGGCTTTCTATCTTGTTTCATTGATCTATATTTCTGTTTTTTGCCAGTACCATATTGTCTTAATTACTGTACCTTTGTAGTATAGTCTGAAGTCAGGGAGTCTGATTCCTCCAGCTCTGCTTTTTTCCCTCAAGACTGCTTTGGCTATTTGGGGTCTTTTGTGTCTCCATACAAATTTTAAGAGTTGTTGTCCTACTTCTGTAAAAAGTGCCATTGGTAATTTGATAGGGATTGCATTGAATCTGTAGATTGCTTTGGGCAGTATATTCATTTTCACAATATTGATTCTTCCAATCCAAGAACATGGTATATCTCTCCATCAGTTGGTATCATCTTTAATTTCTTTCATCAGTGTCTTATAGTTTTCTGCATACAGGTCTATTGTCTCCCTAGGTAGGTTTATTCCTAGGTATTTTATTATTTTTGTTGCAACGGTAAATGGGAGTATTTCCTTAATTTCTCTTTCAGATTTTTCATCATTAGTGTATAGGAATGCCAGAGATTTCTGTGCATTAATTTTGTATCCTGCAACTTTACCAAATTCATTGATTAGCTCTAGTAGTTTTCTGGGGGCATCTTTAGGATTCTCTATGTATAGTATCATGTCATCTGCAAAAAGTGACAGTTTTACTTCTTCTTTTCCAATTTGTATTCCTTTTATTTCTTTTTCTTCTCTGATTGTCATTTCTAGGACTTCCAAAACTATGTTGAATAATAGTGGCGAGAGTGGACATCTTTGTCTTGTTCCTGATCTTAGAGGAAATGTTTTCAGTTTTTCACCATTGAGAATGATGTTTGCTGTGGGTTTGTCGTATATGGCCTTTATTATGTTGAGGTAGGTTCCCTCTATGCCCACTTTCTGGAGAGTTTTTATCATAAATGGGTGTTGAATTTTGTCAAAAGCTTTTTCTGCATCTATTGAGATGATCATATGGTTATTATTCTTCAATTTGTTAATATGGTGTATCACATTGATTGATTTGCATATATTGAAGAATCCTTGCATCGATGGAATAAATCCCACTTGATCATGGTGTATGATCCTTTTAATGTGTTGTTGGATTCTGTTTGCTAGTATTTTGTTGAGGATTTTTGCATCTATATTCATCAGTGATATTGGTCTGTAATTTTCTTTTTTTGTAGTGTCTTTGTCTGGTTTTGGTATCAGGGTGATGGTGGCCTCATAGAATGAGTTTGGGAGTGTTCCTTCCTCTGTAATTTTTTGGAAGAGTTTGAGAAGGATGGGTGTTAGCTCGTCTCTAAATGTTTGATAGAATTCACTTGTGAAGCCCTCTGTTCCTGGACTTTTGTTTGTTGGAAGATTTTTAATCACAGTTTCAATTTCATTACTTGTGATTGGTCTGTTCATATTTTCTGTTTCTTCCTGGTTCAGTCTTAGAAGGTTATACCTTTCTAAGAATTTGTCCATTTCTTCCAGGTTGTCCATTTAATTGGCATAGAGTTGCTGGTAGTAGTCTCTTAGGATGCTTTGTATTTCTGCGGTGTCTGTTGTAACTTCTTTTTCTTTTTTAATTTTATTGATTTGAGTCCTCTCCCTCTTTTTCTTGATGAGTCTGGCTAATGGTTTATCAATTTTGTTTATCTTCTCAAAGAGCCAGCTTTTAGTTTTATTGATCTTTGGTATTGTTTTCTTTGTTTCTATATCATTTATTTCTGCTCTGATCTTTATGATTTCTTTCCTTCTGTGAACTTTGGGTTTTGTTTGTGCTTCTTTCTCTAGTTCCTTTAGGTGTAACGTTAGATTGTTTATTTGAGATTTCTCTTGTTTCTTGAGTTAGGCTTGTATAGCTATAAACTTCCCTCTTAGAACTGCTTTTGCTGCATCCCATAGGTTTTGGATCACTGTGTTTTCATTGTCATTTGTCTCTAGATATTTTTTGATTTCCTCTTTGAGTTCTTCAGTGATCTCTTGGTTATTTAGTAACGTATTGTTTAGCCTCCATGTGTTTGTGTTTTTTACGTTTTTTTCCCTGTAATTGATTTCTAATCTCATAGTGTTGTGGTCAGAAAAGATGCTTGATATGATTTCAGTTTTCTTAAATTTACAGAGGCTTGATTTGTGACCCAAGATGTGATCTATCCTGGAGAATGTTCCATGCACACTTGAGAGTAAAGTACAAAATGCTGTTTTTGGATGGAATGTCCTATAAATATCAATTAAAACTGTCTGGTCTATTGTGTCATTTAAAGCTTCTGTTTCCTTATTTATTTTCACTTTGGATGATCTGTCCATTGGTGTAAGTGAGGTGTTAAAGTCCCCCACTATTATTGTGTTATTGTCGATTTCCTCTTTTATAGCTGTTAGCAGTGGCCTTATGTATTGAGGTGCTGCTGTGTTGGGTGCATATATATTTATAATTGTTATATCCTCTTGGATTGGTCCCTTGACCATTATGTAGTGTCCTTCCTTGTCTCTTGTAACATTCTTTATTTTAAAGTCTATTTTATCTGATATGAGTATTGCTACTCCAGCTTTCTTTTGATTTCCATTTGCATGGAATATCTTTCTCCATCCCCTCACTTTCAGTCTGTATGTGTCCCTAGGTCTGAAGTGGGTCTCTTGTAGACAGCATATATATGGGTCTTGTTTTTGTATCCATTCAGCAAGGCTGTGTCTTTTGGTTGGAGCATTTAATCCATTCACGTTTTAGGTAATTATTGATATGTATGTTCCTATGACCATTTTCTTAATTGTTTTGGGTTTGTTTTTGTAGGTCCTTTTCTTCTCTTGTGTTTCCCACTTAGAGAAGTTCCTTTAGCATTTGTTCTAGAGCTGGTTCAGTGGTGCTGAATTCTCTTAGCTTTTGCTTGTCTGTAAAGCTTTTGATTTCTCCATCAAATCTGAATGAGATCCTTGCCGTGTAGAGTAATCTTGGTTGTAGGTTCTCCCCTTTCATCACTTTAAGTATATCATGCCACTCCCTTCTGGCTTGTAGAGTTTCTGCTGAGAAATCAGCTGTTAACCTTATGGGAGTTCCCTTGTATGTTATTTGTCGTTTTTCCCTTGCTGCTTTCAATAATTTTTCTTTGTCTTTAATTTTTGCCAATTTGATTACTATGTGTCTCGGCATGTTTCTCCTTGGATTTATCCTGTATAGGTCTCTCTGCGTTTCCTGGAGTTGGGTGGCTATTTCCTTTCCTATGTTAAGGAAGGTTTCGACTATAATCTCTGGAAATATTTTCTCGGGTCCTTTCTCTGTCTCTTCTCCTTCTGGGACCCCTATAATGCGAATGTTGTTGTGTTTAATGTTGTCCTAGAGGTCTCTTAGGCTGTCTTCATTTCTTCTCATTCTTTTTTCTTTATTGTGTTCCACAGCAGTGAATTCCACCATTCTGTGTTCCAGGTCACTTATCTGTTCTTCTGCCTCAGTTATTCTGCTCTTGATTCCTTCTAGTATAGTTTTCATTTCAGTTATTGTATTGTTCATCTGTTTGTTTGTTCTTTAGTTCTTCTAGGTCTTTGTTAAACATTTCTTGCATCTTCTCAATCTTTGCCTCCATTCTTTTTCCCATGTCCTGGATCATCTTCACTATAATTATTCTGAATTCTTTTTCTGGAAGGTTGCCTATCTCCACTTCATTTAGTTGTTTTTCTGGGGTTTTATCTTGTTCCTTCATCTGGTACATAGCCCTCTGCCTTTTCATCTTGTCTGACTTTCTGTGAATGTGGTTTTTGTTCCACAGGCTGCATGATTGTAGTTCTTCTTGCTTCTGCTGTCTGCCCTCTGGTGGATCTAAGAGGCTTGTGCAAGTTTCGTGATGGGAGGTGCTGGTCGTGGGTAGAGCTGGCTGCTGCTCTCTTGGGCAGAGCTCAGTAAAACTTTAATCCACTTGACTGCTGATGGGTGGGGCTGTGTTCCCTCCTTGTTGGTTGTTTGGCCTGAGGCAACCCAACACTGCATCCTACCCAGGCTCTTTGGTGGGGCTAATGATGGACTCTGGGAGGGCTCACACCAAGGAGTACTTCCTAGAACTTCTGCTGCCAGTGTCCTTGTCCTCACAGTGAGCCTCAGCCACCCCCCACCTCTGCCAGAGACCCTCCAACACTAGCAGGTAAGTCTGGTTCAGTCTCCCCTGGGGTCACTGCTCTTTCCCCTGGGTCCTGATGTGCACACTACTTTGTGTGTACCCTCCAAGAGTGGAGTCTCTGTTTCCCCGAGTCCTGTCAGAGTCCTGCAATCAAATCCCGCAAGCCTTCAAAGTCTGATTCTCTAGGAATTCCTCCTCCTCTTGCCGGACCCCGAGGTTCAGAAGCCTGACGTAGGGCTCAGAGCCTTCACTCCAGTGGGAAGACTTCTGTGGTATAAGTGTTCTCCAGTTTGTGAGTCACCCACCCAGCAGTTATGGGATTTGACTTTACTGTGATTGTGCCCCTCCTACCATCTCATTGTGGCTTCTCCTTTGTCTTTGGATGTGGGGTATCTTTTTTGGTGAGTCCAGTGTCTTCTTTTCGATGACTGGTCAGCGGTTAGTTGTGATTCAGGTGTTCTCGCAAGAGGGAGTGAGAGCACGTCCTTCCCCATTTTATGTTTTGGATATCAAATTTCCATCTTTTCATTTTGTGTCTCCCTTAACTAATTATTTTTGTTATAGTTATTCTCCTTTTACTACTTTTGTCTTTTAATCTTCATACTAGTTTTATAAATCATTAATCCACTACTTTACTATGTATTTACCTTTCTATTGAGATTTATTCTTTCATGTTTTCATGTTACTAATTAGTACCCTTTCTTTTCAGCTTAAAAAGGTCCCTTTAACATTTCATGTGAATTTGATTTAGTGATGATAAACTTTTTTAGCTTTCTCTTTTCTGAAAAACTCTCTCTCTCCTTATCAATTATCATTCTGAATGATAATTTTGCTGGGTAGAGTATTCTTGGTTGTTAGTTTTTTTCTTTCAGCACTTTGAATGTATTATGCCACTCCGTTTGGCCTGCAAAGTGTATACTGAAAAGTCTGCTCATAGTCTTATGGGTGTTACCTTGTGGGTAACAAGTTATTTTTGTACTGTTGTTTTTAAGATTCTCTCCTTGTCTTTAACTTTTAACATTTTAATTATAATGCCCCTTTTTGTGGGTCTCTTTGGGTTCATCTTATTTGGAACTCTCTGGGTTTCCTAGGTCTGGATATCTGGTTCCTTCCCCAGGTTAGGGAAGTTTTCAGTCATTATTTCTTCAAATAATTTTTCTGCCCTTTCTCTCTTCTTCCCCTTTTGGGACCCCTATATGAGTGTTTATCTGCTTGATGTTGTCCAATAAGTTTCTTAAGCTATCTTCATCTTTATTCATCCTTTTTTCTTTCTTTTTATATTTTAACATCTTTATTGGAGTATAATTTCTTTACAATGCTGTGTTAGTTTCTGCTGTATAACAAAGTGAATCAGTTATATGTATACATGTATCCCCATATTCCCTCCCTCCTGTGCCTCCCTCCCACCCTCCCTATCCCACCCCTCTAGGTGGTCACAAAGCACCGAGCTGATCTCCCTGTGCTATGCAGCTGCTTCCTACTAGCTATCTATTTTACATTTGGTAGTGTATATACGTTAATGCCACTCTCTCACTTCGTCCCAGCTTACCCTTCCCCCTCCCTATGTCCTCAACACCATTCTCTATGTTTGCATCTTTATTCCTGTCCTGCCCCTAAGTTCATTAGAACCATTTTTTTTTTAGATTCCATATATATGTGTTAGCATACGGTATTTGTTTTTCTCTTTCTGATTTACTTCACTGTGTACTACAGACTGTAGGTCCATCCACCTCACTACAAATAACTCCATTTCGTTTCTTTTTATGGCTGAGTAATATTCCATTGTATATATGTGCCACATCTTCTTTATCCATTCATCTGTCGATGGACACTTAGGTTGCTTCCATGTCCTGGCTATTGTAAATAGAGCTGCAGTGAGCATTGTGGTATATGACTCTTTTTGAATTATGGTTTTCTCAGGGTATATGCCCAGTAGTGGGATTGCTGGGTCATATGGTAGTTATATTTTTAGTTTTTTAAGGAACCTCCATACTGTTCTCCATAGTGGCTGTATCAATTAACATTCCTAACAACAGTGCAAGAGGGTTCCCTTTTCTCCACACCCTCTCCAGCATTTATTGTTTGTAGATTTTTTGATGATGGCCATTCTGACCAGTGTGAGGTGATATCTCATTGTAGTTTTGATTTGCATTTCTCTAATGATTAGTGATGTTGAGCATCCTTTCATGTGTTTGTTGGCAATCTGTATATCTTCTTTGGAGAAATGTCTGTTTAGGTCTTCTGCCCATTTTTGGATTGGGTAGTTTGTTTTTTTGATACTGAGCTGTATCAGCTGCTTTTATATTTTGGAGATTAATCCTTTGTCAGTTGCTTCGTTTGCAAATACTTTCTCCCATTCTGTGGGTTGTCTTTTCGTCTTGTTTATGGTTTCCTTTGCTGTGCAAAAGCTTTTGAGTTTCATTAGGTCCCATTTGTTTATTTTTGTTTTTATTTCCATTTCTCTGGTTGATAGGTCAAAAAGGATCTTGCTGTGATTTATGTCATAGAGTGTTCTGCCTATGTTTTCCTCTAAGAGTTTTACAGTGTCTGGCCTTACATTTAGGCCTTCAATCCATTTTGAGTTTATTTTTGTGTATGGTGTTAGGGAGTGTTCTAATTTCATTCTTTTACATGTAGCTGTCCAGTTTTCCCAGCACCACTTATGAAGAGGCTGTCTTTTCTCCATTGTACATTCTTGCCTCCTTTATCAAAAATAAGGTGACCATATGTGCATGGGTTTATCTGTGGGCTTTCTATCCTGTTCCATTGATATATTTATGTTTTTGTGCCAGTACCATACTGTCTTGATTACTGTAGCTTTGTAGTATAGTCTGAAGTCTGGGAGCCTGCTTCCTCGAGCTCCGTTTTTCTTTCTCAATATTGCTTTGGCTATTTGGGGTATTTTTTGTTTCCATACAAATTGTGAAATTTATTGCTCTAGTTCTGTGAAAAATGCCAGTGGTAGTTTGATAGGCATTGCTTTGAACTGTAGATTGCTTTGGGTAGTATAGTCATTTTCACAATGTTCCTTCTTCCAATCCAGGAACACGGTATATCTCTCCATCTGTTTGTCTCGTCTTTAGTTTCTTTCATCAGTATCTTATAGGTTTCTGCATACAGGTCTTTTGTCTCCTTAGTTAGGTTTACTCCTAGGTATTTTATTCTTCTTGTTGCAATGGTAAATGGGAGTGTTTCCTTAATTTCTCTTACTGATTTTTCATTGTTAGTATATAGGAATGCAAGAGATTTCTGTGCATTAGTTTTGTATCCTGCTAGTTTACCAAATTCATTGATTAGCTCTAGTAGTTTTCTGGTCTCATCTTTAGGATTCTCTATGTATAGTATCATGTCATCTGCAAACAGTGACAGTTTTACTTTTTCTTTTCAGATGTGGATTCCTTTTATTTCTTTTTCTTCTCTGATTGCTGTGGCTAAAACTTCCAAAACTATGTTGAATAATAGTGGTGAGAGTGGGCAACCTTGTCTTGTTCCTGATCTTAGAGGAAATGGTTTCAGTTTTTCACCACTGAGAACAGTGTTGGCTGTTGGTTGGTCATATATGATTGGTTTGTCATATATGGCCTTTATTATGTCTCCACTTTCTGGAGAGTTTTTATCGTAAATCGGTGTTGAATTTTGTCAAAAGCTTTTTCTGCATCTATTGATATGATCATATGGTTTTTATCCTTCAATTTTTAATATGGTGTATCACATTGATTGATTTGCATATATTGAAAAATCCTTGCATTCCTGGGATAAACCCCACTTGATCATGGTGTATGATCCTTTTAATGTGCTGTTGGATTCTGTTCGCTAGTATTTTGTTGAGAAGTTTTGTATCTATGTTCATCAGTGATATTGGCCTGTAGTTTTCTGTTTTTGTGACATCTTTGTCTGGCTTTGGTATCATGGTGATGGTACCCTTGTAGAATGAGTTTGGGAGTGTTCCTCCCTCTGCTATATTTTGGAAGAGTTGAGAGGATAGGTGTTAGCTCTTCTCTAAATGTTTGATAGAATTCACCAGTAAAGCCATCTGGTCCTGGGCTTTTGTTTGTTGGAAGATTTTTAATCACAGTTTCAATTTCAGTGCTTGTGATTGGTTCATATTTTCTATTTCTTCCTGGTTCAACCTTGGAAGGTTATTCGTTTCTAAGATTTTGTCCATTTCTTCTAGGTTGTCCATTTTATTGGCATATAGTTGCTTGTAGTAATCTCTCATGATCCTTTGTATTTCTGCAGTGTCAGTTTTACTTCTCCTTTTTCATTTCTAATTCTGTTTTTTGAGTCTTCTCCTTTTTTTCTTGATGAGTCTGGCTAATGGTTTATGAATTTTGTTTATCTTCTCAAAGAACCAGCTTTTAGTTTTATTTGTCTTTTGTATTATTCTGTTCATTTCTTTTTCATTTGTTTCTGATCTGATCTTTATGATTTCTTTCCTTCTGTTAATTTTGGGGTTTTATTTGTTTTTCTTTCTCTAATTGCTTTAGGTGTAAGGTTAAGTTGTTTATTTGAGATGTTTCTTGTTTCTTGACGTAGGAGTGTATTGCTATAAACTTCCCTCTTAGAACTGCTTTTGCTGCATCCCATAGGTTTTGGGTCATCGTGTTTTCATTGTCATTTGTTACTAGGAATTTTTTGATGTCCTCTTTGAGTTCTTCAGTGATCTCTTGGTTATTTAGTAACGTATTGTTTAGCCTCTATGTGTTTGTGGTTTTTACGTTTTTTTCCCTGTAATTGATTTCTAATCTCATAGTGTTGTGGTCAGAAAAGATGCTTGATATGATTTCAATTTTCTTAAATTTACTGAGGCTTGATTTGTGACTCAAGATGTGATCTATCCTGGAGAATGTTCCGTGCGCACTGGAGAATAAAGTATAAAATGCTGTTTTTGGATGGAATGTCCTATAAATATCAATTAAATCTATCTGGTCTATTGTGTCGTTTAAAGCTTCTGTTTCCTTATTTATTTTCACTTTGGATGATCTGTCCATTGGTGTAAGTGAGGTGTTAAAGTCCCCCAATATTATTGTGTTACTGTCAATTTCCTCTTTTATAGCTGTTAGCAGTTGCCTTATGTATTGAGGTGCTCCTATGTTGGGTGCATATATATTTATAATTGTTATATCTTCTTGGATTGATCCCTTGATCATTATGTCATGTCCTTTCTTGTTTCTTGTAACATTCTTTATTTTAAAGTCTATTTTATCTGATATGAGTATTGCTACTCCAGCTTTCTTTTGATTTCCATTTGCATGGAATATCTTTTTCCATCCCCTCACTTTCAGTCTGTATGTGTTCCTAGGTCTGAAGTGGGTCTCTTGTAGACAGCATATATATGGCTCTTGTTTTTGTATCCATTCAGCCAGTCTGTGCCTTTTGGTTGGAGCATTTAATCCATTTACTTTCAGGTAGCTATCCATATGTATGTTCCTATTACCATTTTCTTAATTGTTTTGGGTTTTTTATGGTAGGTCTTTTCCTTCTCTTGTGTTTCCTGCCTAGAGAAGTTCCTTTAGCATTTGTTGTAAAGCTGGTTTGGTGGTGCCAAATTCTCCTAGCTTTTGCTTGTCTGTAAAGGTCTTAATTTCTCTGTCGAATCTGAATGAGATCCTTGCTAGGTAGAGTAATCTTGGTTGTAGGATTTTCCCTTTCATCACTTTAAACATGTCCTGCCACTCCCTTCTGGCTTGCAGAGTTTCTGCTGAAAGATCAGCTGTTAACCTTATTGGGATTCCCTTGTATGTTATTTGGTTTTTTCCCCTTGGTACTTTTAATATTTTTTCTTTGTATTTAATTTTTGGTAGTTTGATTATTATGTGTCTTGGCATGTTTCTCCTTGGGTTTATCCTGTATGGGACTCTCTGTGCTTCCTGGACTTGATTGACTATTTCCTTTCCCATATTAGGGATGTTTTCAACTATAATCTCTGCAAATATTTTCTCAGTCCCTTTCTTTTTCTCTTCTTCTTCTGGGAGCCCTATAATTCGTTGTTGGTGCATTTAATGTTGTCCCAGAAGTCTCTGAGACTGTCCTCAATTCTTTTTATTCTTTTTTGTTTATTCTGCTCTGCAGCAGTTATTTCCACTATTCTATCTTCCAGTTCACTTATCTATTCTTCTGCCTCAGTTATTCTGCTATTGACTCGTTCTAGAGTATTTTTAATTTCATTTATTGTGTTGTTCATCGTTGTTTGTTTCATCTTTAGTTCTTCTAGGTCCTTGGTAAACGTTTCTTGAATTTTCTCCATTCTATTTCTGAGATTTTACATCGTCTTTACTATCATTACTCTGAATTGTTTTTCAGGTAGACTGCCTATTTCTTCTTCATTTGTTTGGTGTGGTGGGCTTTTACCTTGTGCCTTCATCTGCTGCATATTTCTTTGTCTTCTCATTTTGTTTAGCTTAATGTTTTTGGAGTCTCCTTTTTGCAGGCTGCAGGTTCGTAGTTCCTGTTATTTTTGGTGTCTGCCCCCAGTGCGTGAGGTTTGTTCAGTGGCTTGTGTAGGCTTCCTGGTGCAGGAGATTGATGCCTGGTGTTCTAGTGGTTCGGCCTATATCTTGTCTTTCTGGCAGGCAGGACTGTGTCCACTGTTGTGTTTTGGTGTGTCTGTGAATTTAGGATGACTTTAGGCAGCCTCTCTGCTAATGGGCGGCATTGTGTTCCTGTCTTACCAGTTGTTTGGCATGCGGCGTCTAGCACTGTAGCTTGCTGGCCATTGTGTGGAGCTCAGTCTTAGTGTTTAGAGTGAGATATCTGGGAGAGCTTATACTGATTAATATTACGTGGGGCCAGGAGGTCTCTGGTGGTCCAATGTTCTGGACTCGCCTCTACCACTTCAGAGGCTCAGGTCCGACACCCGACCAGAGCATCAAGACCCAGCCAGCCACATGACTCGGAAGAAAAGGAAGAAAAACAAACAAACAAACAAATGAACAGATAGAACCCCAAAACAAATGGTAAAAGCAAAACTAAACTGACAACGTCACACAAAGAAACATACACTTACACAGTCATAAAAAGAAACAAAAAACAAACAAAACAAAACAAATAAAACCAAACTGACAGAATCCTAGGACACATGGTAAAAGCAAACCTAAACAGACAAAATCACACAAGGAAACATACACATGCACACTCACAAAAAGAGAAAAAAGTAAAAAAAAAAAGGAAGAGAGCAACCAAACCAATAAACAAATCCACCAGTGATAATAAGCACTAAAAACTAAACTAAGATGAATATAAAACCAAAAACAAATCAGATGCAGAAAGCAAACCCCAAGTCTACAGTTGCTCCCAATGTCCACTGCCTCAATTTTGGGAACATTCATTGTCTATTCAGATATTCCACAGATGGAAGAGTTTATCAAGTTGATTGTGGGGATTTCATCCACTGCTCCTGAGGCTGCACGGAGAAATTTCCCTTTCTCTTCTTTGTTTGCACAGCTCCTGGGATTCAGCTTTGGTTTTGACCCCACCTCAGCGTATAGGCCACCTTCAGGCGTCTGTTTCCCACCCAGACAGGAGGGGGTTAATGCAGCAGCTGATTAGGGCTCTCTTGCTCACTCAGGCTGGGGAGAGGGAGGAGTACGGTAGTCATAATTGGAATACAGGGCGAGCCTGCGGCAGCAGAGGCCAGCATGACATTGTAACAGCCTGAGGCGCGCTGTGTGTTCTCCCGGGGAATTTGTCCCTGGATCATGGGACCCTGGCAGTGGTGTGCTGCACAGGCTCCTGGGGGGCTGTGGGTTGTGACCTGCGCTTGCACACAGGATTCTTGGTGGCAGCGGCAGCAGCATTAGCGGTCCATGCCCATCCCTGCGGTCAGAGATGAGAGCTGTGACTCGTGCCCATCTGTGGAGCTCACTTAGGCGGTGCTTTGCTGTCTGTGGGCACACGGATCAGGAATCCCCTCTCCTCATGCACCCCTAAACAATGGTTTCTTGCCTCTCCAGCAGGCCCAGACTTTTTCCTGGGCTCCCTCCCAGCTAGCTGTGGTGCGCTAGCCCCCTTCAAGCTGTCTTCATGCAGCCAGCCTCAGTCCTCTCCTGGGGTCTGACCTCCAAAGCCCGAGCCTCAGCTCCCACCCCCTCCTGCCCTGGTGGGTGAGCAGGCAAGCCTCTCAGGCTGGTGAGTGCTGGTCGGCACCGATTCTCTGTGTGGGAATCTCTCCTCTTTGCCCTCTGCACCCGTGTTGCTGCACTCTCCTCCATGGCTCCGAAGCTTCCCTCCCGTCTCCCCTGTCCCCACTTGTGGAGGGGCTTCCTAGCGTGTGGAAACTTTTTCTCCTTCACAGGTCCCTCCCAGAGGTGCGGGTCCCATCCCTATTCATTTGTCTCTGTTTTTTCTTTTTCTTTTGCCCTACCCAGGTACGTGGGGAGTTTCTTGCGTTTTGGGAAGTCTGAGGTCTTCTGCCAGCATTCAGTAGGTGTTCAGTAGGAGTTTTTCCACATGTAGAGGTATTTTTGATGTATTTGTGGGGAGGAAGGTGATCTCCACATCTTACTCCTCTGCCATCTTGAAGGTCTCCTCTCTTCTTTTTTCTTTCTGATGCTCTGATGGGGTGAGTTCTTCTGATTGGGTGCCTTGTCTTCGAGTTGACTGGTCTTTCCTTCTGTTTCATCTAGCCTGCTGTTTAACCACTCTAGTGTATTTTTCAGTTCAGTTATTGTATTCTTCAACTCTGTGACTTCTTCTTGGTACTTTCTTATATTTTCTAATATTTTTTGAAGTCCTTACTGTGTTCATCCATTCTTCTCCTGAGTTTGGTGAGCATCTTTATAACCATCCTTTGAATGCTTTATCAGATAAATTACTTATCTCTGTTTCATTAAAGTTTTTTTCTGAGGTTTTATTTTGTTGTTTGGTATGGAACATATTCCTGTTTCTTCATTGTACTTAACTCTCTCTGTTGGTTTCTATGCATTTGATGAAATAACCACCTCTCCCATTCTAGAAATAGTGGCTTCATGTAAGAGATGAACTTTGTCATTCAACCCTGCCCTAGGTGTTGGCTGTCTCTCAAACCTTTGTGATTATCCAAGGAGCCTATTATATTTTAAATAGTTCTCAGTAGTCAAGGGTGTGCCAACACTTGTCAGTGTCCCAGAGGGGAGGATCTCAGTCAGCATGTAGGTTCAGGCTGATTGGAAGCCAGACCCTCAGACAGCAGCTTTTAAAATATGCAAATATACACAGTCCTGTGGGACCACAAGTGTATGCCCCACTGGTCACCAGAACCAGGTAATCTGGAGGTCTCCCCTGGTGGCAGTCATAAAAATTAGCACTCTAGACAAGTGTATAAGCTCTTTTCTGAGATACTGGTGAGACATAGCGAGGCAGAGGGAGACCACAAAGATGACATCCTTTGGGCTGTGTTCTCTGAGAGTAGTTGCGTAGGCCCTTAGGTGTGTGCCAGACCTGAAGCTTGCCCATCTGGCCAAAGCTCCAGGACAAGAAAATAGGCCTCTTTCACAAAAAGCCTGGGGATGTCTTTCAGTCTGTTGTCTGTGTAGTACCTTAGGGGTAGTAGCCTGTCAAGAGTTGTGTCTCTGATTGGTACATATAAGTCCCCTGCCACAAGAAGCAAGCAGTCAAGGGGTGTCACCTGGACAGTATCCTCAAAAACTGGGGTACTAGACATAAAAACCAAGGGACCAGATATGTGTAAGAGTTACCCTCTAGGAGATACTAGCACTCTGGTGCATGGCAGAGAGAGAGTGCAAAGATAGCAGTTGCCCTCTGAGGTCTGTGGCAGGGATTACAGTCAGCCCTTACATGTGTGTTTAACTAGAAGCCAGGGCTTCTCTGGTGGCGCAGTGGTTGAGAATCTGCCTGCCAATGCAGGGGACACGGGTTCGAACCCGGGTCTGGGAAGATCCCACATGCCGGGGAGCAACTGGGCCCGTGAGTCACAATTACTGAGCCTGCGCGTCTGGAGCCTGTGCTCCGCAACAAGAGGCCGCAATAGTGAGAGGCCCACGCACCGCGATGAAGAGTGGCCCCCACTTGCCACAACTAGGGAAAGCCCTCGCACAGAAACGAAGACCCAACACAGCCATAAAAATAAATAAAAATAAATAAATTTTAACTAGAAGCCTGCTTCTGGGCTGCATGTATGATGATTAGCTAATAAGCCTCTTTCACAGAGAGACTGAACTTCTTTGTCTGTTGCCTCTTCCTGTGCTCTGGGGGTGGTATCTGTTTAAGAACTCTTTTTCCATTGATTACAGTCCTGTGCGACTTGCAAGCAGAAGCCCCACTGGCCGCCAGAGCCAGGCCATGTAGAGGTGTCCTGTGTAGAAGCTGCAAAAATTGGGGTATATGACAAAGGTATATGTTCCTTTCTGGGAGGTACTGGTGATTTGGAGTAAAGCAGAGGGACTGTGCAAAGATTCCATCCACTGGCCTGTATTCCCTGCAAGCACTTCCTTAGGCCACTAGATATGTGTCAAGGCAGAAGCCTGCACCTCAGGCTAAAGCTCCTGGACTAGCAAATAGACTCCTTTCACACACTGGGGGTGTGTTTCCGTCTGCTGTCTGGACAATGCACCAGGGTGGTAGCCTTCCTAGAACTGTCTCTCTGATTGTTACAGTCCCTTCAGGCCCAGGAACACAAACTCCCCTGGCCTCCAGAGTCAGCAATCAAGGGGCATCCCCTGGGCAGTAGCTGTACAAATCAGACTTGCAGACATGTGTAAAAACTCCCTTCTGGGAGATACTGGTACTCTGGAGCACTGTAGAGGGACAGCGTGAAGATGGTGCCCACTGACTGTAGTGAGGCAGAGGGGGGAGAATAAAGATGGTACCCACTGGAAAAAGAAAAAAAGAGAGATTGTATCCCCTAGGGGGCTAGAGCAAGGCAGAGGGAGAGTACAAAGATGGCATCACCAATCTCTGTCCCCAGGAAAGGTTTCAACAGTCTCCTACATGTGTGAGTTCAATTAGATGCCTGCCCGTCAGGCTAATGCTTTAACATAAGTAGAGTGAGCCTCTTGCACTTTGTTACTGTCTGTCTCTGTGCTGGGCCCTGGGGAGGATGAGTCCTAGCGCTCGAGCCTTTTAAAAGCCATTTCTGAGTCTTGTGGGTTCAGTGAATGCAAGCCTCATTGGTTTTCAAAGCTAGATATTTTGGAGGCTCATCTCTCAAGTGCAGGTCTTAAAAGCTGGGGTGCTGGATGTGGGGTTCCAACCCTGTGCTCCTCAGTGAGAAGCTCTGGGTTTGAATTCCCTCCTGATTCTGGATTGCGTGCTGGGGGTGGGGTTTATAGTGAGATTGTGTCCCAGCCTCTCCTACCCATTTCAATGTGTTTTTCTTCTCATTTTCCTGATGTGTAGTCATTGTTCAGCTAGCCTTTAGGGCTTTTTTTTTTTAAAGAGGAAATTGTTCCATATGTAGCTGTAGACTGTATGTCCATGGAAGGAGGTGAGTTCATGATCTTCTTATATTGCTGTGTTGAACCGTAACCCATCCTCTTTTTAAAAACATTTTTTTAAAAATATTGAAACAGTTTCAAACTTACAAAAAATGTTGCAGTGACCAATTTTTATATGAATTTCTTTCTGGACTTAGAAGTTCCAAGATCATTCAGATATGGTAAATTTGAAACCCTATCAGTAGGAACACGAATCATGATTATAAATTCTCTTGGGAGACCTTTCTCTCCATCCTTTTCAGAGCTTATTCCATGATAGAAAATCTTCCTTGTCATCTTGCTGTGCCGAGGATTGACTTTTCGCTGAGGGTACAGAACTTCCCAGATCTTTTTATGGGGGGAGGGCATGAGGAGGGGCTCATAGTTTCTAATTTCTGCTTGCACCAAGGGCCCAAATTCTTATCTCCAGCTACCATATGAGTTTAAAGCTACCTTCCTTATCCAACCCCCTTCCCACTCAAGATAGGATCATACTGTGTGCTCAGAGTTCCAGTGTTCAGTTCTTTCTTTATTTCTGGCACCTAAGTATTTCGCTGTCTTTTTTTGTAAACTCAAATATGTATTAAAATACTTTTTTTCACTCTACGTAGCATTACTAGGTGTTTGTAATGGAAGAGCTTTCATGTTATCTAGTCTGCCTGTATTAGTTAGGAATTGATTGTGTTCAGCTTAAGTTACAGAAACCTGGGTACAGTGACTTACCAAAATAGGGATTCATTTTTTCACCTGCTAAGAAGTTCAGAGGTTGGCAGCTTTCTATGTTTCTGTTTTGCTATTTGTAGCATGTAGCTTTCATCCCCATATCTCAGGATGGTTCCTATACTTCTAGGCATCACATATGTCTTAAAGGCAGAAAAAAGATGAAAGGTGAAATCAAAAGGTACTTGCAACTGAGTCTGCTTTCTCTCTTTTTTTTTTTAATCAAGAAAATAGCTTTTTCATAAGCCCCACTTAGTAAACTTTTATTTGCATCTCTTTGACCAGATGTGGGTCATTTGATTCCTTCTAAAAGCAATAGAGTTTGGTAAATACAGTGTGCGCTGTTGAAAAATACCCATTTATTTTTTTAACAAGGTACATTGTCATGCTGAACAAGACGGGGGTACTGTTAGCAAAGAAGAAATGGAGAAGAGTTATAGGACAAGCAACTATCAATATCTGCCATGCTTCTGTGCGGCAAGAACTGAAAGTCTCCTGTGTTCTTTCTGCTGCACTGCAACTTCCTTTCAGTTTTTAGACTGAACAGGGTAGGCAACATAACTCGCAGGGCAGAGTACAAACTGGAAGTATGGAACCCCTTGTTCAAGAAATAGGAGAAAAGTGCCAAAGGTGCAAAAGTAGAAAACTTTTTCCTTTCTTCCAGGGTCTCTCAACTTTCATAGTGTTTTTAATTTGCTACTTAATGTCATTCTAAGCAAAAAATAAAAATTTAGATTATTAGCATGAATTTTACCTTGCATCTTCATATTGTAAATGCCAGTTTTAAAACGCAAATATAGGGCTTCCCTGGTGGTGCAGTGGTTGAAAATCTGCCTGCCAATGCAGGGGACACGGGTTCGAGCCCTGGTCTGGGAAGATCCCACATGCCGCGGAGCAACTAGGTCCGTGAGCCACAACTACTGAGCCTGCGTGTCTGGAGCCTGTGCTCTGCAAAAAGAGAGGCCGCGATAGTGAGAGGCCCGTGCACCGCGATGAAGAGTGGCCCCCACTTGCCGCAACTAGAGAAAGCCCTCGCACAGAAACGAAGACCCAACACAGCCATAAATAAATAAATAAATAGAGGATTAACCAAGATGGCGGAGTAGGAGGACGTGCTCTCACTCCCTCTTGCGAGAGCACCAGAATCACAACTGGCTGCTGGACAATCATTGACAGGAAGACCCTGGACTTCACCAAGGAGGATACCCCACATCCAAGGACAGAGGAGAAGCCACAGTGAGATGGTAGGAGGGGCGCAATCAGAGTAAAATCAAATCCCATAACTGCTGGGTGGGTGACTCACAGACTGGTGAACACTTATACCACAGAAGTCCACCCACTGGAGTGAAGGTTCTGAGCCCCACGTCAGGCTTCCCAACCTGGGGGTCCGGCTACGGGAGGAGGAATTCCTAGAGAATCAGACTTTGAAGCCTAGTGGGAATTGATTGCAGGACTTTGACAGGACTGGGGGAAACAGAGACCCCACTCTTGGAGGGCACACACAAAGTAATGTGTGCATCGGAACCCAGGGGAAGGAGCAGTGACCCTGGGGGAGACTGAACCAGACCTACCTGCTGGTGTTGGGGGGTCTCCTGCAGAGGCGGGTGGTGGCTCTGTTTCACCGTGGGAATAAGGACACTGGCAGCGGAGGTTCTGGGAAGTGCTCCTTGGCGTGAGCCCTCCCATTAACCCCACCAAAGAGCACGGGTAGGCTCCAGTGTTGGGTTGCCTCAGGCAAAACAGCCAACAGGGAGGGAACCCAGCCCCACCCATCAACAGTCAAGTGGATTAAGGTTTTACTGAGCTCTGACGCCACAGCAACAGGGAGGGAACCCAGCCCCACCCATCAACAGTCAAGTGGATTAAGGTTTTACTGAGCTCTGACCGCCACAGCAACAGTCAGCTCTACCCACCACCAGAGCCTCCCATCAAGCCTCTTAGATAGCCTCAACCACCAGAGGGCAGACAGCAGAAGCAAGAAAAACTACAATCCTGCAGCCTGTGGACCAAAAACCACAGTTACAGAAAGATAGAGAAGATGAAAAGGCAGAGGGCTATGTACCAGATGAAGGAACAAGATAAAACCCCAGAAAAACAACTAAATGAAGTGGAGATAGGCAACCTTCCAGAAAAAGAATTCAGAATAATGATAGTGAAGATGATCCAGGACCTCGGAATAAGAATGGAGGCAAAGATTGAGAAGATGCAAGAAATGATTAACAAAGACCTAGAAGAATTAAAGAACAAACAAACAGAGATGACCAATACAATAACTGAAATGAAAACTACACTAAAAGGAATCAATAGCAGAATAACTGAGGCAGAAGAACGGATAAGTGACCTGGAAGACAGAATGGTGGAATTCACTGCTGCGGAACAGACTAAAGAAAAAAGAATGAAAAGAAATGAAGACAGCCTAAGAGACCTCCGGGACAACATTAAACGCAACAACATTCGCATTATAGGGGTCCCAGAAGGAGAAGAGAGAGAGAAAGGACCCGAGAAAATATTTGAAGAGCTTATAGTCGAAAACCTCCCTAACATGGGAAAGGAAATAGCCACCCAAGTCCAGGAAGCACAGAGAGTCCCATACAGAATAAACCCAAGGAGAAACACGCCGAGACACATAGTAATCAAAGTGGCAAAAATTAAAGACAACGAAAAATTATTGAAAGCAGCAAGGGAAAAATGACACATAACATACAAGGGAACTCCCATAAGGTTAACAGCTGATTTCTCAGCAGAAACTCTACAAGCCAGAAGAGAGTGGCATGATATACTTAAAGTGATGAAAGGGAAGAACCTACAACCAAGATTACTCTACCCAGCAAGGATCTCATTTAGATTTGATGGAGAAATCAAAAGCTTTACAGACAAGCAAAAGCTAAGAGAATTCAGCACCACCAAACCAGCTCTACAACAAATGCTAAAGGAACTTCTCTAAGTGGGAAACACAAGAGAAGAAAAGGACCTACAAAAACAAACCCAAAACAATTAAGAAAATGGTCATAGGAACATACATATCAATAATTACCTAAAACGTGAATGGATTAAATGCTCCAACCAAAAGACACAGCCTTGCTGAATGGATACAAAAACAAGACCCATATATATGCTGTCTACAAGAGACCCACTTCAGACCTAGGGACACATACAGACTGAAAGTGAGGGGATGGAAAAAGATATTCCATGCAAATGGAAATCAAAAGAAAGCTGGAGTAGCTATACTCATATCAGATAAAATAGACTTTAAAATAAAGAATGTTACAAGAGACAAGGAAGGACACTACATAATGATCCAGGGATCAATCCAAGAAGAAGATATAACAATTATAAATATATATGCACCCAACATAGGAGCACCTCAATACATAAGGCAACTGCTAACAGCTATAAAAGAGGAAATCGACAGTAACACATTAATAGTGGGGGACTTTAACACCTCACTTACACCAATGGACAGATCATCCAAAATGAAAATAAATAAGGAAACAGAAGCTTTAAATGACACAATAGACCAGATAGATTTAATTGACATTTATAGGACATTCCATCCAAAAACAACAGATTACACTTTCTTCTCAAGTGCGCACGGAACATTCTCCAGGATAGATCACATCTTGGGTCACAAATCAAGCCTCAGTAAATTTAAGAAAATTGAAATCATATCAAGCATCTTTTCTGACCACAACGCTATGAGATTAGAAATGAATTACAGGGAAAAAAACGTAAAAAAGACAAACACATGGCGGCTAAACAATACGTTACTAAATAACCAAGAGATCACTGAAGAACTCAAAGAGGAAATCAAAAAATACCTAGAGACAAATGACAATGAAAACACGACAACCCAAAACCTATGGGATGCAGCAAAAGCAGTTCTAAGAGGGAAGTTTATAGCTATACAAGCCTACCTAAAGAAACAAGAAAAATCTCAAGTAAACAATCTAACCTTACACCTAAAGAAACTAGAGAAAGAAGAACAAACAAAACCCAAAGTTAGCAGAAGGAAAGAAATAATAAAGATCAGAGCAGAAATAAATGAAATAGAAACAAAGAAAACAATAGCAAAGATCAATAAAACTAAAAGTTGGTTCTTTGAGAAGATAAACAAAATTGATAAGCCATTAGCCAGACTCATCAAGAAAAAGAGGGAGAGGACTCAAATCAATAAAATCAGAAATGAAAAAGGAGAAGTTACAACAGACACCGCAGAAATACAAAGCATCCTAAGAGACTACTACAAGCAACTTTATGCCAATAAAATGGACAACCTGGAAGAAATGGACAAATTCTTAGAAAGGTATAACCTTCCAAGACTGAACCAGGAAGAAACAGAAAATATGAACAGACCAATCACAAGTAATGAAATTGAAACTGTGATTAAAAATCTTCCAACAAACAAAAGTCCAGGACCAGATGGCTTCACAGGTGAATTCTATCAAACATTTAGAGAAGAGCTAACACCCATCCTTCTCAAACTCTTCCAAAAAATTTGCAGAGGAAGGAACACTCCCAAACTCATTCTATGAGGCCACCATCACCCTGATACCAAAACCAGACAAAGACACTACAAAAAAAGAAAATTACAGACCAATATCACTGATGAATATAGATGCAAAAATCCTGAACAAAATACTAGCAAACAGAATCCAACAACACATTAAAAGGATCATACACCACGATCAAGTGGGATTTATCCCAGGGATGCAAGGATTCTTCAATATACGCAAATCAATCAATGTGATACACCATATTAACAAATTGAAGAATAAAAACCATATGATCATCTCAATAGATGCAGAAAAAGCTTTTGACAAAATTCAACACCCATTTCTGATAAAAACTCTCCAGAAAGTGGGCATAGAGGGAACCTACCTCAACATAATAAAGGCCATCTATGAGAAACCCACAGCAAACATCATTCTCAATGGTGAAAAACTGAAAGCATTTCCTCTAAGATCAGGAACGAGACAAGGATGTCCACTCTCACCACTATTATTCAACATAGTTCTGGAAGTCCTAGCCACGGCAATCAGAGAAGAAAAAGAAATAAAAGGAATACAAATTGGAAAAGAAGAAGTAAAACTGTCACTGTTTGCGGATGACATGATACTATACATAGAGAATCCTAAAACTGCCACCAGAAAACTGCTAGAGCTAATCAATGAATATGGTAAAGTTGCAGGATACAAAATTAATGCACAGAAATCTCTGGCATTCCTATACACTAATGATGAAAAATCTGAAAGAGAAATTAAGGAAACACTCCCATTTACCATTGCAACAAAAAGAATAAAATACCTAGGAATAAAGCTACCTAGGGAGACAAAAGACCTGTATGCAGAAAACTATAAGACACTGATGAAAGAAATTAAAGATGATACCAACAGATGGAGAGATATACCATGTTCTTGGATTGGAAGAATCAACATTGTGAAAATGAGTATACTACCCAAAGCAATCTACAGATTCAATGCAATCCCTATCAAATTACCGATGGCATTTTTTACGGAGCTAGAACAAATCATCTTAAAATTTGTATGGAGACACAAAAGACCCCGAATAGCCAAAGCAGTCTTGAGGGAAAAAAATGGAGCTGGAGGAATCAGACTCCCTGACTTCAGACTATACTACAAAGCTACAGTAATCAAGACAATATGGTACTGGCACAAAAACAGAAACATAGATCAATGGAACAAGATAGAAAGCCCAGAGATTAACCCACGCACCTATGGTCAACTAATCTATGACAAAGGAGGCAAAGATATACAATGGAGAAAAGACAGTGTCTTCAATAAGTGGTGCTGGGAAAACTGGACAGCTACATGTAAAAGAATGAAATTAGAATACTCCCTAACACCATACACAAAAATAAACTCAAAATGGATTAGAGACCTAAATATAAGACTGGACACTATAAAACTCTTAGAGGAAAACATAGGAAGAACACTCTTTGACATAAATCACAGCAAGATCTTTTTTGATCCACCTCCTAGAGTAATGGAAATAAAAACAAAAATAAACAAGTGGGACCTAATGAAACTTCAAAGCTTTTGCACAGCAAAGGAAACCATAAACAAGACGAAAAGACAACCCTCAGAATGGGAGAAAATATTTGCAAATGAATCAACGGACAAAGGATTAATCTCCAAAATATATAAACAGCTCATTCAGCTCAATATTAAAGAAACAAACACCCCAATCCAAAAATGGGCAGAAGACCTAAATAGACATTTCTCCAAAGAAGACATACAGACGGCCACGAAGCACATGAAAAGATGCTCAACATCACTAATTATTAGAGAAATGCAAATCAAAACTACAATGAGGTATCACCTCACTCCTGTTAGAATGGGCATCATCAGAAAATCTACAAACAACAAATGCTGGAGAGGGTGTGGAGAAAAGGGAACCCTCTTGCACTGCTGGTGGGAATGTAAATTGATACAGCCACTATGGAGAACAATATGGAGTTTCCTTAAAAAACTAAAAATAGAATTACCATATGACTCAGCAATCCCACTACTTGGCATATACCCAGAGAAAACCATAATTGAAAAAGACACATGCACCCGAATGTTCATTGCAGCACTATTTACAATAGCCAGGTAATGGAAGCAACCTAAATGCCCATCAACAGACGAATGGATAAAGAAGTTGTGGTACATATATACAATGGAATATTACTCAGCCATAAAAAGGAACGAAATTGAGTCATTTGTTGAGATGTGGATGGATCTAGAGACTGTCATACAGAGTGAAATAAGTCAGAAAGAGAAAAACAAATATCGTATATTAATGCATGTATGTGGAACCTAGAAAAATGGTACAGATGAGCCAGTTTGCAGGGCAGAAGTTGAGACACAGATGTAGAGAATGGACATATGGACACCAAGGGGGGAAAACTGCGGTGGGGTGGGGATGGTGGTGTGCTGAATTGGGTGATTGGGATTGACATGTATACCCTGATGTGTATAAAATTGATGCCTAATAAGAACCTGCAGTATAAAAAAACAAACAAAACAACTAATACTAAAAAAATAAATAAAAAAATAAATAAATAAATAAATAAAAATAAGCTTCCATTTAAAATAAATAAATAAATTAAAAAATAAAATGCAAATATAAGACCATTTAACATGTATGCATAATCATTGAAATTACACAATTTGTAATTCTTAGTGTGTCTGTACATTTCTATTTCATTCTTACCAAAGTAGTAGAAATGCTGCACAAATCTAAGTCAGTTTTTAAAATTTCATTTCTTGGTATATGCACATTCTACCAATATTCTGTACCTTTGGCTTAATGATGAATAAGGAAGGACTGAAAGGAAGATGAACTATAGATTGCCCTTTCCTTCTCTCATCATTTTCAGTGTCAGTGGTTGGAAGCTTCCATATAAAGTTACCTTATTCTCTCATTGGTCTGCTGGAATTCTTTATTCATAAAGTGTTGTTAACACTATGTGAATGTGGCAGCAAGGACTGGCAGTGAATATGTGTATCTGAAAGTGCTGATATGGAAAGATTTCTAAGATATAATAATAAAAAAAACATGCGGAACAGTGTGTGAGTCTTTGTGTAAATAAAAAATGAATGTGTTTGTTATGTATATATAAGTACTTTGTATATGCAATAATTTTAAGAAACTTTTTTTCAGTGGTTATCTTTGGGGAAAAAGTACAGTGGAGTAAGGAGTGGGAAGGGTTGAAGGCTTTCACTTTTCATTTTGTATCTTTCTTTACCGCTTGGATTTTCAGTCTGTGTGTGTCTGTTTGCTTGTGTGTGTGTGTGTGTGTGTGTGTGTGTGTATACACTTATATATAACATTTCTTTCATATTTTAATCTTTTAATTTTAGAGTAGCAGTTTTATTGATTTAATAAATATGATGCATGCTCATTAAAAATATTCAAATGGCAAAGCAACGGACAAGGAAGAAAGTAACCAGCAACCCAGAACCACCACCCAGAAATAGCCAGTGTAAACATTTGGTGAAAATCTCTTTCTATATAAATACAGATGAAGAATGAGTGAGAGAGACACAGAAGGAAAGATAAAAAAGAGAAAGGGACAGTTATAAAAGGTATTAAGTTTACTTGAATTTTACAGAAACAAAAAACTGGAATGAAAAGCTAAACTTCATTATTTCTTTTCTTCAAGAGGTATTAGATCCTAAAGGACCCCTCTTGGAGTCATTGGAATCTTTTTTTTTTTTTTTTTTTTTTATTTATTTTTATTTTTGGCTGTGTTGGGTCTTCGTTTCTGTGCGAGGGCTTTCTCTAGTTGCGGCAAGCGGGGGCCACTCTTCATCGCGGTGCACGGGCCTCTCACTATCACGGCCTCTCTTGTTGCAGAGCACAGGCTCCAGACGCGCAGGCTCAGTAGTTGTGGCTCACGGACCTAGTTGCTCCGCGGCATGTGGGATCTTCCCAGACCAGGGCTCAAACCCGTGTCCCCTGCATTGGCAGGCAGATTCTCAACCACTGCGCCACCAGGGAAGCCCTGGAATCTTTTTTGTATGAGTTTTTTTTTCCCCCCTCCTTTGACTACTGGTTTCAATCTTAGACATTGTCTATTAACTTATTATATGAAAGATGAGATAATGAGAACTCATATTTTTTTACCTTTCCTTTGTCTCCCTACAAACTTATACTGCTTTTATTATTTCTAATTTTCAGTAGAGAATTAAACAGAGAGTCAGGATTAATGTTCAGTGTCACTAGAGGATGTAGGAAAACAAGCACTCTCATATACTGTTGAAGGAAGTTATACATTGATAAAGACGTTTAGGATGATAATTATTTATCAACATATAAAATGTATAAGGTCTTTGACCCAGCAATTCTACCTGTAGGAATCTATCCAAAGACATATTTGTACAGAGATAAGTATACAAAGATATTTTTGTAACACTGTTTTAATACTAAAAAATTGGAAACAACTTAAATATTAATCAGTAAGGAAATAGTTTTATGACTTATAGTGCATTCATAATTTGGAATACTATACACTTGTTAAAAGAATGATGGAGATAAATATATACTAAAATGGAAAAAAATGTCTCAATTATGTTGTTAAGAGAAAAAAAGCAAGTCATATATTATACCTCCAGTGTGATTCCATTTATTATAAAAGAATATATATATTTGTACATAAGCATAAAATTTACATACCCACATTGGTACAGAATGGTACACATAGAGAAAGAGACAAAGAGGAAGAGACTGGGTGGATAAAGAGGAACTTTAACATTTAACTGTATATACTTAAAAACTGCTTTAGTGTTTTACAATAGGAATGTATATGTTGTATAAAAGATAGAGAGGGAGGAAAAAAAAGAAAAAAATAACTAGTTTCTTCTCAAAAATTTAATATGTGAGAGTAAGGTACCTAATTAATTTTGTCTAGTAATTCATATTTAAGGATTAATATGATAATTAAATCTGCATTATATTTCAAGTGAAAAAAACAAACCAGCTTCTGACACAATCCATATGGCTTGCCATAGATATTGGCCAAAAAGTCAAAACTTTCCCTCACCTCAAAATGACATAATTTCTCTCCTGTTATGCGTAGGATCTTGGAATAATTTAATTTGCCACCTTCTTTGTTCCTGAGTAAAAGTGCTAGGTTAACAGCAATGTTATTCTCTTTCAAAGTGTTTCTAGAAATATCTTGGTCTTTATGCCCAAGTTTTCACTGGAAGAACTGAATACTCATTCCACTCATTCTGCTTGATTATACTTTTGTTCTATACTTTAGTTAATGATACTACTTTGTGACTTGAGATGAAGACTGAAAGAAAGAGTAAAATAACAGGTTGACCCACATTGTTGTAATTTAGGTTAATATGACTCTTACTAGCAGTAAGCTTCCTATACTGAAAGGTACATATCAGTTATTCACTGATGCTTTGAAGTATGGGAATAAGGAGACAATATCATCAAATTCAGTGGTGTAAGTTTAAACTCTTAAGTTCCCAAGGAAAATTTCAAAAGACCCACTTACCTGTTGCTTACCAATCAGATCAACTAACAGACACCTATTATGAGCAATCCCTTTGGTAAATTCAATACAGGACACCAACCAATATAAGATTGCCCCTTCTATCAAAGGACAGTCACACATAAGATTTTATGGAAAGTCAAATCTAAGAAAGTCTAGTTTTGAATGCATTCTAGTGGTTGTGCTGGAGTTAAGGATATCCAGAAGTCATACTCAGAAGCACAAAATGTGATCCTTGTGCTCCGAGGGCATATAATCTAGTTTTGTTCACATGCAAAGAAAACCTACACTGTGAGGTTGTGTGATGCCAAGTATTAATTGAACAGAACAGATAAGTGTTATAGAAAGTCACAGAAAGGACACATTATTACTCTACTACACATAGAGTAGTCAGGTAAACCCTACAGCATGAGACAGGAGACATCTAATAATGTTTAGAAGGCAGTTGGAAATATGTAACTAAAGCTTGGGAAAGAACACCAGGTTAAAGGTACAATTGTTTGAGTATTTGCGTAGATGTGATAGATAAGATTTCCATCAGGAGATATACAGTGAGAAGGAAAGGAAGGTTAAAGCTTGAGGAAAAGAGTAAGACACTGTGAAAATAAGAAAAGACAGATTTAAAAAAATAATAGAACATTTGGAAATTTAAAATACAGTCATTAAAATAAAAATCTTACTGACTGATTAATAGCTTATTAGATGCAGATGAAGAAATATTAGTAAATGAAGATAGTTCTGAGGAAATTATACAGAAAGGCAGCATGAAGAAATAGGGAATGAAAAGTATGAATTAAGAAAAATGAGGATAGGGTGAGAAAGTTCAATATATTATCCAATAAGATTTCCAGAAAGCAGGATAAGAAAGAAGGAGAGAGACAAATTTGATGAGATAATGGTTGATAATTTCAAAACTTTGAAAGAATTGATGAAATAATGTCTCAAGGTCAATAATCAGAAGTCTCAAGCAAAATAAAAGGAAGTATACTCTAGGCATATTGTAGCAAATTGGAATACTGCAAAAAGAAAGATAAAATCTAGAAAGGAATCAGATATAAAAGATAGGTTACTTGTAAAGAAATAACTATTGGATTAGCAATAGAGTAGCAACAGATTTCTCAAGAACAACAGTGGAAGCCAGAAGTTAATTAAACAGTATCTTCAAGGAGCTGAGGAAAACCCAATAAACTTAGAATTTAGTACACAACAAAAGTATCACTTAATAGTTCCAAATAATGACACTTTTCAGACAAAGATTGAGAAAATTTACTTCTCACAGATTGTCATTGAAAGACTAAAATATCCACATTAATTCTGTACATTGTTTAAAGATATATTCATATGTCTTACATATGTATCATATACAGTACATGTAAGTGGTAAAATTATAAAAACAAGCATTTATGGGGATATATGTATACGTATAGCTGATTCACTTTGTTATACAGCAGAAACTAACACAACATTGTAAAGCAATTATACTCCAATAAAGATGATAAAAAAAATAAATGAAAAATAAGGAAAAATAATAATAAAAAAAAATAAAAACAAGCATGGGAATGAAAAAACACCTAATTCAAAATAGTGTTTATCTGTGAGAGGAGAGAAGAGAATTGAATTAGAGCTTCATTTGTATTTTTTAAGCTAGTTATACAGGCATTCATTCTATTTTTTAAGGCATTTTTTGGTCTACTTGAAATATATTTAAAAAGGGAGTAGGGAGTTTTAAGAAAAGGAATGATCTACAATATCAAATATTGCATGAGAAAATGAGGACAGGAAATTCCACAGATTTGGATACTTAAAGCCCACTGAATATGCTCCAGAGAATTGTTTTCCTAGAGAAGGGAGAATGAAAACGTCCATTCCAGTCTGCCTACATGTGTTCCTATCATTTCTCCCCTCCTGTTATAGTAAAAGAGATGTCCCTCTGCCCATCAAATATCAGTCCTTTCCCTGTGTGTTCTGGATCCTACCTCTCCCACCTTTTTAGGGTCCATATATTTACCCCTTTCTTTCCTATATTTTCATTTTCTCCCTTTCTACAAGTTCCTTTCCAATATTTAAACATGCTTAAGTCTCTCCTTTTTTTAAACTCCTCTTCCCCCTGATTGCTGCGAAACCAAATACTGCCTCTTTTCACTCTCACAATCCTATTCCGACCACTGCTTTTTTTAATCTCCTTCCCATGTCAAACATCTTAAAAGAATTATCTCCAATTAGTGTCTCAATGTCTGTACCTCCCGTTTACCTCTGAAACCACTCTAATGTAGCTCCTCTTCCGACCCCCATTCCACAAAAATTATTCTCCTTAAGGTCACCAGTGATTTCTCTGTCTTGACCTCTTACCATTACTTATTCCGCACTATTTCCTTCTTATCCATCATCATCATAAATGCAGTATTTATTGAGCATTTACCATATGCCAGACACTGTTTTAAGCACTTTATGTGTATTGTTTCCTTCTTGAAACCTCTCTTCCTTTGGCTTCTATGACATAACACCCCTCTGATATTCCTTCTACTTCTCAAGTGGATACTCTTTGGTTTCTTTGCTCATCCTCGTCTCTTCATCTTTAATAGATGAAGTTCCTCAAGTCATCATCCTTATTCCTCTATTCTTCTCACTTTATACCACAGATACTGCTTCCACTCATATATGTTTATATATACACAGATGACTTTCAATTTTATTTTCATTTCATCCACTAGTATTTCAGCATGTAATTCTTTAAAAGATAAGAACTCTTTTTTTTTTTTTTTTGGTTAAACGTAACCACAATACCATTATCATACCCAAAACAAAATTAATAATAATTCCTTAATATTGGCAAATACTGGGTCAGTGGCAACTTTCCAGTTGTCTCATAAATATTATAAAATTCAGGTTCTAATCAAGTTACTCACTTGATTGCAAACCTTTAGTGGTTTCTCAATATTCTTAGAATAAAGAACAAAATCTATAACCTGTCCTACAGATCTTGCACAATTTTTCCTTGTTTATCTAGTCAGGCAGACCAATAGAATTGAATCTAGAGACCTAAAATGTTATTTCACATCTATTATCTTGAGTTGACATCTAATTGATAATAATAAGTCAAAAAAAGGAACTGAAACACTCATGGTGAAATTTTTGTCTTTTGGAGTTTGTTTTGACCAAAACCAGGGAGTTGAGAAATACTGATTAGAGAAATGATGCAGGCCTGGCTCAGCTAAGGTAGAGATGCTAATGGAAGGGTCCTGATAGACATTACCCTTGGACAGCCTGCCACATATGCTACACAGCAAACTCTCAGGGTTTGGGGAAAATCCAATACAATTTAAATTGTTTTCTTTGTTATCCCTGGACAACCTTCACAAGGACAGACTGCCTAGATGGACCTCTTTGCTGTCAGCTAATTAGTTTACCACTGAAGATGTGCAAACACAACTCAGTCTTCTGAGACTGTCTGCAGTTTTTTCCTCATAAGTACAGTTTTTGCCCTTGTTCCTGGATAGCAGTCTAATGACTGTCTCCCTGTATGTTAAAAATTTTGTTTGTAGGTAAATAACTAAATGTCTCTGAGTTGTTCTTTGATAATAAAAACTTAGTTGTACTCTCAAATTTGTTCTTTCTCCACTCTTTCTCACCTTAATACCTCCACCAGCTCAGTTTTTCAAGATGGAAATCTGGGAATATATTCAATGCTTTCTTGTCCCTCATGCCTGGTTCCTTCCCAATATCCAATTCATCACCAAGATCTAAATCTGCTTTCACAATACATCTTGACAGCAACCACTATAGTCTGAGCCCAAACCATGTATTGTTTGGGCTATTGAAATACTCTTCTAATTGGCCCTAATTGCTTTCCCTACATTCACATTCATCTCCTTCCATTTCATTTCCCCAGGGAGTCAGAATGTTCTTTTAAAACCATATATCTTATCACATATCTTTCCCTGTTTAAATACTTCAAATGGCTTCTATGATACCTATGATAAAATGATAAATCCTGAATTTGTAACATGGCCTATTCTTTCACAAGGCCCTGCTTGATCTGGCCCCCATATATGCCTGTCTAATCTAATCTGGTACTGTTGTCTCCCTTACAAGTATAGCTACACTGACCTTCTTTCAATTCTTTTGGCACCAAACCTTTTCCCACCTCAGGACCTGCACTCATGCTGTCCCTCTGTCTTAAATTTGTGATGGGGATATGTGAACCAACTTCTAAAGAATAAGAAGATGTCAGCCTAACCTAAAAAATTAATTGCTGTGAACCTCAAGTACTGTGCTTAACTCCAGTGTTCAGTTGAGCTGTTAGATGATTCCCATATTTTTAAAGAATAAGAAGTTGTTTCACAAATCACTTCCTCAGAGGGTTAAGGATTCTCTTCTAATGTCCTTCATAGCTCTAAACACAATTTATAATTTTATTAATTTATATAATTGTCTGATAACTCATCCCTATTAGTCTGTGAACTCTAAAAGGAAAGAGATTGTATCCACTTTTTAAAAATTCTGTGTAATAATTGTCTAGCATATAGCAGATACCAAATACTTACTTTGAACAAATGAGTGAGTGAGATGTTGGGGGAAGCATTTTAGTTCAGTGCCTGGCAGACAATACTCAACTTGATTTTCCTTTTTCATTTTAAACATTTACATTAGATTTTGGTCTTTTATTTAATGGAATGTTGCTAGGTTTTTTAAAAAGAAAGTATGTATTTTAAATCTTTCAGATGGCTACAGATGTCCACTAGATGTCAGCCTAACTGAAAAAATTAATTGCTATGAACTTCAAGTATTGTGCATGATTCCGGTGTTCCGTTGAGCTGTTAGATGATTCCCATATTTTTAATTAAATGAAGAGATAATGTTTTTGTAAATACCTTTGAATTTGAGATTGTGGATGCTCCATGATTGTATACTGAGTACTGAGAATATAATTCTCTTGTGTTGTAAAAGGCTATAGCGATCTTGGATTCTTTGTCAAAGAACTCTATTAATAGTAAAATATTTATGCGATATAATAATGTAATAAAATCTGCTAATATTTATTTGGCATCAACTACATGCCAGACACTTTGCTAAATGCTTAAATGTTTTATCTCATTTAATCTCAATTGATTTCTAAATTAGGACAGTAACTAAAACTATCTCAAATGATTAAAGAATCCTGTGAGATAAATAGTATTACTAACACCACTCAAAAACTGGAGTTTAAAGAGGTTAAGTAGCTGTTCTTAAAAACTCCAAAAGAGAGAGCATAACATATCATAATTACTTATTTATTAAAAATAAACACTTATTTATAAAAAATAAAGATTAAAAAAAACTCTTCGGTCAAGAGGTTGTTATTTAATTTTATTTATTTTATTATTTATTTTGGCTGCACTGGGTCTTAGTTGCGGCACGTGGGATCTTTTAGTTGCAACATGTGGACTTCTTAGTTGCGACATGCATGTGGGCTCTAGTTCCCCGACCAGGGATCGAACCTGGGCCCCCTGCATTGGGGCCCCCTGGAGTCTTACCCATTGGACCACCAGGGAAGTCCCAAAGATGTTTTAATAATGGGGGACTTGTCAACATTCATTGCCACTTGGAACTGAGGATTTTGTTTATATTACAGCTAAATAAATGATGTTGTTTAGTGGAAGAGATTAGGATGGTTGTGGAAAGAGCACAGATTTGGAATTACACAGACTTTGGTTTGCATTTCAGTATCACCATTTAGTAGCTTTACTCTGATGTTGGGCAGGTTATTTCATATCTTTGAGCCTCAGTTGCCTTGTCAGTTAAGAGGGGTTATAATATAATGCCTGCTTTACAGTGCTGAAGTAAAGGTTAGATAGGAAAGTATATGGAAAGTGCCTACCACAGTGACTAGCATGTAATAAGTCATAGTTTTTATTAATTTTTTTATAAATGTCTCAATCTGAGAACAATAGATATTAATTTTGTGGATACTATGGGTAAACAAACCCTTATATTTTTGTGATGGTAGATGAATATGCAAAATACCAATGCCAAGTTCATACCCGAATGACTTAAAATTCATCTATGCACAGTTACATACAAAGATTAATTATTTAACTTGCAAAATTATTGATAATATTTTTATTGAGGAGCTAAGGATTAAGATCATATATTTTGTACTCAGTTGACATTTTTCAAGTACCTTTGGTGTTTGGGTATGATGATGAAGGAGGTAGAGAGAAATGAGATTCACTATCTTCTTTCCATGTTTATCACTACTTACCATTTACTAATATAGTACATTACTTCTTGCTTAGATTCCTTTAATAGCCTCCCAAATCATCTCTCCATTTCAGTTTCCTTTGCTCAAGTTGGAAAGATGAATACTCCACAAATTACAGCTTAAACCATATGACAGCTTGCTCAAGTATCTTCAGTCTCCATTGCCTACCAATGTAAGTATACACTAATCTTGGTTGGAGTCATATTGTAGACTGTTTCCCCATTTTTACTTTACGATATGCCCCTCTGTACATCCAGAGCCGGATCAGGATATGTGAGCACACAAACTAACAATTATAAAAGTACTTATCTATGTTTATAAACAAATATAGTATGTTTTGTGTGGTTTATGTACATGGTATCATACTGTACCTATAATTCGGTAGTTTTCCTTACTCAATATTATATATATGAAATCTGTTTAATATTGATTAGAGGTAGGTAGACATGACCTATTTCTTTCGGCCGTTGTATAGACCCATCTTACGAATACACCACATTTTGTTTGTCCAGTCCGCTACTGGGGGATAGTTAGATTGTTTCCAGTTTTCACTCTTAAAAATCATGCTGTAGTGAACATCTTCATGTATCCTAGAACACAAATATTAAGAGTTTCTTTAAGAGGCCTACATATAAGCGTCTGCATAATTTTTATTTTACTAACTACCACCAGTTGCCTTCAGCAGAAAGTCCCTGTTTCATCCCATTTTCACGAAAGCTTGATAGATATTATTAGGTGGAAATAGTATCTTCTGGGTTTTTTTTTTTTCAAATCTGCATTTCTTTGGCTGACTTCGAGATTGAGACTCTTTTCCTAAGGTGATTGGCCTTTTAATTTTCCTTCCCTGTGCATTGACAATTCGTGTCCTTTGCCCATTTTGTTGTTGTTGTTGAATTGTTGACATTTTTTTCTTTTTTCCCCCTCTTTTTTTTATTGAATCTAAAAATATCTGCTTCTTATTTGTCATAAACCTTTCTTTTTTTTTTAAATTTTATTTATTTATTTATTTATTTATTTATGGCTGTGTTGGGTCTTCGTTTCTGTGCGAGGGCTTTCCCTAGTTGCGGCAAGTGGGGGGCCACTCTTCATCGCGGTGCACGGGCCTCTCACTATCGCGGCCTCTCTTGTTGCGGAGCACAGGCTCCAGACGAGCAGGCTCAGTAATTGTGGCTCACGGGCCCAGCTGCTCCGCGGCATGTGGGATCTTCCCAGACCAGGGCTCGAACCCGTGTCCCCTGCATTAGCAGGCAGATTCTCAACCACTGCGCCACCAGGGAAGCCCCTGTCATAAACCTTTAGTGTCTTTAAATTGTTTTTTTTTTACTATCTTAAATTTATATGTAATTAAAATTCAAAGAATTGAGTATTTTAATACATGAATATGATGTATTTCTTCATTTTTTCAGCTCTTTAATTACTATTATGAATTTATTTGCTTATAAATAGTAATATAATTGAATTTCATACATTGAATTCTTATATTCCTAGAGTTTTGGTTGCATCTCTCAGGATTTTCTATGAAAATGATTATGATTTTCAAATAATGACAATTTTGTCACTTTAAAATACTCATATTTATTCATTATTGTGTCTTTTTGCCTTGGTTAGGGCCTCCAGTATAATACTGACTAGGAGCAATGCTAGCAGGTATCTTGGTGCACTCCTGACTTTAATCTGCATGCTTCTAATATTTCCTATAAATTATGATGCTTGGTATAGAATTGTCTAGATACTTGCTAAAGTTTCTTTTAAATCCCAGTTTTCCAAATTTTTGTTTCTTAAAAATCATGAATAAGTAGTTGAATGTATCAAAAGCCTTTTCTGCATTTATTGAGATACTTATGTTTTTCTCCTTTAATCTGTTAATATGGTAAATTGCACTGATAGTTTTTATTTTTTGTCATTATTATCAGTTTTGCTTTTTTATTCCAGTTTTTTTATTATTATTAGTTCATTTCATTTGGAACTCAGATATATAATTTAATAATTTTCCTCAGTTGATGATACTCTATCATCATTTGACCATGTCTCCTCTGCTGTATCATTTTACTTATTTTTATTTTCATTATCCACAGCTCTGTTCCATTTCTTCTACCCACACTTTTACTTTAGTGCGTTTGTTATATATCCTGATATAATAAAGTGTTATTTTTGTGTGTGTGTCTATGCATTAATTTATACAAATGTTATTGGTTTATAGCTATTGCTTTGTTTCAACTTTTTTTCACTCAACACTGTATGTTTAACTCTATTTTGTTGCTAGATATGCATCTGCTGTATTGTTTTTAAGTATAGTATAGTATATTAGTAATATATAGTATAATATTTCAGATTATGTACGCTTTGCATTTACTTATCTATTCCCCCAGAGATGGGCACCTAAAGTAACTTTCAACTTTCTGCAACTATAAAATAACACTGTGATAAATATCTTCATGTAAGTTGCTTTTTGATTTGTGCCCTGGTTTCTTTGATGCTTATACCCAGGTATGTGATTGTTGGAACATGAGATAATTTGTACATTGATTTTATTAAATTCCACCAGATTATTTTCCATAATACTGCCTCAGTTACACTCCTGCCAGTAGAGTAGAAGAAATCTTATTTCTCTACTTTCTTACCTACAATTGCTGTTATCTGATTTTTTTTTTTTTTTTTTTGGCTGCGTTGGGTCTTCGTTGCTGCGCTCAGGCTTTCTCTAGTTGCAGTGGGCGGGGTCTACTCTTCGTTGTGGTGTGCGTGCTTCTCATTGTGGTGGCTTCTCTTGTTGCGGAGCACAGGTTCTAGAGGCACGGGCTTCAGTAATGGTGGCACGTGGGCTCAGTAGTTGTGGCTTGCAGGCTCTAGAGCGTAGGCTCAGTAGTTGTGGTGCATGGGCTTAGTTGCTCCGCGGCATGTGGTATCTTCCCGGACCAGGGATCAAACGCATGTCCCCGGCATTGGCAGGCGGGTTCTTAACCACTGTGCCACCAGGAAGTCCCTGATTTTTAATTTTTATTAATTTGATTAATGTTAAGGTATATATCAATGTTGAAATTGGCATTTCTCTGATTCTACTGTGTTTCTCTGATTTCTATACTTACTTGCCACTGAGCTTCCTTTTATTTTTATTTTTTTAAAGTTTTATTTATTTATTTTTGATGTGGACCATTTTTTAAAGTCTTTATTGAATTTGTTACAATATTGCTTCTATTTTATGTTTTGGTTTTTTGGCCATGAGGCATGTGGGATCTTAGCTCCCCGACCAGGGATTGAACCCACACCCCCTTCACTGGAAAGTGAAGTCTTAACGACTGGATTGCCATGGAAGTCCCTGGGCTTCCTTTTAAATGATTTACCTACTTATATCCTTTGCCTGTTTTTCTATTGAGGTTTCCTGTCTTTTTCTTATTCATTTGCAACTGTTTCTTATACATGCCGTATATTAATTCCTTAGCAGGTTTTAAACACTGAAAATATTTTCTTTGGTCTGTCAACTGTCAGTTTTGCCTATGACGTCCTTGTGAGCAGAAGTTCTCAATTTTGATGTATATAAATCCATTTTTAAAAAATGTTTTGTGTTTTTAGGTCTTGCTTAAGAAGTCCTTTCAACCCTAAAATCACTCAGATATTTCCTTTTATTTTCTTCTATTAGCTTTTAAAATTTGCCTTTTACACTTGAGACTTTATTCCAGATGGCATTCCCCTGTGTGTATGGCATAAATCAGGGAATACTACTTTATTCTTCTGGATATATTGAGCTAGTTTTCCTAACACTATCTGGAAAGTAATCTATTTTTTTTCTATTGATTCATGGTGCTGCCTTTATCAGACATCAGTTTCTGTTTCTGAACTTTCTATTCTGTTACATTGTGTATTTGTTTCTGTGTAATTGCATACTACATTTATTCCTATAGCTTTGTAGATTGTATTAATATCTGGGAAAGAAGTTCTTCCATTTTACATATCTTTTTCAAAATTAGATGAGTTTTTCATGAACCTTTAGTTCATGTAATTTCAATGATGTGATTGTTAAATCTTCTAGAATTTTTATTGAAATCTGAATTAGTTATCTATTGCTGTATAACTAATTACTCCATAACTTAGTGGCTAAAACAACAATAAATATTATCGCTCTGCTCTGTGGATCAGGAATTCAAAATATCTTAATTGAATGGTTTCTGTCTTGAGGTCTCTCATGAGATTGCAACCAAGATGTCAACTGGGGCCACAGTCATCTAAAGGCTTGACTTGGGCTGGGAGATTCCTCTCCAAGTAGGTTCACTGACATGGCTACCAAGTTGATGTTGACAGTTGGCAGCATCAGTTCCTTGTCACATGAATCTTGTGACAGAGCTTCTTGAATATCCTTACAACATGGAGGCTGATGTATGCTAGAGCAAGTGATCCAGGAGATAGCAAGGTAGAAGCTGCAACGTTATTTATAACCTAGTCTCAAAAGTCACACTCCAACGTTCCTGCAATATCCTATTGATTGCACAAGACAGCTCTCCTCAGTATGAGAGGGGACTCCACCAGGAAGCAAGAATCACTGGGGGCCATCTTGGAGGCTGAGTACCTCAGTTCACCCTCTGGCTGCCAATAATTAATGTCACTCTCACATGCAAAATAGACTCATCCTTCTCACAAGACTCCCCTAAATCTCATCCCACTACAGAATCAGCTTAAAGTCCAGAATCTCATCTAAATAAGGTCCAGAGGTGATGAGGCTTCTTGGGTATAGTTCCTTAAGTACAGTTCTTTGAGTACAGTTTCTTTTGATCTGAAAACTTGTGGACTTAAGAGAGGGAGCCAAACAATGCCATGTATATCAGGAGGCAAGAATCATTGGGGGCCAGTCTTAAAGGATGGCTACCACAAAATTTCATTTAACATTTCTTATAAGACAGGTCTGTTGGAGACAAATTCCTTCAATCTTTGTTTAAGAAAGTATTTCTCCTTCACTTTTTTCTTTTTTTTTAGATTAAAACCCTTTTCAGTTAGGTTTTTACAATATAAAATAGATTTAATATTGAAATGACACAAATTTGGAATCATTATTAACCTTATTTGCCACTCTTTATAGACATTGGTCCACTTCCACATGAAAACTAGGGAGCATCTACTTCCACTTAACATTCTATAGAACGATGTTGTACTGCAAACCAGAGTAACTTACTTACAAAAGGGGAAAAATTACTGAAATCATGCCCCAAGATGTCCCCCAAATGTTTTTGTGTGTATAATTACAAGCGTCTATAACTCCACAAAGCTAGTTCCTTCTTAGATCAATGTAGTATCTTTAATATCTACACCTGACCATTCGGATCACCAAACTTTCAGAAGAGGTTAAAAAACAGCTATAGTCTGTCAATCAGATGGAAGTCCAAATCTAAGTAAGTGACTGTATAAGCACATACATAGTTTAGAGTTGCTTGAAGTTAAAAACCTTTACTTTACTCGTTTCAGATTAAGATGTTTATGTTCATAGTATATAACAGTCCAATTATAACTTTCACCTGTCCTGTGTAAGGAAGTAAGTTAAGCATTTCAAAGTCAGTGCATTTTCCCAACATAAATAACACAAACTGTTATTTCAGTGCATGTTTCCAAATATTAAATGGAATGAAATTCATTATATTAAATGGTTATATCAATCATAGTATTTGAGCATATTATGGAACCTATATCACACAAATCAACTCACATCAATACTATAATTAATTCACTCTAAAAGAACATCATCACGGGCACACAAAAGAGAGAACACAATCTGCTTTTTTATAAATTCATACTATCTACTTTACACTAAAAGATTTATTATAACGAGACAGCTGATTTCCAAACCCCTTTTCTAAGTTGGCATAAGGAAAGTTCAATCCATTCGAATCTTCTGGTTTGTCATCCTATAAATGATGCTATCATATCCAGGATCCATGTTCCAAATATTGTAAGAGGTGATAATCACAGCCAAGGCCAAGGTGATCGTTATCCAAAGTATCATGTTGAAAACCACTGGATATTCAAAATTATACTTATATGCGAGGTTATAGGTACTTGATGGGTCCGTCGCTTGTTTTGCCTCAAGGATAGTCCTAGTCTTCCTCGCAAGGGATGTGTCGAACGATCTGACAGTCACTAACTCTACCACTGCATTCCCACTGTAGAGACTGTACATGTCATCTGCAAACTTTTGTAGAGCATCAACAAGGATCTTAGAAGCACCTCTAAATTGTTCAGAGTCTTCCCCGTAACGTTTCCCAATTTCATCCAAACCTGCCAGCTCCAGTGAGTATAAATCAGGAGAATGATCCTTGGCTAGATGCTTATGTCGAGACAACAAACTTGCAATATCATGTAGCACTTGCAGTTCAGAAAGAAAAAGCAGATCAACTTCATTGTTCCTACTCAGAGAATTGTGGGGAAGTAAACTGAGAACAGAGTTTTCTTGAAACAGTCGATTGCGGAGCTGTCTTAGCGTTACTGAGAGATCTTCAAAAACCGAGTTTGCCTTCCCCACCATGTACACTCTTTCCTCACTGGGAGCCAACTGTAAAACTACAGGAGTTTCTTCAGAAAATAAGGAGTGAATGGAATTTGCAACGCTGTCAAGACTAAAAGGAACTGCATTTTCCAAAGGGTACGAAATGACACTGCCTGGGAGTAGAGCAAGCTTGTCCACTCCCTTCACCGTCACCATAACGGTAGCCCGAGGACGGTGGAATAGGTTACCCACTGCAAGTCCCGGCCAAGAAAGGTCTTCTTTCACAGAGAAGCCCATGGACAATGCAGCCACGTCTGGGATTCGCTCTCCTGGTATGGGCCAATTTCCATCCCGGAAAACAACAGACCCTGGTGATCTTAATATACTAAACTCGTCCCCTAAGATACCCGCCACCAAGAAGGACAAGAGCACGACGAGCACAGCCATGGTTCCGCGGCGGCCGCAGCAGTGCAGGACGACGCGGAGCGGGCCGGCGGGACGCGCTCGACCACCGCAGCACGAGGGGGTGACGAGCTCGGGCTCGCCCCGACTCCCTGAGCCCGCCTCGTCCTCGCCTCCTCTGGGACGGCTGCCGCCTTCTCCACCAACCGCCAGCTACGCCGCGGCCTGGGGAAGAGACGAAGCCTCGGAGACGTCAGCATCATGGGCGGAGCCTAACGTGATGGATGGAAGGCCCTGCCAATGGCAGGCAGCGATCGAAGAGCCGGGCAGTTCCTCCCCCGGCCCGTGACGACCGGTCACGGGATGGAGGGTAGGGCGGGTGGTCGGGGGCTGGGGGGATGACGGAACCTGTCGAGCGGTCTAGAGAGCCCACAGGGTGGAGCTGCCTCCCGGGTGGGGACCCTTTCGCCAGTCTCGAGCGACGGTCTCCAACCAGGGTGTCTGTCTGTCCCGGTCGCGTGGCCCCGCCCCGCTACGGGTGCAGCTGTGGAAGCTGCAAGGCTGGTTTGGGTTTCGCTATAACAATTACACAGATCCACTTTTTTTTTTGAATGAAAGATTCTTTAAAATCTATAGTGCGTTACAATTTTCAAGTGTCACATACATGATTTCATATAATCCCATAATAAACTTTTTTTAACCCTCTACCACTATATTGCCCCATACCCTTTCCTTCTCCCCACTAGTAACCACTAGTTTGTCCTCTATATCTGTGAGTTTGCTTCTTTTGTGTTTTATTCACTAGTTTGTTATATTTTTAAGATTCCATATGTAAGTGATATCATACAGTATTTGTCTTTCTCTGTCTGACTTATTGCACATAGCATAATGTCCTACAAGTCCATCCATGTTGCTGCAAATGGCAAAATTTCATTCTTTTTTATGGCTGAGTAGTATTTCATTGTATGTTTATCTACCACATCTTCTTTATCCATCATCTGTTGATGGACACTTAGGTTGCTTCTGTACATTGGCAATTGTAAATAACACTGCTATGAACATTGAGGTGCATGTATCTTTTTGAATTAGTGTTGTTGTTTTTTTTGGATATATACCCAGGAGTAGAATTACTGAGTCATATGGTAGTTCTATTTTTAGTTTTTTGAGAAACCTTCGTACTGTTTTCCACAGTGCCTGCACCAATTACATTCCCACAACAGTGTATGAGGGTTCCCTTTTCTCCACAACCTTGTCAACATTTGTTATTTGTGTTCTTTTTGATCATAGCCATTCTGATGTGTGTGGGGTGATATTTCATTGTCATTTTGATTTGTATTTCCCTGATGATTAGCGATGTTGAGCATCTTTCCATGTGCCTGTTGGCCATCTGCATTTTCTCTTTGGAAAAATGCCTATTCAGTTCTTCTGGCCATTTTTTAATTGAGTTTGTTTTTTTGATGTTGAGTTGTATGAGCTGTTTATATATGTTGCATGTTAACCCCTTATCAGTCATATCATTTGCAAATATCTTCTCCCATTCAGTAGGTTGTTATTTTGTTTGTCGATGGTTTCCTTTGCTGTACAAAAGCTTTTGAGTTTAATTAGGTCCCATTTGCCTATTTTTGCTTTTGTTTCCTTTGCTTTAGGAGACGGATCCAAAAAAACACTGCTTCAATTTGTGTCTAAGAGTGTTCTACATATGTTTTCCTCTAGAAGTTTTATAGTATCCAGGCTTACATTTAGGTCTTTAATCCATTTTGAGTTTATTTTTGGATAGCTACTTGTAAAAGATTAAAATTAGAACATTCTCTAATACCATATACAAAAATAATCTCCTTTGCTTTTGAAGAATAATTTGGCTGGATAGAGAATTCTAGGTTGGTGGTTTCTCTTTCAACACTTTAAATGTATCACTCCACCCGCTTCTTGCTTGCAGGGTTTCTGAAGAGAATTCTTATCCTGTTCCTTTGTAGATAAGGTGTTTTTTATTTCCAGCTTCTTTCAAGACTTTTTGTCTTTTTTTTCTGCAATTTGAATATGATATGCCTACTTATAGATTTTTTTTTGAAATTTATTATACTTGGTGTTCTCTGAGTTTCCTTAAAATGTGGTTGATATTTGTCATTAATTTTGGAAAATTCTCAGCCATTATTTATAGTTTCTTTTCCTTTCTCTTTCTCCTTCTCCTGCTACTCCCATTGAATGTGTGTTGCACTTTTTGTAATTGTCACATAGTTCTTGGATATTCTATTCCATTTTTTCTCTTCTTTTTTCTCTTTGCTTTTCAGTTTGGGAAGTTTCTATTGACATATCTTCAAACTTACTAATTCTTTTATTGGCCATGTCCAGTCTACTGATGAGTCCATCAAAGACATTATTCATTTCTGTTACAGTGTTTTTGATTTTTAGCATTTAATTTTGAGTCTTTATTAAGGCTTACATGTCTCTGCTTATATTACTTACCTGTTCTTGCATGTTTTCCACTTTTTATATTAGAGCCCTAGGATATTAATCATAGTTATTTTAAATTCTTTTTTTAAAATTTTTATTGGATTATAGTTGATTTACAATGTTGTGTTAGTTTCAGGTGTACAGTGAAATAAATCAGTTATATATATATAGATATATAGATATATATATCTCCACTCTTTTTTCGATTCTTTTCCCGTATAGGTCATTACAGAGTATTGAGTAGAGTTCCCTGTTCTACAGAGTAGGTCCTTATTAGTTATCCATTTTATATATAGTAGTTTGTATATGTCAATCCCAATCTCCTAATTTATCCTTCTCCCCTTTTCCAGTTATTTTAAATTCTTGATCTGATGGTTCCAAAACTTCTGCTATATCTAAGTCTGGTACTGATGCTTTTGGTCTTTTCATACTATTTTTTTGCCTTTATCATGCCTTGTAATTTTTGGTTGAAAGCCACACATTGTGTATTGGGTGAAAGGAACTGAGGTAAATAGGCCTTTCATCTGAGGTTTTACACTATCTGGCTATGAGTTAGGGTATGCTTACTGCTGTAGCTTTAGGTGTCAGAGACAAAAATTTCCTCTAGTGTCTATTTTTGTCTCCTTGGATGTTTTGGGCTTCCCTAGAGACTCCTTCTTAAATTGGTTCTGAGGCTTCCATTTCTTCTATCTTTAATCCTCTGTTATTATACTGCAGCCTTATTCATGTGATGATAAGGTGTGAGGGAAGGGGAAGCATCTTATAGTCCTATAATTAGGTCTCATTTTTTTAGTGCGCTTGTCCCCTGAGCTGTGACCTTCACACGTTTTATAGATTTTTTTTTTTTCCTTTGATAAGACAGGAACAACTAAATGGCTCTGGAGTTGGGTATTTCTCTTCCTCCATGTGGAAGGCTAGTGAGGGTTGGATTTGGGTATTTTCCTCTCCCCACATGAGAGTCTAGGGGAGACTGGAACTGAGTATTTCTCTTCCTCAAAGTTGGTTGGGCTCTTGTAAAACCCAAGCTGTATGGTTAGGTAATATTGTTTCCCTTGAGGACAGCCTTTTGTTAAGGAGAACAGAATGCTCTGGGCATATTTCAAAATGATTACTTTTCCATCTCCCCTGCTAAAAATCTGAAAGAATTTTTCACCAATTCTCACTTCTGAGAACCTGGTGGGGGCTTCTGGAGCAAAAGCTCAGGAAAGTGTGGAGGTTCCTCTAAGGTCCCCTGGAGTTTTTAACTCTTAAGTTTAGCTGCACTGAACCTCTTGCAGTTCATCATTTATAGTTTGTGTTCTATTGGTACTGGCTTCAGTGGCAAGGTTCAGCTCCTGGGCTTCTGTTCTTGGTAAGCTGTGATTCTCTATATTAATGAGGCAGCAGATAGTGATATGGCCTTAATTCTTTGATGGATCTAAGAAGAATTGTTGATTTTCAGTTATTCAGCTTTTTTTCTTGGGAGGATGGTAGTGATGACATCTAGCTCTTTATGTGTCAGACTGGTGCTATTGATTTTTATAAATTGATCTTGTGTCTGGTAACTTTACAGAACTCTCTTATTAGTTTTAATTATTTGTTAATTCTGTTGGATTTTATATGTCACCTGAAAGTACTTACAGTTTTGTATCTTTCTTCCCAACTATTGTATCTTCTATTTTTTTTTTTTAACTGCATAGGAATCTTACTTTCCTCAGTGACTGTTAAAGCTTTGTAAATCATTTCTCAGTACAGTGGCCAAGTAGATAGAATAAATTATTCCTTGACCCTTTGAGACTTTCATAATCAACAGTAATTTTTTATGATTTATAGACTCTTAAGTGATTTGTTTTCCTCAGAATTTAGAATTCTTCCTCTTTTGTGTCTAATTTCTCATCCCTACTTGAAGATTTAATGCCCTCTTTTAAAATTCTTTTAAAGATTAAGATTGGACATTAAGGTTCATAGTATCAGGTTAATAAAGTTTTCAAAGGTTTCATTTTTAATGAATAATGGTGGTTGAATTATAATATAATTTTATATGTGTATTGAAATGATAATATAGTTTTCCTTTTTAATCTATTAATGTGGTAAATTACATTGATTTTCTAATATTAAACCATCTTTGGATTCCTAGGATAAATTCAACTTGGTCATAATATGTTATTATTTTTTATATATTCTTCTGGATTTGGTTTGCTAATGTCTTATAATTTTTTTCCAACTTTTCCAGATGTATCATATAACTTCCTCCTTTCAGACATTCAAAGATTTTTTGAAATATTCCTGCCTGTAAACAAAGGATTTTCCTCTAATATAACTGTTACTCTGTCTCTTTCTCGCTCAGAAAAAAATCACACTATTGCTATATTCATAGCTTAATTTACATTTTATTAGGTAGTTTATAAGTTCTATTAACATGATGCAGTTAATTTCCTGAAATGCTATGTGTTGTTTCAGGTCACTATTATTAAGTGGTTAGTTTTCATTATATCAAATACTTATAATACCATGTGCACATGATATCTTGTGGATATTTTTTGATGTAATTGGTCAAATTTGAATTTCTTTGATGGTATGAAAATGTTCATTAGTTTGTTTTCATGAATATTTATTGAATATCTAGTATGTGTCAAGTACTATTGTAGTTGCTGAGGATATAGCACTCAAAAAAATATCCCTGCCTTGATGGAGCATCTTGGTGATATTCTTAGGACCTAATAATAATGGTCTCAGAATATAAATGGGACTTCAGTGATGTTCCACAGTTCATACAAAAAAAAATTATTCTTGTTGTCTAATAGTCATTTCATGCCTAGGGTCAAAGCTTTGATAGACCACTTTGGTTTTTTTTAACATCTTTATTGGAGTATAATTGCTTTACAATGTTGTGTTAGTTTCTGCTGTATAACAAACTGAATCAGCTATATGCATACGTATATCCCCATATCCCCTCCCTCTTGCGTCTCCCTCCCACCCTCCCTATCCCACCCCACTAGGTGGTCACAAAGCACCAAGCTGATCTCCCTGTGCTATGCAGCTGCTTCCCATTAGCTATCTATTGTACACTTGTTATGTCAATGTTACCCTCTCACTTTGTCCCAGCTTACCCTTCCCCCTCCCCGTGTGATAGACCACTTTTAATCAATGATAAAAAACAAATTTGACCTCCTTACTGCTTTGGACCATATTTCATTGAAAAATTATCTTTATACTCTTTTTGATTATAGTTTATATTAACATGAATTATTCGTTCATAATAAAAATGAAACCTAAATAATTCTACCGTAAAATTTTTTCTATTGTGGATTCATAAATATTTTTCAAATGGCTTGGATAAATTTTGATTTGGTTAATATACAATACCAAATGAATTTGTAGCACACTTTGAAAATATTTCTTAAAAAGCCAACAGATAGGGAGTTCCCTGGTGGCCTAGTGGTTAGGATTCAGCTCTCTCACTGGCGTGGCCGGGGTTCAATCCCTGTTTGGGGAAATAATATCCCGCAAGCCGCAAGGTGCGGCCAAAGAAAAAAAAAGGCCATCAAGTAAAATCTGCATTTTATTTTATATTGGGTTAATAAATGGAATTTTTAAAAGATAGGAAATGGTATATTCATTTTGCTTACATTGAGACTAATTAGAACTATTAAACTCAAGTACTTAGGAAATTTACTACTTTTGTACATTCACTTGTATATTTCAAAGAGCTTTATAATAGACTATGAATATAGCAAATTAAATTCTAAATAAATGTTTACCAAATATGTATAACATTGAATTTCAGTTCTGATACAATTCCTAGCTTAAAATACAGATAAAATCATAACTAATACAAAAATTGCCAAGCTGATTGCAGAAATTTTGTTACCCAGAGCAGGGACGCTGTCTTCCGGCAGAGGAATAAACTTGGCTGCTTGTGCAACATTAGAAACCTCTGAGGTGATATTGGCTTCATTGATGGCTTGGACTGCAATATAGAATTTGGTGACATTTTCTATTTTAAAAGATTCTGACTTAAATTCAAAATTTTCTATTGAGCTGGCCTCCTTAGGTATTAGACTAGAAGTATTCACTAAAGCAGCATTGTCAAAATCTTCTCGGAGATCCAGGAAACTCTTACTTATTCTTATAATGTAGCAGTTGGCTGGAAAACAAACAGATATTTCATGTATGTTAGAATCACTAGGATGCCTTATTGCAACCACATTGCCTTGCATGTAGGGGCCTATCAGAAATGCACACCAGGTTTTTTGTCTGGTTATTCCATCTTTATTTTAAGAAAAAATATGGGAACAGTTTTTTATCTAGTTATCTAATCACAAAGAATTTAGTTCAAAATTGTATAGTACTAAAAATGGAATCTAGATTTCTTTTTAGAAATAGAAATATGAAGAACTGAGTCCACTTTTGATTTAGAACAAGGAACACAATAATGTTTGAGCATAGTAAAGATATTTAGTACTCTATGCCTGTATTATTTCTCATTAAGCTGAGAGAGAGAGTAATGGGACGGGTGAGGAAGAGAGTAGATAAGTAGAGTGGGAGCCAGGGATAAGGATAAAGAGCAAAGGGAGGCAGAGAGGCTGGAATGTGTACCAATTAAACATGTTTAGGAGCTAGGCAGACTTTGATTAGCACCTTAGTTCTACTATTTTCTAGCTGTAACAAAGAAAAATTTATTTACCCCTTCTTACCTTTAGTTTTCTTATCTGTAAAATAGAGAATCGGTCATTCAATTCATTCAACAAATATCTACGGAATGCTAGTGATGAGAATTATATATGATAATGCATGAAAAGTATTTAGCACAATGTCTGGGAGTTAATAAATGTTTGAAATATTAGCTATTATTACTGTTACTTTATCAAGAAAGGAAAGAAAGATGCTGATGAATGTTTCATTTCAAAATGCTTTTAGAAATCTACAAGAGCCATCGATATAGAAATATATTCTCACATTATGAAATGCCATGAACAATAAAACATCAGATGTCTTCTTTGAAATGAAGACTTTATTTTTTTTTTCATGAAATGTTGAAGATGTTTTAAGCATGTGGTGAATAACTTCAATTTAGTGTTGTTTTTTTTATTTTAAATTCAGGCCCTGTGCCTTAAAATTCTAGTCTTTCAATAAATAGGCCTTATCGATCTGACCTATTCCACTACTCTTTACATCCTCTCTGCATTCCACTGAGGTGGATCTATCTATCTATCCATCCATCCTTTATTTTAATTCAAATATTTCATTGTGAAATTTTGCTCTCTTGACTTTGATCATATTATTTCGTTCCTTTTTTCCCTGTCATGACTCCCTGGAATGTGCCTCCCTCTCCCTATCTATACAATTTGTACTCATTCTTCAAGGCCCAACAGGAGATCCAGTTTCTTCATGAAGTCCTGGTCATGTATTTCATCCCCTTATGACTCTCTTCCATGAACTCTCATTGCATGGAAAAGAGTTTTCCAGTTTTATAGAGGTTCAGTTTATCTTTTCAATTTGAACATATTATTCTTGAAAGCAAAAGTATGTTTTTGTATGAACTAGAGTACTCCTTTTGTATGAACTAGAGTATCTGATACTGTGTTGGGCATGTATTTGACCTCCTTAATTACTTCTAGGCCCCAACAGACACATGAAAAGATGCTCAACATCACCAATCATCAGGGAAATGCAAATCAAAACTACCTTGCACCTGTCAGAATGTATTTTATCAAAAAGACAACAAATAACAAGTGTTGGTGAGAATGTGGAGAAAAGGGAATCCTCTTGCACTGTTGGTGGGAATGTTGGTTGGTGCAGCCACTATGGAAAACGGTATGGAGGTTACTAAAGGAATTAAAAATAGAACTACCATACGATCCAGCAATTCTACTTCTGGGTGTTTTTCTGAAGAAAACAAAAACCCGAATTCAAAAAGATATATGCACTTCTATGTTCATTGCAGCATTATTTTCAATAGCCAAGATATGGACCACCTAAGTGTCCATTGACAGATGAATGGATAAAGAAGATGTGGTATATATATATACAATGGAATATTACTCGGCCATAAAAAAGAATGAAGTCTTGCCTTTTGTGACAACATGGATGGACCCAGAGGGTATTATGCTAAGTGAATTATGTCAGACAGAAAAAGACAAATACCACATGATTTCACTTATATGTGGAATCTAAAAAGCAAAACAAATGAACATAACAAAACAGAAATAGACTCATAGATACAGAGAACAAATAAGTATTTGCCAAAGGGGAGAGGAGTGGGGGGGAATGAGTGAAATAGGTGAGGGAGATTAAGAGGTACAAACTTTTACAAAATAAATGAGTCATGGGGATGAAATGTACAGCATGGGGAATATAGTCAGTAATACTATAGTAATTTAGTATGGTGACAGATGGTAACTAGACTTAAAGTGGTGATCATTTTGTATTGTATAGATATATCAAATCACTATGTTATGCACTTGGAACTAACATAGTGTTGTAGGTCAATTACACCTTAATAAAAATATTACTTGTTGACCAACAATAGAGTTATTCAGTTGATACCCAAAATGACAAAATTAGAGGATCATAAAATATTAGAATTACATCTACTTGTTTTAGTAATTCTAGGTCATATAGTCTGATTTGCATATTTGACAGGTATGGAAACTGGGTCCCAGAAAATTTAAGTTTTTAATTTGAAATTATATAAATATTTATTTTTTGAGATACTTCTACTACCTCGTTTTGCAATGCCTAAGGGTAAAATTTGATAGCAACTACAGTACCTTCCTACTTGTCACAAGGAAAGAGGACGATCAGATCCCACCTATTTGAGGCATTTGAGGTTAAACACAGTGAAGTTTTTTTGATTTTTGTTTTCTCTCCCAATGTACATATGAAATACTTTCTTCCTTCTTTTAGTTCCTATAATCAGCGTAAGGGATGTTTATTATGAAGCCAATCATGAACTGAAGTCTTGGTCTTAACTGAATTCAATTCAGAATTAAACATTTGGTCAGATAATTTCATTTATGTCTTTTTCAGTGGAAGTTTCTTTTTAATTTCACTGTATTTTTAAGGGTCATGATGTATTTCAGAGCTGTCATGATAAGAATCTCAATATTGAAGTACAAAGAGCATTTCATGGGTATTTTATGTTTCCTTTGGCTTTAGAATGATTTTTTTCCATTGTGTAATAATGACAAAAAGAAATATAGATACATGGGAAATGAAAGATTAAAAAGCATCATTTCTTTTGAGAGCATATAGTAAGGGGTTTATTATAACCCAGGAGAAAGAGCATTGAAAGTGGCTTTTCAGCACTGACAACCTCTGAGATATGTGTCTATTGATATGCATATTGCTTTCATTTTACCACCTTAAAGGGAAAATAGCAAGATTGGCTTTACCCCATAAGAATCAACTAGTCTAGGGCTTCCCTGGTGGTATAGTGGTTAAGAATCCGTCTGCCAATGCAGGGGACATGGGTTCGAGCCCGGGTCCAGGAAGATCCCACATGCCGTGGAGCAACTAAGCCTGTGAGCCACAACTACTGAGTGTGCACTCTAGAGCCCCGAGCCACAACTACTGAGCCCACGTGCTGCAACTACTGAAGCCCGCGTGCCTAGAGGCTGTGCTCCACAACAAGAGAAGCCATTGCAATGAGAAGCCCGCGCACCACAATGACGAGTAGCCCCCACTCGCCACAACTAGAGAAATGCTCGTGCACAGCAATGAAGACCCAATGCAGCCAAAAATAAATTAAAAAAAAAAAAAGAATCTACTAGTCTAGCACAATACTGGAATATGGTAGGCATTCAATAAATACTAATTTAATTTGTTAAATTTAAAGCAAAGCTGAAAGTGATTTAAGCTTCCTGGAATGATGGCAATTTATTCTAAGGAACTTGGAATGAATGAGATATTTTGGCCTTGAACTCTAATTCAGACTCCATAGCCAAATCTCTGCACGTGATCCTCTCTCTCTCTCTGGGACATCTTCACTTAACTTGGCTAACTTCTCTCATTCTTCAAGACATAGGTCAGGGATAGTCTGCACTGAAAAGCCTTTTAAGATATACCTTGTGATCTTAACCCTCAAGTGGAAGTGGACATCCAATGGCATATCTCATCATATTCTGTAAAATTGTCTGTTTATTTGCAGGAAGTATCTTTTGCTTATATTTTAAAAAAAAAGATTTGTGCACTCAACTAAGTGCAAGTTACATATTTTTTTAAATGTTTTAATTTAATTTATTTTTTATACAGCATGTTCTTAGTAGTTACCTATTTTATACATATTAGTGTATACATGTCAATCGCAATCTCCCAATTCATCCTACCACCCCCCCCACCCCGCCGCCACTTTCCCCCCTTGGCGTCCATACGTTTGTTCTCTACATCTGTGTATCAATTTCTGCCCGGCAAACTGGTTCATCTGTACCATTTTTCTAGGTTCCACATATATGTGTTAATACACGATATTTGTTTTTCTCTTTCTGACTTACTTCACACTGTATGAGTCTCTAGATCTATCCACGTCTCTACAAATGACCCAGTTTCATTCCTTTTTATGGCTGAGTAATACTCCATTGTCTATATGTACCACATCTTCTTTATCCATTCGTCTGTCGATGGCTATTTAGGTTGCTTCCATGACGGGGTTATTGTAAATAGTGCTGCAATGAACATTGGGGTGCCTGTGTCTTTTTGAATTATGGTTTTCTCTGAGTATATGCCCAGTACTGGGATTCCTGGGTCATATGTTAATTCTATTTTTTGTTTTTTAAGGAAGCTCCATACTGTTCTCCATAGTGGCTGTATCAATTTACATTCCCACCAACAGTGCAAGAGGGTTCCCTTTTCTCCACACCCTCTCCAGCATTTGTTGTTTGTAGATATTCTCATGATGCCCATTATAACTGGTGTGAGGTGATAACTTGTAGTTTTGATTTGCATTTCTCTAATAATTATTGATGTTGAGCAGCTTTTCATGTGCTTCTTGGCCATCTGTATGTCTTTGGAGAAATGTCTGTTTAGGTCTTCTGCCCATTTTTGGATTGGGTTGTTTGTTTTTTAAATATTGAGCTGCATGAGCTGTTTATATATTGTGGAGATTAATCCTTTGTCCATGGATTCGTTTGCAAATATTGTCTCCCATTCTGAGGGTAGTCTTTTCGTCTTATTTGTAGTTTCCTTTGCTTTGCAAAAGCTTTTAAGTTTCATTAGGTCCCATTTGTTTGTTTTTGTTTTTATTTCCATTACTCTAGGAGGTGAATCAAAAAAGATCTTGCTGTGATTTATGTCAAAGAGTGTTCTTCCTATGTTTTCCTCTAAGAGTTTTATAGTGTCCACTCTTACATTTAGGTCTCTAATGCATTTTCATTTTATTTTTGTGTATGGTGTTAGGGAGTGTTCTAATTTCATTCTTTTACATGTAGCTGTCCAGTTTTCCCAGCACCACTTATTGAAGAGACTGTCTTTTCTCCATGGTATATCCTTGCCTCCTTTGTCATAGATTAGTCGACCATAGGTGCGTGGGTTTATCTCTGGGCTTTCTATCCTGTTCCATTGATCAATATTTCTGTTTTTGTGCCAGTATCATATTGTCTTGATTACTGTAGCTTTGTAGTATAGTCTGAAGTCAGGGAGTCTGATTCCTCCAGCTCTGCTTTTTTCCCTCAAGACTGCTTTGGCTATTCAGGGTCTTTTATGTCTCCATACAAATTTTAAGATTTTTTTTGTTCCAGTTCTGTAAAAATGCCATTGGTAATTTGCTGGGATTGCATTGAATCTGTAGATTGCTTTGGGTAGTATAGTCATCTTCACAATATTGATTCTTCCAATCCAAGAACATGGTATGTCTCTCCATCTGTTGGTATCATCTTTAATTTCTTTCATCAGTGTCTTATAGTTTTCTGCATACAGGTCTTTTGTCTCCCTAGGTAGCTTTATTACTAGGTATTTTATTCTTTTTGTTGCAATGGTAAATGAGAGTGTTTCCTTAATTTCTCTTTCAGATTTTTCATCATTAGTATATAGAAATGCCAGAGATTTCTGTGTGTTAATTTTGTATCCTGCAACTTTACCAAATTCATTGATTAGCTCTAGTAGTTTCTGGTGGCATCTTTAGGATTCTCTAGGTATAGTATCATGTCATCTGCAAACAGTGACAGTTTTACTTCTTCTTTTCCAATTTGGATTCCTTTTATTTCTTTTTCTTCTCTGATTGACATGGCTAGGACTTCCAAAATTATGTTGATTAATAGTGGTGAGAGTGGACATCCTTGTCTCGTTCCTGATCTTAGAGGAAATGCTTTCAGTTTTTCACCATTGAGAATGATGTTTGCTGTGGGTTTGTCGTATATGGCCTTTATTATGTTGAGGTAGGTTCCCTCTATGCCCACTTTCTGAAGAGTTTTTATCATAAATGGGTGTTGAATTTTGTCAAAAGCTTTTTCTGCATCTATTGAGATGATCATATGGCTTTTATTCTTCAATTTGTTAATATGGTGTATCACATTGATTGATTTGCGTATATTGAAGAATCCTTGCATCTCTGGGATAAATCCCACTTGATCATGGTGTATGATCCTTTTAATGTGTTGTTGGATTCTGTTTGCTAGTATTTTGTTCAGGATTTTTGCATCTATATTCATCAGTGGTATTGGTCTGTAATTTTCTTTTTGTAGTATCTTTGTCTGGTTTTGGTATCAGGGTGATGGTGGCCTCATAGAATGAGTTTGGGAGTGTTCCTTCCTCTGCAATTTTTGGGAAGAGTTTGAGAAGGATGGGTGTTAGCTCTTCTCTAAATATTTGATAGAATTCACCTGTGAAGCCATCTGGTCCTGGATTTTTGTTTGTTGGAAGATTTTTAATCATAGTTTCAATTTCATTACCTGTGATTGGTCTGTTCAGATTTTCTATTTCTTCCTGGTTTCAGTCTTGGAAGGCTGTACCTTTCTAAGAATTTGTCCATTTCTTCCAGGTTGTCCATTTTATTGGCATAGAGTTGCTGGTAGTAGTCTCTTAGGATGCTTTGTATTTCTGCGGTGTCTGTTGTAACTTCTCCTTTTTCATTTCTGATTTTATTGATTTGAGTCCTCTCCCTCTCTTTCTTGATGAGTCTGGCTAATGGTTTATCAATTTTGTTTAACTTCTCAAAGAACCAGCTTTTAGTTTTATTGATCTTTGCTATTGTTTTCTTTGTTTCTATTTATTTCTGCTCTGATCTTTATTTCTTTCCTTCTGCTAGCTTTGGGTTTTGTTTTTGCTTCTTTCTCTAGTTCCTTTTAGGTGTAAGGTTAGTTTGTTTATTTGAGATTTCTCTTGTTTCTTGAGGTAGGCTTGTATAGCTATAAACTTCCCTCTTAGAACTGCTTTTGCTGCATCCCATAGGTTTTGGATCACCGTGTTTTCATTGTCATTTGTCTCTAGGTATTTTTTGATTTCCTCTTTGATTTCTTCAGTGATCTCTTGGTTATTTAGTAATGTATTGTTTAGCCTCCATGTGTTTGTGTTTTTTACGTTTTTTTCCCCTGTAATTCATTTTTAATCTCATAGCGTTGTGATCAGAAAAGATGCTTGATATGATTTCAGTTTTCTTAAATTTACTGAGGCTTGATTTGTGACCCAAGATGTGATCTATCCTGGAGAATGTTCCGTGCACACTCGAGAAGAAAGTGTAATCTGTTGTTTTTGGATGGAATGTCCTATAAATGTCAATTAAATCTATCTGGTCTATTGTGTCATTTAAAGCTTCTGTTTTCCTATTTATTTTCACTTTAGATGATCTGTCCATTGGTGTAAGTGAGGTGTTAAAGTCCCCCACTATTACTGTGTTATTGTCGATTTCCTCTTTTATAGCTGTTAGCAGTGGCCTTATGTATTGAGGTGCTCCTATGTTGGGTGCATATATATTTATAATTGCTATATCTTCGTCTTGGATTGATTCCTTGATCATTATGTAGTGTCCTTACTTGTCACTTATAACATTCTTTATTTTAAAGTCTATTTTATCTGATATGAGTATAGCTACTCCAGCTTTCTTTTGATTTCCATTTGCATGGAATATCTTTTTCCATCCCCTCACTTTTAGTCTGTATGTGTCCCTAGATCTAAAGTGGGGTCTCTTGTAGACAGCATATATATGGGTCTTGTTTTTGTATCCATTCAGCAAGCCTGTGTCTTTTGGTTGGAGCATTTAATCCATTCATGTTTAAGGTAATTATTGATATGTATGTTCCTATGACCATTTTCTTAATTGTTTTGGGTTTGTTTTTGTAGGTCCTTTTCTTCTCTTGTGTTTCCCACTTAGAGAAGTTCCTTTAGCATTTGTTGTAGAGCTGGTTTGGTGGTGCTGAATTCTCTTAGCTTTTGCTTGTCTGTAAAGCTTTTGGTTTCTCCATTGAATCTGAATGAGATCCTTGCCGGGTAGAGTAATCTTGGTTGTAGGTTCTTCCCTTTCATCACTTTAAGTATATCATGCCACTCCCTTCTGGCTTGTAGAGTTTCTGCTGAGAAATCAGCTGTTAACCTTATGGGAGTTCCCTTGTATGTTATTTGTCGTTTTTCCCTTGCTGCTTTCAATAATTTTTCGTTGTCTTTAATTTTTGCCAATTTGATTACTATGTGTCTCGGCGTGTTTCTCCTTGGGTTTATCCTGCCTGGGACTCTCTGTGCTCCCTGGACTTGGGTGGCTATTTCCTTTCCCATGTTAGGGAAGTTTTCGACTATAAGCTCTTCAAATATTTTCTCGGGTCCTTTCTCTCTCTCTTCTCCTTCTGGGACCCCTATAATGCGAATGTTGTTGCGTTTCATGTTGTCCCAGAGGTCTCTTAGACTGTCTTCATTTCTTTTCATTCTTTTTTCTTTATTGTGTTCCAAAGCAGTGAATTCCACCATTCTGTCTTCCAGGTCACTTATCCGTTCTTCTGCCTCAGTTATTCTGCTATTGATTCCTTCCAGTGTAGTTTTCATTTCAGGTATTGTATTGTTCATTTCTGTTTGTTTGTTCTTTAATTCTTCTAGGTCTTTGTTAAACATTTCTTGCATCTTCTCGATCTTTGCCTCCACTCTTTTTCCGAGGTCCTGGATCATCTTCACTATCATTATTCCGAGTTGTTTTTTGGAAGGTTGCCTATCTCCACTTCATTTAGTTGTTTTTCTGGGCTTTTATCTTGTTCCTTCATCTGGTACATAGCCCTCTGCCTTTTCATCTTGTCTATCTTTCTGTGAATGTGGTTTTTGTTCCACAGGCTGCAGGATTGTAGTTCTTCTTGCTTCTGCTGTCTGCCCTCTGAGTGCACAAAGCTTAGAAAAAAAAAAAACACACCTAATAGTATTTGAAATTTCAACAAATGATCAGTGAATGAAGGAAATTGTGCAAGTACAGAAATACTTAGAAAAAGTTTTCCCTCTTAGGGAGAAAGGAACGCAACAGAAAGCTCTTAAGTCAGTCTTCTCAAAGTAATTTCTAAGATGGTTCATACTGTGAGAGGCAGTTTGGCACAACAGAATCTGACGAGAGTGAGTTAGTTGTCTAATTTATTTAATGTGAAGTACTTTGGGCCAGTTCATTATCTCTTGGAGCTTAAGTTTTCACATATGAAAATAGGTGGCCCATAGTAGACAATCTATACATGTTATTTATAAATAGGACATTAGAAAATTTTTAGCAAATGAAAACCAGTGGGATTTCTTTTAGTATATAATATTTTTAAATGTTATGTCAAACTTACCTTTTTCTTTATCTAGGACATTGCCAGAGGCTGTTCATGAAAGTTGAATGTGATCTTCTTTAAACTTAGCCTCAACGTCTGTAATTTTGGCGGGTGGGAACACGTGAGGGTGATTACCAGGAGGAGGAGCTCCTGATACAGTAAACGGCCCTCTAGAGGTTAGTCTGCTAAAGTCTGTTTCAGCTTTTGCCACGTCATCTTTGACTCCAGGTCTGGGCGGGTTCCGTATAATTTTACCTACCAAAAAAGCAATTTTGTAACTTGTCATATTGTGATACCTATTGTTTATTTCATAATCTCATTTGCAGCTGTAGAGGGTTAATATTGATTGATAGCAGCCATTGAAAAAGTAACAGCTTTTAATGAAAAAAAGCTTGTTTTATCGGTGTCATTTAAAAATTGATGAGGAGAGACTTCCCTGGTGGTCCAGTGGGTAAGAATCTGCCTCCAATGTAGGGGACATGGGTGCGATCCCTGGTCTGGGAACTAATATTCCACATGCTGTGGGGCGACTAAGTCTGCTCACTCAAGAGCCCGCGTGCCACAACTAGAGAGCCCGCTCACTGCTGCTACTGAGCCCACAGGCTCTAACTAGAGAGGAGCTCGTGCCCCAAAACGAAGAGCCTGCACCACAACAAAGAGCCCGCGTGCCACAACAAAAGATCCCACATGCTGCAAATGAAGATCCTGCAACTAAGACCCAATGCACCAAATAAATAAATAAATACTAAAAAATAAATAAATAAAATTGATGAGGAGACATTGTGCAATCTTAGTACTATCTTTTAACCTATCCGTCTTTACTTCTTGACTGTAAATTCTTTGAGGACAAGGATGGTGCCTTATATATCTTTGTAGCTCCAGTATCTAGCAAAATGCTTGCCACCTAGGAGGTGCTCAGTAATTTTTTTTTCCAATGTAAATGAACCGAAGGAGACGTAAACAAAACATATTGGAAGCATAGTCCTATGCTAGGTCTGTTAACATAAATATGGTTTTGAAACATAAAGGTGATTATATAACTATATAACTAGGTTTTCCATAGTACATTATAATTTAAATGCTTGCCACATATAATTTCCCTAAATAAATGACACATTTCTATTTTAATGCCAGTTACCATTTTCAACATAGCCTGGTATGTACAGAGCTTTGTTCTGTTGTTGTCTTAAACTTAGCCTAGCCATATTGTTTCTTGCCTGGGCATGTCCTTTTAAACTGTATCTACCACTTCCATGATAATCTGTAAAATATCTTGAGTCGATGCCATCATTCTTGACAGTATCAGCACCTTGATATTGAAATGTAATATTAGACATACAACAAAGTAAAAATGACAATATCAACTGTTCATGAGCACTAGTGATGGAAGCTATTTTGGGAGATAGTATAGCACAATTTTTTAAGCACATGAACCCTAGAATCAGACTACTTGGGTTCAAAACCTGGCTTGGCCACTTGCCAACCTTTGACTTTGGAAAAGTCTAATTCATGGTAAGCATTCAATTAATATTAGCTACTATTATTTCATAAGAGAATCCTAACAAAATAAGGAAAATATAACTAAACTGGAGAAAGCATATGCAAAACACCGACACTAATGAAAATAGAGAAAAACTGTACTCTTGTTACATGGGAAAGACAAAATTGTTTATAAAATTTAAAGAAGATAAATGTGTTCATGTTTATGCCTAGACAAGATAACTAATTGAAAAGTTAAAAAGTTTTAAAACCATTAAAATTAAATTCACTTAAAATATGTTTCATTAGCATATATAGGAAATTTTGACTTCTAAGTCATGTGATTATAGTAGGATTTTAAGTTCAGTGGAAGTTGACGCAGATTCTTATTACCTGCACCATTGTCCCATAGCTCTAATGTTACTTGATGTCCATCTTCGGTTTCTATAACGGCTGTTACATTGATTCCCAGTACAGGCAAAAACCCTTGACTGACTTGTGCATAAACAATCAGTAGGTTAGGGTAATGGGCTGCATTTTGACTTGTGAACTGTTGCAATTACTAGGAGTGTAGTAGGACTTCTTGCTCGAGTAGTCACTGTCAGCATTTGCATTTGAAGGCTGGCATGATTATTTAGAAGGCTGTAAGTCCAAGTACCTGTCTGAAAATTTTAAAAATAGCTATTTGAGAGCTTTTGTAATATCTTCCTACTCCTGTATATGATGTTATCTTCATTTTTTCCTCAAAATTGGTTGATAAAGCATGGAGAAAATAAAAAAATATTCTTACCTCTGCAATACCTGGTATTCAAAGATAAGCAGATAGAATATTTAGCTTATCTTCTTTGAAATCTGAGGTTTTATATTTCTTTCCTTGTGGATCTTGGAGAAGAATTTCTGGCTTTTGTATTGTCCATGTGACAACAAAGAAAGTGGCATTTCCAATTGTACTGTCCACAGGCACTGTACCATTTATCCATTTCCTTCCTGTAATTGTCAAGGCTTTGCTTTCCAACTGTTACATAAATAAAAACAACAAACATGTGAAACTGATTTGTTATTACAGTTAGTAACATTTCAAAGTTTAGTCAGTTCAGAGTAATTCTAAATATACTTTTAAGATTTCAATTAAAATAACTAAGAATGATTTTGAAGAATTTTGCAAATGAAAAGCATTTATACTGATAAAAAATAGAAAAATCAAAAGAAAAAGTGACTATAAGTGTCACAAAAAGCAAATTCAATAAGGATATTACACCTGAAATGTTTTCAGGAAGAATAGTTATTTATTAGAGAAAGAAGTTACTATTTAGGATAATAAAAAGTTATTACAGGGCTTCCCTGGTGGCGCAGTGGTTGAGAGTCTCCCTGCCAATGCAGGGGACACGGGTTCGAGCCCTGGTCTGGGAAGATCCCGCATGCCGCGGAGCAACTGGGCCCGTGAGCCACAACTACTGAGCCTGCGCTCCGCAACAGGAGAGGCCGCGACAGTAAGAGGCCCGCGCACCGCGATGAAGAGTGGCCCCCGCTCGCCGCAACTGAAGAAAGCCCTTGCACGGAAACAAAGACGCATCACAGTCAAAAATAAATAAATTAATTAATTAAAAAAAAAAAAGGGTCACTAAATCAGAATGGGATGCCCGCATACATTTATTTAAAAAAAAAAAAAGTTATTACAAGTGTGAAAAGGCGAAGAATTTTTTTTAAAGATACTGACCTGAATAGCCTGCTGAGTGATGCTGCCACTTCTAGATGAAATTCTACTGAAAGCATTAGTAAGGCCATTTATCTCTTTATTGGCATAAAAACAATGTCCTCCCAAAATGGAATTTTATTTACCTTTATAATACTAATTTTATTTTATTTTATTTTTTAAATTTTTATTGGAGTATATAGTTGATTCACAATGTTGTGTTAGTTTCAGGTATACAGCAAAGCGAATCAGTTATACATATACATATATCCACTCTTTTTTAGATTCTTTTCCCTGTTGAGTAGAGTTCCCTGTGCTATACAGTAGGTCCTTATTAGTTATCTATTTTATATATAGTAGTGTGTATATGTCAATCCCAGTCTCCCAATTTATCCCTCCCCCTGCTTTCACCCCTGGTAGCCATAAGTTTGTTTTCTACATCTGTGACTCTTTCTGTTTTGTAAATGAGTTCATTTGTACCATTTTTTTAGATTCCACATATAAGCGATATCATATGATATTTGTCTTTCTCTGTCTGACTTCACTCAGTATGACAGTCTCTAGGTCCATCCTTGTTGCTGCAAATGGCATTATTTCATTCATTATTATGGCTGAGTAATATTCCATATAATACTAATTTTAAATGGGAAAATCATGTTTGCTATTTTTTTTAAATTATTTATTTATTTATTTATTTATTTATTTATTTATGGCTGAGTTGGGTCTTCGTTTCTGCGCGAGGGCTTTCTCTAGTTGTGGCAAGCAGGGGCCACTCTTCATCGCGGTGTGCGGGCCTCTCACTATCGCGGCCTCTCTTGTTGTGGAGCACAGGCTCCAGACGCGCAGGCTCAGTAGTTGTGGCTCACGGGCCCAGTTGCTCCGCGGCATGTGGGATCCTCCCAGACCAGGGCTCGAACCCCCGTCCCCTGCATTGGCAGGCAGACTCTCAACCACTGCGCCATCAGGGAAGCCCATGTTTGCTATTATACTCTTATCAATATACTATAAAATACATTAAAAAATTTCTTTTTAAACTTACAGAAGATGAATTTCCCAGACCTTAGGAACTTTTAGTATATCAGTATCCTAGATGTAATCCTACAATAACTAAACCTTGCTCAAAATATGTTAGAACAAAGAAAAAACTAGCCAAATATTATTTTTATATCAATCATTAGATTTAAGTGCTTTCCACATTAGTAAAGCTGATCTAATCACCAAATAACATTATGAAAATTAAAGACAATTTTTAAACTAGCTGCTTATTTTCTAGTTGTATCTAAGATATACCAAAACAATTAGAGAATGACAGTTTAGAATAAAGTAAAAATTGATTAAGTGCAGAAAATAAATGATACAGGAGTTAATGAAGAGGGAGATAACTTAGGTGTCAGGAGCTGGAAAAGAATGGATTTCAGAGAGCAAGACTTGGTAATCAGGTCTCTAACTCTAGCCTTGGGCAAATCATTTCTATTCTCTAGGTTTATATTTCTTCCTCAGTGAAATAGGGCTATTTGAATCTCTACTTTAAGATTGAGCAGGACAGATACTGAGCCAGAATTTTGGAACTGCAGTTGAATTTCATTAGTAACCATGGAGAAAGAAGTTTCATTTTGGTGGTATTGGTAGAAAGTGGTGAGAAATGAATGAAGACAGAAAATGTTGACTAATATCAGAAAAAGCTAATATAGGTAGAAATGGAGAGAAGTGGGGGTGGGGAGAGGAAATATATTAATTTGAAGGACAAGGACAAGGAAAGGACAAAGATTAATTTTTTAGGATAGGAAAATTTTGAGCAGTTTGTAGTTTAAGGGGAAAGAGCCCCTGGAATGAGAGAAACTGAAAAAGTGTTTTCTATTCAAACTCTATTCCAAAGGTTTACCTGTCATATCTGACAGTGTCTCCAGTTCTTTGGCAGCAGAAGGTCCCAGAGCAATGGTATGGATGATCGCACCACTTTGTTTTACCTCCTCAAAGCATAAGTTTATTTCATTATCTTCCCCATCAGTTAGTAATATGATTTCAGAACCAGAAGTGCTTTGGTTACTGTGGATAACTGCCTGATAGTAAAAAACCAGATTATTAATTATACAATATAATATCTAAATAAATAAAACTAAGAATAAATCTGTTCTTTAGTCTTGTAGAAGTCTTTAGGCCTATGCATCAGAGTAGGCAAAAGGAAACTTTGTTTGTATTGTCATTCCAGGTTTTGTTGATTTGGAAATGAGTGTAACATACAATGGTCTTGTAGGTTTCCAAAGGCAGAATGTTAACAGTGCTTTCACATATACTTAAGCTACCCAAGAGAGAAAGAATAAAACACTGAGAACAATATCTAACACATAGTAAGTACTCAATGAATGTTAGCTATTATTATTATCCCAGGAGATACTTGGGGTAGAGGCAAATGACCCAGGCAGTTTGGAAGGTTGCACACTAGACAACATTTGTAAAGCCATGACTGAAGGCAGGTGTTCAAAGTTAAATGATGTGACGTGCCTTTTAACGCATTTTAGTTGCTAATTGAAGAATCTCAGGATTTCCTGGAAAAAACATTGACCTGTCATGAAGAAGGAAGTTCCTGAATTTATCAAGTATTATAATTTTGGGGGTATTTTCCTGATTTTTACCAAAAGTAGTGGCTAAGACAATTTACTCAGACAAATTGAGAGTAAATTCTTGCTCTGCCATTTGCTAAATAGAATAGCTAGTGTTTAGTTTCTCTATCATTCTTATATATGAATATATATTTATAATAGAGTTCTATAAATAGCTCACTGTAATGATTGCCTTTTTGAACTTTGGAGTAAGAAAGACCAGATTTACCAATTACTGACTCTATGATCTTGAGAAAGATATTTAGTTACTCTGAACCTCAGTTTCTTTATGTGCAAAATGGGCATAAAAACAGTGCCTGACTAAAAAATTAATGGTAACGATAAAGTAAGATCATGAATGTAAAGCATTTAACATAGGCACTAATGTAGTATATGCTCAATAAATTTCAGATATTATTATGATTCTGTAAGTAAAAGCTTATATGTTGATATGGTTTCTTTACATGAGTAACAGAGGTTTTTTAATGTTTGAATGTAATTTGATATAATCTCTTCAGTAATAGACTCTGTGGTCAAAATGTCATAGCTATATATCAAAACATTAAGAAAAACATATAAGAACCAACATGTGCAAACATTATAACATATTCCCAAGATATAGTACTGTCATATTTTAGAAGTGAGTAGACATATATAAGAATTATGATTTTTATAATAATAGCAATCCTTTCTTGAGCACTTGTTTATCTTTTTTATTGAATTATAGTTGATTTACAATGTTATATTAGTTTCAGGTGTACAACATAGTAATTCACTCTTTATGAATTATACTCTATTTAAAGTTATTACAAAATAATGGCTATATTTCCCAGTGCTATACAATATATCCTTGTTGCTTACTTATTTTATATGTAGTAGTTTGTATCTCTTAATACCATACCCTAATCTTGCACCTTTCCCTTTCCTGTCCCCACTGGTAACCACTAGAGTGTTCTCTATATCTGTGAGTCTGTTTCTGTTTTGTTATATACATTCATTTGTGTTATTTTCTAGATTCTACATATAATTGATAACAGAGTTTTTGTCTTTCTCTGTCTGACTTATTTTCCTAAGCATCATACCCTCTAGGTCCATCCACATTGTTGCAAATGGAAGAATTCCATTCTTTTTTATGGCTGAGTAATATTCCATTGTATATATGTATTGTATATATACATACATACACCCTACATCTTCTTTATTCATTCATCTCTTGATGAACACTTGGGTTGCTTCCATATCATGGCTATTGTAAATGATGTTGCTATGAACATTAGGGGAGCCCTTATTTATCTGACATAGTTCCTATTAAATGAGATAGGTTCTGTTACTTTCCACGTTTCATTACTTGAGGAAACTGAGACTTTGTTAGTTGAGTAACTCACCCACAGTCATTTAGCTAGGCATAATAGAACCAGAATTCTAGGTTTGTCTGGATCTAGAACTTGTGTGTTTTCTTAAAGCAATATGATTTACAGCAAACAGATATCATGAGGAAAGCTAAGAGATGATATTAACTAGTGGCCAAAATAAGAGTAACACTCTCCACTTTTTAGCTGAGGCAATGAGAGGATCAGTGAAAGGAAACGGTTTTCCTTTCACTGAAAAAGAATATAAATAGGCTTAAATAGAGGCTGTCTTAGGTTGGAAGAAATTCAAATGAGTACTGAAGGTGTTTTAATATAGTTCACAATTTTTATTTCATTAAACTTCTATGTATCTGTCTTGAGTTTGGTACTATACTTGAGGAACTACCTCTATCTTTGTGATTTTTAAATGTCAATTTAACTTGATGAACTGGGGCTTTCTTTATCCGTAATATAAAAATATTAGTAATCTCCCTCTTCCACAATCCCCTTAACAGCATTATTTTCTCCTCATAGAAATTCAGACTATGGGAGTGATAAAGAAATGAGGAGCTCCTAACTAAGTAATGATGATTATGTGCACACAGGATTTTTCTTCCCTTTAACCACTCCTCAGCACAGCTCAGTTCCTCAAGGGCATGTTGGTGAAATAACCACACTCAGAGAGGATCCAACTATGAACAATAGTCAACAGAAGGTCTTTAAAAATTATTTAAGTGAGGGACCTCTAAGCTCATGACCCTTGTTCCAAGAGAGCTGGACAAAATTAAAAGCAATGATAAATGGCAAGTGATATTTAGAAAAGCATTCTTATTTTACCTGGAATCCTGCTTTGAGTCCCCTGCAAATTGAAGTTCCACCATCAGCTTCTTGAGGCAGATTTTGGTAAACATTATCATCAGTTATTTTTGTTAGATGATTTTGGATTTCAGCAACACTGTCAAATGTAACCATCCCAACCAAGGATCCCTTTTTGATAATTTGAATCAAGTGTAGTTCTGCTGCTTGATTCATTCGAAAGAGACGCTCTTGGGCTTCCCTGGTGGTGCAGTGGTTGAGAATCTGCCTGCCAATGCAGGGCACACGGATTCGAGCCCTGGTCTGGGAGGATCCCACATGCCGCGGAGCAACTGGGCCCGTGAGCCACAACTACTGAGCCTGCGCATCTGGAGCCTGTGCTCCGCAACAAGAGAGGCCGCGATAGTGAGAGGCCCGCACACCGTGATGAAGAGTGGCCCCCGCTTGCCGCAGCTGGAGAAAGCCCTCGCCCAGAAACGAAGACCCAACACAGCCAAAAATAAATATAAAAAAAATAAATTAATTAATTAAAAAAAAAAAGAAAGAGATGGTCTTCCTGTAAGAAAAAGATGTCTGAACAATTCCTGAGTTTCCTCCAACCTTGACAGATTGGTGAAAGACAAAGTTCATGGGCCAGAGATCATAATAATAATTGATTACTGTATTTTAGCGTTTAACTTCTTCATTATATTATAAGGAAATAATATTAAAGAAAAACTTTAAAAATCAGTCATGTTATACTTGGAAAAGCCTTAAAATTTTATACCTTCTTCTTGAACAGTAAGGAAATATTTTTAAAAAGCACACAAAAATGTTTGTTGCAACATAATTTTTGATAAGTTGAAAATCACCAAAATGTCCAATAATGGGGGTTATTTGACTAAATTATAATATGTGCATACCATATGACCTTTAAAACTTGTGTCATGGAATCGTGTTTTTCCTTGGGGAGTGTTTAAGGTATAGTAAGTAAAAAAATCATATTATAAAACATTATATAAGATATAATCACATTTCTGAGGAGGAAAAACAAAATACATGAACAGAAAAAAGATAGGAATGACATATGCTCCGTAGAATTATGGATGATTTTTGTCTTTTCTTTTTGTTCAGTTATGTTATTTCTAGTTTGCTAGAACTAAAAGTTAAAGAATAAACATCATCCATAATCCAATAACCTTAATATAACAATTATTTTTATTTTAGTATATTATCTTCTAGTGCTTGTCCATATAAAATCACTGTACTAAAATTTATTAGAATAATAAAAATATTTTTTCGTTAGCTTAGTAGAACTAAACCTAAGATTAAATTATATTTCTATTAGCTTAAATACCTAATTTAGGAGAGCTAACAAATAAACGTCTTACTGAATTCATGCTTCCAGATTTATCAAATAACAAACAGACTACCTGCTGTTTGGACTTGAGTAACGAAAATGTAGGATGAGTCGGTGGATTCATTTCTGTCATGGGAGATATATTCTGAAAGTCATCAGAGTCCATGATTACATCCCATGTGGTTCTGCCATTGCACATTTTGTTTTGTAGGTTTGGAGCTTCTGTATCGTGTGTTTTTTCTGTACAAAATTCAGTCACCTGGGAAAAATCAGTTGAAAGACAATAGTACGGTAACTGACGAGGCATTACCTTCCTTTCCAAATATACAGTTGGCTGCCTTATACATCCTCCACAGATTTTATCTCCTGACAATTAAAAATTGTTTCATAATCTAACATTCTCACATCCATTTTGCATACTTGAATGGAGAAAAAGCAAATTAAAACCATCACTATGCACTGGAAATTTATTTGGTAATTCTTTTAGGTATAGGTAGATCATAGCACTGGGGGATGATGGCGGCTGACGCAACTGCTTAAGCTAACTTCTTACTTTCCCTTCTAGACTCTTGGGGGACTCAAGCCTTGAAATAAGTTTAATGGAAAAAGGGACAGGATTTGCAGTAATTTCTAGCTTCCCCCTAAAAGTGGGGTAAAGAAAATGGCCTTCTTTAATTGCCTAAGTATTTTCTATCTCTTTATAGTTTATTGAAAAACTTGAGAACAGATATTCTAACAATCTCAAATGTAATTGGCTCTGGTGAACTTAGACATAAATAAAATAATATTCCCCAAAAAATAATGAAAGTGTGGGAAGAAAATGAGGAAATGTGATTGCTTCTCTTTGAGTTGCAAATGGTGAGTTGTATCCAGTAATTCTGCCAAATATTTCATTACTATAGAATCTATGAAAATCCTCCAAGTTTTGAAAACCTAGTAACTTGGAAAAACACTAGCATAAACTAGTAGCATTCAGGAAAGGATTCGTCTTGCGGTAAAGCCTCAGCTTTATAAATATCATTTTGTTTTTTTAAATGCCCTCCTCATATAAATCTCCTGCTGTAAGCTCAGATTTAGAACTAAATTATTAAACTTGAATACCTTTTATTCAAGTTTTAAGAGTTTGTTTTCCTTCTGTTAAGTTTCTGATCTACATTTTTCAGAAGGGGTTATATTGGATGGGAGAAAAATATAGTTTTCAGTCAAAACAGTGATTTATAATCAACTTGATGATATGAAATGCCTACCAAATGTGGCTCCTCTTGCTACTGTCACTGCCTTTATTCAGGGCCTTCAGGTCTCTTATCTGCCTATTGCCATGGCCCTCCAACTGGTCTCCCTGCCTCCACTATCTCACTTCCTTTTGTTTTTCACAGTCAAAAACAAATTATCATCCTGAAAGGATAAGCTGGTTACATCACTAGTCTGAAGTTGATAAAATAAAATCCAAACACCTTAGTTTTGTAGGTTCCAATTTTGTGTTTCAATCTCATTTCTTGCTTCTTCTTCCTCACCATGTATGCTTTGCTTATAGAACACTGAACTTTCTCCTGTCCTTAGAGTATGCCAGAAACTTTCACAAGGCTCTCGCTAATACAAATGGAAAAGGAAATTTGTGCAAATTAGAAAAAGGTGCCCTTTTCTCAAGTTCTTTTACTGCTGTCTAACTGAAAAGTGTTCTAATAAATACGAAAATCTTTAGTGACCATGATGCAAGTAATTTGGGCAGTGCTCAACTTGTACAGTCATGTGTGGCATCCTGTATTTTTCTTCTTTTTTTAAATCTTTTTTCTTTCTTTCTTTCTTTTTACATCTTTAGTGGAGTATAATTGCTTTACAATGTTGTGTTAGTTTCTGCTGTATAACAAAGTGAATCAGCTATATGTATACATATTATCCCATTATCCCGTCCCTCTCATCCCTGTATTTTTCCATCTTTGTTTCTGTAAACCTGTTTCTTTGCCTAGAATACCCTTCCCCTTCCTGCTTTAGCAAGTTCATACTAATTTTATTTCCAAATCCCAGCTCAAAACTCATCTCATTAGACACAATTTTCTGACCCCCAATTGGAGACATTTGCTGTACTCTCATGGCACTTAGTTTCTATTTCTTCCTACTTTGTATTCATATTTATTTTTCTTTTATCTCTACCTCTCTCACTAAATTGAGTTCTTCAAGAACAGTTATTTTTAATTATTTCTATATTTTTTCAGTTCCTAACATGGTGCTGGACATGAAGTGGGAATAATGAATTTTAAAGAAAGAAAAGCATGGACTTGAATATTCATTATTTCAGATCATATTTCTCTTGGGTCTGAGCTTATGCCCTGGGTACAGATGCTATGCAATGTATTTAGTCTATGTTACGATAATTAGAAGGTTGTGTTATTATGCACAAGATATATGGTTAAAGTACAGTATTTATCTCTGAGCCATATCTTACATAATTAGTTGCCCTCCATATTTCACTTACATGATTTTCTTTCATTATTATTTATTTTTCAGGTAGGCAGCATGAGTTATCTCCTCATAGTCAAATGCTTTTGGAATTTATAATTTGATACAGACAGTATATATTCCAATTATCCTCTTGTGTCACATGATCTGATATTCTATTTGGATGCTGAACTTTGGCTGCCTTTGTGGATCCAGATTCAGCAGGTTAAAGTGAAACTTCTAGATTCATGTTTCAGATATTCCCAGGAGGGAGTTTTATTAAGCTGGAAAACAATTTCTACTTAAATATCTCATTGGATTCATTTAGGAGTTTTAGAAAAAAATATCGAGTCTATATTTTTACTCAGGTCCTTCATCATTAATGCCCTAGACTCCAAAACAATTTTAAATCTTATTGGAAAGACTAGGCCTTTCCAAACCTCTATGCATAGAAGCCTATGTTGCTAGTAATTTGGTATGTGAAAATTTGCTTCTTTTAAATGTTAGTTTACTATCTAGAGATAGTATACTTTATCTTGATTTGTTGTTTTTGATAACTTTCATATGTTTCATATTTTAAAGTCTTTTTTACATGTTTGGAAACTTTCATTAGGTAGCTATAATATGTTTGCATTAATTAAGCCTGGATTTATCCAGGGAAAGAGACAATTTCCTATTATCCAAATATTTTATAAATTTAAAAAATAAAAAATTTTAAGTTTATTTTATACTCACCTTGTGCTAAGCACTGTAATCGTACTTTCTTTATATTAGCTCTCATAAAACTAACAGCAATAACACTGTAAAGTGAGTTTTATAATTCCTATTTAAAAGACTAGAGAATTAAATCTCAGATTTAGCAGTTTGCTCATAGTAACACAGCTCGAAAATGACAGACTGGGTTTTGACATCAGATCTGTCTGACTCTAAGTCACCTGTTCTTATCTACTGAAGTTTATACATTTAACCAAATATTTCAGGTCAAACATTGGCTTTGGAACTTGAATTATCGTGTTGTTATTTTTTAATCGGTCAGATTGGTGATTGTGAACCTTTCCTCTTTTGTTGTTCTGTAGAGACAGAGCTGTTTATGTTTTCACAATATCACTCTGCAAAACTTAGTGTGCTTTAGTGTGAAGAAAATGGAAAATAGAGACTGTCAGTACTTTCCCAAGCTACAGAATGAATTACTTTGGAATAGTAATATGAATAACACTTAGAAGAAAGAATTAAAAGTAAGGTTGTAGTTCTAGACACAAGTCCACAGAAGTCAAATGAGGGAAGGGATGTAATAAGAAATTCTGTGATGCCAATGAGAAGGGTACAGTTCTACCTCTGAAGAAAAAAAAAAAAGCAGGTTAGTAAGAAAGGGTGGAATAATTTCCAGATACACCCTGACAAGACTGGATACACAGGACTGGATAAAATGGCTATTAATTAACTGTCTTAGTAATTTCCCTTATTTCTATTGGTGTATATAATTTCATAGGAGAAAATCCAGCTTCCCTAATTAATTTTTCCTAAAGGGTTCCTTTGTGAGACTAGAAAAAGAAGGTACTTACAGAATGGAGACTTTGCATAAACATAATGGACTCCCTTGCAGTCTGGGATTTTTCTGGGATGAACATACATTTTGCTTCATACAGCCTTGTCTATGAGTCACCTCTGCATGGCCTTGTCATGCAGCTGCCTCCCTGGCATTTCTTGAAAACCACGTTTATACCAGTAATATGAATTGAACATCTGTGATGAATGAATTAGATTATATTTGTACATGAAGGCCAGAGAAATTATGAATAAAGATTAGCATCCTAAAATCATTCCCTCAGTGATAATTGCTATAGACCATGTACCAAAATTCCATTTTGACAAAAGTAGGCACAGTGTCCTCCCCCTATTTACCATTGATTTCAACAAGAACAGTAATGTTAATTCATATTTCATAATGTTCACTGCTCATTAATGTGATTAATATATCTATTATCCTTGTGACCTTGAGCTTAAGATGATAATTCCTAACTCACAAGGATGTTGTGAAAATTAAGTGAGTTAAGAGATACAGAGGAGTTGCTTCCCAGCAGGGAGGGGAGAGTCAATATAATGCTTAAAACCCTCTTAAATTTCTTATGTATGGTACATATGTACATATATATATATATACACACAAATATATATATTGCTATATAGGTGTATACATATATGCATGTATACCAAACATACAAAACCATGTGTGGTTTTTGTGTTTACAGCATTTTACAATTTACATTTGAAAATCACTGAGCTAGACTGAAAGAAGAAATGAAAATAAACCTTGCATGGAAATGCTTGTGCATTCCAACATTTTGGTCTTTATAAGTAAGATAATTGTCAAGGTCCTGGCAGAGAATGAGGTGGGGTGGGGTATGGGTAAAAGATAAAAGGAGTTCTTGTTTATCTGCAGGATTTACTCCCATTCTGTGTTAATATTAAACTTCAAAACATTAATCTATTTAAATAAATTTATTTGTATTGCAAGGATTAAAGGAGATGGTTAGTCATGTTTTCCAAGAGGGTTAGCTCTAGAGTAAAAGCCTGAAAACTAAACTTACACTGCCTCCAGCAAAGTGCCTGGCACACAGTAGGAGCTCAATAAATGTTATATTAGATACTTGTTTTTACTAATATATCTCTTTTTATGACTGATAAGGAAACATTTATTTTTCATTAATTTATTAAAAATTGGTTGTTTGATACATTCTTTGTTTAGCTTTTACTTTGTACCATGCCCAAGGCTAGGGGATTAAAAAAAAAAATCAGCCCTCAAGGATCTTAAAACACAGACAATTACTGCCCAGTGTGACAGAAGCCCATGCACATTGCTTTGGGAACAGTGTCAAGGATGTCTAACCCCAAATGGAGGGAGAGGAAAGACACTTAGGGAAGAAGCATTTAAACTGAGTCTTGAAGGATGAACAAGCATTGTTTGAATAAGGGAGATGGTGCTGGGAGGAGTTGCGTGGGAGGAGGTGACAGTAATGAGTGTCCTGGGTTGAAAGCCTCCTCTGTGTGAAAGATTCCAGGCAGCTTAGGAGAGATAAAGCAAACAACACAAAGGCATTTTTCTACCACACCTCTTTTCTCTAATATGTTTTTTTATCCTAAAGACTTATTTTCTATTACACTGATTTCTATTGTTCTTTAATACTCATTAACTACTCCATGTGCTTGACATTTTTAATTTAAATATCTCGTCTATTCATAAATAGGACCTGTCTAAATCTACCCAGAATTATACTTCTTAAAAAATAATTTTCTCACTTATCCTTATGAAAAGTACTTCTTTAAGCTCAAGATTAAATGAAAAATAAATATATTTAATATGAGGCTCTAACAGTTTAATTGATTTCAATGAAACAGATTCACCTTAAAAACTTATGAATCAAACGGAATAAAAGATTGGGTAGGAACTTGAACTCTAATTCTCAGATATCTTAAGTTTTAGGGTACAACTTTTTTCTTTCTCTTTCCTCTGACAATAACATATTTTTAGTACAACTCCCATGAATACTGAAGTTTTTCCCAAATTTTGATTGATCTTGATTCCAAGGTGTAATACCAGAAATTGTTGGATAGATATATAGTGGGGCAGGTTGGATATTGCAATTAACTCTATGAGCATTCAACCACTGAGGTAGCCTTTGTTTGCCAAGTACAGAAAATTAAAAAGTCATAAGTGAAAAGTTTTGAAAACAGATTTGTTTAATAGAATGATACCTTGTTGCTTCAATAGTGTTTCTTCTGGAAATATAGAATGGCTGGTCCACATTATACTTATCAAATATTCCCCGTCGGAGATGGGCCCACTCATGGACAAATACTCTGCCTATGAGAGAATATTGCCACTTATAAATTTATGTTTAAAATACACGTATCCCGGCTTTATGAAAGTTCACGTTACACCGCTTCACTTTTACGAAAGACCTTAGTACCTGTTTTTGCTAACAGAAAGAAGTTTGAAGAGAACTTTCGCTTTTATGAAAAAAGGCGAAAAGTAAAAATAGCAATCAGCATTTGTTTCGCAGCCAGCTGTTTTACAGACAGCACACACCCAGAGCAGGAAGAATGGCACCACCAAGCTCCTTCCCTGGGAACTGCACTCAGCATCTCACCCTCAAACCCCATAGATTTGAACTGTGTCTGTGAGCATCTGTGCTTTATCTCGACATATTTTGTTCATCTGTTAACAAGATGTGTCCTAAGGTAATTGCTTCTTTGCTGTATACAATTTTGACTTATGAAAGGTTTCATAGAAACGCTTCTTTTGGATAGTGGGGGAAACCTGTATTTAACTATTTTCCTTATATTTTAAGTCTCCCTTCCCCATATCCTCAACCTAACTGAGTCAAGGAAATCTAGAAATTGACAACTTTCATTAGGCCAAAGAAGTTAAAATGGGTTAGTATCAATAAATGGTTAATTTTATTATTAAACACACACAAAAATAAATATAATTAGGTTGAACATAGCTAGTAAATTTCCAAAGGTATTAATACCTATTTTTTCCTTTAAAAATAAAAAAAAACAACCCATTAATCACAATGTTATATTTGTTTCCAGTGGAAATAAAAATAGAAGTATAAAATAGATATCCCTACCTCAGGACCCATAGATAGGCAAATTATTAGTCAACAAGAAGTTTGGAGTAAAATGTATATATTGTCCTTTTTCTCCACATTTTCCATGTTGAAGTGTATAGGGATCATCTCCATATTTTAGGTAAGGATTAGCAACTATGACATCTGCCTAAAAAGCAGAAGAGCAAACAAGCCAAAACAGATCCCAAGAGCAATAGAAACAAGGAATTTTTCATCTAAATTAAGACCAGTAATATTATTAATTTAAATACTGAAGTAGTCATTAGTAATTACTAAAAAATTATGAGTATTAATTTTTTTAAATCACAGGAAGAAAGAAACAGTTTAGGAGCTAGATAAAATACCCTACCTGGTCATATGCTTCTTGTTTTGGCATTAAGTACTCAGATTTTGACTTCCACGTCATTGGAATTAAAATGCTTACATTCCTGAAATAAACTCTTCGTTTGGTGGCATGAAACAGGTAAGTAGAAGCTTCAGTTACCATTTCCTGACAAAATTAAAAATACCTTGTAGTAACAATTTCACAATGAAATGAACATGAAAGTGTACATACAAACAAGAAGAAGCTAATTTAAGCCCCTCTCCCCAAATATTTTGGCAAAGACTAACTGAAAAATAGGTTACATTTTACTATATTTCTCTAGTCTGTAAACTCTCATTTTTATATACTTAGAAATCAATTCTTTATTTTTCACTTATCCAGACCTGCATTCAGCGTTATGGGTTGGAGCAGGGAGTGAGGGTGCTAGGTGAGATATAAAGGTGATTAAGACTGGCAGTCTGTTGGCAAGTTGCTTATTGAATTGAACAGAGGTGCTTAAAATGGGGTTGGGAGTTTAAAGTTTGGTAGATTTTATACTGTTGTTAATTGAAAAAACTATTTTGCTAGATTTATTTTGAGTTATCTTCTCATAAGGAATGTGTTCATAAAAGGCAAAGTTTTACCAAGCAGTGATTTTCTGAAAATATGAAGGTCATTGGCTTCAAATTCCAGTTTTGCTACTTATTGTATGACTGTACAAATCACTTAACTTCTCTCAATTTATACAACAAGGGTAATTAATAATCTCTATTCTTGACCACCTCATAGGGATATTGAGAGGATCAAAGAAAGTAGTATATATTAGAGTGCTATATATAGAGTATTTTATTATAATGACTAACCCAGATAAAATTAGGAAGTAAGTCAGCTTCAAAAATAAGTAATATTTTCTTTAAGATCAGATACGTAAGAATTTCAAAATTTTTAGAGTTGAACAAGTATGAACAACTGAAAAAACTGAAAAAATATATAAGATAATGAACCTCTAGGGCTTAAATGGAGGTTAGTTATTGAAACATTATAAAAGTAACTTCATAAAGATCAAATTAGAAAATAATTCTCCAGTAGCTCGAAGGTCTTTCTTTTAGCTTAATGAGTTGAAAAAATATTAGTAGTTTGGCCTTTTAATAATTCATTTGGAGAATGACTAATGCTATTAATATATAATACATAATATTTAAACTAAGCAGATATTAATCTTGACAGTTTAGATACATGCTATATAAATGACGAATACTGTCTAAGCAATTTTGGAAAGTTACAACTCTGTGTGAATGTGTGTATGTGCCTAGGCAACATGAGTTGAAAATACTCAATGAAATAAATATAAATGGATAATAAAATTTTCACTTACCTTTATGTCTTGAATGAGTTTTTCATCTTCTGGCACACTGGGGTTAATTGCAATGACAGTGCCATCATATCCATTGTTAATCAAATTTACCATTGAGCTTTTCATTCCAGGCAAGAGATGCAAAGTTAGGAACAGAATAACATTCAGAGTGAGCACCATTTTTTCGCATGTTACAATAAACCTATTGGAAATATAAGGAGAGTATTTATGTACCAGCTTAACTCAGAAATTTGACTCTAGACCCAAATATTTGCAAAAATATATTACTAAAATATATATATATATATTATTGCTAAAATATTTTGATGAACTTCTTTATCTTATTCTAAAGAGTTCTTTAATTGTTAAGTAGCAATGGGGATTATGCTGAACATTTATGATACTTTCTAAGACAGCTAAGGTGTTAAATACTCATTGAATTGAGCAATTCTTTTAGATTGTTTGTGTAGTCATCATCCTCATCATGGTGATCATTCTTTGTCTTCATTGTCATCATCATCAAATAGTATTAGATATTTTCCAGTTCTGGGATCTGTTTACAGAAAAGTGCTCTGTGGAAGGATGAGGAACTGAAATGAAAAGCACCAGGAAATAACAGATAAAAAAGGCGCGTTTAAAAACAAAACAAACCAAAAATGAATAAAGAAACTAGAGTGAGAGTGGCAGTGAATTAGGATTTCTATTCTTCTTTAGGTGGGAGTCATATTATAAGCACAGTGGTTGGGAACAGCTATGGGTCAAGCGGGAAATGGGGTTTTTTGTTACTTTCTCTGATGACTTCTTGGGTATTTCAGTTTTCAAATAGCACTGAATGCTTGAAGTCCTTGTATAACTTGAAAACTTAAGATGCTTCAATTAGATTTCTTTTTTGGATTGAACACAAATCTGCCAATATTCCTTAGCTTGAAATAGTTGTACACATAGCATTGTAAGCTGGCTTTAGAGTCAGATGAATCTAAACCTGACCCTTGCCTTGGTCATTTAACAGTCATGTGATTCTTTTTAAAAATAGAGGTATAGTTGAGGTACAATATTATATAAGTTTCAGGTGTACAACCTAGTGATTCACAATTTTTAAAGATTATATTACATTTACAGTTATAAAATATTGGCTATATTCCCTGTGTTGTACAGTATATCCTTGTAGCTTATTTTATGCATAGTAGTTTGTAGCTCTTAATCCCCTACCCCTATCTTGCCCGACCCTTCTTCCCTCTTCCCACTGGTAATCACTAGTTCTCTATATCTGTGAGTTTGTTTCCTTTTTTGTTATGTTCACTGGTTTGTTGTATTCTTTATATTTCACATATAAATGAAACCATACAGTATTTGTCTTTCTCTGTCTGACTTATTTCACCTAGCATAATGCCCTCTACATCCATCCATGTTGTCACAAATGGCAAGATTTCATTCTTTTTTATGGGTAATAATCCATTACATATATATACTACATCTTCTTTGTCCATTCATCTATTGATGGGCACTTGGGTTACTTCCATATCTTGGCTATTGTAAATAATGCTACAATGAACATAAGGATGCATATATCTTTTCTATTTCATGTTTTTCTTTTCTTTGGATAAATATCGAGGAGTGGAATTGCTGGATCATACGGTAGTTCTATTTTTTTTATTTTTTGAGAAATCTCCATACTGCTCAGTGTTCTGCTCTTTAAATTAGAGTACAGAAATGAGTAAAACATAGGCTCTGCCTATGAATCCAGTTTCAGAATCCATGTTTTTAAAGTATATGCAACATATACTACTTTTCAAAAGGGTGCATCAGTGAGTATCAGCCTAGAAAATTATTTTGAAAGCAGTTTCTTTTTATTTCTATTACAGACTAGTACTTGACAGTACAAAATCGAAGAGAACGTGGATTGCTATAATTAATTGCTATAAATCAATAGAATTTTTATCTTGTTTCAATTTTAGGTTGAATAGTGGAATTTTCAAAAGACTGTTTTGCCATGAAAACTTAAGTACAAGTCTTTCAGAATTCAATTATTCATTTTTTGATATTTTGGGGACAGAAAACCTTTCAATAAACAATTCTTAAGTTGTATCTGAAATTGAAATGGTCAACAGAGGTAAAAAATCATATTGTCATAAAATACCAAAAACTTAATCTCTAACCAAGTTTCTTTTCATGATCTTTATTAAAACTTATTTCTTTATTATTTTCCTGTTGCCTCTTCCTCCTGAAAGATATTTTTCTTGACGCCTCACGGAAGTGTTGAGGTAATAGCAAATTATTTTTTATATATACTACCTTTCAAAGAGTTACATAAAATGAATTAAAAGCAAATGCCATCCTTTGTAACATGAGATATAAAGAAGGAAATGTTAAGAGTTCACCTACGGGTATGGTGTACTGATTCAGAGATTTATGAACCATCACAACCTCACACACCCACTCATGCTACAGTCCAGCCATTCTTAGATGTCATAGTTAATTCCTGTAGAGATTATGCTGGATTTAACCAACTGTTACACAAACTTTAAATTGAAGAATACAGTGAATTGGTAGCTTAATCTCCTTGTAGATACTCCCTTAGAATTTTATTAGCCCTTCTTTTTTCTTTGCTTCTTTTATACCATCACTTTTGGAATGTTATTTTATTTGCTACCAATATTCGTGCTCTGTGTTTGTGATATTCTCTTCATTCTTTTAATTTATAAATCTGTTCACTCATTCATTCACTCATTTATTCAACAAACTTAATGGACACTTGCAATGTATCAGGCACTCTGCTAGGCAGGGGAATATAATATTAATTAAGTTATAATCCTTACCTTCTTCAAGGTGCTTCCAGTCTACTCAACATCCTGTACACTAATAATTATTTGGGTTGATTTTCTGTTGTTCTTCCTACATCACTGAGCAATATTTCAATTTAGAGACTCTGATTATTATGCAATTTATTACTGTGATTTTTGAATTTAACAGTATCTCCAAATAGCCAAATTTGTTAACTACTACATTGTTTTAAGTTGCCTGAATGTTCACTTACACTTTCCCCCTTGCTAATAGAATTTCAGTTTTGTTCAGATGTTTTCGGCTTTCATGTGACTGGAATGAAGGTCACGCCCATCTCAAGCTCAAGGGTAAATCCAAGTTGATCTAAGTCCATGGTCTTCAAAGTGTGGTTTGCAGACCTTTAAAGGTCTCCAGGACTCTTTCAGAGGACCTAAAGGGTCAAAACTATTTTGATGGTAATACTAAGAAGTTACAGTATTTGTACTTTTTGAATTTGTTGACATTTGATGATGATACAAAAGACATAGAGGATAACACTGCTGGGACCTTAGCACAAATATAAGCAGTGACACTAAACTGTATTTATAATCATTGAATTATTCACTGCCAAGCACTTGCAGTATAAAATAATGCCTGTTTCACTTAAGAGTGGAATTGATGAAGCAGTAAAAATTAATGTTATTAAATTTCTAACCTTGAATACACACCCTTTTTATATTCTTTGTGATGAAATAGCACTTCTGCTGCAGAGCAAAGTATGATGTTTGTACTCCAGGAAAACCACTTGGACAAAAGTTGCAAGCTGAACTAGTCACATTTTTCATAAGCAACATTTTTTACTTGAAAGAACTATTGGCAAGCAAACTATGGTTATTCAGACATAGATATTTGGCAAATATTTTCTCAAAAATGTCATGTAGAAGAAGACAACCAACAATATTTGTTGACAATGATAAAATTAGAGCTTTTAAAAATTAGAATTTGGAAAACCTGTATCTGTTATTGCAAACTTGACAACTTAAAGACTTTTCTCATAAGGTTGGAGGTGAGTGGTATTAATTGATGTGAGTTTTTGATATTGTGTAATGAAATGTGTCAAGATTTAGAAGATTTGTACAACTCAGTGAACCAGTATTTTCCAAATCATCAATGCATGATATTAAAAAATTATGCAAGTGTAAAAGATCCATTCAAAATATAAGATACACAAAGTGATATTTAAGAGTATCAATTTACTTGATTTGTGATATGTTTTCTAAATCAGTGGATGTTTGAAAACACTTATTTCTAAAATTTCAGTAAAATCAGTATCACTTAAAAATTTAAATGCCAGTTAATGAATAATTGATTTTAGTAGTGTCTTTTCATTTAAATACTCAAGAAACCCTGTTAATAAACAGTAAACTGTTTCTAAGAAACCATAATTGGCTTGCATTTTAACCATTCATTCCTCAACAGCCAGGAAAGAATTTTTTTGTTGATGTTACATTTGTTAAACTTATGGGCAACAAGTGAGGAATAGTTTAAAAATTTGAAAGAAGAGGAAAACCAAGGGAGGGATACAGTATTAAATCACCTCTTCATAGTTATCTATCAGGAATCAATATTTGCTACTTCCCTGAAATTAACTCATTTCAGTAGTTTGATACATGTACACATACACGCATAGACATATACACTAAAATATTATTGGCATAATGGGTTAGGAAGACAGTTTATAGTATAGGAAAATAAGCATTTTGAAAATTAAATATTTTGTAATGCATTATGATTAAACTTCTTTTGGAGAAAGAAATTTAGTAAAGTGGCAACGGGAATATTTTAAGAAGTATTCTATAGACAGCCAGGAGACCAGTGTTTGGGGTTTATATGTGCTACTAATTTACTTTGTACAAACAAAAATATTTTTAGGCATTCTCTTTGGTTCTTTTGAAAATCTGCTTGCTTTTGTTCATGTCTTTTAAGTCTACCCTTTATTTGTTTAAGCTTAAAAATACTTTAAACATTATTAGGTCTGTATTCTGTGTCCACTCATTCCAATAGTAATATTTTCTGTGAGTCTGATTATACTATTTTTTCCATTGGCTCTGACTCATGATGCCTTGTTTTCTTTATGTTTAGAGATGTTTGACTTTCATTTGCTCATTTTCCCTTTATTTGCAGAAGATCTTTGAAGTCTTAGTTTAAAAAGAGTTCCTCTAAAAAGGATTTATATTTGTGTCTTTCAGATATCTGGGTGCACTACTGGTCTGAGACCACTTTTTTTCCCTTAATTCAAATAGATTTCCTTCATGTGATGGTTAATGTAGTAACCAACAGCTCTCTTTTGTCTTATTCCATCAGAGAAGTTAAAACAGTCTCAGAGAAAAAACTTGCTTGACCTAGCTTGGGCAAGATCCCAACAACCAAGCCAAGCAACTATGGCCAAGGATTGGGGTAATACGTTTCAGGACTCAAGATTGATCAATCAGTGGTTATGAGATGGCTGGTAGCTTCTAAGGGAGCAACATGTATAAAATCATGGGTGAACAAACAAATAGATTTCTGCTACATATGCTCTCTTTCCTATTATGTCCCAAAATTTGTACTACTTGGCTAACAGTGGCCTAACACACACCTATTTTATTGTTCTAGTAGTTTTAGAAACTGAAACTTGTGACTTAAACATTCTGAAAAACCTAGAAGGATGAAATTGAGCAGCTTACTAAACTTCTTTGGGCTTCTGCATCTGCATCTTGACAGTGAAAGTGTTAGAACCAATGATCTCTAAAGACCCCAGTATGAAAGCATTATTATTTTAGGAGTTACATATTCACTAATCAATGAATAAGAATTCACTCAACAGCCGTGCATTTAATAGACGTTTGTGAATTCCCACTATGTACAATACATTACGCTAGGTATGATGAGAATGATTTTAATCAATTCTTTGTCAGGAAATTAATCTTTTCCCTTGAAATCTTGCTTATACTTCTAAAATGCATACTAAGTTTTATTAATATTGTAGCAAAGGCAAACTTTAGTACAATTCTGATTTTTAAATATTCTTAAATTTTAAATTAGTGCTGTAATGTTTTTCTATACAGACATTATGCAATATTGAATTTTGAGGAAGAATCAACAGAAATGATGAAGGAAACTGTGATATTGTTAGACTTTGGAATCACAAAACATTAAATAATTGTGTTTACATAGTAAAGAATTTGTTTTTATGCCATGTAAGATCCTATAAGATTCCAGTGGGACTAACCTCACTCAAAAGCAGTTTACAATTTTTACATTTAGTAAAGAGTTTGACAAACTTTTCAGTTTTATATCCATATCTGATTACTCTTGTCAGATATGCTGTGACTACTGGAATCATTTAAAAAAAAAAAAAAAGCAACTAGGCCTAGAACCCAGCGCTTGCCTGTTAATTACTGTTATCTGGCAAGATTTATGTAACTTTCTTAGTCATAATGTTAATGAACTTTGATTTAGAACTGGGTGACTTGGCAAACTTCCTGTAAAGATGTAATAATACGTGGACTGTTAAGTGTAAATAAAGGCCTGAATGAATGTAAATTTACCATATTCACCTACACTAAACAACCTCTTATTCACCATATTTTTGAATATGAAGGTATGTAGAGAGGAGAACAAATTTTATATAATAGTTTGTTAGCATGATTTATAACTTTTAAATATTTAAATATATGGTATTTGTTCCATACTGTACCATTAGTACATAGATGTTAGGGACGAGCCCCTTGGCCTTATTTTCTGCTGTGTTCTCTCCACTTTCTGCTGTAGTCCTTCATGGTTGCTTCCTGTTCCCCAGCATGCCCAGCTCCTTTTGTATACTGGAGTCTCTGCCCTTGTTGCTTCCCCTTCCTGGAATGCCTTTTCTCTTTTGCTGCCTGGTAGAATCTCTCCCATGCTTCACAACTCAATTCAAATGTTTCTTCTCTTGGGAGCCTACCTGATCAGTTGATCTTTTCCTCTTCTGTGATCCCGCAGACACTTTTAATTATATAGATTATATCACTCAAAACAGTGAGATTTTGAAAACAAGCTCTGATTATGTTATTCCCATTTACTTTATGATAAAGTCCAAAATCCTTAGTGAGACTTGTAAGGCCCCCACCCCATTAAAATCCACATACTTAATTCTTCAGCCACATCTCCCACTCTGATGAGACTAGTCTGCCTGAGAATCTCCTCCCCAACTATTTGCACATGTTGTTCTCTTTTGCCTTGGACATGATTTTCTACCCTTTTGGTGAATCTCTACTCACCTCTTAAGTTTTAGCTAAAATTTTACTTTCTTAGAGAGACTTTCCACGACCCTTAGATTAGGTTAGTTCTCCATGATTTAAGCACCCAAAGCACTCTATACACTAAAATGGTGTATCTGATGCTGTCTTTTCCATTAGGTTTCATGAGTATGCTTGCCTTGTTCACAGTTATATTTCTGTTAATCAAGCATGTGTCAGGTACTTCAAAGGCATTTGCTAAATATTTTTTTTGGTAGAATGAATGCAAGGATAAATTCAAGCCTTCATTTTGAGAGAAACCTTCTCACTTACCTCACTCTTTCTGTGTCTATGTAATGCCAGACATGGAGTGGGCACTCAATGATAATCATTATATTTCATTTTCATAAACATGTTTTCTTTATTTATAACTTATTTGCAATGGAATGCTCAGAATCTTTCAGGTAAAGTTATTCCAATTATATCTTTTTAAGTACTTGAATATTTTCTATAAATACCTTGTTGAATATTCAGAAATTTTTTTCAGACCTCCTGGTGAATCCTTCTCAAACACGTTTGTTATTTCCTCCTACTGTGCCTGATCTACAAAATTTGGAGACTTCTCCCCATCTAGGCCTCTATTTAGCTCCTTTCTCTCCTTAAGGTGATCTCATCCAGTCTTGTTGGCTGATGACTCACAGACTTGATGTGTGTGTGTACTGGAAATTCCAGACTGATATGACCTAATTATCTTCTTGACATCTTTATTGGAATGGCTATTAAGTATCTTAAACCTGACATGCCCTAAACAGAGTTTAAGTATTTTTTATTTCTTGACAATAACACATTCTTATTCTCTTAGAAAGAAATGGATGATCTTTGGTCACAGTAAACAGTAACAGCAGATCAGATGTTATACCCATCCCAGTGGATCAGTGACAGCTTCCTACTAGGACTTACACCTTTAAAAGCCAGCCAAGCAGCAACAGCCTAACTTCAATGACCATACTCTGGGCTATATATAGGTCAGTCAATCCCTAAATGCTCCCACTTGTGATATTCCACCATTTCCTGAACTACTTGCTCTTGGAAACCCCAAATGATAGTGGTTTGTTTTCTTCAGAGGCTTCACCTGGAAACAAAGCTCTTTTTTGCTTAATACACACAAGAGTCCGATTTTGCTTTCACTTGCTTAATGGAGGCCTCTTCATTTTACACCCTTCAATCATGATACTTTCCCAGTTTTCTTCATCCCATTATGGCATCATCATCTTTGATTCTTCTCTTTAGCTTGCATAGCACATCTTACATATCAGTAACTTCTGGCAACTGTACCTTCAAAATTTGTTCTGAATCTATCCAGTAGAGCATAATGGTTAAGTGTATGAATTAAAGCCAGACTACCAGCTTTTCTACTTACTACACAAGTCACTTAAGCTTTTTGTACTTTAACATCATGACAGTACCTACTTCATATGATTAGTGGGAGGATGAAATAAACCAAGGCACACAAAGTACAGAGAACAGTGCCTGGCACATAATAAATGTCATATACACATTAACTATTATCATTGTGATTACCACACTCATCCAAGCTACTATTATCTCTGCAATAACCTCTTAATTAGTGTACCTGCTTCCACCATTGTCTGGCCAAAATCCAATTTCCTCGTGGTAGCCAGAATGATCTATTTAGAAAATCAACTTTATTAAAGTAAAATTTACATACAAAAATGTATCCATTTTCAGCATACATTTCTGTAAATTTTGAAAACTTATACACCCATGTAACTATAATCACAGTCAAGGTATAGAACATTTCCATTATGTCAAATAGTTCCCTAGTATCCCCTTTTAGTCAGTTCTCCTTTCCCAACCCCAGCCCTGGGCAGCCACTAATCTAATTTCTGCCAGTGTATTAGTTTATACTTACTAGAATTTCATAAATGGAATTGTACATTATGTTTTTTGGTGTTTTGTTTGTTTTGTTTTTGGTGTCTGGTTCCTTTCAGTCAGCATGTTTTTGAGATTCATCCATATTGTTGCATATTGTTCACTACTATTTATTGTTGAATAGAATTTCACTGAATGAATAAACTACAATTTGCTTATCCATTTACCAGTAGAAGAACATTTATATTTTCCTCCTATTTTTGGTTATTATGAATAAGACTGCAATAAACATTTGTGTAAACTCTGAGTGGACAATAAAAAATTGTTTAAAGTTTTTGACTTTTATTAATAACACATTTTAAAAAATTAATTAATTTATTATTATTATTTTTTTAAAATTTATGGCTGTGTTGGGTCTTCGTTTCTGTGCGAGGGCTTTCTCTAGTTGCGGCAAGTGGGGGCCACTCTTCATCGCGGTGCACGGGCCTCTCACTATCGCGGCCTCTCTTGTTGCGGAGCACAGGCTCCAGACGCGCAGGCTCAGTAATTGTGGCACACAGGCCCAGTTGCTCCGCGGCATGTGGGATCTTCCCAGACCAGGGCTCGAACCCGTGTCCCCTGCATTGGCAGGCAGATTCTCAACCACTGCGCCACCAGGGAAGGCCTAATAACACATTTTTAACAAGTCTTTTAGTACACATGTGCACATATTCTTTTGGGGCATATAATTAGGAGTGGAATTTCTGGGTCATTGGGTATACATATGTTCAACTAGAGTAGATAATGCTCAAGGGTTTTTTGAAGTTTATCTCCCATATTTGATGAAAGATATGAATCTACATATCCAAGAAGATCAAACCTTAAATAGAATAAATTCAGAGATTTATGCTGAGAAACATACAAGAAATTTTTCAATAAGATTAAGAGCTGATTTCTCATCAGAAACCACAAAAGCCAGAAGGCAGTGGGATGATTTAATCAACATGATGAAAGAAGAAAACCTGCTGATTAAGAATTCTATATAGCAGCAGTCCCCAACCTTTTTGGCACCAGGGGCTGGTTTTGTGGAAGACAAGTTTTCCACAGACAGTGGGAGGGGATGGTTCAGGCGGTAATGTGAGCAATGGTTCAGGCTGTAATGCGAGCAAGGGGGAGTGGCAGATGAAGCTTTGCTTGCTCGCCTCCTGCTGTGCAGCCCAGTTCCTAACAGGACAAGGACCAGTACCAGTCCACGGCCCAGGGGTTGGGGACCCCTGATATATAGGGCAAAAGTATCCTGAGGAAGTAGAAACAACCCAAATGTCCATCAACTGATGAATAGATAAACAAAATGTGATTTAGCCACACAATGGAATATTATTCAGCCATAAAAAGTAATGCAGTACTGTTATATGCTATAATATAAATGAACCTTAAAATCACTATGCCAAGTTAAAGAAGCTAGACACAAAGGCTACGTATTTTATGATTCCATTTATATGAAATGTCTAGCATAAGTAAATCCATGGTGACAGAAAGTAGCCTAGTCATTACCAGGATGTTAGGTGAGGGGAGAAGAAATAGGAAGTGATTACTTAATGGGTATAGGATTTCTTTCTGGGGTGATGAAATGTTCTAGTGTTAGATAATGATGATGGTTGCATAACATTGTGAATGTACTAAAAGACACTGAAGTGGATTAGTTGCATTCTACATTATAAAAAATCAATTGAAAAGACTATGTCTTCAGTGGTAGGATTTTTAGGACCATGGCACCTGGAGTTAACTCTAGCAACAAAGTTTTTCTAATCTCAAATATTACCACATGGCTGCCTACTTAATGTATAGTTAAGACTTTACACTTTAAAATACTTAAACTGGTAAATTTATATTATGTGAATTTTAACTCAATTTTTAAAATTAATGATAGCATTCAATTATAAATTAAAGAATAAAATAAATATTTCTGAGTCCATGTGATATGAATAAAAATAGGGGGAAAGGAGAAAGGATAAATCTTATTTAAAACATTGCAATTAATAAATATAGAAAGAATGAAAAAATGGAAATCACCATTAGAACATCATGGTAATGTTATTGCAGGCAAGCCTGTCTTTTCACGTGCTTATTTACCACCTGTATATCTTCTTTGGTGATCTATTTCTGAATAGATCTGTTCAGATTCTATTGCTCACTTTTTACTGAGTTGTTTATACTTTTAATGTTGAGTTACAAGTTCTTTATTGAATATGTTAAAATATTTTTTCCCCAGGGTGTCTTCTGCAGAGCAAAATTTTTCATTTTTTTAAAGTCGATTATCAAATTTTTTTAATAGATCATGCTTTTGGTTCATATCTAAAAACTCATCTCCAAACCAAAAGCATATAGATTTTCTAATTGCTTTTCTTCTAGAAATTTTATAGTTTTATGTTTTATATTTAGATCTATGATCCATTTTTGAGAATTTTTGTGTAAGGTCTTAGATATGTATTACAAATATTATTACTTTTTTTGCCTATGGACGTCCAATTTTTTCGGCATTATTTGTTGAATCGGTACTTTCTCCTTTAAATTGCCTTTGCATTTTTTATCAAAAATCAGTTGACTACATTTGTGTAGGTCTATTTCTGGACTCTTTATTCTGTTACACTTATCTATGTGTCTATCTTTTTGCCAATACCACACACTCCTTTGATTACTGTAGTTTTATTGATTGATTGGTTGACAGTGGATCAATTCCTTTTCTCCCTCTAGCTTTATTGAGGTATGATTGGCAAACAGAGTTGTAAGATATTCATTTATTCATTTAAAAAATCTAAAATCTAAATATATTGTATATATAAATTTAAATTGTGTAATTTAATATATATATATATGTTGATTAGATATATTTATATATTGTAACCTGATTGCCATTGTTGCAATAATTAGCACCTCTATCATGTTATATAATTATTCTTCGTCTTTAGTAGTTGGAATAATTAAATTCTAACCTCTTAGCAAGTTTGATGATTATAATACAATATTCACTATACTGCGTATTAGATCTCTGGGGTTTATTTACTACTTGTTGTAAGTTTGTACCCTTAACATCTGTCCTGTCCCCCTAACCCCCATCCCCTAATAACCACAATTTTATTCTCTGTTTTTACAGTTTTGGCTTGTTGAAATTCCACATATAAGTGATATCATACAGTACTTGTCATTCTCTGATTTATCTCACTTAGCATAATATTCTCATGGTCCATCCATGTTGTTACAAATGACAAGATAGTTCTATTTTTAGTTTTGTGAGGAAATTTCCTTTTCTCCACAACCTTGCCAACAGTTATTATTTGTATACTTTTTGCTGATAGTCATTCTGACAGGTGTGAGGTGATATCTCATAGTGGTTTTGATTTGCATTTTTCCAATGATTTAGCAGTGTTGGTCATCTTTTCATGTGCCTGTTGACCACTTGTATATCTTCTTTGGAAAACTTGTCTATTCAGGTTTTATGCCCATTTTTAAATTGGATTGTTTGTTTTTTTGATATTGAGGTGTAGAGCTGTTTATATATTTTGGTTATTAACTCATTGGTCATATCACTTGCAAATATTTTCTCTCATTCAGTAGGTTGTCTTTTCATTTGGTCAGGAGTTTCTTTTGCTGTGCAAAAGCTTTTAAGCTTATTTAGGTCCCATTTGTTTACTTTTGCTTTTGTTGCTTTTTTTAGGAGACAGATCTACAAATAAATAATTGCTGCAATTTTTTTCAAAGAGTGTTCTGCCCCTGTTCTCTTCTAGGAGTTTCATGGTTTCAGGCTTTATTACATTTAGATCTTTAATCCATTTTGAGTTTATTTTTGGATATGATGTTCTAATCTCATTCTTTTACAGGTAGCTGTTCAGTTTTCCCAGCATCACTTATTGAAGAGATTGTCTTTTCTCCACTGTATGCTCTTGCCTCCTTTGTCATAGATTAATTGACCATAAGTGTGTGGGTTTATTTTTGGGCTCTCTATTATGTTCCATTGATCTATGTGTCTGTTTTTGTGCAATACCATTCTGTTTTGATTACTGTAGCTTTGTAGTATAGTCGGAAGTAAGGGAGCATGATACCTCCAGCTTTGTTCTCTTTTCTCAAGATTTCTTTGACATTTCAGGGTCTTTTGTGGTTCCATATAAATTTTAGGATTATTTGTTCTAGTTCCGTGACAAATATCATGGGTATTTTGATAGGGGTTGCATTAAACCTGTAGATGCTTTGAGTAGTATGGACATTTTAACAGTGCTAATACTTCCAATCCATGAACACAGGATATCATCTTCAATTTCCTTCATCAGTGTTTAATAGTTTTCAGAGTATTAGTCTTTTACCTCCTTGATTAAATTTACTTCTAAATATTCTATTCTTTTTAAAAAAATTTTATTAAAGTATAGTTGACTTACAGTGTTGTGTTTCTATTCTTCTTGATGCAATTTTAAATGGGATTTTTTTTTGCTTTCTTTTTCTAAGGATAATTTTCTTTATTTCTTCTTCAGATGTTTCATTCTTAGTGTATAGAAATGCAACTGATTTCTGTATGTTGATTTTGTATCCTGCAACTTGACTGAAATTTTTGATTAGTGCCAACAGTTTTTGGTTGAGTCTTTGGGATTTTCTATGTACAGAATCATATCATCTGCAAATAACAACAGTTTTACTTCTTTCTTCCTGATTTTGATACATTTTATTTCTTTCTTTTGTTAAATTGCTCTAGCTAAGACTTCCAGTAAAATATTGAATAGGAGTGGGCATCCTTGTTTTGTTCTTGATCTTAGAGGAAAAGCTTCCCATTTTTCTCCATTAAGTATAAATATTAGGTGTAGGTTTATTATTATGGCCTTATTATTTTGAGGCCTTATTATATTGAGGTATGTTCCTTCTATACTCAGTCTGCCGAGGGTTTTTATCATGAAAGAATGTTGTATTTTGTCAAGTGCTTTTTCTGCATCTATGGAGATAATCATGTGATTTTTATCTTTCATTTTACCAACGTGGTATATTACATTTATTGATTAATGTGTGTTAAACCATCCTTGTATACCAGGGATAAATCTCACTTTGTCGTGATTTATAATCCTTTTTATGTGTTCTTGAATTGGGTTTGCTAATATTTTGGGAATTTTTGCAATCTATATTAATCAGGGATATTGGTCTGTAGTTTTCATTTCTTGTGGTGTCCTTATCTGTCTTTGGTATCAGCATAATGCTGGCCTCATAGAGTGAGTTTGGAAGTATTCCCTCTTCCTCAATTTCTTGGAAGAGTTTGAGAAGGATTGGTGTTAATTCTTCTTTGAATGTTTGGCAGAATTAATCAGTGAAGCCATCTGGTCCTGGAGTTTTCTGTGTTGGGAGGTTGATTACTGATTTAATCTCTTTACTAATTATCATTCTGTTCAAATTTTCTATTTCTTCCTGATTCAGTCTTGGCAGGTTATGTGCTTTTAGAATTTTATCTAATTTGTTGGCATATAATTGTTCATAATAGTCTCTTTGAGCCTATGAATTTCTATAGTATCAGTTTTCATGTTTTCTTTTTCATTTCTAATTTTATATGTGTTTTCTCCCTCTTTTTTTCTCAGTCTAGCTAAAGGTTTGTCGATTTTGTTTATCTTTTTGAAAAACAAGCTCTTGGTTTTATTAATCCTTTCTATTGTTTTACTGGTCTCTATTTCATTTATTTCCATTCTGATCTTTATGGCTTCCTTTTTTTCTGCTAATGTTGGGCTTAATTTGTTCTTCTTTTTCTTGTTCCTTGAAGTGTAAAGTTAGGTTGTTTATTTGAGATCTTTCTAATTCTTAATATTATATGTATTTATTGCTATAAACTTTCCTTTCAGAATTGCTTTTGCTGCATCTCATAATTTTGATATGTTTTATTTCCGTTTTCATTTGTTTTGAGATAATTTTTTTATTTCTCTATTGATTTCTTCTTTTACCCATTGGTTGTTCAGAAGGGTATTGTTTAGTTTCCACATATTTGTGGGTTTTCCAGCTTTCCTCTTGTTGATAACTTCTAGTTTCATACCATTGTGGTCAGAAAATATAGTTGGTATGATTTCAGTCTTCTTAAATTTGCAAAGATTTGTTTTGTGTTCTATCACATGTTCTATCTTGACAATGTTCTGTGTGCACTCAAGGAGAATGTATCAATATATTCTACTGCTGTTGGGTGGAATGTTCTATATATGTCTGTTAAGTCCATTTGTTCTGGAGTATGGTTCAATTTCAATGTTTCTTTGTTCATTTTCTGTTTGGATGGTCTATTCATTGCTGACAGTGGGGTTTTGAAGTGTCCTACTATTGTATTGTCCTATTATTGTATTGTTGTCTCTTTCTCCCTTTAGATCTGTTAGTATTTTCTTAATATATTTTAGTACTCTGATGTTGGGTGCATATATATTTATAATTCTTGTATTTCATGATGTTTTGACACTTTTATTATTGTATAATGACCTTCTTTGTTTCTTATTACCATTTTTGGCTTGAAGTCTATTTTGTCTGATATAATTTTGGCTATACTCACCTTCTTTTTGTTTGCACTTTTAAAGATATCCTCTTTAATCTCTTCACTTTAAGCCTATATGTATCTTTAGAGCTGAAATGAGTCTCTTGGAGGCAGCATATAGTTGGTCTTATTTTTTTATTCATCCAGCCACTCTGTGCCTTTTGATTGGTGAATTCAATCCACTTATATTTAGAGTGATTATTGATATGTAAGGACTTACTACTGTGATTATGTTGTGTGCTTCTGATTTTGCAAAATTGTGATATATCATGATGATTTAAAATATGTATGTTTTGTGAAAGAATTCCCCTCATCTAGTTAATTAACACATCCATTACCTCATATACTTATCTTTTTGTGTGTGAGAAATTTATGTTGTACACTCTTAGCAAATTCCAATTACACAACGCAGTGTTATTTATTATATTTATCATGTTATACATTAGATCCTCAGATCCTATTCATTTTATAGCTGAAAATTTGTACCTTTCTACCTGCCTTTCCGTATTTACCCCACTTCCCACCCCCCCACCAGCTCCTGGCAACCACTTTTCTACTCTCTGTTTCTATAACTTTGACTTTTAAAAATTTAGATTCCACATATAAGTAATACCATGCAGTATTTGTCTTTCTCTGTCTGGCTTATTTCACTTAGCCTAATGCCCTCAAGGTCCATCAGTGTTGTCACAAATGACAGCATTTCGTCCTTTCTCATGACTGAATAATATCCATTGTATATACCTTCCACATCTTCTTTATCCATTCATCTCTTGACACACACGTTGTTTATATATCTTGGTTATTATGAATAATGCTGCAATGAACATGGTGGTGCATATATCTTTTTGAGTTAATGTTTTCATTTCCTTTGGATAAATACCCAGAAGTGGAATTGCTGGATCATATGACAATTCTATATTTAATTTTTTGAGGAAACTCCATACTGGTTCCATAGTGTCTGCACCACCCTCAACAATTCACAAGGGCTCCCTTTTATCCATATCACTGCCAACACTTCTTATCCCTTGTCTTTTTGATGATAGCATTCTAACAGGTATGGGATGTTATCTTATTGTGGTTTTGATTTGCATTTCCCTGGTAGTTAGTGATGTTGAGCACTTTTTCACGTACCTGTTGGTCATTCGTATGTCTTCTTTTGAAAATGTCTATTCAGTTCCTCTGCTCATTTTTAAATTGATTTTTTTCTATTGAACTATATGACTTATTTATATATTTTGGATGTTAACCCCTTATCAAATATATGATTTACAAATATTTTCTCCCACTCTGTAGTTTGACCTTTCATTTTGCTGATGGTTTCCTTTGCTCTGCAGAGACTTTTTGGTTTGACATAGTTCCACTTGTTTATTTTTGCTTTTGCTGCCTTTGCTTTTGGTGTCAAATCCAAAACATCATTACAAAGACCAATATTAAAGAGCTTACTTCCTATATTTTCTTCTGGTTTTATAGTTTCAGGTCTTAATTTAAGTCTTTAATTTATTTTGTGTTGATTTTTATGTATGGTGAAAGATAGTCATCCAGTTTCATTCTTTTGCATGTGGCTGTCCAGTTTTCCCAACACTATTATAGAAGAGACTATCCTCTCCCCATTTTATATTCTTGGCCTCTTTGTCATAAATTAATTGAACATATATACATATACATGGGTTTATTTGGGGTCCTTCTATTCATTGATTTGATCTATGTGTCTGTTTTTATGCCAATGCCAAACTGTTTTGATTACTATAGCTTTGAATATAGTTTGAAATCAGAAAGTGTGATGTCTCCAGATTTGTTCTTCTTTCTCAAGATTGCTTTGGTTATTTTGGTTATTTGGTTTTTGTGGTTCATACAAATTTTAGAACTTTCCCCCCCTATTTCTGGTAAAAAAAATGCCACTGGAATTTTGATAGGGATTGTACTGAATTGCTTTGGGTAGTATGAACATTTTAACTATATTAATTCTTCCTGTCCATTAGCATGGAATACTTTTCCATTTATTTGTGTCTTCTTCAATTTCATCAATGTCTTATAGTTTTCAGTCTACTGTTGTTTTATATTGTAGTAAGTCTTGAAATCAGACAATGTGAGTCCTCCAACTTTCTTATTTTTCAGAAAAAAAAAATTTGGTTACTCTAGTTACTTGCAATTTCCACATAAGTTTTAGGATTGTCTTCTCACTTTCTACCAAAAAACCTGGTGAGATTTTGTCAAACTTACTGGTAATTTTTGGGAAAATTATCATCTTAGCAATATTGAGTCTTCTGGCATAAATATGATTTATTGCTCCATTTATTTAGGTCTTCTCTAACTTCTCATAGCATGTTTTGTAGTTTGCAGTGTACAAGTATTTTTTACAATTGTTATATTATTTCTATATTTCATATTTTGATATTGTTATAAATGGCATTTTAAAAGTTTTTCAATTTTTTTGCTAGCGTATAGAAGTATGATTGATATTTTTGAAAACTGTTATTGTATAATGCAACTTGCTAAAATCACATATTAGTTTTATAGCTGTTTTATAGAAGAGGTTGGATTTTCCACATAGATGATCATGTCATTTGCAAACAAGGAGAGTTTTACTTCTTTTCTAGTCTCAATGACTTTTATTTCTTTTCTCAGGTTATTGCACTACTAGAATCTCCAGAGGAATATTGAATAGAAGAGGGAAGGTTGATTTGAATTGCCAAATCAGCATTACTATAAGTGAAAATCCATACTGATGTTTTTATAAACCTTCCAGATGATTTTAATATTTACCCAGTATGGAGATATATTAACATACACAAAATTTCATTACTGTTGAGATCTACTAATCTGCTTCACTGTCTCCTCATGCACTTGGTTTCAGTTCCTTGGACATGCCAAGTTTATTACCATATTAGAAATAGGGGTAATGTTTGATATAGGGAACCACAGGATGAGCAGGAATCACGCAGTTTCTTGCTTTTGTTTCTCTCATCATGTTAGCATCCATCTTCCAGACTGACTTTCTCCACAAGTCAAGAACCTTGGCTGCTGACAGTTCTAGGCTCATGTCTTTCCAGCTTCACCACCTGAGAAAAAAGGGCTTATTATCACCTACCTCAGCTTAAACAAGCATGGCAAGGGACTCTGGTTGCATTGGCTTAAGCCATGTGCTCACCCTCTGAACCAATCTGTGTGGCCAGGGTGTTAGGACTTTGTGACTGGCATGTCCAGTGTTAGGTGCCATGGCAAGGGAGGAAAGGTCCTAAATCACTCATTTAGGCTACATGTTAGAGTAGGGAATGAGGCAAGGGGAGCAATGGTGCTCCATAAGGAAAGTGAGTGATAACAACATGGCCAAGTGTTAAATCACTGGGAGCTTAGGCATTTCCTTGGTTTATGTCTTATACAGTTCTCAAGAGGTTCTTTCATGATGTTTCATGTATGAGATGTTAATACTTATTATTTTGAGGATATGAAGTAGAATAAGCTCAAAAGAAGCATTATACTGCTCAACACTCAGTCATGTCCATCCCTGCCAGGCCTTTCTTGTCAGCTTAACACACCTTCCTTGGTTGAGTGTACTGGCACTGCTGGACCTCTGCTGATGGTCTCTCTTTTAGCATCTTCTATAGGTTTCCCTACCTCATGGTGGGCTAAGAACTTTGCTCCCACACAAGGAACATTTGAAATGTTAGATTCTGGAGGATATGCACACAATAGCACTTAATAAATATTTGTTATATTGAATTGAACCTGAAGAAATGAATTTACTAATGGGAAGTAGATAATGTAGGAGGGGAAGAGGGAGTCCAAGGTAAGCCATAGGGGAGCTTTGCACAGGCAGGTAAGCTTGAACACAGTGATCTAAAAATCACTTCAAGTAAATAGCTGCTTTACACCTGCATGAACCTGCAAGAGATTTTCTATGACAGCAACCAGGTGAAGAGTTTATTAGCATCTCCCCTTCACTGAGCCACATTCTGTTGCCAAGAATGCTGATGCTACCCTCTACTTCAACTGTAGTAAACAACAATTTACCACTCACATTTTAGGAATGTGAATGTTACAACAACAAAATACTCATTGACAGACATTAATCACTTTCTGAGCCAAGAAAGATAAAAACTACACAGAAACAATAGAACCCAAATGACAGATGGGACTGAGGGGTGGTCACGACCTCATTGAGACACCTGTGATCATGCTGTAGACAGGCTTTCCTAATTAATTTCTCAAAGTAAACTAAAGCAAGCACATATAACCTTTGTATTCCCAGTGCCTAACACTGCATTGGCAGAGTTAAAAGCTGATTTGGTAATGAAGGCTTTCTTCTTACCATCTGATTGTAATTAAATGACTAATTTGTCTTTCCCTCAACACCAGATTATAAATTCTGTGAGGGCAGGGATCACATTTGACTTGTTTACCCTCATTGCTCAAGATCCAGTGCACATAAGTAGATGCTTATTATTGACATGAAAATGAAATGATAGGAAATCAGGAGAGAATGGAAGAATGATTGAGCTTTTACTGTGTGCCAGGAATTTTGACAGGTGCTTATGCATTACAGTAGGTACCTCACTTTTATTCCCCATGAAAACTCTGGGAGATATAAATTAATATCATAATTTTACAGTTAAAACTGGGAAGGACAACTTAGAGTGTTGAGTATCAACTATTTGCTGGGCCCTACGCTAGGAAATTTACATATATTATCCATATGTAGATCTTCAAAATACCCTAGAGTAAGTGTTTTTCTCCATACCTTACAAATTTACAGAAAAAAACTGGCATGTAGTTAATAAAAATGATGCTAAGATTTAGATCCATATCTTCTGATTACAAATTGAATACAAATAATTAAATGTTCACTGAATGAATTAAGGGATCAGTGGTTCTTATTAATTAATTTATTGATTCATAGATATTTATTTGCCCATAAAACTCTTATGAAAAGCAACTTTGCCAGTAGCACTTATTGTAAACAAAAATAATTTCAAGATCATTTTTCACCTGAAAAATCAAAATTTGTGCTTGAAAATCTCTTCTAAAATTTACTTCATCCTCTACTTACAGCTTGTATCACATTTAAATTATCTCTGGCATAATTATTAAATCATAATCCAAGAAAATTCTTCATAAGATCTTTAAGTAATACACTCAAGTATTTAAGAAGTCTCATTTTTATTATATCTTGTTGAAAACTCATTTTATCTCCTTTTTTAATGGAAAATGCAATAAAAAGATTTTTAATATCTTATCCCTTATTTTACTGAATAGAATCTTGCCTTTATGTTCAGTGTTATTCTGTAAATAAATCTGGACTTTTAAAGACGAATTTTAATAGCAACAATACTATTTGTAACATACTTTTTCTTTTCTTGGCCTTAGGAAAATATTCTCATAATTTAACTATGAAATTACATACCCTTTCATTTCCCAGATCCACACCCTAAAGCCTTCCTTATTTTTTATTTATCTCACCAGTTAGCCTCCTTTAGTGACATTTACTGACAACTCATTCCTTTTCCTACTTTTCTGTTATAAGGTCTTACTTTTCAGTGGAGGTCACTGTTTTGAAAGCTGTGGCCACAAATGCTTATATGGTCCTTTGGATGAGCTAAATCAAAAGGGCAATGAAAGGGACACATTTTGCAACCAGATGGCTCTGTAATCCACAATTAATTTTCTAATTTCTGCATGAAAATTAAAAAGATATAGTTTGATTACAGAATGTATTTCATATATATATGCAAGCACTTAAAACCTTTCTAATTATATATGCAAGGTCTAAACCAATCTCAAGAATTAATGTCAGATTCAGAGCAGAATCTTAAAATATTGCTAATCCATTTTAAAATGTAAATGAATTAGTCATTTGGAGAATGCAAATTAAAATGGCAATGTACCACTACATACCCATTAAAATAACTCCGTGAAACAGACAATTTTCTAGGAAAATACAAATGATCACAATAGAATCAGTCATAGGAAACCTGAATAGACCAAGAATTAACTTTTACTCAATCAATAAGAAAAAGATACTCCACTTGAGAAAATGAGTTAATGACATACTTTTTTGTCAGGTTGACGAAAATTTTAAAAGGACAGTAATATCTACTTTTGGTGATAGTTTAGGGAGGCAAATACTGTCATATACAGTTGATAATAAAAAGAGTTGCTAATACTTTCTTGTGAATAAATTGCCAATGTTAATCAAAAAAGGGAAAATGGTTTTTATTGGTCTCTGAAAATTTTCTTTTAGAACTTCTTCCTAACCAACTAAAGATGTAAATTAAGATTTTGCTATAGGCATGTTAATCATAAAGAACATTATTTTAAAAGAGTGAAAAATTGGAAAGATTCTAGATTTCCTTGTATAAATTTTATTACATGAATATATGATCATTAAAAATGAACTGATATTTCAGTATGTTAATGATAGAGTGTTGAATTTAAAAGCTCTTTTTATACTCTAAAAGAATCAACAAAATACAACTACACACAACAATATATAGGGTTCTCACAAAGATATTTCACTAAAAGAAGTCAATCACAAAAAAATATGTATTATATTATTCCACCTATATAAAGTACATAAACAGGTCTAAAACAATTTATGCTGTTAGAAATCAAGATAATGTTTAACTTTTGGGGAGATAATGACTGGAGGAGACCAGAAAGGGGTCCCTGGGGATGATAGTAATGTTCTTTTCTGAATATTCGTCCTGATTGCATGGGTGTGTTTGTGAAAATTCTTCTAGCCAATGCCAGAAGCCAAGGTTTTCATGTACTAAGCTCTAAAGAGGAGCCAGAAAAGACATAAATAAGATATTATGTAACATAAATACTTTAAATAACCCTCCTTGGCCTGATTCTAAATCCTCATACAAAAGGACATTGATAAAATGACCAGTTCATTCTTCCCTTATCTCTTCATTCATTCAACAGTTAATTATTGAGAATTTCCTGTGTGCCAAGTCCACTTCTGGTTAATGAAGTGAGGAAAACCATTAGGTCACTGCTCTCATGGAATTTATGTTCCAGCCAGGAAGATAAACAATAAACATTGTAACATTCCATTGAAAATTAATATGTATCACTTAGTGTTAAAAGCTATACAGAGATTAATCCTTTGTCAGTTGCTTCATTTGCAAATATTTTCTCCCATTTTGAGGGTTGTCTTTTCATCTTGATTATGGTTTCCTTTGCTGTGTAAAAGCTTTGAAGTTTCATTACGTCCCATTTGTTTATTTTTATTTTTATTTCCATTACTCTAGGAGGTGGGTCAGAAAGGATCTTGCTGTGATTTATGTCATAAAGTGTTCTGCCTATGTTTTCCTCTAAGAGTTTTATAGTGTCTGGCCTTACATTTAGGTCTTTAATCCATTTTGAGTTTATTTTTGTGTATGGTGTTAGGGAGTGTCCTAATTTCATTCTTTTACATGTAGCTGTCCAGTTTTCCCAGCACCACTTATTGAAGAGGCTGTCTTTTCTCCATTGTATGTTCTTGCCTCCTTTGTAAAGCAGCCCATGCAGCTCTTTATCAGAAACAAACAACCCAATCCAAAAATGGGTAGAAGATCTAAATAGACATTTCTCCAAGAAGACATACAGATGGCCAACAAATACATGAAAAGATGCTCAACATCACTAATCATTAGAGAACTGCAAATCAAAACCATAATGAGGTATCACCTCACACCAGTCAGAATGGCCATCATCAAAAAATCTAGAAACAGCAGAAGCCGGTTGGAACCTGCAATGTCTTGTAGTTGTCTGAAGATTCTTCAATCACTATATCAAGCGACACAGATGTTTCTCTTTCTTCATATGATGAAGATCAGGGATCTAAACTTATCCGAAAAGCTAGAGAGGCACCATTTGTCCCCACTGGAATGGCAGGTTTTGCAACAATCGTTGCATATTGATTATATAAATTGAAGAGCAGGGGAAATACTAAAATGTCTGTTCACCTGATCCACATGTGCATGGCAGCCCAAGGCTTTGTTGTGGGGACAATGACTCTTGGTATGGGCTATTCCATGTATCGAGAATTCTGGGCAAAACCTAGACCTTAAAAGAGGAGATGTTGTCTTGGTCTCATTGGTGGTGCTTGCTTTAGTTAGACATCTCATATTGAGGTTATATGTTTATGTTGAAAATAAATTCTTTGGGTCGAACAATAACATGGTAATTTGAATACTGGCTTCCTTTCTTGCAGGCTTGATTTGCCTGGTGACCAGGTTACTGGTGACTAGTTCACTAGCTAGGTCATCCAGGGGAGTCAGATTAGCACAAAAACATGTCATTTTTACATGCACTTGATAGTGGTACAATGTCCACCTTCTTAAACTCTTCTGATGAAATTAGTTGTAAAGAGGACAACATGCCAATCCTGATAATGCTCCCAGTTTCTGCAGAATATCATATGCTTTTGATGTAATATAGGAATCCTATTTACCCCAGTTAATTTAACTCTTTCTGACTGCCTTGTGGACCGAGTACTGTTTTAAGGGCTGGTTGGCTCTTGAGGAACCCTTTCAGAACAGTGCGCGGAATACAACATTATAAACCTCCTGGCAACTATATGTGTGTTTTTAAACCAAACCTAAAAAGCTGGTAAGAGAGCTGCTTTGAAGTAGTATTTATTTCAGAATCATAGTTGTAAACATGAGAATAACTTAACTGTAGATCCCCATTTAGCTCTTTTGTAATTGCAGAATTATATTTTGCTGCTGTTATATTAGAATAATTTTTGTGTCATTTTGAAATAGAAATATGAATTTTAAGTGCTAATGCAAGGGTAAATGAAAAACACTTTTTAAATGTGTGCAGTATGTTTATTTTCTCTGTAAGAATCATAAATGTTAAACTAAATAAATTGCCTATAATGGAAGTGATTTATGAGCAAGCTGGTTTGGTCAGACATTATACAAACTTTGGTATACTACAGAATGCTTTGTTGTACTTGTGAAATTCTCTTGTCCAACCTGAATTTACATTCCATGATGATAACATGGTAAATGTAGTGTTATTAAAGTAAGTGAACACATCAAAAAAAAATCTAGAAACAATAAATGCTGGAGAGGGTGTGGAGAAAAAGGAACCCTCCTGCACGGTTGGTGGGAATGTAAATTGATACAGCCACTATAGAGAACAGTATGGAGGTTCCTTAAAAAACTAAAAATAGAACTACCATATGACCCAGCACTGCCACTACTGGGCATGTACCCAGAGAAAACCATCATTCAAAAAGATACATGTACCACAGTGTTCATTGCAGCACTATTTACAATAGCCAGGACATGGAAGCAACCTAAATGTCCATCAACAGATGAATGGATAAAGAAGATGTGGCACATATATACAATGCAATATTACTCACCCATAAAAAGGAACAAAATTGAGTTATATGTAGTGAGGTGGATGGACCTAGAGTATGTCATACGGAGTGAAGTAAGTCAGAAAGAGAAAAACAAATACCGTGTGCTAACGCATATATATAGAATCTAAAAAAGCAGCACTGATGAACCTAGCGGCAGGGCAGGAATAAAGACACAGATGTAGAGAATGGACTTGAGGACACGGGGCAGGGGAGGGGAAGCTGGGATGAAGTGAGAGAGTAGCACTGACATATATACACTACCAAATGTAAAATGGATGGCTAGTGGGAAGCCACTTTGCTGCTGCATAGCACAGGGAGATCAGCTCAGTGCTTTGTGACGACTTAGAGGGATGAGATAGGGAGGGTGGGAGGGAGACTCAATAGGGAGGGGATATGGGGATATGTGTATACATATAGCTGATTCAATTTGTTGTACAGCAGAAACTAACACAACATTGTCAAGCAATTATACTCCAGTAAAGATGTGAAAGAAAATATTTGGTACAAAAATGAAAAAAATAAATAAAAGCTATACAGAGAATCTTAAAATGAAAGATAGGATGGTGACTGAGTTGCTGCTTAGGACTGGGTTGACAGAGATGGCCTAGCCAAAGAGATATTTAAACAGAGATGTGCAAAGAAAGAGTCAGTGATGAAAAATCAGGTATAAGGAACAGCATTTCAAAGAAAAAATGACTTCTGCATTTGACCTCAGGCAGCTGGGTGGGTCAGTATTGCTGTTTATGTAGGAGTATGCGAAGAGCGGCCAGCTGATATAGGAGAGTAGAGAGGGGCTGCATTTCTCAAGTGTGAAATAAGTTTTTAGCTACTTTTGAATGAGTCTGGGCCTTAAAATATTTGAAATTAATTTGAAGGACTAAAGTAAAATCCTGGGCAGGTGTAAACAGGGTCATAGAAGCAGTTGGGTTTGGAGGAAGGTATTAGGCAGAACTATATTTATATCAACAATTTGAATGAACCTAAATAGAAGATGAAGGCTAGTTGGGAGATTAATTAAGAGAAAATGTTAAGCCAAAGTTTGTTATTCCATTAACAATGAGGATATAATTCAAGATACTTTTATTAGATGGGGTGACTTAGCATTACTGTCCAGAGGTATAACACTGTCTTCCTATAGCGTAAACTTACAGAGTAAGGTGGTTACTGGTTCCTCTTGTTGTACTTTTGTCAGCTCTGGGATTGATTCATTACAACTGATACTCTGGAGAAGACAGATTCCATGTTTTCCTTTAACAAATATTTTCTGAGCATAGTGATAGGTATAGAGGATATAATGTTAATAAGAGATTGTTTTCTGCCCTCAAAAAGATCACCATCTGGAAAGAAATAAGGGACAAGTAAATTGTCAATTAAGACATAAAATGTTAAGTGTTATCCCAGGGGCGAGAATGAGGTGATGTGAGGGGAATTTAACCCAGTCAGAAGGGGGATTGGAGAAGTTAGGGAATGCTTCCCAGGGGAGTGATATTTATTCTAAGACTCGTCAGATGAGCCTGGGTCATTCATGTGACAGCAGAATGTGGAAGTGGATGGGTGATGGAGAGGGGGATGGAGATGTAGCCTGGGGATACAGAGAAGGTGGATGGAGCTCAGTATATACAAGTACAATGTGAGGTGTGAGAACTGTGACTGGAGTGGTAAACCAGAGGTGGAACATGAAAGACATTATCAGTCATATCATGGGGCTTGAACTTCACACTGAGTACAAAGGAGAGTCGTTAGAAGGTTTTAAATAGGAGAGTAAAAGCATCAGATTGGTACTTTAGAAAGACTCTGGCTGTATGGTGAAGAATGGTTGAAACAGGGCTGCATTGCTAGCACATATGTTGTGTGAATTAGAAAAACAACTTGTGAATTAGAAAAATGTGTTCCCTCTGGGCAGAGAAATGATCAAATAGTGCCCCCTCAACCTTAATCCTGGGAGCTGAGTTTGGACTGTACTTCACCCCTACTCTCCTTGCCCCTGACAACGCTGGGTGCTTTCAGGCAGGGCACAACCTACACAATGGTTCACAGTGGCTCTTTTTGCAAAGGGTTATGTAGGATTCCAAGTGAGTGATGCTGGGGACATGAACTAAGTATAGAGACAGGTGGATGACTTTTTGATACATTCAGAATTGACAGGATTTGGTAACTGGTTGCAAGAGGGTAAGGAAAGGGAGTGGAAGAGTTTCTGTATGTGTATGTGTGTTCAAATATTCATTACTTCATCCTTCCCTCGCTCCTCTTTTTTTCTCTCTTCCCAGGATGCAGTTCTGTTCTCCAAAGAACTCACTGTACAGTTGAGGGGTGTTAGGGAGGCTTATGCCAAATATGTAAAGAAGTAAATGCATTTGGAAGTTAGATTCTATATGAAGAGTGGAGAGTTGGACACAAAAGAAAGAGTGCTCTATTCTGCCTGAGAGTGGGGGAGACAGTCAGGAAAGGCATTAGGGGTGGGATTTTGAAAGGGGGGCATATGGTCAGAAGGCAGAAAAAGGAGCCTGAAGATGGTAGGATTAGAAATGGACAAGGATGAAAGGGGTATGGTGTTCCTGATAAAGACCTAAAGACATAAAACAGTGTGGACTTTTGGGAAACTGAAAGTCTTTGACTGATTAGATGTGTGAGAACAGTGAGATGGTACAGTAAGAGATAGGGAAGTGGAGGCAAGGGCCACATGGTGGCAGGCCCGGCACTCATTCATTTGACACATATTTTGGTCCTTTTGTCCTTGGTGCCTGGAAAAAGTGATGTAGAGTCATAGTCTCTGCCTTTGTGGCATTAGTCTTTATTTTTAAAACAGTTTAAGAATTATTTTGGTTTTGCGCATTACTTTGGGGGCAGTGTGGTAGGCATATTGGGGAGGGGAGAATCAAGACAGAGACCAGGTAGGGGGCATCTTTATCCAGGAGATGATGATGGATGCTGAACTGAGGCAGCATTACTGAAGGTGAGGTGCGGAGAGACAAAGGTTAAGGAGATTTCTGTGACAGGACTTGTTGACTGATTGAATACAAAGTGTGAGGGAATTGTAGGGCCAAGGGATGGTCTCCTGGTCTCTGATTTGAATGACTGGGTGGTGAAATATTTTTCTTTCTCTGAGATAAGAAATTCAGAAGGAGGTATGGGTGAAGAGAATAGTTCAGTTTTATAGAATTATTTCGTTTCCTGACCAAAATTGACAAATCTATATCCAAACAGCTTTCTAAGCTACCCACATTTCCCATGTTGGCTCAAAATGTGTGCATGTGTGTGTGTGTGTGTGTGATGTTCATGGTGATGGGGCAGAGGGTGGAAGTGGAACTGAAATTCAATAGCGGGCTTTCTTTGTTATAGTATTATTAGACTCTGGAATCTGGAGAGCAATGAATTGCTCTATGAAGAAGACTGATAAGGTTCTAGGTATATTTGAGATGCTGTGTGTGCCTGTTTTTAATAAAAGCAGAAGATTTTGATAGTTGTTAGTTCTAAATCTAACCAGAGCTTCAAATTATGGAGTAAGGGATGGCTGTAGTTTCAATACCACCAAACTCCTACTTTTTAATTTCTCATATGTCTCTAGACCAATTTCATGTGAAAGCCACTCTTATTTCCTGATAACCATGTGACAACAGATAGCACTTGTGTAGCACTTTGCTTACATTCCTCATGAGGTCAAACATAACAGGTATTAATGTGCTGATCATCATACAGATTATTGAACAATACAAGGTACTGGGATCATAAATCAAAAAATTAATTAGCAACAAATATAATTTGACTACGTGTTTTACTAAAATGCTATTGTAGGTACAAAAGCTTTAAGACAACTTTCTGGTTTATGGAACAATATAAAGTGATTTGTAATGAATACTTACTTTTTCATATGTCAGCTCTAAGAGTAGGACTACTGCATGAAGATATACAGACTGTGCTTTGTGAAACTCCAGGAGTGCCATTCATATAAGAAATTATTTGAATGGATCCTTTTAGAGTTGTGTATATGGTGGTCCTAGATAAGATTTAGGGTTATGTGGAAACAGAAGACAGAAATGAAGGGAAATGCAGGTAGTCCAAGGGAAGAAGCTGTGCTAGGCACCAGAAGTAGAGGGTATTGGTAGGAGGGCTGATTGGAGATTAAGTCGAAGACGTGCCAAGAAATCCAGCATGGAAAATGACTGGACCTCTTCTTGCAGAAGCGAGAATGGATGATGGGGAGGTGAACACAGGTGTTATCTACAGGAGGGAAGGAAGTGGGAAGACAGCAGGAGTTTGCTGTCTAGAGAATGGATCTGGATATCAGTTGGTTTGTCACCATAAATTTGTGCAACAATATTGTTCACTGTGATCACTATGAAATCAATTTACTGAGCAGTGTTATCTCTTTGGGATATAAGCATGAAAAAATAATGTTTTTCAGTATCTATGTTCTAGTGTTTCCCCTATCTCATCAGGTCCCAATTTCTATTACTGACATCATAGTCCAATTCTATTAGTATTGTCAGTTTTGAGTATTTGAAAAGTTTTGTTTTTTTGATGGTTAACACCTGATCCTATTCATTTTAAGACATGTGTCTTTTAAGACATGTGTCTTCAGATTTCCTCTTTCCCTTCCTCTAACTCAGGCCAGACTTATGTCTCTGACTTAAAATAGGGGAGAAAGGAGTATACAGCCTCAGTTTCAATTGACTGCTTCTCCCTTTTCTTAGGGTTTTTCTGCTTGGGTCTTGGGGAGGAGAAATAGGAGAGGCTAATATCTCCTCATAAGCCTGTTCTGCTATTGTGTAGTTTCAGATGTCACTCAGTGGTAGGTGCCCAAAAGTTGTCCCCTAACAGGTTCTTAGATGGGTCCTGTAAAGCTCTTCTCTTTACACAGTCTCTTGGCTTGAGAGATCCCAAGCGGATTAAGCCCAGTCACATTCTACAATTCTACTCAATCAGTAAGAAACTCTACACTTCTTAATGTATCAAACATGCATGAAATCCTCAGTGCATGATGGTGGTGCCACTAGAAAATCTGTCTTCCCCACCTCTCTCCTGCCTATTTCTTCCATGTCAGCAGCATCAGGGCTCTGCCCATCCAGTGGTTCAGCAATGTTAGTGTGAGAGGATTACTAGCTCCTGACTTTATGGCTTCCTGAGATTTACACTTTATTCAGGAGTATCCTTTTTGTTTTTTGTTTTTGTTTTTGTTTTTTTTGGAGTATCCTTTTTGAACACTGCACTTCCCCCAAAGGACAACTCCTTTCTCTCTCTCCTAGTCCTCTTCTTATAATGGGACTGGTTAGTGTAATGGAATTGGTGGGTGGTGAACTATAGCTTTGGATGACCTAGAACCTCTCACTTGCTATAAAGAGATATGGCTTGCAGTATTCTAAGTTTGGAATCTGGGGTACATAGTACCTTTTGTTCTCAGATTTGCACCATCATAACTGAAAGTGGAATCTGGGTGAGTACTAAATTGTATCCTGTTTCAATAGCAAAATTCACATGTTCAAGGCAAAAACAGTGTGCTCCTGGGGAATCTGTACATAAATGAAAGGTCAGTGGGTGGATGGGTGAGGATTTTATTTGCAATGGGGTTGATGAATCTCAGTGACTTGATGCTTCAGACCACTTTGAAAACTTGTAATTATTTATATCTTGTAGTTTAATATTTGTCTTTTTGCTAGGCTTTAACCTCCATGGATTAAGAATGTCTTTTTAATTCACTACTTTTCCACAACACCTTAATGCAGAGTGACGGCAAATAGCAGAAACTTAATAAACTGACTGACTGACTGATTGACAGGTGGCCCTCAGTGCTAAGATCCCTGAGCTTGGGGTACAATAGTACAAAGCTTCTCAGCATGAAAGCTGCTATGAATTGAACGCTACATTCAGGTGTGGGCCCACACACCTGCCACTTTCTAATGGGATTCACACAACTCTTGGAGGTGATTATTAGTATCACATTTTTACAGAAGATAAAACTAAGGTTTAATTCTATACCAAAGTCTGCCTTCAAAAAACTAACAATTAGAAAAAAAATTTTTTTTTATCATTTTTACGTATATGTAGCTTAAAATATCAAATATTTTTAAATATTTATAATCAAATCTAACCTTTCCTTATTCTACAAATTAAACCTTTCTTAATCATATATTCTTCCAATTTCTATTCCTTCTCTATGCTCTATTTCATAATCAAGATTCTTGAATTTTGTGTACATTCTTTCTGTATTTATTCACACCACATTATTTCTTTACCATGATTACTCTTATTAAGGTCATTTGTAACTCTATGTTGTTATATTAAATGGTTGCCTCTGAGTGTCTGCGTTCTCTATTCAATGCAGCTAGTATTGAGTCAGTAATCCACAAAGTCAAAGGAGCTTACAGCTTCCTGCTTTCTTTCTTTTAAAATTATTTGTTTTTAAATTAAATTAAGCTAATTTATTTGTTATTTATAATTATTATATAGTTATTTCTATTTTATTATTTATAAATTTTATTTTATTATTTGTCTAAGGCAGGGTCCACACTCTTCCACATAAGGAAATTCTTTGCTATTCCACAGTTGTCATCATTGCATACTTCCTTGTTTCAACTGGCCTTGCTGAGGCAACATGGAGAAAATTGAAGTTCATTTCCCAGAAACCACAAGACTTTGGTTAGAGTTGGTCAAAAGAGATATTTGTTTGAAATTTGGAAGGCAGAAGTAAACCAACAGCCAAAACTGTCTGAAGGGAGGGGTGATAGGAGGCAGTAAGAAATAAAACCAGCGGAGGTGGGCTGGCATCCTTACTCTTCCCTACTCCATGTTCAACTTTTTCCTGACTGCTGGCTTTGCTGACCTATCATGATCCCAGACTTACCACAAGACATCTAGCAACAAACTCACAGAGGTGGTAGCTGTGCAGGGGCCACAGGCTACCACAGACTTTTACATCAGCGCCCTCATGGTCCCACTCTAGTCCCTGGCCTTGCTTAGCTTCTAACATTCAACACCAAAAACTAACTCCAGTGCTTCAGTGCTTCTTGACTCTTCAACTCTTTCTTCAGCTACTTCCCCAGTTAACCCTTGTAATAAATTCCCTACTCTGTAATATTCATAGTAGTTCTGTGTCCTTGATGGAACTCTGACTAATATCATTATTGGTTGTTTTAGTTATCTATTAATGTGTACCAAACTATCCCAAAACGTACTGGCTTGAAACAACCATTTTATTATTTTCATGATATTGTGGGTTGACTGGGCTAAGCTAGGTGGCTTTTCTGCTGGTCTTACTTGAAGTCTGGTATCCATGAATGAAATCACCTAGAGGCTTGACTTGGAATCAGAGATAGTTAGGTTCATTTCTTTGTGCATATGGAATCAGAACCTCTTATCAGCGTAGCTGGGTTTTACACATGGGCTCCCAAGAACACAAAAATGGAAGCTTTCATAATTCCTGCTACATCCTACTAATTAAAGCGAGTCATTGGTCCAGCCCAGACCCAATTTGTGAAGGGACTACACAAAGGCATGAATAACAGGACTTGTGAATCTTTGAAAACACAAAGTTTCCAAACTCCAAAGCTAGTTTTGGAGACTAACTACCATACTTTTCTGTTTGGCCTGCCATAGGCCTAACTCACTTTAATGTTAACTCAAGACGTGCTTTTCTGTGTCCCATTTTAGGCTGCTATCATGGTGAGTGTTCATCAGACACTATGTTACCAAGTCCAAACATACTCTGCTCTCCTCACAACAGGCCAATAAATCAGAGACGAGGTGTTGAGGCAAGGAATACAACTTTATTTGGTAAGCTGGCAGACAGAGAAGATGGCAGACTAAAGTCTCAAAATAACCGTCGTATCGGGCTTTGGATGCCAGTTTTTTGTATAGCACAGAGAAGGGGAAGAGATGAGGAAGTGAAGTAAAAAGGCCATAAGTTTTGCAAATATCACCTGGAATGGCCAGCCTCTGGGAGGGGATGTGTTAATTTCTTCTTTCTTGCAGCCATCCACAGGTGGACAGGGTCCGGATGTTTCCCTGAACAAAGGCACTTTGGTTTAACATTCAGGCAGAGGGGCAGCGTTCCCAGAGGCAGGCCATTATGTATAGACAGTATCCTTATAGTGAACAAAAGCAGCGGAAAGCAAGGGTAAAGTAAAAGAAACAGATCCAGCATGTAGTCAGATTTGGCTCTTCCCTGTTACAACTATGGTTGGGGTCCCACCGTCTGCGCGTGCTCTATTAGGTCACTCTGACCTGCGACACCAGCTGTCATTAGTAGCATGAAGTAGAAGCACAGAAAGGTAGTTCCCTTAGTTCTGGCTGGGCAGGAGGGATTGTGAATGTATACCACCCCTCAGTATTATGGCTTTGGGCAGACCCCTGCAGGCAGGTGAAGGACACTTTTGTGACACTGCTGACTGCCACGTCCAGGGGCAGCAGTCAGTTGGTCGCTTTTTTTCCATTCAGAAACCCTGAAGTCATTTGAGACTCTGAGGTTGGTACAAAGGCTGCCCTCTCCCACATAGGGCTGCCTCTTTTCCTTTACTTGGGAAAACTTATATTTATTTTCTGTAGCTAGATCCCCTGCCAGAGGTAATGGTCCTAAGGTTCCCTTTCCAAACCTGGTACTTTTTTGTGATTAACTGCATTAACTATTAGACCATGAATGTTGCTGTATGGCTGTAATAGAAAGTTCATGCAGAGATTCCACATTACATGTTTTATTACTAGTTTATCATGGACTATAGCCAGAGCTGGTTCAGTAGACATAAGACCTATGTATGTACTTGCACAGAGCCACATGCTTAGAAGGCCCTGCACTTGGTTTAATGCTTTGTTGTTGCCATCTTGAAATTCATAATTACAATATTTTTTGAACTGAGGCCCCCCTCATTCTCATTTTACACTGGGTCCCACAAGATATGTTGGTGATCTTAACTACACCAATGGTAGCCATTCATTTTATTTTTATGATTATTAATAATTCACAGTTAGCTCCTTGATGCAGACCTGGGCATAGAGCTCCATCAGTCTCTGTCCTAAGAAGGGATAGCCCAGTACTGGGACCTACTAGAGCTTAGCTACTGCACTGGAACATTGGGAAGGAAGTAACCAGGCTCATCAGCCTTGCTTGCAGAGCTGTGGGGTGGGCAGATAGGAAGGACACAAAGAAAGGCTGACTCATATAGTATATCTATTGCCTACACAGAATTTCAGGCTTTTATCATCTTCTTTGTAATAGGTCAAGTGTCCTACACGTACCACCTCCCAAACCTCCTCCACATTTACCTGTGTATCCAGAACTATTAGCACTGGTTGAGTTGGTGCCAGCTCACTTGAGGAACAGAGTGCCAACAGATTTTCTGCCTCAGCAGCCCAGTCCCCAAATGCCTAAATACAGAGCTCATGTTCCAGTGAATGCCATGAGAGTAAATCAGAGCATCCCACTGATTAAGGGCTTCCAACTTTCCTCTGATTTTAGATTCTCTGCACTTCTCATTTAAACTGCAATACCCTTCTTGTCAATCCTGCCACTCAGACCAAATTAATTATGCCAGGTCAAAGTCTGATCTATGTTTAAAGATGGCTAAGGATGACCCCAGGCTCACCTTACTTGGCTTTCATTTTGGTTTACTTCCAAATCAGCGAGTAACTCCTACCAAAGCTGAATGAGATAAGGATGCAAATGATGGGTGATCATCTTCAGTGTCTCTCCAGTTCCTCAGGGAGTTGAATTTTGGTGGTAAAATTCCCTTTGCAACATGAGAAAAACTTTAATTAGAAGAAAAAGAAACCATAAACCAATAAACTTGGACTTAAAGGTCTACCTACTCTCATGAAACCAAATTCTTTCAGCACCAGAGTAGGCCATAGTTCTATGTTCCCTTTTTTTTTTTTTGCATTGTTAGGGTCTGTGTAGGTATGGCCATGGCCTGCCACTTAAATCTGCTCTTTTCAATCTACACTCTCTCTTTAATAGATCTAATTCATTACTATGGCTTTAATGCCATCTATATCCTGACAACCATGAAATGTATATCTCTATTTAACAACTAATTTTGGACTCCAGGCCTTTGGATTCAATTGCCAATGTCATAATGCTAGTTGACATTTATTCACAGGCTCCCTAAATGTAAACGTTCAAACTCAGCTCTTTATTCCTTCTATTAAAATCCTCTTTTCCTGAATCTTCCCCATCTCAGTAAATGGCATTTCCATTCATCCATAGTTTCAGTTAGAAATTTAGGATTCATCCTCATATTCATTCCCCTTTATCTCTCTCATACAATCCATGACCATATCTTCCCTATTCCACTTAATTTTATTTTTAGTGTGTCCACTTTTCCCCATCCATCTCCTCTAAGCTAAAATCATTTCAGACCCAGGACAACTGCTATAGCTTTCTCACTGGATGATATTTCCTTTCATGTACTGCAGATCCCCTTCACACACAGAAACCAGAGAACTGTTTTGAAATGTAAATTGGAGCTCCTTTGCTTTCTTACACTTGTAGTTTTACTATTCACATAGACAACTTTAACATTTTGATGAAGTTTGAAATATTATTCCAGAAAACTTTTGTATGAAGTAACATACAACCAGATAGCAAGAAGAAAAAAGTTTTATTTATCACTGTGTATGATAAATGAAACAATGAGTAAATAAAATTATACTTTTAATATTGACTTACAGTTTCAATTATCTCTGGGTATTTATATTTAATCGTTTTAGACTTCTTAAAATTATTTCCATGAGCTAATGATCCACAGCAGAATTTTAAAATTCACAGTATCCTTCAATTTTGTTTATTTTATTAAAATCCAGTCCTTGCTCTAATTGCATTTCTTTTCTTCTTTAAAATACAAATAGTGGCACTTAAAATAACACTAACAATTGCAACACATCCAACCACTGACAATACCAAGGTAGAAATGTTAACTCTGAGATTTGGATGACTTTCACCAGCACTGGGATCTGCTTGAGGAATAAACAAAGCTATTTGTGCAATGTTGGATACTTTTGATGTCAAATTGCTTTTATCCACACTTTGAATAGTAATGAATACATAGGTTTCATTTTCTTCTGAGATATTTCCTGGTTTGAATGCAAAGGTTGCCTTGGAGTTGGCCTCGTTTGGCAACAGATCAGTAGTGTTTACTTGCAGAGCATCATCAAAATTATCCCTTAGATCCAGGATGCTTCCAGTTATTCTTATGATATACTGTTGAACTAAGGAAAAAAAAGTTACAAATGATGTAGGAACTGGAGCATCCATTTAAAATTCCTTTTTATTAATTCTCCTCAAAAATATTTAGAATGCAAGCTTATATCCAAAGCCATATTTAGTTTTCCATAAAAGCTGAATTCTGCCAAATGCTACCTTCTCTGCATGAAAAGTGGCGGCATGTTAAAATGTGTCACATTTATGATTCAGAACATGAGATTATAAAATTAATACTTTTCTGAGCTATCAGTTAAAAATTATTTTCCTCTTACCCACCCATTCACCCTTGCTTTTGCAACGAGTACCTTTCACTTAATCAATACTGTATGAACTTCATCCTTACCTTTTCCAACATCAAAATCATCTCCTGATGCTGTCCATGTTATTCTGATCTCATCCCCATCAGGTGTGGCTTCAAGGTCTGTGATTTGACTTGGTGGGTAGAGGTCAGGTAAGGGAAGTTTTGAAACATTTGAAACCACAAATGCACCTCCAGGTGCTGTTCTGGTGAAACTCTCCAAGTTTGTCTGAGTGTCCTCATCAGTTTCAGGTCTTGGTGGATTCTCTTCAATTTTCCCTGCATTAAAAATTTCCTTGTTTATAATGAGCATAATACTATTAGTATTTTCATTTGAATTCCCCATCCCACTTTTCTTCTTTTTTTTCTTACATGCAGTCACATTTTATCAAGTTTGGTTATAAAGTCATAAGTCAAAATAGCAGAGAAAGAAAAATATATGTAAAATATAGTTGTATAAAATATAAAATAAAAGTATAGCCTAGAGATATTTTTGAAAGGTTATGAAAAATCATTTACTCAGTATTATCTTTGATGACCTTTACTGATATATATATTTGAATATATAAGACCTAATTGAGCAGAACTTTGGTTTTCTTCTAGTTATGTGTTACCTATTACTCCTTTTACCATTCTTATGTCACAGAAATTATAAAGGTAGTTTGGTAAATCAGAGGCTCCCTGGGCATGGGTGACACTGTTCTTGGAGAGTCATGAGATTCATTGACTTTGTGCTTTCAAACTCTTTGGCAGGAGAATTCTTTCTCTAACATCCTGACCAGGATATCGTAGGATAGAATCAGATAACTAACTGATTTGGAATTAAGGGTGCACAGTAAAAAACGATGCACAATGACTATCTTTTTAAAAGGAATTGCTTTACCTCCCATTATATCCAAGCTGGGAGTAAACCTGGGGAAATTCTGCCAGTCCCCTTCCAACCAGTTCTCTCCCTCCCTGATGCAAGTTCTAAAGAACACTACTTCTGATCATATTCCAATTGCCAACTGAACATTCCCAGAAATCTTAAAGTAAGGGACAAGATGAAGGAAAGCTAGCAAAGAATATATATTTTTCTAACTAATTCTTTCAGAGTTACTTTGTTGATACAGAAGCAGATACAACTATATATTCTTTTTTTATTATCATAAAATAAACATAACATAAAATTTACCATTTTAACCGTTGTTAAGTGTACCATTCAATGTCATTGTCTTAGCCCATTGGACTGCTTTAACAAAATACCATAAACTGAGTGTCTTATAAACACAAAACATTTATTTATCACAGTTCTGGAGGCTGGGAAGTCTAAGATCAAGGTACTGGCAGATTCAGTGTCTAGTGAGAGCCTGCTTCTTGCTTCATAGATAGCCATCTTCTCTCTGTGTCCTCACATGGTAGAAGGGTGAGGGAGTTTTCTAGGGTCTCTTTTATAAAGCACTAATCCCATTCATCAGGACTCTACCCTCATGGCCTAAACACCTCCCAGAGGCCTCACCTCTAAATACCATCATATTTAGGCATTAGGTTTCAGCATATGAATTTTAGGGGCACACAAACATTCAGTCTATAGCAAGCATTAAGTAAGTACACTCACACTGTGCAGCCATCACCACTATCCATCTCTAGAATTTTCAGCAAACCAAATGTTGAAATTCTGGACCGGACAAACGATAGCTCTCCTTTCTTATCTCTTCTCAGCCCCTGGTAACAACTTTATGTTCTACGTTATGTCTCAATGTATTTGACTGTGGTAGGTACCTCACAGAAGTGGAATCATAAAATATTTGTCCTTTGTGTCTGCCTTATTTCACTTAGCATAATGTCTTCAAGTTACATCCATGTTTTAGCATATGTCAGAATTTCATTCCTTTTTAAGGCTGAATACTATTGCATTGTAAGTATATACCATATTTTGTTTATCCATTTATCTGTCAAAGAATTTTGGATTGTTTCCACCTTTTTGCTACTGTTAATAATACTACTATGCACACAGGTGTACAAATATCTCATTGAGACTCTGTTTTCAGTTCTTTTGAGTATGTACCCAGAAGTGGAATTGCTGGATCAAATTGTAATTCTGTGTTGAATTTTTAAAAGAATAGCCATACTGTTTTCCATAGCGGTTGCACCATTTTATGTTCCTACCAGCTGTGCACAAATGTTGCAGTTACTCCATTACCTCACTAACACTTGTTATTTTCTGTTGTCATCCTAATGGATGTGAGGTGGTATCTCATTGTTGTTTTGATTTGCATTTCTCTAATGAATAGGGATGCTGAGCAACTTTTCATGTACTTATGGCCATTTGTATGTATCCTTTGGAGAAATGTCTATTCAAGTCCTTTGCCTATTTTTGAATCAGGTTGTTGTTGTTTTGTTGTTGAGCTTTAGGAGTTCTTTATACTCTGGATATTAACCCCTTATTAGGTATATGTTATGCAAATATTTTGTCCTATTTCATAGGTTGCCTTTTCACTCCATTAATAATAGTCTTCTTTGGTGCACAGTTTTTAATTTAATCTATTTTAACTTCTGTTGCCTGTGTTTCTGGTGTCATCCAAGAAATCAAATCTAATGTCATAAAGATTTTCTCCTGTGTTCTCTTCTAAGAGTTTTATAGTTTTAGTGCTAACACTTAGGTCTTTGATTCGTTTTGAGTTAATTTTTGCATATGGGGTAATGAAACGGTCCAGCTTCATTTTTTTTTTTTTTTTTTTTTTTTTGCATGTAGGTATTCTATTTGCCCAACACCATTTGTTGAAAAGACTGTTCTTTCCCAATTGAATGGTATTGGCATCCTCATCAAGGATCATTTGACCACGTATACAAGGGTTTATTTCTGGGTTCTCTATTGTATTCCATTGGTCTATATATCTTTATGACGGTACCACACTGTTTTGATTAGTGTAGCTTTGTAGATAATTTAGAAATCAGGAATTATGACCCCTGCGATTTTGTTTTTTAAGATTGTTTTGGCTATTCGGGGGATCCCTGAGATTCGATATAAATTTCAGAATGGGTCGGGGGAGGAACCAAGATGGCACAGTAGCAGGACGTGCTATCACTCCCTCTTGCGAGAACACCAGAATCACAACTAGCTGCTGGACAATCATCGACAGGAAGACACTGGAACTCACCAAAAAAGATACCCCACATCCAAAGACAAAGGAGAAGCCACGGTGAGATGGTAGGAGGGGTGCAATCACAATAAAATCAAATTCCATAACTGCTGGGTGGGTGACTCACAAACTGGAGAACACTTATACCACAGGAGTCCACCCACTGGATGAAGGTTCTGAGCCCCATGTCAGGCTTCCGAACCTGAGGGTCTGGCAACGGGAGGAGGAATTCCTAGAGAATCAGACTTTGAATCCTAGTGGGAATTGATTGCAGGACTTCGACAGGACTGGGGGAAACAGAGACCCCACTCCTGGAGGGCACACACAAAGTAGTGTGCGCACTGGGACCCAGGGGAAGGAGCAGTGACCCCAGGGGAGACTGAACCATACCTACCTGCTAGTGCTGGAGGGTCTCCTGCAGAGGCAGGGGGTGGCTCTGTTTCACCGTGGGGACAAGAACACTGGCAGCAGAAGTTCTGGGAAGTACTCCTTGGCGTGAGCCCTCCCAGAGTCTGTCATTAGCCCCACCAAAGAGCCCAGGTGAGCTCTAGTGTTGGGTTGCTTCAGGCCAAATGACCAACAGGGAGGGAACCCAGCCCCATCCATCAACAGTCAAGCAGATTAAAGTTTTACTGAGCTCTGCCCACCAGAGCAACAGTCAGCTCTACCCACCACAAGTCCCTCCCAGCAGGAAACTTACACAAGCCTCTTAGATAGCCTCATCCACCAGAGGGCAGGCAGCAGAAGCAAGAAGAACTACAATCTGCAGCCTGTGGAACAAAAACCGCATTCACAGAAAGATAGACAAGATGAAAAGGCAGAGGGCTATGTACCAGATGAAGGAACAAGATAAAACCCCAGAAAAACAACTAAATGAAGTGGAGATAGGCAACCTTCCAGAAAAAGAAATCAGAATAATGATAGTGAAGATGATCCAGGACCTCAGAAAAAGAATGGAGGCAAAGATCGAGAAGATGCAAGAAATGTTTAACAAAGACCTAGAAGAATTAAAGAACAAACAGAGATGAACAATACAATAACTGAAATGAAAACTACACTAGAAGGAATCAATAGCAGAATAACTGAGGCAGAAGAACGGGTAAGTGACCTGGAAGACAGAATGGTGGAATTCACTGCTGCAGAACAGATTAAGAAAAAAGAATGAAAAGAAATGAAGACAGCCTAAGAGACTTCTGGGACAACATTAAACACAACAACATTCGCATTAGAGGGGTCCCAGGAGGAGAAGAGAGAGAGAGGACCCGAGAAAATATTTGAAGAGATTATAGTCGAAAACTTCCCTAACATGGGAAAGGAAATAGCCACCCAAGTCCAGGAAGCGCAGAGAGTCCCAGGCAGGATAAACCCAAGGAGAAACACGCCGAGACACATAGTAATCAAATTGGCAAAAATTAAAGACAACGAAAAATTATTGAAAGCAGCAAGGGAAAAATGACAAATAACATACAAGGGAACTCCCATAAGGTTAACAGCTGATTTCTCAGCAGAAACTCTACAAGCCAGAAGGGAGTGGCATGATATACTTAAAGTGATGAAAGGGAAGAACCTACAACCAAGATTACTCTACCTGGCAAGGATCTCATTCCAATTCGATGGAGAAATCAAAAGCTTTACCGACAAGCAAAAGCTAAGAGAATTCAGCACCACCAAACCAGCTCTACAACAAATGCTAAAGGAACTTCTCTAAGTGGGAAACACAAGAAAAGAAAAGGAACTACAAAAACAAACCCAAAACAATTAAGAAAATGGTCATAGGAACATACATATCAATAATTACCTTAAATATGAATGGCTTAAATGCTCCAACCAAAAGACACAGGCTTGCTGAATGGATACAAAAACAAGACCCATATATATGCTGTCTACAAGAGACCCACTTCAGACCTAGGGACACATACAGACTGAAAGTGAGGGGATGGAAAAAGATATTCCATGCAAATGAAAATCAAAAGAAAGCTGGAGTAGCAATACTCATATCAGATAAAATAGACTTTAAAATAAAGAATGTTACAAGAGACAAGGAAGGACGCTTCATAATGATCAAGGGATCAATCCAAGAAGAAGATATAACAATTATAAATATATATGCACCCAACATAGGAGCATCTCAATACCTCAATACATAAGGCAACTGCTAACAGCTATAAAAGAGGAAATTGAGAGTAACACAATAATAGTGGGGGACTTTAACACCTCACGTACACCAATGGACAGATCATCTAAAGTGAAAATAAATAAGGAAACAGAAGCTTTAAATGACACAATAGACCAGATAGATTTAATTGATATTTATAGGACATTCCATCCAAAAACAGCAGATTACACTTTCTTCTCAAGTGTGCATGGAACATTCTCCAGGATAGATCACATCTTGGGTCACAAATCAAGCCTCAGTAAATTTAAGAAAATTGAAATCATATCAAGTATCTTTTCTGACCACAACGCTATGAGATTAGAAATGAATTACAGGGAAAAAAACGTAGAAAACACAAACACATGGAGGCTAAACAATACATTACTAAATAACCAAGAGATCACTGAAGAAATCCAAAAGGATATCAAAAAATACCTAGAGACAAATAGCAATGGAAACACGATGATCCAAAACCTATGGGATGCAGCAAAAGCAGTTCTAAGAGGGAAGTTTATAGCTATACAAGCCTACCTCAAGAAACAAGAAAAATCTCAAATAAACAATCTAGCCTTACACGTAAAGGAACTAGAGAAAGAAGAACAAAGAAAACCCAAAGTTAGCAGAAGGAAAGAAATAAAGATCAGAGCAGAAATAAATGAAATAGAAACAAAGAAAACAATAGCAAAGATCAATAAAAATAAAAGCTGGTTCTTTGAGAAGACAAACAAAATTGATAAACCATTAGCCAGACTCATCAAGAAAAAGAGGGAGAGGACTCAAATCAATAAAATTAGAAATGAAAAAGGAGAAGTTACAACAGACACTGTAGAAATACAAAGCATCTTAAGAGACTACGACAAGCAACTCTATGCCAATAAAATGGACAACCTGGAAGAAATGGACAAATTCTTACAAAGGTATAACCTTCCAAGACTGAACGAGGAAGAAACAGAAAATATGAACAGACCAATCACAAGTAATGAAACTGAAACTGTGATTAAAAATCTTCCAACAAACAAAAGTCCAGGACCAGTTGGCTTCACAGGTGAATTCTATCAAACATTTAGAGAAGAGCTAACACCCATCCTTCTCAAAGTCTTCCCAAAAATTGCAGAGGAAGGAACACTCCCAAACTCATTCTATGAGGCCCCCATCACCCTGATACCAAAACCAGACAAAGATACTACCAAAAAAGAAAATTACAGACCTATATCACTGATCAATATAGATGCAAAAACCTCAACAAAATACTAACAAACAGAATCCAATAACACATTAAAAGGATCATACACCATGATCAAGTGGGATTTATCCCAGGGATGCAAGGTTTCTTAAACATACGCAAATTAATCAGTGTGATACACCATATGAACAAATTGAAGAATAAAAACCATATGATCATCTCAATAGATGCAGAAAAAGCTTTTGACAAAATTCAACACCCATTTATGATAAAAACTCTCCAGAAAGTGGGCATAGAGGGAACCTACCTCAACATAATAAAGGCCATATACAACAAACCCACAGCAAACATCATTCTCAACGGTGAAAAACTGAAAGCATTTCCTCTAAGATCAGGAACAAGACAAGGATGTCCACTCTCACCACTATTATTCAACATAGTTTTGGAAGTCCTAGCCACGGTAATCATAGAAGAAAAAGAAATAAAAGGAATTCAAATGGAAAAGAAGTAAAACTGTCACTTTTTGCAGATGACAGGATACTATACATAGAGAATCCTAAAAATGCCACCAGAAAACTACTAGAGCTAATCAATGAATTCGGTAAAGTTGCAGGATACAAAATTAATGCACAGAAATCTCTTGCATTCCTATACACATGAAAAATCTGAAAGAGAAATTAAGGAAACACTCCCATTTACCATTGCAACAAAAAGAATAAAATACCTAGGAATAAAGCTACCTAGGGAGACAAAAGACCTGTATGCAGAAAACTATAAGACACTGATGAAAGAAATTAAAGATGATACCAACAGATGGAGAGATATACCATGTTCTTGGATTGGAAGGATCAAAATTGTGAAAATGACTCTACTACCCAAAGCAATCTACAGATTCAATGCAATCCCTATCAAATTACCAATGGCATTTTTTACGGAACTAGAACAAAAAATCTTAAAATTTGTATGGAGACATAAAAGACCCCGAATAGCTAAAACTGTCTTGAGGGGAAAAAACGGAGCTGGAGGAATCAGACTCCCTGACTTCAGACTATACTACAGAGCTACAGTAATCAAGGCAATATGGTACTGGCCCAAAAACAGAAATATAGATCAATGGAACAAGATAGAAAGCCGAGAGAAAAACCCACGCACCTATGGTCAACTAATCTATGACAAAGGAGGCAAGGATATACCATGGAGAAAAGACAGTGTCTTCAATAAGTGGTGCTGGGAAAACTGGACAGCTACATGTAAAAGAATGAAATTGGAACACTCCCTAACACCATATACAAAAATAAACTCAAAATGGATTAGAGACCTAAATGTAAGACCGGACACTATAAAACTCTTAGAGGAAAACATAGGAAGAACACTCTTTGACATAAATCACAGCAAGATCTTTTTTGATCCACCTCCTAGAGTAATGGAAATAAAAACAAAAATAAACAAATGGGACCTAATGAAACTTAAAAGCTTTTGCAAAGCAAACCACAATCAAGACGAAAAGACAACCCTGAGAATGGGAGAAAATATTTGCAAACGAATCCACGGACAAAGGATTAATCTCCAAAATATATAAACAGCTCATGCAGCTCAATATTAAAAAAACAAACAACCCAATCCAAAAATGGGCAGAAGACCTAAATAGACATTTCTCCAAGAAGACATACAGATGGCCAAGAAGCACATGAGAAGCTGCTCAACATCACTAATTATTATAGAAATGCAAATCAAAACTACAATGAGGTATCACCTCACTCCTGTTAGAATGGGCATCATCAGAAAATCTACAAACAACAAATGCTGGAGAGGGTGTGGAGAAAAGGGAACCCTCTTGCACTGTTGGTGGGAATGTAAATTGATATAGCCACTATGGAGAACAGTATGGAGGTTCCTTAAAAAACTAAAAATAGAATTACCATATGACCCAGCAATCCCACTACTGGGCATATACCCAGAGAAAACCATAATTGAAAAAAACACATGCACCCCAATGTTCATTGCAGCACTATTTACAATAGCCAGGTCATGGAAGCAACCTAAATGCCCATCGACAGATGAATGGATAAAGATGTGGTACATATATACAATGGAATATTACTCAGCCATATAAAGGAACGAAATTGAGTCTTTTGTTGAGACGTGGATGGATCTAGAGACTGTCATACAGAGTGAAGTAAGTCAGAAAGAGAAAAACAAATATCGTATATTAATGCATGTATGTGGAACCTAGAAAAATGGTACAGATGAAACGGTTTGCAGGGCAGAAGTTGAGACACAGAAGTAGAGAACAAATGTATGGACACCAAGTGGGGAAAGCCCTGGGGAGTTGGGGATGGTGGTGTGTTGAATTTAGCGATTGGGGTTGACATGTATACACTGATGTGTATAAAATTTATGACTAGTAAGAACCTGCTGTTTAAAACAATAAATTAAATTAAATTTAAAAAAATTTTAGAATGGATTTTTCTATTTATGCAAAAAAATATTGTTGGGATTTTGATATGGATTGCCATTAAATCCATAGATCACTTTGGATAGCATTGACATTTAACGATATTAAGTCCTACAATCCACAAAATGGGCTGTGTTTCCTTATATATCTTTAATTTTTTTCGGCAACATTTTGTAGTTTTCAGTATACAAGTCTTTAACCTCCCTGGTTAGATTAATTACCAAGAATTTTATTCTTTTTGATGCAATTGAAAATAGAATTATTTCCTCATTTTCCTTTTTGAATTATTCATTGTTAGTGTATAGAAACACAGCTGATTGCTTTATGTTGATTTTGTATCCTTCAACTTTGCTGAATTTGTTTATTAGTTCTAACAGTTTGTGTGTGTGTGTGTGTGTGTGTGAGTGTGTGTGTATTCTAGAATTTTCTATATATAAGATTATGTCTTTTGTGAACAGAGATAGTTTTACTTCTCTCTTTCCAATCTTGATGCTTTTTGTTTCCTTTTCTTGCCTAATTGCTCTTGCTAGGGCTTCCAATATTCTGTTGACCAGAAGTGGCAAAAGCAGGCATCCTTGTCTTATTCCCGATTTTAGAGGAAAAGCTTTCAGTTTTTCACTATTGAGTATGATGTTAGCTGTCTGTTTGTCATATGTGGCCCTTTTTATGTTGAGGTGGTTTCCTTCTATTCTTAATTCGTTGAGTGTTTTAATCATGAAAATAAATTCCACTTGGTCATGGTGTGTAATCCTTTTTAACATGCTGCTGAATTCAGTTTTCTAGTACTTTGCTGAGGATTTTTATATCAATATTAAGTGATATTGGCCTATAGTTTTCTTTTCCTGTAATGTCTTTGTCTGACAATGATATCAGTACTATGTTGGCCTTACAGAACGAGTTTGGAAGTGTTCTTCACTCTTCAATTTTTTGGAAAAGTTTGAGAAGCATTGATGTCAGTTATTCTTTAAGTGTTTGGTAGAATTCACCAATGAAGCCATCACGTCTAGGGATTTGCTGTTGTTGTTGTTGAGAAGTTTTTGATTACTGATTTAATCTTCTTACTAGTTATAGGTTCTATTTATTTTTGCTTTAGTCTTGGTAGGTTTGGGCTTTCTAGGACTTTGCTCATTTCATCTAGGTTATCCAGTTTGTTGGCATGCAATTATTCATACTACTCTCCTATAATCCTTTTCATTTATGCAGATTTGGTAGTAATGTGCTCACTTTCATTTCTAATGTTAGTTATTTGTCTTCTCTCTTCATTCATTAGTTAATCTAGCTAAAGTTTTGTCAATTTTGTTAATCTTTTCAAAGAACCAACATTTGATTCATTAATTTTTCTCTTATTTTTCTAGTCTTTATTTCGTTTATCTCTGTTTTAACCTTTATTATTTCCTTCTTTCTGCTAGCTTTGGGTTTAGTTTGTTCTTTTTTTCTAGTTTCTTAAGTTGTAATATTAAGCTATTGATATTTCTTCTTTATTAATATCAGTGTTTATAGCTCTAAATTTCCCTCTTACCACTGCATTTGTGGCATCCCATGAGGTTTGTTACGTTGTGTTTTCTTTTTCAGTCTTTTCTGAGTATTTCCTTATTTTTCTTGTGAGTTCCTCTTTAACACATTGGTTATTTAAGAGTATATTGTTTAATTTCCAAAATTCTGTGTATTTTTCAGTGTTCCTTCTGTTACTGTTTTCTAACTTCATCCCACTGTTGTCAGAGAAGATACATTTTCTGATATCAATCTATATTAATCTCTTGAAGTTTTATTTTATATCTTAACATATCACTTATCATGGAGAATAAGGATGTGCGTTTGAGAAGAATTCATGTTGGTTAGGTGTTCTGTATATGTTTGTTAGATGTAGTTGGTTGTGTTGTTGAAGTCCTCTGTTTCCTTACTTACCTTTTGTATAGTTTTATCCATTACCAATAGAGGAGTATTGAAGTCTCCAACTATTACTGTAGAACTGTCTATTTCTCCCTTTAATTCTGTCAGTTTTTGTGTCATATATTTTGATAGTCTGTCATTAGGTGTGTAAATGTTTGTATTTGTTATAGCTTCTTGCTGAATGAAACTTTTAAAAATATATAATGTCCTTTGTCTCTGGTAAATTTTTAAAATTTAAAGTGTGTTTTGTGTGATACTAATATAGCATCTTTGGGTCTAAAGTGAGTCTCTTATGGATAACATATAGTTGGATCATGTGTTTTCATCCATTCTGTCAATCTCTGTCGTTTGATTGGACTCTTCGATCCATTTATTTTTAAAGTAGTTATTGATGAAGAGAGACTTATTGAGCAGGAGATCAAGATGGTGGAGTAGGAGGATGCAGAACTCATCTCCCCCATGAACACATCAAAGATACATCTACATATGGAACAATTTCACTAAAAACTAACTGGAGACAGGGAGAAAAACTCTTAAACAACTAAGGCTGTAAGAAGGATCCACATGGAATCAGGTAGGAAGGGAAGAGCAGCAATCAGACCAGAACCTGAGCTCCTAGGAGGGGACTCAGAAGAGAAGGGAGATTACATGGGTGGAGAGCCTACTGGGTAGTGAGTGTTGCTTACTCCCAAAGCAATGTAGAGAGGGTGGGTGGCAACTGCATGGCTGGCTGGCTGGTTTCCCATGACTGCCCCAGCACATGCCCCAGCCTGAGCTGAGCTGCTGCTCTGGACTTGCTGGCTTTATGACTCAGCTCCACACTGGGGCAAGGGCTGCCACGGCTGAGGAGAGAGCTTGGCTGTGAGACACAAGGGTGACTCAGACCTGAAGTGGTGTCTGAACAGGGTGGGGGCAGCCACTACTGATGCTTACAAAGGCAGCACATCAGAAGCATTCCTAATCTCTGTCTGTATCTGGACCACCACAGCCAATGCCCTGACCAAGCATCCACACTGGCCCCTCCTGCCCTGAGGGCTAGCTCCCCTCTGGGGCAAGGGTTCCGGCACCAGGTAGGGGGAAAACACTTATATTCAACAGAGCCAGCTCAGATCTAATTCTGAGGGCTTCTGCTCCAGCAACTTGGGACCCAACCTTGCCCCTTACAGGGCAGTGCTAGCCACGGAGCAGAGGGAAGCCCTGGCTCAGATCTGGATCTGGCCCTAGCCCTTGAATTTCCAGCCCCACTTCCTACAAAGGTAAGAGCTGCCAGCACACCCTGAGGAGAGGTGTGACTTGTGTTCTGTCAGATCCAGCTCTCCCACCAAAGCCACATGCAGATTGTATAGGGATGCTCCCACACAAAGACACCACTTCAAGACCACAATAGGTAACTGTTTCATCTAATTTCATAGAGAAAGAGAAAATTAAGCTAAATGAGAATATAGAATGAGAATATAGAATATGTTTCAATTGAAAGAGCAAGAGAAACCCCCTGAAAAAACAACTAAAGACAGAAATAAACAACTTACAAGATAAATAATCAAAGCATTAGTAATTAGAATGCTAAATGAATTAGGGAAAACAATAGATAAACACAGTGAGAACCATAATAATGAACTAGAAAATATTTTTTAAAAAACCAATCCAGGGCTTCCCTGGTGGCGCAGTGGTTGGGAGTCTGCCTGCCAATGCAGGGGACATGGGTTCGAGCCCTGGTCTGGGAGGATCCCACATGCCGCGGAGCAACTGGACCCGTGACCCACAACTGCTGAGCCTGCGCAACTGGAGCCTGTGCTCCGCAACAAGAGAGGCCGCGATGGTGAGAGGCCCACGCACCGCGATGAAGAGTGGCCCCCGCTTGCTACAACTAGAGAAAGCCCTCGCACAGAAACGAAGACCCAGCACAGCCAAAAATGAATAGATTAAAAAAAAAACCAAAAAAACCTGTGCCTTTCACATAGCAAGAGTTCATTAAATGTTAGCTATCATTGTTATTAAAAAAAAAAAAATCCAAACTGAAGAATACAGTAACTGAAATGAAAAGCACACTAGGAGCAATTAGCAGGAAACTACATGATAAATAAGAATGCGTAAGTGGTCAAGAAGATAAACTAATGGAAATCATCTAATCAGAACAGCAAAAAGAAAAATAAGTTAAAAAAAATGAGAACAGTTTAAGGGATCTCTGAGACAACATCAAGTGTACCAACATTCACATTATAGGGGTTCCAGAAGAAGAGAGAAAGAAGGTGGCTGAAAATATATTTGATGAAATAATGGCTGAAAAATTCCCAAACCTGAAGAAGGAAACAGATATCCGGATACAGGAAGCAGAGAGGGTCCCAAACAAGATGAACCCACACAGACCCACACCAAGACATATCATAAGGAAAATAACAAAATCAAACTAAAGAGAGAATTTTAAAGGCAGCAAGAGTAAAACAAAGAGTTATATACAAGGGAACAACCATAGGGCTATCAGCTGATTTCTCTGTAGAAACTTTGCAGGCCAGGAAAGAGTGGCATGAAATAGTCAAAGTACTGAAAGGGAAAAACCTATACCCTAGGACACTCTACCCAGCAAGATAATCATTTAGAATTGAAGAAGAGATAAGTTCTCAGACAAGCAAAACCTATAAGAATTCATCAAGACTAAACCTTCCCTGAAAGAAATGTTAAAGGATCTTCTCTAAGTGGAAAAGATAAGGCTATAATGAGAAGTAAGAGTCTATAGGAAATGAAAAATCCCACTAGGAAAGGCAAATGTACACTAAAGGCTGAGGATCAATTACTTAAATAAGCTAGCATGAAGATTAAAAGACAAAAATTTCAGAATTGTAAAATTACAATAATCAGTAAAGGGATAAACAAGAAGATGTAAAATATGACATCAAAACCCCAAAATGTGAGGCAGGGAAATGAAAATGTAGATCTTTAAGAATGTGTTTGAACTTAAAGGGCTACCTATTTAAAACAAGTAAGTATAGTTGTAAGTCAACATATATGAACCCCATGTTAACCATGAACCAAAAACATACAATAGATACACAAAAACTAGAGAGAAAGGAACACAAGCCTACCACTAAAGGAAATTATCAAACCACAAGGGAAGAAACTAAAAGAAGAAAAGAACATTCCATTTTATTCATTCATGATAAAAACTCTCACCAAAGTGGATATAGAGGGAACATATCTCAACAAAATAAAAACCATTTGTGACAAACCAACAGCCAACGTAATACTCAATGGTGAAAAACTGAAAGCCTTCCCACTAAATTCAGGAACAAGACAAGGATGCCCACTCTCACCACTTCTATTTAACATGGTATTGGAAGTCCTAGCCACAGCAATCAGACAAGAAATAGAAATAAAAAATATCCAAATTGGAAGTGAAAAGGTAAAACTGTCACTATGTGCAGATGGCATGATACCCTATATAGGGAACTCTATATTCCTCACACAAAAAATATTAGAACTAATAAATGAATTAAGCAAGGTAGCAGGATATGATTAACATAGAGAAATCTGTTGCATTTCTTTGCATTACCAATGAAATATCAGAAAGAGAAACTAACACACCATTGTAAAGCAATTATACTCCAATAAAGATGTTAAAAAAAAACAAACCTAGGAATTAACTTAACAAAGGAGGTGAAAGACCAATACTCTGAAAACTGTAAAATATTGATAAAGCACATTTTAAGATAACTCAAAGAAATGGAAAGATATCCCATGCTCTTGGATTGGAAGAATTGATATTGTTACAATGGCCATACTACCCAAAGCAATCTATAGATTTAACACAATCCTTATCAAAATACCCATGACATTTTTCAGAGAATGAAAAAAATAATCCTAAAATTTATATGGAACCATCAAAGACCCAGATGCCAAGGCAATCCTGAGGCAAAAGAACAAACCTGGAAGCATAACACTTCCAGACTTCAGACTATATTACAAAATTACAGTAATCAAAACAGCATGGTGCTGGCACAAAAACAGACATATAGATCAATGGAACAGAACAGAGAGCCTCAAAATAAACCCACATACCTATGGTCAATCAGTCTACAACAAAGGAGGCAAGAATATACATTGGAGAAAAGAGAGTGTCTTCAACAAGTGGTGTTGGGAAAGCTGGACAGCTACATGTAAATCAGTGAAGTTAGAATGCACCGTCATACCATATACAAAAATAAATTCAAAATGGTTTGAAGACCTGAATATGAGACATGACACCCTAAAACTCCAAGAAGAGAATGTAGGGAAAATATTCTCTGACATAAATCGTAGCAATGTTTTCTTAGATCAGTCCCTCAGGGCAAAAGCAGAAATAAACAAATGGGACATAATAAAACTTAAAAGCTTTTGCACAGCAAAGGAAGTCATCAACAAAATAAAAAAGACAGCTTATGGAATGGGAGAAAATATTTGCAAGTGATGTGACTGACAAGTGGTTAATATTCAAAATATACAAACTGCTCATATAACTCAATATTGAAAAAACAAAAAACCCAATCAAACAATAGGCAGAAGGCCTAAATAGACATTTTTTTCAAAGAAGACGTACAAATTGCCAACAGGCAGATGAAAAGATGTTCAACATCACTAACTACTAGAGAAATGCAAATCAAAACCACAGTGAGGTATCACCTCACATTGGTCAGAATGTCTCTTGTCAAGAAGTCTACAAATAATAAATGCTGGAAAGGGTGTACAGAAAAGGTAACTCCCCTACACTGTTGGTGGGAATGTAAATTGGTGCTGTCACTATGGAAAACAGTGTGGAGGTTCCTTAAAAAGCCAAATATTGAGTTACCATATAATCCAGTAATTCCACCCCTGGTTATATATCCAGACTATAATTTGAAAAGATATATGCATTACAATGTTCATAGCAGCACTAGTTACAATTGCAAAGTCATGGGAGCAACCCAAATGCCCATCAACAGAAAACTGGATTAAGAAGATGTGGCATACACACACACACACACACACACACACACACACACACACATGTATATATATAAAATGGAATATTACTCAGCCATTAAAAAGAATGAAATACTTCCATTTGCAGCAACATGGATGGACCTAGAGAATATTATGCTTTGTGAAGTAAGTCAGACAGAGAAAGACAAATATTATATGATATCACTTATATGTTGAATCTAAAAAAATAATACAAATGAATCTATGTACAAAACAGAAAGAGACTCACAGACGTAGAAAAAAAATTATGCTTACCAAAGGGAAAACGGTGGGGGGTGGGGTGGGGGGATAAATTAGGAGTATTAGAATAACAGATACAAACTACTATACATAAAATAGATAAGCAACAAGGGTTTACCTTATAGCCCAGAAAATTATATTCAATATCTTATAATAACCTATAATAGGAAGTAACGTGAATATATATATATATATACATATATATATATATATATATATATATATATATATATATATGTATATATATATATATCTGAATTACTTTGCTGTACACCTGAAACAAACACAATATTGTAAATCACTAAACTTCAATAAAAAAGGACAGCAGAGAATTCCCTGGTGGTCCAGTGGTTAGGACTTGGCACTTTCACTGCCCGGGCCCAGGTTCAATCCCTGGTCAGGGAACTAAGATACTGCAAGCCATGCAGTGTGGCTAAAAAAAAAAAAGACAGCAAAGAACTACAAAAACAACCAGTAAACAAGTAACAAAATGTACCTATCTTTCAGTAATTACTTTAGATGTCAGCGGACTAAATACTTCTATCAAAAGACATAGGGTAGCTGATGGGGTAAAAAAAGACCCATCTATCTGCTGCTTGTGAGAGACTCACTTGAGAGCTAAAGACACACGGACTGAAGGTGAGGGGATGGAAAAAGATATTTCATGCAAAAGGAAACAACAAGAAAGCAGGGGTAGCAATACTCATGTTAAACAAAATAGACTTTAAAACAAAGTCTAGGGGGCTTCCCTGGTGGTTCAGTGGTTGAGAATCTGCCTGCCAATGCAGGGGACTCGGGTTCGAGCCCTGGTCTGGGAAGATCCCACATGCTGCAGAGCAACTAGGCCCGTGAGCCACAATTACTGAGCCTGTGCGTCTGGAGCCTGTGCTCCGCAACAAGAGAGGCCATGATAATGAGAGGCCCGCGCACCACGATGAAGAGTGGCCCCCACTTGCCGCAACTAGGGAAAGCCCTCACACAGAAACGAAGACCCAACACAGCCATAAATAAATAAATAAATTAATTAATTAAAAAAACCCCAAAAAACAAAGTCTATAACAAAAGACAAATAAGAACATTATATAATGATAAAGGGATCAATACAAGAAGAGGATATTACACTCATTAACATATATGCACCTAATACCGGAACACCTAAATATATAAAGCAAATATTACCAGGCATAAAGGGAGAAACTGACAATAATAAAATAATAGTAGGTGACTTTAACACTACACTTACATCAATGGACAGATCATCCATACAGAAAATCAATAAGGAAACAGTGGTCTTAAATGTAACATTAGATGAGTTGGACTTAATAGATATCTACAGGACATTCCATCCAAAACAAGCAGTATACACATTCCTTTCAAGTGCACGTGGAACATGCTCCAGGATAGATCACATGCTAGGCCACAAAACAAGTCTCAACAGTTTACAAGGATAGAAATTATATCAAGTATGTTTTTCAAACTGTAATGATATGAAACTAGGTTTCAATTACAGAAAGAAAAATGGGAAAATCACAAACATGTGGAGACTAAACAACATGCTACTACAAAACCAGAGTCAATGAAGAAATCAAAGAGGAAATCAGAAAATACATCAAGACAAATGAAAATGGAAAGAGAACTTTCCAAAATTTATGAGATGCAGAAAAAGCAGTTCTAAGAGGGATGTTTATAGTGATACAGGCCTACCTCAAGAAACAAGAAAAATATTAAATAACAACCTAACCTACCATGTAAAGGAATTAAAAAAAGAAGAAAAAACAAAGCCCAAAATCAGGAGGAGGAAGGAAATAATAAAGATCAGAGAGGACATAAATGAAATAGAGACCAAAAAAAAAAAAAAAATAGAAAAGGTCAATAAAACTAAGAGCTGGATTATTTTTAAAAAGATAACCAAAATTGATAAAACTTTAGCCAGGCTCATCAAAAAGAAAAGAGGACCCAAATAAACAATACAAGAAATGAAAGAGGAGGAATAACAATTGCTATCACAGAGATACAATCATAAGAGAGTACTACAAACACTTAAATGACAACAAATTGGACAACCTAGAAGAAATGGACAAATTTATAGAAACATACAACCTTTCAAGACTGAATCAGGACAAAAAGATAATCTAAACAGACTGATCACTAGTAGTGAAATTGAATTGTAGTAAAAATACCTCAAAGCAAATGGAAGTCCAGAACTGTATGGCTTCACAGGGGAATTGTACCAAACATATAAAGAAGAGCTAATATCTGTCCTTCTGAAACTATTCCGAAAATTTGAAGAGGATGGGACACTCCCAAATTCATTCTACGAGGCCACCATTATCCTGATTCCAAAACCAAAGCCACTACAAAAAAGGAGAATTACAGGCCAATATCTCTGATGAATATAGATGCAAAAATCCTCAGTAAAATGTAGTAAACAAAATTCAACAGTATATAACAAGGATCATACAACACGATGAAGTTGGGTTAATTCCAGTGACACAAGGATGGTCAGTATTTGCAAATCAATCAATGTTACACACCCTGTACTAAAGGAAGGATAAAAATTGCATGATCATCTCAATCGATACAGAAAAACCCTTTGACAAAATTTAACATCCATTCATGATAAAAACTCATCAAAGTTGGTATAGGGGGAACCTATCTCAACATAATAAAAGCCTTACTGGCACAAAAACAGAAATATAGATCAATGGAACTGGATAGAAAGCCCAGAGATAAACCCATGCACATACGATCACCTTATTTTTGATAAAGGAGGCAAGAGTATACAATGGAGAAAAGACAGCCTCTTTAATAAGTGGTGCTGGGAAAACTGGACAGCTACATGTAAAAGAATGAAATTAGAACACTCCCTAACACTATATACACAAAAAAAACTCAAAATGGATTAAAGACCTAAATGTAAGGCCAGACACTATAAAACTCTTAGAGGAAAAAGGCAGAACACTCTACGACATAAATCACAGCAAGATCCTTTTTGACCCACCTCCTAGAGAAATGGAAATGAAAACAAAAATAAACAAACGGGGCCTAATGAAACTTAAAAGCTTTTGCACAGCAAAGGAAAACATAAACAAGATGAAAAGACAACCCTCACAATGGGAGAAAATATTTGCAAATGAAGCAACTGACAAAAGATTACTCTCCAAAATTTAGAAGCAGCTCATGCAGCTCAATATCAAAAAAACAAACAGCCCAATCCAAAAATGAGCAGAAGATCTAAATAGACATTTCTCCAAAGAAGATATGCAGATTGTCAAGAAACACATGAAAGGATGCTCAATATCACTAATCATTAGAGAAATGCAAATCAAAACTACAATGAGGTATCACCTCACACCAGTCAGAATGGCCATCATCAAAAAATCTACAAACAATATATTCTGGAGAGGGTGTGGAGAAAAGGGAACCCTCTTGCACTGTTGGTAGGAATGTAAATTGATACAGCTACTATGGACAACAGTATGGAGGTGTCTTAAAAAACTAAAAATAGAACTACCATATGACCCAGCAATCCCACTACTGGGCATATACCCTGAAAAAACCATAATTCAAAAAGAGACATGTACCACAATGTTAATTGTAGGTCTATTTACAATAGCCAGCACATTGAAGCAACCTAAGTGTCCATCGACAGATGAATGGTAAAGAAGATGTGGCACATATATACAGTGGAATATTACTCAGCCATAAAAAGAAACGAAATTGAGTTATTTGTGGTGAGATGGATGGACCTAGAGTCTGTCATACAGAGTGAAGTTAAGTCGGAAAGAGAAAAACAAATACTGTATGCTAACACACATATATGGAGTCTAAAAAAAAAAAGGTTCTGAAAAACCTAGAGGCAGGACGGGAATAAAGACACGGATGTAGAGAATGGACTTGAGGACACGGGGAGTGGGAAGGGTAAGCTGGGATGAAGTGAGAGAGTGGCATGGACATATATACACTACCAAATGTAAAACAGATAGCTAGTGGGAAGCAACTGCATAGCACAGGGAGATCAGCTCGGTGCTTTGTGACCACCTAGATGGGTGGAATAGGGAGGGTGGGAGGGAGATGCAAGAGGTAGGAGATATGGGGATATATGTATATGTATAGCTGATTCACTTTGTTATAAAGCAGAAACTAACACACCATTGTAAAGCAATTATACTCCAATAAAGATGTTTCAAAAATTAAATAAATAAGCCTTTCATGACTAACCCACAGCTAACACCATACTCAGTGATGAAGAGCTGAAAGCCTTTCCCCTAAACTCAGGAACAAGACAAGGATGCTAACTCTCACCACTTATATTTAAAATAGTATTGGAAGTCCTAGCCACAGCAATCAGACCAAAAAAAAAAAGAAAATAAGAAAAAAAGAAATAAAACGCATCCAAGTTGAATAGGAAGAAGTTAAATTGTCACTGTTTACAGATGACATGATACTATATATAGACAACCACAGATACTATATAAAGTGTCCACCAAGAAATTACTGGAACTAATTAATGAATTCAGTAATGTTGCAGGATACAAGATTAATGGAACAGAAATCTGTTGTTTTTCTCTACCATCATAATGAACTATCAGAAAGAGAAAGCAAGAAAACAATCCCATTTAAAATTGCATCAAATGGCACAGGGAGATTAGCTCGGTGCTTTGCGACCACCTAGAGGGGTGGGTTAAGGAGGGTGGGAGGGAGACACAAGAGGGAGGGGATATGGGGATATACATATGCATATAGCTGATTCACTTTGTTATACAGCAGAAACTAACACAACGCTGTAAAACAATTATACTCCAATAAAGAGGTTAAACAAAATTGCACCAAAAAGAATAAAATACCTAGGAATAAACTTAACCAAGGAAGTGAAAGATGTATACTCTGAAAGAAATGGAAAGATATCCCATGTTCTTTGTCAGGAAGAATTAATATTGTTAAAATATCCATACTGCCCAAAGCAATCTACAGATTTAATACAATCTCTATCAAAACACCCATGACTTTTTCACAGAACTAGAAAAAATATTCCTAAAATTTATATGGAATCACAAAAGACTCCAAATTGCCAAAGAAATCTTGAGAAAAAAGAACAAAGCTGGAAGAATCACACTCCCTGACTTCAGACTATACCACAAAGCTCCAGTAGTCAAAAAGAAGCATGGTATGGGCACAAAAACAGACACATAGATCAATGGAACAGAATAGAGAGCCTAGAAATAAACCCATATACCTATGGTCAATTAATCTATGAAAAACAATTCAAGAATATACAGTGGAGAAAAGACGGTCTCTTCAATAAGTGGTGCCTAGAAAACAGGGCAGCTACATGTAGAAAAATGAAGTTCCTCATACCATTTACAAAAATAAACTCAAAATGGATTAAAGACCTAAATGTGAGACCTGAAACTATAAAACTCCTAGAAGAAAACATAGGCAGAATTACTCTTTGACATAAATTGTAGCAATAGATTTTGGATCTGTTTCCTAAGGCAAAAACAACAAAAGCAAAGCTAAACAAATGGGACCTAATTAAACTTTAAAGCTTTTGCACAGCAAAGAAAACCATTGAAAAAAACGAAAGACAACATACTAAATGGGAGAATATATTTGCAAATGATGTTACTGATAAAGGGTTAATGTCCAAAATACAATAACAGCTTATACAACTCTAATATCAAAAAAGTAATCACCCTGATTTAAAAATGGACAAAAGATCTGAATAGATATTTTTTCAAAAAAGATAGATTGCCAACAGGCACGTGAAAAGATGCTCGACATTGTTCATCATCAGAGAAATGCAAATCAACACCACAATGAGATATCAGCTGTTAAATGGCTATCATCAAAAAGTCTACAAATAACAAATGTTTGCGAGGATGTGGATAAAAGGGAACCCTAGTACCCTGTTGGTGAGATTGTAAGTTGGTGCAGCCTCTATGGAAAATAGTATGAAGATTCCTCAAAAAGGTAAAAATAGAACTAACATATTATCTAGCAGTTCCACTCCTGGGTATATATCCAAGAAAATGAAAACAGTAATTTGAAAAGATACATGCACCCCAATGTTCATAGCAGGATTACTTACAGTAGCCAAGATACGGAAGGAACCTAAGTGTCCATAAACAGATGAATGGATAAAGAAGATATATACAATGGAATATTACTGAGCCATAAAAAGAAGGAAATTCTGCCATTTGCAACAACATGGATCAACCTAGAGGGTATTATGTTTAGTGGAGTAAGTCAGACAGAGAAAGTTAAATAATGTATGTTATCACGTATATGTGGAATATAAAAAAAAAATGAATGTATATATCAAAGCAGAAATAGATTCACAGATATAGAGAACAAATTAGTGGTTACCAAAGGGGAGACAGAAGGAGGGAGGAGCAAAATAGAGGTATGGGATAATAGATACAAACTACTAAGTATAAAATAAATAAACAACAAGGATATATTGTATAACAGGGAAATACAGCCCCTATTTTACAATAACTTTAATGGAGTATAATCTATAAAAATATTGAATCACTATGTTGTACACCTGAAACTAATATAATATTGTAAATCAACTATACTTTAATAAAAAAAGAAAAAAAAGTTAAACTCAGTCTTTCGCTACCACACAAAAAATAGAAACTTGCTTCTCTCATTTTGTTATTTGTTTTCTATGTGTTATAGCATTTTTGTCCCTCTTTTCATGTATTACTCTATTGTGTTTAGTTGATTTTTTGTAGTGAAATGATTTATTACCTTTTCATTTCTTTTAGTGTATATTCTATGGCTCTCTTCTTTGTGGTCATCAGAGGGATTACATTTAATATCCTAATGTTACAGCACTCTAATTTAAATTATATCAGCTTAACTTCAAAAGCATACAAAAGTTCTGCTCCTATGCAGCTTGATTCCCATCCCCTTTCAGTTATTAATGTCACAAATTACATCTTTATATATTATGTGCTCAAAACATAGACTAGTATTTCCTTTTATGAATTAGTCTTTTAAATCATATTGTAAATGAAAATTGGAGTACAAACCAATATTACAATAATACTAGATGTGATAATTGCCCATGCATTTACCTTTACTAGAGATCTTTATTTCTTCCTGTGGCTTTGAGTTATTATTTATTGTTCTTTCATTTCCACCTAAGGATTTCCTTTAGCATTTCTTGTATGGTAGGGCTAGTGAATGAACACCCTCAGCTATTGTTTATCTGGGAAAGTCAATTTCTCCCTCATTTTTGAAGGACAGTTATGTAGGATAAAGGTTTCTTTGTTGATAGTTTTCCTCCTTTAGCCTTTTGAATAAATTAACCTACTGCTGTTTGTCCTCCAAGGCCTCTGATGAAAAATCTGCTGGTAATCTTATTGAGGATCATTTGTATGTGATGATTTGCTTCTCTTGCTGTTTTCTCTTGCTCTCTTTACCTTTAGCTTTTGACAGTTTGATTATAATGTGTCTCAGTGTGTGTCTTTTTCAGTTTATTCTACTTAGAGTTTGTTAGCTTCTTGGATTTGTAGATTAATATCTTGGCATCAAGTTTGGGAATTTTTTAGCCATTATTTCTCCAAATAATCTCTTTGCCCCTTTATCTGTTTTCCTTCTGAGACTGCCACTGTTGGTATGTTGATCAACTTGTTGGTGTTCTACAGGTCTCTTAGGGTCTTTTCACTTTTCTTCAATCTTTTTTTCTGTTCTTCAGACACAATAGTTTTAATTATTTTATCTTCATGTTCTCTTGTTCTTTCTTCTACTTTTGAATCCCTCCAGAGAATTTTCAAATTTAGTTTTTTTAATTTTCAGTTCCAGAATTTCTTTTGAGGTCATTTTAATGTTTTCTATCTCTTTATTGATATTTTTATTTTGTTCATACATTGTTTTCTTGACTTTGGCTCCCTTGAGCAATTTGAGCATCTTTTAAAAAGTAGTTTTAAAATTTTTATCTAATATGTCTGCCATCTGGTCTTCCTCAGGGACAATTCCTTTTGATATATTTTTTCCTTTGACTGATTCTTAATTTCCTGCATCTTTGTATGTGTTGCAATATTATGTTGAAAACAGGACATTTGAGTTTTATAATGTGGTAACTCTGGAAATCAGATTCTCCCCATTCTCCTGGGTTTTTTGTTTCTAAGAAATTGTTGTAGGGTGTCTCTGGGCTAGCAATCAGCCTGAGGTGTAAACTTAAGTCTTCTCAGGTTTTTTCTGAGTCTCCATCTTTCCCTGGGCATGTGTGGTGACTTTCTAGATTCCCTGTGCATGTGGTTACTCTTGAATATTCTAATTCTTAAATGGCTGGTCCCCAAAAAGGGTAAAAAGGAAAAATGAAAGGAAAAAAATATTCTGTCTCTTTAAATCCCCTGGAAGTCACTTCAACCAGAGGGGGCGGCAACAATGGCGCTCTGCTTCTGCATCTGCATCTCCATGATCAGAAGTATAACTGGTGATATTTGGAGGACATATTTTTATTGTCCACTCTGGCTCCCACAAGCCACATGTAAACCACTCCAGGAATGTGGGCAAGGTTACCTGCCATGGGTAACCTTGGCGGGGTAGCCACTACTAGGCTAAGAGCTGAAACTGACCAAAATTAACCATGATTTTTCATTTAAGCCTTCCCCTGGAAGCTGCAAGCTTTTAAATATGACTCTAGAGCTCCAAAAACATTACATCAGTCATATTCTGCCAGCACAGTTGTTCTCTAGGTAGGAAGATGGATTCCTGGCACTTCCTACTCTACCGTTTTCCCTGATGTCACTCCACCAAGAATGTATTCTCAATCCTTAACATCACCTTAATCCACGTTTTCTTCTTCTTTTGACTTAAGAAAAACATTCCAAATAAATGTTTACATATGTTTTATGTTTTACAGCATATGTAATCTGAAGGATAAATTCTACCATTGGCTTGAATTTAGGCTCCTGACCTCAGGGCCTGTTTTATTCAGCTTGAGTGGAAATTAGGCTTATTGTTATTAATATAGGAAAGGTGCTTGAAACTAATAAAATAACAACTGACATTTATGGAATGCTTACTAGATACTAGACACTGTACTAAAGCTTAGGTTACTTTGGAGGCAAACCCCAGTGTGACTGAGAACTTCAATTCAGAAATATGAAAAGCTATATTTTGAGTTATAATATGTTTGAAGTCTTAATTGCATCAACTGACAATTATTCAAGCAGCACTGGATTTCAGATATCATGAGTTACTCACCATCAACTACCCAGCCAGGTATATATGTGGCCCTATTTGGTGGACACCTTAAGCTTCTCATAACAGTGTTTGTTTCTCCATGAACCTGTACTTATAAGCTATATTTGTCATTTTCTTTATAAGTTGTAAAATATCTGGAGTAGACTCCATCATTCTTGAAAGAATCAGCACCTTGTTATAGAAATGAAGGAATAAGTTATTATTGCAAAGAAAAAGAGAAATTCATGCATTTTCTAACTCAAGGATATGGCCTTTATAAGCATATACCGTAGGTTGGGCTCTCATCTTCAAACTGACCCCTTAGAGGATATTTCCTTTATGCTCTGCCAGAACACAGTATCTTATTGAATTGATATCTTTGAGGTATTATAAAAAAATATATTACACACACAGATAAATATATATGTAAAATAAATACCTCAATTTTGTGGCCCTTGTCACCTTGTATTCAGATTATTATGGTACCCTTCTTATTGATTTCTCAGCCAAACAGCATACTTTTGCTTACTTTATCTAAACACTTACTTTTAGTATTGCTTTCTTTTATCTCTCCATTCAAATCAAAAGGGCCCCACTAAAGAAAATGTCTTTGCTTAGGAGTTCTCATCCTAATCAACTACAAAATACCTATCTAGACTCATTCTTACAGCTATTGTTCTGCTGATTCATTAACTCTCTGGTCTGACAATGGGAAATTTCATCTACTATTAGAATAAACATTTTAGGGAGCTCAGGAATACTGTATCATCTGTATACCTGTTATCACGACCATTGGAGTTATTCACTAAATTTCTAACACATTACTCAGGGAGTTTTAACTCTGTAAGATAGATGTTATTAAACTGAGGTCCTTGGGCCAGCAGCATCTGCATCTCTCTGGAACTTGTTAGAAATGCACATTTCTGGGGCACATTCTAGGAGTAGGAAGGGGTCCCAGCAACTTGTGTTATAACAAACCCCTTCACGTGATGCCTATACATACTAAAGTTTGAGAACCACTTCTCTAAATCATTTTAGTACCACTACTTTCTTAGGTGAAAGCATTACAAATTAACTAAGTAATCAGCATTAAAACCTTGAGCAATGATAACAAAATGCAGGTAAGTTTTAATGTAGCATGGAAGGGATTGGGAAAAGAGGAAGAAGAGGCAGGGGATAGCTGTGGAAAACATAGTTATATCTGATGAAGGCACTGAAGTGTGAGTGTAGGGAATTTGAAGCTGTACCAAAGACCAATTTCACCTTCTAAATTTTTCTCAGGACCAACTCTAATTGAGGATAGTGTTATAAAATGATTGAATTAATTACATTGCAAAAGATATTAATAGAAATCTGTGATAATACAGTTGTCTACCATATTGGGTTTTTCCTTGCTCAATGACCCCTCAAAAGAAAGTTCAGTTCCCAGAATAATCCAGTCTGGGAAAATGTCTTTGAGCACCACTCATCCACACAGACCAAGGAGACAGAGCATGGCCAACACTATATCTTGTTTCTTGTGAGACAGATCTGAAATCTGATGCCCCTGTGCTGATCCTTCCTCTCTTCTGGCAGGACTACCTGTTCTTGGGCCTTAGTTCCCCAGGAGTATATGTGCACTTTGTTCCAGCGGTTGGAAATTACTCCTGCCTGTCATCCCTTCTTTGATAAGAGCCTGAGTTCTACCACTTAACTTCATCTGACTACTTATGCTTCACCCTTCCTGGCCAGGTTTTCTTAATCATGTGCCCCTAAGAAACGCTTATTTAGAGTTCTTTATGCCGCCTCAATCTCTTGAATGAGGCCTTTCTATATGATGACAGACATTGGTTGTCTAGATGACAAACAATAATAACAACCTTTATGGAGTGCTTACCATGTGCAATACACTTGCAAATCACTTCGTAGGTTTTACCTGGATAGAATGTCCTGCTTGTCCTGCTGTTTATCCATAATCTGCATCCATTCTTCTGGTGCCTGTCTCTCTGCCCCACACTGCCATAGGGACCCATAACATACCCTGAGTTATAAAAATAGAGGCTTATTCATAAAAGCCTATGAATTACCTGCACCGTTATCCAGAAGTTCCATAACTTTTGTATTCCCATTATTTGATTCAATGAAAGCAGTCACATTGGCTCCAAGAATGGGTATATACCGTTGTAGAATTTCTGCATAAACAGTCATTGGGCTGGGGAAGCTGTTTGTGTCTTTATTCATTTTAGCATTCACCGTGATTGGAGGCACAGAAGAATTTGCTGCCTGAGAATTTAGTGTTATAGTTAATGTTTCTGGGTTTGCTTTTGCTTGAAGAGTGTAAGTCCAAACACCCACCTAAAAATTCAATGGAAATATCAGATACCAAGCTATTTTCTGTGTGTCCATTATCTATTTCTAAAGTATAATTCTTATAAATGTAGTGTAGAATAAACAAGTTTTTGCAAATTTGTACAACATCCCACAGATGAGTGCTGTGGCAATTCAGACAGGGGACCTAGCCAAATGTCATGCATAATGTCTCTACCTGGTGTAGTCTCTGGTGGGATATATAAATCTTGAAAGATTCCCTTCTTTTTGGCCTTTATCCTTTGGTCTCAGAGTGCACAGATTGTATAATCCTGGTTGGGCTTAATTAGGAAGGAGGCTCTAATGACTTATACACCATGTTGAAAAGACTCCCCACAATTAGTCTTCAAAGTGCTTCTTGCCCAACCTGTATTTTACCCTTTTTTTCCTTCCTCCTCATATATAAATTCTTTCTTCTTTTTTCCTCCCATCTAATTCTTAGGATTACACAGGAGTAGAAAGCACATTCTATTTTATCATAACTTTGAAGATGATACAATTATTGGCACTCAGTTAAGATTATATGTATGATATTAAACAATTTATTTTAAGCTTTTGAAAAAATTTTAAAGAGAAGAAGTCTAAAAGCTGATTGCTTACCTTGCAGTTCCTGGAATACTGAAATAGGCCATTTTGGAATCTTTGTCGACTGTAAAACTTTCCATTGATGTTCCATTGGGATCCCAGAGAGAAATAACGGGAGGCTGTTTGTCCCATGTGACAAGAAAGAATGTGTCCTTTCCCACAGTGCTATCAATTATTACAGTAGCATTCATCCAGCCATTACTGTTGAGTGTTAATCACTTACTTTCAAGCTGTTTAAATATATTTTAAAAATCAATAACTGGGGAAGAGAGTAATTTTATTCTTTTTTCTTTTTTGCATAGTTCTTAATTTCTGGCCTGAGAACAAGCTTAAATATGGCATACTACCATAGTCTCACAATCTCTCTGAAAGCTGACTGGGATGTGACAGTTGTCAGTCAGAAAATGTGGAAATATAGGGCCTAAGGACAGGACAGGCTATAATAAAAACATTAGAGCAGGAGAATGGGTTTCACAATTGGAGATATGGCTTTATTATTTTTTTCTTAGTTGTCTTAGCAAACACTCCAGATTTTAGCATTAAAGGGTGTTACAACCTCAAAGAAGAATTAGCTGTAGGGCATGTGTGTGTGTGAATGTGTGTGTATGCATGCACTTGTGTGAGTGTATTTGCTCATCTTAATGCTGACTCAAAAGAAAATACTTATTGGTGCCTAGAGTATTTGAGTAGAGACATGAGGAGGGCCTCAAGATAAAAATGACGACTAGCAAATAACTGAGAAAATCTTTCACTGATCTTTCCAATGTGAAATATTGAAGTAATTTTTCACATATGATAGAGTAAATAGCCCCATATGATAGAGTAAATATGTTCAAGAAGAATACAGAAGTGGCAATCTATTCTTTATGTAAATTGCAGTACTGAGAAGAAAATAAATGAAAGATAGGACCATTCTCTGAGACGGACTCTGAAGAAGAAGTTTTTCAAAATCTTTGTGGATAGTTCTTAGGAAGAGTCAACTTTATCCAGTGACCAAGTAGGTGTTTCCTGGGAGGATGTCATTTCAGGAAAAATGGGAAGTATCACTTGTAGCTCAACTCAGTCCTAGACCCACCTTCACTTCAGTTCTGAAGGAAGAGTGAATTCTACCCTTCAAACATCATTGCTTTGACAAAAATCTCAGTCTTCTGTAAAGTCTTTGAGTGGAAAAAGTATTATTATCAAGTTAAATCTGAATGTGAATAGCTTTTTTAGACTCCTACCAGGAAGATCTAATAAAGAAATAGAGCTTTGGCTGTATAAGAGTACTAGGAGAACATAACTGAGTAAATAATGGGACGCAGTCTTTCCTCTGTATTCCAGTGGCCACCACCACCCAAATCCAAGTTCCCATCAACTTATGTTTGGTTATTGTAACAGGCATCTAGTTGGCCAACATATTTTACAAAGTCCTACCCATCATATTCATGAATCTAAACTAATCTTGCAAAATTTGTTGAATTTTAAATTTTCATTATTTAAGAACTTACTACAGATAATACAAATGAGGGGAGCAGAATTTTCAACCGGCTCCTCCACTCCCTTTGAGAGCTCCATGCTCAAAACTTTGAGCATCACCTTTATGCAAATATTTCCTTTCTGGCTGATTTCCCTTATTCTGCTCTTACACTTTTAACTGCCTTTTGAGAATTCCACTTAAATGTCCCACCAGCTAGTCAAAGTTACCAAGGCTCAAACACAACACAAATAATATGTTGGAAATCAGTTCTCCCTCCTCGCTTCTCAGTTTCAGTCTGTGGTATCATCATTCTTTAGTCAACCAGGTTGACAACCTCAGAAATGACCTCTATTCTCCTTCAGTTTTTACTCTATTTTCTGCCACACTAGATCTCCAGACCAATCTGTACAACAGTTTGCAGGGTATCTCCAAACCAGATCTCCAGACCAATCTGCATATATTATTTACCCCCATATCCTACAACTTCTGCACTTCTCATATTGGAGAGTAGAGGAAAATAGGTTTACTTAGGTGATCATTGGCAAGTTTTAATATAAGCAGTGATTTGATGAACTAGAAGACGGGATATAGGAGTCTTGGCATAAAGTGACATGATATAGACAGTGAGAATGGATATAGAGAGAAACGGGTTTTTGTAAAATATATTTTGAAAGAAACAGGCTGCATTGACATTATAATGGGACATGAATGGAGAAGAAACGAAATTTTCTCAAAGTTTTTGAATCTAAGTAGTGATAGTGCTTTTGAGACACAGAAGTTGAGAAAAGGAGTTAAATTCAGAAGGGTGGATAAAATAGAAAGCCAGTGAAAAAAATGGTTGAAGAGGCAAGAGAAGAACTAGATCCATAGATACGCAATGATTATTCACTCTCTTTCTCCTGTTCAATTATTTTCCAAAATATATTCCTTCTTCCCACAAGCCAAGTTCTGAGGTGCATTTGTTTGACTTTGAATCTATTTCACAGGTGTCAAGTGGTGGGGCAGGGGGGGCATGGAAGTATGATATTTTTAAATGAATTCCTAGAATAATGGGTGCTATATTATTGGACAAAGTCTAACTTTGGTAGGGGAAATTTAACATTATTAAGTTTTGATGTTATTTCTAATCTAACCCATATGGGAAAAAAAAAAGAAACAATTGTTACATATGCCAGTGTTATTTGTTCACAGTCCTTCTTTCAATTTATATTTACGTACTTGATTCACATAACTAGAAAGGCTAGAAATTCACAATTTTCTTACTGTCTTTTTGACCATTTCAAAAGCTGAAAACTTCATAATGAGTCCCAGGAATTTTAGCTCAGAAATATCATATGGTTTCATATTCCAAATGAGGAAATGAGACACGAAGAGCTTCAGAGTCTTGTTCTGGTCTTGATTTCATATTATAATTTAGTGCTACTACTTTCATTATGTGAAAATCTGATTTACATCCATGGTAAAATACATAAGATAATCCCTGAATTACCCATCCATAAAAATTAAAGGTAATATATATTTAGAAAAAAATGTAGTGGATTAACTTTATGCATTGGTTTATTTTTTTTTTTTTTTTTTTTTTCATGTAATGTCTGAAACATTTATATTAACATATTTCCATACATATTTCCATACAAATACAAATATAAGATTTTTAGAAATTTCATGTAATGTCTGAAACATTTATATTAACATGTTTCCATACAAATAACCCAATGAAAGTTTAGTATTAGTTGTTTTGTTTGTTTTTTTATACTGCAGGTTCTTATTAGGCATCAGTTTTATACACATCAGTGTATACATGTCAATCCCAATCGCCCAATTCAGCACCCCACCATCCCCACCCCACCGCAGTTTTCCCCCCTTGGTGTCCATATGTCCATTCTCTACATCTGTGTCTCAACTTCTGCCCTGCAAACTGGCTCATCTGTACCATTTTTCTAGGTTCCGCATACATGCATTAATATACGATATTTGTTTTTCTCTTTCTGACTTACTTCACTCTGTATGACAGTCTCTAGATCCATCCACGTCTCAACAAATGACTCAATTTCGTTCCTTTTTATGGCTGAGTAATATTCCATTGTATATATGTACCACATCTTCTTTATCCATTCGTCTGTTGATGGGCATTTAGGTTGCTTCCATGACCTGGCTATTGTAAATAGTGCTGCAATGAACATTCGGGTGCATGTGTCTTTTTGAATTACGGTTTTCTCTGGGTATATGCCCAGTAGTGGGATTGCTGGGTCATATGGTAATTCTATTTTTAGTTTTTTAAGGAACCTCCATATTGTTCTCCATAGTGGCTGTATCAATTTACATTCCCACCAACAGTGCAAGAGGGTTCCCTTTTCACCACACCCTCTCCAGCATTTGTTGTTTGTAGATTTTCTGATGATGCCCATTCTAACAGGAGTGAGGTGATACCTCATTGTAGTTTTGATTTGCATTTCTCTAATAATTAGTGATGTTGAGCATCTTTTCATGTGCTTCGTGGCCATCTGTATGTCTTCTTTGGAGAAATGTCTATTTAGGTCTTCTGCCCATTTTTGGATTGGGGTGTTTGTTTCTTTGATATTGAGCTGAATGAGCTGTTTATATATTTTGGAGATTAATCCTTTGTCCGTTGATTCATTTGCAAATATTTTCTCCCATTCTGAGGGTTGTCTTTTCGTCTTGTTTATGGTTTCCTTTGCTGTGCAAAAGCTTTGAAGTTTCATTAGGTCCCATTTGTTTATTTTTGTTTTTATTTCCATTACTCTAGGAGGTGGATCAAAAAAGATCTTGCTGTGATTTATGTCAAAGAGTGTTCTTCCTATGTTTTCCTCTAAGAGTTTTATAGTGTCCACTCTTATATTTAGGTCTCTAATCCATTTTGAGTTTATTTTTGTGTATGGTGTTAGGGAGTATTCTAATTTCATTCTTTTACATGTAGCTGTCCAGTTTTCCCAGCACCACTTATTGAAGAGACTGTCTTTTCTCCATTGTATATCTTTGCCTCCTTTGTCATAGATTAGTTGACCATAGGTGCGTGGGTTAATCTCTGGGCTTTCTATCTTGTTCCATTGATCTATGTTTCTGTTTTTGTGCCAGTACCATATTGTCTTGATTACTGTAGCTTTGTAGTATAGTCTGAAGTCAGGGAGTCTGATTCCTCCAGCTCCATTTTTTTGCCTCAAGACTGCTTTGCCTATTCGGGGTCTTTTGTGTCTCCATACAAATTTTAAGATGATTTGTTCTAGCTCCGTAAAAAATGCCATTGGTAATTTGATAGGGATTGCATTGAATCTGTAGATTGCTTTGGGTAGTATACTCATTTTCACAATGTTGATTCTTCCAATCCAAGAACATGGTATATCTCTCCATCTGTTGGTATCATCTTTAATTTCTTTCATCAGTGTCTTATAGTTTTCTGCATACAGGTCTTTTGTCTCCCTAGGTAGGTTTATTCCTAGGTATTTTATTCTTTTTGTTGCAATGGTAAATGGGAGTGTTTCCATAATTTCTCTTTCAGATTTTTCATCATTAGTGTATAGGAATGCAAGAGATTTCTGTGCATTAATTTTGTATCCTGCAACTTTACCATATTCATTAATTAGCTCTAGCAGTTTTCTGGTGGCAGTTTTAGGATTCTCTATGTATAGTATCATGTCATCCGCAAACAGTGACAGTTTTACTTCTTCTTTTCCAATTTGTATTCCTTTTATTTCTTTTTCTTCTCTGATTGCCGTGGCTAGGACTTCCAAAACTATGTTGAATAATAGTGGTGAGAGTGGACATCCTTGTCTCGTTCCTGATCTTAGAGGAAATGCTTTCAGTTTTTCACCATTGAGAATGATGTTTGCTGTGGGTTTGTCATATATGGCCTTTATTATGTTGAGGTAGGTTCCCTCTATGCCCACTTTCTGGAGAGTTTTTATCAGAAATGGGTGTTGAATTTTGTCAAAAGCTTTTTCTGCATCTATTGAGATGATCATATGGTTTTTATTCTTCAATTTGTTAATATGGTGTATCACATTGATTGATTTGCGTATATTGAAGAATCCTTGCATCCCTGGGATAAATCCCACTTGATCGTGGTGTATGATCCTTTTAATGTGTTGTTGGATTCTGTTTGCTAGTATTTTGTTGAGGATTTTTGCATCTATATTCATCAGTGATATTGGTCTGTAATTTTCTTTTTTGGTAGTGTCTTTGTCTGGTTTTGGTATCAGGGTGATGGTGGCCTCATAGAATGAGTTTGGGAGTGTTCCTTCCTCTGCAATTTTTTGGAAGAGTTTGAGAAGGATGGGTGTTAGCTCTTCTCTAAATGTTTGATAGAATTCACCTGTGAAGCCATCTGGTCCTGGACTTTTGTTTGTTGGAAGATTTTTAATCACAGTTTCAATTTCATTACTTGTGATTGGTCTGTTCATATTTTCTATTTCTTCCTGGTTCAGTCTTGGAAGGTTATACCTTTCTAAGAATTTGTCCATTTCTTCCAGGTTGTCCATTTTATTGGCATAAAGTTGCTTGTAGTAGTCTCTTAGGATGCTTTGTATTTCTGCAGTGTCTGTTGTAACTTCTCCTTTTTCATTTCTGATTTTATTGATTTGAGTCCTCTCCCTCTTTTTCTTGATGAGTCTGGCTAATGGTTTATCAATTTTGTTTATCTTCTCAAAGAACCAACTTTTAGTTTTATTGATCTTTGCTATTGTTTTCTTTGTTTCTATTTCATTTATTTCTGCTCTGATCTTTATGATTTCTTTCCTTCTGCTAACTTTGGGTTTTGTTTGTTCTTCTTTCTCTAGTTTCTTTAAGTGTAAGGTTAGATTGTTTACTTGAGCTTTTTCTTGTTTCTTTAGGTAGGCTTGTATAGCTATAAACTTCCCTCTTAGAACTGCTTTTGCTGCATCCCATAAGTTTTGGGTCGTCGTGTTTTCATTGTCATTTGTCTCTAGGTATTTTTTGATTTCCTCTTTGATTTCTTCAGTGATCTCTTGGTTATTTAGTAACGTATTGTTTAGCCTCCATGTGTTTGTCCTTTTTACGTTTTTTTCCCTGTAATTCATTTCTAATCTCATAGCGTTGTGGTCAGAAAAGATGCTTGATATGATTTCAATTTTCTTAAATTTACTGAGGCTTGATTTGTGACCCAAGATGTGATCTATCTTGGAGAATGTTCCGTGCGCACTTGAGAAGAACGTGTAATCTGCTGTTTTTGGATGGAATGTCCGATATATATCAATTAAATCTATCTGGTCTATTGTGTCATTTAAAGCTTCTGTTTCCTTATTTATTTTCATTTTGGTTGATCTGTCCATTGGTGTAAGTGAGGTGTTAAAGTCCCCCACTATTATTGTGTTACTGTCGATTTCCTCTTTTATAGCTGTTAGCAGTTGCCTTATGTATTGAGGTGCTCCTATGTTGGGTGCATATATATTTATAATTGTTATATCTTCTTCTTGGATTGATCCCTGGATCATTATGTAGTGTCCTTCCTTGTCTCTTGTAACATTCTTTAATTTAAAGTCTATTTTATCTGATATGAGTATTGCTACTCCAGCTTTCTTTTGATTTCCATTTGCATGGAATATCTTTTTCCATCCCCTCACTTTCAGTCTGTATGTGTCCCTAGGTCTAAAGTGGGTCTCTTGTAGACAGCATATATATGGGTCTTGTTTTTGTATCCATTCAGCCAGTCTATGTCTTTTGGTTGGGGCATTTAATCCATTCACGTTTAAGGTAATTATCGATATGTATGTTCCTATGACCATTTTCTTAATTGTTTTGGGTTTGTTTTTGTAGCTCCTTTTCTTCTCTTGTGTTTCCCACTTAGAGAAGTTCCTTTAGCATTTGTTGTAGAGCTGGTTTGGTGGTGCTGAATTCTCTTAGCTTTTGCTTGTCTGTAAAGCTTTTGATTTCTCCATCAAATCTAAATGAGATCCTTGCCGGGTAGAGTAATCTTGGTTGTAGGTTCTTCCCTTTCATCACTTTAAGTATATCATGCCACTCCCTTCTGGCTTGCAGAGTTTCTGCTGAGAAATCAGCTGTTAACCTTATGGGAGTTCCCTTGTATGTTATTTGTCGTTTTTCCCTTGCTGCTTTCAATAACTTTTCTTTGTCTTTAATTTTTGCCACTTTGATTACTATGTGTCTCGGCGTGTTTCTCCTTGGGTTTATCCTGTATGGGACTCTCTGCGCTTCCTGGACTTGGGTGGCTATTTCCTTTCCCATGTTAGGGAAGTTTTCGACTATAATCTCTTCAAATATTTTCTCTGGTCCTTTCTCTCTCTCTTCTCCTTCTGGGACCCCTATAATGCGAATGTTGTTGCGTTTAATGTTATCCCAGAGGTCTCTTAGGCTGTCTTCATTTCTTTTCATTCTTTTTTCTTTAGTCTGTTCCGCAGCAGTGAATTCCATCATTCTGTCTTCCAGGTCACTTATCCGTTCTTCTGCCTCAGTTATTCTGCTATTGATTCCTTCTAGTGTAGTTTTCATTTCAGTTATTGTATTGGTCATCTCTGTTTGTTTGTTCTTTAATTCTTCTAGGTCTTTGTTAATCGTTTCTTGCATCTTCTCAATCTTTGCCTCCATTCTTATTCCGAGGTCCTGGATCATCTTCACTATCATTATTCTGAATTCTTTTTCTGGAAGGTTGCCTATCTCCACTTCATTTAGTTGTTTTTCTGGGGATTTTTCTTGTTCCTTCATCTGGTACATAGCCCTCTGCCTTTTCATCTTCTCTATCTTTCTGTAACTGTGGTTTTTGGTCCACAGGCTGCAGGATTATAGTTTTTCTTGCTTCTGTTGTCTGCCCTCTGGTGGTTGAGGCTATCTAAGAGGCTTGATGGGAGGCTCTGGTGGTGGGTAGAGCTGACTCTATGCATTGGTTTATTAAATGGTAGATAATATCTATTTACATTATTAAAGAATAATTTTGGACATACTTTTTTGGGTATAATTTGTTTTCTACTTTTAAGTCATTTACTATTGTATTCACACACATATACTCTAATTTCATCATGTAATTGGGTGAATAATTTCATATTAAAGTCTTGATTTTAATTAAAAATTTACTGTAAGAGGGGATGGAAGAAGGTATTCCATGCAAATGGAAATCAAAAGAAAGCTGGAGTAGCAATACTCATATCAGACAAAATAGACTTTAAAATAAAGACTGTTATAAGAGACAAAGAAGGACACTACATAATGATCAAGGGATCAATCCAAGAAGACGATATAACAATTGTAAATATATATGCACCCAACATAGGAGCACCTCAATATATAAGGCAAATACTACCAGCCATAAAGCGAGAAGTCAACAGTAACACAATAATAGTGGGGGACTTTAATACCCCACTTTCATCCATGGATGATCATTGAGATAGAAAATCAATAAGGAAACACAGGTCTTAAATGACACATTAGATCAGATGGACTTAATTGGTATTTATAGAGCATTCCATCCAAAAGTGGCAGATTACATATTCTTCTCAAATGCACATGGAACATTATTCAGAATTTACCACATGCTGGGCCACAAAGAAAACCTCAGTAAATTTAAGAAAATTGAAATCATATCAAGCATCTTTTCTGACCACAACACTATGAGATTAGAAATAAACTACAAGAAAAAAAACTGAAAAAACACAAACATGTGGAGGGTAAACAGTATGCTACTAAACAACCAATGGATCACTGAAGGAATCAAGAGGAAATCCAAAAATACCTAGAGACAAATGAAAATGAAAGTACAATGATCCAAAACCCATGGGATGCAGCAAAAGCAGTTCTAAGAGGGAAGTTTATAGCAATACAATCTTACCTCAGGAAACAAGAAAAATCTCAAATAAACAACTTTAATTAACCTTACACCTAAAGCAACTAGAGAAAGAAGAAAAAACAAAACCTAAAGTTAGTAGAAGGAAAGAGATCATAAATATCAGAAAAGAAATAGAGACAAAGAAAACAATAGCAAAGATCAATGAAACTAAAAGCTTGTTCTTTGAAAAGATAAACAAAATTGATAAACATTTAGCCAGACTCATGAAGAAAAAAAGGGAGAGGACTCAAATCAATGAAACTAGAAATGAAAAAGAAGTTACAGCTAACACCACAGAAATACAAAGGATCATAGGAGCCTACTAGAGGCAACTGTATGCCAGTAAAATGGACAACTGGAAGAAATGGACAAATTCTTAGAAAGGTACAATCTCCCAAGACTGAACCAGGAAGAAATAGAAAATATGAAAAGACCAATCACAAGCACTGAAATTGAAACTGTGATTTAAAAACTCCCAACAAACAGAAGTCCAGGACCTGATGGCTTTACAGGTGAATTCTATTAAACATTTAGAGAAGAGCTAACTCCTATCCTTCTCAAACTGTTCCAGAAAGTTTCAGAGGAAGGAAAACTCCCAAACTCATTGTATGAGGCCACCATCACCCTGATACCATACCGAGACAAAGATACCACAAAAAAGAAAATTACAGGCCAATATTACTGATGAATATAGACACAAAAATCCTCAACAAAATACTAGCAAACCAAATCCAACAATACATTAAAAGGATCATACACCATGATCAAGTGGGATTTATCCCAGGGATGCAAAGATTTTTCAATATATGCAAATCAATCAGTGTGATACACCACATCAATAAACTGAAGAATAAAAACCATATGATCATCTCCATAGATGAAGAAAAAGGTTTTGACAAAATTCAGCACTGATTTATGATAAAAACTCTCCAGAAAGTGGACACAGAGGGAACCTACCTTAACATAATAAAGGCCATATATGACAAACCCACCGCAAACATCACTCTCAATGGTGAAAAACTGAAAGCATTTCCTCAAGATCAGAAACAAGACAAGGATGTCCACTCTTGCCACTTTTATTCAACACAGTTTTGGAAGACAAACTTATGGTTACCAAAGGGAAAAGGTGGGGGAGGGATAAATTAGCAGGTTGGGATTAACATATACACACTACAATATACAAAACAGATGATAAACAACGACCTACTGTATAGCACAGGAAACTCAGTATTCTGTAATAACGTATATGGGAAAAGAATCTGAAAAAGAGAATTATACATGTATGTATAATTGAATCATTTTGCTGTACACCTAAAACTGACACAACATTGTAAATCAACTCTACTCCAATATAAAATAAAAATGTTTAAAAAAATCAAAAACAATATGTGAAACAAGCTTTATCTTGATTCAAACTATTCCAGAAGGTAAATCTAAGAAAAAAGTTATAAAACCTATTTTTAAAAGCCAATTTAATACAGTAATTGATACTCATAATGTTATTACTAAATCATCCTGACAGTTTAAAATATGTATCCTCTACTACATTTAAGAAGTAGCATTTGCAAATGCTATTTATTTTCAAATTGGCTTTTAATGTTACCAAATATATATTTGTTTTTTAAATACTTGGTCGTACAAACTCCCATAATTTTTAAAGTGCTTTTATGGCCATCGTAATTTATTTTGTCTCAAGTAACCCCCAAAGTAGTCGTTTTGTGGTCTTGTCTCCATTGCTTACCATTTTTCCATCTCCTCATTGTCAGCTCTTGTCAGGATATCTCAATATAGCAGCTCTTTAACCTTTCTAATTTTCTGATTCTGACCCACACTGGTTGGAAAATCTGGAGGCCAACATTGATAGAACTGTATCTTTTGAAAAAGTGAATAATTCCCCTCAAGGGCTGGGAAGTCTGTGAATTTTAATACATGGAATTATAACATCTTTCTAGTATTCTATGATTATTTGATGCATTTCAGCCAAAAGTTTCCACAATTAAACTCCAATAAAGATGTTAAAAAAAGATATTTAGACTCCAGGAGATAAAATTTGTACATAAAATCAAAAAAAAAAAAAGAAGTAGCATTCACATATACACACTACCAGATGTAAAATAGATAACTAGTGAGAAGCAGCTGCATAGCACAGGGAGATCAACTAGGTGATTTGGGACCACCTAGAGGGGTGGGATAGGGAGGGTGGGAGGGAGATGCAAGAGGGAGGGAATATGGGGATATATGTATACTTATAGCTGATTCACTTTGTTATACAGCAGAAACTAACACACCATTGTAAAGCAATTACACTCTAATAAAGATGTGAAAAAAAAATTGAGGTGAAAGAAATACTTTTCCAGATTAAAAAAAAAAAGCCATTTAAAACATGCAGTCCATTTTCATCACACGACTGTATATCTAAGATAACAGCTACCAAAGTAAATGTTTACCTAGAAATTTCATTTCTATTTAGATCTATACAGCCTCAGCTTCTGTTAATCCTGTCCCCCTCCTACCCCAGTCTCATGGATTTCCCACTGTCTTTCAACGTGCCTTGCATTGTCATCCCAACATGAATTTTTTTTTACTCATGAATTGATCTTCTTCTCTCATCCCTTTTTCCTCCAGTAAACATCTTTCCAACATCTTGTTCAAGGCCAAGCTCAAAAGTCACCTCATCTCTCATGCCTTCTTTCCCTGACTCTATTCAACCCTGGGAGAATTAATGGCTCCCTCTGCTCACATAGTGCTTGACTCCTATGTATGTCTCCTGTTATGGAAGAATGTTATCTGATTACTAGTTTTATTTGTCTCTCCAGCCAATAGGACTGTGAGCACCTTGAGATCAGGTCTGGTTTAACTCTGGTCCCAGGCTCCTAGCACAGCACCTGCACAGCAGGAGCTTATGAGAAGTTGTCCAATTGTCAGCCTTTACATTTATGCATTGTTATCAAAGGACTAGAATGTATGTCATATTTTACCTGTTACATTGCTCATCTCTATGACTGCTTGATCGGCATGTGGTCCCAGAGCAATAAAATGAATGATGGCCTCACTTTGTTTCACTTTGTCCGTGCAATTTCTTACATTTTTGTCCTCTCCGGCAGCCACCAGTATTATTTCAGATCCATCTACTTGGGGATATATTTCTCTAATTACCTATAAATATAATTCAGACTATTAATTATCAGGTACCCCTAAATCAAATGAACTCATGGGGAACTGGAAAAAAATTTAGAGGAAATAAACAAAACTGCAGAATGGATGAGAAAAGCTCTGCTTTAAAATAATAGAGTCTATAATCGACCTCTCGGGGAATTACACAACTTTTAATTTTCTGTCCACCTGCCACAGGGAATGTTTGCTCAAATGTGGCAAGAGAGTTGTGGACAATCTTCCCATTTAAATGACAATGACAATTCAGCCTAGGGAACTCAGATCAACCAGACATCAAAAATAGAATCTGGGTAGGTGGCATTGAATACCTATCTGCTTTCTTTGACTAAACTATCCTCTGAAAAATTCTTTGGTACATAAAGTCAGTTGCATATACAGCTAAATGGATTAAATATCAACCACAATATAAAAAGTCAATGAATAACCTTTTAGAAAAAAATTGTAAGTAATTCACAAATTTCAAATTAGAAAACCCTCAGTAACTCTTAAATAAAAGATATGGAAACTTCTAAGCATCTTGAGGTTAGGTATTTGTTAAATAATTTTTGTTTTACCTCCCAAAGTAATTAGCACAGAGTTGTTGCACATAGACGGTGGTCAAAGAATACACTAATTATATTTATTGAGTTCTTTATGTGGTTTGAACCCCTTTCCTACATCAAACTCCTAAACTAAACAGTGTGAAAATTCAGATTTTTTAATATCATATATCTGATACATAAAATATAGAGAACTTAACCCAATATAGCAACTGTATTTTGACTTCTCTGACAATTTTAATTAGTAGTGACTTCTTGGCACACTATTTTAAGAAACTGAGTTCAAACCAAGAGGAAGAAAAATGCCATGATGGATTAGCAGGGGTTTTTATGGGCATAGAATGAAAGAGTAGAGGTATATATAAAATTGCAAAAGAGGGCTTTTTGTAGAAATGAATGTAGAAATTCATTGTAGACCTAGTGTCAGGGAACGAAGTAACCGCCTTTATTATATATATATATATTTTTTGGCATATTTTGAGACTAGGAATGCCTCTTGTATATGTTGCAAAATGTAGGAAATTATTTATACATTTACAGCATTTATACAGCATTTTCATCACACTTCCCCTATACATTTGAGTGCAAAATGAAGATCTAAAGATGGAGTTCTCTCTGCTTCACCTCTCCCTTTCTTGTATTAGTCTATTCACTGAGCACTCACAATGTATCAGTTGCTGTGCTGGGGATTCAGCAGGAACTACATGGTTTCTGCATTCATGGAAAGAATCGAATTCAATTAAAAATATTCATTGAGTTTTGGGTCAGTGACTGGCAAGGTATAGAGATGAGCAACAAAGTCACAACTAATATACATGCCAGAATATTCTACAGTTCAGGAGTAATAACAAACTATTACACCACTACCATTTACTCTACCTTTGCTGTGTATTAAATGTTTTATACATTGTCATTTAACCTAAGTTCAAGCTCCCAACCTGTTTCCCTGCTATGACTCTTGCTCCCTGTGATCTTCCAGAGTCATCATCTTCATAAACTAGCGCAACTAGAGTTATCTTCCTAAAGCATAAATTGATCACATCTCTCTGATGCTTAAAACCCTTCAGTAGTTTTCTGTTGTACTTAAAATAAAATCCAAAACTCCTATCATAGGTTTTGAAATTTTGAAAGAGGTAGCCCTTGTCTAGCTTGAAAATGACATTTCATATTCCCTCATTTACCAAACTTCAGAATCACTGAATTCTCTCATTTATTAGAATAATTCACTTCTTTTCTACCCCTTCCCATGAGACTTTTGCACTTTCCTTTCTTCTTTGGCAACTGGCTGTTTCTCATCCTTCTAGTCTTAGCTCAAATATGACCATCAGAGAGGCTTCTCTACCTAAAGTAGGTAGTTCCACTCTTTTTCCCAGTACCTCTTTATCACATTATCTTGTTTGGTTCCTTCACAACACTTTCTCCACAATCTGTAATTGCATTTCTTTAAAAATTTTTTCTTATTTATTCATTATCTGTTCCCCACTGAAATAGCATGGTCCACCGGAACAGAGAATTTATTATATCCCAAGGTCTTGTACACTTGGCCTGGCACATAACAGGCAGACAAAAACATATGCTGAATAAATAAAAACATGAACAATCCTATGTGCTAACTTTCGTTATCCCCTTTACTGATGAAGTAATTGAGGACTAGGAAGATAAAGAATTGTGTTTAAGATTGCAAAACCAGTAAGTGACAATTGGGGTTTGAACCCAGGACTTCATGTTAGAAATCTACACTAAAATGCCACACAATTCATAAAAGAAGGAGATTAAATAGAGCTGGGAGTAGCAGGAAAAGTTACATTAAGGAGCAAGGATTTTGAAGAATTGGTAGAATTTTAACATGCAAAGATAGGAAAGAAGGAAGCACTTTAGGCAGAGGAATTACATGGGCAAAGGTATGGAGGCTTGGAGAACAATGTGTGCAGTAAATTGGTTGGAGCATAGAGCATTGGGAAGGGAGAACTGAGAAAAAAGGCTGGCAAGAGAGGTGAAGGCAAGTTTATCAGAGGATGAGAAGCTTTTAAATAACGTCAGACTGAGGGATTCAGACTTAATTTTACAGACTGTGAGGGAACAGGATTTCTAAGCAGGAAAATGACACAATTGATATTAATCATGAGCTCAAGATGACCATTGGGATAAAAATAAGATTCATAATGATAGTTATTATGAATTATATATTTGCTGTGTAATATAATATTGTTCTAAGTATGAACATGTATCATTTCACTTGTCTTACAATAACCCTATGAGATAGGCATTCTTATTTTCCTATATTTTATAGATAAGGCATTGAGAGTCCAAAGAGACTGAAAATTTTGCCTAGATCACAGGACTAATAAGTAATAGAGCCAGTACTGTGATCTCAAAACTCATGTTCTGACCAGTATTCTTTACCCTAAATGTAAGTAATAGTGCCTGCTACATCTGCTTTAACAGATTAACATCAGATTGCCCTAACAGAATGTCACAGAAACTAAAATGAGGATTGGCCCAAAATGGAATCATACCATAAACTTGTTTATTGCTTAAAAATTGGTGACTGTTGCTGCATTAGCATATTCATTTATTTAAGAAACATTTATTGAGCACTGAATTTAGCATGATAACAAGACAAAATTGCAAAAGTGGGACTTTATAGACACTTATTCATCCATCAATTTATTCATATTAACTGATTCATTAAGAAAATTAATTGAGCTTCTTTCTATATGCTTAAGACTGTGCTTCTTAGAATTAATTATGTTATAATTAGGCAGTAATATGTATAGTAGAAATTAACATAGAAATATCCTTAAAAATTAAGAAAGCCAAACTTTTCTTTTTGCTGAACAATTGTTTTTGCTGAACAATTTTCACCTGAAATGCAGATTCAGTTCCAGAGCAGATGGATGTTCCTCCTGAAGCTTCTGTAGGTAAGCTCTCCAAGAGCTTTCTTCTTTCTTTGTTGCTTATTATTTGGATTAGCTTTCTTTTAATGTGAGAAGTACTATCAAAGTCAACTATCCCCACCCAGGATCCATTTTCAACGGTCTGCAGCAGGAAATGTTTGGCTGCTTGGTTCATTCGATTTAGGCGATTAGAACCCTGAATAAAAAAGGATAAGAAAAACAACCAAGTGGTTTTTGACTGGCAAATGATAACAGATAACATACAATGTGTGTTCATAAGAACTTTCGATGAACAATAATTAGTGTTTTTAAATAAAGCAATCATAAATTTGTTGAGTTGTTAAAACTGAAAAATATAGTTATATGTATTATGAGACATATGATAGTATGGAAAAGAGCACACACTTTTAACTAGAGCTGATTTTGGGCTATAAACTGCACAAATAAGAGCTGAAGGGTAAGGTGGGGTTTGGGTTGAAATCAAAACTTAGAGACTGTAATTATTCTTTAAGGCCTCTGTACCAGTTGTCTCAAAATGAAACCACTCCCCAGAGCTGGCAGAATCATTCCAGACTGTAGTGGATGGACTCTGATTAGTGAGTGAAATCTCCCCATCCACTGGGGACTAGACTTCCCAAAGGGTGAGACTTACCAGACGTGTAGCTGAATCCTGAGAGGTCAAATCCCTACCTCTGCCCATTCCTCTTTACCTCTCCCCACCACTTTTCCACCAGTGGATTGGTTGGAATTGGCTCTTCGGTAACCCATCAGGGCTCTCATCTCTCTTCCTAGGCCATTGAAGCCAATCCCCTTTACACACTTTTCTTCTAGCCTCATCACCGCTCTGATCTGTGGTATCTCCTCCCAACACTTGCCCAAATTTCCCCATGAAACTTACCTTCATGTTTTCAGACTTATCAAGAACTAAGCACACAGTTCTTTCACTGATCCTCAGCAATGAGAAGACGGGCGGAGGAGGTGGTGCCACCATAGGCACAGTGTCTTTAAAATCCTCAGAATTGCTGATCACCTCCCACGTGCTTCTGAAATTGCACATTTTATTTTGTAGGCTTGGAGCTTCTCAGTTATGGTTTTTTTCATTACAGAATTCAATGATCTAAAAGTTTAATATGATGAAAAAAGTTTTATATACAATGCATTTAAAGATATAAGTACATACCTGACAAAAATTAAGATCTGTTCTGCAAATTTTTTGTTTGTTGAATGAAATATGATTCATTGAGGAGTCAATATCATAGCAATGTAGATTTTCAATAACAATGATAGTAATAATAATAGTAATAATAACAAATAATACTAGTTAAGTGCTTTACTATGTAGCAGCCAATGTTCAAAGAACTCTATATTAATACATCTAGTCCCTCAGGTCACTTGCACAGATATTTTATAAACATGATGACAGGCCCTTTGATTGTAAATATACAATCTAAAGTAATGATTGGTATACTTATAGAATCAATACCTTGCATAAACATTATGGATGTCTTTTCAGTTTGATATTTATCAGGGAAGAACTGACAATCTTTTTCATACAGTTTTGTCTTAGAATCAGTTTTGCATCTATTAGTTACACAGCTGTTTTCTTTACACTTATAAACTCTATTTATACCAGTAATATCTGTAGAACACCTGAAAATATGACAGTTAGTCTTTGAAGCAACCTAACCATTAACAGTTTTTGAAAATCTTAAGTGTTTCTATCCACAATGATCCTTATAAAAGGTTTTTATTCTGATTTGTGTACTATACACATAATATTCTGACAGCAAAGTTTAAGGGTTTCTACCAGAGCAGTTATCTATTTTTCAAGAAGTTTTAAATGGGACCTACAGATATGTACAATGACTGAGTTTTCTGCTTATATTAAAGCTGCTGCTGTCTTGCGTAGACTCAAATGGCTGGAGGTAGTCCTTTTTCAAACATTTCTCCTGGTGGCTTTGAGACAGTAAATGGACTGTAGGCGTCTGGAGGAGAGAACTTGTAAACCCATTTACTCTCAATATCACCTTAGCTTAAAGATAGATTTGTCCTTAGAGAAGTTACCCCTCTAGAGAATGGGTGTGTCACAACCACAAGTGTTGTGATTATTGAGGAACATTGCTATTCAAAAGAATTTGTGGCTGGGGGCTTCCCTGGTGGCGCAGTGGTTGAGAATCTGCCTGTTAATGCAGGGGACACGGGTTCGAGCCCTGGTCTGGGAAGATCCCACATGCCACGGAGCAGCTGGGCCCGTGAGCCACAACTACTGAGCCTGCGCGTCTGGAGCCTGTGCCCCGCAACGGGAGGGGCCGCGATAGTGAAAGGCCCGCGCACCGCGATGAAGAGCGGTCCCCGCACCGCGATGAAGAGTGGCCCCCGCTTGCCGCAACTAGAGAAAGCCCTCGCACGAACCGAAGACCCAACAAAGCCAAAAATAAAAATAATAAATAAATAAATAAAGTAGCTATTAAAAAAATTAAAAAAAAAAAAAAGGAACTTGTGGCTGGAAACAAAGAGTGAGGTGTTGGCAAGGTCAGCAGATTGTAGAGTAAAAAATGTTGGGAGCATTGTAGACGTATGCTTTATTGTATGAAATTGGCCACAGGTGGCAGTGATTACAATACATATGCTGGGATGCAAATATATCCAGTTTTTAACATGTGTTTCCAGTTCAAATTCAGGAAGTGATAACTAGATTTCATTCAATCATTTAGGGAGTTTCCTAAACATGTCTATATTTCTCTTGCCCCCAAGCTCAGGGAGCATATGGTGCTATCTATATTAAGAACCATGATGAATATTCTGTGGCAGAGACTAGGCATTTAGGGGGAAAATGATGTAAACAAAGGTAATCAATGTAATATTCTTTAAAATAGGTGTCCTGAAACTGATGCGATGGGGGCCTTCCTTGAAATCATGTATCTTTCAGCTTGTACATTTGTGACTAGTCCTCAGCCCCAGCAGGGCTTCTAACATTGATGGCACCTAATTTTAAACCAATCCTCAAACTATTCTGCTATCTTCATCTCAGAACCCAGAGGATTGCCTATTAACTGTGATATTAGATTGGTATTTCAAAGTGAACCTTAAATCCCAAGAAATTCCTGTTTGGTTCTTTGAAACTGGTTGATTTCCTACTCAGCCAGCCTTTGCCACTTCTTCTTACCCATTTTCCCCCATTTTTTTGTAATGTAAGTAATTTTGATCTCCTAGCATGTAATACAAACCTTTACACAGAGCACAAACTTCAGTGCAAATGAATTCTGGCAGCTGTGGTAGACAGGTGAAAAATATGTCAACTTGGCTACCAAATGTTCTTGAAGTTATGTATATTTTACATGGACAACCAGCTACTTTATGATACATTTTTCGAACAAAACAGAAAAGCACTGTTTTGTGATATAGCATCTGTTACCTGCATTGGCACAAAAGTGAATAAATGGCTTTTGAAAGAAATCAACTAAGGAAAACAAGAAGTTACAGCCTGAAGTAATTTAAGACAATTTAAATAGTCATGCCTTGTTGCTTCAATTTTCTTTGACTTAGCACTGTAGAAAGGCTCATCATCATTGTACTCATCAAACACTCCCCAGAGGAGATGGGCCCACTCATGGACGCACACTCTACCTGTGGGAAAATATTTCAAATACATGATCATAATTCAAGTGACCAAATTTATCTCAAATATTTTTAAAGGCCTTTTTTCCCTATTACAATTATTTGGATTTTAATGACTGCCATTGTTTATAATTTCTTTATATTACATGACATTACAGTATACTATAAAGTGTATTTTTTATTCCACAGCATGTTAAATCAACAAAACATTTCTAGAGCATTTTCTATGGCCCAAATACACTGGGCTTTGGGTACCTGTAGCTATATAGTAGGGGAGACTGACATAAACAACATAATTAGACTGCGAGCCTCCTTCAGTTCAGGAAATGTAATATTTTTCTTTGTATCATTCATCCTTCCATACATCCACCCAATTTTTCAATTATTATCTTATTCATTCAACATTTATTGCCTCTTCTCAGCTGTGTATCCTTGGACAAGTTTCTTAACCTCTCTATGCCTCAATTTCATATCTGTAAAATGCATTCTCATTGGGGATGAAATTGTCTCCAAAGTGGCAAGAATTGGTACCTGGGGTTAATAAATCTTAGGAATTACAATGGTGTGTGTATCTCTTAAGCTCAATACCTGGCAACATATGTAGATATACAGTACATGCGAGGTATTAAAATGTCACGGGAGGCATTCGGAAAAAAAAGTCTAAAAAGGCTCCTCCAGTGGGCAATAATGAAAACAAGATTGAGAAACACTGCTATAAAACATAAAAAATTGTGGTGATGTTGAAATGAATTGACTCATTAAAAGTGCTTAGCATATAGGTAGCATTCATTATATAACAATTATTTCTATTATTAATTATATATATTTAGCACTGTACTATGTACCTGAAAATATAAAGATGAGTAATATATTGTCCTTGACTTGGAGCTGCTTAGAGACAAAGGGATATAATTAAAACTTTTTTTCCAAAGAATTCAGGGTGAATGGAAGGATATAGATAAATCAACAGATTGAGTTGCAGGAAGAAGCAATAAGGGGAAATATAAGGGGGAGTTTTTGCTTTAGCAATAATGAGTAAAAACTTTTGAGGAAATGAAGATGCAGAGAGATAGGAAATAGAGTCTGTTCTGTTACAAGATATGTTTATGTAAAACAGATTAGCTCATGTGAGATCTGAAAATAGGAGGAAAATATAAGTATTATGCAGATTTTATGTTTTGTCTTTTAGTCTTTGTTACTCAAAATGTAGTCCTTGTGGACCACACCAAGATCCCCTGGAAGCTTGTTAGATGAGAAGTATCTCAGGCTCACTCCAGACCTACAGAATCAAAATCTGTATATTAACAAGATCCCTCCATTGTTCCCATACACATTCAATTTTAGAGATACTGGTTTAAGTTTCCTAGGCAACGGTTACCAGAATATTGGGAGTAGAATTATAACCTTTGGTATGGAAGAAAAAGTCCTCATATCAACTACTGTAATAGGAATTTAATGGATTATAAGAAAATGTAAAGCTGCCTGCACTTGCAGCTCTCTTGTCATAGAGCTCTACTCTCAGACTTGTTTCATTCTCAGCTGGTAATAGGTTGCCCTACTTCCCAAGCCCGTTTTAAAAGCAGTGCCTTTGGCTTAGAATTCCTTCCATTCCCATCTACATTTTCTAAGTTTCCACCAGCGATTTTTACTTTTTAAAAAGCATTTCAACTTTATATGAGTGTATGTTGATATCTGTTGTGGCAGCAAAACTTAGAGGTTGCCTGCATGGCCCGAATCATCTCTCTAGGTACTATTGTTATTTTTGTAATTGTTATTATTATAAATTGAATAGGTTTTGAGGAATCTTTTTCTAATCTTATTTTTCCAGAAACCTGTTGTTTTAGGGTATAGTTTGGCAGAATGTGTGATTTTTTTCTTATGAACACATATCTCATTATGGGAAAAACATCTGACTGGGAGGAAGAGAGGAATCAAAAATGGGAAACAGCTGAAGTGGGGGGACTGAGAAAAGAACAAGAGCTCAGTCCTCAATGGGGACATTGCCTTTAACGACTAGAGAATAATTGGCTTTAAGGATTGGAGAAAATAATATCTTCTAACAAGTGGAGATGGGGGGAATGAAGGTAGACATGAGTTTGGAAGCAGAGAGAAGTAGGGGCTCTGTTTTCCCAATAAAGGTTCCTCTGTTGTTTGTTGGGATTGAACAGAGTAGGTAGAGATCTTGAGAAAAGTGGTAGAAGCTTTAGAACAGCTTCTATGCAGAATAAGAAGGGAGCTGAGAGAGGTAAGTTCAAACATTATTGAGTAGCTTTGAGGGCTTCAATGAGCTTTGAAAGCATATTTTTTTAAAGATACCAATTAGTTTTATAATTTTGTTTCACAATCTTGGAAATATATTAATAGGGGCCAAAAGAAACTGGCTAGAAATTCAGTTCAACCGGCAAGTTGAGTAAAACATAAGGATAAGAGTGCTAAGGGAGTTGAGCTATTTATACTTGTAGCTGACATGACTGACTTCATTGGACATGCCAGGTAGAAAAGAAAGTATATCTAGAAGGGCACAAAGGATTAGAGGTGCCAAGTACAACAAACATGGTCAGACCAAAGTATGGGGGAGAGATAAGATTGGGATGGGACAGGATGATGGAGCTTTCAAGATTGGGTCCAGGCAATGTTGAGCACCATGACTAGCTGATTGTTTGACAGAGATAAGAGACTTAATGAATGTTCACTGAAGGGGCAGTGGAAGAGGAAGAAGTGGTTCTGGGCTGTACGGATTCAGGAAGGCTTTCATTGAGTAGTGCCATGTGGGTTGGGCCCTCCTTTGACAATGATTTTCATTTTTACCTGAAAAATAATGTGCTTTAATTCATTTGAAACAATAATCTTAACTTCTTAGATTGAACTAGATGAAATTGCCATGTTTATAGGTAAAAATGATCACTTATGGACAAGTTCATCTGGTTCAAAGAATGTGTTGAATAATAGTATCAGCAACTAACAGCCTGTGAGCGTTTTCTATTGGCCAGGAACTGTCATCTTGGCCCTTTTCAGCTTGCCACGCATCTGCCTTCCATGGAGGTGGCATGTGATTGATTAATATCCAGTAGTGGAGAACTGAAAAATTAACCTAAAAAAGTGTTCCTAAAGCAAAACATTTACTGTGGCCATCCCATGTTCAAATTTCTGTAGAGACCATACTGAGTACAATTACAAGGATGATCTAATTTAATATTCCCAACATTTCTGTAAGATGGGAGCTCCTCTATTCACCATTTTTGTAGGAAATAAGCACAGAGAGGCTGAGTCGCTTGTCCAAGGTCACCCATAGCTGTAGGGGAGTCAGGACTTGACCCTAGGGACTCTGGCTCCAAGGCTTGTACACTGAACATGGATATAAAGCTGCATGTTGGAATCATGGCAAAATATTTGTTTTAACCAAAATTCCTACCTGATGGTCCAAATTCATTTAGTTTTTTTCCAAGTACAAAGTCAGGGGTGAAATGAATGTATTCTCCTTTTTCTTCACAGGCAGTGAACTGCTTGGTATATATCTCATCTCTACCTGGGAGGGTAGGTGGTGTGACTAAAACATCAACCTGAGAACATTTAAAAAGATTTCTAAAACATAGGAATAGAAATGATAATATTTATCTAAAAAACCCTGAAATGAGTAATTTAGGTCAAAATTGAGAAGCAGTAGAGAAAATATTTTTAAGAGAAGATTTTTGACTCTTACATGTTTGTAGCTTTCATGTTTTGGCCTCTTGTATTGACTTTTGTTCTTCCAGTTCTCTGGAATTAATATTGATACATTTTTGAAAAAAACCTTTTTTCTGTGGCTTCATGCAGATAAGTAGAAGCTGTAGTCACCATGTCCTATTATTATAGGAAAAAAAGAGAAGTGAGGCTGGCCAAGGGAGAGTAGACTAAATGAACAGGCATTCATCACAAGCAATTCTCACTTTCAGTCATTAATACAAAAAAGCAACTGACTGGTGAGTAGGGTTTCTGATTCAGAATTTGAAATCTGTTACCTGTCAGTCCAAAATTGTCGCTTAATTCTGCACATTTAACAGCTTTCAGTCTTCTATAATCCTACATCAAAAGTCAAATACTTATGTTTGGCATTACAAGGAATTGCTTAATATGATAATGGCATGGATTTTGGAAGCATCTAGACTTGGTTGCAATACTAGCTTAATACTCTGGCTTAAACCTTGGCTGGTTTATATGACTGCTTTGAATCTCAGTCTCATTATCTCTTTTTTTTTTAAATTTAATTTTATTTATTTATTTTTGTTTTTGGCTGTGTTGTGTCTTCGTTTCTGTGCGAGGGCTTTCTCTAGTTGAGGCGAGCGGGGGCCACTCTTCATCGCGGTGCGCGGGCCTCTCACTACCGCGGCCTCTCGTTGCGGAGCACAGGCTCCAGACGCGCAGGCTCAGTAGTTGTGGCTCACGGGCCCAGTTGCTCCGCGGCATGTGGGATCTTCCCAGACTAGGGCTCGAACCCGTGTCTCCTGCACTGGCAGGCGGATTCTCAACCACTGCACCACCAGGGAAGCCCTCATTATCTCTTTAATATACTATTACAACCTATCTTTAAGGTTGACACAAACATGAAATGAGTTATAAAGTACATATAGGCAGTCATAAAACTCATTGATATCATTACTATTATAATTCCTAGTAGGGAACAGCCTTAGCTGATGCAAGCTGAGGAAAACAGTTTATGGCGATGGCCCATAGAAGAGATTTTCACTATATTCCCACCTCCCAGCAGAGGCAGCTGGGTTGGGACCACAGCGAGTGGAGTAGTGGAAAAATTCATAGGAGAGGCAGAGCTTTTTGATCATAGGCAGAGCTTCTTGCTCTGCCATCAAGCTGAAAATAATATCACCTTATATTGCTTAGTATCCCAAACCCAAAAATGTTATGATTAATGAGAGAAATTGTTCCTCCTTATTATCTAGTGGAGGAAACAGCTAGATGAAACGTTCATTGGTAATCTATTCTGCATGATCAAATGCACTGAATAATTGAGGAATACTGGGTGCTGTATGACGATGTCAACCTCTTCATGTTGCTGGCAGCACCACAGTCTATGGTATTTTTTTTTTTTTTTTTTTAATTTTTTTTTTTTTATTTATTTATGGCTGTGTTGGGTCTTCGTTTTCTGTGCGAGGGCTTTCTCTAGTTGCGGCGAGAGGGGGCCACTCTTCATCGCGGTGCGCGGGCCTCTCACTGTCGCGGCCCCTCTTGTTGCGGAGCACAGGCTCCAGACGCGCAGGCTCAGTAGCTGTGGCTCACGGGCCTAGTTGCTCCGCGGCATGTGGGATCTTCCCAGACCAGGGCTCGAACCCGTGTCCCCTGCACTGGCAGGCAGATTCTCAACCACTGCGCCACCAGGGAAGCCCTATGGTATTTTTTATGTCGAAGTAGATCCTCCTCAATTCTTCCTGACCTAAGACCACAGTAGATCTATTCTTCAAGATTTCCAAGGGATCCTTTCCTTTTCTCTGGAAGTTGCTCTAGTGTGCTCTTGATGTATTGAAGAGACCATTAAACCGATTGGGCTCAGGGCAGGGATCAGCCAGAAGCCAGAGTGCAGAGGACTGGCTGTTGGTAGGAAAGGGACTTTAGAGAGCTCCCAAAATAGGCTGGAGGTTACTTCTCAGTTGATGATAATTATATTTTTCCAAGTGTTCAGGCCAAAACCCCTGAAGTTTTCTGTGATTCCTACTTTCCCTCCACCCCTCCTCTACCCCACACATCTAAACTATCAGCACATTTCTCTATGATACTCTGAGAATATGTCCAGAATCACACCACAGTAATGATCTCTACCACAATATCCCTGTTCCTAGTCACCATCAGTTCTCATCTGCAGCAGCTTCCTACCCAGTGTCCCTCTATACCTCTGTGCTGCAACAGAGCTTATACAGGTTGAAGGACAAGTGGAAGCCCTGTACAGAGTTTCCTCAACACTGCCATCAGAATGATCTCAGAATAAGCAGAAGAGAGCACACCTCGCCTCTGCTCAGATCCTTCTATGGGTTTCATCTCACTCAAAGTAAAAGCCCAAATCTTTCCTATGGTCTGGGCCCTGCTCCCTCTCCAACTTCAGCTCTCCCCAGCCTTCCTCCTACTCATTCACAGCTGTTTCCTTGCTCACATCAAGCATGCTGTCACCTCCATGCTGCTGTACCTACTGTCCCCTCCCCAGGTTTTCAGTGGGCTCTTCCGTCGCTCATCTCAGGCCTCTGCTCAGATGTCACATCAACAGTGAGAACTTCCCTGACTACCCTGCATGAAACAGTAACCCACATTCTCTCCCTACCCCAGACCCACCAACACTGCCTATCCCCCTTTGCTGATTTATTTCACTGCATAGCAACTTACTACCGTTGGCCTGCTCTACGTTGACATGTTTTTATTATCTATATCATCTGAAAAGGATATATACTGCAGAAGATCAGGAGCTTTAAAAAAATTCACTGCTCTCTCTCCTGGCATGCCATAAGCAAGCATTCAATAAATAATTGTTTAAGGAACAGACGAGTCCAATTGCTAATTTACAGATGGAAAAACGGAGGATCAGGGAGGCCCCATGCCTTGTCTTTGGTCTTATGGTGAGACAGGGTAGAACGCTGTATAGAACCTTCAATTCCCACTGCCCATTCCAGCATTGTCTTCCCTGTACCATGCTGCTTTTAAACTTCCTGGAGTACTAAGAAGTTTCCATTGCAATTATTAACTACTAACTTTTTTCTTCTCTACAATTCAAACAAGAGAAATTCCATTTCTTCCTTACCTTTATCTGTTCAGTTAGTGTTTAATGTTCTGGCACAGCAGCGTCTATAGCAATGACAATGCCCTCATAGCCATTGTTATTCAGCCGAACAAGGGGAGTATTGGACCCCTGCAGCAACTATAGGACTAAGAGGAAGACAAAACTTCTGAAAAACCCCATTGTTCCTCCTGAGTTGGTCCTGATCCCAACTTTGGTTTGTTAAAGAGGCTTTTCTTTCTCACCCTCTCCAGTTCCCTCTCTTTCTCTCTTTGTTTCTCTCTGTCTCTCTCTCTCTTTTTAGGAGTATATATGTATATATTTTATCAGTGTTGGCTGATTATGGGATATTAACTGTATAAAGGTCAGTGTTTGGAAAGTGGGAATGTACTTGGCTTCTGGGTACACAGTTGTTTTATTGTATGTTATTGTAAAAGTGATCAAGAAGCCTACTAGAAATCAGATCTTTTTATAAAATACTTTGCACATTTTCTTCTTGGGATACATTTTCTATACTTTATACTTGTTAATTTTTTAAGTGTAGATAAATGCTTATTACTCTCTGTAGCAAGTTATGTGAAAATTAATAAAATTTGTAATAAAGTTGATAGAAACAGAAATGATGGTGGTGTTTCTCAATTTTAGAAGTGGTTTTAATTAATTAATTAATTTATTTATTTACTTATGGCTGTGTTGGGTCTTCATTTCTGTGCAAGGACTTTCTCTAGTTGCGGCAAGTGGGGGCCACTCTTCATCGCGGTGCGTGGGCCTCTCATTATCGCGGCCTCTCTTGTTGCAGAGCACAGGCTCCAGACAAGCAGGCTCAGTAATTGTGGCTCATGGGCCTAGTTGCTCCGCGGCATGTGGGATCTTCCCAGACCAGGGCTCGAACCCGTGTCCCCTGCATTGGCAGGCAGATTCTCAACCACTGCGCCACCAGGGAAGCCCAGAAGTGGTTTTATTATTAAATTATTTACCAGGAGTATAAATATTGGAATATTATGTAAGATTTTTAAATGTAACTAATACCAAATTGGGTGATTTGGCTTAGAGACCTAAGTGAAAAAAAATTTTTCTTAATTGAAGCATAGTTGATTTACAATATTGTGTTAGTTTCACGTGTACAACATAGTAATTCAGTATTTTTGCAGATTCTATTCCATTATAGGTTATTACAAGATAATGGGTATAATTCCCTGTGCTATACAGTGTATCCTTGCTGCTTATCTATTTTATATATAGTAGTTTGTATCTGTTAATCCCATACCCCTAGTCTGTCCCTCCCCTCTTCTTTCTCCCCTGTGGTAACCACAAGTTTCTTTTCTATGTCTGTGAGTCTTTTTCTGTTTTGTTTTACATTCATTTGTATTATTTTTTAGATTTCACATATAAGTGATAGCATATCATATTTGTCTTTGTCTGACTTACTTCACAAAGTGTAATATTCTCTAGTTCCATCCATTTTGATGCAAATGGCAGTATTGCATTCTTTTTAATGGCTGAGTTTTATATATATATACACACACACACACACACACACACACACACACACACACACACACACATGCCACATCTTCTTGATCCAATTGTCTGTTGATGGGCACTTGGTTTCCTTCCATGTCTTGGCTATTGTGAATAGTGCTGCTGTGACCATATGAGTGCATGTATCATTTGAATTAGTGTTTTTGATCTTTTTGAATATATATGCAGGAGTGGAATTGCTGGATCATATAGTAGTTTTATTTTTAGTTTTTTAAAGGAGCTTCCACACTGTTTTCCCTAGTGGCTGCACCAATTTACATTTTTGCCAACAGTGTATGAGGGTTCCCTTTCCTCCACAACCTCTCTGACATTTGTTATTTGTAGACTTTTTGACAGGTGAGAGATGATACCTCATTGTGGTTTCGATTTGCATTTCTCTAATAATTAGTGATGTTGAGTATCCGTTCATGTGCCTGTTAGCCATCTGGATGTTTTCTTTGGAAAAATATCTATTCAAGTCCTCTGTCAATTTTTTTATCGCATTGTTTCCTTTTTTGATATTGAGTGTATGAACTGTTTGTATATTTTGGATATTAACCCCTTGTTGGTCACATTATTTGAAAATATTTTCCCCCGTTCTATAGGTTGTCTTTTCATTTTGTTGATGGTTTCCTTTGCTGTGCAAAAGCTTTTGAGTTTAATTATGTCCCATTTGTTTAGTTTCACTTTTACTTCTTTGACTTAGGAGATTGATCCAAGGAAATATTGCTATGATTTATATCAAAGGGTGTTTCACCTATGTTCTCTTCCAGGAGTTTTATGGTTTTGGGTCTTTCATTTAGGTCTTTAATCCATTTAGAGTTTATTTTTGTATGTAGCGTGAGGGAATGGTTATTTATTTATTTATATTGGCTGCACTGGGTCTTAGTTGCGGCATGTGGGATATTTTAGTTGCAGCATGCGGACTCTTAGTTGCAGCATGCAAACTCTTAGCTGTGGCATGCATGTGGGATCTAGTTCCCCGACCATGAATTGAACCCAGGCCCCCGGCACTGGGAGCGCAGAGTCTTACCCACCAAACCACCAGGGAAGTCCATGTGAGGGAATGTTCTAACCTCATTGTTTTACATGTAGCTATCCAGTTTTCACAGCACTGCTTGTTGAAGAGATTGTCTTTTTTCCATTGTATATTCTTCCCTCCTTTGTTGAAGTTTATTTGACCATAGGTGCATGAGTTTATTTCTGGGCTCTCTATTCTGTTCCATTGATCTATATATCTGTTTTTGTGCCAGTACCATGCTGTTTTGCTTACTGCAGCTTTGTGGTATAGTCTGAAATCTGAGAGGGTTATATCTCCAGCTTTGCTCTTTTTTCTCAGGATTGCTCTGGCAATTCAAAGTCTTTTGTGGGTCTATCTAAGTTTTAGGACTATGTGTTCTAGTTCAGGAGAGGTATACTTGGTATTTTGATAAGGATTGCATTAAATCTATAGATTGCTTTGTATGGTATGGTCATTTTAATAATATTAATTATTCCAATTCAACAGCATGGGATACCTTTCCATTTCTTTGAATCATCTTCAATTTCCTTTATAAATTTTTTTAGTTTTAAGAGTATAGGTCTGGGGCCTTCCCTGGTGGTCCAGTGGTTAAGAATCTACCTTCCAATGCAGGGGACGTGGGTTCGATCCCTGGTCAGGGAATTAAGATCCCACACGCTGCAGGGCAACTAAGCCCGCATGCCACAACTAGAGAGAAGCCCGCGTACCACAATGAAGGTCCCGTAACTAAGACCCGAAGTGGCCAAAAATAAAATAAAATTAAATTAAATTTAAAATAAATAAATAAAATTTAAAAACCAGAAGAGTATAGGTCTTTCACCTCCTTTGTTAAGTTTATTCCTAGGCATTTTATCCTTTATGATGCAATTTTAAATGGGATTGTACCCTTGCTTTCTCTTTCTGATATTTCATTATTAGTGTATAGAAAAGCAACAGATTTCTGTATATTAATCTTGTACCATGCTACCTTGCTGAATTCTTTTATTTAGTTCTAATAGTTTTGGGATGGAGGCTATGGGGTTCTCTATATAGAGTATCATGTCATCCACAAATAGTGACAGTTTTACATCTTCCCTTCTAATTTGGATACCTTTTATTTCTTTTTCTTGTCTGATTGCTGCAGTTAGGTTTTCCAGTACTATGCTAAATAGAAGCAGCAAGAGAGGGGATCCTTGTCTTTTTCCTGAATTTAACAGGAAGGCTTTCAGCTTTTCGCCATTCAGTATTATGTTGGCTGTGGGTTTGTCATAAATGGCCTTTATTATGTTGAGATATATTCCCTATATATCCACTTTGATGAGAATTTTTATCATGAATATTGAATTTGTCGAATGCTTTTTCTGCTGCTATTGAGATTATGTGGTTTTTGTTTTTTTAAAAATTAATGTATCACATTGATTGATTTACCTATGTTGAACCATCCTTGTGACCCTGAAATAAATCTAACTTCATCTTGGTGTATGATCCTTTTTATGTTTTATTGAATTAGGTTTGCTAATTTTTTTGAGGATTTTTGCATCTATAGTTAACAAATATATTGGCCTATAATTTTCTTTTTTGCAGTATCTTTGCCTGGTTTTGGTATCAAGGTAATGGTTGCCTTGTAAAATGAATTTAGAGTGTTCCTTCCTCTTCAATTTTTAAGAACAGTTTGAGAAGGATAGGTATAATTTCTTTTTTATATGGTTGGTAAAATTCCCCATGAAGCTGTCTGTGCCTGGACCTTTGTTTGTAGGGAGTTTTTGTTTGTTTGTATTTTTACATATTCTATTTCACTTCTACTGACTGGTCTGTTCAAATTGTCTGTTTCTTCTTCACTCAGTATTGACAGGCTGTATGTTTCTAAAAATTTGAGCATTTTTTCTAGGTTGTCCAATATGTTGGCATATAACTTTCCTAGTATTATCTTATGATTTTTTGTATCTCTGTGGTATTGGTTGTTATTTCTCCTCTTTCATTTCTTATTTTGTTTATTTGAGTCCTCTTTCTTTTCTTCTTTGTGAGACTCGTTAAAGATTTATCAGTTTTGGTTATATTTTTTAAAAAACTAGCTCTTTGTTTCATTGATCTTTTCTATTTTTTTTTTTTTTTATTTCCTAAGTGAAAGGATTATAAAGACTTTGGTAAATTAAGGAAGATTTGATAGAACTGAGTTATCAGAATGAATTTAAAAACCCTATCCAGTAAAAAAATATAGAACATTTATTTTTTAATTGTTATGTTTTATAAACATTATGAAAACCTATAACATTTTTATGTGTTGACACGAACATAAAAAAATCCAGTAGTTTGCTGGTTATCACTGAGGCAGAGAATAAATAATGTTACTAGATAACATTTATTCACTGCTTATCAGGGCATAGTCTGCTTCTTTTATTCCCTATAGCAACTCTCTAAGGTAAGTATGAATTTTGTATATGAGAAAGTGAGGCACACAGTGGTTGAGTAACTTGTCAAGATCATTCACCATTTTGACCCCAGAGCCCATATATTTTTAATCACTCCACATTAAGGCAATGTTGTTTTATAATGAAAATAATGTAAGTACAATTTTGTAAAAATGGGAAATGGGGTCAAGGTTAGGAATTGTGATGATGAATCAAGAATGTCTGACTAAGGCCAAAGGAGCCAAGACTTGACAGAAGCCCAAAGGAGAACTGAAAATAGAGAACTGGTAACTGAAAACAGAATAGCAGAAAATACCTTTAAATTAAGAGTTCGGATAGGATAATACAATGTTAAATTCTAATCAAGCAACATCACCAAGAAGGAGGTTTTATTATATGTGCCCAGACTCTGCCCTCTTAGGCAGCATCCCACATCCTCTTTCCATTCCTTCAAGAATATTCTGGGATAATTGTATATTAGTAGAATTAATATGTTGTGCAAACCTCCAATCTATGTTTTGTCTCTATGGATTTACCTATTCTGAATATTTCATTTAAATGGAATTGTACAATAAAAAAAAATGTGCAAGTTATAGGATGGAGCTGTTGTACTGGCCACAATTTCCAGGGAAATTGTCATTAACTAGAGGAGGAAGGGGACTGGGTATTGACAAATGCATCCTAGGCAGTCTTCTCTGGTTCCCTCACTGACCTCCTTTCCTACTGTTCCCTACCTCCCCCTAAACTCCAGGTTGGGGGCTTCAAGCAAACCAAGCATGCACTCATCCCATAGAGTGAGTGCTCAGGAAATTGCTTTTGACTGATGAACTGACTGAATTAGTGAATGATTATCTTTTTAACCCCAAATAACAACATATCACAATGCCTAAACAGAAACTTGTTTAAGGTCTTTGAAATGTTGGAGAAACCTGAGGGACTCAGATCCCCTCTAGTGTTTGGGGGAGTACCTAGGTATTTTTGAGGAGGTGTTATTACTCCCTCAATAAAATCAGGAAACTCTTGTTTTTGGAAAGGGAGATCCTTCCTTTTTGCCAGAGAAGTTAAGAATAGCTTGCCTTCAGCTAGTGGGTACATGCACTGCAGGAAAAATAGGTAAATGTTAATAACACTCCTCCTCTACTTGTTCATAGTGGAACAGAATGTGTGGTGGTTCATAGAGTGTGAAAAAGGACCTTCAGCGAGTTAGAAATAAATGCATGCCCTTGACTTATTTTTCATGTCTCTTTCATGCTGAGTTTCTAACCCTCTTTGTAGAAGGAAAAGTAGGGAGCTGCTCTGGTGCCCTCAGAACCATCCCTGTTTATAACTAGTCCACCTCTTACAGATTCCCAGTTGGCTGGTCTAGCTACAATGGCCACTGTCTCCATCAATCCAAACTCGGTTAGACATTCTGGACAGAGGCTGGCTTGCATTAATCAGACAGGACTGTGCTCAGTGAGTCTAGATGGAATCCTACTCAGGCAAACAGGGTCAAGGACCTAGACTCTTGGGGCCACTCAAGAGTGCCTCTGGAACTAGGAGGAACTTTTTGAAAATTTTAGTTGATATGTAATCATTTTAGTGTGTAATAAAAAAAACATATCCAACACATCAAACTTCTAATTTCACATACTGTTATTGTTAGAATGACACCAAGATTTTTTTGTTTTTTGTTTTTGTTTTCAGTGAGCTGACTTAAAAGAAAATAGTAAAACAGGGATACACAAACATGGGAACAACCTTGAAGTCGGTATGCGCAGGTGTGAGGTTAAGATACCTAGTCTAAATGATCTGGAAGGCTTTCCTTAACTCTACAATTTTACTCAATACTCTGACATTTAGTCAGGTCAGAATTCCTAATGCTGGAACCAGTATCTACACTAAAACTTAATCATGAGAATTAATTGGCAAGACATTTTAGCTATCTTATCTAATAATAATATATAAGAGTTCATAAAAATTTGAATCAACATAGAGTTTGAAGGCTAGTTGAAGGATTAACAAAGAGCAAACTTTAAATCAGTTTGTTATTGCAGTAACAATGAGGATACAGTTTAAGGTCTTCTTCCTCAATTAGGTGGAGTGAGGCTCAGTATTTTTACCTACAGGTATAATATTGTCTTCCTATAGTGTAAGCCCAGGCAGTAAGATTTTACTTGCTCCTTTTGTGCTCTCCTTGTCAGCTCTGGGATTGATTCGTTACAACTGATACTCTGGAGAAGACAAATTTCAAGTTTTCCTTGATCAAATTTTGATTTACTGAGCATAGTGATAGACATTGGGGTATGCTGATGATAAGAGATTGTCCCCTGCCCTTAAGAAGCTCACCGTCTAGAGGAAAATAGGAACAAGTAAATTGTCAATTAAAACAAAGAGGGTTCAGTGTTACCACAGAGGTTAGAGGTGAGATGATGTGAGAGGAACTTAACCCAGTGAGAAGGGGGACTGGAGGAGCTAGGGAAGAATGATCATGAGTCATCCATGTGACTGGAGAATGTAAAAGTGGTGGGGTGGTGGCAGGGGGCTTTCATGGAAATGAAAAGCAGCTCACAGCCTGGGGATGAGATATCCTGAGATATATTAAGAGACAGTGGATGGAGCCCAGTATATACAGTATACACTGTGTGATGGTGTGAGAACTGTGACTGGAGTGGTAAACCAGAGGTGGAACATGAAAGACATTATCAATCATATCATGGGGCTTGAACTTCACACTGAGTACAAAGGAGAGTCGTTAGAAGGTTTTAAATAGGAGAGTAAAAGCATCACATTGGTACTTTAGAAAGACTCTGGCTGTATGGTGAAGAATGGTTGAAACAGGGCTGCATTGCTAGCACATATGTTGTGTGAATTACAAAAACAACTTGTGAATTAGAAAAATGTGTTCCCTCTGGGCAGAGAAATGATCAAGTAGTGCCCCCTCGACTTTAGTCTTGGGAGCTGAGTTTAGACTGTGTTTTACCCCTACTCTCCTTTCCCCTGACAAGGCTGGGTGCTTTCAGGCAGGACACAACCTGTACAGTGGTTCACAGTGTGTCTGTTTGCAAAGGGTTATGTAGGAATCCAGATGAGAGATGCCGGGGGCATGAACTAAGGATAGAGACAGGTGGAGGGCTTTTTGAGATATTCAGATTTGACAGGATTTGATGACTGTTTGTAAAAGGGTAAAGAAAGGGAATGGAAAAGTTTCTGTATGTGTATGTATGTTCAAATATTCATTACTTCATCCTTCCCTCTCTCCTCTTTTATTCTCTCTTCCCGAGATGCAGTCCTGTCTCCAGAGAACTCACTGAACAGTTGAAGGGTGTTAGGGAGGCTTATGTCAGATATGTAAAGAAGTAAATGCATTTGGAAGTTAGATTCTATATGAAGAGTGGAGAGTTGGACACGAAAGAAAGTGCTCTATTCTGCCTGAGAGTGGGGGAGACAGTCAGGAAAGGCAGTAGGGGTGGGATTTTGAAAGGGGGGCATATGGTCAGAAGGCAGAAAAAGGAGCCTGAATATGGTAAGATTAGAAATGGAGAAGGATGGAAGGGGTATGGTATTCCTGATAAAGACCCAAAGACATAAAACAGTGTGTACTTTTGGGAAACTGAAAGTCTTTGACTGATTAGATGTGTGAGAACAGTGAGATGGTACAGTAAGAGATAGGGAAGTGGAGGCAAGGGCCACATGGTGGCAGGCCTGGCACTCATTCATTTGACACATATTTTGGTCCTTTTGTCCTTGGTGCCTGGAAAAAGTGATGTAGAGTCATAGTCTCTGCCTTTGTGGCATTAGTCTTTATTTTTAAAATAGTTTAAGAGCTATTTTGGTTTTGCACATTACTTTGGGGGCAATGTGGCAGACATATTGGGGAGGGTAGAATGAAGACACAGAGTTTATTTTTGTGTATAGTGTTAAGGAATGTTCTAATTTCATTTTTTTACTTGTAGCTGTCCAGTTTTCCCACCATTTATTGATGAGACTGTCTTTCCTCCATTGTTATAAATGACCATAGGTGCGTGGATTTATTTCTGGGTTTTCTATCCTGTTCCATTGACCTATATTTGTTTTCGGTTAACACCATACACAAAAACAAACTCAAAATGGATTAAAGACCTAAAAGTAGAACAAGACACTACAAAAATCTTAGAGGAAAACATAGGCAGAATATTCTTTGGCATAAATTGCAGCAATATCTTTTTCGAGCTGTCTCCTGGAGTAATGGAAATTTAAAAAAAAAAAAAAGGGACCTCATTAAACTCAAAAGCTTTTGCACAGTAAAGGAAACCATAAACAAAAAAAAGACAACCCACAGAATGGGAGAAAATATTTGCAAATGATGCAACTGACAATCAATTAATTCCAAAATTTACGAACAGTTCATACAGCTCAGTAGCAAAAAAGAACCCAATTTTAAAAATGGGCAGCATGGGGGAGACCTTCAAGATGGTGGAGGAGTAAGACGTAGAGATCACCTTCCTCCCCACAGATAGATCAGAAATACATCTACATGTGGAACACCTCCTACAGAACACCTACTGAACGCTGGCAGAAGACCTCAGACTTCCCAAAAGGCAAGAAACTCCCCATGTACCTGGGTAGGGCAAAAGAAAGAAAAACCAGAGACAAAAGAATAGGGACAGGACCTGCACCTCTGGGAGGGAGCTGTGAAGGAGGAAAAGTTTCCACACACTAGGAAGCCCCTTCACAGGTGGATATGGGGGGTGGGGGGGGGGGAATCTTCAGAGCCACAGAGGAAAGCACAGCAACAGGGGTGCAGAGGGCAAAGTGGAGAGATTCCCACGCAGAGGATCAGTGCCGACCAGCACTCACCAGCCCAAGAGGCTTGTCTGCTCACCTGCCGGGGCGGGTGGGGGCTGGGAGCTGAGGCTCAGGCTTCGGAGGTCAGATCCCAGGGAGAGGACTGGGGTTGGCTGCGTGAACACAGCCTGAAGGGGGCTAGTGCACCACAGCTAGCTGGGAGGGAGTCCGAACAAGTCCGGACCTGCCTAAGAGGCAAGAGACCATTGTTTCGGGGTGTGCAAGGAGAGGGGATTCAGAGCACCACCCAAACGAGCTCCAGAGACAGGTGCAAGCCACGGCTATCAGTGCAGACACCAGAGATGGGCATGAAACGCTAAGGCTGCTGCTGCAGCCACCAAGAAGCCTGTGTGCAAGCACAGGTCACTATCCACACTTCCCCTCCCAGGAGCCTGTGCATCCCGCCACTGCCAGGGCCCTGTGATCCAGGGACAATTTCCCCAGGAGAACACACGGCACGCATCAGGCTGTTGCAACGTCATGCCAGCCTCTGCCGCTGCAGGCTTGCCCCACATTCCGTACCCCTCCCTTCCCCCCGCCTGAGTGAGCTGGAGCCCCCGAATCAGCTGCTACTTTAACTCTGTCTTGTCTGGGCGGAGAACAGATGCCCTCAGGCGACCTACATGCAGAGGTGGGGCCAAATCCAAACCTGAACCCCAGGAGCTGTGCGAACAGAGAAGAGAAAGGGAAATTTCCCCCAGCAGTCTCAGGAGCAACGGATTAAATCTCCACAATCAACTTGATGTACCCTGCATCTCTGGAATACCTGAATAGACAACGAATCATCCCAAAATTGAGGCGGTAGACTTTGGGAGCTACTATAGACTTGGGGTTTGCTTTCTGCATCTAATTTTGTTTCTGATTTTATGTTTATCATAGTTTAGTATTTAGAGTTTATTATCATTGGTAGATTTGTTTATTGATTTGGTTGCTCTCTTTCTCCTTTTTTTTAATATATAGATATATTTTTTCCTTTTTCTCTTTTTGTGAGTGTGTATGTGTATGCTTCTTTGTGTGATTTTGTCTGTATAGCTTTGCTTTTACCATTTGTCCTAGGGTTCTATCCATCTGTTTTTCTTTGTTTCTTGTTTGTTTTTGGTTTTTTTCGTATAGTTTTTAGTGCTTGTTATCATTGGTGGATTTGTTTTTTGGTTTGGTTGCTCTCTTCTTTCTTTCTTTTTTTTATTATTAAATTTTTTTTATTTTTAATAATTTAAAAAAATTTTTTAATAGCTTTATTTTATTTCATGTTTTTCTTTCTTTCTTTCTTTTTTTCTCCCTTTTATTCTGAGCCAATGTGGCTGACAGGGTCTTGGTACTCTGACTGGGTGTCAGGCCTGTGCCTTTGAAGTGGGAGAGCCAAGTTCAGAACACTGGTCCACCAGAGACCTCCCAGCTCCACGTAATATCAAATGGCGAAAGCTCTTCCAGAGATCTCCATCTCAATGCTAAGACCCAGCTCCACTCAACGACCAGCAAGCTACAGTGCTGGACACCCTATGCCAAACAACTAGCAAGACAGGAACACAACCCCACCCATTAGCAGAGAGGCTGCCTAAAATCATAATAAGGTCACAGACACCCCAAAACACACCACAGGATGCCATCCTGCCCACCAGAAAGACAAGATCCAGCCTCATCCACCAGAGCACAGGCACCAGTCCCCTCCACCAGGAAGCCTACATAACCCACAGAACCAACCTTAGCCACTAGGGGCAGACAGCAAAAACAATGGGAACTATGAACCTGCAGGCTGAGAAAAGGAGACCCCAAACACAGTAAGTTAAACAAAATGAGAAGACAGAGAAACACACAGCAGATGAAGGATCAAGGTAAAAACCCACCAGACCAAACAAATGAAGAGGAAATAGGCAGTCTACCTGAAAAAGAATTCAGTGTATGTTAGTAAAGATGATCCAAAATCTTGGAAATAGAATGGAGAAAATACAAGAAACATTTAACAAGGACCTAGAAGAACTAAAGAGCAAACAGACAATGATGAACAACACAATAAATGAAATGAAAAATTCTCTAGAAAGAATCAATAGCAGAATAACTGAGGCAGAAGAATGGATAAGTGACCTGGAAGATAAAATAGTGGACATAACTACGGCAGAGCAGAATAAAGAAAAAAGAATGAAAAGACTTGAGGACAGTCTCAGAGACCTCTGGGACAACATTAAATGCACCAACATTCGAATTATAGGGGCTCCAGAAGAAGAAGAGAAAAAGAAAGGGATGAGAAAATATTTGAAGAGATTATAGTTGAAAACATCCCTAATATGGGAAAGGAAATAGTCAATCAAGTCCAGGAAGCACAGAGAGTCCCATACAGGATAAATCCAAGGGGAAGCATGCCAAGACACATATTAATCAAACTACCAAAAATTAAATACAATGACAAAATATTAAAAGTACCAAGGAAAAAAAACAAATAACATACAAGGGAATCCCCATAATGTTAACAGCTGATCTTTCAGCAGAAACTCTGCAAGCCAGAAGGGAGTGGCAGGACATATTTAAAGGGAAAATCCTACAACCAAGATTACTCTACTCAGCAAGGATCTCATTCAGATTCGACAGAGAAATTAAAACCTTTACAGACAAGCAAAAGCTAAGAGAATTCGGCACCACCAAACCAGCTTTACAACAAATGCTAAAGGAACTTCTCTAGGCAGTAAACACAAGAGAAGGAAAAGACCTACCATAAAAAACCCAAAACAATTAAGAAAATGGTAATAGGAACATACATATGGATAACTACCTGAAAGTAAATGGATAAAATGCTCCAACCAAAAGGCACAGACTGGCTGAATGGATACATAAACAAGACCCATATATATGCTGTCTACAAGAGACCCACTTCAGACCTAGGGACACATACAGACTGAAAGTGAGGGGATGGAAAAAGATATTCCATGCAAATGGAAATCAAAGGAAAGCTGGAGTAGCAATACTCATATCAGACAAGATAGACTTTAAAATAAAGACTATTATAAGAGACAAAGAAGGACACTACATAATGGTCAAGGGATCAATCCAAGAAGAAGATATAACAATTGTAAATATTTATGCACCCAACATAGGAGCACCTCAATACATAAGGCAAATGCTAACAGCCATAAAAGGGAAATTGACAGTAACACAATCATAGTAGGGGACTTTAATACCCCACTTTCACCAATGGACAGATCATCCAAAATGCAAATGAATAAGGAAACACAATCTTTAAATGATACATTAAACAAGGTGGACTTAATTGATATTTATAGGATATTCCATCCAAAAACAACAGAATACACTTTTTTCTCTTGTGCTCATGGAATATCCTCCAGGATAGATTGTATCTCGGGTCACAAATTAAGCCTTGGCAAATTTAAGAATATTGAAATCGTATCAAGTGTCTTTTCTGACCACAATGCTATGAGACTAGTTATCAGTTGCAGGAAAAAATCTGTAAAAATTACAAACACATGGAGGCTAAACAATACACTACTAAATAAGAGATCACTGAGGAAATCAAAGAGGAAATCAAAAAATTCCTAGAAACAAATGACAATGAAAACACGATGACCCAAAACCTACGGGATGCAGCAAAAACAGTTCTAAGAGGGAAGTTTATAGCAATACACTTGTACGTCAAGAAACAAGAAATATCTCAAATAAACAACTTAACCTTACACCTAAAGCAATTAGAGAAAGAAGAATAAAACCCCCAAAGTTAACAGAAGGAAAGAAATCATAAAGATCAGATCAGAAATAAATGAAAAAGAGATGAAGGAAATGATAGCAAAGATCAATAAAACTAAAAGCTGGTTCTTTTGAGAAGATAAACAAAATTGATAAACCATTAGACAGACTCATCAAGAAAAAAAGGGATAAGAGTCAAATCAACAGAACTAGCAATGAAAAAGGAGAAATAACAACTGACACTGCAGAAATACGAAGGATCATGAGAGATTACTACAAGCAACTATATGCCAATAAAATGGACAACCTGGAAGAAATGGACAAATTCTTAGAAAAGCCCAACCTTCCGAGACTGAACCAGGAAGAAATAGAAAATATAAACAGACGAATCACAAGCACTGAAATTGAGACTGTGATTAAAACAAAAGCCCAGGACCAGATGGCTTCACAGGTGAATTCTATCAAACGTTTAGTGAAGCGCTAACACCTATCCTTCTCAAACTCTTCCAAAATATAGCAGAGGGAGGAACACTCCCAAACTCATTCTACAAGGCCACCATCACCCTGATACCAAAACCAAACAAAGATGTCACAAAGAAAGAAAACTACAGGCCAATATTACTGATGAACATAGATGCAAAAATCCTCAACAAAGTACTAGCAAACAGAATCCAACAGCACGTTAAAAGGATCCTACACCATGATCAAGTGGGGTTTATTCCAGGAATGCAAGGAATCTTCAATATACACAAATCAATCAATGTGATAAACCATATTAACAACTTGAAGGAGAAAAACCATATGATCATCTCAGTAGATGCAGAAAAAGTTTTTGACAAAGTTCAACACCCATTTACGATAAAAACCCTTCAGAAAGTAGGCATAGGGGGAATTTACCTCAACATAATAAAGGCCTTATATGACAAACCCACAGCCAACATCGTTCTCAATGGTGAAAAACTGAAACCATTTCCTCTAAGATCAGGAACAAGACAAGGTTTTGAATGACTGAATGAAATTTCAGACCACTTTGGAAACTTGTAAATATTTATGTCTTGTGATTTGTTTAATATCTGTCTTTCTGCTAGACTCTAACCTCCATGAGGGCTTAGAGCAGTATTTTCATTCACCATTCTATCCATAGCACTTAGCTGCAAAGTGTTGATAAATCGTAGGAGTTTAATATCCTGACTGAGTGACTGATGGACAGGTGGCGCTCAGTGCTAAGATCCCTGAGTTTGGGGTACAACAGTACAAAGCTTCTCAGCATGAGAGCTGCTATGAATTGAACACTAAGTATGTGCAGGAATGAGGCCAAGGATCTGTCATTATCTAAAGAGATTCATACAACACTTGGACTGGGTATTAGTATACCATTTTTACAGATGAGAAAACTAAGGCATAACTTCTGTTATTTACCAGTGTTGCTATGTACCAATGTCTAATTACAAAGAATTGTTTAAAAGTTTTAATTTTTATCAGTTCAGTATTATAGAGTTTAAAATATAAAATAGTTCTATAACATTTCCAAAAAAACTTTACAATTGTACTACAAATTAAATCTCTTTGGACCACATATTACTTTTCCCAATTTCTACTCCTTCTCTACACTCTACTTCACAGTTAAGATTCTTGAAAGAATTGTGTACACACAGTTTTTCTATTTTTCTTTGCCAAGATTTCTCTTATTAAGGTCACTAATAGCTGTATTGCTATATTCATTGGCCATATTTCAGCAGTAACCAGAAACGGTTGACTGCTCCTTCCTTCTTGAATCATTCTTTTCTTGATTTCACACACTTGAGTTTTCTCATTTGTAGTCATAAGCTGTCTCTATTTTTTTTTCATGGCAGTTCCTCCTCTTCTATTCAATATCAAAACTATTTGTATCATTTAGAAATTGGTAAGGTCTCTTAAATTGTTTTCACTTGGGTTTATTACTGAGTCAGCAAATAAGCAGTATAAAAGGCTTACAAGATATGGATGTAAGTGGATAAATGGGCACAGTTTAACATGCCTCCACAGTTCCTCATGGGAGTAGGCCAGAAGTTCTGTAGTCAATGCAGCCAACGTGGCGGGAGTAATCTACCAGGTCACAGGAGCTCATAGCTTCCTGTTTGCTTCCATTTTTATTATTACGTTAGGGACAGGATCCACTTACTACAACATAAGGAAATTCCTTGCTGTGCAACAAGTCATCATTACATGCTTCCATGTTTGAATTGGCTTTGCTGAGGCAACTTGGAGAAAATAGAAATACATTTCACAGAAACTGTGAGGTTTTGGGTTAGAGCTGGTGAAAAGAGATATTTGCTTTAAATTGGGAAGGCAGATGTAAGACAGCTGCCATAACTGCCTGAAGGGAGGGGTGATAGGAGGCAGTAAGAAACATGGAGATGGGCTGGTGTCCTTATTCTTCCCTACTCCATGTCCAACTCTTCTTCTTGAATGCTGGCTTTGCTGACCTATCATGATCCTAGACCCATAACAAGATACTTGGCAACAATCTCACAGAGCTTGTAGATGTGCAGAGGCAACAATCTTCCATAGACTTCTACATCAGCCCCCTCATGGTCCCATTCTAGTTCCTGGCCTTACTTAGCTTCCAACATCCGACACCAAAAGCTAACTCCAGTATTTCAGGGAGGCTTGTTAATAATTTTTTTCTGATTCTCTGGTTCTTTCTTCAGTTCTTTACTGTCCCAGTTAACCCCTATAATAAATTCTCAATTCTGCAATGTTCACAGTGGTTCTGATTCCCAGATGGAACACTGAATAATACGGTTATTGGTTGTTTCAGTAATCCGGAGCTATGGACCAAACCATTTTAAAACTTGGCAGCTTAGGGCTTCCCTGGTGGCGCAGTGGTTGAGAGTCTGCCTGCCAATGCAGGGGACACGGGTTCGAGCCCTGGTCTGGGAGGATCCCACATGCCGCGGAGCAACTGGGCCCGTGAGCCACAACTACTGAGCCTGCGCGTCTGGAGCCTGTGCTCCGCAACAAGAGAGGCCGCGATGGTGAGAGGCCCGCGCACCGCGATGAAGAGTGGCCCCCGCTTGCCGCAACTGGAGAAAGCCCTCGCACAGAAACGAAGCCCCAACACAGCCAAAAAAAAAAACTTGGCAGCTTAAAACAACCACCAGCTTATCTCCTCCATAATTCTATTGGTTTACTGGGCTTAAATGGGAGGTTCTTTTGCTGGTCATGTTTGGAGTCTAATAACTGCAAATAAGATCATCTTGAGGCTTGACTGGGAAGCAGGGATAGTTAGGCCTCTTTCATTCTCAGTATAGTCTTGGAACCTCTGCAGAGGTCTCTCTGTCACTGTAGCTGAATTTTGTAAATGACATCTCAGAGTTCCCAAGAACACAAAAATGTGCATCATTTCTGCTACTTTCTATTATTTAAATAAGTCAGTGGGGCCATCCCATACCCTAATGTGGGAGGCAACTACATAAGGCCATGAACAGTAGAAGTTGTGGATCTTTAGAAGTCCTTCTGGAGATTAGCTACCATACTTTACTGTTAGACCTGCAGCAGGCCTGGCTCATTTCACAGTTACTTTGAGCTATGCTCTTCTGAGTCCCATTTCATGCTAGTGTCATAGTGTACATTCATCAGATACTGTGGTTTGGGTCTCACCACTTACACATGCTCTATTAGGTCACTCTGACCTGCAACACCAGCCAACACCAAGGAGCATGAGTAAGAGCATGGGAAAATGATTCCCTCAGTCCTGGCTGAGCAGCTGAGATTGTAAATGTATACCACCCCTCAGTCCTAAAGCTTGGATAGACCCCTGCAGGCAGCTGTTTAGTTCGGGACACTGCCAACTGCCCACATCTAGGGGCAGCAACTAGTTGGATGGCTGCTGGTGTGGATTTTTTTTGTTTGTTTTAGCAAGTGTTTATTTATTTATTTTTAACATCTGTATTGGAGTATAATTGCTTTACAATGTTGTGTTAGTTTCTGCTGTATAACAAAGTGAATCAGCTATATGTATACATATATCCCCATATCCCCTCCCTCTTGCGTCTCCCTTCCACCCTCCCTATCCCACCCCTCTAGGTGGTCACTGCTGAACCTAGGGGCAGGGCAGGAATAAAGACACAGACGTAGAGAATGGACTTGTGGACAAGGGGAGGGGGAAGGGTAAGCTGGGACGAAGTGAGAGAGTGGCATTGACATATACACACTACCAAATGTAAAATAGATAGCTAGTGGGAAGCAGCTGCATAGCACAGGGAGATCAGCTTGGTGTGGGGTTTTTTTTCCCTTCAGGAATCCTGCAGTCATTTGAATCTCTGGGGTTGATAAGGGGCTGTTCTTCCCCACTTAGGGCTGCCTCTCTTCCTTTAGTGGGATAGCTTAGATTTTTTTTCCTGTAGCTAGATTCCCTGCCAGAGGTGATAGCCCCAAAGTTTGATAACTAGATCAACTATTAGATCATGAATGATGCTATAGGACTGTACTGGAAATCCCATGCAGAGCCTTTATACTGCAGGTGTTCTCACTAGTTTGTCCTGGACTATAGCCAGAGCTAGCTTTGTGGGCATGCAAAAGCACATTTGCATGGTGCTTCATGCTTAGAAGGTCCCTGTACTTAGTTTAATGCTTTGCTGTTGCCATCTTGAAATCCTCATTAATTTTTGAACAGGGGCTCCTCATTTTCATTTTTTACTGAGTCCTATAAATTTTGTAGCTTATTCAGACTACAACAATGGTAATCATTCAGTTATTTTTCTGACTCTTACTAATTCACAATTAGCTATTTGATGCAGTCCTGGAAATAAGTCTAAACCAAGGCCCGACCTGGAAGGGGAGAGCCTTCAACTGAGACCCATCTGAGCAAATCTATTGCACCAGAGCATCAGGGACAGTAAGAACCAGACTAGCAGGCTTTACCTCCAGAGTTATGGGGTTGGTGGGTGGGAAGGACACAGGGAAAGTCTGGTTGTTGTGTATTATTTCTGTCACTATCATAGAATTTCAGGCTTTTATTCCCCTCCCAGTAAAGGCCTGTTGTCCTACACTTAGCCTTTCCTACATTTTCTCCATGTTCACCTGTATGTGCATAGCTTTTAGCAATGCCTGAGTAGGTGCCAGCCCACTAGAGGAACTAATTGTGCTAATAGACCTTCTGCCTCAATAGCACAGTCCGCAAATGCCCTACTACACAGCTCGTTTTCCAGTGAATGCTATGAGAGTAAAACCAACATTCCCATTTATCAGGTGTTTCCCACTTATTTCCTCTTCCCTACCTTCTTTAATATTATCTTCCCTATCAATGAAGTGCAGTAAACATGTCCTTATTTATATTGTATATAGTAGTATATAATTGAAGACCTTCAGTGAATACAATAAAATCAATTTATACTGAAAAATATTGAGGCCAAATTCATTTTTCTCAAATATTGTTTATTTGCCTTCTTACACTTGCATTTTGACCACTCCAATAGACAGTTTTAACTTCTTGATGACATTTGAATTTTTGTAGAGAACTTTTGTGTCAGATAATATACAACCAGGTATGAATATGAAAAAGGATCTTTATCACCTTTTGTGATAAAACAATGAATAAATAAAATTATTTAATTTAATATTGATTCACAATTTTTCAGACACCTCTTCATGTTTATATGTAGTCAAACTATCCCTTCTAAAACTCTTAAAATTATTTGTATGAGTTCATGATCACACATGATAAATTTAAAAATTCAGAAACATCCTTTACTTTTGTTGTTGATGTTTTTTAAAACCCTGTTCTAGGTCTGCTAGAATTTCTTTTCTTGCTTAAGACATAAATGGTAATACTTAAAATCACACTGACAATTATCACAGCGCCAACCACTAACAGCACCAAAGTAGAAATGCTGAGTCCGGACGTAGGGGGATCAGATATGTAACCTTGAGAAACAAACAAAGCTTGTGCAATGTTAGATACTTGTGATGTCAAATTGCTTTCATCCACACTTTGAATGGCAATGAATATGTGGGTTGCATTTTCTTCTGAGATATTTCCTGGTTTGAATGTAAAGGTTTCCTTGGAGTTGGCCTCATTTGGTAACAGATCAGTAGTGTTTACTTGCAGAGCATTATCAAAATTATCCCTTAGATCCAGGATACTTCCACTTATTCTTATGATATACTTTTGAACTAAGAAAAAAAAAAGTTACATGTAGTTTAGAAACTAGAGCATACCATATTAAATTTCTTTTTATTCATTCTCCTCAAAGATGTCATTTAGTCATGCCAAGCTTATATCCAGAGCCTTATTTATTTTTCCATAAAAGCTGAATTCTGATTTTTAAACTCTGCCAAATGCTACCTTCTTTATGAAAAGTGATAGCAGGTTAAAATGTGTCACATTTGATGATTCAAAACATGAGATTATAAAATTAATACTTTGCTGAGCTATTAATTATAAATTATTTTCCTCTCACACAACCTTACACCCTTGCTTTTGCAACAAGCAACTTTCACTTAATCAACACTGCATGACACTTCGTCCTTACCTTTTCCAACATCAAAATTATCTCCTGGTGCTGTCCATGTTAGACTGATCTCATCCTCATCTGATGTGGCCTCAAGGTCTGTGATTTGACTTGGTGGGAAGACGTCAGTCGAGGAGGGAAGATTTGGAACATTTGAAACCACAAATGCACCTCCAGATGCTGTTCTGGTGAAACTCTCCAAGTTTGTCTGAGTGTTCTCATCAATTTCAGGTCTTGGTGGATTCCCTTCAATGGCCCCTGCATTAAAAATTCCTGGTATTTAATGGGCAAATCTGTACTAATATTTTCAGAACTCAACAAATTGTATTTCCTACCCCACATCTTTCCCTTTTTTTCCCATATACAAAGTTACATTTACTAATTTTGGTGACAAAGTCATAAACATGCAGTTGGTGGAAGAATTCTCTCATTAGTATCCTGACCAGAGTATTGTAGGGTAGAGCTGGATAAATAAATTGCTTTGGCATTAAGGCTGCACTGAATGGGAATATTGTTATATAATTCAACATATGCCTTAAAAATAAAGGAAATGCTTTATTTCTCAAATTATCTTCAAGATGGGAATAAACCTGGGGAAATTACTACTGGTTCCCTCCCAACCACTTGTGCCAGGTTCCTTACTTCCTCCCTGTTGCAAGTGTTAGGGAATAATACTTCGGGTTATATTCCAATTGCCAACAGAAAGCTCCTAAAAGTCACAAGCAACAGAACAAAGGAAAGCTAACAAAAATGCATTTTTAATCCTTATCATCACCTTCCTCTGCACATTTTTCCTTTTGACTCAGTAAAAACTTTCCAAATAAATGTTTACTCACATTTCTTTTAACAGCATATGTAATCGGAAGGATAAATTCTACCACTGGTTTGTACTTAGGGGCATAACCTATTAGCCTGTTTGCTTCATCCTGAACTGAAAATGTGGCATATTATTGTTGATATAGGTAAGATGCTCCAAACTAATATAATAATGGGTGACATTTATCAAGATGCCAGACACTGTACGAAACCTTACGTTAATTTGGAGGCACACTGTAGTATGACTGAGCACTTCATTCCAGAAATGGAAAAAGCTATACTCTGAAGTTGTAAAATATTTGCAGCCTTAATCATATCAACTCACAATTATTCAAGCCATCACTGTGTTTCAGTGACGGCGTGAATAATATTATGAGGTACTCACCATTCACTACCCAGCCTGGTATATATGCAGCTCTATTCAGTGGATGCCTTAAGTTTCGCATGACAGCATTTTCTCCTCCATGAGCCCGTACTTTCAAGCTATATCTGCCATTTTCTTTAAAAGTTGTAAAATATCTGGAGTAGACTCCATCATTCTTAAAAGAATCAGCACCTTATTATGGAAGTGAAGGAATAAATTACTATTGTAAAGAAAAAGAGAAATTTATGCATTTTCTAAACCAAGCATATGGCCTTTATAAGCATATTGCCTTGATTGGGCTCCCTATTCTGTGATTGACCCCTTGGGGAATATTTCCATTTTGCTCTGCCAACTAGTATCTTGTTGAATTGATATCCTTGTGTTACTTTGTGTGTGTGTGTGTGTGTGTGTGTGTGTGTGTGTGTGTATACACACAAGGATCCCCACTAAAGAAAAATTGTCTTTGCATAAGATTTACTTATCACTCCAGTCACCTACAAATTACCTATTTTGACTTATCTTCAAACACTCCTTTTTATTTTTATTTTATTTTTTTATTTCAAGATTTCCTTAGCTAATTTATTAATTTTAAAAGATTTTTTTTACATCTTTATTGGAGTATAATTGCTTTACAATGTTGTGTTAGTTTCCACTATATAAAAAAGTGAATCAGCTATATGTATACATATATCCCGATATCCCTTCCCTCTTGTGCCTCCCTCCCACCCTCCCTATCCCACCCCTCTAGGTGGCCACAAAGCACCGAGTTGATCTCCCTGTGCTATGCGACTGCTTCCCACTAGCTATCTATTTTACATTTGGTTGTGTATATATGTCCATGCTACTCTCTCACTTCATCCCAGCTTACCCTTCCCCCTGCCTGTGTCCTCAAGTCCATTCTCTACATCTGCATCTTTATTCCTGTCCTGCCACTAGGTTTCTCAGAACCATTTTTTTCCCTTTAGATTCCATATATATGTGTTAGCATACGGTATTTGTTTTTCTCTTTCTGACTTACTTCACTCTGTATGACAGACTCTAGGTCCATCCACCTCACTACAAATAACTCAATTTCGTTTCTTTTTATGGCTGAGTAATATTCCATTGTATATATGTGCCACATCTTCTTTATCCATTCATCTGTCGATGGACCCTTAGGTTGCTTCCATGTCCTGGCTATTGTAAATAGTGCTGCAATGAACGTTGGGGTGCGTGTGTCCTTTTGAATTATGGTTTTCTCAGGGTATATGCCCAGTAGTGGGATTGCTGGGTCATGTGGTAGTTCTATTTTTAGTTTTTTAAGGAACCCCCATACTGTTCTCCATAGTGGCTGTATCAATTTACATTCCCACCAGCAGTGCAAGAGGGTTCTCTTTTCTCCACACTCTCTCCATCATTTATTGTTTGTAGATTTTTTGATGGCCATTCTGACCAGTGTGAGGTGATACCTCATCGTGGTTTTGATTTGCATTTCTCTAACGATTAGTGATGTTAAGTATCCTTTCATGTGTTTGTTGGCAATCTGTATATCTCCTTTGGAGAAATGTCTATTTAAGTCTTCCACCCATTTTTGGATTGGGTCGTTTGGTTTTTTTGATATTGAGCTGCATGAGCTGCTTGTATATTTTGGAGATTAATCCTTTGTCAGTTGCTTTATTTGCAAATATTTTCTCCCATTCTGAGGGTTGGCTTTTCATCTTGTTTATGGTTTCCTTTGCTGTGCAAAAGCTTTTAAGTTTCATTAGATCTCATTTGTTTATTTTTGTTTTTATTTCCATTACTCTAGGAGGTGGGTCAAAAGGATCTTGCTGTGACTTATGTCATAGAGTGTTCTGCCTATGTTTTCCTCTAAGAGTTTTATAGTGTCTGGCCTTACATTTAGGTCTTTAATCCATTTTGAGTTTATTTTTGTATATGGTGTTAGGAAGTATTCTAATTTCATTCTTTTACATGTAGCTGTCCAGTTTTCCCAGCACCACTTATTGAAGAGGCTGTCCTTTCTCCATTGTATATTCTTGCCTCCTTTGTCAAAGATAAGGTGACCATATGTGCATGGGTTTATCTCTAGGCTCTCCTTTTTATTTTTAATCCTTACCTCTTACGCTATCATCCATTAAGTTTCTGGTCTAACAGTGGAAAACCCATCTATTATTAGAATAAACATTTGGGGGAGCTCAGGAATATTGTATCATAAGGATATTTCTTCATATCACCGGTACTAGAGTTATTTGTTAAATTGCAAACACATTTCTCAGGGAGGTTATGACTCTAGGAGAGAGGTTCTTAAAATAAGGTCCTTGGACCAACAGCCTCTGCATTTCTCTGGATCATATTAGGAATGCAAATTTCTTAATTTGCACTCCTAGGGAAGGCTCCAACATTCATATTCTGTTTTAACAAGCCCTTCAGGTGATTCCCTTTCATGCTGAAGTTTGAGAACCCCTGCTCTAAGTCATTGTTAATCACCAATACCTTCTTAGGTAAAGGTGTCCCAAATTAGTTAAGTAGTCCTTGGGTTTCATCTGAGAAATGAAACAAGATACACGAGTTTTAATGTAGCATGGAAGGGGTTGGGGAAAAAGAAAGAGTCACCGGACAGTTTAGGAAAATATTGTCATATTAGATGAAGACACTGAGGTGAACCAAGGAACAATTTTGCCTTCTAAATTTTTCACAGGGCCAACTCTAGTTGATGGTAGGATTATAAATTGACTGATTTAATTACACTGAAAAGAAGTTGATAGAAAATTCTGACAACTTAGAAGTTTACTGATGCGGTAATTTCTTTACTAAATGACCTCTCAAAAGAAGTTTCAGTTCCCAGAATAATTCAAAGCCTGGGAAAAAGGTCTTTAAGTACCACTCACCCGCATAGACCAAGGAGATAGAGCATGACCAACACTCTGTTTTGTTTTCTCCCAGTCAGATCTGGTATCTGATGATGCTCCAGTGATGTTCCCTCCTCCGTTATGGCAGATCTGCCTTCCCTTGTGCCTCAGTTCCCGAGAGTATATGTGAACTTTTATCTAGCTGTTGGGAATTACTCTTGCCTGTCACCCTCTCCCTGCCAAGGGCCCAAATTCTACTTAATTCCATACTACTGCTTGAGTTTCACCGTCTCTCACCAGCCTTTCTTGATTATATGCCCCTAAGAAACACTTATTCAGAATTCTTGATTCAGTCCTCAATCTCTCCAATGAGACTTTCCTATCTGTTGGTAAACATTGGTTGTCTAGGTGACAAACAATAATAACAGTAAATAAAATTCATTGAGTGTTTACCATGTGTAAGACACTTGCAAATCACTTTGTAGATGTTACCTGGATAGAATTTCATGCTGGTCCAGCTGTTCATCCAAAATCTGCATCAATTCTTCTGGTGCCTATCCCTCTGCCCCACACTGCCACAGGGACATAACATATCCTGAGTTATGAAAATATAGGCTTGTTCAGAGAAACCTGTGAATTACCTGCACCATTATCCAAAAGTTCCAAAACTTCTGTATTCCCATTATTTGATTCAATGAAAGCAGTCACATTGGCTCCAAGAATGGGTATATACCCCTGTAGAATTTCTGCATAAACAATCATTGGGCTGGGGAAACTGTTTGTGTCTTTATTCATTTTAGCATTCACCGTGATTGGAGGCACAGAAGAATTTGCCGCTCGAGAATTTACTGTTATAGTTAATGTCTCTGCGTTTGCTTTTGCTTGAAGACTGTAAGTCCAAACACCCACCTAAAAATTCAATGGAAATGGAGTAAGTGTCCAAGAGCAAGTTATTTTCTGTTTCCATTATCTAACTCTAAAATAAATTGTATAAGTGTGTTGCAGAATAAACAGGGTTTTGAGAGTTTTGAGGGTTTTGAGGGTAAAATGATGAGAGTTGAGGCAGTTTGGCTAGGACATCCTGACTATTGTCATGCCTGGTGTCCAAAATTTATGAAATCTCGGTAAAAATAAGCTTTGGAAAGTTTGCCTTGACCTTATCCTTTGATCTCAAAGTTCACAGATTCTATGATCTGGTGGTACTAAGAAATGGCTCTGTAGCTATCTACACAGCAAGCTGCACAGACTCGTACTACATTGCCTTCTCAAAGTTATTCTTAGCCTACCTAATTTTTTCCCTTCTCTTCCTTCCTCCTAATGCGTAAATTCTTTCTTTTTCCTGTCACCAAAAGTTTCAGGGCAATACCGGCAGGCATAGAAAGTACATTCTATTTTATCTTAATTTTGAAATGATACAAGTATTGGCACCCATATTTATGATATTAAACAATGTATTTTCACCTGTAAAATAAATTTGCAAGGAAGTCCAAAAGTTAATTGTTTACCTTTGTAGTTCCTGGAATACTGAGATAGGCCATTTTGGAAGTTGAATCCACTGTGAAATTTCCCACTGGTTTTCCAGTGGGATCCAAGAGAGAAATAACAGGAAGCTGTTGGTTCCATGTGATGAGAAAGAATGTGTCCTTTCCCACAGTGCTATCAATTATTACAGTGCCGTTCATCCAGCCACTACTGTTGAGTTTTAATCCCTTACTTTCAAGCTGTTTAAATATATCAAAAAATTAATGACTAGAGAAGAGAGTAATTTTATGCTTTTTTCTTTTTTACATATTTTTAAATTTCTGCCCTGAGAACAAACTTAAATATGGCATACCACCTTAGGCTTGTGATCTCTCTGAAAGCTGATTGAGATGTGACTGTTGTCAGTCAGAAAGTGTGGAAATACAGGGACTGAGGACAGCACAGGGTATAATAAAAGCATTAGAGCAGGAGAATGGGGTTTACAGCTGGAGATATGGCCCTGTTATTATTTTCCCAGTTGTCTTGGCAAACACCCACCCTAGGATTTAGCATTAAAGGGTACACCTACCTCTGAGGAGATTAGCTCTGTGTGTGTGTGTGTGTGTGTGTGTGTGTGTGTGTGTGTGTGTTGCCCTCAGTTTACCATTTTCTTGATAACCTAAAATAAAATAATGCTGGTGGCTAGAGTGTTTGAGTAGAGGAGACACAGTAAGTGGTGGAGTTCAAGAGAGAAAATCAGAACTAGCAAATAATGAGACAAACACTTAGGGATATTTTTCTGATGTGAAACTTGAAATAATTTTTCACACACTATAGAGCATTAACATTGGACAGTAATCATGCCCAACAAGAGTGGAAAGAGGGCAAACTGATGTCTATGAAGGATGAAATCCTGAGGAGAGAAGAAGTGAAAGATAGGACCTTTCTCTAAGAGGGGCTTAAAGGAAAGTTTTTCAAGTCTTTGTGGACAACTCTCAGTCAAGGAGAGCCAACTTCATCCACTGACCAAGAAGGTGCTTCCTTCAGATGTGTCATTTCAGGAATGATGGGAAATCTCACTTCTACTCCATCACAGTCCTAAACCACAGATACCTTCACACCAACGCTGACAGAAGGATATGAATTCTACCACTGAAACACGATGGCCGTGACAAATATCTTAGTCCTATGTTAAATGGATATGTCTTTGAGTGGACAAAATATTGAGTTAAATTTGAATGTAAATAACTTTTTAAGCCTCCCCATCAGGAAAGTCTAAGAAAGTTATAAGGCCTTGACTACATAGTAGTATTATGGCAAAATAACTAATTAAAGAGAGGGATGCAACCTTTTCTCTGTATTCCAGCTCCACCGTCCAAATCCAAGTTTCCATCCACTCAGATAGCATACCTCTACCTTGTCACTATTTTCTCCCAAGATTTACCCATCATGTATGTCAATCCAGATTAACCTTTCAAAAATTTGTTTTCTTTTTGTTATTTCTCTATTTAAGAACCTATAGGCATTTCAAGTGAGGGGAACAAAACTTTACTCCTCCCCCTTTCATACTGTTTAAAAAGTCCATCCCCAAAATTTGGAGCACCTCCTGCATGCAAATGTCTCATTTGCAGATGATTTCCCAATTTCTGCTCTTATATTTTAAAGTTCTTTTGGTATATTCCACTCTGATATACCATCATCCACACAGAACAAGCATAAAATGATATCCTCAAAATTAGTTCTCTCACCTTATTTGTCAATTTTAGACAATTGTGTCATCATTCTCTGTCAACAAGACTGAAACCCTCAGAAATGAGCTTTATTCTCCTTCAGTTTATTCTTTGTACACTGCCAAGCTAGATATCAGACCAGTTTTTAATTTGGGTTCAGGCTGAACTGCAAACCAGATCTCCAAACCAATCTGCAATATTATCCTAACCTTACATCCTATACTTCTGTCCTCCTCATTGTTGGAGAGTAGAGGAAAATAGGTTTAGATGAATATGTCAAGTTTTAAAGTAGGCAATGAGGTGAATTGGAAGATGGAAGATGGATGACTTGGCATAAAGTGACATGATATAGACTTAGTGGGAATGCATGTGGAGAGAAACAGAATTTTGTAAATTATATTTTGAAGGAAACAGGCTCTGTTAACATTTTTCATGGGGCATGAACAAAGAATCAATTTACTCCAAGTTTTTAAATGTGAGTAACAGAAAATGGTGGTGTTATTGAAACACAGAAGAGAAATGGAGTTGAGGCAAACAAAGAGAAGAGAGGTGAATAGCATAAAAAGACAGTGAAAAAAGTGCTTTAAGAGATAAGAGAAGCCCTAGACTTGTAGATATGCTCTGATTATTCACTCTCTTTTTCCTGACAAATTTATTTCCAAGATATAATCCTTCCATTTCCAAACCACATTCTTGAGTTCATTTATCTAAATTAAATATATTTCATAGCAGTGAAGGTTGGGTAAATCTTGGAAGCATGAGGTTTTTTTTAATGCATTCATAGAAAAACGGATGCTATACTATTGGACAAAGTCTATTTTTGGTGGAAAATTTAACAGCATTAGGTTTTGATGTTATCCTTTAACCAAACCCCATGGGAAAAGGAAAAAAAATACACCTGCTATTTCACTACTTCAATACTTAATCTGGTCATATCTAAAGGATAATTTCTATTTCAGATTGATTTTTTTAATTAAAATTTTATTTGAGAAAGATATAGAACTCAAAACTTATAACAACCAAATTATTTTTCTTGGTTATGGCTAAATGCAGACATAAAAACCCAAGGACTGGGAACTCTGACCTGAAGAGACTGCTGGGAGGCATCGGTGTTTCCTGATGCAAGGGCCGTGAAAGCATCAATGAGGCCATTGTTCTGGGCTTCATCTGTAGCATAAAAATGTTTTCCTCCTAAGGTGTAAATACATTAACTCGGTTGCTTTCCAGAAAATAAATATTTTCACATTTTAATGATTAATTAGATATCGGGTAAACAAAGCCATAGTTTCAGTTTGTATTGTTAAAATAGACCAAAATCAGATAGGTGTAATGCTTAACTCTGAAATGTTAACTTAAAAATGTCATAACTGGGAGGTAAGCTACCTTTAAACCCCACTTATAGAAATCTTCCTGGCTTAAATGCATGAAATAATCAAAGAATATGAAAGATGTTACAATTTCATGTACTAAAGCTCACAGAGTTCACATAACCTTTTAGGAGAATTATTCACTTTAATTATCATTTAAGATACAGTTCTAACAATGTAAGCTTTCAGGTTTTCCAGCCAGAGTGGATCAGAATCAGAAAATTAGAAAAGTTAAAGAGCTTTCATATTGAGATATCCTGACAATAGTTGGCAATGAGGAGATAAAAAAACGGTAAACAATAGAGACAAGTCCAAAAAAGGCACTACTTTGGGAGGAATACTTGGGACAGAAATATTTTACAATGGCCGTAAAAGTACTTTGAAATGATGGGAGTTTGTACAATTAAGCATTAAAGAGCAAGTATATATTTGGTAACATTAGAGGTCAATTCAATGCAATAATTGATATTCATAATGTTATAAATTGTGTTCTCTACTATGTTTAAGAAGGCACTGAAAACATGTAGTCCATTTTCATTACATGTCTCTGTATCTAAGATAATAGCTATTGTATATTTAATCAGAAACCTTGTTATTATATTTATACAGCCTGAGCCATTCCTTAACCTCCAGTCTAGACTCTGGTCTCATGTATTTCCCACTGTCCCTCAATGTGGCTTGCATTGTCATCCCAACATGATTTTTTTCCCTCTCATCACTTTTTCTTCCAGAGAAAGCAAACAACTTGATAAATGTCCAGCTCCAGTGTCACCTTGTCTCTCATGCCTTCTTTCCCTGACTCTATTCAACCCTGAGAGAATCAATGGCTCCCTCTGCTCACATAGTGCTTGACTCCTATGTATGTCTCCTGTTATGGAGGAGTGTTATTATGTTATCTGACTACTAGTTTTATTTGTCTCTCCAGCCAGGATGACTGTGAGCACCTTGAGATCAGGTCTGGTTTAACTCTGGTCCCAGGCTCCTAGCACAGCAGGAGCTTAAGAGAAGTTGTCGAATTGTCAGCCTCTACATTTATGCATTGTTATCAAAGGACTAGAATGTATGTCATATTTTACCTGTTACATTGCTCATCTCTATGACTGCTTTATCGGCATTTGGTCCCAGAGCAATAAAATGAATGATGGCCCCACTTTGTTTCACTTCATCAATACAAGTCTTTGCATAACTATCCTCCCCATCAGTCAGCAGCACTATTTCAGATCCATCTATTTGGGAGTTAGCGTTTCTAATTACCTACAAATATAATCAGAGCATTATTACAGGTGTTCCTAGATCAAATGGACATAGAAAATAAAGTGTGCAGAAAAGAGGAGATGGCTTCTTTTTTAAAATCATAGGATCTGCAGTCAACAACTGCTAGGGGAACTTAAACACGACTTTTTATTTTCTGTCCACCTGCTGTAGGGAATGTTTGCTCAGATGAAGTTGTGTGGGAGCAGGGGTGTGGAAAATCCTACTTGGGTTAAATGACTATGACATCTCAGTCTGGGGAACTCAGGACAACTAGACACCAAAAATATAATGGCAGAATGTGGCATTAAATATTTTTCTGTTTTCTTTGACCAGCGTGTCCTCTGACAGGCCTTCGGTGTATAAAGTCTGTTGTATATGCAGCTAGATGCATTAAGAGTTTACCTCAACATTTTTTAAAAAGTTAATGACTCCAAATTAGGGAACCCTCAGTATGCTTATAAAGAAAAGATATGGAAAGTTCTAAGCAGGTCAAGGTTAGAGATCTTCTTATATAATTTTTATTTTACCTCTAATAGTCACAAGCACAAAACTAAGCGTGGTGTAAGAGAATACATGACTTATTGAGATTGTGTTCTATTTGTGGCTTGAACCAACTGAGAGTTTTGAATCTAGACACCTGTAAGAAAGGATAAAGAGAATTTATCCCAGGATAGCAACCGTATTTCATCTTTGACAGCTTTATTGGTAATGGCTTCTTGACACACCATTTTGAGATATTGAGTCCAGTCCAAGAGGAAAAAAATGACAGGTTATCAGTGGCTTTCAGGAACTTGCAGTGGAGGTGTGTATAGATTTACAAAGGAGGGTTTAGAATGTAGAAATTCTTAATAACGCTGGTGTCAGGGGACAAAGTGACCAGTCTCATTTCAAGTTTTGCATGTTTTGAGGCAAAGAATGACTATTATATACATTTTATAATATATGTGAAATATGGTGTGATGTGCAGGAACCAAACTAAAATATAGGAAATCCGTTGATACATTATAGCATTTATACAGCATCCCCACCACATTCCCCCTACATATTCGAGAACAAATGAAGATTCAGAGATTAAGCAGAGTTCTCTGTCCTTCACATCTCCCTTTCTTGTATTAGTTTATTCACTGAACACTTGCAATGTGTTATTCACTGTACTGGTTCCTGGGGATTCAGCAGGAACTACATGGTTTTTGCATTCATGGAAAGAATTAAATTTAAAGATATTTATTGAGAGTTGGGTGATAGGCTGAGGAAATATAGAGAAGAGTGACAAAGACACAACTAATATATTCAGTAAAGAGAAACAATATTATAGTGCTACCATTTACTGAAATTTGCTATGTGTTAAATGTGTTTTACACATTGTGTAATTTAATTCAACTCCAAACTCCCAACCTGTCCCTAGATTACTACCCTACTACCACTCTTACTCCCTACATTTTATTTTAAATTGGGCAACCAGAGTCATCTTCCTAAAACATGAATTAATTATCAGTCTCTGATACTTAAAAGCCTTCTGTTGTGTTTAAAATACAAACCTCTTATATTTTTTGAGGGTTTGAAGGATCTAACCATTGTCTACCTGGCAATCATATTTCATACCCCTTCATCTGCCAAATTCCAGTGCCAATAGCTTCTATCATTTCTTAGAATAATTTAGTTTTTTTCACCTCTTTCCCAAGGGACTTTGCCCTTTTCTTTCCGCCTGAACCACTGGCTCCTTCTCATCCTTCAAATCTTAGCTTAAACATCACCCTTCAGAAAGTGCCTCAATGGCCTCTCTACCTAAAGTAGGCTGTGCCCCTCTTTTCCCTGTTACTTAATCACGTTACCTTTCTTTGGTCCCTTCACAACACTATCTCCACAACCTTCAATTATTGTTTTTAAAAAAAATTAATTGAGTGATTTATCTATATATTATCTGTTCCCCACTGAATTAACATGCAAGATTTGCTTCTTACATAAATAGTGTTGAATTAATTAAAATATGTTATGTTTACTCCCTGCTCCCTACAATATGTTGAATAAATTAAACATGAACAACCCTACGTGCTAGCTTTCATTACCTTATTGATGAGGTAATTGAAGGCTAGTGAGGTGAAGAGTCATGCTTAGGGTCAGAAAGCTGGTAAGTTATCATTGTAGTTTGAACCCCGACTTCATGTTAGAAAGCTATGCTAAAATGCTATTCTATTTATAAAAGAGGGATATTCAATAGAGTTGGGAGTAGCAGGAAAAGCTACATAAAGGAGCAAGGATTTTGAAGAATTGGTACAATTTTAACATGCAAAGATGGAAAAGAAGTATTTTAGGTAGAGGAATTACATGGGCAAATATATGGAGGCTGTTAGTACTTAGTGGGCTTGGAGAACAATGTGTACAGTAAGTTGGTTGGAGCATAGAGCATTGGGAAGGGAGAACTGAGAAAACAACTGGCAAGAGAGGTGAGGGCAGATTTATCAGAGGCTGAGAAGCTTTTAAATAACATCAGACTGAGAAATTCAGACTTAATTTTATAGACTGTGAGGGGACAGGATTTCTAAGCAGGAAAATGACACAAATGATATTAATTGTGAGTTCAAGATGACCATTTGTATAAAAATAAGATTCATAATAATAATTATTGTGAATTATATGTTTACTATGTAATATAATAAATATTGTTCTAAGTATGAACATGTATCTTTTTGCTCATAATAATCCTATGAGATAGGCATTCTTATTTTCCTATATTTTATAGATAAGGCATTGAGAATCCAAAGAGACTGAAAACTTTGCCTAGATCACATGGCTTGTAAGTAGCAGAGCCAGTACTCTGATGTCAAAACTCATGTTCTGACCAGTATTCCTTACCCTAAGTATGACTAACAGTTCCTGTTACATCTGGAACTTTGACAGATAAACATTAGTTTCCCTAACTGAACATCACAGAAACTAAAATGAAGATTGGCCTGAAGTGGAATCATACCATCTGACTTGCTTCTTTGTCTTAAAATTTGATGACTCTTGCTGCTCAAGAACTCTTATTTATTTAATTAACATTAATTGAGCATTGACTACTGCATGGTAATAAGACAAAGTCTCTGACCTCATTGGGCTTATACTCCAGTGGAATTTTAATAGTCATTTATTTACCCATTACTTTACTCATTGATTTACTGATCCATTAAAATATGGACAAGTGATTTTTTCTATGTGATTAGTTCTCTGCTTCTTAGAATTAGTTATGTTAAAATTAGGGAGCAAGTATGTGAAGCAGCACTTAACATAAAAATGTCCTAATAATAAACAAACTATATCTGAAGTACAATTTTCACCTGAAATCCTGATTTAATTCCACTGCAGATGGAAGTTCCTCCAGTAGCAACTGTAGGTAAACTCTCCAAGAGCTTTCTTCTTTCATTGCTGCTTATTATTTGGATTAGATTAGTTTTGATGTAGGCAGTATTATCAAAGTGCACCATCCCCACCCAGGATCCATTTTCAACAGTCTGCAGCAGGAAATGTTTTGCTGCTTGATTCATTCGATTTAGGCGATTAAAATCCTGAATAAAAAAGGTTAGGAAAAACAACCAAGTAATTTTTGACTGGAAAATAATAGCAGATCACATAAAATGAGTGAATAGAATTTGTTTTTAAAGATTTTATGTCAATAGTAGTTGATGTTATTAAAGAAAACAAGTTTTTCAATTGAAAAATTGAAAAATACAGTTTTATTATGTAATACATATGTATAGTATAGTAAGGAACCCAGGCTTTTAACCAGAGCTGATTCTTGGCTTCTAAGAACTTAAATTAGAGGTGTAGAGTAGGGTGGGCGTTGGGCTGGAACTGGGGGGGTGATGACATCTTAGAGACTGCTTAATTACTCCTGGGATCCTCTGTTCCAGTTGTATCAAGTTGAAACTACTCCCCAGGTCCCACAGTTTCAAACCAGACTATCATGGACTCCAGCTAGAAACTGAAATCTCTCCATCCACTGGCCACCAGACTACCCAAAAGATGAAACTTACTCTAAATTCTGAGAGACTCTGTTCCTACCCCACCCATTTCCTCTTCTGCTCCTAACCTCTCCCCACCACATTTCCACTAGGGATTAACTGGAATTGGTTCTTTGGTAACCCATTAGGACTCATATCCTTATTTCCTGGGTGAATACCCAGGATATATACCTTTCCATGCATTTGTCTTTTTTCAGTCCCTCAATACCAATTGACCTGTGGTACTCCTTCCTAACACATGCCCAAATTTCCCTCTGAACTCCCCGGAACCAAATCATGGTGAAGAACTTTTTCTACATCCCCATCTTAGCAGGTTTTCTCTACCACTTTGCTTTACCTTTAAACGTGGCTCTGCCTGCACCCTGTCTAGGGGAGGCTGCTCATCTTCTTCCAATTAAGAACCTCATCTCTCCCCAGCGATACTTCCTAGAACACTTCTGTGTGCTGGTATCTACCACTCTGATGCTCTTTCGGAAACCCTGTGCTATTGTGGATTATTTCACCCAGCTGTATCATCCTCTGCCCTCTCCACTACCACCCAACCCCCATTTGTTGAATACATTATTCCTGATCTTCAGCATGCTCTGTTCTGCCTCAAATGTGCCATCCTTCTGGGTACCTTATCACATTACATCTGCTCATTTGTAGTCCATTCATTTCAACAATTATTTATTGAGTGCCTACATGTGATAAACCCTATTCTAGACAAAAGGGATACAAAGATGAATAAGACTGCTTCAAGTCCTAGGGGATCTGGTTCCTAGAGAACATGGTTTCAAGTCCTAGAGGAGTTCACAGTATAGTAGGAGAGAAATGTGTAATTTCAATATAATATATAGTAAAAGAGGTTTGTACAGGTCATTGTGGAAGATCTGCTGAAGGGCCCTTAGCCCAGCCTGGAAGACCAGCCCATGTCCTGGACAAAGTGGGTACCTACATCAAATTTTGAAGGATAAGGTAAGTATGAGTTAACTCATGATGCGGAAGAGAGAGAATTTTGTCTCTTGAACTATGAACTGTTCAAGGATATGGATCTCTATTCCTAAAGCCTAGTACAGTGCCTAGTACCATTCACTTAATGAGGGTAGAAGGAATGAATGGCTGAATCTGGTCCTATCTTCTTTATGGGGATGCTTTTTGTCTGTGTCTTTGAGTATAAGGAGGTCATTCATATAGGTGATGCAAATAAGGTAAAGCCATGTTAAGAATTCTCCTGGTTGATCTTTCACTCTCTCCTCATGCCTGTCAAGTATTTACAGTAGATAGAGGGAGCAAGTTTAGGAAACTTTTACATATTTCAGCCTCTAGTTCTGATCTTCTAACAAAAGCTTTACTAAAGGACCTTAAAGTCCTCCTCCATAAACTCTCCATTTTCTGGAAAAAAACAGAGATTCTTGGATTAGGTCCTTCTAACTCTATTGCCATCCTTCTTTCTTTATAATGTTCATTGCCCCTCTTGAGGTCAAGATCACAGGAAGTGATGGTACTTATGCCACCATGCAGTTTAGAAGAATCCAGGTGCAGGTAGCAGTCAGAGTGTTCTTAAGCATTCAGTCACTGCCCTGTCCCTACATCCAGGAAAAATGGGTGCATGAACTTACCCCCATGCTTCCAGACTTATCAAGGACTAAGCACACAATTCTTTCCCTGATCTTTAGCAATGAGAAGACAGGCGGAGGGGGTGGTGCCACCATAACCGTTGTGTTTCTAAAATCCTCAGAATTGCTGATCACCTCCCATGTGCTTCTGAAATTGCACATTTTGTTTTGTAGGCTTGGAGCTTCACGGTTATGGTTTTTTTCATTACAGAATTCAGCGACCTAAAAGGTTAACAAAATGAAAAGAAATTTTATATATGATACATTTATTTTTTTATATGATGCATTTAAAAACTCAACTATAAATCTGAAAAGTATTAAAAACCTCTTCTCTAAAAATGTTGTTTATTGAATGAAATATGATTCAGGGAGGAAACATATAATAGTAAGGCAGATTTTCAATAATAATAATAATAGGTGACACTAGATGAGTGCTTACTATGTGCCAGCCAATGTTCAAAGAACTCTATAATAATACATCTAATCCCTGAACAGATATTTTATAAACATGATAACAAGTCCTCTGATTATAAATATACAGTCTGAAGTAATGATTGGTATACTTACAGAATCAATACCTTGCATAAACATTATGGATGTCTTTTCAGTTTGATATTTATCAGGGAAGAACTGACAATCTTTTTCATACAGTTTTGTCTTGGAATCAATTTTGCATCTACTAGTTACACAGCTGTTTCCTTGACACTTATACACTCCGTTTATACCAGTAATGCCTCTGGAACACCTGAAAATGTGTGACAGTTAGTCTTTGAGGCAACCTAATCATTAAAATTTTTATAAAACCTTAAGTGGTCTTCTTATCAAGGTTTTCAATAATGATCTTTATCAAGGTTTTTATTCTTATTTGAATACCACATACATCCTATTTTGACAGCAAAGTTTCAGGGTTCCTACCAGAGCACTTATCTGTTTTTCAAGAAAATTTTGAGGGAAATTTTAAGTAGGATCTCCAGTCTATGCAAAGGGTGAGTTCTCTTCTGGAATTAAATCTCCTGCTGTCCTGCTTATACTAGTGGCTGTAGGCTCCCCTTTTCCAAACATCTCTCCTAGTAGCCTTGTGATGGTAAATGCACTGCAGGCATCTGGAAAAGGCATCTTATGAAATCATTTACTCTTGGTACCAGTTTAGCCTAAGGCTGTTTGTATATTTCTTATTCAAAGAAATTATCTTCAAGAGAATGAAATGTTGCATAGCTACAAGTATTTTGATTACTCAAGGAATATTTTTATCCAAAATGAAATGTGGCTAGAAAGAAAGACTGGGATACTGCCAAGGACAATAAAGGATAGTAGAGGGATTTTAGACATGTGTTTTATTGCATGGAATTTGCCATAAGTGGTAGTGATTGTAACAAATATGCTGGAATGTGAATGTAGCTCATCTTTTCAGTATATTCCAGTTCAAATTAAAGAAGCAAAGACTAGATTTTATTTAGTAATTTAGGGAGTCTTCTAAATATGTCTGTGCCTCTATTGCCCCAAAACTCAGCAAACATAATGGTGTTATCTATGTTAACAACCATGATGGATATTATGCATAGACTTAGACATTTAGGGGAATATGATATAAACAAATATAATCACATAATAGTCTTTAAAATACTCATCCTAAAACTTGGTGCTATGGTGCTGAGGAAGGACCTTCATTGAAATTTGTACATTTTTGATAACTCCCCACCCCCAGCAGGGCATCTAAGATTGATTAAGCTGCTGATGCCCAATTTTACATTGATTACCGAATCCATTCTGCTCTCTTGATCTCAGAATCAAGAGGATTGTCTATTATTAACTGTGATGTTAGATTTGTATTTTAACATGAACGTTATAAATCCCAGGAAATTTCTGTTCCGCTCTTTGAAGCTGGTTGATTTCCTACTCAGCCGCATTTACCACTACTTATTTTTTTCATTCTTTTGTCGGGTAAATAATTTTGACCTCCTAGCACATAGTACAACCCTTTAAAGAGAGCACTAACTTCAGCAAAAATGGGTTCTGGCAGCTATGGTAGAGAGGTATAAAAATATGTCAACTTGACTACCAAATGCTCTTGAAGTTATGTGTATTTTAAATGAACAACCAGCTTCAGGACTTCCCTGGTGGCACAGTGGTGAAGACTCTGTGCTCCCAATGCAGGGGACCTGGGTTCCAACCCTTGTCAGGTAACTAGATCCCACATGCATGCTGCAGCTAAGAGTTTGCATGCCACAACTAAGGAGCCAGCAAGATGCAGCTAAGGAGCCCACCTGCCGCAACTAAGACCAAGCACAACCAAATGAATAAATAAGTTTTTAAAATGAATAAATAAATAAATGGACAACCAGCTTCTTTGAGATACATTTTCTTAAAAAACCAAAAAGCACTGCCTTGTGATATAGCATCTGTTACCTGCATTGGGACAAAAATGAAAGAAAGGCTTTTGAAAGAAATCAGTCTAAGGAAAATGAGAAGTTACTGCCTGCAGTAATTTAAGACAGTTTAAATAGTCATGCCTTGTTGCTTCAATTTTCTTTGACCCAGCTCTGTAGAAAGGCTTATCATCATTGTACTCATCAAACACTCCCCAGCGGAGATGGGCCCACTCATGGACAAACAGTCTACCTGTGGGAAAATATTTCAAATACATGATTATATTTCAAGTGACATAATCCATCCCTCATATATTTTAAGAAAATTTTTAAAAATCCAGAATGTTTAGGCTTTAAATAACTGCTAACATTTATATTTTTGTTTATAAAAAAGCATACTGAATTACATTTCATTTTATTAATTATATAGTTTTTAGCATATTATTTTTTATTCCACATTTGTTAAGTCAACGAAACATTTATTATGTGTATGCCATGGGCAGAACAGATTGAACTTTGAGTTTTGGTTCTTGGGGGGCAAAAAGTCTTAGATATTACAGTGGTTTTTGGCTCTACAAAACTCACTCCTACCAACAATATAAACATATGTATAACACATCTGTGGTATTAAAATTTCATGAAGGTACAATTAGTTTTAAAATGTCTATATATGCTCCGTAGGGGATTGATAATGAAAGAAAAAGATTGAAAAACACTGCTATAGACAAAATATAATTTGGGCGGGTGTCTAAATGAGGTGATTAATTTATAGTACTTAGCACATATAAGCATTAATGAAATGAGAACAATTATTTTTAATTATATATATTCAGCACTATACTAGATTCTAGGAAATATACATATGAGTAAGATATAATCCTTGACTAGGATAAGGTTAGAGAGAGGGAGTCAGAATTAAAATTTTTCTTCCCTAAGAATTTCAGGGTGAATAGAAGAATAAAGAATTTCATCCTTGAAATGCAGGATGAAAAAATAAGTACATTTTTTGTTTTAGTAATATTAGGAAAAACTTCAGCGGAAATAGATATGGAGAAGTAGAAGTTGGAAATATAGTCTGGTCCACTCCAATGTGTGTTTCTCCAACTCAGATTACCTCGTGAGATCTGAAAATTGGAGGACAGTGTCAGTATTATGAGGAAGTCATGTTTCTTCTTTATGTCCTTGCTACTCAAAATGTGTTCCTTTCACCAACAGTGTCAGCATCACATGGGAGCTGACAAGAAATGCAGAAGCTTGCGTCTACTCTAGACCTATTGACTCAGAATCTGCTTATTAACAAGATCCCTAAATTATTCCTCTACACATTAAAGTTTAAAAACACTGTTTTTAGGTTCCTAGGCAAATGGGGCCAGATGAGTGAACATGAATTATATACATCCTTCAGTGTGGGAGGAAAAAGCTCTCATATCAGCTGCAGTGATAGGAATTTGGTGAATCTTAAGAAAATTTAAATCTGCCTGCGCCTGTGGTTCCTTTTTTTAGAAGAGTCCACTCTCAGACTGGCTTTCTTTTCAGCTCATGACTGGTTGCCTGGCTCCCATGCCTTCCTCAGTTTGCTGAAAGAAGAGAATTCAGGTGCTCTGACCACACATACAAAAAGGTAACTATGTGAGGAGATGATATGTTAATTAGCTCAACTGTAGTAATCATTTCACTATGTACATGTATAGCAAATTATCATGTTGTACATCTCAATTATATATAATTTTTATTAAAAAAGCAACACCTCTGACTTAGAATTCCATTCCTATCTCAATCATTGTCTCAGTTCCTACTAGCCCTGTTCTCACTTCCAACAGCATTTCTGTGTGTGTGTGTGTGTGTGTGTCTGTGTGTACTTTTAAAATCTGCTGTGGAGGCAGCTTGCAGCCACACTGAACTGCTGCTTGGATGGTCCAAAAGATCTTTCCAGGGACCTATTGTTTTTGTTTTCATTTTTATTACAAATTACATAGATTTTGAGGAGTTTCTTCTTAATCTTATTTCCCCCCAAAGCTTTGTTGTTTTTAAGGCATTGTTTTGCAGAATGTGAGTTTTCCCACAAACACATGTATCACATTATGGCAGAAACACTTGTCTAAGAAGGAAGGGGGGAAACTGTCAGTTATGGGATAAGGGCTGAGGTGAGGGGTATGGGAAAAGAATAAGAACTCCGGTAGGGGCATTGGCTTTAGAAACTGAAGAAAATCTTCCTCTTCTAAGACAGGTGGAAGTGGAGGCAAATGAAGGTGGACATGAGTTTGGAAGTAGAGAGGAAGAAGGTAGGGACTTCTATTTTCTCAATCAAAGCATCCGTTAACTTATGAGGTGGAAAACACTGGCTAGTGATCTTAAGAAAAGTGGTAGAAGTTTAGAACAGCTGCTATGGGCAATGAGAAAGGGAGAGGAGAGAAGGCAAGTCCAATCATTGTTGAGTAGATTTGAGGACTTCACTGAGCTTGGAAAACGTGTTTTTTAAAAAGATACCAACTAGGTTTATAATTTTCTTTCACAATCTTGGAAACATATTAACAAGAGTCCAAAAAAATGACTGGAAATTCAGTACAGAGGATTGGCAAGTTGAATAAAACAAGGATAAGAATGGTGAGGGAGTTGTGCTATTTATACTTGTAGCTGACATGACTGACTTTGCTGGATATGTCAGGTAGAAAAGAAAGTATATCTAGAAGGGCACAAAGGATTAAAGGTGCCAAGTACAACAAGCATGGTCAGACTAAAGTATGGGGGAGAGGTAAGATTGGGATGGGATAGGATGATGGAGCTTTTAGGATTCGGTCCAGGCAATGTTGAGGACCATGACTAGCTGCCTGTTTGACAGAGATAAGAGACTTAATGAATGTTCACTGAAGGGGCAGTGGAAGAGGAAGAAGTGGTTCTGGGGTGTGCAGATTCAGGAAGGCTTTCATTGATTAGTGACGTATGAGTTGGACTCTCCTTTGACAATAATTTTCATTTTCATCTGAAAAATATCGTGCTTTAGTTCATTTGAAACAATGATCTTAACTCTTAGATTGAACCAGATGAGATGCCATTTTCATAGGTAAAAATGATCAGTTATAGACAAGTTCATCTGGTTCAAAGAATGGATTGAATAACAGTATCAGCAACTAACAGCCTTTGAGTGTTTTCTCTTGGCCAGGAACTATCATCTTGGCCCTTTTCAGCTTGCCACGCATCTGCCTTCCATGGAGGTGGCATGTGATTGATTAATATCCAGCAGTGGAGAACTGAAAAATTAAAATCTAAAAAGTGTTCCTAAAGCAAAACATTTACTATGGCCATCCCATGTTCAAATTTCTGTAGAGACCATACTGAGTACAATTACAAGGATGATCTAGTTTAATATTCCCAACATTTCTATAAGATAGGAGCTCCTCTACTCACCATTTTTTAGGAAATAAGCACAGAGAGGCTGGGTCACTTGTCCAAGGTCACCCATAGCTGTAGGGGAGTCAGGATTTGACCCTAGGGACTCTGGCTCCAAGGCTTGTACACTGAACATGGATATAAAGCTACGTGTTGGAATCATGGCAAAATATTTGTTTTAACCAAAATTCCTACCTGATGGTCCAAATTCATTTAGTTTTTTTCCAAGTACAAAGTCGGGGGTGAAGTGAATGTATTCTCCTTTTTCTTCACAGGCTGTGAACTGCTTGGTATATGGCTCATCTCTACCTGGGAGGGTAGGTGGTGAGACTAAAACATCAGCCTGAAAATGTTTAAAAAGGTGTTTAAAACATCAGAATAGGAATGATAACATTTGTGTGAAAAACTCTGAAATGAATAATTTAGGTCAAAATTGAGAAGCAGTAGAGAAAATATTTTTAAGAGAAGATTTTTGACTCTTACATGTTTGTAGCTTTCATGTTTTGGCCTCTTGTATTGACTTTTATTCTTCCAGTTCTCTGGAATTAATATTGATACATTTTTGAAAAAAAACCTTTTTTCTGTGGCTTCAAACAGATAAGTAGATGCTGCAGTCACCATGCCCTATTATTATAGGAAAAAAGAGAAGTGAGGATGGCCAAGGGAGAGTAGACTAAATGAACAGGCATTCATCACAGGCAATTCTCACCTTTAGTCATTAATACAAAAAGCAACTGACTGGTGAGTAGGGTTTCTGATTCAAAATTTAAAATCTGTCACCTGTCAGTCCAAAACTGTGGCTTAATTCTGCACATATAACAGCTTTCAGTCTTGTATAATCCTACATCAAAAGGCAAATACTTATGTTTGGCATTAAAAGGAATTGTTTAATATTATAAAAGGCATGGACTTTGGAAGCATCTAGACTTGGTTCCAATACCAGCTTAATACTCTGGCTTAGACGTTGGCTAGTTTATATGACTGCTTTGAATCTCAGTCTCCCTGTCTCCTTAATATACTATTACAACCTATCTTTAAGGTTGCCACAAACATGAAATTAGTTATAAAGTACACATAGGCAGTCATAAAACTCATTGATATCATTATTATTATAATTCCTAGTAGGGAACAGTCTTACCTGATGCAAGCTGAGGAAAACAGTTTATGGCGATGGCCTATAGAAGAGGTTTTCACTATATTCCCACCTCCCAGCAGAGGCAGCTGGGTTGGGAGCACAGGGAGTGGAGTAGTGGAAAAACTCATAGGAGAGGCAGAGCTTTTTGATCATAGGCAGAGCTTCTTGCTCTGCCATCAAGCTGAAAATAATATCACCTTATACTGTTTAGTATCCTGAACCCCAAAATGTTATGATTAATAGGAGAAATAGTTCCTCCGAAGAGCTTATTATCTAGTGGAGGAAATAGATGGATAAAATGTTCTTTGGTAATCTATTCTGCATGATCAAATCCACTGAATAACTGAGGAGTACTGGGTGCTGTATGACGATGTCAACCTCTTCATGTTGCTGGCAGCACCACAGTCTACAGTATTGTTTATGTCAAAGTAGATCCTCCTCTCAATTCTTCCTGACCTAACATAAGACCACAATAAAATTATTCTTCTTCAGGAATTTCAGGACATTCTTTCCTGTTCTCTGGAAGATGGTCTAGTGTGTTCTTAGTGTATTGAAGAGATCATTAAACTGACTAGGCTCAGGGCAGGGATCAGCCAGAAGCCAGAGTGCAGAGAACTGAGACCCAGATGACCGGCTCTTGTTAGGAAAAGGACTTTAGAGAGCTCCCGAAGTAGGTTGGAGGTTACTTCTCAATTGATGATAATTATATTTTTCCAAGTGTTCAGGCCAAAACCCCTGAAGTTTTTTTTATGACTCCTACTTTCCCTCCACCCCTCCTCTACTCCACACACCTATCAACAAACTTCTCTATGACACTCTTAGAATTTGTCCAGAATCACACCCCAGTAATGATCTCTACCACAATATCCCTGCTCCTATTCAACATTACTTCTCACCCTTGAAGCCTTCTGTGACTTCTATTTTTACCTCCTCCCCTCCCCTACCCCACACATCTAAACCATCAGCAAATTTGCCTATGATAACCTCACAGACAAAGAACATGTTCAGAATCACACCACATTAATGATCTCTACCACAATATCCCTGTTCCGAGTCACCAGCACTTCTCACTTGCAACAGCTCCCAACCCAGTGTGCCTCTGTACCTCTATGCTGCAACAGAGCTTATACAAGATGAGGGACAAAGGAAAGCCCTCTACAGTGTTTCCTCAAACTGCCGACAGAGTGACTCCAGAACAAGCACAAGAGAACACACCTCTCCTCTTCTATGGATTCTGATTTCACTCAGAGTAAAAGCCCAAATCTTTCCGATGATCTGGGCCCTGCTACCTCTCCACCTTCAGCTCTCCCCCACCGTTCTTCCTGTTCATTCACAGTTGTTTCCTTGGTCACATCAGACATGCTGTCACCTCCAAGCCACTGCACCTGCTGTTCCCTCCCCCAGGTTTTCAACTGGCTCTTCCAGGCCTCTGCCCAGATGTCACATCAACAGTGAGACTTTCCCTGACTACCCTGCATGAAACAGTAACCCACATTCTCTCCCTACCCCAGTCCTGCCAACACTGCCTATCCCCCTTTGCTGATTTATTTCACTGCATAGCAACTTACTACCGTCGGCCTGCTCTACGTTGACATGTTTTTATTATCTATATCATTTGAAAAGAATATATACTGCAGGAGATCGGGAGCTTTAAAAAATTTCACTGCTCTCTCTCCTGGCATGCCATAAGCAAGCATTCAATAAATAACTGTTTAAAGAACAGACAAGTCCAAGCGATTGTCTTCCCAGTTCAGTTCAGCCTGCTGCTGCTTCTCACCAGAAGGATGGGAGATAATTTCCCCTTTTCGGTTCGTAACATTTGATAGCAACGGACTTAAAACAGAGATTCTCTTTCTTTGATCCCCTTTTCTTTCCCTCCTGTAGTGTGAAAAGAGATTGTGTTTGTCAAAATAAACGGCACGGGGACTATAAACATTCCCTGTACTCCAGACATTTTCTGAGGCTGAATTTAGGCAGTAAAGATGTACTGCAGTGAAGTTGTATGCTGAGGACCACCCTGCAAACTGTGTTTGAGAGACATTAATGAGTTGCATGTAGGCCTGGAAATATGCTAAATATTCAGAAAACGTTATAGTATATCTGAAATAAAAGTAAACTTTCTTCCAAAAAAAAGAACAGACAAGTCCAGTTGCTAATTTAGAGATTACGAAACTGAGGATCAGGGAGACCCCATGCCTTGTCTTTGGTCTTATGGTGAGACAGGGTAGAATGCTGTCTAGAACCTTCAATTTCCACTGCCCATTGCAGCATTGTTTTTTACTTCATCATGCTGCTTTTAAACTTCCTAGAGTGCTAAGAAGTTTCCATTGCAATTATTAACTACTATATATTTTTTCTCATCAATTCAAACAGAAGAAATCCCATTTCTTTCTTACCTTTATCTTTTCAATTAGTGTTTCATCTTCTGGCACAGCAGGGTCTATAGCAATGATAATGCCCTCATAGCCATTGTTATCCAGCTGAACAAGGGAAGTATTGGACCCCTGCAGCAGGTATAGGGCCAAGAGGAAGACAAAATTTCTGAGTAACTCCATTATGCCTCTTGAGTTGTTCCCAACCCCAATGTTGTTCAAGAAGCTTTTCTTTCACCTTTAATCTCTCTCTATATATATATACTCCTAAACATTGTCAACGTTGGTAGATTATGGGACATTGACTGTATAAAGGTCAACGTTACGTATGTGGGAAAATATTTGGCTTCAGTTTACACAATCGTTTTATTGTATATTATTGTAAAAATGATCTGAATCATAGAAGAGTTCAGATCTTTTAATAAAATACATTGCACATATTCCTTTGGGGACATATTTTCTATACTTTCTAATTCTAGCTAATTTCCTCTGTATAGACATATATTTTGTATTTTCTGAAAAGTGCAATGTGAAAATAAATAAAATTTCATAATGATATTAATAGAAACAGTACTGCTAATTTTTTCAGTTTTCCAGAGTGATTTAATTATTATTTACTAACAGTATAAATAATAGAAGAGAATGTAAGATTACTAAATGTAAATAATGCCAAATTAGGTAAGACGGCTTTGAAACCTAAATTAAATATTTTTAAGACTGATAAATTAAGGCAGATTCGACAAAGTTATTAGAGTAAATCTTCAAAAATCCTGTCCAGTAAAGAATGAATAGAATTTGTTTTTAATCGAGTATATCAAAAAAGAATGGTATGTGTTGGTTATTATTGAGGCAAAGTGAATCATATTAATAGTTAATATTTATTCGGTACTTACCAGGGCAGAGATTCTCTCACTTAATCCTCACTGCAACTCTGTAACATAAGTATGAATATTATCTTCATTTTTTTTTTTTTATTATCTTCATTTTATACTTGGGGAAACTGAGGCACAGAGTTTCAGTAACTCGCCAAGATTACATAGCTAGTAAATGGCAGAGTCAGTATTTGAACCCAATATTCTTACTCCAGGGCCCATAGCTTTTATCACTTCACAATAAGGCAATATTGTTTTATAAGGCAAATAATATAATAAGGTTTTTTAAAAATGAAAAAAGGGGGTCAGGATAGGAGTTATAATAATGAGTTAAGCATGTCTAGTCCTAAAGGAAAGGAGCTCGGACTCATCAGAAACCCAAAAGAGAACTAAAAATAAAATAGTAAAAAATATCTTTAAATTAAGAGCTTAAGTAGTAGAATACCTATGTTGCATTCTGAACAAGCAAGAGATTTTATCAAGGTAGAAATTTTATCATTTAACATTCCATCCCAAATTCTCTTCTCTGGGAATTTAGGTGAACAATGCTGAATTCCCCAGGGAGAGTCAGACTTCTGATTACCATGGTGACACAGAGGTCTCCTGTCATGGGACTTTTAAATCATGGGTCAATCACATGGTAAGACAGTAACAGCCAGTTTTTTTCCTTAAGAGAAGAGGCTTTGGATTGTTATTATTGAGGCAGGCATATAGTCTGTGATTTCACTTTTGATTTCCTGGAAGGAATGATATTTGTAATATCTTCATTTAAAAAAAAAATGAAAAAAGCTTCTTTCTGAGTTGTAAAGCTGAGTTACTTACCCTTATGTAATGTCCTGAAGGCAAAATTGTATTTCTATTAATATGAGTTATCCACTATTAACACAGAACTTAGCGTATAAATAGGTTGGAATTCCTCCTTTGATACTGTTTCTTCCTCCTTTTTTGGATCTCCCTGTCCACAGTGTGTGTATTCTGTTCTAGATTCCTTGTGCTAAGCACACATTGGTCAGAATCCTTTTCTGCCCTCTAGAGCTAGATCTGGAAACCAGTCTCTCTTTCCCCACTACTAGTGCCCAATTTATGTGAGGTTGTGGTTCCCTCTGTACCTAGTTAGATAAGTATATGCTTTGCAGACAGTGTTTTGGGGATAGTGGAGGGAGTATCCTTCTGAGTTCAGACTTGGAGAGAAGTATTAGAAATCGCAGCTGTGTCTTCAGGTCAAGTCATATTTCTTAGTCCAGTGTCACCACTGATCTAGCCAATATTTTATCTGTCTGACTCCTATCTATTTCCAAATTAGTTCCACCCTCTGAAAAGGAAATGGCTGGGTTTTTGTATGTGTATGCGTGTGATTTTAAAGCCCCAAACATGAATTAAATAGGGAACAATATAAAAGCACATATTTGTATATGTTCTTGGAACATCCCGCCATTAAGGGGTTCTTATTGGCCCTTCTTCCTACTTAGTGACTAGCTTTCCCCTTTCTTCCCTCACTCTCCGCTTCTTACTCATTGCTTTCAGGATTGTAAATTCCTGGAGCTCCAAATACTTTTTCTCTATTCTACAAAGTAGTATATTAGCTCTCTCCTTCTCCTGCTCCCAAACTTGTACATTTAAACCTGTTAAAGAGAAATATTTATGGTTATAAAGAGCTATGTAGTCTTACATAAACAAAAGGAAGTCTGCCTTGCTACAGGTTCTCCACGTGGGGATGGACGGTCAGAGATGATTTCATTTTCTCTCATTGTGAGAGGAACTATGCCCTGTTCAACTAATCTCTTTACAGTGCTAACCATATGGTATAAAGCCCTCAATTTTCAAAATTTTTTCATCTCATAATAAACAGTTTGGTAGCCTTCTTACAGAATTCTTAGCCACCAGATTTTCCAGCTCCAATTCCTCTTGCACATCACAAAATTATCTCATGTACAATGCCATCTTTCCCTTCTCTAATTCTTCAAGAGAGTATCATTACCTTCAGATTGGCACGATCCTTTACTTGCTATTCAGAATACATCACAATCTGGTCAATTTATTCAATAGTTTCCATTTTATCTTCCAGTACTACCTAGAATAAATCTTTCCCTCTAATCAATAAGATCTACTCATATTTTGTGAAAAATTACTTTTACTTTCTATTGATATCCTTGACCACATTCATTTTTCGAATTATTCAACATCTAGCTCAAATTCTGCTTCCTATGAAGGTTTCCCTGATCAATCCCTCCTGTCATTTCCCTTCTCTGAACTTCTGTACACTTTGAATAATAACACGGTTTCCTACACAGGAAATCCTCCAAATTTCAGAATTTAGGGGTTGAGGTTTTGAATATCCTCATAATGGAATTTTAGTGCTGGAAGGTACCTGAGACACCATCTAGTTCAACCACTGATATTATGGTTGACAATACATGTCCTAGGAAGGTAAGTGACTTAGTGACAAAACTCCAACCAGAACATCTGATTTTTGCCCTGTGTGACCTCTTCTCATGGCTTCCTGCTCGCCAACACTGAACCAGTCTTTCCTTACTCTCCCTGGCTGCTGCTGCTGTTGCTATTTGTTACGCCAGCTGTACTCTGAGCTCAAGGTACCCATTTCTTTTTAGGAGTCATAAAGTTAGCAGATGCTACAGAAATATTGTAACATATGACTCTTAAATTAAAGAATTTCTCGTTGTGTAATCAGAAGAATTGGAAGACCCATGAGGAGAAAAAAATCCTTTGAACAAAATTGCTTTAAACAGAAAGTTTGTCCAAAGAATTTTATGCCAGGAGCAAGTACTCACAGATTTCATCTATACATAGTGATCTCTATAATCCATTCTTTTATATATATGGAATCCTACAAGGATCAGGGAGAACTAATATTTACTGAGCACCCATGTCAGATACTCTTATTGTTACTTTACATTATTAACTCATTTAGTCTTCATGATCACTCTTTTTAAATTTTTATTTATTTTTATTTTTAAAATAATTTTATTGGAGTATAGTTGATTTAAAATATTGCGTTAGTTTCTGCTGTACAGCAAAGTGAGTCATGAGATAGGTATTGTCTTCCTCCTTCTACAAATGGTGAAACAGAAACCAGAGATGTTAATATAGCATGATGTCTACATCATGCTATGGGTAGCTATATTTTGCCTGGTTGGCTACACATTGGGGTATGGTAGTGGACACTGTTAGTGCTCTACCCCGACTTCCACATATCTCTTTACTATTCCTGTATACCTCTTCTCTCTGTGTCAGGGGACTTTCTCTCTCAGTGGCTCACACTGGCAACTCTTCTCTGGAGGATAGCACTCAGGCTACGTGAGCTGCTTTGTCTGTTTATGCAAAGAGCCAGTGGTAGCTTACATCATACCAGGTGGTCCTTAGTCAATGACTGACAAGTGCAGGGATGTGAAATCTTAGTGCCTTTGCTTCAGGTTGGGACAAGTTCCGAAGTGTAACTTATACATTAGAGCTCCCTGTGGGAATCAACCTGAAACAACCTCCAAGGGACTCTACCTGTAATCAACACCCCACTTGACTTCTTTTCTTTCCTTGTTCTAGTTTCTCTCCTCCCTTGCCATTTTTTCTTTGAGAACTTCCTTAATAAATTGCTTGTGCATAAATCCTTGTCTCAGGGTTTGCTTTTGGTGAATCCATTCTAAGATAGAGTGTCATGTCTTAAATTCTCAAATAATATTTATTAAGCGCTTACTATATGCCAAGCACTATGTGACATTCTTTAAATCTATTAACTCATTGAATCCTCACAAGAACCCCATGAGTAGATACCATTTCTCATTTTACAAATGAGAAAACTGAGCCTTAATAGCTTCCTCAAAGTCACCCTGCCAGTAAGTGTCAGAACCAAGCTGAAACCCTAGTCTGACTCCAAGCCATATTCATAACCCCTATGCTGTACTCCTCCAGGACACATCATTTCACCTGGTAAGGGAGCCAACTCATAGTCAACTCCACCACCTGTGGAAGAATACAAAAACAAATGATAAAAATTTTAGTGCAAAAACCAAATTATCACATATTTTACAATTTTCTATTCCTAATCAAGAAGATCTAGATTTCTGTAACTGGGGAGAGTGAGAAATCTTGTATGGGCAAAAAATATTATATAACATGTCATATAGTCTTTAGACTAGTCCCTTGAATATTTATGGAGTATGCTTTGCGATAAGCTCAGAAGATAAAACAGTGCCTTCCCTTAAGGAATCCACAATTTAGTGACGGAGACTGACCAATGAAGGTCTGTAATACAACCTGATAAATGCTGTAATAAAAGTATATGATAGCAAGGAGGAAGGAGCAAAGAATTCTGAGTCAGGATTTGAGATGGAGTTAGGGAATGACTCATTTAACATGAGTCTTAAAGAATGGATAGGATTTTAATGTTTTATTTTATCTCATTTTAATTTAATTTAATTTTACTTTATTATTTTACAATGGAAGAATGAATACCAGAATTTTGTTTGAAATAGAGGCCAAAATCACAGAGATAGAAAATGACCTATATCTCTACTTCTAATTAAAATTCTAATACAAAGACCTAGATCCCATGTACTTGCTCTGGGGGAAAGAACAGTAGTGCTTTTTCTCTGATTGATTGAGAGTCTCTTGAAAATGACGCAGAATTATTTTACAATTAGAATATTCACTCTCAAGCAGTGATCGCTTATATTCATAGCTATTCATAGCTATATGAAACGTGATTCTGAAATGGAGGTTTCAAAATTTCAGATGTTTCTAATATGGAGATGCGAACTTGGACAAATTAATGCCCACGCTAGGTAAAAGAGAGTGATTTCCAACCTGTGGATTAAGACCCTCAGGGGACTCAAGTTTATTGAAATGGATGTTCAAATTCATATGCATATATGCATTCCTTTTCCAAGCTACAGACACTAGAGCTCTTATCTTGTGGGGCAGTGATAAGACAAAGCAGTTAAGAATATAAGGGTTTGGAGTTGTACTGTCAGAGTTCAAACCCCAGCTGTATCATTAAGTGGATGAACTTGGTTAAACTACTTGACCTCTCTGTGCCTCAATTTCCTCATCAGTTGAGTGAGGATAATAATAAACCTGCCTTGAAGAATAGTTATGACTTAAATGAATTAAATATATATACATATGGGACATTTAGAACACTGACACATGGTAAAAATATATCAGTTATTATTATGTATGTGAGTTGGGAAAGCAGATCACTGACATTCTTTTGACATTAAAAAAATAATAATCCTTACTGGACTATTTCTGAAAAAGTTGGGGATCACTAGTCTACAGTAGATCCTTGCCTATTCAAAGAAGCTTATCTCAGTGGATTACCAGGTACTTTGCTCCTCCTCCCGTTCCCTTTCCTGCTAGCTTTTTTGTCCCTACTTCACACATTAGTATCTCTAGCTTACATGTATTCATTAGAAGTGTTTTCAGTTATAAAACTTAATAATAGTGGCTTAACATAATATGGATTTATTTGCCTTACTAGGCAGTCACTGGTGTAGTGGCTTACTGGTGGCATAAAGGACACAGGCTCTTTCTAAATTTCTTCTCTACCAACCTTGGATGTGTGACTTTTTACTCGTGATCATGAGAGGTTGCTGCACCTACAGGTCCCATATTTATGCTGTAAGTAGAGGAATGTGGTAGCCCCTACACTATCTGCTCTTGTGTCAGAAACGCAAAAGTTTTACCAGAAGTCCCTGAGATTTCAGTTTCCATCTAATTTGCCAGATGTTCTGATTGTGTGTACATCATGCTATTAAAAATGTGGATATGGGCTACCTGTATTGACATCACCTGGCAGCTTGTTAGAAATTGCAGAACCTCAGGCACTATCCCAGACCTACTGAATCAGAATCTGCTTTTAAACAAGATTCCCAGAAGACACATGTGCACATTAATTTTTTTTTAACATCTTTATTAGAGTATAATTGCTTTACAGTGGTGTGTTAGTTTCTGCTGTATCACAAAGTGAATCAGCTATACATATACATATATCCCCATATCCCCCCTCTTGCATCTCCCTCCCACCCCCCCTATCCCACCCCTCTAGGTGGTCACAAAGCACGGAGCTGATCTCCCTGTGCTATGCGGCTGCTTCCCACTAGCTATCTATTTTAAATTTGTTAGTGTATATATGTCCATGCCACTCTCTCACTTCATCCCAGCTTACCCTTCCCCCTCCTCTAAATTTTGAGAAGCACTAGTTTTCATCATATTAACCATAGTTAGCACATCTTGACTCTATGTATATGACTTGGATACAAATACGTTATTATTAATTACCTCTCTGATAAATGTGTCGGCCCTGGCACTCACATAATCCTTCATGCTAAACCTAGTTTCTTTGTGAGACGTTTACATCTTTGCATTTCCTTGGTCAGCATGGCCTTGGTTCCTGGTACAGAGTCAGATTTTCCATTAATGTCTTATTTGGCTTTTAAATATTCTTGTAAAACCTGCTCAGATGCTTCTCTTGTCCCTGCCACCTGGGGCAGTGATTGTTGGGAGGGGAGGTTTCTCTCAGTGAACTACTTGCTCAACTAATTATTGGTTGGGTTGCTTGTTTTTCTTCTTTTTACTTCTTCAAAGTTATTATTGAGCTCCTTATTTAGTGAGATGTGTAGTTTTGTGCATTGGGTTTTTCCTCTATATAAAGTGCAAAAATTTAACCTGTTCCTGTATATTTTGAAATATTTTATTCAGAAAGTTGTCAAAGAACAGATAAATTTTTTCTTTTAGGAAAAGTGCTTTTCACTTTTATTGACATGAGTCAATAAAGTATCTGTTTCATTCCTCTTTAAAAGTAAACTTCCTTGGGATGGTGATTAAAGGGAATATATCTGTAAGGGAAAAAACTTCATAAAGTTCTGATGACAACAGCATAATACAAAATGTTTTAAAATTTGCCCCAAGATTTTTTAAAAATGCAGTTTGTAAGTAATATGTTTCTTCATTAACATGCTGGTGACTCTTGGGTAGGGTTGCCTGAAGAGCTGGATAAACAGAAGGAAGGTATAAGCAGAATAGGTCAAAATGAACTCTACATTTAAAGAGAGGACAAAGACTATTTTAGAGTTAACACAGTAGGAAAAAATTTTGTGTATTAGCCACAAAATTTCAACTATTTCAGTACCTCTATATCATTATGCATAAATGCAGAGAATATTATCCTGTAGGAAGTGTCCCTCATCAATGTTTTCAAAGAAATTTTCCATCAATTTAGGGCTCAAGAATAGTATGAGATATAGAGAGGATTTAGAGTGACCAGAAATATAAATGCTGGTCAAGAAACTCGAGGAACTTCACAATGAGACATCACTTCACACCCATTGGGATAGCTATCATCAAAAAAAACAGAAAATAACTGTTGGTGAAGATGTGGAAGAATTGGAACCCTTGTGCATTGCTGGTGGGAATGAAAAAAGGTACAGTTGCTATGGAAAACAGTATGATGGCTCCTCAAAAAAATTAAGCATAGGATTGTCATGAGATCCTGCAATTCTACTTCTAGGTATATACCAAAGAGAATTGAGAGCAGGCACTGGAACAGATATTTGTAAACCCATGTTCATAGCAGCATGACTCACAATAGCCAAAAGTGGAAGCAACTCAAGTGTCCATCAATGGATGAATGGCTAAGCAAAATGTGGTATATCCATACAACAGAATAATATTATCCAGCTTAAAAAGGGAAAGCAATTTTGACATGTGCCACAACAAGGATAAACCTTGAAAACATTACGCTAAGTGAAATAAACCAGTCACAAAAGGACAAATACTGACTGAGTCCACTTATGTGAAGTATCTAGAATAATCAAATTCATAGATTGGTGATTGCCAAGGCCTGGGGGGAGATTGGAGGGGAAATCATTGTTTAATGGGTATGGAGTTTCAGTTTGGGAAGATGAAAAAGTGCTGGATATGGATAGTGGTGATAGTTGCACAACAATGTGCATGTACTTAATACAGCAGAACCATACACCTAAAGTGGTTAAAATTGTAAATTTTATGTTATGTATATTTTACCACAATAAAAAAATCAGGAACTTAAGAGGATGAAAGTTTAACATCTTTCTATTATTTTACATGTTTAAATTAATAACTTTAGCACTTAGCACAGTACTCTTTCCTTTATTAGGTAGCTTGATTGGAACTGGGGTTGCCTGTAGTTCAACAAACATTTGTTCAGTCCCTACTGACTATAAACCCTCACTGTGGTAGGCCTTAGGGATATAAAAACAAATTAAATATAGTCCTTGGCTTTAGTGAAGGCACAGATTAGCATGGGAGACAGACATGGAGATCGATGATTGCAATTTAGTTCAATACAATACCTAACAGAAATACATATGACATTGTGGTTGAGAGCGTAGGTTCTAGAAGCAGACTTCCTGAGTTTGAATTCTGGGTTGATCGCTTTTACCAGTAGTATGATCTTAAACAGTTGCTAAATCTGTTTGTGTCTCTGTTTCCTCATCTGTAGAATAGGAATAATAATGATTCTTGGCTCATAATTGTTGTGAATATTAAATGAGTTCATATTATAAAGCGCCTAGAATAGTGCCTGGAACATGGTGAATTCTTTTTATATTTATCCAGCATTGGCATCATGTAAAGAGCAGTAGTAGTAGTGGAATATAAGGTAGATATTTTGTCTTTTTATTCACTGCTAAATCTCCAGTGCCAGGAAATTATCTGACACATCATAAGTGCTTAAGAAATGTTTTTTTTTTTATTTTACAAATGAGGAAAGTGAGGCTCAGAAATAGTACAGAGAAGAGAGTTTGAGACCGATGGGGTAGGAGATTAGAGAAAACTTCAAGAGGAAGCAATGCCTCAATAGGGCTTTGTCAGATGACTCTGTTTTCCTGATAACAATGGGGCGGTGGGGAGCGGGGCAGGCATTTCTGACAGGGGAAACAGTATTGTAGCCATGCAGGTGAACTAGCACTGACTGTCTGGGGAACAATGATAAGTCTGGTGTCGTCAGATTGTGAAGGATAAGGTGAGGAATGGCCTGAGAGGATGCTGGTAAAATAGAGAAGTTTATTTTTGAAATTTATTTAGTTATTACTATATACCTGGTACTATGACATGTGTCAGGATTGCATAGCAACCACGACACAGTTCTAGTGTTCAGGAGCTTATGTGAAAGACCTGAAATGCCATACAACAAGGATTAGGCTTTATGGAGTCAACTGTGGAGTTGCTGAAGAACCTTGAAAAGCTTTTAAGAAAAGACATGGCCTAGGTAGACTGTATAGATGGATAGAACTTTGGCAGCATATAGAGGATAAACTGGGAAGGGGCTGGAGGGCTCCTGCTGCTGGTGTTGCTTGGAAGACAACTAGTGATGAAGTTCTGTTCTAATCCAGACGAGAGTATACCGCCAAAACTAAGGTGGTATTGGTAGGAATAAAGAGGAAGGATATGAATTTAAGAGGGAATACAGGATATAGTCTCTAGAACTTGGTGACTGAGGGTGAAAAGAGAGAGAGAAATTCAGATGACTCCCAGTTTTCTGACTTGGCTATCTTGGTGGAGAGTTGAGACCCCTATTCCCACTCATTCAAGGAAGAAAATAAGAAAAAGAAAAAAAGTGGGTTGGGGAATGGGAAGCAGAAAAAAATTTAGTAATTCAGTTTTGGACAAATTGAGTTTGAGGTGTCAAAGAACATCTAGATAGAAAAGACCTGTAAAGAACTACACACACACACACACCACAGATAAATGTGTGTGTGTGTGTGCGTGCGTGTGTGCATACCTTGGTACTTGGGGAGAGCTCTTAGAATCAGAGATCTGGGAGTAATCAGCTTATAGCATAGCATACATATCTTTTAAAATCAAATCACTCTTGTCCCACTGTGTTAGTTTCCTCTTTCTGTTGTAAGAAATTGCTTCAAGCTTAGTGATTTAAAACCACACAAATTCATTATCTTATGATTCTGGAAGTCAGAAGTCTGAGGTGGGTCAGTTGGGCTAAGGTGTCGACAGGGTTGGTTTCTTCTGGAGGCTCTAGGGGAGAAGCTGTTTCCTTGCCTTTTCTGGTTTCTAGAAGCCACCTGCATTCCTTGGCTCTTAACCTCTTCCTCTATCTTCAAAGCCATAAATATAGTATCTTCAAGTCTTTCTCTCTGTCTCTCTGTTTCTGACTTCTGTTTCCATCATCACATCTTCCCTGACTCTCCTGCCTTCCTGTTTCCCTTACCAGGACCATTTTTATTACACTGGACACACCTGAAAACCAGGATAATCTCTCCATCTCAAGGTCCTTAAGTAAATCACAACTGCAAAGTCCCTTTTGCCATGGAAGGTAACACATTCACAGTTGTGAGCACTAGGACATGGACATGTTTAGGAGGCAATTATTCTGTCTTCCACATTCATTTTTATTTGTAGAGTTTAAATTCAAATTCAGTTTATTCACTTTTAGTGTTTAAATGCCTCTGCAATTTGTCATGATTGTTGCCTACCTAGCTCTCCAAACTTAATCTGATCTTTGTCCCACCTCAAGTGAGGCCAAAAAACCTTCCTTGACCTTCTAGTCCAAAGAAATATCTCTCCTCTGAACTCCTACACTGCTTCTATTTGTCGTATTCATTTGTATTAATCATTCACTCATGTGAAGTCTCGGTTCCATTAAAGAGAAATTTACCTCAGATTGACTTAAGGAATTAAGTGGAATTTTTTGACTCAGGGAATCCAAAAAAGGACTAGACAAGAAATTATGGGAAGGTCAAGATGCAGCTAGTTTTCAGGAAGAGCCAAAACCAGGGACTTGAACATTCTGTCTCCTTCCTTTGTTTCTACTTCTCTCAGAGACACTTTCATTCTCTCCTATGGAGGATGATCTTGTCCATATGGCAAAAAACAGGGCCAAGAACAGGAACCAAGTTTTATACTTTAAGGCTTCTCTCATCAGACACACAAACCAAGACAGACTTAAGAGAAGAAATGTTGCTTAAACTCCCTTCAAGAGTTGTGAAAAGACACCGAAGAGTCAAGATGCTGGAATAAGAGGATGTGGAATTGTCTCTCCTCACAAGTATATCAAGAATACATCTACAAATGGAACAGTTCTCACATAGTACTTGCTGAATATTAGTGGAAGACTTGAGACACCGAAAAGGACAGGAAAAATCCCCACCCAACTAGGTAGGATGAAAGAAAGTAAAAAGAAAAGAGGAATTAAAAAAGGGACCAACCCTAGAGGAAAACTGAAGGTATCCATCTTGACACCAAAACCCGGCTCTACCCAACTGCCTACAGGCTCCAGTGCTGGACACCTCACACCAAACAACCAGCAAGAAAGGAACACAGCCCCACCCATCAGCAGACAGGCTGCCTAAAGTCATAATAAGCTCACAGCCACCCCAAAGCACACCACCTGATGTGGCCCTACCCTTCAGAGGGAAAAGACTTTGAAAAAGAACTCAGAGTAATATAGTAAAGATGATCCAAGATCTCAGAAAAAGAATGGAAGCATGGATCGAGAAGATACAAGAAATGTTTAACAGAGACCTAGAAAAACTAAAGAACAATCATTGATTGTTCACATTAACATTGATTGTTCATATTCACAATAACTGAAATGAAAAATATACTAGAAGGAATCAATAGCAGAATAACTGAGGCAGAAGAACAGATAAGTGAGCTGGAAGATAGAATGTGGAAATAACTGCCACAGAGCAGAATAAAGAAAAAAAGAATGAAAAGAATTGAAGACAGTCTCAGAGACCTCTGAGATAATATTGAACACACAAACATTCGAATTATAGGGGTCCCAGAAGAAGAAGAGAGAGAAGGGATCTGAGAAAATATTTGAAGAGATTATAGCCCCAAACTTCCCTAACATGGGAAAGGAAATAGTCATGCAAGGCCAGGAAGTGCAGAGAGTCCGATACAGGGTAAACCCAAGGAGAAACATGCTGAGACACATATTAATCAAACTAACAAAAATTAAATACCAAGAAAAATATTAAAAGCAGCAAGGGAAAAAACAGCAACTAATAACATACAAGGGAATTCCCATAAGGTTATCAGCTGATTTTTCAGCAGAAACTTTGCAGGCCAGAAGGGAGTGGCAGGTTACATTTAGAGTGATGAAAGGGAAAACCTACAACCAAAATTACTCTACCCAGCAGGGATCTCATTCCTTTTTCTCGAGAGAGAAATCAAAAGCTTTACTGACAAGCAAAAACTAAGAGAATTCAGCACCACCAAACAGCTTTACAACAAAGGCAAAAGGAACTTCTCCAGGCGGGAAACACAAGACAAGAAAAAGACCTACAAAAACAAACCCAAAACAATTAAGAAAATGGTAATAGGAACATACATATCAATAATTACCTTAGATATATATGCTCCAACCAAAAGACAGAGAATAGCTGAATGGATACAAAAACAAGACCCGTATATTTGCTGTCTACAAGAGACCCACTTTGGAACTAGGTACACATACAGACAGAAAGTGAGGAGATGGAAAAATATAGTCCGTGCAAGTGGAAATCAAAAGAAAGCTAGAGGAGCAATACTTATATCAAACAATACTTATAACAGACTTTAAAATAAAGACTGTTACAAGAGGCAAGGAAGGACACTACATAATGATCAAGGGATCATTCCAAGAAGAAGATATAACAATTGTAAATATTTATGCACCCAACATAGGAGCACCTCAATATATAAGGCAAATGCTAACCGCCATTAAAGGGGAAATCGACAGTAACACAATAATGGTGGGGAACTTTAACATTCCACTTACGCCAATGGATAGATCATCCAGACAGAAAATTAATAAGGAAACACAAGCCTTAAATGACATATTAGACCAGATAGACTTAATTGATATTTATAGGACAATCCATCTGAAAATAGCAGAGTACACTTTCTTCTCAAGTGCACATGGAACATTCTCCAGGATAGATCACATCTTGGGTCACAAATCAAGCCTCAGAAAATTTGAGAAAATTGAAATCATATCAAGCATCTTTTCCGACCACAACACTATGAGATTAGAAATCAATTACAGGAAAAAAGCTGTAGAAAACACAAACACAAGGAGGCTGAACAATATGCTACTAATTAACCAGGAGATCACTGAAGAAATCAAAGAGGAAGTTTTAAAAAATACCTAGAAACAAATGACAGTGAAAACACGATGACCCAAAACCTATGGGATGCAGCAAAAGCATTTCTAAGAGGGAAGTTTATAGCAATTCAATCTCACCTCAAGAAACAAGCAAAATCTCAAATAAACAATCTAACCTTACACATAAAGTAACTAGAGAAAGAAGAACAAACAAAACCCAAAGTTAGCAGAAGGAAAGAAATAAAGATCAGAGCAGAAGTAAATGAAATAGAAACAAAGAAAACAATAGCAAAGATCAATGAAACTAAAAGCTGGTTCTTTGAGAAGATAAACAAAATCGACAACCCTTTAGCCAGACTCATCAAGAAAAAAAGGGAGAGGAAATCAAATCAATAAAATTAGAAATGAAAAAGAAGTTACAACTGACACTTCAGAAATACAAAGGATCATAAGAGACCACTACAAGCAACTATATGCCAATAAAATGGACAACTGGAAGAAATGGACAAGTTCTTAGAAAAGTACAACCTTCGAAAACTGAACCAGAAGAACTAGAAAATATGAACAGGCTGCTCACAAGTAATGAAAATGAAACTGTTATTAAAAGTTTTCCAAAAAACAAAAGTCCAGAACCAGATGGCTTCACAGGAAAATTCTATCAAACATTTAGAGAAGAGCTAACACTTAGCTCTTGTTAGCTCTTGTTGACAAAATTCAACATCCATTTATGATAAAAACTCTCCAGAAAGTGGGCATAGAGGGAACCTACCTCAATATAATAAAGGACATATATGACAAACACACAGCAAACATCATTCTCAATGGTGAAAAACTGAAAACATTCCCTCTAAGATTGGGAACAAGACAAAGGTGTTCACTCTTGCCACCATTATTCAACATAGTTTTGGAAGTCCTAGCCCCAGCAATCAGAAAAGAAAAAGAAATAAAAGGAATACAAATTGGAATAGAAGAAGTAAAACTGTCACTGTTTGCATATGACATGACACTGTACATAGAAAATCCTAAAGATGCCACCAGAAAACTACTAGAGCTAATCAATGAATTTGGTAAAGTTTCAGGATACAAAATTAATGCACAGAAATCTTTTGCATTCCTATACACTAACAATGAAAGATCAGAAAGAGAAATCAAGGAAACAATCCCATTTACCATCACAACAAAAAGAATAAAATGCCTGGGAATAAACCTACCTAAGGAGGCAAAAGACCTGTACTCAGAAAACTATAAAACACTGATGAAAGAAATCAAAGATGACATAAACAGACGGAAAAATATACCATTTTCTTGGATTGGAAGAATCAACATTGTGAAAATGACTGTACTAGCCAAAGCAATCTACAGTTCAATGCAATCCTTATCAAATTACCAATGGCATTTTTCACAGAACTAGAACAAAAAATTTTACAATTTGTATGGAAACACAAAAGACCCTGAATAGCCAAAACAATCTTGAGAAAGAAAAACAGAGGTGGAGGAATCAGGCTCCCTGACTTCAAACTACACTGCAAAGCTACAGTAATCAAGACAGTATGGTACTGGCACAAAAACAGAAATATAGATCAATGGTACAGGGTAGAAAGCCCAGAGATAAACCCATGCACCTATGGTCACCTAATCTATGACAAGGGAGGCAAGAATATACAATGGAGAAAAGACAGACCCTTCATTAAGTCGTCCTGGGAAAACTGGACAGCTACATGTAAAAGAATGAAATTAGAACACTCCCTAACACCATACACAAAAATAAACTCAAAATGGATTAAAGGCCTAAATGTAAGGCCAGACACTATAAAACTCTTAGAGGAAAACATAGGAAGAACACTCTGACATAAATCACAGCAAGATCTTTTTTGATCCACCTCCTAGAGTAATGGAAATAAAAGCAAAAATAAACAAATGGGACCTAATGAAACTTAAAATCTTTTGCACAGCAAAGGAAACCATAAACAAGATGAAAAGACAACCCTCAGAATGGGAGAAAATATTTGCAAACGAATCAACACACAAAGGATTAATTTCCAAAATATATAAACAGCTCATGCAGCTCAATATTAAAGAAACAAACGACCCAATCCAAAAATGGGCAGAAGACCTAAATAGACATTTCTCCAAAGAAGACATACAGATGGCCAAGAAGCACATGAAAAGCTGCTCAACATCACTAATTATTAGAGAAATGCAAATCAAAACTACAATGAGGTATCACCTCACACCACTTAGAATGGGCATCATCAGAAAATCTACAAACGACAAATGCTGGAGAGGGTGTGGAGAAAAGGGAACCCTCTTGCACTGTTGGTGGGAATGTAAATTGATACAGCCACTATGGAGAACAGTATGGAGGTTCCTTTAAAAACTAAAAATAGAATTACCATATGACCCAGCAATCCCACTACTGGGCATATACACCGAGAAAACCATAATTCAAAAAGACACATGCACCCCAATGTTCATTGCAGCACTATTTACAATAGCCAGGTCATGGAAGCAACCTAAATGCCCATCGACAGACGAATGGATGAAGAAGATGTGGTACATGTATACGATGGAATATTACTCAGCCATAAAAAGGAACGAAATTGAGTCATTTGTTGACACGTGGATGGATCTAGAGACTGTCCTACAGAGTGAAGTAAGTCAGAAAGAGAAAAACAAATATCGTATATTAACACATGTATGTGGAACCTAGAAAAATGATACAGATGAACTGGTTTGCAGGGCAGGAGTTGAGACACAGATGTAGAGAACAAACGTATGGACACCAAGGGGGGAAAGCCGTGGGGGGGTGGGGATGGTGGTGTGCTGAATTGGGCGATTGGGATTGACATGTATACACTGATGTGTATAAAATTGATGACTAATAAGAACCTGCTGTATGAGAAAATAAATAAAATAAAATATAAAAATTAAAAAAAAAACTAATACTAAACTTTCTTTGGGTTATTTGTATGGAAATATGTTAATATAAATGTTTCAGACAATACATGAAATTCCTAAAAATCTTATATGTTCTGGTATAATGTTATAAGTCGTAATTCTAGTTATTACTTTAAAATGTATATCTCAGAAATAACTAAATTTCCTTGTCAACTGCATTATTATGAACTTTCATCAAATCTTTAACCGTGGTCATTTTTAAGTGTTTTGTCATTTACAGACAGTTCTGGGTGCACTCTGATGCTTTTGCAAAAATGTTCCTATAAAAGGGTTTCATCTTCAAGGACTTCATGGAGAAGACTGACAAGTACAGGTTTCTGGTAACTGACTATACTGCTGAACTGAATGAATAAGCATTTTCAGAACTCTAATGGAAAACTGATGAATTCATAAAAGTGCTAACAAAAGATCAAGGTGAAAAAAAATTAATTACATGGGACTGAGTGAACTGATGAGGATGATTATAATTTTTGTGACTTTCTGTTTGAATAAAAAAAAAAAAAAACTAAAAATAGAACTACCATATGACCCAGCAATTCCACTACTGGGCATATACCCTGAGAAAACAATAATTCAAAAAAGAGTCATGTACCCCAATGTTCATTGCAGCACTATTTACAATAGCCAGGACATGGAAGCAACCTAAATGTCCATCGACAGATGAATGGATAAAGAAGATATGGCACATACATACAATGGAATATTACTCAGCCATAAAAAGGAATGAAATTGTGTCATTTGCAGAGACTTTGATGGACCTAGAACTATCATACAGAGTGAAGTAAGTCAGAAATAGAAAAACAAATATTGTATATTAAATGCATATTTGTAGAATCTAGAACAATGGTATTGATGATCTTTTTGCAGAACAGAAATAGAGATTCAGACGTAGAGAACAAACATATGGATACCAAGGGGGAAAGAGGGGGGTTGGCATGAATTGGGAGATTGGGATTGACATATATACACTATTATGTATAAAATAGATAACTAATGAGAACTTGCTGTATAGCACAGGGAACTCTACTTGGTGCTCTGTGGTGACCTAAATGGGAAGGAAATCCAAAAAAAGAGGGGATATATGTATATGTATGGCTGATTCACTTTGCTGTACAGCAGAAACTGACACAGCATTGTAAAGCAACTATACTCCAATTAAAACAAAGAGTTCTGAAAAGGCATATAATGTTTCAACTGCATGTTTAAGAACCTATTATTTGCTCTAGGAAGATGTTTTTGTTCTTTGACCTAATCTAAAGGGATACCAATAATACTGGTCCTCTATTAACTCACCTAACTCCTTATCTATCAGCAAACATCCTTGATTTCTACTTCACAAAGAAAGTAGAAGCTACTAGATGTGAACACCCTCAAACACTCTTTATACCTATAAATATATCTTTATCTGGACTGTCGCTTTCCTCAAGCCTCAGAGAACACTGATAATTACTTTTCTGAAGGCTGATCTCCATGCGTTTGTGCTATCCTCCAGTCTCCCCCAGTACCTTAATGATGCATTAACTGTCCTGTCTCTTTTCTGTTTCTTCCTCTCTACTGTCTTCCTACTCCTCTCTACTCCCTCTCATCAGCATTTGAAAGTGACACAAATCTTTCTCATCCTAAAAAGGAAAACACAGTAACTTGAGTATATTGTTCCATGCAGCAAACAATTTGGTGTACTTAATCTTACTTGACGTCTTGTAATATTTGATGTTGCTATTAATTCGCTCTTTTTTGAAATTGCCTCCTTTCTTGGTTTACATGACATACTCCTGTTTATATTTGCAAATATTTCGCTATTCCTTCTCAATCTGGTTCACGATACCTCTTTCTTTATCCCTCACTTACATTTTGGTTTTTCTCAAGAGCTAGTTTTTGGCTCCTTCTCTTCTCCCTCTGTGTGTTCAGCTGGTGATCTCACTCACACACATGGCTTCAGTTATTCTCTATATGCTGATGATGACCAACTTCACATGTAGCCCAGACTTTTCAACAACGACCATAGGTACAAGAAACAATGGAAAACTATTTTCAAAGTATTAAGAGAAAAAATTAAACCTAGTATTTAAAATTATCACTTAAATATAAGGTGAAAAAAATAATGTCAGGACTACTAGGTCTCAGATCACCTGATACACACTGTAAAAATACTCTTGAAGGAAATTCTCCAGCAAGAAGCAAAATAAATAAAGTCAGTAAGAACTAAACGTGAGTAAATAATTTAGTAAAATTTCTTGTCTAAACAAGCAATGAGCAACAACAACAAAAATCTATCAATTCATAATTTAAATGCTAGGAAATACCAACATGAGGTAGGTTGGTATTGGAGTCCAGAGAGACACAAGAGCCTGCTAAGGCATTTCTGTTGGAAGTAAAGGGGAGAGAGGACTATAAATATTGCTTTCCTATTACTGTAGGAAATAAATACATAAATAATAAATATAAAAATGGGTCTTAATTAGTTGAGATAACCACCAGAAGACTAAAATCATAATGTGTGATTTTCAAACCAGCAGAGTAAAATTCAGTTTATCTAATGGAAGTTAGTAAAAGAGGGGAAGAGAAGAAACAAAAACAATATGTAAAATAGAAAATATGAAGGAAGATGGTAGAAATAATTTCTAACAAATAAACCTATGTGAATTCATTAAACTCACTTTTGGTAAGACAGGGACTCTCAGCTTAGATTTTGAAAAGATGTAATAATATGCTATTCATAGAGATACACTTAAAATGATAATGTTATAACCATTCCAAAATTATCTATGTGTAAAAGAAAACGTAAGAAAGGTAGGATATTTGTAACAGGTAATGAAAAAGACAGAATCAGTTGATCCTGAATGATTTTATCTTACATCATTATAACTTTCCGCAATAGCTCACTAGCTGAGAGATTGCAATCTTTGTCCTAACAGAACCTAACTCCTCCCAATATATTCTGCACATGACTTTTCTCAATAAAATGTGATCTTGTCCTGCTGCAGCTTTTTTACTATCATTTCCCCATTGCCTGCAGGCTAAAGTCCAAGATCTTTGGCATTTTATTCAAAACCTTCCTCTGAGGCTTAACTACTTCCTCATTACCTTCCTAATCCTCAATTTCTTGCCCTCTCCTCTTCTGGCTTTGAATATACAGAAATGTTTTCATTTTATTCTTTATGCTCCTATAATTGCATGATACCATATCACATCACATTAAATTACTTTGTCTCCCTGACTAAATTGTAAACCCCTGGAAGAGCAGGGACCATGTAGTTCCAGACTCCAGCAAGATGCCTGTCATACACTACAAGTTGTGCTCAATGAATAAATGAATCTGAGTCAACAAATATTATGTTCCAAGAGCTAGACAGTGTTAGACTCAGACCAATAGGTAAGAAGCAAAAATTTAGGAATTAGGTTCTTGTATAAAGGTTACAATGAATGTTTTTTTTTTAGCTCAAAAAAGATAATTATTTTCTGAAGTATTAATTATATTGTATGAATATTTTAAACAGCACTCTTTGGTTGCATGTGACAGAAAACCAACTCACATACGTTAGTTAAATATTTATTTATTTGTTTGTTTGTTTGAAGGATATTGGGCATATCTCACATAGCACTGCAAAGGTGAGGTAGCCCTAAGAGAACTCAGAACCAGCTCTACTGCCAATTATCCAGGAACCAATACAGAATCAGTTTTGCTGACAACTTTGTATACCTAGATCAGATTCTGAAAATATCTGGGGGATGATTTCCTAAAGTCTGAGATGGTCCCAAGGTGAAAACACCCTGTTTGGCAGATGCATTAGGCTGCTATATAGGCTGTTTTGGGAGAACCAGTCTCAGCCAATCTGATATTCCTTGTTATTATTTGTATGGGTGTATGATAGGCTTGATTGTCTGGCATCAATCAGGAATAAATACTGTCATGGAACTTTCCAGATAACTGAAGCCTAACTCATTTAGTTTGAAAACTTAATTTTAACTCTTCATGCCTATCTTTCTAAAAGAGAATATATTAAATAGAATGTATTGAGGATAACTTGGGTAATGTAATGGGGCATGAGTGAATGCAGGTGGCAAGAGTCTATGAATGCCCGCCAGTGGGCACCAGCATCATATACTCCAATCTTTATCCAAAGGGACAAATTTTTATTAAGGCACACAGATATTTTCACAGAAGGGAAGTGCCAGATTTAAATTTTTTTTAGTAATCAATTCCAGATAAATTAATACGGTAATGAGTTATAGGGAAAGGGAGAGAAGAAAGCTCATATGCTTGTTGTCCTCCCTGAGTGTTTTTTGGGCTTGCTTCTCTGTGACATCTTCTATTTCATATTAGAATTAGTTTAATTGTACACTTGGGATAATCATTCTGTAAATCAACTTTGAGCTCTTCTCTGGAAACCAATACAAGGTACTTGGAAATTTGCTAATCTCTGTAGAGGTGTGTGTATTGGACCCCGAAGGCACTGCTGAGATGTTGTCCATATGCTGCAGAAATGTATATTCTCCATTTTCCTCATTTCTAGCTCTTTTCTGCCTTCCCAGGAGCCATTCTTTGTTGCCATTTTTTTTCTTTTGGCTGCCCTGTGCGCCATGCAGGATCTTAGTTCCCCGACCAGGGATTGAACCCATGTCCCCTGCAGTGGAAGTGTGAAGTCTTAACCACTGGACCACCAGGGAAGTCCCTTTGTTGCCATTTTGAGTTTCTGGCATCACCTTTCTTTTTTTGTTTCTCAACATGTTTTGGCATTTGTATTATGTAGATTTTTTTCTAATATGTAAAAATCTTTTTTTCTGATTATAAGTAAGTGTTTATTGTAAAAAGAAATAGGAAAACATTAAAGGTTTAAAGAAGGAAATTTTAATTACCTATTACTATATGTATGTGTGTGTGTGTGTATAACCATGCTGTGTATTCAATTTTTCAATTTTGTAAACATTTAAAAATTGTAGGTATTATAAGCATTCTACCACAAAACTGTTTTGGGGGCTTATCTGGTGTCGCAGTGATTAAGAATCCGCCTGCCAATGCAGGGGACATGGGTTCGAGCCCCGGTGCAGGAAGATCCCACATGCTGCAGAGCAACTAAGCCCGTGTGCCACAATTACTGAGCCTGCGCTCTAGAGCCCATGAGCCACAACTACTGAAGCCTGCGTGCCTAGAGCCCGTGCTCCGCAACAGAAGAAGCCACCGCAATGAGAAGCCCGCGCACCACAACGAAGACACAACACAGCCAAAAATAAATAAATAAATAAAAATTTAAAATATATATATAATTTTTTAAAAACTGTTTTGGAATGAGAATGAAGATGGAGATGATGAGATAAATAATATTGACTTAGTGATTCTTCTGTTCCAGGCCCTCTTCTAACCACTCTTCTTATATTCAGTCAGTTAATCTTCACATCAATCCTATGATGCCTTCATTTTATACTACAGGTAAAGTAGCTGTAGTACAGAGAGTAACTTGGCCAATGTTCCATAACTAGTGAGAGGATATGTATTTTTTAAGCATTTTCTTATATCAATAAATATTTCAGAAGCCTAAATGATTGAGTAAAGTTTCATCACATGAATACAACATAATTTATTATTATTGTTAGACATTGATATTATTTCCCATTTGGGTATCTTTCAGAGGATGCTGCTGTGAATAACTTGGTTGGCAATTTTATTTATTTCCTTATGATACATACTGTTTGTAAACTGATGTGTTAAGGGGAGAAAATTTTTATGGCTCTTGACATTGCCAATTGCTTTCTAGAATGTCACTGCCCATTTATGAAATGGTATATGAGGGTTCATGAAATGGTATATGAGAGCATATACCTCATTACACTTTACAAATAATATACATATAAACACTATATATATATTTTTTTATTTAGTAACAAGGATTTTATTGTTGTTGCCAGTCGACGGGGTTGCTCACAACACTTCTCTACCCTCATTCTCAGATGAGGAAATTGAGTGAACCCTAGTGCTTACGATCTTCTGTTTGTTACTCTTCGTTACCTTTGTCACTGTTTATTATTCAGGACCACTGATTCACTACCAGGTATGCATATTTGATACCTGTTTCCACATAGATCCAATTCTATCCAGTAGTAAAACAGAGCAACAAAACTAACTAGACAACTAGGTCATGCTATACTAGCAAATTTGATCCACCTACTAACCAGCATTAAAACAAAAAACAAAACAAACAAGCAAGCTAGGCAATAAACTCTGTACTTTGGTAGCAAATTTGATTGACACTCAATTCCAAAGTTAATAGCCATGTTCAGAACAGTCCCTTCTGACAGTTTTGTGAGTCAGCAGGGTTTTCCCCTTATTTCCTGGTTCCTGGCCTTACTGTATGTGTAGATAAGGAAGGTATATAGGACATTGAATTAAATATAAAATGTTTCCTGCATATGGAACCTTGGCTACATGATGAAAAAAATTAGGTCTAAAATGGGAACCTTTAAAAATTCTTTTCTGAAAAGTAAAATGTAAGAAAAACTGGTTAATGAGGGATTTTAGTTATGTCTGATAAATGAAAATGCTATTAAAGTTCCCCATACTATTATTCTAAAAATATTTATTGATTGCCTTGTCTGGATCACTTGGCTTAGTTCCACCTGCCTGCAAGTAGACCTCACTAATATAGTGATGGATCTATATATATATAGAGAGAGATGGTTCAAAGTAACAAAACTTCCTGGGTTCACCACAGCTAACATCATACTCAATGGTGAAAAGTTGAAATCATTTCCTCTAAGACCAGGAACAAGACAAGGATGCCCACTCTTGCCACTTTTATTCAACATAGTTTTGGAAGTTGTAGCCACAGCAATCAGAGAAGAAAAAGAAATAAAAGGAATCCAAACTGGAAAAGAAAAGTAAAACTGTCACTGTTTGCAGATGACATGATGCTATATGTAGAAAATCCTAAAGACATTACCAGAAAACTACTAAAGCCCATCAATGAATTTGGTAAAGTTTCTGGATACAAAATTAATATACAGAAATCTGTTGCATTTGTATACACTAACAATGAAAGATCAAAAAGAGAAGTTAAGGAAACAATCCCATTTACCAGTGCAGAACAGTATGGAGGTTCCTTAAAAAACTGAAAATAGAGGTACCGTATGATCCTCCAATCCCACTCCTGGGCATATATCTGGAGGAAAACATAATTCAAAAAGATATATGCACCCCCAATGTTCATAGCAGCACTATTACAATAGCCAAGACATGGAAGCCACCTAAATGTCCATAGAGAGATGAATGGATATAGAAGTTGTGGTATATATATGCAATGGAATATTACTCAGCCATAAAAAAGAGTAAAATAATGCCATTTGGATGGACCTAGAGATTATCACATTAAGTGAAGTAAGTCAGACAGAGAAAGACAAATATCATATGATATCACTTATATGTGGAATCTAAAAAAACGATATAAATGAACTTATTTACAAAACAGAAATAGACTCACAGACATAGAAAACAGATTTATGGTTACCAAAGGGGATAGTGGGGATGGGGGGAAGATAAATTAGGAGTTTCAGATTAACATATACACACTAATATATAAAAAATAGATAAACAACAAGGACCAACTATATAGCACAGGGAGCTATATTCACTATCTTGTAATAACCTATAGTGGAAAAGAATCTGAAAAAGAATAGATACATATTTTTATATATATATAAATATATATGTATTCAGTTATATATATTTCTGAATCACTTTGCTGTACACCCTCAAACTAACACAACATTGTAAATTAACTATACTTCAATAAAAAAGGTCACACAGTATTAATGTAGTAAATGTGAATATGAATAAACTTCAGATTTTCTCTATTTTGTGGACAAAAAAAACACAGAAAAGAAACAACAACAACAACAAAAACCTTCCCGAGTTCAAAATTCTGACTCTATCACTAACCAGCTGTGTGACCTTACTAAATTTGTTGGCCCCTCTTTGCCTCAGCTTTCTCATTTGTAAAATGTAAATAATAATATTACCAACCTCCAAGGGGTTCTGTGAAATAAAAATAATAAAGCAGAAATTCTCAGAGCACTATCTGACACTTAGTAAGAGCTAAGTAAATGTTAGCTATTCTTATTATTAGTATTAGATAATAATAAATATTATTGTTATTATATGTATTCTAATTATTACTGCAATGAAAAGTTGCTTGCAACTTCTCTCTTAATCAGGCTGTTTTTGGAATAGCATTAGTATAATTGCAGCTATGTTTCTAGAGCCAGCCTGCCAAAGAATCAACTTGGAAATGCTTCTTGGCTATGGGAAAAAGAATACCTGAAAATCTGAGGCTTGTACTCTACTGGCCCAGTTCATGTAGCTGGGCTTCTGTTCTCCAGATTGATCTCCAGATTTTGACTAACTCTGGTTTAAATACTACTTAAGTCACTTACCAACTAAGATTGCAGGCAAATTACTTAACTCTGAGCCTTAGTTGCCCATCTGTACTGCCTTTCGATATGACATCCTTTCCCTTTAGAGGGCCCTGCTCTTGCCCTTTGCTGGCTGTGCCTTTCCTAGGGCTAGCTTCATGGGCATGAGACCTGTGTAGTCATATATGGCCCTGCACTCAGAAAAGTTCTATGCTTGATTTAATGCTCTGCTGTAGTTGTCTTTTTTGTCTTTGAACTTATGTTTTGTAAGTAGCGTCTGATGGAACAGTGGATCATCCATCTAAGCAAAAGAGATACATGCAATATGTGTGTCCACCATTTCTTGCCAATCCATTTGTATATAGCATTCATGATGTCCATGAGCAAAAATTCAGGTGAGCTCACAAAGCATTGGATTTCAGCAAGACTCAAAGTGAGTATAAGGTAAACACGTTATGTCTATGACTAAGTAGATGGTGCCCTGACAGCCTGAAGAAGCTGTGCTTTCAGTTTAATCCAGAACTTTGAATGCAGAAAGAAGGCAATGACATTCCAAGAAACACAAACAACCAAGAAACTGTATCATATCCTTTCTTATTCATGTTATTTCCCTTTGTTAACCAACTACTCATATTGATAAATGATGACAAAGAATGAAAGGGGAAAATAGAGCAACCCGTAGTTCCTTTTCCTTTAAGTCCTTCCTTACTCACCAGTGAGCCAAAGGTAGAGAGTGTATGGCAAGCAAGATGTGAAATAAAAACACTTGAGTTAGTTTTGTGCAGTGTTTTCACTATTTTGGCAAGAATGAAATACATATGTATGTATGAGTTATAAAATACAAATTGTGTATTCCACATACATGTTAAATGCTCTTATATGTGCATTTAGAACCAGCATTGCACAATATAAAGATGAATGGTAAAAGTCACATGAATACTTTACAATTGTAATTTTTAGAATTTAGAACAACTTTAAATAATGAATAAAATTACCATGACAAGCCAAGAAAGGTTATGGAAGAAAGGAAAAACTTTATATTTTAGTAGCTTTAATAATATTATTTTTTACTGCTACTTAAACAAGGGGTTCTGCATTTTCATTTTGCACTTGGTCCTCCAAATTATGTAGCTCATCCTTTCTGTGTAGTAAGGAGTTCAAAGGACCAAGAGATTGTGCCCATCCATGAGTAACTCCCTTCCCCCTCCCCTTCTAGAACACACTACACATGCCTGGAATCTGAAATTCCCTGATAAATAACTGATCCTTCTTCCATGGTCTGCATGGGCCAGAACTAACTTGAGTGCCAGCGTCACTTTTCCCCAGGGCAGATTGCATCAAAGGTGTGTGCATTTTCAGGCTTGAGAGAAGAACAAAGGGCAGATGTTGATGTGCTGCGTGGGTTGAGAGGGCCATACCCATGTACATGAGGTTCCTCAAGGTGAGGACTGGAGTTGGGGAGGGTAGGAAGAAAAAAGGGTGCTCCATGGCCCATCTGTTCCTGAGCTGCCATGTTCCAGCATGGCATTGAGAGGGGTCTAAGAATTTTAAATTTGAATCTGGCCTTTCAAGTCATAATGAAAGTGTATTTGTCAAGATAGGAGATAAACACATTTAATAGATTGTTAGCCTGATTTATATTGGCATATTTAGAGACTTGGTATGTGGATCTCCATATATACTTTTGCCTTAGGCTTCTCAAATATTAGGGGGGGTGGTCTGGATGTAAATATGTAAAGCACTTAGTGCCTGACATTTAGTAAAAACCCAGTAAATGGTGGCTATTATCATTATCAGATAATATAGCAAATAATGATGTTAATAATGTAGCACCATTCTCTTCTTGGAAAGGCCCTACTCACCTGTGCCTGCCCTTACACCTCTTCTTCACCACCCAGTAGGTGGGGTGATAGTGGTAGTGGTAGTATTCTGCTTTCCAACCCCTAGATACTAAGGCCTTGCTCAAAATAGACTGATTGCCTAGACCCTTAAAGTGCTGCCTCAGGTCCCACAGCCATGCCCTGTGAGTAGAATTAGCTGAGGCCCAGTGCCTACATGAATCATGCATGAGCTTGGTATGCCCTCTGCAGTTTGAATTGCACTGTCCATTCTGCAGCTCCTCATATGCTTTTTGTCTTTTTTCCTAATGAATTTGGAATTACTTTGAAATTTAGGAAACTATTTATCTCTGTGATAGTTAAAATAGGCTAAGAAGAACCACTTAACATTTCCCTTTTTGCACTGGATGCCAGGAACCAGGTAAAATAGACTTTTCTCAATTACTATAACTATGCATTGCTTAGGCTTTCTAATTCAATGAATTTCCTGTCCTCATTATTTAGTTCTTACCTGGATTGTCATCTTTGTTTCTGTGACATTTTATTATAAACCTCCTTGAACACTGTTTTGTTGATTAATCTTCTCTTTCTTTGTTTTAATGAATCATTCTAACAAACACGCTTTGGAAAGCATGTTATTTGGAAACATTTTGGCATTTCTTCAAAAGTCTAAAATGTAGAATTGTTTCGGGGCAGGTGGATCCATTGAGGTCATATGTCAGGTAGTTTTTTTTAGGCATAATTTTTAAAAACATAGTGCTTATATTCTCTCTCTCTCTCTCTCATTCTTTTGCTGGTATTGATGTCAACAGACTATCAATGAGTGAATGAAAATAATTAGATCCCTAGAATCACCCCAGAGTGCATCTGGCAGTAGATTTTGCCCAACATGTAATATGTAGTAGTATTTGGAGAAACAGAGATTTGATTAAGGTCATTTTGTTTCTTTTATTTTGCTTGGTTTTCCCTCTTTATTTTGTACTTACTGCCAGACATCATGAAAGTGGAAGCATCACTTCCTCTGGCAGGCACTACATGTGGATTAGCTACAAAACCATGGATTCTTAAAATAGATGCTTCCCCTAAAATAGTGCCTACATACTGTGTATGTTAATTGTCTACTTGCTTGTTTACATGCTGACCAGCTATAAAATTCTTGAGAGCAAAAACCGTACCTGGCTTGCTTACCCATTTTATACTTGTCATCTAACGGAGTGCTTAGGATACAATGTAGGTACTTTAAAATATATGTTGAATGGATAAATGACAGTCTCAAGCACACAGACAATATGCTTAGTGCAAAACTAGGGATTTTCAGAGGAGGTGTGATGAGAAGATAATTCAATGAGGGAGTTGAAGGGGTTGTCAAGGGAGGACTTGAAGTGACACACCAAGACATCTAGGGGCTGAATAGAGAAGGAGATAATGGACTAGGTAAAAAGAGGCAATCAAATGATGAGAGGTCATCATAAAATTATAAAGCCAGTTCCATGGGGTAGTAAGTAAACAACTCAGAGGATGTGTGACTAGAATAAGATATGAGATCTTAAGATTTCATAGGTAGAGCTGTTCTAGGTCATTACTATGTCTAGATTGTGTCCTTGGAAGTATTAGGTCAAACCATATGGAATTGCCAATATTCTCCCATTTTTTATTTATGATCTAGTCCAGTAGTTTGCCAACATTTAATGGAGATGGGGTGAAGATCAAGGAATTTTGAAGCTAATATATTGATTGACTCATTCATATAGATTCTGATAGCAGGCAGAGTGATTTTAGGAGGTAAGGGGGAAAGAGTGTTGTAACTCAAGGGCCTGTCTTGGGTGAGATTGGTAGATTACAGTGAAGACAAAGGATGAAGGATGGCATAGATCAATGATGAAGGATGGAGGCTTAAAAAATGATACAATAGGAGTAATGGCCTACTTTGGAAGTTGCAAAGGGGAGCTTGGAGAATACTTCTCTCAATCAACCCCTGGTACTTGGGTATTGGGAGAAGGAGCAACCTCTTGTAGAGAAAAGGGAGTCCTCCAATAAGAGTTCAGGCTCAGTTAAGTAAAGGAGGAAGAGAAGACATTCACAGAGGAAGCAGGATAAAGTTGTGGTTCCAGATGAGAAAGTCTAGGAAGGACACAGGCCTTTATTTGAAAATCCTAAGAGACCAATGCCTAGAATATATTCATCACATTTACCCATCTACTAAATTCACCGATCAGAAACTAAAAAAAAAAAAACTAAGGTCATTGTAGGATAATGATGGCATAAAGCAAGATTTTGGTTTATTTTTATCACATATGACAATCCAGATCCATTTTGCAACAAGCTGCTTTATAATCCAGAACACATAAGAATGTTTTCCTCACTGTTCTCTATTTTGTCTTACCTACATGCTGACATTTACCTCTTTTCCTTGAAGTATCATCATACATTCCTATGCAGTTCCCCACTGTATCCCAAGGTGCATCCCATTAAATTCACCCAAATGGGAAATTACAGTCTCAGTGAGTGACTTCTTAGACATTTTCCAGGCTAAACTGATGGCAACCATATTCTATGGGGCTGAATTGGGGGCCTCAGACTCATTTTTCCACATGGGGCAGGTGAATGGCCCTCTAGTCAAGCATATGTCCTAGTTTCGTTTTGTAACTTTAAGAGAAAGACTACAAGCTGATCCTCTGTCCATTTGGTTGACAAAGCACCTGGATGTGTCCTCAATAAACAATACTGAATTTTAGGACATCACTGTCTTCCTTGCCTCAGAACTCTCTGCTGTTCTATTATAACAAACATACATAAGAAAAACTAGTCTTTCTTAGACTAAAGGACATACAATCCATTCATTTCAAATTTTGTCTTTGGAGCAAACTCAAGAGCTATTTGCTTGTTTTATATTGTTTGGGCCCCTGTATAATAGTCTTTCCTGAACAATGCCGGAGTGTATTGTAACACCACAGTGAAGTGTGATTACAGTGAAAGATGTGATCAGTGCTATATTAAACTTGTTGTGATTGTTATATGGGTGTTCCTGAGGCTACTGTCCTTAACACCACAGTACCCTAATTTATTGAGGATCTGTAGATGAAACTTCACATGGGTCTCAACTAGAAAAAGCCATGCTCCTCCTGACCCTATGGTTTGTTTTTCACTTTAGACTCTGTAAATCTTTGATGTGTGACCTGCCAATAGCAATTGAACAGGACATTATATTTGGCCTTGGATATGCTGAAGCTTCCTCTAGTTTTTATTATATATTTACTTCACTTCATTTCTTTATTTTCTTAGTTTTTAAACATGTTTATTGTATGTATCTCTAAGATGCCTCAAATCCTAGTTTGAAATCTTTGAATCTTCCTTTAAGGAAAATCGATAAATAAAGAAATAAATTTGGAGTCTATGTAGAAACAGTCTTCTAGATATTTTGTATTCAATCAGAGAGTCACCCGCACTTTAAACTAATTGTGCTAATGAACTGAGAACTTGAAACAACTTTCACAAGAATACTTGCCGTTGGAGGCACTGGAATGTGTGATTAATCCTTGATGGGAACTGCCGTACTGCTAAGTCTATTTGTCCTTTTTCCTTTTTCTTCTCCTTCCCCTTTCATCTGTCATGACCATAGCCTCTTCCACCTTTATTTAGTCCTTCATGTAGTCCTCAAAACCTCCCTCCTCCTGATGCTTCTCAAGCGTAGCACTGATTTATCCTCAAATGTTCTTTATTGCCTATAAGGAAAAGGCCTAATCTTGCTCATCTTTTTGTACTCAGGGTCTAGCGTAAGCCTGGAATGTAGTAGTCATCTAATGAACACTTACTGAATGAACCGAATTGCATTACATAAGGTAATGCATATAAGGCATTAGTAGAGCACTTGGCACAAAGTACAAAATAAATGTTTATTTCTCAATCACTTTCCCTTACACCTGGCCTGAACCTACTTGCCTACTTCATGTCCCACCACTGTGGCTTTAGGCATCAACAACTCTTGTAATTGCATGCGTATTATGTACATTTCTATGCCTATGGAGCCCTTACCATGCTGTTATTTCTTTCTACAATGCACTCTCTTTCTTAAATGCATCATCCTTGCCCAAATCTAGTGAAAAGAAAACATAATTCTGGTGATGTTGGTCCAAATCTCCTCTATAACAAACCATGCCTTTCATATTTAAATAGTTTGACCTGGTTGGGCCTTTCTGGCATCTTTCACATAGAATTACATGTTCTTTTATAACTGGCAAAGCTCCTTAAATCAAATTAAAACATACTTCCATTTATTGATGCAAGCACCCCTACTTTCTACTACTCACAATCATTAATAAATGAACAATAATTAAACTTTTGGATTTGAATAAGTAGTTTTTATGCATATGTATCTGGTTGTTTAGCATTTTATTTCATTAAATTGCCTCGTACAGGAAGTCTAAAATACATTTTATAAGTTTTTATAATCAAAAAAAAAGATGGATGATTTGTTTCTTTCGGGGAAAACTCAGCCCAAGGCTACTGATAGCTGTAATTCCCCTAGCCACTTCCACATAATTTTTAAAATGTGAATGCCAGGAATGGTACTGTTGATATTAATATCAGGACAAGGAAGAGAAGGACTAGGTGTCTCTGGAGGAGTCTCTGGGGGAATAAACAAAGATACTTGTGCAATGTTAGAGATTTCTGACTTCAGGTTGACCTTATCAACAGCCTGTACAGCAATGAAGAGATCTGTGCCATTTGTAAAAGTGATGTCTTCTGGTTTAAACACAAAGACTTCCTCTGAGTTGGCCTCCTTTGGGATGAGGTCAGTGGTGTTCACTTGAAGTGAATCACTGAACTTGTCTCTGAGATCAAGAATATTTGTGCTTATTCCAATGATGTACTTGTGAGCTTAAAAAAGAAAGAAAGAGAGAAAAAGGATGTGACTTGTAATTCTCAAGTCTTAAAGAAGTTTTAAAAAATCTGTTAGAAACAATATCACCATCCCATAAAATACCAATAAATAAATGTAAATGACGGTCCATATTTATAAGCATTAGTATCTTCTTTTACATTCTTATTTTTATATCCCGACAGAGTGATAAATATAAAACTGGATCAGGCTTGACTTAAAGCCTAGGTCAGTATTTCTGGCCATAGCACCTGACTGAGAGAGGAGGTTAATTACTGCTTATTATTTTATTATTTGTGCTTCTCAAACTTGACCGTACATACACATCATCCAGGGATCTTAAAATGCAGATTCTGTTTCAGTAGGTCTGGGGTGGGGCCTAAGGTTCCACATTTCTAACAAGCATTCATGTGATGCCCATGCTGCAGTCCACAGACCATACTTTGAGAGGAAAAATCTGGTAGAACCTGAGATTTCTTCCAAAGGACAGCTCTGCTCCATAGATACCTATGATCTTTTCCCAATTCTCTCCAGGAGTCATTACTAAAAATGAGGTTTATTAAAGCAGCAAGCAAGATTGGCAAGATTGCCAAGCAAACGGCTTGGCAAGATTTCAGAAAAAAACTGAGAATTGCCTCTTCCTGGTTGAAACATCTTACACCCCTTTGGGCCAGTTTTTCAGAATCTAAACTTCTCATGTTTAAAAATCTTAAGCTTTCATTTCAGAGGATGTTCAAGATCCCTCCACATGCATCACAACACGCCTGCCTGCCTCACGCCCTCTGCCCCTCTGCTTGGCTGCTAAACTCTTTTACAGGGCCCACACCACATTCAGCTTACCTCTTCCGTGATTATAATCATCCCCAGGAGCCGTCCAAGTCAGATTGATGAGACTGTCCCCTTGGATTTTTGCCTTCAGGTCAGTGATTTTACAAGGCGGAAAGAGATCAGGTATGGGAGCCTTTGGAACATTGGAGGCCACAAATGAACCTCCCGAGGACGTTCTGCTGAAACACACTTGCTTGCCTTGAAGATCATCCTTATTAATTTCAGGTCTTGGTGGATTCCATTTTACTTGACCTGCATTAAAAAATTCCTCAGTGCAAGGTAAACAACACCATGAAATGGCTATACTTCCCTCTGTTTTTTATTGTATTACCCTCTTTCTACTCTTTCCTTCTTTCCTCCTGCACACAAAACTTACTTTAACCATTTGTTATAAAGCTCCCAAATCAGGGGAAAAAAAGCAAAGAGAGAATCACAGTTCTTTATCTCACATATATTTATTTCCTGGATATTTAGTGGAATAGCTTTCATAATTTACTTTTTGTAAATATACTTGTACTGGAATTGTTTCTTTTCCCACCCTTTTGCTATCCTACTCTTAACCTGCCACAGGGTCAGTTTAAATACTACCTCTGCCTTAAACCTTCTCAGACTTCCTCAAGCTATCTCTTCTACCTAGGTAATACTGGGGGTTTCATTGTCTTTCCTATTTATTTCTTAATCAATTATCTGGGCCTTCAAGAATTGCCTTGTTTAATAATTCTGTGCATTTTTCTCTTTCTTCTCCATGTTTGTGTTTTGTCTTTCTTATTAGATTGTAGTTTCTCACAAAATGTTTTATGTTAGGGGTTCTAAAATTGTGTGCTTTTGAAAGACTTGATTTTCTCAATGAATGCATGGAAATCTAGTTCATGTAGCAATCCCAATTTGCTTCACATTCTTGTTGAAAGGTTGTATAAAAGTCATCCTGAAATTCTAAAAATACCCTGGCCTGCTCAATCAGTGGGGTTCTCAGACTCTCTTTTCAATAAAAATATTCTGGAATACCTTAACGTGGCATTACTCTGGTTTTACTTTCTCATAAACTCTTCTTCTTTAGCCCTTATAATCTTTTGTCTATAAAGACAGATTGATCTTTATACCCATTAATCTGGTCTTGGGCAAAGATGAAATGAATACTTTAGCAGGTTTAAGATTAATTCAATTCACCAGTAGAGACTGTCTCTCTTGGTATCAAGGCTCATCAAGGTATAGGGGGAAGAGCATAGCTTCCCAGTGCCAAGTCAGGTGCTATCACTGTTAGTAATGTGGACCAATAACCTCTCTAGCTTCTGTTTCTCCATCTGTAAAATGGGATAATTAGGAGAATGAGCTATATTAATGTAAGTGTAACACTGAGCATAATGCTAGATATAGCAACTATACCAGTCTTCTCCTGACTTCTCTCCCTAACTCAACAAAAAGGGCAAATGAGAATAAAATAAGCTGAAATATGTAAAAGAGCTTTGGAAGCAATGGTGTCTTTTAAAGCATTTTTTCCTATTATCACTTTTGCATGAGGACATACCACACGTCTCAGAATCCTCCCTTTACTGATCACACACTCAAGTAAAGAGGACAGTGTGAAGCTTCTTAGAAGAGCTTTTCTTACTACACACCAGCACTAGGACCAGACCTGTCCAGGACAGAATGGAGATTGATGGAAAACAAGTCCTGGAACCTATCAGACCTGATTCCAGCTCTAGTCCAGGACAAGTGTTCATAACTAAGATTGGTGTGGGTCTGTCTGTTCCTTGGAGTGTAATTTTTCCACTTGCTTACATGTGGGCTCAGTATGCTATCTGTTAATTAGGTTCGTCTACTCTTCTCCCTAGTCTGAGCAGGAGAAGAGAGGAGGAAAAGGAGACAGTGGGCTTATGGTGATACTGATGCAGATAACAAGCCCCAAATTGTTATTTTTTGATTCTGTGGAAATGCCTATATCAGTAGAAAGAGCTTTATTATGAAATGTGTTAAGATTTATTTAAAATAATAACAAACATTTATTGAACACTTCTTATTTACCAGCAATAGCTTATTAGATGTATTTTCTTGTTTATTCCTCATAACCATCCCATGAGGTAGTTACCAATATTACCTATTTTACAAGTGAGGCAAATGAAGCACAAGAGATTACCTAAAATACTTTATTTGGTAGAAGCCTGGAATTTGAACCAGGGTGGTCAAAATCTACATTCAGTTTAGTGGTTTTCGACTGGGGGCTATGTTATTACCTAGAGGAGAGTGAATGATGTCTGGAGACATTTTTAATTGTCATGACTGTGGGGGCCGCTTCTGATATCTAGTGAATAGAGGCCAGAAATGCTGCTAAACATCCTACAATGCACAGGACTGCCCTTCACAACAAAGAATTATGTGGCCAAAATGTCAATAGTTACCAAGGTTGAGAAGCCCCGATTTAATTTTGTACCATTCTCTCCACAGGTTTAGTGGTTTTCACTTGATTCCAAGCCTTTTACTCAAGCCAAGGGTGTTATTATAGATGACTTACCATTCTCGATCCAGCCAGGTATGTACATGGCTCCAATCTGCTGGGGTATCCCCTTCTGAGTGTCTGTATTGACACCTCCCAGAGCCCACACTTTTACACTGTATCTACCATTTGTATCGTAAGCTGTAAAATACCTTGAATAGACACCATCATCCTTAGTAGCATCGGCACCTTGACAGGGAAATGAAGGAATTAATGAATATTCTAAAGGTAACTGGGCACTTGTATATTTCCAACTCATACGTGGATTAAATTTTTTTAAAGCAAAGATAATCCAGTGTTATCTCCAAGAGAGTTTAGGATTTGACTACGTTAAGGATGAGGTATACTTCTTTTCCATGTGTGTGTGTGTGTGTGTGTGTGTGTGTGTGTAATTTCATATGTGTACATCTTGTCTTCCTGAATTGTTGTCTTTTTTTTGAACTCAGAGATCAATCATGTGCCTCTGTTACATCCAGCATAGCACAAGGTAACTACTCAGTACGTATCTGTTGAACTGAATTCAATTACTATATGTTACTGGTGAGAAAAAAAAAGTTATATGATTTTTTTTTTAATTTATGGCTTTTCGCCAGGGTAGATTTAGGAGGGAAATTCATTTACAGAATTTGTTTTAATAAGGTTACTTGTTTCACAGTAGTCAAGTTCCTTCTAAAAATAAATGTAGAATTTTCTTTTTCTCTCCCTGTTTGACTTCTTAAATATAAAAATAATAGGTAGAATTTTCCCTTTGGGTGCAGGATAATATAGAATCTACATAGATATGGGGGTCACATGTAACTATACTTTAATCCAACTCTGCTGCTTTTTAAATGTGAAAGCCTATTTCTTCATCTGTAATGTAGGGATAATATCTCCAAAGTGTGTGGTGAAGATAAAAAATGAAGATCTATCTATCTATCTATCTATCTATCCATCTGTCTAATCTTCACACAAACTCCTAACACAAAATATCTATTAATTTTCCTTCTTCACCTTTTGGGGGGTGTGGAATACCCACTGACAACTCCCTAGAGTCTGAGACTTCGGGGCTTTACAAAAGCTAAAGGTAGTCCCTTCCTCATGTTTTCCAACAATTTGAAATATAGGAATTGTGGGGTGGCAGAAAGCTCCCCCAACCAGAATCCCAGTGCTGGACTTCCTGCTTCTAACTGTCCTCACCACAACTTGCCCTCCTGCTGTTCCCTGGTTGCTTCTTGGAAAAGAAAGATATGTTCTTCAATTTCTTGGGTGGTTACCTGCTCCATTGTCCAGTAATTCCAAAGTAACTGTTTTTCCATTCACTGATTCTATCAGGGCTGTGACCTTGGCCCTGAGAATTGGCAAGGCTCCTTGGTGAATCTTTGCATAAACTACCATAGGGCTAGGGAATTTGCCTGTGTCTTTGTTCATTTTAGAGGTCACTGTAACTGGAGGCAAGGTACCACTTGATGCACGGGAGGTGACAGTCAAAGTCAGGGTTTGTGACCTTGCTTGTAGGCCGTATTTCCAAATGCCGACCTAGCCAAAAAAAAAAAAATGGAGACATTTCCACTTAATAACTTTAAGTGACACAGACCTGACTTCAGTGCCACCTATAGGAAGAGCCCATCTAATACAAGTACATTACAAGTATATCTAAGAAGATTTTTGATACTCTCTCAGCCACGGGAAACTTTGGTATGTTTGGACTAACTACATGGTTCTATTGCCAAGAAAATCCTAGTTGGGAAAAATGAGGTCTGAAAGTTGTGTCCTTATTATAGCCTTGGTTTCTCAAGAGCAGGATCAAATCGATAGATTCCTGAGGTAGAGGAAATAGTTTTCATGATGCCAAAGCTCTAGCTTCTGTGTAATTTGAAGGTTCTCCTTTTAGTACCTGGAGAAAATACCACCAACTTCCTTTTTCTTGACTTGCTGTCATACTGAGTGATTTTCACTGGATGGAGATTTTTCCTTGTTCTCTCTTTCATTCAATACTGACTCTTTTTTTAGCAACCACCCTCATTTAAAAAGCTACAATTATTCTGTAAAAATTTTATATTCTTATCAAATTGTGAGAAGGAATAAAGATGAGTCCATACCTTGGCAGTGCCTGGGATTTGGAGGTAGGCCATTTTGATGTGTGTGTCCACTAAAAAGCCATCTTGTTTCTTTCCGCTGGGATCCCAGAGAAGGATTTGGGGAGTGTCAGTTGTCCAGGTGATGAGAAACAAAGTGTCTTTCCCCACAGTACTGTCCACAATCACCGTGCCATTCAACCACTGACTGTTCTGGAGGGTTAATCCCCTACTCTCAAGCTGTTAAGAAAAACAACTCTTTACTTTCTGGAGAATACAGCTCCCATCACATAGTCTCTTCCATTCTGTCTCCAACTCTCAGTTATCCCATCAAAAAGCCTTCAGTGATGCCTGAGTCCTTGGTTTGATATTTACGACCTATTATGATCCAATTCTAAATTACTTTTCCAGACTTAGCTTCCATAATGTTGACTCCTACACCCAAACCAGACCACTTCCCCATGTGATACTCATGAATCCCTGACTCTCTGACTATCATACTCTCTGCTTTTCCTGGAAGTCTGTACATTCATGTCCATTTGTCTAAGCCTTACCTACCCTTCAAAATTCAATTCAAAAGTCACTTTCTCCATGAAGCTTTCTCTGATGTCCATCTCACTTACTGTGGAGAATAATCTCTCCCTCCTTTGATCTCCCATAGAATCTTGTTTCAATCAATCCTTTGATGTCCTCACATTGTGTTTTGCTTTATACCTACTGGTGTACACAGCTCATCTCACTACTAGACTATAAACCCTTAAGGAGACTAACTAGGACTTATTTTCGCCCACATATGGATTGTTTGAATTGCAAATAACTAATTCGTGGGTGAATTATTACTGCAGTCCTTGTGAAGATAAATGAAATAAATCAATGGCCAAGGCTGATTCGTTGTCTGAAGTAGAATGAAGGAGCTGTGGAGCAGGGGTTGAGGTAGGGTAGGGCTAACCAGACTTTGTCAAAATGTGATTTTTGAGGATTATCTCCTAGATAATTATTTATGGTCCTTAAATTGATATCCATTAGAAGATAGGGTGGCCTAGTCATGGAGCCAGACTTTCTAGTTTTGTATGTATATTATGATCTGGGATGTGAAGAAAGCTAGGGGCCCTTAGATATGATTTTTATGGCAGGTGGGTAAATGAGTCCTGCTCATGTCTCTATCTTTCTCCCTTTTAGGTTTCTTAAATATAAAAATAATGGGCAGAAACTGCCTGGCTGTAAACTTGCCCTTTCATCACTTTAATTACTTTTCTAAGACACATTCCTCCCACGTCCAAACCGGGTTCTTGGGTTTAATATTCTAAATCTGAACTAAGATAACCCAAATGAGTATAATTGCTGTCTTCTTTGACTGAATAAATGCTATATCAATAGACTAGAAAGGCTATTGTTTTGAAATCTGTCATTATTTGGCTTTTAAAATTTTTTTTATTGGAGTATAGTTGATTTACAATGCTGTGTTAGTTTCAGGTGTACAGCAAAGTGAATCAGTTATACATATACATATATCCACTCTTTTTTAGATTCTTTTCCCATATAGGCCATTAAAGAGTACTGAGTAGAGTTCCCTGTGCTATATATTAGGTCATTATTTGGCTTTGACACTACATTATCCCTTTACTTTTATTCACAATAAAAGTTACAACTCACACAAGTGTGATGCTGATTGTTCACTCTCTCTAGTTTAAAGATTCATGTGAATAACTTTTACAACTATTAGAGAAGAGCATTTAAAAATATATTTGTCCTTTTTTTATTGTCCCAAGACTTTTGAAAGAAAATTTGGTTTTCTTGAAATTTTATAAGCAGAAGGGCCCGTAGAAGTTTTCTGGTTCATCTCTGGCTGAGAAGCTGAAGCTCAGAGAAGTAAAGTTCTTTGCCTGTGATCACAGTTAATGGCAGACCCATGAACAGGATCCAGGTGTCTGGACTGACAACATGGGCTTTTCACAGTACAAATCACTTTCCATCCATTATATGAAAATCTTGGGAAATATCAGGGATTTGAGGTAATGGAAAAATAGACCAAGTAATCCCTGAACAGTTGTCCCAGAAAATTTATACTGAGATGATCTACTCTGAAGAAAATTCTGAGCCAATTATATTGCTATGGGTGCTTATTAACAGATGTTAAAAAAGAATTCCTGGACCCACTATATTTTATGTTGATGGTTTCTAAGAGGAAGTCACTTAGTATTGTTTCCAAACAAGAAACACTAATTGCCTTGTTTAAATGAATAGTGTTGCATTTTAGGAATAATGTCTAATATCAGGCTGAAACGTCTATTTTAATTTTAATTCATTACTAGAAGAATGTAGAACTTAAAACTTTTAACCATTAAACTCCCCATCTTGGCTATGGTTATTTATAAACATGAAAAACCAAGGAGGAAGAACTCTGACCTGGATGGAACGCTGGGAGACAGCTCCGTTTCCTGATGAAAGGGCCCCAAAAGCATCCATGAGGCCATTGTTCTGAACCTGATCTGAAGCATATGTCTGTAAACCTCCTAAAATGCAATTACATTATCAGAAGTTATTTTCTAGAAAACAAGTATTTGCAACATTTTAGATATTGTTAAGATAACAAAATACATATTATATTGTGTTATTAAAGTACTAATAGATTAACATTAAATAGGTGTCCAGATTAACTCAGAAGCTGATACTAACTTTTTAATCCTGTTAAATAATAGCTTCAGCAACATAGTCATTTGGCCACTTCAGCTCTCTGCAAAGCAGTCAAGAATCTCCGACAGACCAAAACTAGTAACATAAATCTCGTGTTTTAAAGGTCATGCACTTTCATATGAGTCATTAAGCCTTACTGCAAGTGTATTGATTTATTCTTATTTAAGACATAATCTTAGCAAGCTTGACTTTCAAGTTTTCTTCTAAATCAGAAAGAGAAATATGTATGTTACAACAGTAAGAAATAACAACTGACAGGGGACAGTTATGGAAAAGTATTATGTGTAGTAAACAGGAGATGATATACCAGGCCATGTAGTCTTGAGCTATTTAGAATAGGTGTAACTGAGATAGTTGATGTGAAAGCACTTTTAAACTGTTAATGACATCCAAAATCTAAGGAGAGTATTTTGGTCATCCTACTGGTACTTCACCCAGATCCCCTTATCTAGGCTAGCACATCTCTCCCCAGCTGCTCTAAGTGATAGATTAATGGCATATAGCTGCCTCCTATTCAAGAAAATTGCTTTACCTAATGGGGCCACCCTAGCTAAAGACATAACATGCCCCCTTACCCCTGCCCTGCCCTGACAGTCTATAACCACTGACTGATGGACACAGTGGTACAAAAGGTCAGCCTTCTCTTTCAATATTGTACCAAATCTGTGATGCAATTCCAGATCCAGAGCCCCCTGTGGCACCAGGCTTTGGCTAGCCTCTAATTTCACATCTGTGCTTAGCTTCTTCCCCTCCCTGATCTTACTCCCTACTCTCCCTTTCTCCTGAGAGCTCTCCCTCTATAAATCACATGCACTTAAATCCTTTTCTCAGGCTCTGCTTCTAGGAAACCCAGCCTAAGACAGGTAGTATTAGGAGCAAACAGTTCTGTCATTTTATATGGCTTAGATGGCAACTCAGCATAGTAATTGATATCCATAATGCTGGCTCTAAGTTAAAAAAAATTAAAAAAATAAAAACCTACTCTGCTGAAGAAGCCAGGTTCAGATGGGATAATTTTAACCATATGTGTATGGAAGGTAGAAGCACAATATATGAATGTTTTACAAAGAAACTGCATTATATTCTATATTTTCAGAGTGACCTTCTGTTTAGTTCAGCAGGCCCTTTGCCCTTCCCCTGCTATTTCTTGTTCAAGCCCCAATTCGGATGTCACCTTCCTGTAAACTCCTTCTTCCCCAGATAAAGTCTAGGCTCCCTTCTTTGTGCTCATTGTACCCTCTATTACTAATAGAGCACTTGTATCATAGTATTATATACTGAGGGGCTTGTCGTCTGTGTCCCCTGGGTCTCTTGGCCAGCTGCCAACTGGAAGTGAGCGGTTCCTGGCTAACCGATTAGATTCTTTCCAGTCCTTATAAAGTGTCTGGGAAGAGAGTCCCAAGTTCTCCCTAGAGTGCTGTGCTGGTCCCATCTTCTCCAGACTGCCCTAATCCTAGAACCAAGGCTTTAAAATAAATGAGTGGAGTCAGTTCTAAAAGTCATTTGGGGGTAAAGGCAGCTAGTTAGTCCATAAGGTAACCCCATCTGTCCCTATCCCACCCTTCCCCTACTCCCCAGTGCACTGGAGCTCACAGTCCAGTGGAAGAGAAAATACAGTAGGACTCAGCAGGTCATCCTTCACCTGTCATTTTAGACAGCTCCTCTAGTTCCTGTGCTGCAGATGGCCCTAGGGCGACTGTATGGATGATGACTCCGCTTTGTTTCACCTCATTAAAGCATGAGCTTATAGTGTTGTCCTCCCCATCGGTCAGTAACACGATTTCAGATCCATCTGTTGGGTATTTCTTCCTAATCACCTAAGGACATAATTCAGGCATGAGTTGTCATACTCAGGGTAGCCAAAGTGTTTGGGAAAACTGCAGTTAAAGGGAATGAGAAGAGAAATTCCAGAGGGAATAAACAAAAGTGTCTAGGAATGGTCAAATATCTCTCTGTCTTGCAATGATACAAGACCATGGAACTTGACAATGGTCTTTTCTCTGGGTTAGCCTGTTGCAGAGAAGGCTCAATAAGGTGGGATGCAGTCAGTTCCAGGGATGGAAGCACTAAGCAGAAAAGAAGGTTTTTCTAGTTTCTTTCACATGATCTCTCCTTGACAGGCTTTCAGAGGTTCCCAGATGCCTTCAGAAACTACCCTCATTTAATGGGGATAATACTGAGGACTAATATATTACTATAATAATATTAGACTCGGGGCAGATTTTAGCTTGTATGATATTCACCAGTCTTACCTTAAGCTGTTTATGGCTGGCATTGGTTCTGATTAGTCAGTCCCCAGGTCACATGAGTTATTAAAAATTTTAATATCCCCTATGATTAAAGCAAAACATTTTGTTCCTATTAATCCCCAGTTCCTAGTTGTCCTATGACACCTATGTCTCAACTATTCCTGGTAGACACAGCTTTTTACATGGTATAGAGAGCATATGCTTTATGCCAATGTTGGATAAGATTATGATAGAAGGAAAATTAGATTAAATAATAATGTTTATGAAGAGGAAGGCAAGAGTTCACTCTTCCCTTAAAAAGAGTGGAAGGGAGACCCAGAAGTAGAGGAAACAAGTAATCAAACCTAAGTAACTCCCCTCTCTGGACCAGACTCTCAGGAAGGGAAGGCTCTCTTAAGTAGGTTGAAAGGGAAGCTGAGATCAGAGGAGACTTCCACCCCACTTCTTTTGAGAGGGGGCTGCCCCACAAGGGAAGAGAGCAGAACTGTGATTGCTGCCATGTGAAGAATTCTGGAGCCCAGGAGCCTGTCAGCTGTGGCTGTAGCCTCAGTCTGACCAAGCTGCAGGGCCTGAGAGGCCAGAGAAAGGGCTCAGTTTGGATTCCCTTGTCCCACTCCCCATCACTGCTATGTGTCATGGAAAACATGCAGAAATCTCCATGTATCCATAGGGGAAATGGATGGCAGCTGACTTGAGAGTTGGCAGGCAAGAAGACAGTTTATCTTGGCATAGAGGCTGAGGGGTGTACAGCCTCCCAAGGGCTGGATGCAGGACATGGGGGTGCTCAGGGATCTGCTCCAACAGTGAGAGCCAGAGTGTGGTGAGTCAGCTGGGGAAGACCAATGTGCCCTGATCAAGCTAAGAAAACAAGCAAAGCCCAGTGGCCACAGCTCAACCGATACCACTGCCAGACCTGACCAGGGTCCTGCCCCAGGGACTAGTGGGGAAATTGAGACAGTGCAGGATCCAAGGCCCTTTACCTCATCACCCTGAAGTCACACACAAGCTCCTCCCACCCCATACCCGGGCTCTGTTGGGCATGAGGAGCATCTAAATTCCAACTGTGTTCCTCACATACTCTCCCACACCATCGGAGTGGAAAATACAGAACCAGAAGTTCCCTCTTCACCACCAGGCCATCTGGCATTAGTCATTTCCCCTCAGGTTTTGTATAGCAGGAGTTTAGTATGACATGTCAGTTTCCCTCCCTTACTTGCTTCTTTAATCAAAGCATGGGTGAGTGGCAGAAGCAAGAGAACCCAAGTGCACAGGCATCTGGAGAAGGGTTTTGCAGCTGACTGCGTACACAATAAAAACCACTTTTAGGGAACTGACCTTCAAAGTGGAATAAAAGGGCCAGAGGGACAGACTGCATAAGGGAATGGTTGAGTCCGCTGTCAACATGAAACAGTGTGAGCTGAAAACTAAATGTTCCTGCTGCTGCCTTGGAAATCAGGAACAGCCCCATTGATGTGTTACGCCCCAAGCAGACAGAGGGCAGATTTTCCCAAGACACTGCCTAGATTCTGAGACCTTAGACCAGCCAGCTTCCTTCAGCCTCTTATTCTTTATTTCATGGACCTAAATAGCCTCTAAATAAATATAGAAGATTCTATTCTATATTTGGAGCATTTAAGCATCAGGTGTAATCAAATAACTCAATTTAATTTTTTTTATTGAGAACCTCCTATAGAAAAGATATTGTGCCAGCAGCCTGGGAAGTTAAAAGATAATTCCTATCTCTGAAGAAGTTTTGTTTGAGCAAAGGACATGACAGGAAATAAGACAGAAGAGTCAAAAGTCGTAAGAGATGTTAAAAAAAAAATAGAAAAATGTTCATAGGATTCAGAAGGAGAAACTCTGTACAGTTGAAATGATCAGGAAAGATGTCAAGAAGTAGTAGTGTCTATGACGATGTGTGAAGAATGAGTGTGATTTGAGGTACAAAGAACGAGGAGAAATTACTCTAGATGGGGAGCTGGCCCAGCAAAGGTGTGGAAGCTGGCTGGCAAGGTCAGGTGATCTAATTTGCTTAAACATAGAATATCTGGGAGAGACTCCTGAGTACTTGAGCCTGGAAAGGTAGGTAGGGGCTATATTATAAAAGAACTTAAATATTAGAGAAATTTTACTTAGTTTTGTTGAAAATGGGGAGAGATTGATGTCTAAGTAGAGGGATGACATGATTGGATGATCAGATGGGATCTTTGGATACACCCCCAATACAAGTAGAGTTACAGTTCCTAAGTCCTCCTATTTCAATAAATACACTTTTTTTTTTTTCCCCAAAAAGGAGGTCCTATATACCCAGAAGTTTGGAATGTTAAGCTACCTCAATATTTAGCCATAACTCAGAGTTGACTTTTTTCTTCATAGAAGATAACCTCTTAGATCCCTGTGTACCTTTCTTCATAGCAGTCATTAGTGTATGATTATACACTTATTTATGTGACTATGTAGTTAATGAATCTCCCCCCAAAAAGATTACAAGCTCCACGACAGCAGGTGTGGTATGTCTGGCCCTCGTGGTATTCTTAATGCGTATCACAGTGCCCGGCATGTAGAAGTAACACCACGAATGTTTCAAAGGCATGCAGAAAAGCATGAATGCACAGATGCAGAAAAACACAAAAGCATGAATGAATTAGTTAACAATAGCTTTGGGGGCCTATGTTGTTGCATCATTTGAACCATTGCTCTGCAATTGGTTGTCTAATTCAACTAGACACTAGGCATGCATGGAAACACTGGAAAGGGGAATTTCTTAGGAGACATAAATTGTAAACATTGGCAAACTATGATAGGGCAACTTGTCTCACAGTAAATGCTGATTGAATCCCAGAGCAGATGGACGTTCCTCCTGAGGCCGCTGTGGGTAAGCTTCTGGTAAGTGTGTCTCTTTCAGTGGCACTGTTTATCTGTACAAGTTCACTTTTTACATAGGCAGCACTGTCAAACGTCACCATCCCAACCCAGGACCCTTGCTCAACCGTCTGCAGAAGGAAAAGTTTGCCTGCTTGATTCAGTCGTTTAAGGCGGCCACCAATCTGAATGGAGAAGCAGAAGAAAAGCAGTCAGGTTGGGTTTAGATGGGCAGACTAAAAACAGAACAGGCTAGAGTGAATTTGGAAGTGGCTGCCTCAATGTAGAGTAAATGACAATAAGCTTACTCAAGGCATATCCTTCTATGGAGGAAAATTTCTCCTTTATATTTAGTAGTATCTTTGGATAGGACTATTTTGTATAAATAGCCCTAAAAGATAAAGCTGGATTTGGCTTTAGTTCAATCATTAGTTCAATACTCTAGTAATACTTCTATAAACCCACATATGGTCAGTGAAACATAAAAAATGTTAATTCTATATAATTCATCAGATCTTTGCTCACAAATTGAAGGCTAATTTAATTTGGCAAATGAGACACTTGATGCTGAATTTTTGTTGAATAAAGTTGAGGTGGTGGGCAATTCTGATGGAAATGTTATTCTTGTAACTGTTCTGACCCTTGGGGTTGTGTTTATTCCCAGCCAGCTCCAAGTTGTGGTCCAGATCATATCATATACAAATGTGAGACTACCATCCAGAAGACCAAGACTCACTGAACATACCGTCATGCTTCCAGACTTATCAAGGACTAAACACACAATTCTTTGTCCGATCTGCAACAGTGAGAAGGTGGGCTTGGGTGGCTGTGTTGTCATAGGAGTGGTTTTCTTAAAGTCCTCTGAATCTTGGATCACTTCCCATGTGCTTCGGAGATTGCATTTTCTGTTTTGCTGGTTTGGGGCTTCTTTATTGTGGTTTTTTTCTGTACAGAATTCAACCACCTGAAATTGTCAATAAAATGATATAGATAACAGTAAACTACTTGTTAAAATCTTTAATAATTGGATTAAAATATTTTAAATGTAGATTTACATTTATGTGCCCTCCTCCCCAGACTGCCCTCTTACCCCATAACCTTGGCTCAATCCCACAATCACTGCAGAGCACTGCTGGGGAAAATCATAGAGATAATTCAGAGTTTCTATCTCAAAACAAGTCTTTGACCTCAGTGGACTTTTAGTGCTCCTCAGCAATCATCTATTTACCTGCTCTTGGCTTCCCTCCTACTTCTCAAATTTGCCATTTCAAGCAATCGCCACTATCTTTAAGCCACCTACATCTCAACATTTCTCTCCTGGTACCATTTTCTCTCTCCATCCTTTTACTTCCTGCTCACTTCCTTACTTCCCACTGACTTACAAACACCTTGCTTTCCAACTTTCAACACCCAACATTCCAGCTCTCTCCAAAATCCACTTGGATGTCCCATAGGATCCTTAAACTTCAGGTTTTCATAATTGAACTCATCACCTTTCCTCTGACTCTGCTCCTCCCCATCACCAAGTATTTCCTAACTTGGTGTCACCACTATCTATTTATAGTCACCTAAATAGGAAACTGAGAGTTTTCCTACCTTCTTCCCTCTGTGAAATAATAAGATCAATACATTTCTCTCTCTCCAGTTCATCATCTTTTCTCCTTTACCAATGGAATCTCCATCATTCAAGCCCTCATGGTCCCTCCCTCAGACTATCTGCCTTTTCCATCTTGCTCCCTCTTTAATTGGTCCACTCCACAGCTGCCAGGTACATATTCCTTCTTATTCCTGTACTTAAGATCCTTCTGTGGCTCATCATTGCTCACACACTACAATCCAGACTACTTCACATAGCTAATAGCAATCTCCATGATTTGGATTTTCACTTTACTCACCATCTTTGCTCTGGCCGTGCATTCCAAGTCTCTAATTTCCCCCACTGTAGCCTATAAGTGCTCAAACTTGCCAGACTGTTTTATATCTCTGTGTCTTTGCTCATGATTCCCACTTTGTCAAGGAGTTCTTCCGCTGTCTTCTGCATTGTGAACTCTACCTTCATGTTTCAGCCAAAAGGTTATTTTCAAAATGTTTTCTCATTTCATACCCTTCCCCTAAAGAATTTCCACTCAACCTTGTGGCCTCACAGTACCCTATAAGAAATTTCAATAAGTCTCCTTTAACATTGTAGTTCACTTATTGGGATGAAAATCCATCTATGACAGAACCCTGTCTTATTAAATTTGCTTCCTCAAAACTTAGCCCTATGTCTGGTACACAAAAAAAGCTCAATATGTTTATTGTTTTTTTTAGTAACCTTTACCAACCTGTATGTCAGTGTTTCTTTAAATCTACAGAATGGCAGTAGTTGTTATGCAAGAATTATATGAGAACGTATGCAATAAGGACAATACTAACACAGCCAATAAATGATAGTGTCTTCCCCTTTCTTAAGCTTTATATCCCTAGCATTTGGGAGATTTAAAAAAGAGGCACAGTATACAAAGAAGGTATAACCTAGTTCCTCCTCTCAGTGATTTTACAGCATTATCATTCAATTAAAAATCCTAAATATCTGGGGTTCAAGTAGTTCAGAAAGTAATCATTAGCTGTAAAACACTTATTTTTCTCTTTATTTGCAATTTTCAGATTGTTTTGGTAGTGTTTCCATATTATCATTATAGCTACTTTTTAGGAAGGGAACCTGGAGAACTTTTTTGTAAACCCCAAGCAGAGGCTCCCAAACCTGACTGTGCATCAAATTTAACTGTGGTTAATTTAAAACAATCTCAGAGAGACCTTCAAGATGGCGGAGGAAAAAAAAAAAAGATGGCGGAGGAGTAAGACGTGGAGATCACCTTCCTCCCCACAAATACATCAGAAATACATCTACATGTGGAACAACTCCTACAGAACACCTACTGAACGCTGGCAGAAGACCTCAGAATTCCCAAAAGGCAAGAAACTCCTCACGTACCTGGGTAGGGCAAAAAACAAAAACAAAAAAACCCCAGAGATAACAGAATAGGGACAGGACCTACACCTCTGGGAGGGAGCTGTGAAGGAGGAAAAGTTTCCACACATTAGGAAGCCCCTTCACTGTTGGATATGGGGCGGTGGATAGGGGGAAGCTTCAGAGCCACAGAGGAGAGCACAGCAACAGGGGTGCAGAGGGCAAAGTGGAGAGATTCCCACATGGAGGATCAGTGCCGACCACCACTCACCATCCTGAGAGGCTTGTCTGCTCACCCGCCGGGGCAGGTGAGGGCTGGGAGCTGAGGCTCCAGCTTCAGCTAACCAGGAGGGAGTCCAGGAAAAACTTTGGACCTGCCTAAGAGGCAAGAGACCATTGTTTCAGGGTGTGCGAGGAGAGAGAATTCAGAGCACTGCCTAAACGAGGCAGTTTAGGCAGTGACGGGTGCAAGCCACGGCTATCAGCGTGGACCCCAGAGACAGGCATAAAATGCTAAGGCTGCTGCTACAGACACCAAGAAGCCTGTGTGCAAGTACAGGTCACTATCCACACCTCCCCTCCCAGGAGGCTGTGCAGCCTACCACTGCCAGGGTCCCATGATCCAGGAACAACTTCCCCAGGAGAACACATGGCGTGCCTCAGGCTGTTGCAACATCGTGCTGGCCTCTGCCGCCGCAGGCTCACGCCGCATTCCATACCCCTCCCTCCCCCCGGCCTGAGTGAGCCAGAGCCCCCTAATCAGCCACTACTTTAACCCTCTCCTATCTGGGTGAAGAACAGACGCCCTCTGGCAACCTACACACAGAGGCGGGGCCAAAACCAAAGCTGAACCCCAGGAGCTGTGTGAACAAAGAAGAGAAAGGGAAAATTCTCCCAGCAGCCTCAGGAGCAGCGGATTAAATCTCCACAATCAACTTGATGTACCCTGCATCTCTGGAATACCTGATTAGACAACAAATCATTCCAAAATTGAGGCAGTGGACTTTGGGAGCAACTGTACACTTGGGGTTTGCTTCTGCATCTAATTTGTTTCTGGTTTTATGTTTATCTTAGTTTAGTATTCATAGTTTATTATCATTGGTAGATTTGTTTATTGATTTGGTTGCTCTCTTCCTTTTATTTTTAAATATAGATTTTTTTTTCTTTTTCTCTTTTTCTGAGTGTGTATGTGTATGCTTCTTTGTGTGATTTTGTCTGTATAGCTTTGCTTTTACCATTTGTTCTACAGTTCTCTCTCTCTGTTTTTTGTTTGTTTGTTTTTGTAGTTTTTAGCACTTGTTGTCATTGGTGGATTTGTTTTTTGGTTTGGTGGCTCTCTTCTTTCTTTCATTCTCTTTTTATATTTTTAATTTCTTTATTTTTCATAATTTCTTTAAATTTTTTATTTTAATAACTTTATTTTATTTCTTTTTTTTTTTCTCTCTCTTTCTTTCTTTTTTTCTCCCTTTTCTTCTGAGCCATGTGGCTGACAGGGGCTTGGTGCTCCGGCTGGGTGTCAGGCATGTGCCTGTGAGGTGGGAGAGCCGAGTTCAGAACATTTGTCCACCAGAGACCTCCTGGCTCCACGTAACATCAAACAGTGAAAGCTCACCCAGAGATCTCCATCTCAACGCTAAGACCCAGCTCCACTCAACGACCAGCAAGCTACAGTGCTGGACACCCTATGCCAAACAACTAGCAAGACAGGAACACAACCCCACCCATTAGCAGAGAGGCTGCCTAATACCATAATAAGGTCACAGACACCCCAAAACACACCACAGGATGTGGTCCTGCCCACCAGAAAGACAAGATCCAGCCTTATCCACCAGAACACAGGCACTAGTCCCCTCCACCAGGAAGCCTACACAACCCACTGAACCAACCTTAGCCACTGGGGGCAAACACCAAAAACACCAGGAACTACGAACCTGCAGCCTGAAAAAAGGAGACTGCAAACACAGTAAGTTAAGCAAAATGAGAAGACAGAGAAACACACAGCACATGAAGGAGCAAGGTAAAAATTCACCAGACCAAACAAATGAAGAGGAAATAGGCAGTCTACCTGAAAAAGAATTCAAAGTAATGATAGTAAAGATGATCCAAAATCTTGGAAATAGAATGGAGAAAATACAAGAAACATTTAACAAGGACCTAGAAGAACTAAAGAGCAAACAAACAATGATGAACAACACAATAAATGAAATTAAAAATTCTCTAGAAGGAATCAGTAGCAGAATAACTGAGGCAGGGGAACAGATAAGTGACCTGGAAGATAAAATAGAATAAAGAAAGAACAGAGCAGAAAAAAGAAAAAGGAATGAAAGGAATTGAGGACAGTCTCAGAGACCTCTGGGACAACATTAAATGCACCAACATTCGAATTATAGGGATCCCAGAAGAATAAGAGGAAAAGAAAGGGACTGAGAAAATATTTGAAGAGATTATAGTTGAAAACTTCCCTAATATGGGAAAGGAAATAGTCAATCAAGTCCAGGAAATGCAGAAAGTCCCATACAGGGTAAATCCAAGGAGAAACACACCAAGACACATATTAATCAAACTACAAAAATTAAATGCAAAGAAAAAATGTTAAAAGTAGCAAGGGAAAAACAACAAATAAAATACAAGGGAATCCCCATAAGGTTAACAGCTGATCTTTAGCAGAAACTCTGCAAGCCAGAAGGGAGAGGCAGGACCTATTTAAAGTGATGAAAGGGAAAATCCTACAACCAAGATTACTCTACCCAGCAAGGATCTCATTCAGATTTGACAGAGAAATTATAATCTTTACAGACAAGCAAAAGCTAAGAGAATTCAGCACCACCAAACCAACATTACAGCAAATGATAAAGGAACTTCTTTAGGCAGGAAACACAAGAGAAGGAAAAGACCTACAATAACAAACCAAAGCAATTAAGAAAATGGTAATAGGAACATACATATCGATAACAACCTTAAATGTAAATGGATTAAATGCTCTAAATAAAAGACATAATCTGACTGAATGGATACAAAAACAAATCCCATATATATACTGTCTACAAGAGACCCACTTCAGACCTAGGGACACATACAGACTGAAAGTGAGAGGATGGAAAAAGATATTCCATGCAAATGGAAGTCAAAAGAGAGCTGGAATAGCAATTCTCATATCAGACAAAACAGACCTTAAAATAAAGACTATCACAAGAGACAAAGGAAGACACTACATAATGATCAAGGGATCAATCCAAGAAGAAGATATAACAATTGTAAATATTTATGCACCCAACATAGGAGCACCTCAATACATAAGGCAAATGCTAACAGCCATAAAAAGGGAAGTTGACAGTAACACAATCATAGTAGGGGACTTTAACACCCCACTTTCACCAGTGGACAGATCATCCAAAATAAAAATAAATAAGGAAACACAATCTTTAAATGATACATTAAACAAGGTGGACTTAATTGATATTTATAGGATATACCATCCAAAAACAACAGAATACACTTTTTTCTCTTGTGCTCATGGAATATTCTCCAGGGTAGATCATACCTTGGGTCACAAATTAAGCCTTGGCAAATTTATTAATATTGAAATCGTATCAAGTATCTTTTCCAGCCACAACGCTATGAGACTAGATATCAATTGCAGGAAAAATTCTGTAAAATATACAGACACATGGAGGCTAAACAATACACTACTAAATAACCAAGAGATCACTGAGTAAATCAAACAGGAAATCAAAAAATACCTAGAAACAAGTGACAATGAAAACACGACAACCCAAAACCTGTGGGACGCAGCAAAAGCAGTTCTAAGAGGGAAGTTTATAGCAATACACTACTATGTCAAGAAACAAGAAACATCTCAAATAAACAACATAACCTTACACCTAAAGCAATTAGAGAAAGAAGAACAAAAAAACCCCAAAGTTAGCAGAAGGAAAGAAATCATAAAGATCATGTCAGAAATAAATGAAAAAGAAATGAAATAAACGATAACAAAGATCAGTAAAACTATAAGCTGGTTCTTTGAGAAGATAAACAAAATTGATAAAACATTAGCCAGACTCATCGAGAAAAAAAAAGGGAGAAGACTCAAATTAATAGAATTAGAAATGAAAAAGGAGAAGTAACAACTGACACTGCAGAAATACAAATGATCATGAGAGATTACTACAAGCAGCTATATGCCAATAAAATGGACAACCTGTAAGAAATGGACAAATTCTTAGAAAAGCACAACCTTCTGAGACTGAACCAGGAAGAAATAGAAATATAAACAGTCCAATCACAAGCACTGAAATTGAGACTGTGATTAAAATCTTCCAACAAACAAAAGTCCAGGACCAGATGGCTTCACAGGTGAATTCTATCAAACATTTAGAGAGGGCTTCCCTGGTGCGGCAGTGGTTGAGAATCTGCCTGCCAATGCAGGGGACACGGGTTCGAGCCCTGGTCTGGGAAGATCCCACATGCCGCGGAGCAACTATGCCCGTGAGCCACAATTACTGAGCCTGCGCGTCTGGAGCCTGTGCTCTGCAACAAGAGAGGCCACGATAGTGAGAGGCCAGCGCACCGTGATGAAGAGTGGCCCCCACTTGCCGCAACAAGAGAAAGCCCTCGCACAGAAACGAAGACACAACACAGCCAAAAATAAATTAATTAATTAATTAAATTAAAAAAAAAAAATTTAGAGAAGAGCTAACACCTATCCTTCTCAAACTCTTCTAAACTATAGCAGAGGAACACTCCCAAACTCATTCTACGAGGCCACCATCACCCTGATACCAAAACCAGACAATGATGTCACAAAAGAAGAAAACTACAGGCCAATATCACTGATGAACATAGGTGCAAAAATCCTCAACAAAATACTAGCAAACAGAATCCAACAGCACATTAAAAGGATCATACACCATGATCAAGTGGGGTTTATCCCAGGAATGCAAGGATTCTTCAATATATGCAAATCAATCAATGTGATAAACCATATTAACAAACTGAAGGAGAAAAACCATCTGTTCATCTCAATAGATGCGGAAAAAGCTTTTGACAAAATTCAACACCCATTTATGGTAAAAACCCTCCAGAAAGTAGGCATAGAGGGAACTTACCTCAACATAATAAAGGCCATATATGACAAACCCACAGCCAACATCATTCTCAATGGTGAAAAACTGAAACCATTTCCTCTAAGATCAGGAACAAGACAAGGGTGCCCACACTCACCACTATTGTTCAACATAGTTTTGGAAGTTTTAGCCTCAGCAATCAGAGAAGAAAAAGAAATAAAAGGAATCCAAATCAGAAAAGAAGAAGTAAAACTGTCACTGTTTGCGGATGACATGATACTATACATAGAAAATCCTAAAACTGCCACCAGAAAACTACTAGTGCTAATCAATGAATTTGGTAAAGTAGCAGGACACAAAATTAATGCACAGAAATCTCTTGCATTTCTATACACTAGTGATGAAAAATCTGAAAGAGAAATTAATGAAACACTCCCCTTTACCACTGCAACAAAAAGAATAAAATACCTAGGAATAAACCTTCCTAAGGAGACAAAAGACCTGTATGCAGAAAACTATAAGACACTGATGAAAGAAATTAAAATGATACAAACAGATGGAGAGATATACCATGTTCTTAGATTGGAAGAATCAACATTGTGAAAGTGACTCTACTACCCAAAGCAATCTACAGATTCAGTGCAATCCCTATCAAATTATCAATGACATTTTCACAGAATTAGAACAAAAAATTTTACAATTTGTATGGAAACACAAAAGACCCCGAATAGCCAAAGCAATCTTGAGAAGGAAAAACGGAGCTGGAGGAATCAGGCTCCTGGGCTTCAGACTATACTACAAAGCTACAGTAATCAAGACAGTATGGTACTGGCACAAAAACAGAAATATAGATCCATGGAACAGGATAGAAAGCCCAGAGATAAACCCACACACACATGGTCACCTTATTTTTGATAAAGGAGGCAAGAAGATACAATGGAGTAAAGACAGCCTCTTCAATAAGTGGTGCTGGGAAAACTGGACAGCTACATGTAAAAGAATGAAATTAGAATACTCCCTGACACCATACACAAAAATAAACTCAAAATGGATTAAAGACCTAAATGTACAGCCAGACACTATAAAACCCTTAGAGGAAAACATAGGCAGAGCACTCTATGACATAAATCACAGCAAGATCCTTTTTGACCCACCTCCTAGAGAAATGGAAATAAAAACAAAAATGAACAAATGGGACCTAATGAAACTTCAAAGATTTTGCACAGCAAAGGAAACCATAAACAAGACGAAAAGACAACCCTCAGAATGGGAGAAAATATTTGCAAACGAAGCAACTGACAAGGGACTAATCTCCAAAATTTACAAGCAGCTCATGCAGCTCAAAATAAAAAACGAAACAACCCAATCCAAAAATGGGCAGAAGACCTAAATAGACATTTCTCCAAAGAAGATTTCCAACAAACACATGAAAGAATGCTCAACATCACTAATTATTAGAGAAATGCAAATCAAAACTACAATGAGGTATCACCTCACACTGGTCAGAATGGCCATCATCAAAAAGTCTACAAATAATAAATGCTGGAGAGGGTGTGGAGAAAAGGGAACCCTCTTGCATTGTTGGTGGGAATGTAAATTGATACAGCTGCTATGGAGAACAGTATGGAGGTTCCTTAAAAAACTAAAAATTGAACTACCATACGACCCAGCAATCCCACTGCTTTGCATATACCCTGAGAAAACCATAATTCAAAAAGAGTCATGTACCACAATGTTCACTGCAGCTCTATTTACAATAGCCAGGACATGGAAGCAACCTAAGTGTCCATCAACAGATGAATGGATAAGGAGATGTGGCACATATATACAATGGAATATTACTCAGCCATAAAAAGAAACGAAATTGAGTTATTTGTAGTGATGTGGATGGACCTAGAGTCTGTAATACAGAGTGAAGTAAGTCAGAAAGAGAAAAACAAATACCATATGCTAACACATATATATGGAATCTAAAAAAAAAAAAAGGTTCTGAAGAACCTAGGGGCAGGACAGGAATAAAGACACAGATGTAGAGAATGGACTTGAGGACACGGGGAGGGGGATGGGTAAGCTGGGACGAAGTGAGAGAGTGGCTTGGAATATATACACTACCAAATCTAAAATAGACAGCTATGCGAAGCAGCCGCATAGCACAGGGAGATCAGCTCTGTGCTTTGTGACCACCTAGAGGGGTGGGATAGGGAGGGTGGGAGGGAAATGCAAGAGGGAAGAGATATGGGGATATATGTATAGGTATAGCTGATTCACTTTTCACTTTGTTATAAAGCAGAACCTAACACACCACTGTAAAGCAATTATACTCCAATAAAGATGTTAAAAAAAAAAATCTGGTCCCCCTCTTGGAAGTTTCTGAATTATCCTGGAAATAGACTGCAAAGCCAGCCTGAAGGATGGCCCTAGTGAACCAAGGTTTATCACATTTTTAAAACTTATGCTATATTGTTATAGACAGACTCTTGCAAGTTACTTCACTCTTACACCGAAAGGAAAACATAATTTTATGAAAGAGACTGGAAGATAAGAGGCGCTCCCCACTAAAGTAAGTTAACTGATGCATTTATCTTAGTTTGTGCAAATTTGCTGATGTATATGTTTGACATTAATAAAGATAATTTGTCAAGTTTATTTTATGACCAGTTGGTCACTTAAAAAATCATTGAGAAATGCAGTCTCCAACTTACAATGGTTCAACTTATGATTTTTTGACTTTATTGTGGTGCAAAAGCAATACACATTCAATAGAAACCATACCTCGAATTTTGAAATTTGATCTTTTCCTGCGCTAGTGGTATGCGGTATGATACTCTCTGGTGATGCTGGCTATTGGCAGGGAGCCGAACATAGCTTCTAGTCAACCATAGGATCATGAGGGTAAATAACCAATATACTTACAACCATTCTGTTTTTCACTTCTGTACAGTATTTAATAAATTACATGACATATTCAACACTTTATTATACAATAGACTCTGTGTTAGATGATTTTGCCCAACTAAAAACTAATGTAAGTGTTCTGAGCATGTGTAAGGCAGGCTAGGCTAAGCTATGATGTTTCGTAGGTGACGTATAGTAAATGCATTTTCAACTTGAGATATTTTCAACTTACAATGGGCTGGAGGAAGATCTGTATTTTAAAACTACTTAAAGCTATTAAAACTATGTACAGGGGCTTCCCTGGTGGCGCAGTGGTTGGGAGTCTGCCTGCCAATGCAGGGGACATGGGTTCGAGCCCTGGTCTGGGAGGATCCCACATGCCGCGGAGCGACTAGGCCCGTGAGCCACAATTGCTGAGCCTGCGCGTCTGGAGCCTGTGCTCCGCAACAAGTAGAGGCCGCGATAGTGAGAGGCCCGCGCACCGCAATGAAGAGTAGCCCCCACTTGCTGCAACTAGAGAAAGCCCTCGCACAGAAACGAAGACCCAACACAGCCAAAAATAAATAAATAAATAAAATTTAAAAAAAAAAAAAAAAAAAACTATGTACAAGCTCCCTAAAGGCATCAACACTGTTAAAAAGATAGAAAATTTTAGTTAACAACCAAAAGCAAATATGCAGGCCGAAAAGAGATCTCTGAAAGTTAAATTAAAGGCTACTGATCATGTTCTTATTACTAATAAAAAGAAGTGCCTCTTCCCCCTGGATAAATTTCTTGTTTAACTAATTCTTGTGCTTGTCTGCCTTTAAGGATATTTGAAGTAGTTCTAAGCCCTTAAACTAAAAGCTAGTGGGAGGGAGATGATGGAGAAGCAAAAAATGGACCTAAGGAAGGGGTCTGAGGAAGATAGGACTTTATCCCTGATTTTGTTCTCCCGGCTTGTCCCACAGAGATCAGCTGTTCTCTGATGACTTCCTAACATTTGACCTTTTCTTGCAGCATCTGGGATAAAAACCTCACTAAATTCGTAAGTGTCAAGAAAAAAAGAAAAACAAAAGGAACAAGGCACTTACAGAACGAATATTTTGTGAATACATTATGGAAGCCTTCTCAGTCTGAACTTCATCAGGTATGAACTCACATCCTTTTTCGTACAGTCCTGTTAGTCTGTCGGATTTGCATGTTTGGGTGACACAGCTTCCTCCTTGACACTTCCGTAGTACGTTTTTACCAGAAATAGTTGCCGAACATCTGAAAATATATTAAGGTTAGATGTTTAGGTGATATAATTTAGAAGTGTTGGACTCTGTGGTCAGGTTCTACAGATGGCTTTGTCTACGATTTCCTTTCATAATTCAAGAAATAAATACAGCCCCTTAAATAGCAAAATTATTAAATTCTCATTAGAGTAATTTCTGTTTGCCAGAAAGTATCTGAGGGGTTCCCAAAATGATATCAGAATGTGTTTCTATGCAGCAGAAGAGCTAAGGCTGGCTTACAGCTACTGTTAAGAATTAACAAGGATCAAAGTCCTAAGGCACTTCCTAATCTAGTCCCCTTGTCCCTGGAAAATCAGGAGCCCTCTTTTTTTTACCTCAAAAATTTTGCTGACATTTTTTGTTTGTTTGTTTTGATCTAACTAGTTTACGTCATACAGTTTTTGCATAGTTCTTGTGTGTTCATAGGTATATTAGATTTTTCTTTACACGCTTATGACTTTTGTCACTATTATAAATGGAGTACTTTTCACCCACATCTCATTTTATGAGTATATAAATAATATATGAACACTATAGGAAATTTGGAAAATAGCAAAAAAGTATAAAGAAGAGAAGAAAAAAAGAATCATGTCCCACTGTCAGAGATAAACTACTGTTAGCATATTGAAGCATTTCCTTCTCTATGTATCAGCATAACATTCTACGTATAGCTTTGCTTCTTGATCTTAAAAAACTTAGTATTTTAGTACATTTAAATTGTAAAGTATTGTTATAATTCATAATATTCTTTCAAAATGTGATTTTAATAATTTCATATTTTGATACTACAACAAGAATTTAGCCTAATTTACTTCATTTTGTTCCCCCCCCCCCAAAATTTTTCAGAGCTAAAAATAAAACTTCCATGAATAAATAAAATGTCACATAAAATTTTGACTCTGTTTCCAAGTTTGCTACATGACTGACTCCCAGAATAAATGATCAGACCCAGAAGTTTGAAAATTTTAAAGCCTGTTGATAGAGCTCATTCTATCATTTCCTTTAAAATGGATTGTTAAACATGAAATTACTGGAGCAAGAAATAGAAAACATTTTTAGAGATTTGATATGTGTCACCAAATTGCTTTCCAGAAAAGTTATGCTGGTTTATTCCTCTAATAACCATCTATGGGAGCACTCATCCCACTGACAGTCACTTACTAGGTAATAAACGATTCTCATCTTTGTCAAATTTGCACCTCTTTGATTACTAGTATATCTGAACAGTTTTACATTTTTACTGGCCATTTTTATTTCTTCCTTTGTAAATTATTCTTCTCCTGTGTCTATTTTTCTATTAGGGTGTTATTGTTTTCCTACTGGTTTTCAAAAGTTCTTTATGTGTTATAATACTAAGTTTTTAGAAGCCTGTTTTTTTAAATTTTTGCAAATATCTTTTTCTGTTTCTTATTTTTTAATTTAGTTTATGTTTGACTTATATGCAACAAAATTTTTTATTTATATGTAGCCAAATTTATTATTCTTTTAGTTATGTCTTTTTCCAATTCTTGAATGTATAGAAAGACCTTCACCATATAGGAATTTGATATGTATTAATGTTCTTCTAGTTTTCATTATGGTTTTATTTTTTATATTTAATGAGTCTATCCAATTGAAAGAGAGTCTGTTAATTTTTCCCCCCACATAGTTAAAAATTGTCCTGACATCTTAAGAAATATTGTCTTTCCTTGTAGATTTATAATTCTAGCTGTATTAAATAGTAAATTATTGTGTAAGTGTCTGTCAGTTCACATTGTTTTAATTAACATAGCTTTATTGTATATTTAAAATTCAATGAGAAAAATTTCCTTTATACCTATTCTTTTTTGAAAATGTTCTCAGGTACTATCTACTGAATAAACTCTGGGACTTTAAAATGAGGTAAAAATAGAAGTACTTTTGACTAGAGTTTTATAAAACCTATATATTAATCGGGGTTGGATTTACATATTCCATGAATTGAAAATCTCTCGTTTAATCTTGATTTTCTTTTAAATCCTTTAGAAGGATTTTATGCTATGGTTTTCTTCAAATATAACTTTCACATTTCTTAGAGTTTTCTTCAAATATCTCTGGTTGCCTGATTGACTTCCCTTATCAATTTTAATTTCTATTTTTTCCCTCAGGCTTTCTAAGTGGACCACATATCATCTGCCTAGAAGCAATTTTCTCTCTCCCTTTCTAGTAGCCCCCCCTCTTTTAACCTCCCCAACATATTATTGCATTGGCTACAACTTTCTAAACAAGATTGGATAACTGCTAACAGTGCCCACTCTTATCTTATTCCTGGGAATGTCTAGTGATTCCCTATTAAATATGAGGTAGGCAGTTGGCTTTCAATTGATGTTTTCTGCATCATATTAAGGAAGCCTTCTATTGTGGGCAGTACTGTCATTTTTGTAATTGTTTCTAGGCCTTAAAAGTAATAAAAAAATTTGGTAGATAAGCAATAAATGCTATTTGTATGTTATAATAAGATTTATTGTTAAGAGGACATGGTAAGGACGTGGTTTTGCAAATGTTATCTGTGGAAGGATGAACATGCTGTATATGTAGATATTTCTGGAATATCCCTAGGAAGGAATAGGTACTAACCAGCTTTTCTCTCAAGGGGATATACAGTGTCTGTCTGGAAGCTTAGCCAGGAGAAGTGGCAAAGGCAGATGTCAGGGCTGAATGGCATCCGTGGGCTGAGATTTGAGAGGTCCATCCAACATATGATCGCGTCAGGGGAGTGGCCCTGGGGAGTGGTGTCTGCGGTGCGGAGGGAACAAGCCAATCAGGTAGACTGTGTACGGCTCTGGGAAGCACTTAGTGTCTTTTTATACCTAAAGTGACATAAGAGTGAGGGAAAATGTCATGGTAGTGGACCAAGCTGACAGAGTTTGAATGTAATAAAGAAAGGGGAAAATGGAGAGCGGTAATGCTCCTGTGGGAGAAAGGGGAAGCCAAGGCTGATCTCTGAGCCCAGTGCAGCTTCCCTTGGAAACTGTGCTGAATAAAGACAGTAACCAAACCAAAGCTGAGTGCGTCTCCTTAAACAGCCACCAGGGGAGTAGAACTGGAAGCAAAAGTGAAGAGGCGTGTTGTGCCAGCTCTAGTCTTTAAAAAGAGCTGGTTGTTTTTAACTGAGGCATAAATGTGCAAGCTTATCAAATTCCTTTTCAGAATCTGTTGGAATAATCATTTAATTTTCTTTTTTTACTTGATATACTATATTAATTACTTACCTAATATCATAGCATTTTCAGACTTCTGGAAGACATCCTTCTTGGCCTTAGTGTGTTTGTTATTCCCTTAATTATGCCAGGTGTAACTTACTATCCTTTTATTTAAAACCTTTTTAGAAAGCTTTATCTACCGAATTCTTTTTCATGCCATCTGTCAGGTTTTAGTATCTGAATTATGCTAGCTCTCCAAAATAAATTGGGAAGTTCCCTTTTACGTTTGTACTAAAGCAGTTTGTTCCCTGAAACTCTTGATTGCAAGAACTCACCCGTAAAATCACAGCAGCAGAGGTACTTTCTAAGTGTTCATTTTGCTTCCTATCGACACCATACAAGGTTGTATTCAAATCGGGAGAAGTTTTCTGTTTTGTTTTAATATTTGGACTGTCTTCCAGCTAAAATTCCACAGTCTCTCCCAGGCCCATTCAAACTGACAGTTCACACAGATAGTATTCTACCCTCAAGGCACTGAAGCTTTGTTTATGTCACTGATTATGATACAGGAAGATGGAGATACTGAACGTAGCACCTGTGGATTTCTTCTAGTTGTACACACACACACAAAGAGGCAAATGATTTGTAGCTGCAGAGTAGAGAATTCAACTAATTAAGACACTTGTAAAGTGAACAAAAGTAGTAGTTTTATGGGAATCTGAAAAAGACGGCACTAAGAGTGAGAGATAGAAAATAAGACAAAAGACTGACATTTTTAAAGTAATCAATTCAAGACAAAATTGTTTGCAATTTAAAATAGTTTGTGAAAAGTTAATCAAAATATACATACATCACTGGTTTTTTTCTTCTATTGGATAAGTAGAATTTCTGGTCATTATCGTACTCATTAAATACTCCCCATCGTAGATGAGCCCATTCATGGACAAATACCCTTCCTGTGAAAAAGTATTTTAAACACCTGATTACAATAAGAATGGTAAAATTACCCTCTTAAACTAAGAGAAAGTAATTCTTCTGAATGTTATTATGCTTTGCTATGTTTTTTTTAAATTAAAGTTTCGATTTCTTTAGAAGGAACAATCTGATACGACAATTGCACATTTCTGTAAAATATGACTATTTATTTTGAATTATCAAGTGTCAATTAGGTACCTAGTAAGTGCAAGGCAGCTAGTCATACAGTGATAAAACAAATGCCCTGTCCTCACGTACGTAGCTCATGGTCTAGCAGATGACACACATCATTTTAGATAACTATAATCCTTAGGGGTGCAAGTGTAATGATGGAGGTCAGCACAGGCTGACCGATAGGGCAGCCAGGGCAGCATCCCCAATAGGTCCTTCTCCCTAATGACTCATATGTGGACAAACCTCAAGCCCTGCCTCCTCCACATCTGCCTTTTTTTTTCTTTGACCTCTTCTCATCTTTCCAGTCTCACTGCCAGTTACTTCTGAACTACTGCCACACTCACTCAACTGGCCTCCATGTCTCCAGTCTTCAATGACTCCACTATGGTGCTCAGGGTTAAGTCCAGCTTTTCAACATGCGTACAAGGTCCCTGATGATTCAGGCCCTATTCCTCTGCAGCCATATTTCTTGCTCCTCTCCACCCACTTCCAAAACTCCATAATGACAATGGATTCTTGAACTCCTTTTACTTTCTAGAGCCACATCATGCTCTTGCTCATCTCTGGTCATTTTCACATATTTTTCCTCGGCTTGGAATACTCTCTCCCTATCTCTGACTGAATAACTCCTACTCTTCTTTCAATATTAGGCTTATATCCACCTAGAAGCCTTCTCTGACATCCTCAAACTAGTCCAGGTACCCCTCCTTATCACTTTCATTATATTCCATTATGGCGTTTATCGTGTTATATTGTCATTGCTTCTTTTTTTTTTTAATTTTATTTATTTATGGCTGTGTTGGGTCTTCGATTCTGTGAGAGGGCTTTCTCCAGTTGCGGCAAGCGGGGGCCACTCTTCATCGCGGTGCGCGGGCCTCTCATTATCGTGGCCTCTCTTGTTGCGGAGCACAGCCTCCAGACGCGCAGGCTCAGTAATTGTGGCTCACGGGCCCAGTTGCTCCGTGGCATGTGGGATCTTCCCAGACCAGGGCTCGAACCCGTGTCCCCTGCATTGGCAGGCAGATTCTCAACCACTGCGCCACCAGGGAAGCCCCTGTCATTGCTTCTTACTTGCCAGTCTCTCACTACAGACTCCTGTCTCCATGAGAACAGGTACCATGACTTCTTCACTGTCATGTCTTGGCACATACTGTCTAGAACTTAATAGATACTTAGTGAGTATTTGTTAAATTTGGATGAATGTTAGTGACTTATGTACAGCTCAGTTTTTCTGGAATGTAAATTCCCAGGTAGGCTGAATTTGGAAGGTTACGTGAGGAGGTGCATGTTAAGTAACCCTAGTATCTCACATTAAGGATTTTAGATTGTTCTCACTGCTAGGGAACAACTGATGGCCTCTTAAAGGTAAGGGAAGATTGTGAAGTAGCAGGCGTGGAGTCATAGTACAGAAAGGAGAGAGTATAAAGGAATGACATTGTATATGGTGACCTTGATGGCTGGAGTGGGCCCAGGAGTGGGTTGGAGCAGCTAAGTAAATCAGTTCAACACATATTTATTGAGCTATACATTGGCAATTATCTGTTCGTGTTATGGAGGTGTTGTAGAAGAACAACAAAGAGGTGTGTTTGTTGGACACTTCTTTCTGATAAGGTCTGTAAAAGTGCTCTAGGGTATTTGGGGGTGGAGCATGCAGGCACCAGTGCTATTTTGTTTGCTTGTTTGTTTTCTCTGCCTTGCCTATTTAAATGAAGAAAATCAAATTTGTTCTAATCTTTTCAAAGTGGTAAAGAAACCTAGTACAAGTTATTAGCTAACCTAATTAGTTAATACTAATCACACTTGATTATACTTGGAAAGTACATATTATATATACTCCATTGCTGGTTTCTTTTAATCTTTTCTCCAAAGATTGCTCTATTTGGTTCATATGGGAATGCTAAATAATATTTTGTGAAGGAAAATTTGATTTTTTCTTTAGTCACATATTTTTGAGAGCTGAACAGCAAGGATATTCTGTCTGATACTCAAAGTGAGGTCCAAGATCAGGCAGTATCAGCGTCACCTGGGAGCTTGTTAAAATGCAGATTCTTGAGTCCTACCCCATACCTACTGAATCAGAATCATTTTAACAATCCGTTTATAGTATGAACGCACATTGAAGTCTGAAAACGTTATGCATCTCTCCCATCTGGTGGCCACTACCTGAATTGCAGGCAGGAGGTTTAATTTGTTCAGGTGTCTCCCCACAGAGCAATAGAAACCCAACATTACATATTAAACTATTTTAGAGTTATTATCTGATACTAATCTGAAAATTTAAAATATTATATTTACACACATATATATGCAGAATATGAAGAAAATAAATTTCTAACTGAGAAATGCACTATTTGGAATCTGTTTTACATGAAAGAAACATACTATAATAGTCTATTTTATGTTCTTACTCAGAAAGATAATGCTATTGTTTATCCATTTGCAACATAAAATTATTAAATTATGAGAAATATAGCAGAATATTTCATCTCTACCCATACCTTGTGATCCATATTGAAGCAACTTTTTTCCGGCTAGGAACCCAGGAGTCAGATAAATTTTACTACCCTTTTCTCCACAGCCTCCCATATGCTCAGTATAGGGTCCATCGTTACCTGTTGGATTAGGTTCAGCAACCAGAACATCAGCCTGAAATTTAAGAAAAAGTTTTCATCATTACAAAATTTCAGCAAATGAATTGACCTTACTTCACACCAGCATATTCTGAAACAATTTTATTTGATTCTAGAATATTTTGATGAAAAAATCTGAGTCACAAAAGAAAACCAAATTTGAAAAAAGAACTTGATATTCTCACATTTTTGTAGGTCTCAAGTTTGGGTTTCACATATTCAGGTTTTGTGTTCCAATTTTGAGGAATCAAAATGGCAACATTTTTGAAATAGAATCTTTTTTCTGTAGCTTCAAACAGATATGGAGATGCCTCGGTCACCATATCCTGGTCAGGAGAGGGGGAACATAAACAAGAGCATTTAATGACAGAAAAAAAGATGAAATTACCAATTATTCAAATTTACATCTGTATCTCACATTTCCAAAAACTAGCTATTTATCAAGCTTGGAAGAGGAGATTATTTTGTTAATAATAATAGCTAGCCTTTTTTGAGATTTTTTACCACATGCTCTGTGTCACAGTGTAATGGTTGACAGTGAAGACTCCAGAAGCAGACACTAATCCCAGCTGCACCACTTATGGTGGGACATCAGAAATTTCCTTGAGGGAGTTCCCTGGCAGTCCAGTGGTTAGGACTCGGCGCTTTCACTGCTGGGGCCTGGGTTCGATCCCTGGTTGGGGAACTAGAATCCCACAAGCCTCGTGGCGTGGCCAAAAAAAAAGAAAGAAAAGAAATTTCCTTGAGCCCTCCTGAGCCTCAGTTTCCCCAATTATAAAATGGAAAATATTACAGTGACCAGCTCATAAGGTTGTTGTGAGGATCAAATGAAGTCAAGAAAGCATTTGGAACCATGTTTACTTAGCACAAGTGCTTATCAAATATTAGCTCTTAGTTTCATTTTATATGATCCTTTGAGGATCAGTGAGCCTTTAAGGGAGAAACTGAGAACTAGAGAGTATTAGTCTCAACATCTCACACCAAGTAGTAGTGGAGAGAAACTCAAATTAAAATGAATACAACTTCAACACCTGCTGACTCCTATAATAATTTGGGGGCTAACTAAATATTATGATAGTATTTGTTTTCAGTATAGCACTAAGTGTTAGATATAAGGAAGTGGCATAAGTATATAATCTCTTTTCAAATTATGCCTAAATTTATTTCTCTAAAACAAAAGAGCTGTAGTGTTAAATTATAAATGCCTCTGCAGATTCCCTGAGATGCATCATGACAAGATAGTATTGATAGAAAGGGTATTACAAGATATTTATTATAGAAAGGGAAATTGGGTCTATTAGGGCTGAAAATCATTGAGAAACACAAAAGTGAGTGTAGACAGAGGGAAGAAGAGGACTGAAGACTGAGCTCCAGGAGCCCCAGTATTCAGAAGTGGGAAGAGGAAGAGCCAGCAAAGGAGACTCAGAAGGAGCAGCTGGTGAACGGGAAGGAAATCCAAAGGCAGAGGGTGCGAGTGTTTCAGGAAGGAGAGAGTGATCATCCGAGTTGAATGCTGCTGAGCAATCAAGGAAGATGAGGACTCAGAACTGAGCAATGAATTTGGCAACCTGAGTAAACCATTTTGTGGAATGGAGACAACAGCTCCATATGAGTGAATTCAAGAGGGCGGGAGGTGAGGAAGCAGAGGCAGTGAAAACAGACAGCGGGTCAAGAAGTTTTTCTACAAATTAAAAGGGAATTGAGAAATGAAGCAGTAGATGAAGGAAGACTACAGGGCAAGGGAGTTTGTTTGTTTTTTTAATGGGAACTATTATATGTATATGCTAATGGAAAAAAAAAAACCTGATAATACAAGAGAAAAAAGGGATCATTGCTGGAGGAAAGTCCTTGCTGGAATAGACCAGAGTGACTAGGCTCCAATGTCTAGGAGGTTGGCCTTAGGAGCAGAAACAATTCATCACTGTATGGGGAAAGAGTACTTGGGTACTGATGCAGGGGTGAATCCTGCTCTGTTGCTTGCTAATGGGTTAAACTTTCGGAATTTATTTTGTCTCTCTGAGCTTCAGTTTCCAACCTTTCACATGGTGATAATAATGGTTGCCTTGCTAGTTTTATAAAAGCTCTCCAAATGATTTGCATCTCCTTCCAAAAAAAGCCAGATTTTAAACAATTGCTAGGAGAATTTAACATTGTATAATTTTTTAAAATAAAAATACTGAGCCAATATCACCAGAAAGTTGAAAAGTAGGTATAAAACTTCCTATGTTAGAGTATTATATTACAATTTGACTTGTGAAATGTAAATTTTCGGTGTCTCCTAGGAAGACGACTAAGCAGCATGAAATGTCTTCTGTGTTTTAACAGAAACATTAATAATGAATCTTTGCTTTGGCATCTGTTCCATATTTTGAGAAAGTGACCTCATATCCAAAAAGACACTTAAGCTTTTGAGGTTTGAAGAATGTTGAGGATGAAGTTTATAGAATGGGCTGGTAATTCCTTAAGGATAGGGATAGTATATTGTTCACCACTGGATTCCTGGTACCTGACATAATGTAAATGCTCTGTAAATATTTCTTGGATTAAGGAACAAATGAATGAATGAAGAGGTTATAATGAGGGGCAAACTGTCCAGGAGCGCTAAGACGGAAGATGCCTGGGTTCCCATACATTGAGGAGGCCCCAAACGACTCCTGTTGTTTATCTTTCTTGTGTGGTGTGTGTGTGAGAGAGAGCGAGAGAGCGCTTCTCCCTGATTCTCACTCCCTCATCTTATGACCTGTGCTCCCACTGCGTATGCAATACTGATGAGAGTGTAGTCTCCCTGGATGGAACTGCCACAGCGCCACCCGCCGGTATTGTAGGTGGAGAGACGCTCGGACTGCCCTGCTGAAGCAAGTACGGTATTTAAGAGCTGACTTAGAGGCTTCTGCTCACACAAGGACACCCGGGGGAAGAGTCTCCCCAGAAAGCAGAGACTGAGGGATGACCAGGAAAGTGGCAAAACCCACAGTGAAGTCCCTCGACTGCAGGTCTGGAACATCAAATAGGGACTCGCTTTTATTAGCTACTCAGTTAGGGACTCTGAGCACACTATTGCCCTTAAAAGTGCTCCTGTGACAAGGAAACGTGGAAACCAACCTCTCTCATACCCAACTCGCTTAGGGCTCATACCAAAAAACCAATTTAATAATTGTAGGGAGAAGTATATTTCTCAGGAGGAACCCCCCCAAAGAGAGTGAGGTGAAAGTCCTTTTGCTTTTGCTCTAAAGCACCATAGAAATACAAATTGCCATTGTCCTTAGAGACGCTAATGTGCTCCTTCCCACATGTCCCTGAGCAAGACTGACTGTCCAGCTGGAGACAGAAACATACTGGTCACATTTTCCTCCAACACTTTCCTGGTCTCTTGCTCCAAGTGGCTATTTTTTCTGATGCCATTCCTAAGTTTAGAAGCAATCAAAGACTCACCCAAGTTTTCTGATTGTTAAGAAATTTCAGAAGGCATGAATTTCCCTTTCACTGATGGCAGTAATATCTGATGGTCTTCTGGTTTAAGCAGGTGAACTTCCTCTCTCCCTCAACTGCTGTACTTCTCCAGCCCCAAACTCCTCCTGGTGGTAGAGACGGTTCTCTCCCCAAACTCCATCTTTCTGGGTTTGCTTCTGTTTAGAGCAAGGAACCTTTCGAGGAGACCCTTGGGGGCCCTTGCACTATTAACTTCTGAGCTCACACTCAGGAACTTTGCCCAGAAACAAGTCTCAGTCCCTTTGGCTTGGTAAGGAATGATGAGCCCTTTCTATCTAAGTTTTTGAGGTAATTTTAGACTTAACAGATAACATGCAAAAAATGTACAGAGTTCCCATATACCTTTCACCTAGCTTCCCTTTTATGCATGCATTGTTAATCCTCACAAAGCCCTGTGAGGAAGATACTTCTTATTATCCCCGTTTTATAAACCAGTACTTCTGTTCATTATGCAGTACCACCTCTGGGTGTGCTACAGCTGCTTTCCAGGGTGGTCTTTTATAAGACATTTCCCTCTTATTCTTTGCTGTTTGCTGTTGTACAAAACCTCTCTAATCCCTCTATCTTACAACAGTTAGATGCCTCTGCCTGGACGGGAAGAGTCCTCTTCCCTAGTTTTTCCTTCCCCTACAGAGAAAGCAACAAGTGAAATGAGGCTGCTCAGCAGCCCCGAGAGGACACTTTGCACCGGGGCTGGGAAAATGCAGGGTTTCCTCACACTGTAAGGGTCAGGCTTGTTCTTAAGTCAGAGATTTGCATCTTGGACTCCTATATTATAATTGCAGAGAAGCAGGTTACAATTAGGAGGATGAAAGGAGACTCTGATATGAGCCAGTGGTAAAATCAGGCAAAGGAATTACCCTCTGCGCATCTCACAATATCTGCCAAGTGTAGTTGGCTCTGCCTTGGTTGCAAAACTAAATAATTTTCAATGAAATCATTTATTAAGTGCCAACAATATATCAAGCTCTGAATTATGTGCATTGCATTTATTATCTCATCTCTCAGACGAATCATAATGGTTGTGTTATTATTTCCATTTTATAGCTGAAGAAATGAAGACACAGGTATAAAAAAAAACTTGCCAGTGCCACGCAGCTGGAATTAGAGAACTCACGTTTCCTCTATCACAATATTATGCTTAATTTTTCAAAAAAGCATGGATAATTACCATTTAGGACTTACCTTTATTTGTTGAATGAGTGTTTCATCTTCTGGCACATTAGGGTCAACTGCAATGACAACGCCTTCATAGCCATTATTGTTCAGCTGAATGAGTGAATCACTCAGGGCCCCTTCCAGAAGGTGAAGGACCAAGATGAAAACCGAATTCTTAAATGACCCCATTGCTGTACATCTCCCTTTGAGTTCTCTCTTTGGAAAATGTTAGTTATGGAGGCATCTTTCCTTACCCCTATATATATGGATACATAAACGCACATTTTTCCAAGTTATCAGAGGTGGTTTATCACAGGATTTTAACCCCTTGACCCCAGATTGTTTCACTATTGGATTTGCCACCACTATGACGAATGATAACTATAGCTATCATTATGATAACTACAATTTCATCTCAAATTTTGTGTACTTTTAAATATTTTGTTTTGAAAGGAATATTAGCCTTGCCTTCACCTTTGCCATTTCCTGGGAACAAGGGCGGGGAGCCACATCTGGTTCCCAGGAAGGACTCACAGCTGATAAGCAGCTTTGCCATTGAAAGATGTTTACTTCTTACAAATGTTTGTCCAGCCAGGGACACCGACCCACCCAACCCCACCCTCTAACCCCTGCCTGCCCAGTGGAGGCCTGACTGTTCTGAGTATTCAGTACGCATTCATTAAGTATAAACTGTATATCCAGTTATCCCTCATGGTGGTATTTATTTTTATCGTCTTCGATCTTTATGTAACCTCAGCACCTCTCGTTACTCCCTTAGACAATCTACTTGCACCAAAACATTAGCAAGCCACATTAGATATTATTGAATATTCTATAATGAAAAGATAAAATTTATATCTCACTGTGCAAGGGAAACTCCCTCAAGTTTCCTCATCAAACCTCTATTTCACTATTCCATAGCTTCTACTGCCCAGTTAAATTCAAATTAGCATTCAATTATTTTACTGAAATTAAATGTCTCTCAGAATATGAATTGTGGACTGCCAGCTACTGCATAGATTCTTTTAAGTTTGCCAAATCTCACATGAAAACTCAAATTGGTCTACCAATTCAAACTGGTCCTATATTCAAATTACTTGAAATATCCCTTCATCCCATAACTTCATTTGATCTTCACACAGTGGTAAGCATCAATTTCATCTTCTCTGTCTTTGACACTCACTCATAAAAATTAAATTGGTACTTGTTGCTAATAATTAGTACTTATTGCTTAAGTATGTAGTCTTTAATCAATCAAAAGTGAAGCGTTGGAATAGAGTGGAAGTACTCAATGATAAAATAGTTGTCCAGATAATCTAAATATACTTTTATATAAAAATAATTTAGTCAATTCTTATTGAATAAATGTATGCATTTATTATACATATGTCATAAAAAATTTTACATTTTAAAATATCTCATACCCCCCCCCCCCCCCACTATATGTGTCTCTCCTGGGTTCCCTGGAAAAGAGAGCCTAAGACAAGCTTATGTGAAAATGATTTGCAAGCTTAATCCCAGAACAGTGAGAGTGAGAAAAAGGGGAAATGATTCAGGGAAGCCTGGGAAGCAATGAAAGGCGCTTACTAAGCTGGCTCTGGAATAGTAAACAGACCCAGCAGGCCACCCTGCAGGTGCACTTGCCCTGCTTTCTGGGATGCCTCCTAATGGGCTATAGGAGGAAGGAAAAGTGTTTGGCTCCTTCTCATCTCCTACAGGTGATCTCCTGCAGGTGATCACCTTTCTGGCTGTGTCACCCAGCCCATTCAGCAGCTGCTTGGAAAGAAAATCCTATGCCCTGTGGTGTATAAAGAGCCAAAGATGCCAGGTGGTGCCTGTTGACCTCTGGCAGTAAAACCACTTGGGCCTACAAGGGGTAGGTAGTGACTGAGGAGGAGCAAGTGCCCATTGGGTCAGGTGGACAGGTGGGGCCAAACAACCCTAAGGAGCTTCAATAAGATGAGTCCAGTACAATTTACTTCTTGAACTGCTCAGATCCACTCACCTCCTTTCATCCTATCTAGCTCCAATATTATAAGTTAAGGCTGGAATTGGGGGCAGGGGCACAAGCTGTCTTACTTTTTCCCTGAGAGAGGGTACAAGCCCTCTCATAGAATCATTCATAGAATCTCCTTTGAAGTGCTGGCCAATTGCAATCTCCTAAAATACCCAAAGCGACAGAGTTATTGAAATAAATCACAATGCTGCTATAGCTGGTCTCAAGGCCATTATAGATATGTATTATCTCCTTCCTTCATCACCAATTTCCCTCATTTTTAGCCAGCATTTTGACTGATCTGTGTGTTTTTTTTTTTTTTTTTAGCCTGTTGGTATAACCCAACCTTTCCTTACTGAGGGGTCTGAGCCTTTAGTTGCTTTGCCCTTGCCGGGCTGTGGCTGGTGCAGGTGCCTATGACAGGGGTCACCGGTAGGACAGATCCAGTTGAGGTGCCTCCTCATATTTTGCATGGTCTTCCCTGCTGGCTGGGCCTTGGCTGCTCCCTCAATGGAGAGTCCTTGCTGCTGCCTCGGTTGCCTCATCTCCTAACACCACTGGCTCTTTGCTTCCCCAGGGAGAGGGCGGAGTTTAGCATGGCCTCCACTGGACAGGGTGTGGTGGCAGCCCCACTCTCTCTGCTGCCCAAGTTCAGCCTAAACAGATTCACAGAGGCTTTGGCTCACATAAAGCATCACCCCACGGCACCTGGGATCTGACTTTGTCAGAGGCAGTGCAGATGGGCCAAATGACACAAACCAGAGGTGCAGGGACTTAACACCCTGAGAGACAAACTTTCACCAAAGTTTGTATTTCCAACATCCCAGAAGTCTTTGTTGTGTTCCCTTCTAGTCAAAAATCTCCAAATGGTAATTGCGATACTGACCTCCATCGCCACGCTGATTAATTTTACCTGTTTGTGTACTTTATATAAACAGAAATATAAGTATGCCCTCTTGTGTTTGGCTACTTTCACATAACGTTTTCTGCATGAAATTCAGCCATGTTGTTGTGTGTAGCAGTAATATGTTCTTTTTCCATTGTATTTCTTTGTAAAAATATACCACAATTTACTTACTGCTTTTGATGAACATTTGGATTATTTCCTGTTTGGGGCTATTTTAAATAACACTGCCATAGACGTAAGCATTGACTTCAGTTGGGTACATACCAAGAGTGGAATTGCTGGGTCACAGGGTATATGTATGTCTAGCCATAGTCGATCGGCCAAATACTTTTCAAAATTGTTGTATTGATCCACATTTCTACCAGTACAGGGTACTGCTGCTCTTTACAATTTTATCCACTCTGGGTGGGGTATAATCATATAGTACTGTGATTTTAATCTGCATTTTCCCTGATGACCAATTTTGTTATACACCTTTTGATATAATTACTGGTCATTTGGATATCCTCTGTTATGAAGTGCCTGTCCAAGTCTTTTTGTCCAATTTTTAATCAGGTTAGTATTTTCCTTGTTGATCTAAAGGAATTCTTTATATGTTCTGGGTATTGAGTTCTTTATTGGATGTATGTATTGCAAATATCTTTTCCCAGTAGGTGGCTTGCCTTAATGGGTCTCTTGGATGAACAGAGGTTCTTAATTTTAATGGAATCCAATTTAATTTTTTATTTTATGGGTAATGTTTTTGGGGTCATATTTAAGACAGCTTTCCCAAGTTCGTGAAGATGTTGTACAATATTCTATTCTAGAGTTTTATTGTCTTATCTTTCACAATTAGGTTTGTGATCTATCTCAAATTATTTTTGTGTGTATATTGTGAGGTAAAATTCAAGACTTTTGTTTTGTTTTCCTCTCTGGAAAGCAATACATGCAGATCATTTATTGAAAGGACCATCATTTCCCCCCACTGAATTGCAGTTGTGCTTTTGTTGTGAATGGGGTGACTGCAAGTGTGCAGGCCTATTTCTGGACTCTATTCTGTTCTATTGGTCTATATGACCAGGCTTACCTCAGTACCATATTGTCTTAGTTACTGCTGGTTTGTAAGTCTTGATATCTGGTAATGTAAGCACTCCAGATTTGTTTTTCTTCAAGATTATTTTGGCTATTTTTGGTCCTTTGCATTTAAATATAAAATTTAGGATCAGCTTGGAAATTCTACCAGAAAAAAACTCCTGGATTTGACCGGATCGCATTAAATTTATACGCTCATTGTAATACATTAGTTAAATGACACACCCATCAGTGCCATGACTGTTCTGAGGCCAACCATAAAAGGCCAAAAAGTGGGCAGTGGCCCAGTTCCTAGAAATCTCCATCCCTTCTCCAAAATAGTTGGAATAATCCTCCACTCATTAGCCTATGAAATTACCCAGCCCGTAAAAACTAACCACCTCATATTTCGGGGACTCTCGCCTTCTGAGATGGCCCATACTCTGTCGGTAGAGTGTATTTATTTCTCCCAAGGTCATTCTTGCCTTTTTGAGATGGACTGCAATTCTATGGAATGTGTATCTCTCTAAGTAAGTCCATTTCTTACCTAAAAAAAAAAAAAAAATTTATATATCAGTTTGGAAAGAATCAACCTCTTTATAATATTGAGTCTTTCAATCCATGGACCTGGCATATCTCTTCATTTTAAGTTTATTTACTTGATCTCAACCATGTTTTATAGTTTTAAGGGTAAAAGTCTTTTGCACCTTTCATTAAATTTACTTCCGTGGTTTTTAAAAGTTTGGGGGGTGCTATTATAAATGGTATTTTTATAAAATTTCATTTTCTGATTGTTTATTGCTGGTATGTAGAAATATATTAGATTTTTATGTACTGACCTTTCATCCATGGAGCTTGCTAAATTCATTTATTTCAGGTAGTTTGTAGATTCTTTTGGATTTTGTGTTTATAATTATGTGATCTGTGAATAATAACATGTTTACTTCTTCCTTTCCAATCTTATATCTTTTATTTTGTTTCCTTCTCTTATTACACTAGCTAGGGCCCCCCATTACAATGTTGAATACAGGTGGAAAGAATGGGTATCTTTTTTCTTGTTCCCAATCCCAAGTGAAAAAGCATCCTATATTTGGCCATTAAGTATGATATTATCTAGAGATATTTTGTAGATTTTTTTTTTTTTAAGAAATTCACGTTCTTTTATTTATTTATTTATGACTGTGTTGAGTCTTCGTTTCTGTGCGAGGGCTTTCTCTAGTTGCGGCAAGTGGGGACCACTCTTCATCGCGGTGCGCGGGCCTCTCACCATCGCGGCCTCTCTTGTTGCGGAGCCCAGGCTCCAGACGCGCAGGCTCAGTAATTGTGGCTCACGGGCCCAGTTGCTCCGTGGCATGTGGGATCTTCCCAGCCCAGGGCTCGAACCCGTGTCCCCTGCATTGGCAGGCAGATTCTCAACCACTGCGCCACCAGGGAAGCCCTTGTAGATATCTTTATCAGACTAAGAAAGTCTCCTTGTATTCCTAGTTTGCTAAGAGTTTTCTTTTTAAAAATCGTAAATAGGTTTTGAATTTTATCAAGTGCTTTTTATGCATCTATTGAGATTACCATGTGATTTTTTTCTTTATTCTGTTAATATGGGGAATTACATTGATTGAGTTTTCAATGTTAAATCCCCCTTACATTCCTAGAATAAATTCTTGAATTTATTTATTTATGGGCTATATAAAAAGAAGTGTGTTGCTTAATTTCCAGACACCTGGGGAGTCTCTAGTTAATCTATTATAGATTTCTAGTTTAATTCCACTAGAGTCAGAAAGCATACTCTAAGATTTAAATCATTTGAAATTGGTTGAGTCTTATTTTTTGCCTCAGCTTATGGTCTATTTTGGTAAAACGTTCCATGTGCTTTCAAGAAAAATATTTATTCTGTAGTTGTTGGGTTACAGTGTTTTATATATGTTAGGCCAAGTTAGTTAATCATGTTATTCAAGTTGTCTCTTTTCTTACCAATTTCTTGGCTCCTTGTTCTTTTAGTTGCTGAGAGAGGTGTGTTAAAATCTCCAATTATAATTGTGAATTTGTCTATTTCTTTTTCTTTTATTTAGTTCTATCACTTCTGCTTTATATATTTTAAAGCTATGTTCTTGGTGCAGGCAAATTTAGGATTGTTATATAATTATCATCACAAAATGTCTTTTCTATCTCTAATAATACCTCTTGCATCAAATCTACTTTCATTGATATTAGCTATGGTATACTGGTATTTTGAATATTGAAAAATTAAAAAAAAAAACAAATATAACGCAGCACAATGCCTGGCACATGGAATTTATTCAATAAAGTATCTTATCTTTACACTTCTTCTTCACTCCCACTTACCCAAACCTTAGCCTTGAAGGGAAAAATTGGAGAGGAGCCAACAAGATGGAGAAAGCCAGGGCTTTGCATTAGATGGCATCAAGTAAGAATGACCAAGGTATATTTGTAGGATATTGATGTTTAAGAGGTAGTTTTAAGCTCTCTGCCATGTAATACTTCAATATGACTCCTGTTTCCACTCCCTAGTTCATTACCTCCTTTAGTAATGGTAATAAGGCCATAAGGAGACAGGTAGTCATACATTTTTGATGACAGAAAAATTGGTACAAATGTTTTGGAAGGAACTATGCATCAAAATTTAAGTGTGTGTATCTTTCAACATAGCAATTCCATCCTAGGAATTTACCCTGCAGATAGATTCACACAGGTGCACTAGATTACATATACAAAGAACAACTCACACAGGTGCATAAGAGTATATGTACAAGGGTAATATAATTTGTCCCTCAAAACATACTTTATAATAGCAAGAAGTAGAACTACCCAAATGTCCATTAATAAAGGAATAAATAAGCTTATTTATTTAACATCTATTTTGTTTATCACTTCTTACTTAAACATCTGTAGTTTTAATAATAGCATGTATTACTTTTGTAATTGAAATAAATTTATACATAAAACTGAAATATTGGGCTAAAGACTATCATTTGGAAATCCTAACGTGTCAGCATTGGAGTGGTAGTTCTGTCTTTTCTACTCTTAATTTCTAATCTAGTTTTTCTTTACTCTTCCATTTCACACTCTTCTTTTTCTTTTATCTTCTTCATGCTCTTGCTTCTTCTTTCCTATACTGGTGTGATGTAAGGTTATACCAATTTTTTAAATGTTCCTTTTGGATGTTTACTAATTTATATTGCTTCTGTTTCACAAGCCAAGGATATCTTTCTATCGAAAGCAATTGCCCACTGTACTGAATAGCTTCCTCCTTCTTGTGCCCTCGAGACAAGCGTTCTCAGAAAGCACCTTTTCGATAAGACTTAGCAGCAGGTAGCTTAGAGGGAGTGGGAAATAAAATTGGCCACCATCTGGGTCACTCTCCACCCATCCAGGGTATCATCTTGCTGATAAGAGCTGTATAGTCTAAGCGCAAGAGGGATTTATGGAAGGATGCATTTCTTTTGACCTTTGGGGACAAGCTTTAATTACCTCCATGCATGTGAGCTTCTGTTTCTGTGCCTCTGAGTACTTGTCTCTCTATCATCATGTACTCTATAATTGTATCCCTAACTTTCATATCTTATTTTGTCTCTCTCTTTGTGCCTGAGCTGTGCTTTTTCTACTTCCTATGGTACATGCAAACTAAATCAGATTCTCATTTCTTCAGAGCCCACTATTTATCTCACTTCCCCTCTGCTTCTATTCCCTGTTTCCCTGTATTTTACATTCACAGATCATAACACAGATCTTAACACATAATGCAGCATCCACCCAACTTTATATCCATTCCCCTTCTTTATTTTTCATCAGTTAGATTTTCTACCAGCCTTATGAATTCAATCCTCTAACATAGACCATCTTCACTTTATTTAAACTATTTTTTTCTATTCTTTTTGTCTTCTCTACTTCATTTAAATCTGGTTCAGTTTTGTTCCCCCTTTCCCCTTCACTAAGGCCACTTTTTCTTGTATTCAGGTGTCAAATGTCCTTATGAATGATGCCTTTCTCTTCCTCCCTATAAGGCAAGGTTTCTCAATCTTGGCACTGTTGACATTTTTGGCTAATTCTTTGCTGTGGGGGCTGTCTGGTGCCAGGTAGGATGTTTAGCAGCATCCCTGGCCTCTATGCACTAGATCATACCCCAAGCTATGATAATCAAAGTAGTCAGCGGACATTGCCAAATGTCCCCTGGGAGAGTAAAATTACTCCTGGTCTAGAACCATTGCTTGCTAAAAGGGAAAGATACAATAAATTCATTCATAGTGTTTCTTTTGGTGTAACATGTAAATGCAATAAAATGAACAGATCAAGTGCAAATAGGTAAATGAATTTTGACAAAGGTATACATACCCAGTCAACCACTATTCCAGTCAATCCCTATAGCATTTTCTTTGCTCCAGAAAGCTTTCCAGTGAATGCTCACACGTTTGCTCTGAGACAACCACTATTATGATTTCTATATCTAGAGATTAGTATTGTTCTTGAACTTTTAATAAATGGAATCATACAGTCTGTGCTCTTTTGAGTCTGACTTCTTTAGCTCTATATAATGCTTTTGAGATTCAGGTATGCTGTTGCATGTATCAGTTGTTCATTTCTTTTTGTTGCTGAGTGGTGTGCCATTGTGGATCCATACAAATAGCAAAATTTGTTTTATCCATTCTTTTAATAGAAACTTTTTTATTTACAGTTTGGGGCTATTATGAATAAAGTGGCTATAAAAATTCTTGAGCAAGCCTCTTGGTGGACATATCTTTTCATCTCTCTTGAAGTGGAATTGCTGGGTCGAGGTTTAGATATATGCATAACTTTTAAGAAACTGCCAGGCAGTATTCCAAAGTTTTGGCACACTCACCAATATAAAAAAATTACAGTTGCTTCACATCCTTGTCAACATTTCTTAGTACCAATATTTATAATTTAGTTGTTCTAGTGGGAATGAAGATGTATTTCATTTATAGGTATCATTTTCAATTTGTTGATAACTGATGGTGTTGATTGCTTTTTTATAAATTGAAGTATAGTTGATTTACAATATTAGTTTCAGGTGTTGATTGCCTTTGTATGTGCTTATTGGCTATTTATATATTCTCTTTTGTCAAGTATCTAAGTCCTTTGCCCATTTTTATTGGGTTCTTTGTCTTTTTATTACTGATTCATAACATTTTTATATGTTCTGAATATAACTTCTTTGTTAGATATATTTGTTGTGAATATTTTCTTCCACTGTAGCTAAACTTTTTATTATTAATGGTGCCCTTTGATTAGCACAGATATTTAGTTTTGATGCAGTCCAATGTATTATTTTCTCTTATGCTTAGTGTTTTCTCTGTTCTAAGAAATCTTTCTACACTATGGTTGTAAATATATTTTCTTATATTTTTTCTAGAAGTTTATATCTTAACTCATATTTATATCTATGATCCATCATGAATTTATATTTTTACAAGGTAGGAGTAAAATTGCTTTCCCAAACATATGTCTAGTTGTTCCAACATCATTTATTAAAAAAAAAAACTCTTCTTTACCCATTGACTTGCCTCTACCCATTGATTTGCACATGCCTATATGGAAAATCTATTGACCATATGTGTGTCAGTCTATTTCTGGACTCTGCATACTGGGATGTGTTTTATGCCTAGCATAAACATGAGCACTTAAAATTGATATGTATTCTGCACTAGTTGCTTGTAGTATTTTTAAATGTCAAGGTCAAATTGTTTGATAATGTTGTTCACATATTCTCCATTCTTACTGAATTTTTCTGTCTAGTTACTCTACAGTTGACAGCGGGAGATTTAAATCTCCAAGCTTGCTTGTTGATTTGTCTATTTCTCCCTTATTCTGGCAGTTTTTGTTTCTGGTATTTTGAAGCTCTATTAATAGGTACATGCACATTTAGGATTGCTATATCTTCTTGATGAAATTTTTTATTATGTTGAAATGATTCCTCTTTTTCTCTCCCTTTTCGAGGTCTATTCTGTCCTATAATAATATACTAACACCAGCTTTTTTATGCTTGGTGTTTGCATGATATACCACTTTCCTTTTTCCCACTTTCAATTTCTATGTGTTTATATTTAAAGTTCATCTGTTGTAAATTCCATATAGTTGGGCCTTGCTTTATTATCAAGTCTGAAAATCTCTTTTTAGTTGAAGACTTTAGTCCATTTATATTTAATATAATTATTAATTTAGCTGCTTTAAGTCTACCATCTTGCTATATGCTTTTTGTATTCCCCTCTGTTCTTTGTTCCTTGCTCTTTCCTTATCTTCTGTTGTATTAATTGGGTAGTCTTAATGTTCCATTTTATCACATTTATTAGCCTTTTAGATATACCCTTCTCTATTACTAATAGGTGCCAAAAGGGGTTATAATATGCATCCTTAATTTATGTCTACCTTGAATTAATATCGTATGTATGATGTAAGAACTTTTAAACAGGATAATTCCATTTGTCACCTTTCTTTCCATTCTGCTCTTATTGTCATATATCTTACTTCTTTATGTTATTTATACCATAATACATTGTTTTTATTTTTACTTTAAATAATTTATTGTCTTTTAAAGGCATTAAGTAAAGAAAACCAATAATGTATTATATTTACCTACATATTTATCATTTCCAGTGATCTTCCTTTCATGCTGTAGATCTGTATTTACACCAGACATCATTTTCCTTCAGCTTAAAGACATTTCTTTTGTACTTCTTGCTGGTGAAAATTATTTCAGCTTTTATTTATCTGCCTACATTTTTAAAGATATCTTTGCTCAATATAGAGTTCTGTGTTGGTTTCTTTTAGCACTCTAAGATGTCATTTTATTGTTTTCTGGCCTCAATTGTTTCTGATGAATAGTTAGTCATCTTTCCTATGGTATACCTAGGTGTTATTTTCTTTGTATAGATCCTATTTTAGGTTCACTGAGCATTTTAGACCTGTGGGTTGGTAGTTTAAATCAAATTTGGAAAAATTTCATCCAATATTTCTTTGAATATTTTTATGCCTTATCATCCCTCCCTCTACTTCTGGGAATCATTTACATGTAATGTCATACAGGTCATTTGGGCTTTTTCTTTTCTTTTAATGAAATGCTTCAGTTTAGATGCTTTCTATTTTCATATCTTCAAGTCATATGATCCTTTCTTCTGTAGTACCAGTCTGTTGTTATTAATCCATTACAAATTTTTTTACATATATTGTATTTTTCAATTTTTAGGATTCTCACTTGCTTCTTTTTAAAGATTTTCACATCTTTCCTGAACTTCTTCCTCTATTCATCACTTATATTTATCTTTTCCTGTAATTTCTTTATCTTATTTATAATGTTATTGTAAACTAATTATCTGCTAATTCCAAATATGGATCATTTTTGGATCATCTTTTATTGACAGATTTTTATTCTTATTAATGATGGGACACATTTCCTGCTTGTCAGCATGTCTATTAATGTTTTATTATATAGTGTATGATATGTTGTAGAGGCTTTGTATTATGTTATCTTTCTCTGAGTTATGTTCTAGCAATGGTTTAATTATTGGTGAATATAATCTTGATTCTCTAGAGACTTGGTTTTAGACTTTTTCAGAGCAGATCTTTTTCAGTTTTGCCCTTGGTTCTAGGGCATAACACTTAGTCTGTGGGTATGATACTTACCCCTAATCTAGAGTTTCAATGGAAACACAAACACCCCCTCTAACTTGGGTGAGGTTGTATTTTGGTGCAACCAATTTTAATCTTTGATTTAGAAAATGAAATCACAATACCAATAGATACGTAACAAAATGTTCACAGGAGAATTATTCATTATATCCCAAATTGGCTGTTACTCAAAAGCCTATCAATAGTAGAAAGGATGAATATATTGGTATAACCAAGCAATGGAATATTATACAGCAATAAAAAAATAAGATCTACTGGTATACAAAATGTGGATGAATATCATTAATGTAATGTTGAATGAAAGGAGCCAGACACAAAACAATACATACCAAATGATTGAATTTATCTGAAGTTCAAAACAGGCAAAAACTAAGCCATGGTGCTGGAAAGTCATTCTGTGGTAAACATTGGGGAGGAAGTAGTTGCAGAGAGAGGTTAAGATATAAGTTTCTGAGATTCTGGCAATATTCTATTTCTTGATTTTGGTGTAATTACCAGAGAATGTTCACTTGTGATAATTTATTGATCTGCACACTTACAGTTTGTGCACGTCTGTATATATGTTATACTTCAATAAAAAATTTTAAAACCAAAAAAAAAAAAAAACTTGGGTGAGGTTGAACCTTAAATTTTCTCTCCTCAGGACTGGGCAGTTGCTGAACTCTGTTCAGCTCTTTTAGCTGCTAAGCTCTTATTTTCCATTAAATTCCTTTGCAGTTTAGGACTCATCCAAGGATTGAGAGGATGCAGATTTGGGAACTTCCCTTTTGTAGTTGCTTCCTTCCTTGGATTTCCTCCCTCAATTTTCCACTGCTTTAGCAACCCAGAACTCTTATGTCTGGCTTTTCAACCCAGTAAGACTGCTGCTTTCTGCTTGAGCTCTTTCCAGATGCTCTGAGCAAACTGGGAATGCCTTCTGGGGGAAAAGCTGGTTAAATGTGGATCTCACCTAGATTGCTTTCCTTTTTTCAAGGGTCATAACTCCTCCAGGTTCTACCTGCTTTTCTTGGTGTCCAGTGCCTTCAAAGAGCTGTGTTTTATATTTTTTCCAGAGTTATTACTGTTATCAGCAAGAAGATTAGTTTGATATGAGCAACTCTGCCATTAGTGTAATTGGATTGATCACATTGTTTTAAATAAATGATATAGTTAGGGACAAACTGTTCCAAAATAATTACATTATAGCAGAAGGCAAAGCCTAAAGCAAATAAAATAATTTTTGGTAGACTTTCTAGTACTAACATGCAGGTGCAAACATACTTTTGGAGCAGTCAGCATTGCACACATAAACAGCAATCTGCTCAGTGAATTCATCTCCTAAAAATCTTCTCTCTCTCACTGAGATTTAACTTTCTTTTACTATCCATAAAAAGAATAGGGTAAAAATGGAAGGGATATTGTCCTCAATTTTCAGAACAAATTTCTATGTACTGATAACAACAACCATCCTGGCATATGAAGATAATAATAATACTTGCCTGTGTCACCTTCAATCCCTAGGCTTCTCTTTCCTTTCCCAGATAACTGAGCATCTGTCTCATATTTTTTCCTTCTCTTGCAATCTTGGATCAAATCTTCAGTGATGTCACTATTCATGTGGTATTCCACTAGTGACCAATGCTTCACAGTTCCTCGTTCTCTTTGACCCAACTCTTGTCTATTTCTATTCCTTATCATTTGTTCAGGATCAATGTCACCTCCTTTCCAGTGGCTCTGTTCTATTGACGATTTCTGGGGTCTCGAAATCAGTTAGCTTCCCACATTTACCACATGTTTCTTGTTGTCTAATGCTTCAATCACTCACAATCACTGAAGCTTGTTTACCCTTTTCACTTGATGAGAACACCCTTTCAACTCTGCTATAATATATTTTAGTTTATCACTTTAACATCCTTAATCTCAGTCTTGCCTCTTCCAATTTACTGATTTCTGGACTTAAAGCCATTTGTTCATTTCTATACTGACAAAATTGGAGGAAAAGAAAAAAAAAAAGCCCTGTTCCTTCAGCCTAGACCTGTTCTCCTGCTCATTAACCTTGAAGATTTAAATATTTGTAGGCATAATCCCTGGCATCTTTCCACACCTTCTTAAATAGACAGGAGTGAAGGAGCATTATGACAACCTGACTCTACTCCTATATACTCTGCCTTTAGCCAGCACAATGCTTTAGATTACTCCATTAATCCTCCATTTTCCTGTTTATAAAATGAGGAAAACTTAAAGACTTAAGACTTAAAACCCACCACACCCCATCTCAGTATTTTACCAGCCCATTGAAGCTACAGAGAAGCAGATCCCACGCTACTAGGCTCAGTGGCAATAGAGGGAGGAGGGACTGACTGCCAAGTGGGGACTTGAAGTTCCAATCTGTGAAGATTTAGGCACTGCCAGACTCAGCATGTGACAGGCCAGACCTGGGATGTAGTATGAACAGCAAGGAGGCAGCCTAGGTAGAGGTATTTGCTGGTCATTTTACTCCCCAGCACTGCTCTGAGTCTCTTCCTCAAGGTTTCATGCTCTCTTTTCATTCTTGTTCCAACTCCCCACAATTCCCTCCCCACCCCCCAAAACTTAATCTAATTGTCATTCTTAGTTGGTCCTAGTTATAAAGCAATTCTATTCCACTTTGTTGTTTGTATTTATCCAATAAAGTTTTAAGTTCTGTAATATGCAAAGCATGTGATTTTATTGCTCAGTAATCTTTAAAAAATAAGAGCAAAATTAAATAAAGGATAATTTTTATTTCCTTGTGACGTGTGCTAGCCTCTCTCTAGTCACCCTCCACCCCTGTAGGTTAATACCTGTAGGTAAATCATCCTTTGCGGGAAAAGGATTCCTGGAGTCTTATTTAAACAAAAAAAACAGAATCAGTTAATAATTTCCAAAGGTCAGTCTCTCCCTGTGACTGCTTCCTTGTTTGAAATTGAATAAAATTATATAAGCTATGTATTGATATGTGTTAAAATAAGCTCAGAACTATGTCTTTCATTCTTTACCTAAAGTCTTATGAGAACTATAACCTTTTTCCTTGAATACCACCCAAGGCAAATAACTTGGAAAGCTGCTTTGATGAGAGTAGAAAGTTATAAACAATAAATTCAATAGGCCTCTGTTATAAAACCAGTGTCAGGGGACAAGGATAATGCCTACATTTTAAGGTTAACTCTTATAGTGAACCAACATCTCTTTGAGCATTATCAGTGGGATCTATCTGTAGTATAGTTAACCAAATGGAAAGAAGTAAAGAACTTTACAATAGGCACTTCATATGTAAAATACAGCTTGATCTTTAGTCATTAACAAGCAACCTGTTCTGAACAGATAAAGGGGGATTAAAAATTAATCATAGCAACTACACAATTGCTTCACATAGATAGTTATACTATATCATTCAGGCCTAACATCCTTTTCTCTACTTGGGCTATTTTTCGTCTTCAATAAGACAAGCTTTTATTGACTCTGATTCAATTTTGCCATTGCCTTTGCCTTTAAACACATTACCTTAGAGAATAACTTTTATTTTTTTGTCCATAGCCAAAGCTTAAATGTTTTCTAATTCCCTTCCGCCTCCATTAGTGGTATAAAAGATTTTTTTTGTCTATTTACCATGTAAAAATCTGATCTATACTACACAAAAACTCAAATCATTTTTAATAATCTGATGTTAATTTGACTTTATTGGCTTGTTTTTGTAAAGTGCAAAAGCCATAGGTCTTATATTTAAGAAGGAAAGTACTCTGCACATTTGTTCATAATAATTTTGTTTCATTCTCTTTCTTGTCTGCTCTCTTTTTCCTGTTTAAAACACAGTGTGTTACAACTATGGTGAGGCAAATGATTCCTGTAAAACCCATTGCTGTCAAAGCTCCTTTCAATATAAGATAATCTCTGGCAAATACAGGAGTAGAATTTGGGGGAATCAACAGAGATGCCTGAGCAACATTAGATACAGCAGACTTTAAGGAGTTCCTATCTACTGCTCGTATTGCCACATAAATTCTGTGGCTTTTTTGTGTCTCTCCATCAGGTTGATGTTCAGGTCCGTTTGTGAAAAGCTCTGATGACAATGTAAATATCTCCTTGGTACCAGCTTGCTGAGGATTTAACTTTGATGTATTCACTAAAATGGCATTGTTAAAGTCATCTTGAATATTCTGTAGACTTTTACTCACTCTTATTTCATAGCTGTTGGCTGAAATTAAAAAATACAAATGGGAAGTTAAGTGATTTTGAGTAAGCTTTCTAGTTTATTAGAAATGGCTTAATGACAATAGCAACAAAAAAGTCAAAATACCTATGAATAAACAAAGCAAGAAATATGAATGTGAACAAAACTTTAAGACACTACATAAGAACTCATACTAAAACCTGAATAAGAGGAAAGTTTTATTATGTTTTTGAATAGCAAGATTCAACACAATAAAGAAGTTATTTTTCCCTAAGTTATTTTGTAAATTTTACATGATTTATTAAAAGTACCTCTGGTTTCTATTTTAACAAGCTTATTGTAAAGTTTAAACAGAAAATAAATAATCAAGATTAGCCATATAAGGTTAAAAAATAACAAATTTTTAGTGGAAGGACTGACTTTATCAGATGTAAAAACACTGTAATGCTTCAATAACTGAAAAACTGCAGTACTGGTGCATGAATAGATTCATGTATAAAAGTAGACCAAAACACATTTAGAAATTTAGTATATGATAGAGGTAGAACCGAAATTAATAGGAGAAAGTACAAATTTCTTGATAATGGTGTTATGACAATTAGGTAAAAAGCTGGAAAAAATAGGATCCATACTGCAAACCTTTATTCTTCAGGATAAACTCCAAAGTAAATAAAAAGTTTGATGTAAAAAAAACTATTAAGTAGTAGGAAACAATGAATGAATTTCTTTATAAACTTGAAGTGGAAAAGGACCCTCTAATTAAGACTCAAAATTCACAAGCCATAAACATAAAAATCCATAAATTTATATACATAAAATGAAAATCTTCTACATGGGAAAAATCTCCTAAGCAAAATATAAACATATATGTTAAGTGACAAAAATATTTGTAGCTTAAGTCAAAGATAAAGTTTAGTTCTGGTAATGGTTGAGTGGCTTCTATTGGACTAATTCACCAGCAGGTAACAAGTATAAGCTCTGAAGAAAGAAAGGGGAATAAAAACAAACAGGAACCAGTGGAGTTACAACTCATAAAAGAAGAGAACCAGGGTGGGACTGATTCATGTTTATACAGTTTTTCCTCCGAGGGCACTTTCCACTTCAGTACAGATAGCTGGAACTGATACAGAAAGCCACCATCTTCTTGGTTTTAAAAATCAGAGGACTGAGTGTGGGATTGCTGAGTGGCTGAAAATTGAGGGAGCCAGAGAGGGATGAGCCCCAACTCTGCGTATTAACTTCTCTCAAATCATTGGAAGACCTCTGAATTGTACATGTGTGGGTGAAAAATCAAGGGCTCAAGGGAAAAACAACAGCTAGACAGCTGAAAAATGGAGCAGAGTTTTATGCTAGTGCCCACCACAGGGGAGATATAGAGTTTGGAGTGTGAGTCTTGCCACATCAGAGGAGCTTGGTAAATATCTTGAGATGTCCATTAAAACACTAGAAAAGCTGTGCCTTAGGAAAAAAGATAGTGTCCCAGAATTAAGGGATATGCCCTAGGATTAAGAGCAAAACTGAAATAGACAAACCCTAGACAAAAGTAAAACAAAGCCTCCTCAAATGCCACGTGATCCAAGGTATCTACTAGAAAATTTCAAAACTCTTCAGGGGAATATAACAAAGTCCAGATTCTATAATTTACTACCACATGTCCAATATACAATAAAAAGTTACTAGACATGCAAAGACACAGAAAATGTGCTATATAGTCAAGAAAAATATCAGCAAATAAAAACAGTCACAAATGACTGAGATTTGAAATTAATAGGCAAGGACCTTAAAATAACCGTGATGAGTACGTTAGTGGTCTACACGCAAGACAAGCTGGATATAGTGAATGAAGAGATGGAAAGTTTGAGGAGAGATATGGAAACTTTAAAAAGGAAGCAAACGGAAATCCTAGAATTGAAAAAAAATGCAATGAAAAAATTCATTTCAGAGGATTAATAGCAGATTGGACACAATGGAAGAAAGAATTTGTAACCTTGAAGACAGGTCCATTAAAATCATCCAAACGGGAACTTCCTTGGTGGCTCAGTGGTTAAGAATCTACCTGCCAATTCTGGGGACACGGGTTTGAGCCCTTGTCTGGGAATTTCCCATATGCCGCAGAGCAAATGGGCCCATGTGCCACAACTACTGAGCCTGCGCTCTAGAGCCTATGAGCCACAACTACTGAAGCCCACATGCCACAACTACTGAAGCCCATGTACCTGGAGCCTGTGCTCCGTAGCAAGAGAGGCGACCACAATGAGAAGCCCACGCACCACAATGAAGAGTAGCCCCTGCTCGCTGCAACTAGAGAGAGCCTGCGCGCAGCAGCAAAGACCCAATGCAGCCAAAAATAAATTAATTAATAAATTAATTTTTTAAAAACTAAAAAAAATCATCCAAACTGAAGGGCTAAAAAAAAGGTAGAAAAATTGAACAGAATCTCAATGACCCTTAAGATCCACTGATATATCCACTTAGTGTGTATGATGATATGATATGATATGATATGATATACTATACTATACTGTACTATAATATTATATAATATAAATATTACCCAGGAAGAAAAGAAGAATAAAACTAGAGCAGACATTTTTTGAAGATGTATCAGCTGAAAATATTATAAATTTGATTAAAAGAACACTCCACAGACTCAAAGAGTTCAGTGATCCCCAACAGAATAAGTATCAGAAAAGCACACTGAGTCACATCATGGTCAATCTGCTAAACACCAAAGATAAAGAAAAATAATTTAAAGCAGCCAGAAAGGAAAAAAGACACTTTATACTCAGAAAAACAACAGTAAAAATGATAGCTAACTTATCAGAAAAAAATTGGGGCCAGAGGACAATGAAATGATATATTTAAAGTGCTGAAAGAAACACTTGTTGCCCTAGAATTCTACATCTAGTGAAACTGTGTTTTAAAAATTAAGGGACATGTTTCAGAAAAATTAATATTGAGAGAATTTGTTACTCAAAGACCTCAACTACAAAGGAAATGATGCTAGATAAAAATTCTGATCTCCAGGAAGAAAAGAAGAGGACTAGATATGGTGACTATACTATACAGGTAACTAAAAAGGATAATTTTTTTCCTCTTTAAAATTTCTTTAAAAGACAATTGATTGTTTAAAACAAAAGCCATAACAATGCAATGTGGGGCTTATAACAAATGTAGAAGTAAAATATGTGACAGCAAGACCACAAAGGATGGCAGAAGGGTAAATGGAATCATACTTTTGAAAGATTCTCACATTATATGTGAAGTGGTATAACATTAATTCAAGGCAGATTGTGATAAATTAAGAAAAATGCATGTTACAGAACTGCAAAATTTGGAGTAGATGAGGGCAGAATTTTGTTTTGATTTTCCTTATACTGATTTTAACCTTTAAAATTATGGCAAATTACGTATAACATACAATTTACCATCTTTACCATTTTTTAAAGTGTATAGTTCAGCAGTGTTAAGTACATTCATATTGCTGTGCTGCTGTGAGCTTTCAAACTGTATTAATGTATTATCAACTCAAAAACAAAATTATTGGTAACAAATAATTGCTAGATTCAAAAAGAAAGCCACCTGTAGTACTAACCCACTCTAATAATATCATAATTCTTATCTAAAATGGCTAAAAATAGATTCAACAATGAACGGAGCAGCTCCAAAGGAGGATTTTGTTCTCAGGAAGAAAAACCATGAGACATTCTGAGTTTTAATTAAAAAAATGAATATATTCTAGTGACTATGTTTTGAGCATTTTCCAAATCTATAATAAGTTTTAATAATGAGACTATTTCTATTCCTGAGTAGTAATTAGAGTAAAGCACCCTTAAAGAAGGTTGTCAAAACAAAATAACCTTCATATTCAAATTTATCAATCAGCCAATTTCCTCTGAGTGAACCCACTTGAGTTGCTTTCTGCTGTGGTTCAAATACAATGGGACAGATATGGATGAGAAGCTAGGCTGACCATCTGCTCTACACTCACAATGGAACATGTTCATTGTTCCTGTGTCCCTTGTTCTCTATGGAGGAAGCCCTCCCCACGGGGCTCTCCCAGAGTCGTCTCCTGGATAATGAAACAGTATTCCATAAGCCTTAGCATTTACAAAGATTTTCTACATACATAGCTCTCCCTCTGTGAAGTTGACCATCCCGTTTTAAAATAAAAGAGACTGGGACTCAGGAGGTTAAATGTGATGTCCATGGTCAAGTTAGGAAGCTGTAGTGTGGGAAATGAACTCCTTTCTTCTAACTCCAAATGTCATGTACTTTCTACTGCAAACAACTATTAAAAATGATGCAGGACAACTGTGTAACTACAAAGACTCCAAACTAATTCAGCTCATACATTCATGAAGGGTTTCCTTCCATTTACAATAGTTGTGGTCTTCCCCTTCTCCCTGTGAAAAAGAAAATGGGCTGGTTCTGCATCTTTGACCTCTTAGCTATATCTCTAGTTTTGACCTCTACCTCTATACTCCCAGTATATTTCAGCCATGGGCAAGACACTTAACCTCTCAGGGCCATTCCCTTACATTTAAAACAACGGAGTCAGACTAGTGTATCTTTAAGACCCCTTCAGGCTCCAAAATGTTATAAATGCTGATATTTACTGAGCACTTAGTATGGACCAGACACTGTTTTAATCCCTCTCTGTGCTTTTTCTCATTCAATTCTCTCAACAACCCTCTGAGATGGGTACTCTTACTATCTGCTTTTGCAGATTAGAAACCAGAAGTTTAGAGAAATTAAGTAACTTGCCTAAGTTACACAGATAAAACGTGGTCTGTCTGATTCCAGAGCTCAATACCCTAACACTATGCTCTACAGCCTTCTACTAGGCTACACTGTCTCCTATTTCCTATTTCCCCATAATTGCTACTTTTCCAGTTACTAAGGTTTACACTTTCCTTAGCATCTTTACCAATAAATTTCCAGTACGGAAAGCCCTGGGCTTGGATTGAGCACATGCAGAGGAAATCAAAGACTTGACCCCATCTTTACCAGTGGGAACAGTTCCCACTTCCTCTCTTCATTTGAAATCCAAACCATCCCCTAAGGATTAGTATAGATTTCTCCTACACTGAGCCTTCTTCCATCCAAGAAGCATAACTGAGGGTTAGGGGTGGGGGAAGTGGGAAAAAATTGCTGTCATTGAACAGCTTTTTCAGAAGCAGAAAATTTTCAACAATTTGTGAAGATAATATGTTCAATGACAGTTGTATAACATGATGAAAAGATATCAGAGGAAACATTGTGCAAGTCAGGCTGTTAGACACGTAGGGAAGCTACTCAGTGCAAGGAAGGAGGCCCAAGATTGGTGCTTTTTGTGGCCTGTCACTACTCCAAAGGCTCTGCCCAGGCCCCTGGCATTAGAAACTGGCCTTTGCTCTGCTTCCACCCACTCTACAACATTTTAATATCTGTAGCTCCCAAAGTCTGAATTATACAAATGGCACTGTGTAATACATAAAATAGTTTTTTGACCATTTTATGCCTTTTCTCTCTTAGCCTAGGATTATAAGTTCTTGGAGTGTGATACCATCTTAAATTACTTTTATATAATGTTTAGCACTGTGCTGGGCACATAATAGTTCCTTAGTAAATAATATATTTTCACTTTAATTTCTGGAGAAAACACATAGGAAATTAACTTTATAGCAGAAATACAGATCATGCCTGGTACTCAGTTTTAACAGTTATTTTACCCACACTCTTAATGAAAACCTAAGGAAATAACCCATTTCCATAATACCTTGTCTAAATACATTCCCAAACATAATAATGATCTGGTAATATTTTGCTTATTCCATGTACTTTGTCATCTTTTACAGTATATTGTGTATGGTGAAGAGTTGGTACTGGATATACATTGATATGCTTGTGCATATATGAGATGTTCATTTATTGCTAATAAGGTTTTTAAGAATAGTCAAATTTTTCATAATTGTAAAGCCAGAGACATACCCTTATTGTTTCTAACTCTGGCCATAGAGGAGAGTATAACACCTTCCTAGACAACAATTTGTAAAAAAAAGAGGTGATGAAAGCACATGTTTATGAGTTAAACAGACACCTACTTGCTAGTTGGTATACTCATAGCTAATTGGTCAATTTTGCCATTGCTGGGTCATCAAGTCAATTATGACTGAGTGATGTCAGCAACTTAATACACATCCAGCCATTCCCCACCTCCCAATCTTTTGTCACTTGAGGTTTCACATTATAACAAGCTTGATCTGCTTCAGTCATCCTGCTCATCAAGGCCATTTATGTGAAGGTATGAAATCCTCTCTTCCCTTCTAAAACCCTTTGTAATACCAATTCTAAACTAAAGTCCCATTTGGTTGTATTTCTTCTTTTCAAGCCATTCATAAACACTGATACTGCACATTCACTTTCTTTCTACTCTTCATTCAGTGGTGTAGTTGAAACCACCAGAGCTCTTGAAAAAAACATTTCCCAGTAGTAATGAGAGTCTGAGCTTGTGTTTGTCTCTTTTAACACACAACCTTGCTTCTGAGGCAGTGAGGAAAGAGGAAAAATACTGGGTGGCAAGCACCATGCTTACTTTTACATAAAGATGGGAATGAGTATTGGTGACTCCTTACTTCAAATAAGAAGCTAGAGAACTCTCTAGCAATGCAAACCAGGAGCCCAGAAAACTTACTGGGCCCACTTTCTCTTCCATTTTTTATTTTATATGTCATCTCAGTTCATCTTTACAATACTTTATGAAATAGATAGTTTTAGTCCTATTTTCCACATATGCAACTGAGGGTAATAGAGTTTAAACAACCTGCCAAAGATTAAACAGCTGGACTTATAGCCAGAGTGGGAACTACTTTTTTTCTAAAGTTACGTTACAGCTGTTTCCATTATACAAGTGATATGCCCATCCCACAGTTTCAATCATTTCACATCTCCAAACTTTAAATTAGGAAAATCCTTAATTTAGAATGTAAAATGTTTCACTTCCTTCCTATCTGGCAAGAAGAGATAGATTGTGATAACAGAATTTCAAGACAAAACTACAATATTGACTCTTTCCCAGCAGTGCATAATTATTTGTAATTAAGATGTCTTCTAGAGAGAGTAGTAAACAGGACTATAAGCCAAGAAAAGATGATCCAAGTTGAAAGCAAGACTGGGAAAGGCCCAAGGTGGTCACTGTTATTGACCAATATTGATGAATTAGCTCTCAATAGAGAAGGTTGGTTCCTACAGAAATCTCAATCAGACGCATCAGGAAATAAACCATTTAATGTGTAATCAATGATAATCATGTTCTGGTAATGGCAAAGATGTTGGAAAGGTTATTCTTTTAGAAAACTTTTTCTGTTGAGTTGCTGTGGGGATCAAGAGATGAGGTAGGTGGAAGCCGGAAGGCTGGCATAAAAGCATTAGAAAAAGGAAAGTAGCGAAGGAACTCATCAATGCCCAAGCAAGGGTTAGAAAGCTTCAAATCAGGGAACTGCTCCCAGCCTCCCTAACAAAAATGATGACCAGAAGTAGGAGAGGACAATGCACCAAGTATTTCATGACTTATGGGAATTATTCCCTAAAACTTGACTTGTAAGCCCTTGAATAAACACCATCTAATCTTCAGAAAACTAATCAATCACCTTCAGTATTTGAAAGTCCATGCTCTGTAAAGCAGAACCCATTTCTTCTGACCAGACCACTGTTACATGTGGTATTTATGTTTCCAACAAAGGTTTCTGTATTAGTGTCAGTCAGTTTACCAGGGCCTCGTCAATCCTGGGGGAGCTGATACATTCTCTTCCTAGACTCCAGGATACATGGCCTTATCAGCAACTCAAAGCTTTCCATGCAATCCTCTACAGCTTTGTCATCTGTAAGCCCCCAAAGCTATTTTTTACCCAACTAACCCCTGATATAGTTATTGGAAATGCCACCTCGTAGAAAAATAGGTAATGAAAGCAAGAAACCTACCCTGGCCCTGATCAAAGTCTTCTCCAGGTGCTGTCCAAGATAAAGTCACCTCATCTTCTACTTTTACAGCTTCCAGGTCAATAATTTTGCATGGCGGAAACACATCAGGATGTGGGTCAGCTGGAACGCCCAGCACAAAAAAAGAACCCCCTGAGCTTACTCGGCTAAAGCCCCACTTTTGCTCTTCCTCTCTCCTGCCCACCGATTTTCTTGGGGCATTCATCTGAATATTACCTGTGACACCAAAGAAAAGAATAGCCAAAACAACAAATTACCGTCTCCTGAATAGCTTGTTTTTGCAGATTATTGAGAGACATTTTAAGACTTTTTTCCTTTGCTACATCTTTAGAATAACAGTTTGTTTATTCAACAATTCATTCATCCGTTCATTCATTCAATAAATATTTTTAGGGCATATGCTATGCCAGCAATCACAGACAAAACAGTATTGCTCATGGAATTTACAGTCATATTTATAAACATATATTTATAAATTGTAGTAAATGTAAGAAGAAAAAAAGGAAGGGTACTATGAAAGTAAATAACACAGGAATATAATTTAGAGTGGTATCAAGGAAGTAACATTTAACAGTTTCCTAAAGGATGAATAGAAGTCAGCCAGATAAAGAGTGGAGGTTAAGAATATCCCTGGCAGAGGGAACAGGTTGTGTAAAAACTTCTGAAGTGTGGAGAAGAGCTTTGCAAATTAGAAAAATTTAATTAAAGCAAGGAGGAGAATAGATTGAGATGAGACAGGAGAAAGAAGTTCAAGTAGGACCTCGTGGGCCATTGTAGTGGTTTTAGAGTTTAATCTTAAACGTGCTGTGGGGAAGCAGGGTAGTGATATGATCACATTTGCTCTCTGATAGGTCACTCTGGCTGCTCTCAGTGGAGAATGGATTCTAGCACAGGAAGCAATGAGGCCACTGCAACAGTCCAGATAGGAGAAGATGGTAGCTTGGGTTGGGTGATAGCAGTGGAGAGGAGGCTAGTAGGCATTTCGAGATGCATTTTGGAGAGAAAATCAGCAAAAGCTGGTGATGGATTTGAATATGGACTGATGAAGAAGGGAAAGTTGGTGAACAAAAAGAATAGCTCGCAGGTTCCTAAAATGAGCAAATGGGAAGAGAAACAGGCTATGGGGAGGAGACTAACTATTTAAGTTACAAGGTTTGTGATTCCTGTAAAACATCTAATTGACGATGTCAAGGAGCCAGTTAGATATGGATTTTAAGCTCAAAGAAGAGGTTTTAGCTAGATTTAATAATTTTGAACCTATGAATTAGGAAGTTATAGGCAAATAGATGTTATTAAAGCTGTATAGGTTAATGAGATTACCTAATAAGAATTTCAGCTATAAAAATAAAAAGTATTTACTAAGTGCTTGCTATGTGTCAGGCACTTTTTAAAGTACCTTATATTATCAACTATTTAATTTTGCAGCAATGCTATGAGGAGAGTACAATTATTGCTCCCATTTTTACAGATGATGAAACTGAAGCACACAGAGGCTAAGTAACTTGCCCAAAGTCACACAGCTAGTAAATGGAGGAACTAGGTTTCAAACCCAGGTAACGTGGCTCCAGATAGAAGAGTGAGAAGAGAAGGTTAAGACTAAGCTTTGATAATTGCCAACACTTAGAGGCTTGGTAGAAAAAGAGAAGCTGGAAAAAGAGCCTGAGAATAAAAATTCCAGGGAATAAGAGGTAAGCAGGAGAGTGTGGTATCATAGAAACCAGGAAATGGCAAAGGAGAAATCAATCAGCTGTGTCAGGTACTGCTGAGGTCAGGTAAAATGAGGACTGAAATGTGTCCTTTGGCTATAAGAGCAGGTAGTCATTTGTGACTAAGGCCAGAGCAATTCCAGTGGAGTGATGTGGGTAGAGGTCTGATTGCAGTGAGCAGAGTAGTAAACTGGAGGTGAGAAGGTACAGTTGGCAGATTTAGATTTAATTTCAAGGAACTGGATGACAGGGAGTAGACAGGTGGACAGTAGCTTCAGGGGGAACCACCAAAATTTTTTTTCATATGGGAAGTAATAAATCATGCTTGAATGCTCCTCAGAGGACATGCAAGGGAGAGCTCTCAAGGACCCTTGATGAGCAGGCTGGGTGGAATCCGGAGCAGATCCAACAGAGGCACTAGGGAGGAGAGGAAGGAAGTAGATGCTGCTGTGCCCGGAGATTTGGTGGTGTGAAAACAGAGCAGCTCACATTTTTCAATGCAGTGTACTCTCAAGGTCATCACATGAAAATGAGCTGATAAATGAATGTTATGTGAGGTAGGCATGCCTAGGGAAATCTAAATTTTTCTTTCTGTGCTATCAAGGGCCTATATGAAGTACACAGATAAAAGCAGAGTTGAATATGACTTTTCTATTCTCAGTGTACACTAGATGTTGATATTTGCATCCTTTAAATTCATGGCTTTAAAAAAGATACTAGACCAGTCAGTAGCCTGCAAGCTCCTTGATAGGAATCAAGTCTTATTCTACCTGGTATCCCAAGTTCTTAGGACTAAGCCTGTCACCTAGGAGGCCTTCAAAAATGTTTGATGTATAAATGAAAGAGGGAATATCTACTTAGAAATGAAGTATTCTTTCTAGAATGAAATGAATATCTACTAGAAATGAAGAAATCTAGTACATCTAGATACAAAATCATATCTTTGTAGTAAAACTGTGTTACCTTGCAAATTGATTTACATTGGTTTTGAAATAATCCAAATTATTTTAAATATAGGTGAGAGTAAATTGTGTTCCAGGCAACGCTAAAAATATCAGGAGATGCAAATCCACTGTAGCATCTTTTTGTTTTCTACTGAAAAGTACATATAGTACAAAAATATAGAATCATGTTATGGTATGGTCCAAATGATTAGTTATAACTGCTAAAATACATGAAAAGTATTCGTAAAGATTCTGCAGTTTTGCAAATAAGAATGATTCAAACATTTTTTGAGATTATATTTAAAGACTACAGCATATTTCTGTTTGTTATACTTTAACCACTGCTTCCCATCAGGAACTATTATAATAATGGTGTTTAAAAAATATGTGTATCTTCTATGTATTTGGCACTTTTATCTTGAAGGAAGACAGAACATCTTCAGGAAGCCCTCAGTTTCCTGTAATATCCACACTCATATTTTTTCAGGAACCCATTTCCTGTGTGGATTGTTTGGGCTATTTGCTTCCTTCTTTAAACTGCTAACAACTTTTTGCCTCTTCCTCTTTCCTCTGTAGAGGAAGTACAGGAGCTGGAACTAAGAAAACTCAATAAATCTCTTTGCCTGGTAGTAATTCTGATGAAACAGTCACAAGAAAGAAGTCAAAATAATGAGTAAAACGAAGGTAGGAGAAATCTGTGGGAATTACTTACTGCCTTCCTGTTATCTACTATCATGAATCACTGAGGATTAAAGAGATAATCAACAAATTATGCATTGACTTATATAAAAGAGTTTTGACATTCACCTCTCTCTCTAATACATACACACACACACTCATCAGAAATATACACATTAAATGATGTTATTCAAATAACAGTGCTAATGATTCTTACCATTTGTTATGTAACCTGGTACGTACATAGCATGACTTCCTGGAATAGAGTGGGCTAAGGTGCTTATGCTGGGAGAATGATTGACACGCACTTTCAAGCTATATCTACCATTTACAGCAAAGGAGAAAAAATACCTCGAGTAAATTCCATCATTTTTTATAACATCAGCACCTGTTAATATAAAAAAAGCTCAGTGTCAATACTTATCACAGTTGATTATTAATATTTAATTAAATCATTAAAAATAAGATTTATTCCCCTGTTCTTCTAATTTTAGCATATGCTGTCATACTCATAGCTACTTTTGATATTATCAGGTGACTAAAATTCCAATGGCTCCATAATTTCTCCTTGTGATTCCTTAACCTCCGAAAAATTATTTTCTAAAGGTGAATGAGTTGTACCTGCTTCAGTGCTAATAAAGCATTTAATAATCACCTTTAGCGCTCTCCTTCCTGTCACTGAAAATAATACTAGGTTTTCATAGAAACCAAGCACATTTTAAGCCTATTTATAGTCACACACACCTTTGAGATAAAAGCTACTCTGCTCCCAGTGAATAAATACGTATGTACATATACATACTTTCATGCAATTTCAAGGGGTTTATGAACACCCTGAAGCCCTGATGAAAAAAAAAAAACTTTGGTAGTTGATATAATAGTGTGAAATTAATTTCCTCATTAGAGGATACGTGGATTGTTCTAGATTCGAAGGTGCTCACTGACTTGGAGTTTGACAGGCTTTGGTTCTGTCCACTTCAGGAGGATGTGCCTTGCTTCAGGAGGCATTCTTTCTAAAAGCTTGCCCAGTGCTAGACTCCTTTCCTTTTGCATTGGTCCTCAGAGAGTCATTCAGTTCCAAACCAAGCCCATGACTGAATGGCAGCAAGGCCTAGATTCCAGGGCAGCCATGGGAGGTGCAGCTTAGCCCAAGTGCAGATCACATTCACTGTTCAAGTGCAGGTGGCCACACGGGGCAAGCAACTTGTCCTATTCTAGGGTCAATTCACTTCTCACACCTCACACCTAGCCCTGTTCTCTAGCATTGCATCATCACTAAAGTGCTCTAGAATCCTCACTAGAGAGGCAGGTCTGCTCCTTAACATGAGAAAAATAGGAGTATATTTTATTAAAATAAAAAACGCTAAGCACCTTATGATCACAGTAGTTTTAGAAACCTTTTTTATCTACTGGAAAGAAATCAGACCTTGATATTTAGTGGTTTAATGATTAATAAGGTCTATCTTTGTTGAGAAATGATAAAGGAAAATCTCTTCCTGCCACAGTTACCACTGCCACCTCTTTTAATCGTTGAGTCAGAAAGAAATGGGAAAGAACACTGGCTTGGGTGTCAGGGGACTTGTTTTAAGGTCTGGACCTGCCACTTAGTAGCTGTGAAACGATCCCTCTGAGCCTCAGTTTTCTCATCTATAAAATGGGGATAACATTTCACAGGGTGGTTGTGATGATTATTTGAGAGTGTGCATGAGAAAGTATAGTTAAAATTATAAAACATTTTACAAGTGTAAATTTTATTATTGTTCATTAATTTTATTAGCAGATAAATACTATTTCCATTATAAACATAAGTATTACACAACTATGTGCATGTGTGTTAAGTACGGGGGAAACATCTAAATTTACACTTTGATGTTTAAACAACCTTTTCATTGTTTCTTTCATCAGGGTATAAATTTTGTCATCAAACAAACGGAATGGTTCCAGGGAATAAATATAAAAGCCTATTGAGGTGCTCTTTCCTAAGACAGCAGGATCTGTTCCCAGGCCAGCCCACAGGCTGGGGCTAGGGAGGAACATTCTGCAAAGTGTATTTTTGGACTATATACAAAAAGTGAAAGGTGTGGCCAGGGATAAGCAATCAGAGTCTGAGAAGTGATGAACTTCTCAGTCTGAGAAGTTTGTTTGGATCCATTCCAGTAGGCAAAATAAGAGGACTTCTCTAGTATCCTCTGAGGTGGACTTGAACTAAAATCCTTTAAATGAACTTTTGTTTCATAAATGTCATACAAGATTGCCATGGCAAGAGACTAATGGGTTGCCAAACATAAGACTCTTTTTTTTTTAACTTTTAATTGGTTTATTATTATAATTGCTTATACTTAATTGGTATATACATTTATTTCTTTAATCTATTTATTATTCTCTACAAACAACGCATTGCCTCATAGCCTACACGTAGGGCAGACCACATTAAAGCACCGCAGAACAAAATTCTGCCTGAAGTTATGGGCTCAGGAGAATCACAGCAAAATAACCTACAGAGATTTTTCACATAAATTGTCTTGTTTTAAACAAACATAAGACTCTTAAAAAATTTTTATCTTTGAAACAACAAAGGGAAGGAATATGATTTTACTGGTACATCAAACATTGGGGCTGCCAACATAAACGTTGAGGTCTATTGTCATTCTGAGAATTTAGTTTAGGAAAAGAACAGAACAGAAAAGATAAAACAATAAAGGAGTTTGTTTTTAAAAGTTAAAACAAGTCAGAAAGAGTCCAAGTGCCACTCTTTGCCCAGATTGCTGCTGTGGTGTCTGTGACGTATGATGAGGAAGTTCTGAACTCTCTCTGTGCAGAATGAGCGCAGAATGAAGTAGGGTTTTGTTTTGCTTTACTTTGTTTTCCCAGTGGTGGGGAAATCTCTATCCTGATTCCACTAAGCTTGCTGGCCTGGTCTTCTTGTGACCAAATAACACATGTAAAAGGCCATGGCTCTGCACTCTCATCAACCCAGCTACTTGGCTAAAGAACAGTCTACGGTCATCTCAGTTTCCAATTTTCTCTTTAACAGCCAGGCAAAAGAAGAAGAAATGGATTAACTGTCATTGCATCTCCCTTTTTGGGTTTTCATTTGCTATTTAATTGTCCAATATGATTGTTTCAGTGAATAGGAAAGCTGGTGAATCCTAAAGGAAGATGGGCATGCCTGTTCCCAAGTGGCCTTACTGAGTGTGGTCAGTGTCACTGGAGAAGTGGAAGCCAAGACCTAGGTGTTGGGCGACTTCCTTCCTCCATTCTGCTCACACACAGCCACTCTGAGGAGCCTCAAGGAGATTCTCTTTTCCCAAGTTCACATTTGCTTTCCCTGTGCAGATGGAGACCTGTAGCTACTTTGTATGTCAGTGAGTCCATGAGAATTTGAGAATCTCATAAGATTGGGTGAGAAAAATAATTGAATTGGAAGAATTTTAAAGATAAACTTAATATTGATATTGCAGCATCAGAACAGCTCTTGAGAACATGAAAAATTACATGATATTCCTTGTTACCTGCTCCATCATCAAAAACTTTCAGCGTAACAGGATCTGCAGTCTCTGACTCAATTGTAGCAGTTACAGTGGCATTGAGAATGGGATAAAACCCCTTTCTCACAATTGCATAAATTGTCACAGGATGGGGAAAATGGGTGCTGTCTCTTTCCACAAAGGCTTCCACAGTGGCAGGGAGCACAGCTGAGCGGGAGGCGCCAGAGGTCACTGTCACTTTCAAGGCTTGAGGAGAATGATGGGTATTGTTCAGTGTGTAAGTCCATAGCCCGGGCTGCAAAACAAAGACTTCGTTTGTCAAGTGTGAAGAAAAAAATCAACCCTCATTTTAAAGTGTAAACTTAACCTCGTAGGGTTTTTTGTCCTTGTTTTGTTGATATTGCATTTTCTAAAATACTACAAAAGAATGTCAGGAAGAGTAATGTTGGTTAAGAGATAAGTAAATTCAGTATTTACATGGCTTTCACTGTAAAACCCACTTTCATTGTTAGGTAACTCTTTAGGGAATTAGACCCTGAATTTATTTTTGGAGAAGGACACATCTTGATTCACATTTTTAGAGGATAACGATGTGTCCAGCTTCAAAGTACTTGGCAAATATTAATCTGAGCCCCTTCACCCTACAGGAGGTTCAATGTTTTTATTCCTTTTATATAATGGAGAAAATTACAGCAAATTAAGTGGACAATTATGATTTATGTGGATAACCTGTAATAAAAGGCAACAGTATCCTTCCTTCCCTCCACTTCCTTCAATACTCCCATGCCCAGACATCTCAAGCAACAAAACCCACATACACTATTAGGGACCAAGAAAAGCAACACTATTTTTAATAGATGAGGATTGCACAATGTCTATGTTGAGTAATTTATAGAAGTATTGCTGAATGCCATTCTCCTTATCTGTCTGGGCTGCCTGCGGGAAACCTGCAAAAGAATGTCTGAAAGAAAAAAGCTTAAACTACAATGTAGCAGAAATGTGTTCTTTTGATAAAATTGTACATAAGTATTCCTTTTCTCCTAATTCCTGCTGCTGCTCCTTCTTAGATCCTGGAAGTAGCAGGAGGAACACAGTCAAGCAGGATGAAGAAGAGAGAAATCAGTGGGTTAAGGTTTGACTCTGGAAAGTTAAGATGCCACACCCTATCCAGTCTTCTTGGGATTCATGTGCTTTACCATTTTCCAGTGAAGTCACAGTTCAAGCATCAAGATTATCTATCTATCTGGGTTTTCTTCTGCTTTGTTTTGTTTTGTTTTGTTTTGTAACCATAACGTTAGTAACAGACACGTGGTGGAAACCTCCACATGAAAACTTCTCTGTGGGTGTAAGAAGTGCTTCGATACAGGGCACCTAATCCAGACAAAGAGGTCAGGCAAAAGCAGCAAGAAGTAGGTAAAGTGTTCCTGGTCCTTGTGCACAGGTGTGAAAAGAACATGATGCGTTAGGAGAAAAGTTAAGTAGGGGCAGAGCACAGGGTGTTTGGGAGAAGGGTTAGGAGATAAGTTTGGGGTTGGGGAGTGGGAGGTACAAACTAGGGAGTAAGATAGGCTTAAGGATGTATTGTACAACATGGGGAATGTGGCCAATCTTTTGTAAAAACTATAAACAGAAAGTAAACTTTAAAAATTATATAAAAATAAAGCTTTTCTAAATTAAAAAATAATTCTTAAAAAGAGCTAAGTTTGGGCAGAAGCCAGAACGTAAAGGGCTTAGTATATATTAATAACCACATGGATTTTATCCTGAGACCATCAAAGAGTTTTGAGTAGGAGACAGGTTTGATCAGATTTGTGCTTCGGAAGGATCACTCTGATAAAGGTGTTTGAAGAGAAGGATGCTAGGTCAGAGGAAGGAAGGCCAAGCAGAGTCTATCAACAGTGATCCGGGGGGCGGGGGAGGGAGGGCCAACAGACCTGAAGAGGGATTGCATTCAGGCAATAAAGCACAGCCTTCCTATGTGCTGTTTCTTCTGTCCAGAATGTTATTCACACCTCTGGCCCCTTAGGCCTCCACATTTCCATTTTGATGTCTTCACTTCCAGGAAGCATTCTCCTTCCCCCACTGCCTGCACATGCCTCCTGTGTGCTCTGAGTGCCCTGTTCTTATTCTTATTATGCCACTTTATTGTAAAGCACCTAGAACAAGACCCTGCACATAGTAGGTGCTCAAAAACATATGTATTGCATGTATTTATATTATAAGTTCTAAGTAGAGGGTTTTTTCTAAGTATTCTATACAGATTTTATAAAGAAGGAAGTAAGCAAAAAGAAATTATTTGTACTACATAAATACTAATTTCCACTGTTGAAGTGAGAAGACTTTGGTGTCCATTATTTAAAGTTTTGAACATACCTTAGTAGTTCCTCTTAAATTTTGAACATTCAAAAAATCCCTCATAAATTTAAAGTAAAATTTTGATATATCAGAATAGGATTTCCTTTACACAATGCATTTAATTCTGTGATCCATTTGAAAGTCACGTAGTTGACTAAACGTTGTCATTACAAACAAGCTTACAATACCTACCTTAGCAGTTCCTGGAATCCAGAGGCGAGCAGTCCGAAAAGCTAGATTGGTGGTAAAATCATCTGTGTAGTACTTTCTTCCATTAGGATCAAATAATACAATCTCAGGGGGACCACTGGTCTGCCATGTGACTAGAAAGGTAGTGTCATTGCCCACACTGTGATCCACAGTCACAGTGTTTTTCAATTGATGGTGAGGTTTAACATATTCACCTATACTTTCAAGCTGTTCGAGAGAATATACATGTGAAAGTTTCTAGCATATGCATAATCATTCCATTTTTCCTTTATTTTTATGACAAATAAAAATGAATTGGCAAAAATAAAAAACTATTTAACTTGGACATATCCTATATTTACATAAATTATTTTTCATGTAAAAATACTTTGCTTAAGCAAAGTGTTATAAGTACAGTAGATATAAAATATTTTGTTATAGCTAGTACATGTGTCACTTCATTAATCTTTATCAAGAGATTTTAGCTGTTCTCATACTTCTCTCTTATCCAAATCAACATTAGCCTCAGAGTAGCAATTAAAACAAGCTTTTTTTTTGACTTTTTTTGTGGATGTGCTCTAATTAATTTGTGTATAATCTGTCCAGATACCTTTATTTATTTTAATAAGAAATCAGACATTGGGTTTCAGCGGGGTTTGGTACATTTAAAAAAATCATTTAGTCATGATTTAAACTGTGTGCACTTAAATAAGCTGTGTGTGCACTTGTGTGTGTGTGTGTGTAACATGCACAAAGTACATACAGATGCCGGACACTGTGCTAGATGCTTTACATGTATTATCTAACCCAATCCTTATGAAAACCCTCTGAGATAAGTGCTATTGTTACCCACATTTCCCAGATGAAATGACAGGCTTAGGGAAGTAAGCTGTCCAAGGTCACATAGCAAGGAGGTGAAACAGGCATAGAGCCCAGGCTGGCTGACACCAGAACCCCTGCGTTTAATCGCTGTGTATTCACAAAGAATACCAGTCTATAAATAACTTAGAAAAATTATATTTATTAAATAAAGACATTAGCAACACTGTAAAATTGCTCAGACTTGTAAAGAATGTAAAATTCTGTTGGTGGATGACAGCAAAGACATTGCGGATTATTTGTTCAACTCAATTGAACAAGTGTCCGTGGACTGCTGATTACTGTGCCACGTTCCATGCTGGGCTCTGAGCTGTTGAAGGGGATTAGATGTAGTTTCTGCCCACAGTCTAGACGGGCTAATGACATGCAAATAACTGGGGAGAGGTGGCCAAGTCTGGGAACCAATTTGAGTCATATGAATAATGTTTTGCTAAATTTGTTTTAATTTTTTAAACATTTCTTTTTATTTCATATTATTAAAGAGAAAATCAAGGGTAGAAAGATTATTCAGAAGAGCCAATTGTAGTCTAATCTAAAATATACATTATCATTTAAAATTCACCTTTTTCCACTTCTAATGACAGAATTGTGGTTATTGCCTTTACTCTGTACATATAATCTTCATGTTAAATATTTTCTAAGAATAATTTACTGATATCATTGCTCCTATCAAGCCATTAACTTGGCAGGTTCACTTACCATCTGTGAGGAAACAGCACGTGAAATTTTATTCAAAACATTATTCAGTTATATTCAAAATATCTTTAAAGTACTTGGAAAGAAAAAAAAAATTGGCCCTTTGAAAAAAATGGCTTCATTAAAGGAAGATTTTGTGAGAAAATCAAATAAATTGTGGTAGTTGGAGAGATATTTAGGAATTTCTAGCATTGAACGAAATAGTTGATACTTTTTATATGAGGGAGGAGCTTCAAGGAAGTTTTTAAAGAAGCAAAGTAAAATGGATTCTGATTGATGGCAAGTTTGAACTAAAACTAAAGCCACTGATTCTTATTTTAATTCTGGGCCTTACCTCTACCCCATGTCCCACACCCAACCCCATTTTGAGCCACAAGGAAGGAGCAAACTCTGCTATAGTCCTTGAAAAGCTGAAGTAGCAATTACAGAAAATGACTCCGAGGGCTGAGAAGGAGACATCAGGTAAAGATGAAGCCTGGTTCTGGTGATGTCAAGAAGCTCATTAAAAGCCTTCTTTTAATGTAACAAGGACTGTTACATACTCAAATAAGGTTAATGAGACAGCACAATTCATCTATTTTCCTTGCTCCCTCTCCCCTCTCCCCTATCTGTAAATATAATATTGAGGAAATTCTGACCTGAATATGTTGTTGAAAAATGTCTCCGGTTCCAGAGGAAATTCTACTGAAAGCATCAAGCATGCTATTGGAGTTGGATTTATCTGGAACAAAGAACTGTAAACCTCCTGAAATACACAATTGGGATGTTAGCTATTAAAATGTATAAAGTAAAACAAAAGATAAAATGATAGGCCTTTTCTAACAAACTTCCTTTGCTTAAGAGGGTGAGTTTGGGGAAAGCAGGAGCTGTGCTTGACTTGCTTTGCTCGGCAACCTATACGACCACATGGTGAGCACACATCCCAAGGCAGATGGTTTTGTTTGTTCTATTCACGGCTGTAATTGTAGGGTCTAGAGCTCTACCCAGTATGCAATAAAGACTCAATAAATATTTATTGAAAATAAATATTTATTGAAATCAATAAATATTTAATTAAGGTAATTCCTAGACAATCTAAGTTAATTGCTGCCCATTTATATTGCTATATATTTACATTTACATTCTGAAAACATTATTTTCAAACATAATTCAATAAAACCTAGCTTTCAGTTTTCAAGTTAGCATATGCATTTTTTATTCAATGTGAGGAATATAAGATAAAATTATTCTGTGCCTCATTTAGAACAAAAAAAGATATGTGTGTAATATTGTATGTCTCCTTATCATAGAAGTTAGTGTATTTAAACATACTTTTAGCTCCATGATTGTACATGCTCAGGCTGGTTTAACAAAGAAGTAATAATAATATTTTCATTAGATGTATATAACTGGCACTTTCTAAGGAAAGTATAAAAAAGTCAGCAAATTTTTGACAGAATTTAGCAATGATTTTTGTGTGTGTTTTTTCTTAAGAAAACTGTTTATAGTTTTTTCAATTAAGCCATGTATTCTGTTGACATAATCTGAGTTTCATGGTGGTTCTTTGAATATTCAAGTTGAAAGGAAATGCTCTAAAATATGTTGCTAGAAATTTACCTACCTGTAAGATGTGATAATTCCTCCAGGTTTTTGACCGCAGGTGAACCCAGGGCAATGGTATGAATAGTTGAACCACTGCTGAGCACAGTGAGGAAGCAGTTGGTGATGTGCTCGTCATCTCCACTGGTCACTAGTATCATCACAGAGCCGAAGGCTTTCCCATTCAGTTTTTCAACCATCTGAACACAGGGTATCATTCATTTGGAAGGAAATGTGATTCAGATTGCCTTATTGAGCAGGAGAATTCACTCTCATTCCAAATTCCCTACCAGGGGGGCATATTCCTCTTCCAGGTCCTTTGTAACTTCCCACACTCTCCATGCCCATCTCCACTCAGTCCTCACCTCACCCCATCACAGCACTTGTCACCCTACATGCCATTGCCTGCTTACTCATGGATAGGGCTTCTTCCTGTTCAAATCACTATGAGATACCTCTAGTTTAGAATAGTGTCTATCATAGAGGATGTGGGAGAACGTTATTAGGTGAGATCCTTGCTTCTGAGATCCAATAAGTGGCCAATAAAAGGACCTAGAGCAGTGGTTCTCAACCTTGGCTATATATTGGAATTGGATGAGAACTTTAAAATTTTTTAATAATGACCAGCTCACACCCAAGATGAATTAAATCAGAATCTCTGGGGGTGAGATCCAGGCATCGGAATTTTTGAATCCCCAGCTGATTTCAACGGGCAGCCAATGTTGAGAAACTCTTGGCTGTAGGCAGTAACAATTGCAATTGTGTTCTGCCTGCTACCAGATGTTTAACACATGGCTGTATCCTCAATGTGGAATCCAAACTTATGCTGATTTAGATGAACTCCGTTATTCTTGAAACATACCTCTGACCTTAACAACTGATATTCATATGCTTGAGGTCTAGTATGACTATAGGCAGGAGGCCAGACATGCTGATTTTGATTGGAAAACCCAAGGGTAACAACGGCCACAGATGGAACAGTCCCAGATGGATAGGACAGTGTTTGTTAGAAATTTTTCTGATGATGCTGAAGTCCCACAGCCTCGATCATTGTATTCATTTATTTACTCATTCCTTCAACAAATTTTTCTTAAGCAACCATTACACGCCCTTTACTAGGCACAGGGGATGCAGGGGTGAGAGAGTCGTGGTCCCTGACCTTAAAGATAATCCATCATTACTTTCCTATACTTGAGACTCATGACCATATTGTAACAGATTGCCCCAAATCAGAAGCAACCTCAGATACAAAGTGAGGGAAAGGAAAGTGATGGTGAGGCTTGGGGTGCTCTACTGTACCTCAAATCCCTTCTTCAGCCCTGAGCAGACGCTGGTTTCTGCTTCAGCTGACACAGTGGCAGGCAGATACGAAACCAGCAGCTTTCGGTCGTCGTCATTGTTAATTTGGTGTAGCTGGGTTCTGATCGTCCCTTTGCTATTAAAACTAGCAATGCCCACAAAGGTATGAATTTCAACAATCTGCATCAAGTAAAATTCTGCTGCTTGTTGCAGTTGAAGGAGTCTGTCAGCCTATGTTGCAGGAAGGAAAAAGAAAAGGTAACAACATTTGGTTGGTAGACAAAAGTATAACTAAGTAACTCAATTAGCAAATATCTCTGCTAATTCTTTAGAGATGTCAGACTGTGATTTTTTGAGTTGTAAAGATTGACACTATGCTAGAATATTGTTTGATTAATTGCAGACTCAAAAATGAATGCTTTTCGGCGTGGGGGGTGTGGTTTGGAACTCTGCCCCTAAGAAGCTGTTCATGATTTACCATTCCGTAAGAACACATACATCCACCATTTCTCTCCTACTCGATTCAAAGATCTGTAGAACCAATAGAGACTTGGTTTGTAATTGCTTCTTTTAAAATTCATCCTGGGTAAGAGGAAACATTGCAAAGATCTTATGGTAGAGAGGAACAGCAGTCAGGCATCTATCCTGGCACTACTCTCTGTTATCATGTTTATCTTAGGCTGGGCATTCCATCTGTAAAGTGAGGGTAATAATAATCTTTCTTACTTGCTAAAATAGAATTACCGTGAGGATCAACTGAGATATGTATATGACAATAGTTACACCTTGAATAAGTATAAAGTAATGTTAGTGACCACGTTTGGGCAGGTGATACTAGTGATGAATTCATTAGGGCCACTTGTTTTGAAGGCTGTGGGAGCAGCAAGCTGAGCTTCAATGACCACCTGTTCAGTGATGATTGTGGTCTCTGTCTCCAACCCAGACATCTCCCTTAACATCTGGACCTGCATTTCACACTGCTTAGGAAACACCACCAATTTAACCTCTCACAGATATCTCAAACTCTATACACTTTGAATTCATTGCCTCCCTTCCCAAATATTGTTTCTCTTACAATATTGAGAGGTAAATTGGTAGAGTGGATAAAACAAGGACTTTGAATCCTGCCTTCAACTTTTACTAGTAATGTGACCATAGAGAAATTTCTTCTCTCTTTTAGCTTCAGTTTTCTCATCTGCAAAATGGGTACATAGTAAGTACTTAGTAAATACTAAGTATTGCTAACATCATGGTCATGACCTCTACTCCTAACTAGTGAAGCCAGAAACCTGGAACTCTCTTTTATTACTCCTGTGTTACCAGCCTCCGTATCCTTGAACAGGTCATATCAATACATCTTAAATTTCTCTCAAATTCATACCACCATTCATTTCATCATTCATTTTCATCTTATCTGTCATTTTTCTAGCCCAAGCCAGTGTTAGTTATATCCATACCAACTGATGTACTTCCCCTGAAAAAATTCTACTAATTTTGCCTCTCAGCCACCTGCATACACTATTGTCTTCACTGGAATGCCTCCCCTCACCTCACCCAACTGGCAAATATCTATTTATGCTTCAAGACTCAACTCCAAGTTCATCCTCTCAGTGAAGTCTTCCTCAATCACTCTCCTATAACCCAGATGCTGCCAATGCCTCCACAGCAATTCACACCTCTGTGGAGGCTTGTCACATTGTATTGTGTTTATTCACATGTGTGTGTTGTCTCCCTCATCAGATTGTGAGCATTTCAAAGCAGACTCTATTCTGTCATCTCTGTATCCCCCAAGCCAGCACAGTATAGGCACCTGATAAATGAATGCATGGTCGTGATGGTTCAGTGACACTATTGGCAGGAAAAGGGAGAGAAGTTTTCTTTGCCATGAGCTTGCTACTTTAGGCTTATTTCTCTTCTACTTCTCTCAGGTCTTCTTTCAAGTACAACTATCTTTCCCTTTCACTCCATCTGTTCTTGCTCAACAGAGGCAGATAGTCAATATAAATTACTCTGAGATCATATTTGAAGATCATACCCTAGTCAACTGCAGGTAGGCAAGATTACAAAATTATCTAGATGCTGAATGTATTAGTGGTATTCCTCATATTTTAGAGACAAGCCAAAAAAGGCAAATTGTCCAGGACTACTGATCCAGAGAATACAAGAGGATAAACTCTCCCTTAGGACAAGTACTATAATAAAATAACAGTTGCCACTTATAAACCAAAAACTTCATATTCAGTATCTCATTTTCCCTCTCAACAACACTGTGAAGTAGTTAGTGGTCCCCTGGTAAAAGTTTAAAAACTGGCTTTCTGGTAAAAAGAGAGAGAGGGAGAACCCTAGATTTGTTGCAATTTCTATGGGGTAAATATTCTCACTGTGGCTGATTTAAGCTGTCAACCTGACATCGCTGAGTGCAAAGTTGGAAAGAGATATGTAGGAGCAGACTCATAGAGATGATAGACCAGAAATAACCTCAGGAGCCTAGATCTGGGATCAACAGACATGTTCTATAAAAGATCCGATAGTAAATATTTTAGGCTTGGTGGGACATATATTTTGTCTTTTGCAACTACTCAACTCTGCTATTTTAGTACTGAAGCAGCCATAGATAATATGTAAACAAATGAGCATTGCTCTCTCCCAATAAAATTTTACTTATGGATGCTAAAATTTGAATTTCATATAATTTTCATGTGTCCTGAAATTTTATTATTCTCTTGATTTTTTTCTAAACCCATTCTTAATTTGCAGGCTATGCAAAAGCAGGTAGTTACTGACTCTGGGCATAGATAATAGTAAGAATAGTAGAAAAATAATTAGGAAGTAATGAGTTTTGAGCATTTATTATGCTTATTTCAATATATTTTATTTAATTATAACTCTACATAGTTTATTTTTTAATAATGACTATATTTACAAGTGGCTTGCAAATTTCCTGAAAATTTAACAATTGACTCCTGTGAGCCAGTATGAACTGGCTCTGTCACAACAGTGAAATAGGTATTGTTATCTCTGTTTTACAGATGAGAAAACTGAGCTTCAGAGAGGTTGTTTGCTCTTGATTACACAGACAGTAAATGAAGGAGCCAGGACTTAAAGCACATCTGCCTGATTCCAGAGACTAAACCTCTAATTACTGTCTAAGAATTCTGGAGCTTTGGAGAATGGGTTTCTGGAAGGCTGCCAGATTGCCAGATGAGTGAGATGTTTCTCTGTACACAGTGACATAGAAAATACACATATAATGGATATGCACACTCACTGAAAACTCAGTCTATTGCCTGGGCCATGGTTGTTTACCAGTGAGTGGAATGTGGTCAGAAAGGAGCCTTCCGCTACATGTCAGAGTTTTGGAAAGGGTTTTGGTTGGAAAAGGTTGCAATTAGTAGCAATAATGAGGGCTGGGAATTACCTGTGGATTTCATTTATCTGCATTATCTCAATTTCTGGGCCGCATTCTAAATTTGTTTCTCTCATCCCCAAGAAGAGATGATGCCCATGACTATTCCAAACGTTTGGCCTCACCCTTCCCTTCCCTTACCCTCTGAAAAGAAAAAGAATTAAAAACTGATAGAAAAAAGTGATGAATGGTTTACAACTATTTTGGTTCAAATGTTACCTTTGCCATCTTGCTGGACACATCCAGCACTAAACAGACCACTTTGTCCCCAGCCTGTACAAGAGAGAACGTGGGAGGAGGCGGAAGCTCAGTCCCTTTCATGGGAAAACTGTTATTAAAGTCGTCAGAGTCTGTGATTACATCCCACGTACTTCTGAGGCTGCACATTTGGTTCTGCAGGTTTGGAGCCTCTTGGGTGTGGGTACTTGCATTACAGAATTCAACCACCTCGAAAAAGAATAAAATAAAAATACTCAGAAAATAATCAGAAAATAAAAGTACTCCTCTCATACTAGACATACTTCTCATTCTCAAACAACTAAAGGTAAGAGGAAAGGTGAGCTGAAACATGAGAAATCAGAAGTGCTACAGCTATGTCCTTCTTTACTTCAAAAATGCCATTGAATTTATAGATAAACCTTGGCACCCTTTGCTTGAAACTCTGGCACCCATGTGGTAACTGAGGTCAACCTCTATTAAAGTTTATTTGCGCTTAGGTAAGAGAGAGTAGACCGTGTATAAATATCTTAGGCTTTAAAAAAATAAAACAAACTCTCACCTTCCTTAGCATGATAATGTGTTAAAGAAAACACCCCAGGAGATGTTATCTTGATCAGTCTACTCCTTGGAATCATATTTAATAACCACTGCACCTTTATCTATGGATTAACCTATAATAAACATATATTGAGCTAGTTCAAATATTGACCTCTGTAAGACTAGGATAAGGAGAAAAACAAATCTACTTCCTCATCTTTCTCCCCATTTGGAGATATAGCCATAATTCATACAATAATACTAAACCTAGGCAACACCTCTTTTAAAGGCATGATTTGCATTGCAAAGTAATGTGTTATCTACTTCCCAGTGGCTATATTCCTACCAACAGTAGATGCTTCCTGCTAACAGAGCTATGGAAGCTTAGGGTAAAAGAAATCTTACAGATTCTCTAGCCCCAACTCTAATTTCTTAGAAAAGGAAGCTGAAGCTTCAAAAAGTTAATAATTGCATAAGAACATGAGTTTCTTAGTAGGATGGGGTGACATGATAGAACCTGTTTTGTTGTTGTTTGTATGTTTGTTTTTAACTCTTTTCTTTATATTTCATGACTATGGTTAGGAGATGGTAAAAGTTTGCTGACTGGATATTAATGAGTAGGTGTTTCAAATGACCACAAAGATTGTACCTAGCCACAAACAATGTGGATGAAATAACATGGAATTAGCTTGGCTTCAGATATTAAAGCTGTAAATTAAATTAAAACCATAATGAATTGGACAAGAAATATGAAAAAGCACCTTGAAGTTACAGAATGGCTCTTAGCCTTGACTAAAACCAGACTGAAGAAAAAAAATTATCTAAAAAAAGAATGTGTCAATCCAAGGAACATTGGGTTAGTCATAGAAACAGAAAACTTCACAGAGACACTGCCCACAGTGTTCCCAGCTCAATGGAGAGGACGTGACCCACAGATGTGATGAAGTTGGAAAAATGTATCAGGTTATGAAGGCTGATGTGACTAAATCTCTGCATCTCCTAACTCCCTCCTTTCTGATTCCACACTCTCAAAATAGGCCTCTGGGTAGAATTTGGCTGTTCCATGCTGCTTCTGTCAGAGAGAAAATGAACTGGCTAAAGAATGCGAGTGTCAGATCTCCATGACAATTATTTAAAATTTTAAATAATTTTAAAAATGTGTTCTGGATTCCTACACAAGTCTCTTGTCAGTTAGCGTGGAATACTGACAAGACTGAGTTTCTGAACCTGCAAATCTAAGGGTTAGTTGACTTCCCTTGGTAACACCTGACTTTTCTTTTTAAGTTCTAGAATATGCAAAACAAGGGAAAGAGAATTAGGGAATTCCATTAAAATAAGAGTGGTTTGCTACCTTAAATGAAGCAATATAATCATACGTTACATCCCTGTCATTAACCCTGTACACTTTCCTGTGAAAGGATATAGGAGCACTACCATACAAGCAATTTATTTTGAAGACTCCAGGTTTCCCCTTGTTAAATCACCTTCCCTGGAGAGCAAATAATCGCTTTTCTAAAGGAAACAATTTTTACTGATCAGCTTTGACTGTCGAGGGGGGGCGCTGAGTTTTTTTTTTTTAATCTGTAAAGTAAAAACTAGATGAACTCTAAGGTTCCCCAAGCTCTAAAACGTAGTGAATCTTTTTTCTTTTCTTTTTTTTTTTTTTTTTTGACTGCGTCGGGTCTTAGTTGTGGCCCGCGGGATCTTTCACTGCGGTGCACAGGCTTCTCTTTCTCTAGTTGTGGCATGCAGGTTTTCTCTCTCTAGTTGTGGTGTGCGAGCTCCAGAGCACATGGGCTCTGTAGTTTGCAGCACACGGGCTCTCTAGTTGAGGCACGTGGGCTCAGTAGTTGTGGCACGCAGCCTTCTCACTGCGGTGGCTTCTCTTGTTGCGGAGCACGGACTCTAGGAGCGTGGGCTTCAGTAGTTGTGGTGCACAGGCTTAGTTGCCCCTTGGCATGTGGGATCTTAGTTCCCCTACCAGGGATTGAACCCTCCTCTCCTGCATTGGAAGGTGGATTCTTTACTACTGGACCACCAGGGAAGTCCCAAATGTAGTGAATCTTAATTGTCTTTTTGTTCAAATACTTAAAACATATCAGTCTATCTTGGGAAAAGATGGAATCTTGTAAGAGTTTGTTATTCTAAGGCCATACTTACAGAAGATAAACTTTGCATGAACATTATCGATGCAGTTGCATTTTGGGTGCTATTGTATATAAACATGCATCCTTCTTTGAAAATCTTGCTAATAACACAGTTTTCTTGGGGGCAAGGGCCTCCTTCACACAAGAAAATGCCTGTGATGTCAGATGAACACCTAAAATAGGAAGAGACATTGGGTCTGTTTTAGAAATACTTATGTTTCTTTCTTATTGACTCATAAAATAATTTGTTTCCAGGATCGTAGATTGCTAGATACACAGAAGACATTTTAAAAACTATTAAGAAAGGTCATTAATTTACAAATGCACTCCACTTGATTTTAAAGCATTTGATTTTGATGAGAGCCTCTGTATTGCCAAGGGCTTTACCAGCTAAACAGGGTCAAAGCAAAAGTCACCGAGAAATCAACATGAACTTTTGGAGGCCCGAGGAAGGGCATGAGTGGTGGTATCCTGAATCAGGGCTCCTTTGAGTTCATTGCCATTGGACATCAGAGGAAGAAGAGAATGAACATCTAATGATAATATTTAAAAGGATTCCTTCCTATATAAGCAGTCTCAAATGCTGTCAATGGGATAAAAAACCATCTAAATTTCGGGAGAAGAATCAGTCAATATCTACCAAAATTACAGCTAAAATTACCCTATGACCTGGAATTCTTGGAAGCTATTCAATAGATATACAGATCTGCCTGCATATAATGGAAGTAGCTTATTTATAGCATTATGACTTGTAGTAATAACAAAATATGGTGAACAACTCATTTGTTCAACAATAAGGGACTGGTTGAAAAATTATGGTATATCCATACAATGGAACACTATGCAATTAAAAGAGAAAAGAGTGAGGAAAAATATATATTCATATTTATTTGAATTTTCCTGAAGAAACACAGAAAAAATAAATGAGAAACTAATAAAAATGGTGATCTAGAGGGGATGAAAGGGAACAGGGTGAAGAGAGTGGTAGGAGTATGCTATATAAGAGTATAACTTTTTATATTGTTTTCGCATTTGACCACCTAAATATTTACCAATTTTTTAAAAAATCCAATAAAATTTTAAAACTGACAATTGTCAGTTAAGTTTTGCTGCCATTATAAACTCTATTTTAGAGTAAAAAAAATAAACAGTGAATTTTAAACATGCAAAAAATCCACTAACCTTGTTACTTCAATTTGATTTTGCCCATTTATGTAGAAAGGTTTCTCATTGTTATATTCATCAAACACACCCCAACGGAGATGAGCCCATTCATGAACAAACACTCTGCCTGTGGAAGAGAGAGTTTTTGTTTTAAGTTCCTAAAATTTCAGCAACAGACCTTGCTAATCAGTGAATACGTAACATCACCTGACTATATATACTCATTCCGAAGGGTTGACATGCAATTCTTCCTTCCACTTTCCTCTTCCCCATCCCGTTCCCATCTCCTTCTGCTTTACCCCCATCGTCGTAAAAGAGGCAGTGTGAAAATATGTTTAGTCCTGGAAGTGCAAACCAGTGATTTACCTGTTGCATATCTGTTTGAAATTAGTGAGGAGTCTCACATTCTCTCATTTCCCTAAGGAAGCTGCCTAAGGGTTTCTATTCAGTTTTATACATGCCTATAAGTTCAGGATTCTGGGAAAGGAAAAGAAGCATATGGACTGAATGTTCAATTCAATGGACTGGATGTGTATGTCCCCCCAAAATTCATATGTTGAAATCCTGACCCACAATGTGAAGGTGTTAGGAGGTGAGGCCTTGGGGAGTGATTATTAGATCATGAGGGTGGAGCCTTCATAAATGGCATGAGTGCCCTTATAAAAAGACCCCAGAGAGTTTCCTTCTTTCTGTCATGTGAGGACACAGTGAGAAGATGGCTGTCTATGAACCCGGAAGTGGGCCTTCTCAGGCACCAATTCGGCTGCTGCCTCGATTTTGGACTTCCAGTCCCCAGAACTGTGAGAAAGTTCTGTTGTGCATAAGCCTCCCAGTCTACGATATTTTGTTATAGTAACCCAAAGGGACTAAGACACCAAACCAGCAAATAAAGCTTTCCTATTCTTCAGCTTGTGTTATCCAGGCATGCCTGCCACTTTTTTTCCTGTAGATAATTCTCCTGTCTAGAGCAATGATTGAAACCCTGGGGCCAGGGAGGGAAGAAGGAGCAAAAAGGATCATAGAACCTTCTCACCAGCTTGGGTGGTCCTTTCTCTTTCATTTTATTCCTAATTCTCCATGTTTATCTTCAACTCTTAGCTCATGAAAATCCTCATTGTCAGCATCAAATCCTTTATAAGTTTATCTCTACCTCTCTAAATCTTGTATTTTCTTCAATGTTCAGCTAAAAACTGACTTCTCCCCAATAGAAATTTTCCAGATTAACTCTCCTCCCCAAGTACACTTTTCTTCCTGAATTCTTTTAAGATCTGGGAACCCAGGAAATGTTTGCTGAGTTGACTCAGGCTGTGGCATATTATGCAAGTTTTGGACCTTGGAACATAGGAAGGGAGGGGAACAGTCTAAGCTGAAAGTGCTAAGGAAAAGTTTCTGCCTACTTATGGAATTTAGAAGTGCTGGTGAAGTCATATATTTGTGCAGAGATTATCAGCACCTCAGAGTTACCAGGAAAAAAAGCCATTTCTATAAAGTTTTATAAAATGTTTTATAAAGTGTGTTTTATAGAGTGTGTGGCTCCACTTCCTGCTAGTTACTCAGAGGATAATAAAATCTATTTAGATTTAAATGGGGGTAAAAGTGAAAACATCATTTGAAAGGCACTGCTATACGTTAAAATCAAAAACAAAAAATTAAGAATTGGATAGTTAGCCCTTGACCTACTCATTTTTTCTCACCACAGTTTCTTTCTCAGATCTCATCCACTAAATGCCAATGTCCAAACCTATGACGCTGGCTTCACTGTCAAACTCTAGTCATCCTTCTCCGGCCACAGGCTGGGTCTTTCCACCAGCATAGTCCACTTTCCTCACAGTCACTTGCCTAAATCCAGACTTGTGGATTTCCCCTTTAAACTGGTCCCTTCTATTTCTGCCAAAAACCTGGTGTGTTCCTTAATGCTGCCCACACACACACTCCTTGCCTTTCACTCTGAAGCAGTTCTGACCTCTGTTTCATACTTTTTCCCTTCTGGAATATCTCTCATTACTTCGAGTTGTTAGGATTAAATAAGATAACATTTGAAAAGCAAATAGCACAGCACTTGGCACATAGAAAATTCTCTTGTTCTTGTTACTCTCTTTCTTGTCCTTCCCATCTCACTGCCTTCAATCTTACTCAAGTCTCATGGCCTCATACCTGGACTTCTAGTTATTCTCCTGATATCCAGTTTCTCCCTCATTGATCTGAGGGAGTCAGATTATCCACACAGCCAGATTCAGCTTCTGAAAACCCTGCTTGGATGGTTTCACTCCTATGATTATAAACCTTAAGTTGTGACTTGCTCATTTGGGCATTTGAGGCTCTCCATCACCTACCCCGTGTGCATTTCAGCATTTTCTCCCGCTACTCACTGCCCACAGTCTTTCTGCACCATCAGTGGGGTCTACTGTTCCCATCTCTCAAATATGCCCTGGATTCTTCTGCTGCCACGGTTTTATTCATACTCTTCCCACTCTTCTCTCCCTTCTTTCCATTTATCAAAATTATATTCAACCTTAAGGTCCTCTTCTTTGTGAGGCCTTTTCTGACCACCTTTAGCTCAAAATGCTCTCCCTCTTCACTGAATTCTTATAGCATGCCCTGTCTGGGCCACTTATCTGGTGCTTAACCCTTTCTGGCTCACTTTGTCCCTCATCTTTTCATGGGCACGTGGCCTATCTCCTCATCCCAATGGTAAGTCCTTGGCAAGTTTCAGGTTCTCTGAGTCCCTTTTAGCATTAAGCACAGAATACTGTAAATAGTGCTGTCCATTGTCTATTTCTTGATTGGTCAAACTTACCTCGTGATCCATAGCCAGCTGTTAAGTCATCATTTAGTAGAAAGTCAGGTGTGAAATGAATGTATTTTCCCTCTTTTCCACACCCTCTGTATTGCAAGGTGTATGCATCATCTCCACGTGCCCCATACCAGTCAGTCACTATGACATTTGCCTAAATTAAAAGAAATGCCTTGTAATACTCTACATCTCGACTGTAATGTTGGTGACATAAATATCTACATTTGTTAAAACACTTTGGAGTGTACATTTAAGATATGTGTTCATTTTTCTGTATGGATTGTATCCCAATTTAAAAACAGATTAAAAAATTAAATGCCTTTAGATGGAGTTTAAAATGCATTCACAACTAAATATCAACAAAACTATCTGTCACTTTCAAAAGCGTATATATTTTGAAAGCTTATCAAATTTCCATGGAGCTTCATTACTTTCATTTGACCTTCCCATTTTCCAGATTAAAATTTTCTCAAAAGTCAACACTGTAAAATTCTGACATTATAAATCACGATAAAATGTAATTAAAAAGTTTGAAGAAATTTTAAGAGCATTTACACATCATTCAGAGCTGTACTGTAAAATGTTACAGCCTTTTGTGAACAACTTTCTGTGGGTTCTTTCATCAGTGCAAGACAATAGGATATGTTTCTTTTAAGCCTTGTCCTTTTATTCCCATAACCAATCAGATCAGCAAAACAGTTATTCTATTGAAGTTATATTTCATACTGTACCCTGACCATTTCAATTACTATTTATAAAACACAATATTTTAAGTCAGAAGCTAAAGTAGATATCTATTCAAATAACCATCTAGAGAACACAGTTTTATATACAACATTTTTCCTTTTATTTTGAGGAAGAAAGATAATATGTTGTCTCGAGACTTGCCCTTAGAAGTTAAGTATGTTGTTAATTTTTTTTTTTTAAAGTTGATTATGGAACAATAGATCTAATATGATCTTATAAATATATATATAACGATCACTATATGTACTACGTGTGTACTGGTGTGTGTGTGGGGGGGGGTGGGTGGGTGTACACACTGCTGAGGAATAGTGGAAGGTAATATTTTCTTTTTATTGTCCATATTTCCACATTGTCCTTTTGCAACAAGCATGAATTATTTTTATAATAATTAGCATTTTTTTTTAGAAAGATAAGAATTCAAGCCAAGGGCTTTGCAAGGCAACACCTGTGAAAAGGGCTACAGACATCATGCCCTTGAATAGTCTTCACTTGGACAAAACCTCATTTCTATGTCTGAAAAGTTGTCCTGAAACAAAAAGGAAAGAGTACACTGCATGGGATAGAATACTCAGGCTGTTTGGGGTTATACACTACCTTACGGACCATAGTAATACAGCTCTTATGTACTTTTTTCCTACCCCTCCCCCCCTCCCCTGCGTCCCACCTACATTAGACTGTAGATTCACAAGGAGGGGAACTATCTTGCTTTTCCTTGTGTCCTCTGCCATGCCTAGCATGGTTCCTGTATGTAATGATCATTTGCTAAGTGTTTGCTTGATTGACATTATGAGGTTAAAAGAATTGGTATCTAGCAGATATATGAACAGCCTTCAGTGACTCCCTTAATCTTTCTGTTCAGTCATTTTTTGCTTTAGTTATTTATTTCTCTCTTCTCCATTAGGATGAGGAGTAGCACCTGGTTTTGGTGTTGGTTATCTCCAAGACTTTTTGTCCCACTAAAGGCCAGATTGATTAATGACAACTATGTAAGGTAGCTAGAGACAGTATAGCTTAGAGCAAAGAGCATAGGTTTTGGAATCAAACAGGCATGAATTCAAATTGCTCGTTAACTTACCAGCTGTTTGACTTGGGATAAAATCCTTACCATATTTGAGCCTCAGTTTCCTAATTTGTGATAACAGCAACAAATTTTAGGTGTCTGAGAATTAAGCAATATATACAGAATGCCTAGCATTTAGTTGAAGTTTAATAAACAATAGCTCTGTTCCCAATTTATCCCTTCGTCTATCGCTCCTATCTCCATGCCCAAGCATCAAATGCTTTCACCTGGTCATAAATCAGATAGTTTTAAGGACCCCTTTAACTTCTTTAGGACACTGGGGTGTCTTCGAGATTGCTATATCATTCAATAACTTCAAAGGAGATCTAAGAATTAAAACAATCTTAGGAAAATTCATACCAAGTGACACAAATAAGGAAAAGGGGAAACTACCACAGTCCCAGCCCTTCTACTTGAGCTGTAATTACAGATCTTGAACCCACTCTATTGCTGAAGCCCTGAGCTATATTCTCAGTGCCTCTGCTCCTGCCCTTTCTGGTAGCTGCTAGGACTCTTGCTCACAGTCATTTCAAACAGTCATTTGCCAAATTTATTTAACATTTATTTATAGCATGCATACCAGTATGTGCCAGACATTATCATGGATGAGTAAGTATAATCTACAGCTTATGAGAGTCCTTTGAAGGTTCTTTTTTGGTTGGAAAAAAAAAGGTAGCCATGCCTCTCTTCCCTGCTTTCTGCCTTGCTTCTTATCAACATGCTCCTCAAACACAGTGTCCTGGACTGGGGCTAATGTGAAATTCTGCTAATGTGCACTCTTGCAGGACAAGAAAGTCATATTTTTATATGCATGGGTGGCTTAGGTTTCTGTCTGTACATGTATGTTTACTGTCTCTGACAGGGTAGGAAATGAGGATAGTCATAACTGAAATTATTCCCTTTACAGCTCATACTCAGTCGAATAAAACTAGTTCTTGGTCCTTAACCAAAAATTTCAGAAAGGACTCTGTAAGTTACATAGTAAAGAGATCTTCTGAGAGGCCGCTTGGGCAATGGCATTTTGCTTATTTTTTACTCCATAATTTTCATTCATTTATTACATTTCCATACATTTTGCGCATAACAGTCTTTTCAATAATATTGTTTGTGTATTAATATTAATTTGTTTTTGTCTAAGTTCTCACTTTTAAAGTTTGAACACATTATTTTTTTTTCTTGAGTTAAACTCATTTAATGAAATCTTGAATTACCGTTTCATAAGATTCTTGTTTTACTTTGCTGTAATTATTAGCTTTCCATGTGGCAGGTATTAAAATCTTTATATTTCTGAAAAACACTCTTCTCTTGGTAGCATTGAATAGGTAATAAGAAGCTTCAGTTATCATTTCCTGTAACCAAGTAAAAGAAAAGCTTATTTTATCACTTGTAAATTCTTAATATTTTGGTTTTCCGGTTATACTTGAATAAGCAGTAATAAAAATAATGAAGATATTTTGAAGGAGCCCATTTCTTTTAGAGACAGTATTAGATTTTTGGGAAAACCTAGGAGCAAAATAAATAAACTTCAAACGGTTATCTGGAAGAGATTTTAGGACACTAATTGTGCATCTGGGTTTGCCTATATAATTTTCCAGATTTTGTGAAAGACTTTTAAGCTTTTACCGAACAAATCCTTTTCACATCACACCTTTCCAAGACCACACCTTATGACAATACTGATTTCACTAAAGCAATACCAAAGGGAGACTCAAGTAATGGAGCTATGGGCCTGCCTTACCATATCAAGGTGAAAATAGTCAACTGCTTTACAGAACATTCAGGTGAAAAGAAAGAATGTTGCTCTTTGGCACTCCATTCAAACTCTCTTTCCGTCTGAGAATTCCCATCCTCACGATGGAATCCAACAACATAATTTTAATAGGCACAATCATGCTTATTCATCAGTCAAACATCTGGTCTCTGTTGCCACAATGGATTATTTTTTAAGTTGCTACCCCAAAAACAGCCATGTAGTTAAACACAAAAGCTAAAATTAGTAGTAACCAACAACAACAAATAAAAGAGGGCTACATCAACAGTCTGTGAGCTGAGACTACACAGAATTAGGTGAACGAACTGGCTTGGCTGTTAATTATAATTTTTGTTGCTATTTTTGAGAAACATCGCTTTCCTTACTGCTCAAATACAAACCAGGCAACTCCTTAAAGAAGGCTACAGGTCTGTTCGAATAGGATAATGGTTTTGACTTCATACTTGCCACTTACCTTAATGTTTGGGATGAGGTTCTGATCCTCGGATACCTGAGGATTGATTGCAACAAGTAATCCATTATACCCATTTTCTTGAAGCTGCACTCCGGCTCCCACGAATAGGAGCTCCGGACCTAGGACCACCAGGAGAGTCACAAACTTCAGGCTGCAAACAGGACCTGCACTGTCCCCGTGGGTCATGTTGCAGAAAACCTTCTGGTTTACTCACACTGGTCCTGCTGGGCACATTGTGCCAAGTTGTCAATGGCGGAGCAGGTAGTTTCTTCCTGAACTTGGAAGGGCTTAGAGCTTGTGATGAAGGAGGTGCCTTCTTTGCAAAATCTGGGGTGGATCTATCGGAGACCTGTCTCTACAAGTCTTTTTTCTCTGGGCGATGCCACACTTGCCTGTTCTGTGGCTGAGCTTCCTCCTGAATCACGGTTGGGCAAGAAATCTTCCACCCCTTACTCATTTTATGTCTTCTCAAATGGAAATAAGACAAAAGGAGCTTAAAAGAGGGAAGCCTGGCTGGCTGGGCTGAAAATCAGAGAATCTGGGTTTTTCCATCCACTTTCAGTAGAAGCACAGAAATCTAGAAATCCTTGACAACCTCTTCCATCATTCAGAGCAATTCCTTCCCTACTGCACTCAAGTCATTTTTTATTTGATGTAAGATTCCTTTGTCTGCTTATTTTGAAGATTTGGAAATCCATCCTGCAGCCCTGTCCCTGGGGCCTTGTATCAGGTAGTCTGGGAGAGCTCTCAGCTGATGGCTGGTGGGGGGAAGGTATTAGATATCCCCCAGGGAGGGCCAAGTGCCAGGAACTTGGATGCCTGTGCAGGCCACAGAGGCCTTTCCCTCTGTCCTTGCTGCCTTTTCTCTCTTGATCAAGGAAAAGGGTGAATTTCTCTTTCAGCACCTCTCTCCTGAGAACAAGGCTATGCCTCCGTCAATCTTCCACTTCCGGGCTTCCCTGGTGGTACAGGGCCTGCCAGTGCAGGGGACACGGGTTCGATCCCTGGTCTGGGAAGATCCCACATGCCGTGGAGCAGCTAAGTTCGTGCGCCACAACTACTGAGCCTGCACTCTAGAGCCCATGAGCCACAACTACTGAAGCCCGCGTGCCTAGAGTCCGTGCTCCACAACAAGAGAAGCCACTGCAGTGAGAAGGCTGTGCACCAAAACGAAGAGTAGCCCCCGCTCGCCACAACTAGAGAAAGCCCGCGTGCAGCAATGAAGACCCAACACAGCCAAAGATTAAAAAAAAAAAAAAAAGAAAGAAAACTTCCATTTCTCCAGTAACATCACAGGATCTGGAATATAGTAGGCCTCACAAATATTTTATGAGTGACTAATAATATTACCCAATAATTATATAATGCTTTAGAGCTTACAAATGAACCCACCTAAATGTCAATTCCCAGATACAGGTATAATTTTTTTATTTCTATTTTTCAATGAAGACACTGAGTCTCAGAAAGATTATGAAAATTAGCCAGTGGGGGAAGGTGCTAACTTTTATTGTGTGCTGGGTTTTATCCTTCCTATCCTATGGGTGACAAAACTAAGACTCAGAAAATCTAAGTAACTTGTTCAAGGCTGTGTGTGTATTGACACAGGGCTAGAATGAAACCAACTGATTCCAAATTCCATTGATTTTCAATGTATCGTGTCTCTCATGTTCTCAAGAAACCAGAAATGAAGTGTTAAGAGCTGAAATGTTCAGGGATATTGAAGGGAATTTTTCTCTTACTGTCCTTCTGTTTGGAAACTTTTCTCCCACTGCTTCTCACCTGTTTTCCTTCAAACTCCTGTTCTGTCCTGGAAGCCTGAGCTGAGCTCCCTACCTAGCTCAAATCCCTTCTTTCATGCTTTCAGTTCATCAGATACCTCTCCTTTGAAGCATGATCATGCCTACAATGTCACATTCATGTTGTGTAATTGGTTGTCTCCTTCACGCTGAAGGGCTTATGCGAGAAGGACCCTGTCTGTTTTTATCACTACCTCCTCAGCACCTAGATCAGTAAACACTCAATAAATATTTGTTGAATGAATGAATGAACAGAATCAGAGAAGTAAGTTAAAGGAGATTATGAAGAAACCCTGGATTATAGTGTGAAAATGATCTCCCCAACTTTGAAAGTATCAGTTCTGGAAGGTATTTCTTCTGCTCTGGAGCAGTTTCCCTCTTGATCCCTCTTGAAGGAAGTTGCTTGGGTTTTGGTGTTCCCCTGGGGGTGCTGGAGAATAGAATATCGCTGGTCACCACGTGACTGCCAGAGTTGCTCATGCTACAGCTCAGAGGTCAACTTAGCTGTCTTGTCTTCTCGGGCTGATTCCCAGCCGTGGGTTTTTTCCCCTCGCTCATGCTGTGTCTACTGAGTGGAAGCTCCAAGGCGTGGCAACTCCAAAGGCTTTGCCTGGAACTGTGACTCATTGGACAGAACAATGCACTTTATTTTCAGCTGTCCTTGGCAGTTTATTTTCTTACGCTAATCTCTTGTGCTTTTAAGAAAAACATTCCCATCAGCAAAGCAATATACTAAAACATTAAACTCATAAGCCACACCAGGAGAGTAGCTTTTCATCACAATCAGGGATGTTTCTTCTTGCCACCGTGCACACTTATATAAGTTAACTGGCTGAGGGGGCCACTGAGGACTGACATCCAGCTCTCTCTCTGCTTGTTCTTGTCAACAGTTACAATGGCTCCCTTAGAATGTGGGGTAGAGAGTGCATGCAGCTTTATAAAGAACAGCCATAAGTGAACAATCTTGTCCAACTTCACTTGGGTTAAAACCTGGACAGGCACAGTCAGGCTTTGCTCACCCTGGGCTGAGAGTCCAGGCATGACATCCATTCCTGTCTATCTACTTTTTGGTTCCTTGGTTCTGGAACCTAATCCCTGGGTCTGGCCACTTGGCTGGATTCCACCTGTCTCTACGGAGTCCCGGTCACTGACCCATTTTTTCACTATGTCTTGGGAGTCATATTCACTCCTGAAAGCCCTTTCCTACCACCTCTGTTCTGACCTACCCTGAGAACCCTGTCTGCTCTCAGTAACCAGGCCTGGGGTCAGGCTAGCTGAGGATCTCTTCTTCCTGCCTTCTCTTCTGATCAGGCTGACCCTACAGGAGACAAAACTAAAAAGCTGGCAAAAACTGACTTAACTAAATAACTTAAAGGCATTCCTGAGCAGAGTGTCCACTTCTGATAAAGTATGAGACTTTGTCAAAAAACCCGCCTTATCCTTTCGCTCAAAAAAACTCACTGCTTCTGTCTATAGATTTTATGATATCTGAGAAATGAAACATACGTAAAGTGAAGAAATATGGGAATACAATGTTCAAGCATTTATTTCAGTATTATATAAATTCTAGGAATCTGGTCTGTTTTTATCTGCTTTCAAGAAAATAAGAGTTAATTCAATTTCAGTAATTGAAGAATCCAAAGCACATTTTTGTTCATTGTCTGAATCTGCAGTTCAACCTGAACCCAGAAGGCCTCTCTATTTTTTTTTTTTATGGAGTCTGTAGGTAGAGACCCAAAATCAAAGTGAGTTAAACATGCAGTTGGTGTCAGAGTATCAGGAGACTTGACATCTTGAGGAGTCCAGGAAAGTTTTGGATTATTTTCTTTCAGGCTTTTGTTTCAATTCATCAGCAAACCCATTTAGAAGAGGAAAGTATAATACAGTGTGTGGCTTGGCTGCAAAGCTGATGGACCACTTTAGTTTTGCAATGTTTATGAAATAAATCAAAATAGAAGGTGAAAAAAAATTGTAAAGACTAAGAATTTGAATAGAACACGGAGCTTGCTAAGGACCCAGATGGCACATCTTATACCTCCCTTATCCCATTTTCTTTGTAGTTATACTCATTTTCAAGGCAAAGGAGTGAAGTAGATGGTGCAGATAGGGTCTGGGAAGTCATTTGTGTCTGGTGAGCCACGACCATGCCAAAGCATTGAGCGCTTACACTTCGTTTCTAGTTTCTTGAATTCTCCCTCTGCAGTCTTTCACCTCTGGGATTTTGCTAATAAGCCTCCTCCCCACCCTCATGGTGGCAATAACAAAGATGACTTTGTGCACCAGAGAAACCTCCAAAACTTGCCAAAATGAATGGAAACAAGAACTACTTTTAAAGATAAGCCAATAAAGAAAATGTGAGAAAGTTATGGAATATTCCTCATTTGCAAAAAATTCTATAAAATTGCATTCTATAAAATATTGTTCTATCTGTTATGAACCAGATAGTGTATAGTATCATGGTATGTATAAGGTATTATCATTATTACTATCATTATTTTTCCAGAGAAGAAAAAAAGAGAAAGCAGAGATGTAGGGGAAATGTTGTAAAGAGATGAAAATAACCAGAGAGACTCAGAGAACAAGAAACAGAAGTAGAAGTATAAAATCTTGACTCTGTTTCCCTTTCTGTTTTCTTCCTGCTCTGATTCTGTCCTCAGTACCTCTCTGAGGCCCAGGGCTCTGCCAGATTCCCTGGCTTCCTCCATTCCCACAAACAGGGGGCAGCAGGTTTTTTGGTTTTCCTTCTCTCCTTATGCCGCTTCTACTAGCCCATTTAACCCCGCCAGCCCTGCAAAGAACAGGAAGCAACTCCAATTAGATCTGGCAACTGGGGGGATTAGGGCTCCCCCTTCTGTTTTTGGAGTGTAGGTACATGGGGCTCTGAATTCCCAGACAAAACTCTCAGCAAACAGAATTAGCCTGCACGGACCTCCTTCTAGACTACAGCAAAAGCTACTTAGAGTAGTGCTTTTCAAACTTAAATATCCCTAAGAATCACCTGTTCAAATGCAGATTCCGACTCTAGAGGTCAAGGTAAGGCCCATATTCTGCGCTCTTATCAAGCTCGCACGTGATGCTGAGGCTGCTGGTCTTTGAGCCACGCTTGGAGCAGTCTTTTGTATCAGAAGAGCTCCGGGGGAATATCCGCGGATTTACTTCATGATTACAGCCTTCGCACTAGAAAAAGGCAGTCTATGTAGTCTTTAAATATATTTTTAAATTTTCTTATGGGAAAGCCCTGTGTTTTCTTCAGAACTCAGGAAAAACAAATATTGCATTAATTATGGATTTTATGGTGACACCATTGTTTATTCTTTGGAAAGAAACAACTACAGAGTACAGAGTTAAAAACAACAGCAACAACACAGATAAGTGGGTTTTAGATTCTTGAAAGCCATAATCATCTCTCTATTATTAAAGCCCTTGCCTCAAATTCAATCTGTTTTCTTTTTGATCATTATGTGAGTCATGATAAGATTCTTTTAATGACCTCCGATAGATACCTAGCCTCAAGCAGTAACTCCCAAGAAGGTACCTTATTTAAACAAGGAACTGCTTCCTTAACTTTTATTTCTCTCTTTTTTCCCTTGCTCATTTATTCATTCATTCATTTATTCACTCAAAAATAAGATAGTATCAAATATATCTCAATAAGCCTGTTGAAAACATAAAACTGTGTTTCTACTAGATGTCAGGCACTGTTCTAAGTGCTGGATGTAAAATGAATGAAATGGACCAAGTCCCTGTCTGCAGGGAGTTTACACTAGAGGAGAGAGAGAGAGACAACAAACAAATATAATGGGATATCTAGTGAAAGTGTTATGAAGAATAAGAAATCAGGTAAAGGGGAAGAGGCAATGAGAGAGGTTTGTTATTTTGTATCAGGTGGTTGGGAAAAGCCTCACAGGTAATATTGTCAGGAGTGAGGGAAGGAACCATTTGGCCACTTGAGAGAGAAGTAGTGCAGGCCGACAGATGGACCAGTGGGAAGGCCCTGAGGCTGGAGGGCGCTTGGAGTGAAATGAACACAGGAGACAGCAGTGAGAGATGCCGAGAACTGCAGGGAGCTGTGTCTAGAGCACAGATCACATAAGGCTTGCAACTGTAAAATTTAAGAAACAGAAACCTCAATTAAATAAAGTTTGGAGACCAGAAGGGGGAGCTCTCATGTCCTGAGATGATAGCTGAGCCCAACAGGAAAAAGAAAGACTGCTCTTCTTTTTATGAGGGCTCAGCCAATGAAAAGCCATGGATTCTGGGTTTACTCTAACTTTCCCAACTTCCCTTTCCTCTCTACAAAGTCTCTCCTTCCCTTACTGTGGGGGACTTGCACGTGACTCACCATGGTTGGAGATCCCAAGTTGTAATTCTCTGCCAATCCCAAATCAACCCATCTTTTTTGGAGAAATACCTGGCAGTCTATTTGGTCAACCAGAGCTCGTGGGAAAACTGGAGTTTACCCATGAAAGGGGAAATCAGTGTTGGATGTGGAGGAGTGACGTGATCTGACTTTCACACATTTTGTGAGGAGGCCAAAGGTGGAAGCAGCAGCCAGCAAGGGGGTTATTGCTGAATGCAGGTGAGATGGACAGAGCCCAGACAACAATTTTGGTTGTCTTCTTTTAGCCTTCCTTCAGCTTTCTAGTAGTCTCCTTTTCCCTCCTCATTGAATACCTTTGCTATGAAGGTAAAATAAAAGCCCTTCAGCTTATCAGCTTATCAAGAGAGGAATCAAGGAATACTTCATTGCCCAGAAGTGACGAGCATGATGCTAACTGCCAACAGAAGAGATAAAATGGGAAACAATGACATGAAAACAATCTGAGATCTGTAGTTAAATGACATAAAAATATACTCCAAGTTTATAACATGAGGCTATGGTTCTTGATGCTTTGTCCATAAGTGCTCTGTAAATAGTAGCTATAGTTATTATTATCAATATAATTCTCAGTTATTATCAGCTGGAGTCCCCTTACTCCTCAGAGACCTACATGTAATTGGTTTTATCTATGCCAATTCCATGCCTTGTGGAAGATCAAGTCCCCCTCCTAGACTTCTGCAACTGCTTGGACACTTGACTTATTTTTTTTTTAACATCTTTATTGGAGTATAATTGATTTACAATGCTGTGTTAGTTTCTGCTATATAACAAAATGAATCAGCTATACCTATACATATATCCCAATATCTCCTCCCTTTTGTGTCTCCCTCCCACCCTCCCTATCCCACCCCTCTAGGTGGTCACAAAGCACCGAGCTGATCTCCCTGTGCTATGCGGCTGCTTCCCACTAGCTATCTATTTTACGTTTGGTAGTGTATATATGTCCATGCCACTCTCTCACTTCGTCCCAGCTTACCCTTCCCCTCCCCGTGTCCTCAAGTCCATTCTCTATGTTGGTGTCTTTATTCCTGTCCTGCCCCTAGGTTCTTCAGAACCATTCTTTTTTGTTTTTTAGATTCCATATATATGTGTTAGCATATGGTATTTGTTTTTCTCTTTCTGACTTACTTCACTCTGTAGGACAGACTCTAGGTCCATCCACATCACTACGAATAACTCAATTTCGTTTCTTTTTATGGCTGAGTAATATTCCATTGAATATATGTGCTACATCTTCTTTATCCATTCATCTGTCAGTGGACACTTAGGTTGCTTCCATGTCCTGGCTATTGTAAATAGTGCTGCAGTGAACATTGTGGTACATGTCTTTTTTTTTTTTTTTTTGGCTGTGTTGGGTCTTCGTTTCTCTGCAAGGGCTTTCTCTAGTTGTGGCAAGCGGGGGCCACTCTTCATCGCGGTGCGCGGGCCTCTCACTATCACGGCCTCTCTTGTTGCAGAGCACAGGCTCCAGACGCGCAGGCTCAGTAGTTGTGGCTCACAGGCCTAGTTGCTCCGCAGCATGTGGGATCTTCCCAGACCAGGGCTCGAACCCGTGTCCCCTGCATTGGCAGGCAGAGTCTCAACCACTACGCCACCAGGGAAGCCCCCATGTCTCTTTTTGAATTATGGTTTTTTCTGGGTATATGCCCAATAGTGGTATTGCAGGGTCATATGATAGTTCTATTTTTAGTTTTTTAAGGAACCACCATACTGTTCTCCAAAGTGGCTGTATCAATATACATTCCCACCAACAGTGCAAGAGGGTTCCCTTTTCTCCACACCCTCTCCAGCATTTGTTGTTTGTAGATTTTTTGATGATGGCCATTCTGACCAGTGTGAGGTGACACCTCATTGTAGTTTTGATTTGCATTTCTCTAATGATTAGTGATGTTGAGCATCCTTTCATGTGTTTGTTGGCAATCTGTATATCTTCTTTGGAGGAGGGTCTATTTAGGTCTTCTGCCCATTTTGGATTGGGTTGTTTGTTTTTTTAATATTGAGCTGCATGAGCTGCTTGTAAATTTGGAGATTAATCCTTTGTCAGTTGCTTTGTTTGCAAATATTTTCTCCCATTCAGAGGGTTGTCTTTTCATCTTGTTAATGGTTTCCTTTGCTGTACAAAAGCTTTTAAGTTACATTAGGTCCCATTTGTTTATTTTTGTTTTTATTTCTATTTCTCTAGGAGGTGGGTCAAAAAGGATCTTGCTGTGATTTATGTCATAGAGTGTTCTGCCTATGTTTTCCTCTAAGAGTTTTATAGTGTCTGGCCTTACATTTAGGTCTTTAATCCATTTTGAGTTTATTTTTGTGTATGGTGTTAGGGAGTGTTCTAATTTCATTCTTTTACATGTAGCTGTCCAGTTTTCCCAACACCACTTATTGAAGAGGCTGTCTTTTCTCCATTGTATATTCTTGCCTCCTTTATGAAAAATAAGGTGGGTTTATCTCTGGCCTTTCTATCCTGTTCCATTGATCTATATTTCTGTTTTTGTGCCAGTACCATACTGTCTTGATTACAGTAGCTTTGTAGTATAGTCTGAAGCCCAGGAGCCTGATTCCTCCAGCTCTGTTTTTCTTTCTCAAGATTGCTTTGGCTATTTGGGGTCTTTTGTGTTTCCATACAAATGGTGAAATTTTTTGTTCTAGTTCTGTGAAAAATGCCATTGTAGTTTGATAGGGATTGCATTGAATCTAGCTTGCTTTGGGTAACATAGTCATTTTCACAATGTTGATTCTTCCAATCCAAGAACATGGTATAGCTCTCCATCTGTTTGTATCATCTTTAATTTCTTTCATCAGTGTCTTATAGTCTACTGCATACAGGTCTTTTGTCTCCTTAGGTAGGTTTATTCCTAGGTATTTTATGCTTTTTGTTGCAGTGGTAAATGGGAGTGTTTTATTGATTTCTCTTTCAGATTTTTCGTCATTAGTGTATAGAAATGCAAGAGATTTCTGTGCATTAATTTTGTATCCTGCTACTTTACCAAATGCATTGATTAGCTCTACTAGATTTCTGGTAGCATCTTTAGGACTCTGTATGTATAGTATCATGTCATTGGCAAACAGGGACAGCTATACTTCTTCTTTTCCAATTTGGATTCCTTTTATTTCTTTTTCTTTTCTGATTGCTGTGGCTAAAACTTCCAAAAATATGTTGAATAATAGTGGTGAGAGTGGACAACCTAGTCTTGTTCCTGATCTTAGTGGAAATGGTTTCAGTTTTTCACCATTGAGAATGATGTTGGCTGTGGGTTTGTCATACATGGCCTTTATTATGTTGAGGTAAGTTCCCTCTATGCCTACTTTCTGGAGGGTTTTTATCATAAATGGTGTTGAATTTTTGTCAAAAGATTTTTCCGCATCTATTGAGATGATCATATGGCTTTTTTCCTTCAATTTGTTAATATGGTTTATCACATTGATTGATTTGCATATAATGAAGAATCCTTGCATTCCTGGGGTAAACCCCACTTGATTATGGTGTATGATCCTTTTAATGTGTTGTTGGATTCTGTTTGCTAGTATTTTGTTGAGGATTTTTGCGTCTATGTTCGTCAGTGTTAGTGGCCAGTAGTTTTCTTTCTTTGTGACATCTTTGTCTGGTTTTGGTATCAGGGTGATGGTGGCCTTGTAGAATGAGTTTGGGAGTGTTCCTCCCTCTGCTATATTTTGGAAGAGTTTGAGAAGGATAGGTGTTAGCTCTTCTCTAAATGTTTGATAGAATTCGCCTGTGTAGCCATCTGGTCCCGAGCTTTTGTTTGTTGGAAGATTTTTAATCACAGGCTCAATCTCAGTGCTTGTAGATTGGTCTGTTTATATTTTCTATTTCTTCCTTGTTCAGTCTCGGAAGGTTGTGCATTTCTAAGAATTTGTCCATTTCTTACAGGTTGTCCATTTTATTGGCATATAGTTGCTTGTAGTAATCTCTCATGATCCTTTGTATTTCTGCAGTGTCAGTTGTTACTTCTCCTTTTTCATGTCTAATTCTGTTGATTTGCATATTCTTGCTTTTTTTCTTGATGCGTCTGGCTAATGGTTTACCAATTTTATTTATCTTTTCAAAGAATCAGCTTTTAGTTTTATTGATCTTTGCTATTGTTTCCTTCATTTCTTTTTCATTTATTTCCGATCTGATCTTTATGATTTCTTTCCTTCTGCTAACCTTGGGGTATTTTTGTTCTTCTTTCTCTAATTGCTTTAGGTGTAAGTTTAGGTTGTTTATTTGAGATGTTTCTTGTTTCTTGAGGTAGGATTGTATTGCTGTAAACTTCCCTGTTAGAACTGCTTTTGCTGTGTCCCATAGGTTTTGAGTCGTCGTGTTTTTGTTGTCATTTGTTTCTAGGTATTTTTTGTTTTCCACTTTGATTTCCTCAGTGATCTCTTGGTTATTTGGTAGTGTATTGTTTAGCCTCCATGTGTTTGTATTTTTAACAGTTTTTTTCCTATAATTGATATCTCGACTTAGAGCGTTGTGGTCAGAAAAGATACTTGATACGATTGCAATTTTCTTAAATTTACCAGAGCTTGATTTGTGACCCAAGATATGATCTATCCTGGAGAATGTTCCATGAGCACTTGAGAAGAAAGTGTATTCTGTTGTTTTTGGATGGAATGTCCTGTAAATATCAATTAAGTCCATCTTGTTTAATGTATCATTTAAAGCTTGTGTTTCCTTATTTATTTTCATTTTGGATGATCTGTCCATTGGTGAAAGTGGGGTGTTAAAGTCCCCTACTATGATTGTGTTACTGTCAATTTCCCTTTTATGGCTGTTAGCATTTGCCTTATGTATTGAGGTGCTCCTATGTTGGGTGCATAAATATTTACCATTGTTATATCTTCTTCTGGATTGATCCCTTGATCATTATGTAGTGTCCTTCGTTGTCTCTAGTAATAGTCTTGATTTTAAAGTCTATTTTGTCTGATACGAGAATTGCTACCCCAGCTCTCTTTTGATTTCCATTTGTATGGAATATCTTTTTCCATCCCCTCACTTTCAGTCTGTATGTGTCCCTAGGTCTGAAGTTGGTCTCTTGTAAACAGCACATATACGGGATTTGTTTTTGTATCTATTCAGCCAGTTTATGGCTTTTGGTTGGAACATTTAATCCATTTACATTTAAGGTAGTTATCGATATGTATGTTCCTATTACCATTTTCTTAATTGTTTTAAGTTTGTTACTGTATGTCTTTTCCTTCTTTTGTGTTTCCTGCCTAGAGAAGTTCCTTTAGCATTTGTTGTAAAACTGGTTTGGTGGTGCTGAATTCTCTTAGCTTTTGCTTGTCTGTAAAGGCTTTAATTTCTCTGTTGAATCTGAATGAGATCCTTGCTGGGTAGAGTAATCTTGGCTGTAGGTTTTTCCCTTTCATCACTTTAAATATGTCCTGCGACTCCCTCTGGCTTGCAGAGTTTCTGCTGAAAGATCAGCTGTTAACCTTATAGGGATTCCCTTGTGTGTTATTTGTTGATTTTCCCTTGCTGCTTTTAATATTTTTTCTTTGTATTTAATTTATGATAGTTTGATTAATATATGTCTTGGTGTGTTTCACCTTGGATTTATCCTATATGGGACTCTCTGCACTTCCTGGACTTGCTTGACTATTTCCTTTCCCATATTAGGGAAGATTTCAACTATAATCTCTTCAAATATTTTCTCAGTCCCTTTCTTTTTCTCTTCTACTTCTGGGACCCCTATAATTCAAATGTTGGTGCATTTAACGTTGTCCCAGAGGTCTCTGAGACTGTCCTCAGTTCTTTTCATTCTTTTTCTTTATTCTGCTCTGTGGTAGTTATTTCCACTATTTTATCTTCCAGGTCACTTATGTGTTCTTCTGCCTAGTTATTCTGCTATTGATTCCTTCTAGAGAATTTTTCATTTCATTTATTGTGTTGTTCATCATTGTTTGTTTGCTGTTTAGTTCTTCTAGGTCCTTTTTGAATGTTTGTTGTATTTTCTGCATTCTATTTCCAAGATTTTGGATCTTTGCTCTCATTATTCTGAATTCTTTTTCAGGTAGACTGCCTACTTCCTCTTCATTTGTTTTGTCTAGTGGGTTTTTACCTTAATCCTTCATCTGCTGCATATCTCTCTGTCCTCTCATTTTGTTTAACTTAATGTGTTTGGTGTCTCCTTTTCACAGGCTGCAGGTTCATAGTTCCCATTGTTTATGGTGTCTGCCCCTAGTGGCTAAGGTTGGTTCAGTGGGTTGTGTAGGCTTCTTGGTGGAGGGGACTGGTCCCTCTGTTCTGGTGGATGAGCCTGGATCTGTTTTTCTGGTGGACAAGACCATGTCCAGTCGTGTGTTTTGAGTTGTCTGTGACCTTATTATGATTTTAGGCAGCCTCTCTGCTAATGGGTGGGGTTGTGTTCCTGTCTTGCTAGTTGTCTGGCATAGGGTGTCCAGCACTGTATCTTGCTGTTTGTTGAGTGGAGCTGGGTCTTCACATTGAAATGGAGATCTCTGGGAGAGCTTTCCTCATTTGATATTATGTGGAGCCAGGAGGTCTCTGGTGGACCAATGTCCTGAACTTGGCTCCCCCACCTCAGAGGCTCAGGCCTGACACCTGGCCAGAGCACCAAGACCCTGTCAGCCACACGGCTTCCCCAGCTCCAATCCACCTAATAGGATACATAGAGGACTCGCAAGGCTGTGGATCCTCATGCATCAGCTGCTCGTTTTGTTCTCTGCTGACCAGGGGAATTTCTAGTTCAGGAGTCTGGTGACCATGGTGTCCCTTTAAAAATAATGGAAAGAAATTTGTTGGCAGTGCGTGTAAGGGCAAGCTGAAGCTGCTCTGGCTTGAGGCGATCGGAAATTGCACCAAGATGCAGACAACTCTTGACTTCTTAAAACTCCTTTTTCCTAGATCCACACATGTTGCTTCTGTGCTTCACATTGTTCAAATGTAGTGTTTTTGACTTTTCCAAAGAAATATGTATGTGTTGTGTTTGGAGCAATTTAAATTTTATTGAAGAGTTCATGGGGAAGCTAAGGAAGCTATTTATGTCACAGAAAAAAATAAAACAAAGCTTTTACATCACTGAAGGCATCAGCATTTTTAAAATAATTTTCTACAACTATGGAGCAACCTGGCACCCAAGTTGCCTCAGCCTCTTTCTATTATGAGGGATCTTCATCTCTCTTCCTTTCTCTCTTTTTCTTACTTTCAAAAGGAAAACCAACTAATCAGTAGAAATAAAATCCCTGCCTGGCCTCATACAGAGCCATTGCCCTGCTCCTCTGAATCCTCAGGACCATCCAGAAACTAGGTACAGTGGGAAGATTAGAAGGGCTCCCCTTCAACCACAGACATTTATAGTGTTCTCCCCATGAGGGATTCAGGGCAATAAGAATTTTTAAACACAATTATGGCTTAGGCACTTGTCTTTCTGGATAGCTTCAAAAACCACTCCAGATTGTCTCTACTTCTTCTCTAAGTTCAAAGTCAAAGCATTTATTCTTATACCATTACTTTTCCTGTGACATGTCATTTCTATTCCCTAAAGTTGCTCTTTTCTCTTTAACTAGCTGGGCATAGCTGAGGTCTCAGAGTTCATCCCATATCCCACAATTCCTAGCAACCTACCTTGATCCACGTTTTCTTGAAAAACCTCCCATTGTAATTATTTCAAGAGTTTTGGCTATGGCTTGCTTGAAAATTCCAATGAAGGCCCTGTTTAAACTGAGATCTCCTTTCTTTATTTCTTATTGTGTACCAATTCTTTTTGTGTCTCCCATATGACTACTGTCTTCTCTGCCTTTTTCTATTCTTCTCCAAAAAGGCTAGGGATTAACTTTTTAAAAAAATTAGTAGTATGTATCTTTTACTACATAGCCGTTTTAATTTTTTTTCTCTATTAGAAAATAATGGGGTCTTTATTTTATTTTATTTTATTTTATTTTATTTATTTATTTATGGCTGTGTTGGGTCTTCGTTTCTATGCAAGGGCTTTCTCTAGTTGCGGCAAGTGGGGGCCACTCTTCATCGCGGTGCACGGGTCTCTCACTATCGCGGCCTCTCTTGTTGCAGAGCACAGGCTCCAGATGCGCAGCCTCAGTAATTGTGGCTCACGGGCCTAGTCGCTCCGCGGCATGTGGGAGCTTCCCAGACCAGGGCCCGAACCCGTGTCCCCTGCATTAGCAGGCAGATTCTCAACCACTGCGCCACCAGGGAAGCCCCTAATGGGGTCTTTTTGACTAGGGATTCTTTAGAGTCATATAATAGGAAAAGAGGAAAAATCAATCAATTCTTTAATATAATCCTATAATTGGTCACTAAAATACAGTAATTTTAAGAACAAAATGTACAATAGATGATACATTTTTAGCTAAGATCAAATGCGCATATTATAAAAATATTAAGAGTATTTTTCAAGCAATGGTTATAAGAAACACAAATTTTTTAAAAGAAACTTTTCAGGAAGGATTTAATTTGTTTTAACTAAGAATAAAAGAATTTCTCTAATGTCATTGTTTATCTTAAATGTCGTTTTATCACATACACGTTTTATCTCCATGTGGATGAGTTATCATGATATAGATTATAGCAATGAGTCACACATTTTAGATTACTTATTAAGCAGGGGATCAAGCCAAAATATTAAAATTCCAGAGTCTAAGAATATGTTAAAATTTTCTCTTACTTCTGTTTTCAATTATAAATTTTTATTGGCATTCTCCTTTAATCCTGTATTGCAATAATTATGTAGAAGCAGTGGTTAAATGGTTAAGTGATCGGGCTTTGAAGTTAGGCTTCCTGAATTCCAGTAAAAAGCTTTGCTTTTTACTGGCTGCATGGCCTTAGGTAAGTTATTAAACATCTCCGTGCCTCAGTTTCTACATCCGTAAAATTTGAATAGTACATGTAGTGATTAAAACTGTGTCTAGGTCAGAGTAAGAGTTTAATAAATATTAATCCACATTAATTATGGCCTTTCTCTGGTGTGTGGCACCTGCTTGGGCACTGTTAGTTGCCTACCCAATAGTCAGCCTCCTTCTCTTTCTTGCTGGCCGAACCTGTCTTCCACCCACGACAGAGGTCGGAAATGTCTGATGCTCATTTTTCCAAGCCTCCCTCAGACTGGGGCACTATGTAACCCGACCCCAGCCGATAATCTAAGGAGTAGTCTCCTAGCAGGAGAGAGATGAAGGAGAAGGAGGTGGTGGTGTGCGAACCGTTCACAGAAAAGATTTTCCTCCATGAAAAAAAGAGAAATGTCTAAGAAAAGCCTACCCCTCTTTCCTATAAGGGTGCCAGAGGCTGAGGGAGCCTCTGTGGCCATTAGAGGGAAGGTGAGGAGGTCAGCCAAAAAGTGCAGGGTAGTAGAGCTGAAAGGTAGAAAGAGCCTTTGTCGCAGATGACACTGGTGACAGCTGAGCCACCGGGGGAGTACCAAACTCCTGACTTCTTACTGCGTAAAGTAAACTCTGATTCTTTAAGCAACCATTAGTTAGGTATCCGGTTACTTCCCACCAAAACTCTTGCAAGTGCTAAATGTACTTTAAAAAATAGCACTGGCATTTCTAAAAAGTGCCAGTCAATGTTTGAAAACATGTACAGTAAGTGGTTTAGTATATAAATGTATGATATTTTGATGAACGAAGTAATATTATTTTCATTTCCTTGGCAAAATTTTGACCAAGCAATTTCCTTTTCTGTACAAAAGGACCATACTTAGTTTCAATAAGCTAACAGTGGGAAGACCTATTAAAAAATGCCCATCCAAAGCAGATAAGCCTAAAATAAAATAATTTTTTAAAAAGCAAACAGCAAAGCTAGTCCTTTAGCTTTCTTAAGCTTTTCTTAAAGTGTATACTAACCATAATATGTTAACTATGCCAATTTCATATTTGTATCCCTGGATTATTAATCTTTTGTCTCCACATTCTATCATCTTATGAATATTTTTCTTCATATTTGACACCTGGGGATCCTTTATTTTCTGAGAGTTCTTGAAATAGTTAACTAACTCTCTAATTTGTAATTATATTAGTAGATTTTGAAATGATACAAAAATAATAAAATAGTGTCTGTACTCTCTATGACCACATCTTTATGCCATGAGACTTCAATTGCTTACATTTATTCTTAAAGCCTTTAATACCTAATCAGAGCCAAACAATAATATATTTTAAAAAGGAAATTTCATGCTTTTGCATCATCTTCCTTTGGTCAGCCAAAGAAATGCTGATGTTCAGAGGATAGAATATTGAGCTTAAAATATAAGAATAAGCAGTGTTATTTTCTGAATGATATCAAAATAAACTTCTGATTTAAAAATTGGCTATGGAATACAATATATTAAATGTTCCATACATGAACTAATTTTCTGTAGTGTATGCTGAAACTTGGGCTAAATTTGACAGTGTTAACTGGTCAAACATTCTGGATTTTTGCGGGTTATGGTAATTACTGGAGTCATCCATAGCTTAGACGGAAAAGTAGATTAACATATGCTATTACCTTTTTTTAAAAGAAAGTTCATGTTTGAAGTCTCCAACTTCTGTGGACAATATCTGGATGAAAAGTGATAGTCAGATCCAGCAAACTCACTCCTTTACCCAAAGGAGTTGAAAACTTATGTCCACATAAAAACCTGCACGTGGAAGTTTAGAGCAGCTTTATTCCTAACTGGCAAAACTTGGAAGCAACTGAGATGTTCTTCAGTAGGTGAATGTATAAATAATCTATGGTACATTCAGACAATGGAATATTATTCAACACTAAAAAGAAATGAGCTATCAAGCCATGAAAAAACGTGGAGGAAACTTAAAGTCATATTACAAAATGAAAGAAACCAATCTGAAAAGGCCACATACTGTATGATTCCAAATATATAAAAAGGCAAAACTGTGGAGACAGTAAAAAGATCAGTGGTTGCCTAGGGTTTGGAGGTGGGGATGGATAGGCAGAGTACAGGGGATTTTTAGGGCAGTGAAAATACTCTGTATGGTACTATAATGGTGAGTACATGTCATATATTTGTCCAAACCCATAGAATGCACAACACCAAGAGTGAAACCTAATATAAGCTATGGACTCTGGGTGATAATGATGTGTCAATCTAGGTTCGTCAGTTGTCACAAATGTTTCATCTGGTAGGAGATGTTGCTGATGGAAGAGTCTATGCATGTGTGGGGCGGAAAATATATAGTATATCTTTGTTCCTTCCTCTTAATTTTGCTGTGAACCTAAAAATGCTTTAAAAAAATAAAGCCTTTTTAAAAAAAGAGAGAGATAATCATTCTAATTTTATATCATGTGCTTTGCACCTTAAAATAATCATCGTTTACTAATACTTACCAATTATAGGACACTTAACGATTTATCAGAGACAGGGCTATGTGTTCTACAAATATGACCTCAATCATCATAACAATCCTATCAGATAAGTAGAATTACTCTTTAAGTTTTTTAAAGGAAAACAAGGCTTAGAGAAGTAAAGTAATTTACCCAAGACTCGTAGCTAGAAAACATGAATACAGATTGGTATGATTCCAAAGCCCTTGCTGCTAACCACTATGTTACTGTAACAACCCATTTCAACTTCACCTCATGCTTATTCCCAGCCTGATCTCCAATGGTTTAGTTAGTGCAGAACTGGGGTAGCTGCCTTTCTAAATGGTTTCTGGTAAGGACCTTCTTTCAACAACACGTACCATGTTGCCCAAAACTACAGACTAAATAATTGTGTTCTCCCCAAGTTCATATTTAAGAACCTTAATCCTCAATGTGATGGTATTTGGAGATGGAGCCTTTGGGATGTAATTAGGTCATGAGGGTGGACCCCTTATTATGGGATTAGTGCCCTCATAAAAAGAGACACGAGAGAGCTTGCTTCCTCCTTCTCTCTCTTGTATGTGAGGATATAGCAAAAAGGTATTTATCTGGAAACTAAGAAGAGGGCCCTCATGAGGAATCGAATCAGCTGGCATCTTGATCTTGGACTTCCCAGCCTCCAGATCTGTGGGTAATAACTTTCTGTTGTTTAAATCACCCAGTCTATGGTATTTTTGTTATAGCAGCCCAAACTGACGAAGATGCCAATTAGATACAACTGGATAACTGTATATAACAAAGTTAACCTTGACTCCTACTTCATTCCTTACAAAAAAGTGAATTCAAGATGGATCATGTATTTAAATATAAAAGCTTAGAATCATAAAGCTTTTAGAAGAAAACATGTAATATCTTCACAAATGTGGAGTTGTAAAGCACAAAACCACAAAAGGAAAAATATTGATAACTTAGGTGGTATCAAAATTTTTAAAATTCTGCTCATCAAAAGATACCGGTAAGAAAATGAATAGCCAAGATACAGACTGGGAGGAAATATTCATATTATATTTTATAAAAATACAAAAATAAAGAACTCCTACAAATCAATAATAAAAAGATAACCCAATACAAATGTGTGCAAAAGACTTGAATAACACTTCATAAAAGATATACATATGGCCCATAACTATTAAAAAGGTGCTCAACAAAATCGTTAGTTATCAGGGAAATGCAAATTAAAATTACAGTGAGATGCCACTTCACACCCACTAAAACAGTTAAAATAAAAAGGTTGCCATAATAAATGTTGGCAAGGATGTGAGGCAATTGGAACCCTAATACATTGCTAGTACAAGCACTTTGAAGATGGATATGGCATTTTCTTATAAACTTAAAGATATATATATCCCATGACCCAGCAATTCCACTTCTAGGTAAACAAATGAAAAAATATGTTTATAAAATGCCTTTTACAAGAATGTTTTTATCAGCCTCATTCATAATAACCAAAAAATGCAAACTACCAAAATATCAACAGGAGAATTGATAAATTGTGATATGTTCATATAACTGAATACTATTCAGGAATAAAAGGGAACAAAGTACTAAAATATGGAACAACATGACTGAATCTAAAAGACATATATATATTGAGTGAAAGAAGCTAGACCCAAAATTAATTAGAATGTATGATTGCATTTATATGATGATCAAGAATAGGCAAATTAACCTCTAGTGACAGAAAATAGAAAGTGGTTATTTCGGTGTGTGCGTATGTGCGTGAGAGGGGGTAAAGGTAGTTTTGGTTGATGGACTGGAAAGGAATACAAATAAACCTTCTAGGTTGATGTAAATGTTCTATATCTTTGTTTTAGGTGTAGCTTCATGGGTGAATGTAACTGTCAAAACTCATATTCTAAACATTTAATATTTGTGCACTTTATTGAATGTAAATTATAACAATTTAAAAGCAGCCTGTAGTGATCAGGAAATAAGTAGTTATTGAAGGCAAGCCTTTGATGAGAATGGCAGAAATGAAGGATACAAAGCTTGTGGGGTGGGTTTGCTCTTTACTACTGTATTAAGATGTTCAAAGAAAAATGTGATGAGCTCAGAGGTCAGGAGAGCTTCTATGATTGCCTTAAAAACATACCTCTATAGCTTGCTAGGATGACACATCTAAATCAAATATTAATGCTGTGAAGAGCTGACTTACAAGGTAAGTTGAATAAACAGACTGACTAGGTGAAAAGGTAAGGCAATGACTGAGAGGAGTTGGATCTTGAGAATTGTCGTGAAGCTGTTTGAGTAGACTTAGATAATTCTATCATCTTGATAGACAGACCCTAGAGAGCTGTTTCCTTTCTGAAAAACTCCTCCTTACCTGTCTTATAAGGCTGGTCTTGTCTTCTTTGAAGATTCTGAAATAACTTCATCTGAGGAATTTACCTTCTCATAACTCACTGTTATCATTTCTTTATACCTCTAGACCAGCACCATCCAGTAGAAATATAATGTGAGCCACATATGTAATTTTAAATTTTCTAGTAGCCATATTAAAGATAGTAAAAAAAATAGTTAAAATTAAATTTTAATAATATATCGTATTTAATTCAATATATTCAAAATACTATCATTTCAACATGTAATCAATATAAAAATTATTAATGTATTCTACATTCCTTTTTCATATGCAACATCAGTGTGTATTTTGCACTTAAAGTATATCTCAGTTTGAACTAGTCACATTTTAAATGTTCAATAGCCATAGGTGGCTAGTGACCTCTGTATTCTTCATATCGGACCAGGGTTTCTTAATATCATCACTATCAATATTTAGACAGAATAATTCTTTTTATGTGCGGGCTGTCCTGTGCATTGTAGGCTGTTTAGCAGCATCCTTGGCCTCTACCCACTAGATGCTGGTAGTACCCCCCCCACACACACACCTCCAGTTTTGACTCCAAAAAAGAATGTCAAGAACCACTGGTATAGATCTACAGAGTTGGTAGATGTTCCTACCCAGTATATTATGCCCCAGTATATTCCAGGGCATAAGTAAAAAGTCTGGCCTAGGAAAAAGCTTTCACACTAAAAAATAGGCAAGATTTTGCTTATTCATATTGGCAGAAACCTATGGAATATGATAATGAATTCCAAGGGTGTTAGAACAGGCATGAAAGAATATAATTTTTGATGAGACAAAAATTTTTAATATGGATATACTTATCAGAGGCCATGGATTCATCATGCTTGCCTGAGCATCTGGGAGTTGTTCTAAAGGTTTTCTTAGTTGGTTGGTTGAAACCTGGACTCAGTGGTGGCCTGCACTAAATAAAGTTGAGATGCTAGAAATCTCTTGATACATTTTAGAGGATTGATTTAAAAGACTTAGGGAGACAGGATGCTTGGAATGGATTTATCATTTCAGTCACCTATTCATTAGGTCAGTTATTCATCATGACCCTGTCACCTATCTCCAAATATGTCCTAAGAAGGCCCAGAAGACCTTCTCTTCACTAATGCACTGAGAAAATAGTGAGGAGGAGAATGCCAAAATCCTTTGAAAGTACTGTAGCTTCTGTCCTCTAAGCACAGGGATGAAATTAAGAGATTATGCCATTGAATGGGATCCCCAATTCCCTAGTGGACATAATAGGATCCAAAAGTGGCAGAGACCAAATGACTGCACTTAACCATCAGAGATGAGGTAGTTGTGGTTACCATAATGGGCAGGAGCGCCAGAGTAGTAATCATAGTCATTTGTCTAAGGGATCTTTAACAGTGGATAATTGATCATGATATCCCTACAATGAAATGGATGGACAATCTGCTAGGATCCTAACTGATCTGTATAATGAAAAGTTGATAGATCTGATAAAGAGGGACCTGAACTTCATTACCTTAGTGGAGACCTACAATATCTTGTCATTGGCTTCTTAACTCACAGCTATTAAAATAGGAACACCAGTTGGTAGCCCCTAGAACTGTCTTTTCTACAGAAATAGTAAGCCAAAGCAATACCATATACCTGGGGAAATTCTAGTGATTAGTGCCACCATCAAAGACTCGAAAAATGCAGGGTGATGATTCTCATCACACTAGCATTTAACCTGCCATTTGGCCTGCGTAGAAGATGAATGGGTTGCCTAAGATGAATGGGTCTACATCCAGATGTAGTCTTTTTATTAGGTGAATAAGCACAATTTTAACACCTAACATTCAAATATCACTCTAAAAAATGTCTTTTATTCATCCTAATATGCGTGAAACAACTGAAGTTACTCACTTTCATTTGGAAGTGAGAGAATGGGGGAGAATTTATTGCTTTATGTAAGGGCTTTGTTAATTCTTTAGCTCCCTGTCATAATTTAGTGTGCAGGAACAGTGATGATTTCCTCACCTTATGGGACATCACTTTTGTCTACTACATTTATGATATTGTGCTGATAGGACCTAATGATCAGGAAATAGCACATACCATAGATGCCTTGTGTAGTAAATTGTCTTTCCCATAGGTGCTATGGACCTTGACACTATCCCATTCAGAGGTAGAATGTTTTACTCTTTCCCTCAGATTTGGGCTGACTCTCTATTTTATTTTAGATAACAAAATGCAGCATAAGTGATTCTGTGTAACTTCTGTGGCCATAGAGCTGCAGCTTCTGCATTTGTTGCTTGAAACACTTACTCTTGGGATGCAGCTGCCATGAAAAAAGCTCAGTTCGGTCACATGGAGAGCCACATAGATAGAATGGAAGAGGTCCTGGCCTCCCGAGTGAACCCACCAAGTCACCAGACATAAATAAAGTCATCTTGGTTAGTCCAGCTTCAGCAGCAATCTGGTTTCAACTTGGTGAGAGACCCCAGCTATTGCCACATGAACAAAAAAAACCACCCAGCTGAACCCTGCCTGAACTTCTGAAAGAAGTTCAGAACAAATAAAACAGTTTTTGTTTCAATCCACTAAGTTCGATAAAATAACAAAAGGAAACCAAAACATACTGGAAAAAACACATGCAATTCAGAGTGGGGAAATGACAATTCAGGGTTCTGCTACCTCACTAAAATTTCTTGGGTCCAGTGGTCTGGGATATATTAGGTTATGCCCTCAATATTAAAGTTGTTTCAACTTGCATCCCCTTGGATCACGATGTTGGCTAGGGTCACTTATACAGCTGCATTCAGGGAACAAGGCTGTGCCTTGAAAGTCAACTGGCTCACAGGTCTAGCACCTCAGCTGGGACCTGGATGGGTTTCCCTCTACAGCAGGGTAATTGGATTTCTTATATGGTACCTGGTTTCCAAGAGAGGAAAGCAGAACCTGCTAGGTCTCTCAAGGCCTAGGTCTGGAACTGGTCTAGGATCACTTTCATTACATTCTATTGTTCAGATTCAAGAGGAGGGGAAACAGACTCCACTTGTGATGTGTGTACAAGGATGAGAAGAATTGTTTGTATGCCATTTTGGAAACAGTTTATTACACCACCAAACTTTTTTAAATTGCTTTTTTATCTTGCTAAGTATTGCTATTCATCCTGTATCTTTTAACTTTTTATTTCATTGTTTGCAATTTTTACATTATAACATACATTTGTTGTCATGAAGAAGAAAAACACAATTTTCATGCAACACTGCCTTGTTGCATCTTACATACAAATGTCCCACTAATGAGTTTAATGATTATTAGGCACTTGATATTTTAAATGCTTTATATCGGAAGTTTGCACACCATGTCCTGTGGGCCAAATCTATCCTGGTACTTATTTTTGTAAATAAAGTTTTACTGGAGCACAGGGACTTCCCTGGTGGCACAGTGGTTAAGAATCTGCCTGCCAATGCAGGGGACATGGGTTTGAGCCCTGGTCTGGGCAGATCCCACACGCCGTGGAGCAACTAAGCCCGTGTGCCACAACTATTGAGCCTGCGCTCTAGAGCCTATGAGCCACAACTACTGAGGCAGCATGCCCTAAGTACTGAAGACCACACGCCTACACCCCATGCTCCGCAACAAGAGAAGCCACTGCAATGAGAAGCCCATGCACTGCAACAGAGTAGCCCCCGCTCACGGCAACTAGAGAAAGCCCACACGCGGCAACAAAGACCCAATGCAGCCAAAAATAAATAAATAAATAAATTTATTTATTTTTAAAAAAAGTTTTATTGGAGCACAGCCAAGCCATGTATTTATGTATCCTCTATGGCATCTTTTAAGCAACAGTGGCAGAGTTAAGTATGACAGAGGCTGTATAACCCACAGAATTTAAAATATTTACTGTGTGACCCTTTATAGAAAAAGTATGCTGGTCTCTGCTTTAAATTATGCAGAAATCCTTGGTGGAATGTTTCACAGGTGGTCAAGTGTTTAATGATATTTGGGGAAATTGGGGGTTTTGAATGGGCTGGAATAAACTGTTATTTTCCTATTTATGTAAAAATGGAATAAGGGATCTTTCTATCCAAAAGTTCACTATCCAACAAGATTTCAGCAACAGATTAGATTTAGAGGATGAGGGATGCCATATTTACTTTACCTGGACAATTCAGTTAAATAAGTCAATTTGAGAAGCTTATGTAATCATTTTGAGATTTTGTGAATGTTTCCTCTTGAATGTCTTACACAGGTGGTAACTTATAATACCAATGCAATTTAATTAAAATAAGTATTTTTCTTAACAGGAGCCTAACTTCTGTGTACAATTATTTTTCTAATTATGGAAAGTTAGCAAGGTTAGCTAGAATCCTAGCTGAGTGCTAGAAAAATCCCAAGAATTATGTTCCTTGCCCCCAACTCTACCTGTCGTCTTCCTCTTTTCTTTTTTTTTTTTTTGCAGATGAGAGGACTAGACCAGAGAAGCTAGTTGACTTGCCGAAGGTTATGATCCATCAGTGAGAGAGTAGGTACGTAAATCCGCAGTTCCCAGTGCTTACTAACATTTGCATATGTGGAAGCTAATGTGTTGGGGAACTTTTTTTTTTCACACACACACTGTGTTTTATTTTTACAAGAGATAAATAAACTGGTTGGGGAACTTTTTGCTGGACAATCATAGCGCTGGGGGAGGGGGGGTGGCGGAGGGGAAAGCATTGCTGGAATCATCAGTGGAAAATATTCTTCAGTGAAACCAATAAGACGTATGCCATGGTTAAACTGCTCAGTTGATAGTTGCTCTATTTGTGAACCTAATGTGATAGCCTGCGATTTTGAACGTTAGGTTGAGGCGTAGGATAACTTTTTTTTTTAACTTTTCCAAATAGAATCTGGTCTTGTTCAGTTTATAAACCATACCAGCTGGCTGTAGCACAGATACAAATAATTTGTGACCTGAAAGATGCCTTCGAGATCACCGTCCGGCTCCCTCATTTAACAGGAGAAAATAGGCCCAGGGAAGGATCTCAGATAAACAGATTTTAGCTGTTTACATTTATAACGAGCTTTCTTCCAGTCGCGGTTGCCTTGGTTTTTTCAAGTCTCCTCCTTTAAAAAGCAAAAGCAGGACACTTGCAGGCCAAGTGTCAGAAAATCTGGAATCCATCGGCCTTATTTCCCTTTCTGGTTGAACTCAGTTAAGATTTTTTGGTAACTACACACAAATGCTACCCTTCTCGGAAAACAAACGGTTGCGGGGCCAGGGGAGTTCACCCGGAGAAGATACAGAGAGACAAAGCTCCTCTCCCGGGCTCTGCCCCCTCACTCCTGCCAATAGCAGCAGACGCCGGCGCTCGCTTTCCCGAGCTCGGCCAATTGGCTGCGCTGCTGCGAGCCCGACGGAAGGGGCGGGGCGGCCGTTGCCAGAGAAGCCACTTGCTGGTTACCAACTCCGCTTTGTCCCGCTTGCACCTCGTTGGGCATTCTGCCACTGGAAGCCGTTGTAGGAATTCGCCTGCTTTCTGCGTCGAGTCCTTGCCTTCCTTCCTAGCTTTCACCCACTGCACTGCCCGCCGCGTCCCGCTCCGTTCTAGCCGACCCAGGGCTGGAGAACACAGGTATGCTCACGGGCGGCTTGCACTAACATTCGCCGAGCGTCAGCCTTGGCGGCCCCGGCGGACCCCTTTCACAGCGGAGCGGCGGCGGGCTGACGTCACGGCGACGTACTGACGCAGCGGTAGGGACGTCGGCGTGCTTTTGGAAGGGGAAGCAAGCTTCCTCGGCTTGGCCGAGGGTCAGTTACTGCGGGCCGCTCTGGGGGCGGGGCGGTGGCCACGGTGGGTCACGGAAGTGAGAGGCCCTCACGTCCACCCAAAACTGACCTCAGCCGCTTTGTGCCTACACCGTCCTCTCCCCCCAGACAGACAGCCTGGGCTTGGGAAAGGCAGCGAGGAAGTGTGCGGTCCCTGGGACAGCAGGGCAGATCTTAGCCGAGGTGGGCTTGTCCAGGACGGAGCCCTGACCCGGCCGGCCCCGGGCACTGCATCGTTTCTTACCGAAATAGTGCTCTCTTACTTATTCGGCTGGTTTTTAAATGCCCACCATATAATGTGCCAGACTCTGGTAAGCTCCGGGGCTCCTTAAGTAAAGAATACTCCAAGCCTCAGGAGATAATTCCTTTTCCAGGGTCCTAGAGTGCAGTCTCTATTCCTTTAAGTGTGTGGTTTGGGCAGGTCACTAACGTTACTGCCTTCAGTTTCCTTATGTGTAAAATGAGGAGGATAAGTCACTTTAGAGTGGTTGTAATAAAAGAGACTAAGTTAACCAGTGCTAGGTTTTGAGTAGGTGGTCAGTAAGTGGTGCTTGTTTAGTGAGGAAACCATAGCCAGACTTTGGCTGGTGTTGGGGATAAAGTCTATTGCAGAGACGAAGTTTCCCTATCACCTCACACATAGTAAGGTTTGAGGTGTTTTTGAATGAATGAGGTTCTTGGAGTAGTTTTAAGCACCACTTGGTTAGTTATGGTTAAAGGAATAGACTGCGGTAAGCCTGTCGGCTTTTAAAATGTGTTTGATACCTATCTGCTTTAATAAGATTGTCACGGCAATGTTTGTCATGGCCCTTAACAGCCAGGTATCCATTTTTTGCTTCTCTTTTTCTTCTAATTTCACAACTGATGTGTATTAATAGGATAGTTTTTGCATCTCAAACACCCAGAGGTATGAGAAAATGGCTTTGTTTATATTGCTACTAATCACTGCTTAGTTTGTGCGAGTGACTGAGACCCAAGGAGCTGGGTATAGCAGCTTGAGGTTGACAAAACATCTATCCCCTTGGGCACAGTTCTTTTGGAAGTCAATAATTGTTCTCCTGGGCTCTGGTTTAGTAGAACTCAGTCAATTTTTGACTACATTGAAATAACTTGTAATGACTTGTAATAATTCTGCAAAGAATAGATTTTGAAAGGATTGTTTTGAAGTTAACAGTTGGTTCTATACAGATAACTCAGGCCTGCAAGTAATTTCAGGAATGTTGATTGACTCAGGATGATTTTTTTTTTTTTAAGATGAAAAAAATTAAAGAGAAGACCTGGTGGGAAAGCAGCCCCAACAGAGTGACCAAAGGGGTCCTAAATTAAACAAACAAAACCCCCCACCTGTAAGTGTTTCTACTTCATTCTGTTCAAACCTCACGGCAGCTTTGGCTGGCAAAGCTTATTCTCATTTTGTAGGAGAGAGAACCAAAGGGCTATTGAAGCTAAGCGTTATCTGTGTCAGGTGGCTCATAAGGACTGTGAACTGATGAATCTGGCCCAGTGTTCTTTCTTTTTAATATGCTGCCTCTGCGTCATCAGGAATGGTTAAATTATGTTCAGTCTATCTGTACTCTGAGAAGGAAGAAATAATACATACTTTTAAAAGATTTTCTTCAAACTGGTCTAAATTAATTTTTGTATTTAAAGGGATAAGTAATCATTTCCTGCAACTTAGATGTGGAGCAATCCATTCAGATGGTCATGGGTAAATGAGAGGTTACATTTGATCATTTCTTTCCATACTGATCTCTTGCTATTCCTGTATTCTGATTCCTTCATTGTTTTTCATGTGTTTTTTTCTAAAATCACCAGTGACAACAACTTTTGATTTCTTCAAAAATTTTTGTTGGAAAAGAATGTTGGAATTTCATCTCTCTTGGGACCCTAATAACCTGATCACTGCTTCTCCTCTCCTCTCCTCCATATGCCTAATCCATTTTCCAAAACACCACTGGACTTACCTTTTAAAGATGCACTTCTGATCTGTCATTCTCCTGCTTAAAATTATTTAATGGTCTGTCTTAACCTTTAGGAAAAAATTCAAGCTCTTGAGCTTGGTATACAGTGACTACTTTGATGTGTCCAGTCTCATCTTTTGCCACGTGCCCTTTCAAATCGTGTTCCGTCATGATTCCTTGTTCTTGCTGGTACTTTACCCTCTATCCGGAATGCCTGTTTTCTGTTCCCTTTTGCCAAGCTCAAACTTGCTCTGCTGGACTCCACTGAGGATCCACCTCTGGGAAGTCTCCCAGGATCCTGCCAGTTGCTTTCACGGTACCTGATGAGTCCCCGTCATGGTCTTTAGCACACTGGATTTTAGTGGTCTGCTCACTGCTCTCTCTTTAGACTTGTAGTCTGTGCCTTCAAGGAGCTCAATCTTATTCATCCTTCATTTCCTTGTACAGAACAATTTTCATTTTTTTAAAAATATAAACTGAATTTATGAGTGTGCTAAAACACTCTTATAAAAGGGAAGTTTGTATGTTACTTTCAGCTGTGTAGATTCTTATATTTATATTTCAGTACCTGATGGCTTTTGGTTCAAAACTGAGTTCCACCACTTTCTTACTTGTAATCTTGGTCAAGCTGTTTTCTAAAACTTGGGGTTTCTTCAATGTGTAGCCTTTGGATGATAATAGCAACAGTGTAGGTTTTTGGTCAGTGAATGCTGTTAATAAATGGCAGCATGTCCTCATGCTGTCCTTGTGTTGAAGGGAAGGAAAATGTTTTATGTTTATCTGACTATTTGGGGTTAGACAATGTTCTCAGCATCTTTGGTCCCATCTTCTGGATAATTGGGTTCTCTGTGGGGCTTCCTCTCAAAAGTGTTTCAGTTTGAACAATAAATTATTTGGTGACCCTAACTTGTATATTGGAACCTAACCTATGCCTCTCACTGATTAATTTTTGAGGGTAGATGGTGATGGGTATATTTGCCCTCACAGATTTAGTAGCAAGTTTAAAGAACTAAAATATTACCATTTATGGAGCAATTAAATTCTAAACTGTATGATTCTGAGAATATTATTAGATGTTTAGGATTCTTGGTGGGCTGGATCAGTCAGAGGAACATTCTGAGAAGGAGGGAGGACTTGGGCCTTGAAAGTATGTATGTATCCTTTATTTACAGATCAGTCACTCTTCCTGTCAACTTTTTTCCCCCGTATTATCCAATCTGCAACCCTTTTATTTTTAAGTTCCTTTATTCATTGGACAGAAGCATTAGCTAATTACTTTTCAAAGTTAATCTCTCTATATCAGAAAATGTTTTTTCCAGTTTTGATAGCCTTTACTGATAAGATCAGTTTTCCACTTCTGGTTATTTTTACTCTGCCTACTTCCAAATTTCGTATACCTTTTTTTTTTTTCACTATGGAGTACAAAAAGGCATACAATTACTTCTCTAGTAAACTTTTGACAAGTGTTTAGAGTAGTGTGGGAAATTAGCAACATTCCTGTATCTACTTGGTATTCTTTGCTGAATATTTCATAGTGAATTTTTCAGTGTAAGCTGTGTGCTTTTGTTTGAAGCCAGTGGGAACTAGTTTTCCAAGGATTAGTGTTTGGCAAAACAAATTGAATCTGCAAGATTCATATGCTAGTCTCTTTAGAGAGATTAGTTTTGAATACATACTTGGAGCTGTTTAGTTTACGTAGAACAATCTAGGTGCTGCAGAAGGTCATGATCTTTCTTTTCTCTTACCATGGCCAGCATCATGGTCCCTGAACAGCCATCCCTCAAATGCTTGTTGTTGGCCAAAATGGAACATAGTTTAGTGAGTGTAGCTGGATCAGCATAAACCCGTGACCACACCTGGAAAAAGCTTTAAGTACATGCCTTTTGGGTAGGGGACTGATAAAGTCATTTCTATATAGGAAATTTAATTCTTTAAACATTAAAAATATTTTAAATTGCTATTCTTTAGGGATTTGGTCATTAAGTATGTGTGCAGAATATGTGTCTTTGTTTCACCACTAACAAGTTATACAAAAGTATAATACATTTGTAAATTGGCAGTTTATTCTACATAATTGAAAACATTTTCTTATGAAATGTCTGCTTTTCCACGCAAGAATACATTTGGTCTCCCAAAATGATGGCATTTTTTATAAAGGCAGGATTTTTTTGCTAAAGAAAATTATTACATTGTTCAGCACACATATGTTTTTGGTTAAAGTATTGTCACAACACAAAAATAGTGGAGTACCTTGGAACCTCTCAACAGTATTTATCCTATATTCATTTCTAGATTGTGAGAATATGATAGTTGATAATTTCTCTGCAAATATTTGAGACATACCCAGTTCTCTGTTTCACGTTTTGAGAAATCAGTAATGAAGATAACATTTTAGAATGTTGGGCTAAAAGTCATTCTAAAAATCCCTATTTTCATTTGTTTACCCTTTAAGATAAGATACAATTACTTATGTTGTATGATTTTATCATGTGACAAAACTTATAGAAAAATTATATAAATAGCTGCCAATAGCCCACAAAGCCAAGCAAGAACTCATTTAAAGTACTGATACCAAACTGAATCTTACCTCATAAAATGTTTTCAATAAATTGAAGATCTCTATCTTCTTACACTGATTTGTGAACTTTTAAATATATGAACTATTTTTCTTTTAATGATCCCTGAAAAGATAAGAAAAAAACAGCAGTCTTTATTCATCATATTCATTAATTGCTCTAAGCCTTGAGTCCTCTCCTTGAAATATTGCTTAGCTTTTGCAAGGCTTATAGGTGCTGAGGATTCCAATAAATAAGACATTCTTTTTTGAGATTCCGTTGTACAGAGAGACGAATATTTAAACAAGTGAATGAACAAAAGATAAGTACCAAAACTGAACAAATCAGTAGATGATAATTTTCTTGACGGCAGTGACTTATCCAACCATATTCTTCTTCACCTTTAGGTTTGGTTTTTCATTTGATTTTGTGTATCCACATGTTTTTAATTTTTCTGGGCTACCAATAGCTCAAAATATTGTTATGTCCGAATAACAGATGCGTGTTTGCAGCATTCAGGTAGATCATCTTAGACTATGTGTATCTTATTCAACATTTCCATTTTGACATGAGTTGCTAGTATTGAAAAAATATGAGGATGCTTTTCACTGGCCTATATCCTAAATATTTATCTTTCGGGTATATAGAACCTTTGGACAAAAAAAATAGATAAATTTTTACAGACATTTGAAAGGATTTCTGAATTGCTAATTAAATACAGTGAATAATTTTCAACCTTTAATTTCACATCTACTTAAAGTATTGAAAATTCTTGAACATATGTATTTTATTATACAGATAAATAAAAATAAATTACAAAGAGGTAAAATATCTCTGAAAAAATGCAGAAAACCTTAAATATGACATTTGATTTTGTATAAACAAATTAAAGTCAGGGAGACACATTTCCATATATTAGATTTGAAAAAATACAGCCTTAATGACTGCCAAAACACTAACTCATTACTTAAAATTGAATCGTTTTGAAGAAATTCATAAATATTCACATTTTAAAAATGACATCTCCAAGTTTGAGAGGAAACAATTAGATTATTTAGTAAAACTTAGAAGTAATGTCATCTGTCCATTCATTATCACCAAAGAATATCCTAGATTGAGCTTTTTTTTAAAATATGATTTATTTATAGGAATAAATAAATTTAATATTGAAAAGTCTACTTTAAAAAAATAACTTATCTTCTTTGTAGCTATTGTTGCCAAATACTTTCAAAAGTATCTTAAATTTTTACTGTTACAGGCATGAATAACATACATTTCCTGTTGGATAAATCTAATGCAGCTGAGAATGATAGTTATTCTATGGTTTTTATATCCATTTTCTAGTCCGATTGGATTAGGATATTATTATAATACTTCAAGAAATAGACTAATAATAATTTCTACATTCTTGTGAGTATGTAGAAAATAGTGGGCCTTTTGGAAACTGTGTATGGAAGTTGGCAATCGTTGAATGATTATGCTATGCAATTTTGATACTATTTTGAATTAGTATCACAATGAGTAGCAGTTATAATTTCAGGTTTGTCTGTGAAATATTATTCTTTTACAGATCTTTAGGATTTTTATCTTATTGGGTAATAGCAGAAAAAAAGAATCTACTGAAATGATGTTTAATAATTAAAATATTTCCTAGATTTCAGCTTATGTGGAGAACTTGTTGTGGAAGCCACCTATAAATCCATTTACCGAATTTATGGAGAAGCCTGCAAACGATGGAAGTCATTCAGAAGAACTCTTTTCCCATTTTAAAAGTATACCAGAGAAAGAACATTTACCACGGCATGCCAGTGAAAGTCATCTCAGCTGGTATTCTCAACAATAGCAGGGGATATCTTAATTTTTTGATTTCAGGGTTTCATGTTTTGTCCATACTGTAAATTATTTGAATCAAATACAGCATTCTTTCAAGAATATCATCTAACGGCCTAGTAATTTATATTTATTTAATCTGATTACAGATGTACTCATTTAGCAGAATTTGCCTAGTTATTTTGGAATTTTAATGAAAGCAATTAAAAATGAAAACCTTAACTATAAAAAAATTTGTAAAGTATATATCTTTTTAACTGATGTAAATGAAAATATAAATACTATGGAATATTGGAAATATGGTTAATGAGTACTAATTCACTGTCATTTGGGATATTGCTATCTAACAAATACCTGTCATATTTTGCTTCTTTAGTATGGCGAGTGCACTTGTTATTTGTATGACTCATTGCTCCCCAAAATGACGGTCTTAAAATACCATGCTTGTTGCTATGGATAGTATAGTCCAACTTCTAGTTTAGCTTAAATGAAAATGATGTTTGGTCATATATAATTATTCTTGACTTTCTGTACATGGCTTTTAATAATGATAGCTGTCTTTTGTAGCAAGCGTCTTCATTGGGCCCATCATTTTAAGACACCTTAAGTGGTGCTTAAGAATACAGTCTGCTTCTTAGAGACATAGCCTCTAAGATGCCATTCATTGTTGCTGAGCCATTACATTATGTTCCATAAAAGAAAAAAGGTGTCAATTAAAGAAAGACACAATGCTTTCTTATTGCTTGGAATTTTATTTATAAATATTGAAAAAACTCCTTCAAACTTATACATAGATTTTTAGTCCAAATAACTCTGCGCTTATATAAAAATAAAATGTGAATGAAATGAAGTAGGTAAGGTATTCTCAAAACTTCTTTATACTCAAAGTCCAACTCTTATGAGTCACTTTTTGACTCAGAGTTATCCTTGCTATTAAGAGTATTGGTGATATGTACTGGTATTTCTTAGGAGCATCTATAACTGAAATGAAATTTATTGGTGATGGGCTCTTACAATATACAGCAAGCCTACCTTGGGGTCTTGCTTCTAGAATGTTGCTAAACATTCCTACTTCAACAAGTCCTCCAATCCCTCTCTATGACCCATTGTTGTTGCGGGTTAAAAAAGTGCTGTACCCCATCTCTGGGATATTCTTCAAAACATTGGATGCTCATTCTGTAAGTTCTGGACCTGTACAGGAAAGACAGCTCAGGACTGCTTCCAGACTGACAAGATTGTAAGAAGCATCCCAATTTCGGGATGTAAAAATGTGAGCCCACATACCCAAAAATGTATCTTACAGTGATACAGTAATGACATTTACACAGTAATGTCTGTGTAAAACATAATCAAGAAAGCAAATATTATCAGTTTTGTTTTGAAAGATAATAATGTTTTATAAAGCCAAATGTGAAGGAGTTTTAGATATCTGGAGAGGTTTAGTATTTTGTGTTCCATTTGTTTAGCTTACACATTTTTCTGGAGAATTTTTTTTGTGAAAAACAATAAGTTTCAAGAAAGCATTCTGGAATAAGGTCTAGGAAGACAAATCTTTTGGCTTTGGAGTAAGGGAGAAGGAAGGGAAGAAAAAAAGACACGAACACATTCACACAAATCATTTTACAAATCGGAGAAGAGATGTTCAATAATTATCAAATAGCACAGGGATACATTGCTGTTGGTAGTCTTTGTGTTTTACATATCTTAACATTTTAAAAACTGTCTTTCCATGTATAGTTAAGTGTAGAAAAAATATGGAAGTACAGAAAAAATTCATACATTTTCAGTGACAATTTACTGTTATATTTTGCAGAGCAATTTATAGAACTGTAGTATTTAAATCATGCTATGCTCTGTTTGCATAAAAAGCATAATTAGTTTATATAACAGCTTTAACTTAAATTTTATTTGTGCATATCTAATTAGCCTAAAGCAGGACATCCTAAATGAGAAGACCAAATTGGAAGCAACATTTAAGGAAGCCGAGTTAGCAACTTGTTCTGTAGAATTACTTTTGCCGTTATTTAAGGACACCATTGAAGAGATTAGTTTTGAAAATGTGAGTACTTGCCTAGTGAATGTGTAATAAAATGAGAAGCTAGGATAATACTCAGAATGCATTAACTGAGGTCTCATATCTTGTAGTAGTTATGCTCACATACTGGTATTTGATATAAAAAAATGCAGGTTTATTAGTGTTCTTCATTCCTATGTCATTAATTGCAATTCTTTTCCTCAAAGATAATCTCAGGCATGTACTTGATGAGATGCTAAGCTAGAAAGTACCTTGGTGCTTGACTAGAAAGTACTTTGGTGCTTGCCTTACCTGAGTTGAACTAGAGTCAACTTTTCTCAAGAGTGAATTTAAAATATTCTTCAGTCTCACTCTTCACTTTCACTCTTAAGAGATGAAATATATTTTCTATAGTATTGTGTGGAATAGAAACCTCTATTCTAAAAGTTCAGTGTACTAAAGTTTGAGTTAAGGACAAAAAAATAGATTGTATTCTATTAGTTTTATTAAAATAAATGCCTGAAATACTTTAGGGTTTAAGCCCTTATTTTGATTTCATTTTACTTTAGAGCCATGTAACATATACTATTTACTGCTGAAAAACTTGGCATATCTTACTACTACTATGTGCAAAAGAATGATTTTATTACTAGGAAAAAGTATTCTTTGATAATAGTAGTATTATATTTTAGAGTGTCTTAATGCTATGTCTTAAAATGTGTTATGTGCTTCTTTTTTTTGTCAGACTGATCTTTCTGCATCCAATTTGAAGATTTCTAAACAGAAGGAAATATTGAGAAAAGAATTAGACACTTTTAAACTTTTAAAACAAACTTTAGAACATCTTCTTAGAAAGACAGAACACCAACAAGTAAGAAATACTAAGCACTATTTTAATAGTGATATTTCTCACTTGAAGGGTATATTATTTCTTGAACTGTAGAAATTAAAATATTGGTATATTTAAAATGGAAATGATTCTTGAATTTTTGTTTGAAATGGCAATCATTAACCCCCACTTTCAATGTTTCATAAATAGTTTTACATGAAAGCAGCATATTTTTATAGAAAATATATTTTTATTTTCAATCTCAAAAACTTTCATTATTTGTTATACTTCATTTCAGTTGATTACAATAAAATACTCTTAGAATTTAAGCGCTTGTTTACATTGTATTTATACATTCATATATTCCTTTTTTAACAGTTTCACTGAGATATAATTCACATACCGTACAGTTCACCGGTTTAAAGTATGCAATTCAGTGATTTTTAGTATATTCACAGAATTGTGTAGCCATCACCACTATCAACCTTAGAGCATTTTCATCACTACAAAAAGAAACCCATTGCCCTTTAGAATTTTACTTCCCCTCCCCACTACCCCTCTTTAGCCCATTATCTACTTTTTCTCTATCTATGGATTTGCTGATTTCAGATATTTCATATAAATGAAGTCATACAGTATGTATGACCCTCAAAATGAATAGACATTTTTCGTTCTCATTTAAAATATCTACATGGAATTCTGTTATTGACTTGCTGTAATACTTTAAAACATTTCTTTTTGCTAGACTTTAAGCTGTTTATAATTTTTACCTGTTTACAATCAGCATTGTGAGCCTCCTTTGTATACAAGATTTTTATTTCATTGGCTTGTACTTTATGAGGCATTATTTAGAAATTAATTTAGTAAATTAACTGATTTCATAAATTGTGGATAAAAATTGATTTGGAACACTTAAGCAAAAACCTTTCTGATGGTTAACTTTTTCAAAAACTGAACTATGCATAGTAGTTGTCCATATTAATTTCTTAAGTGATGCTTATACCATTTTCTACTTTTTTATGTAGAGAAATATAGTTTGTGAACACTGATTTACAACTTCTTTTTTCCACAGAGAGGGGACAGTTTATCCAACTTGTTAGAGAAGCTAGCTGATAATGAAAGTGAAAACACTGTAAGTCTTTTTAGACTTGGTGTCTAATTTTCTGAAATTTTTTGTTTGTATGCTGGTTGGTTTTATAAAATTAGCCAACATTATCCAAGTTGTGATATTTCTAACTTTTACATTATATTTGCTGAAGAATCTTAAGACGAAGGTACTTGAAAAGGAGACCTATATCCAAGAACTTTCTTGTTTGTTTCAGAATGAAAAGGTAAGCAAATTTTGAGCTAATTCATCAAATTTTCTTAATATTGACTCCCTCTTTCTCTTCTTTCCATCCTGGCCCCCATATCCTCATAAATACATATAGAAAGATTTTTAGATTATTTGGACATTTTTACAAGTTTTATGCATCAAATATAATATCTTAATTTTTCAGAGTTTTTTTTTTTTCTTTTTAGATTTTTGTGGTGTTTCATTCAGGGGACTTGGCCTAAGTCAGGGACCTATGTATAAATATATATTTCAATTTTAGTATAAATTAAGGAATTTCTGTGTTTGTAGGAACATTTTAGAGATACCCATAATTTTACTTAGAAGGATAGATAGGAACTTTTAAAAAGAGATAATTAGGAGTTATTAAATAAAAAAGGGGAGGAGAAAACATCCCCCTGGTTTTATATAAAATCCATTTGTAATTGGGGAAGTGTTGTACTTTGCTCTTTAGCAACTTTTTAGATCATGTCTAAGTACCGTAAAGTTTAACATTGTGAAGAAATACATCAAATAACACATTTTTTGCTTTGTTTTGTTTTATAGGCAAATGCTTTGAAAGCAAGCCGGTTTTCACAATCAGTAAAAGTAGTACATGAACGACTACAGTTCCAAATTCATAAAAAGGAAGCAGAGAATGATAAATTAAAAGAACACATAAAGGTTATAAATATTCACCCATTTTTATAGTTTAATTGATAAAAGTAATGGACAACAATAAAGTCTTTCCTTATTTCTGGAACTTAGTGGTTTTGAAAGAATTCAATTTAAGTGTTGCCATGGGAAGTACATATTTGAGGTAAATCTTAAGATTTCTGGTCTGTCTAAAGATTTGACTCCAAATACCAATATAAAAAAAAAAACAATGCTGTGACTTTTTAGTACCAATCTGAGAAGGATTTATAAAGCTCGAATTACTTTAAAAATCTCTCCTATTATCAGTTAATTTATGTTTATTTGGAAAATTTGTTAAATATAAAAGAGAAAATTAAAATACTGAAACCATTAATATTTGGTATATAGTATTTAGTCTTTTATGTATCTGTACGTATACGTACATACTCTCACACGTATTTAGTAAGCAGATAATATACTAATGGTAATAACGTTAAGATCAGTTAACCTAGCCTTGGTGTTTAGATAATTGGGTAACCTCCTTGTTACACAGTTTAGCAGGATAATTAAGAGGAATTTTCCGGTTTAAACTGAGCAGTTTAAATATTCTTGTGGAAGTCTCACAGTCACTTTGAGCTGAGAGTTTGAGGTTGCTGTGGTATGACACAAGCTAACTGGATCTACTGTCGTTATTTTTGCCAACGGAAAAGAAGCAGTGTTCTCGCTTTTGGAAGAAGTGTGTAAAGACAAACCTCACTGAGCGTGAGGACTTCTGTGTTAAATTTCTGTTTGCTTTTATCCTCCTGAATCATGGCAGATGTCTGCAGTCCAGGCACATGTTTCAAGACTGCATATGGGGGGTTGTTTATTTTTTCTTCAATGGCAAAAAGCTTTTGCCCATCAAAGGGACATTAAGCAGGCTTATGGGAGATATAAATTTTGTCTTTTGTCTGCCTACAGGTGCTTTTAAGCACTTTCCCCCAAAGATTCCCTGTGTTTTTTGCATCGGTGTCCTAGGGCACTGCAGATGAACTAGAGTTGAAATTGCCTTGCTCTGTCATGGTAAATACAAGAGAATACATGTAATTTAACATCTCAGATCATATACTTCAGTTTATCTTACTTGCACAATTTTTAATTTTGTCCTCAAATAGCAGTTGGGGAAGTTCTTGAAAATATTTTCTTCAGTTTAAAAATGAAATATTAAATAACTTTTTAAAGTTAAGTTTAACAGTTCCTTTTTAGATAATTAGAAGAGTGAATATAAGGCTAAAATCCTAAGTTTTGCCATGATATTCACCTGTCTAATACTTTGAGTTCACATTCCCTTACAAAATGCTACTGTTTAGAAATGATTAGAAGAAGTTGCATTAGGTCATGGATTTTTTTACATTCCTTCTAACACACAGTTTTGGAATTTATTTAGGTTTAACGAGTTTTTTTTTTCTTTAAGACTACAAACACAATGAACTAACTCAGTTTAGCAATATAAATTTAATTTTTTTAGTATTGTTGATGACTCAAAAATTGTATTGGGTCTTTTAAAATTTTTAATTACATTATAATTCTCTGAGAACTACCCCAAAGGTACTTTGAACTCATTTTTCTTCCTAGATCTTTAAACTATAGTAATTAGAGTTAGAATATTTTCACATTTTAGAAGAGACAGAGAATAATTATCTTTATAATATGCTGCAAATATAATTCTTTGGAAATAGGAAAAGGCAAATAGTTGACTCTAAATATACGTCCATTCATTTGGCAAATGACTGTGAAGGGGTTATTTTGAAACTATAAAAATAATTTGATAGTTTCAGCACACTTCCTAATAGTGTTCAGGCATGGGATTTGATAAATCTAGTGGGAAAGTCTTGACTGGAACCTTGTTCAAAAAAATTTATTTCACCTTTAGTGATAAAGGTTTTTTAACTGAAAACATAGCTGTTATTCATGATGTGATAATGACACCCTGCGGTTTTTTAGAGGAATGACAGCTGTATTTCTTGGGTTTGTGGAGAGGGTTCTTCGCTTCTCTTAAGTAGCCTTTTTATACTTATTTTAAATGTTTTCCCCAACTACGTATTAAAATGTTTTGTGGGATTTTTTAGAAATCTATCTAGATTTTTAAAGACAATTTAGGAATGTTTTGCTTCTTCTAGTCTACCAAGTGACTTTTCAAAGAAATCAAGTCTTTAGATCCTGTTTAAGATGTACTTCTTTTTTTTTAACTTAATTTAATTTTATTTTTTTAACATCTTTATTGGAGTATAATTGCTTTACAATGCTGTGTTAGTCTCTGCTTTATAACAAAGTGAATCAGCTATACATATACATATATACCCATATCCCCTCCCTCTTGTGTTTCTCTCCCACCCTCCTTATCCCACACCTCTAGGTGGTCACAAAGCATCGAGCTGATCTCCCTGTGCTATGCGGCTGCTTCCCACTAGCTATCTGTTTTACATTTGGTAGTGTATATATGTCCATACCACTCTCTCACTTCGTCTCAGCTTACCCTTCCCCCACCCCGTGTCCTCAAGTCCATTCTCTACATCTGCATCTTTATTCCTGTGCTGCCCCTAGGTTCTTCTGAACCATTTTTTTTTCTTTTTTAGATTCCATATATATGTTAGCATATGGTATTTGTTTTTCTCTTTCTGACTTACTTCACTCTGTAGGACAGACTCTAGGTCCATCCACCTCACTACAAATAACTCAATTTCGTTTCTTTTTATGGTTGAGTAATATTCCATTGTATATATGTGCCACATCTTCTTTATCCAGTCATCTGTCGATGAACACTTAGGTTACTTCCATGTCCTGGCTATTGTAAATAGTGCTGCAGTGAACATTGGGGTACATGTATCTTTTCGAATTATGGTGTTCGCAGGGCATATGCCCAGTAGTGGGATTGCTGGGTCGTATGGTAGTTCTATTTTTAGTTTTTTAAGGAAACTCCATACTGTTGTCCATAGTGGCTGTATCAATTTACATTCCCACCAACAGTGCAGGATTCCCTTTTCTCCACACCCTCTCCAGCATTTGTTGTTTGTAGATTTTTGGATGATGGCCATTCTGACTGGTGTGAGGTGATACTTCATTGTAGTTTTGATTTGCATGTACTTTTTAATCTCAATTTTAGTGGAACTTAAGCATACTTTTTGTTGATCAAAAAGTAGAAAAGCTCCATCTTTTACTGTGAGTCCTTTAATTTTTTTTTATTAAAATGTCCAAGGAATGGAAGACTAAAACTTAAATTCTGTAATAATTTTACATTCTTTTCAGAATTACACAACTTTCAAAAAATGTAAAAGCATTAAAATCTTAAGTCTTTAAATTCTTAGATAGTTAGTACTCAAATACTTTTAAATAGAAAGTCTTAAGATAATTTGAAGTGAAAACATGAGAGTTATCACACTAAAGCATATCCATCTTTCACCCAACCTAACGTTCTGTGTCTAGTTATATCCTCAAGAAATATGTAAGGAAACAGTCATGTCAATTAACACTATCAAATTCAATGGATAGAAACATGCCCTCAAACATCTTTTTACCCTTTTTTTAATCCTAACTTTTTTTATCCCAACTCTTATTGAACCCTGTGTGGTTTTAGAATAATAACTTCCACAAACTTACTACTTATTAGGCAAAGTAGTACTTTTATTGTCCTTGATGTAACTCTTTCAAATGTCAAAGCATGCTCCTTAATTCTAGTAAATTAAAATTTGGTAAATAAGTTTATGTTTATCTCATCTATACTCTTCATGATCTATAGATTTTGATCGTATATCCTTTAAGCATTTATTATTTTAACTAAAGAGTCCTAATATATTTGGGGAGCTACTGATTCCTTTGAGCTTTACGTACCTATTGTTTGAATTGTCTCCAGCTAAATTATGTTTTTTCGATTTGCAGTAACTAGTACTATGTATAATCTAGATGGGAAATTTTTTAAAATTCTAGTTAATCAAAAAAGTTTTAAGGAAATTAGTGTTTTTACCATAATCACCAATATTAGTATCTTTAGTAAGAGTAGTATTAGTTTTATATAGGTTTATACATTTTAAATTTGCATTCTATAACTGGTTACAAATAAACTGGTGAAATCACCTTTCTTCACTGTTTTGCTTTTTATTAATCTTATGATTAACCCTTTTGATAAATTCTGTGTGGAAGATTTTTACATATTTTAACAATGTTTATATAAACATTGGCGTTCTAAAATAATTTAATTACTGCTAATATTTTTTTAGAGCTTAGAAACCAAAATATCAGAATGGAACTTGCAATTGAAAAAGAGTACGCATGAAGCTGTAACGATGAAAGAATCAAGTAGGCAAAAAGCTATAGCTCTAAAAAAGGCATCTAAAATTTACGAACAAAGGATTAAACATTTTACTAGAGACATGGAAAACCTTACTTCCCAAATTAGAGAGCAGGTAAGTTATATACATTCTTCCTTAAAGAATTGTTTTATGTACTTAGTTTATGTAGCTAACCTCATAATGCTTAATATAATAATTTTGTTAGAAAAACTTTACTCATACATTTTTGCTTTAGCCTTTATTTTGAAAGATTACATAAAATGACAGATTTGCATATTGAATTATATCAGCATTTCCTTGGGGCTTTATTTAAAGGATACATTAAGTCCCAAAGCATCTGTGGCCAACTAAGGGTAACACCACTTCAGTGCTAATAGCATATTAACATTGAATTAAAGCACATTAACATAATATTAAAGGCTCTGAGAAGGCCTTCAGAAAAAAATAAAGCAGTGTCAAGGAGCGTATTGAATTCAGAGTTTTCCACCTCTTATTTAACCACAGAGCTCTTGTTTTACCCACAAAGCAACTCTTGGAACTGGTTCTGGGGAATACCAGATTGGGAAATGCTGATTTATGTTATTAGACCGTATGACTTTATTCAGTAATTCACTTCACTTAAACTCCGTAATGCATTTAAAACCATTTGCTGACGTAAACCCACCATGTGAAAATTATCTTTGGGTGTATTAACAAAGTTGAAAAATGGACTTAGTGTTTTGTTGTTTTTGATGAATTATATTTATTCAATTACCAGTTAATAAAATATTTACTCTTTTTAATGTCTCACTGGTATCCTACCTCTTAAGAACTTACACTATGGCTTGTAGAATTATCAGAGGCTTTTAGAAATGAAAACAGACTTGCATAAATGCTTGTATAAACAAAACAACCTAATATTTTATAAGCTCAACTGTTAACATTTTAAAACTCTTAATATTTAAGCTACATTCAGAAGAATTTAATTAGATGAAAGACTTGAGCACTAAGTGCAAAATCTATAAGGCTGTAGGCCTAGTTGAATGCCTGAAAATATTCTTGAGTGGTAAAAACTAATTGAGTCATTAACATTCTTGGGATTTTCCTGTTTAACTAGCACCATGTCACCCATGCCCCAGATCATAGTATAGGAAGACTTCTCCATTTGTTAACCTTGTGACTTTGGGTAAGCTACTTAACCTCTCTAAGCTTCAGTTTCCTTATTGATATAATAGGGGATAATAACACTGCCTGTCTCATATGATTGTAAGGAAGAATAAAGGAGAAAATATATGTCAAAGCACAGTGCCTGGCCAGACTACATTTTTGCCATATTGGCCTCCTTTCTCTTCTTCTAATGCATGGAGTGTGTTTGTTTCATTGTTTTGTGCTGTTGCCTGTGGCTGTAATGTTCTTCTCAGGCTCAATAATAGCTAATTCTTTTAAAAATCATTCTGGTATCTTTTTACTTGACATCTCTTCAGAGGGGCCTTCCTTGACTACCCCTTTAGAAGTAGTCCCACAACAATTAATCGCATCAATGTCTTAAATTTTCTTCTTAGCCCTTATTTTATAGGTAAAATTTCTAAATATCTTAATTTATATTCTAATATAATTGCCCAACTTACACTTTATAATGCATATTAATATTCATTTACATACAATATAAAAACAAAACTAGTCTTTTTTCAATATATTAAAAATATTGCTTTAAAAAATATGAACAAAAAATGTCTTGCACATAATAGATGCTGAATAAATACTTGTTCAGTGAGTGCATAAATGATGGAAGGAAAGAAGGAAACACCCAATAAATGTTAACTGTTCATATCACTACTTCTGAGTCTTCTGATTAATAATTATTGGCACTGTTGTCATTCTAGTGAATTTGTTTTTCTGTAGACTGTAGAGAAGGGGTACAATGGCTACAGCTCTCTAGGTGGATTTGTAAAGAGTAGATTCATTTGACAGTTATTTATTGAGAATCTGCTTTATGCCAGGCACTGTTCAAGACCCTAGCAATGAACAAAACAGACAAAAATTTCTACCTCTGGTAGCTCACATTCAAAGTGGATAACCAACCACTAACACTCTTACTTTCTTGCTGACAGTACTAGTGTTTGAAAGCCAATGGGGTGACTCTACAAAACAGCTTGGCATAGAACTACCATATGGCCCAGCAATTTCATTCCTGGGTATTTATCTGAAAAAAACTGAAAACACTAATTCAAAAAGATATATGCACCCTAATGTTCATAGCAGCATTATTTATAATTACCAAGATATGGAAGCAACCTAAGTGTCCATCAACAGATGAATGGATAGAGAAGATGTGTGTGTGTGTATACACACACACACACACACACACACACACGGGTGACTATTACTCAGCCATAAAAAAAAAATGAACTTTTGCCATTTGCAACGACGTGGATAGACTTGGAGGGTATTATGCTATGTGAAATAAGTGAGACAGAGAAAGACAAATAAGAGTTCAGTAAATATAAAGGGAATTATCTTCAGTAATTATGAAACACTTTTTGAAAATAGTTCCATCAACATCCTTAAAATGTTAAGTTGGAACTGCCACTATGTGCATATAAAGTAATAGTATTATCAAGTCATTATTAAAATTTACTTTAAAGTTTTCCTGTGTTCAGATTTGTACACTGAAATTTTCTGTAACAAAAGTTCCATACTTTATAGGATGAGTGTTTCCTTGTTTATAATGTATTTGTTTTTAGGACCCTGGACAAAACCAGTGTTATGAAATTACAAGATGAGTACTTTATATGTGTTTTAGGAAGCCAAGTTGTCTGAAACAGTTTCAGCTTCGAATGCCTGGAAAAGTCATTATGAGAAAATTGTAATAGAAAACACTGAATTGGAATTTCAGATCGAAACAATGAAAAAGTAAGAAAAAAAATTTAGAGCCTTTTTACTGTTTCATAAGAAGTGTTTTTCTGTTCTTTCCAACTTGAGTAGTTTGTATTTTGGTTCTTATGGATTACATGTGGTAAAGCTGTTTTCTAGGGGGCTTCCCTGGTGGCGCAGTGGTTGAGAATCCACCTGCCAATGCAGGGGACACGGGTTAGAGCCCTGGTCTGGGAGGATCCCACATGCCGCGGAGCAACTGGGCCCATGAGCCACAACTACTGAGCCTGTGCGTCTGGAGCCTGTGCTCCTCAACAAGAGAGGCCGCGACAGTGAGAGACCTGCGCACCGCGATGAAGAGTGGCCCCCGCTCGCCGCAACTAGAGAAAGCCCTCGCACAGAAATGAAAACCCAACACAGCCAAAAATAAATAAATAAATAAATTAATTAATTTTTTTTAAAAAGTTGTTTTCTATATGATTTGCTATTTTTGCTATTTATAATTTATAAACTTTTCTTAGTCTACTTTAAAAATACAATAAAAATGATTACCCATTAAAACTGCATTGGTGTTCACAAATTTTTGTTCCTTAAAGTGTCTTACATGCATAACAAAGAAAAATCAAAAATGCACATATTTTATAAATATATGTATTTACATATATTTATATATAATATATTTATATATGTAGTATAACATATTTTATATATAAGCAGATTTTTTTAAATGTTTTTAACAACAACATCAGCAACAATAGCAATTTTTAAAATTAATTTGTTTTATTTTATTTTTTTGGTTGCACCAGGTCTTAGTTGTGGTGGGCGGGCCTCTTAGTTGCAGCATGCACGTGGGATCTAGTTCCCTGACCAGGGATCAACCCCGGGCCCCCCTGCATTGGGAGCATGGAGTCTTAACCACTGTGCCACCAGAAAGTAAAAATACATATATTCTGTACTTTGTAATTTATTATTAAGCTAACAATAAATAACTATATATTTGCTTTTGAATGTTTTACTTTCTGTATATTTTCCTCAGTTTTATCATTGAAAACTAGTGTATATGATTTGCTTCTAAAGATTATTTATTGCCTCACTTGATCCTTTTATTTAACCTTTTCCCTGAAATTGTGTGTATGTGTGTGCACATGTGTGAATGATAGAAAGACAGACCTACCTGTGGATCTTACTTTAGATGTTCTACTGACTAGCAAAGAGAATGTCGTGTAATTTTTCATTGGCGTCATCAATGGATATTTATTTCTAATCAGTTACTCAGGTAGTAGTAGTAACCTTATATATAGATTACGGCTTCCTATTTCCTTTGCTGTATGAGTTCTATTAACTTTTGAAACTACCCTACAAAAATAATTTCAGAAACACACTTAAAATACATTGTCTGAATGAAAATTTCTATGACTTTTATAAAGGCAAATTATTAATCTTTTGGAAGACCTGAAGAAAATGGAAGACTGTGGAAAAAATTCATGTGAAGAAATTCTTAGAAAACTTCACTCAATTGAATATGAAAATGAAACTCTGAATCTTGAGAATACAAAATTAAAGGTACTATGTGTATGTGTGTATGTATATACATATAGTATAATGACAACTTAGTCTACTTAGTAGAAGTAACTTGAAATAACAGCAAGTTTAGAGTAGTGCTCTTGTATCATTTTTTTCCTTTATGTTTCTCAGAGTTTTAGAATATCATTATAAGTAACTTCTAAAACTATATCTATATATCTGTATGTACACATATATGCACACATACTTATATAGAGATATTTAGATGTTTATAGTTGTATATACAAATACATGTAAAGGTGGTTTTCAGCAGTACTAAGATTTATGAAGTTGAATAACTGTCTCTTTGTCTCAACCTAAAAAAGTTTATTTACTCTCCAATTTTAGCAGTTAGGTGAATCATCCAAAATTACATTAACTTTAACGCATAAGATTATTTCTAGGTGTCACGGTTAACGATAGGATATAGCCTCAGGCATGGTCTGTTTGAAACCAGAAAGTATGTTCTTGGCTGCTTCATAACCGGAAAGAATTTTCCAACTTAGTCAAATCCAAGGGATGATTGGTTTTTATGTGTACCCAGAGTAAAGATGGGGAAGAAGCTTTTATACATTCTGAGGAAAAGGGTATTTGAGTTCCTAGTCATAGATACATGTCACCTGATGAGACTTGACTAAAGATGATGGCATCATTTTCAGTTCCTTAATACTGTTTTTGGAGGACAGTAAACAGAAGACAGAAAATAATCTGTTTATGGAAAAGAAGGCCAGAATTGGCAGTTCAAAACCAGTATGGCATCAGAGAACCTAGCTACTTTTTAGCTCTCTACTCTGCCATTCAAATGGCTGATGGGGCTCCATCCATTATAGCCAAGATTCAAACAACAGGATGGAGGGAAACAAAAGAAGAATTATCTCTCCCTTTTTCCCCATCTCCTCCTCTTTAGAGAGACTTCCTGAAAGTTCCATACCAGTCGACTCTTCTCCTTATTTAGATATATGGCCCCACCTAGTTACAGGGGAGACTAGAGAATGTAGCCTTCTAGTTATCCTGAACTCTAGCCAAATACTGATACTCCTTATTTCCTGCAACTTGTTTATGTTTTCCTCTATTCCTGTAGTTTTACTATTCTTACAGTTTGGAATGCTTTTTTTCTCAGTATATAAATCCTACCTTTCCTTTAAAGTTCAGCTTAAATGCTGCTTCCTCCCAAAGTCTTCTCAATTAGGATGACTCTTTCCTCATAAACTCCCATCTTTGCATGCACAGTATAATCAGGGGAGGTGTGATATATAGTTAGCTCTTATTCAATGTTTATTGAATTAATTCTTTAAATATTTTATCCTAGAAGAGGGAGCAATTTTATTTATTATGTTTATTTTCTTAATTTCCTTGATATCCTTCAGAGAGGGGATTAGAAGGATATTTCATTAATTTTAAGTCTGGTTTTTAATTACATGGTAATGGAATTAATTTTAAATTACATATAAAAATCATTGAGTTAAAGTTTACATATTATATTCTATAAATAATTCAAAAACCTGTATTTTTAACACATTCTCTGAATTTTGTTTAAGGAAAAACATCTAGGTATATTTGGCATATGTTATGTACAATGTAAAATTGTCTAGATGTTGTATTCTGTTACTTTCAATTATTTTAGAATAATTTTAGATTTTAGTTTCAAATGAAGAAGATACTAGCTGATACTGTTTCTAGGGCCCCAATGACCTCCTCTATTAAAAACAACAAAAGTTATTTGGAAGGTTACAAAGTTCTATTTGTTCATTATAGAAAGTTTGAAAAACAGAAAAGCGCAAAAGGAAAAATTTAAAAATCACCTATAATCTCACAACTGAAAGATAAGTAAAGTTACTCTTTTAGCATATATATAATTTGGGGGATTTTGGACTACTTCCAGTTTTGTTTGTTTTTGGTATTTTTTGCTATTATAATATAAATAAAAATGTGGATACTTTTAGTCTTTTTGCATATATATCTTCTTAGGATAAATTTCTGGAAGTGGAAATATATTGTAAAAAGGAAGACCCATCCTTAATGTTAGTTTTATATATTTCCAGATCACCCATCGTAAATGGGTCCCTATACGTTTTCCAGTACTAGGCAATTTTAAAACAAATCTCTCCGAATTTGATAAGTGATCTTATCTAGTTTTGGGGATTTAAATACCATCTATATCCTGGGGGCTCTCAAATTTATATCTCTAGCCTAGACCTTGCCCCTGAATTCCAGACATGTATTCTACTGCTTACTTGAAATCTCCACTTGGATATTTCATAGGTGTCTCAAAGTTATCATGTCCAAAATAGAGTTTCTATATTCCCCAATATGGTTCATCCTACAGTTTTCCTTGTCTCAGTTAGTGGCAGTCATCCTTTCTGTTACTTGACTCCTTTCTCTCCCACCTGCCTCCAGTTTGTCAGCAGATCTACTTCAAATATATCCAGAATTTGACCACTTCTCACCAGCATCACTGTCATCCTGGTTCAAGCCACCATCATGTCTCGTTGTTATAGTGACTTCCTACCTCTTCTCTTTGCTTCTGCCCTTGCCCCTGCCCCTGCAGTCAGCATTCAGTGTAGCAGTAAAGTAGTTCCTATAAAAATGTAAGTTAGACCATGTCACTGCTCTGCTCAAAACCCTTCAGTGATACCTTGATTAATAGAGTAAATATCTACAAGGCATTATACTATCTGGCTTTCCATTACCTCTCTGACCTCATATCCTTCCACGCTTCCCTTTGTTTTCTTGCTTTCTGCCACATTGGCCTTCTTGCTTTTTCCCCTAACTGGCCAGGCTTTCTCCCACCATTGCCTTTCTCTACAGGAATCCTCTTCCCTCAAAGAGCCATACTTCCTTTTGGTGTTTATTTCAAAGTCCCTTTCTCAGGAGGCCTCCCTGGCCCATTCCCAACTTGTCCTTACTGTCTTGCTTTTGTGTATGATATATTTTACTTCTTGTTTTTTGTCTATATACCCCTTATTTGTGTCTATCTATACATGGAGTACGTTAAGCTCAAAATGAAAGGGATTTTTGCTTCTTATGTTCAATACTAGAAGACTATCCATTGCCTAGAGCATTTTTTAATAACTGGTAAGTATATTTTTTCATGTATTTGTTGATCATTTATGTTTCTGCCTTTTGGAATTACCTGCTCATTATCCTTTACATGTCTTTTTTCCTAATTATTATATAAGACCTCTCTCTGTATTAAGGGTATTAATCTTTTGTCATAATCTTTTACTTTTTTCACATTTTGTTAGGCTCTTTAGTTTTTTGAGGGGCTATGAAATTTTGGAGATATATGTGCATGTACATATGTATGTATATATATGCATGTGTGTGTTTGTATGTGTGTGTGTGTATATATATACTTTTTTTCCTTTTCGGCTTCTGTTGGGAGTCTCACATTTCTGCACATCTGACTGCCTGTGATCCAGATACAGACTGTCTTTTCAAGGATGTTTGTATAGTGAACATCCTTGGAAGATAACAATGTTTCCTTCTACCAAAAAGCATGCTTACTGCCTGTTATAAGAGATTTGGGTTCCCTAAACTCAGAGTTGCTTCTCTGTACATCCCACCACATGTACAGGTGTCATCTGGACCTCTTGGTGTTGCTCTGAGGGAAGTGGGGCTTTGGAAACTAACACAAATGCTAATATCTGGCTACTGCTATTGCTTTGAGTAATAAAGAAATTAAGACTCTGACCCAGGAGTCTTGTGTCTTCTGCTAGCATGTATGAAACTGTGCTAGGCTAACTGGTAAACTTGGAGGATAAAATCTCAGACTCTTACAGTTCATGATATTGTCTTTTGATTTTATGCTTAGTTAGGTTTTTTCTATCCTAAAATCAAATCAAATTTTACCTGGATCTTTTGTGAAAAAATTTAAGCTTAACTTTAAAATATTTAATACATTAAAATAAATATATAATTGTTTAATATAAAAATCATGTTTGCTGAAGGCAAATAGTTAAATCTGCTTTTGTCCTAATAAATGGTTGTCTTATTACCATTATATAGTGATCCATATTTTCCCCATTTATTCAAAAATCCAACCTTTGTCATACACTAAATATAATCTTAGTGTATTTTTCTTTTTCTATTCCATAGACCTCTATATTATTATGTTAGTATCTTAATAATTTTAGTTCTTTATACATTTTAATATCTAATAAGTACTGAGATTCTCTACTTAGTATCTTTTAAAATTTTTATTAGTCTCTATTTTTCCATATGAATTTTAAATTAATTTTGTCATATTCCTCTTCCCCTCAACTGTTATACTTTTGGTTGTAATTACAGTAAAGTTTTATTGATTTGGAAAAAACTGATATGCCAAGAGTATTGAGTCCTCCCTTCCAGGAACATGGTCTTTCTATTTTCCAAGTCTTTTTTGTCAGTAAATTTTTAAAGTTTAAAAATAGGTCTTGAATAAGTCTTATTAAGGTTGCTCATAAATATTACTAACTTCCTGAAATTCCTAATTTTAGATGGTAATTATATGCAATCAGAAATAATTATTTTATTAGCTTCATTGATAAATGAGTTATGTTTTTTAATGCTATAGCACTGGAGTACAAATGAATTCTAATGATTTATAAAATTTATTTATATATTCCTTAATAGACTACACTAGCTGCTTTGAAGGATGAGATTGCCTCTGTTGAAAATGAACTCTTAGAATTGCAAGAAGTAGAAAAACAACAGAAAACCCTTATTGAAGTTTATAAAACTCAGGTGATCATTGCATTTATTTTAATGTTTGTTAAATTTGGTAGGTAATTTAAAACACTACATTTGTTTATGATCTAAAAAAGCAGAACTGAAGAAAGGTGGCGTTATTATTTGTGATAAAATATGACGTATCCCAAATATTTCTTAAGGTCCCAAATACTTTTATAAAATGATGATTCTGCTGATTCCTGATTTAAATATCCTGTGTTTGTATTGGTTATTCCTAAAAGTAGATCTAAAATTAATTATATAGGTGTAATGTAAACCTATAATAATCCTGTTAGTTAATTTTGGTTATATTTGTCATCTTGTATTTTTAATGGTATTGATTTAGAATAATGACTCCCTTCAAGGGTCATTAAAGCACAATATTTCCTCTTTCCAAATAAATAAAGTATAATTCAGGTTTACTCACATGAAAGACCTGGAAAAGAACAGATGACAATATGTATGGAATAGAGAGTGTGTTAATTGGTAATATAGAAAAGCTTAAGTATTAGAAAGTTTAAGAAAAACTTCATTTGAAAGATGGGACTTATGTAGGTCCTTGAGTGATGGGTAACAAACTGTCAATAAAGAGCTTGATTTTCTTGGAAGAGAGTGTTTGAATTGAAGAATAATGAACTAAAGGTTAAAACTTAAGGAGGGGCATAATGTAGGTAAGTAGGAAGCACTCCATCCCATTGGTTTAGATAGGAAATTGGAGTTGAGACATCCAGTTAGAATATTGCAGTCATCCCAGCTGGAGGTAAGAATGGAGGCTGTGATGGACTGTGCAATGCGTTATTGGGAATGTCATCTGGGTCTTCCAGCTGGTTGTTCTGGTTTAATCCCACATCAAGAGTACTGTAGATGAGTTACCATATTCTTGACTCTGGGCCTTGTATAAAGTGCTCAGATATTTTTTGAGCAGATTTTGATTCAGAGAGTGAAATAATTGGTTTGGGAGCTAGTTTGGACAAGAGGCTGATTCTTTAAAGTGACGTGGACCTGCAAATGAGGATCTCTCTCTAATATTCAGAGCTCAGGTGAAGATTCTAGAAGTATTGATGGGAAAAGACAGGTAAATCATAAAAGATTGTGGATTAGAGTAGAGCACTGAGTGATTCCTGTATTTAAAGAAAGAATAACATTAGATAAACATAGAGTATTAATAGGAAAATGATAATGGGTTTAAAATTGAAATTTTAAAATTTAAATTCAGTTTTTTAGCTTTTTATTTCATACAGTGGTCCTAATAATAAAATAATGCATCTTACTCTAATAATATTTTTTATTTTCAGATACAGAAGTTGCAAGAAGCAGCTGAAATTGTGGAAAGCAGATGTGAAAATTTGCTACAAGAGAATAACCTAATAACAAAAAACAAAAATAAAAAATTAAAGAAGGTAAGTTTGACATTTTAAACAATAAAATAATGTTTTATGTATGTTTTGTGCTTTATGAATTTTATATAAATTCTTTAATTTTGGTCATTTTCTTTAGTTTAGACCTAGAAATTATCTGTTCTCGATTTCTGTGGCAGTTTGTTTTCTAAGGACATGATGTTTCGTCCAGGCTCGAAATGTTTGTTTGTGTGAATGTTTTTTTTTACTTTTTCCTGAATATTTGGAAAATAACATAAATGTTTAATTTTTCTGATACAAGAGCAGACTTAAGTAGCAGAAAAAATGGTTATCACTGAGCTTCATGCAAAGTTGAATACCTTTCATTTTTAATCTTACCTTTTTATTCTGGTAGTAAATCTTTTGTGTAAAAAAGCAAAGTAAATATTCTCTGCTAAATGCTTTTATGGAAGAAAAATAACATTAAAAAACCCAATATCATTTCCTTTTTTTTTCACCCTATTGCAAAAGAATGAGGGGAAGTTCAGTGTTGGCAAGTTATGATGTTTTTGTGAATATTTTAAAGTTTTTAAATGAAACTACATCCCTTTTTGGGTCTTTTCATGTTGTTTTGGTAAGGAAGCAGCAAAAGTTGTAGGACGTTGACTCCCCTGACTCCCGGCTGGGGACATGATGGGATGTTACTGGTCAGTTCCAACTGAGTGTAATAAGGTGACTGTCTCTGGGTCGTCCCCACATCTTGGAATTGAGAAGTCTGAGTGAGGCACCAATGTGAAGAAGAGGTCAGCTAGAGCAGAAAATGTGCTGGTTAAAAGAGATAAAGGTAGCCTATCAAATGTGCAACTTACTACTTAGAATTGTCAATACTTTTCACCTATTTTTAGCAGAGCAGAGAAGAAATCATTTCATACCTCTTGATCAGTTTTTCTCATGAGACATACCAATGCAAATGTCTCCTCTTTTGTAGGCAGCACTCTAAATAAAAGTCTATTTAAAAAACCTATTCAGGGGCTTCCCTGGTGGCGCAGTGGTTGAGAATCTGCCTGCCAATGCAGGGGGCATGGGTTCGAGCCCTGGTCTGGGAAGATCCCACATGCCGCGGAGCAACTGGGCCCGTGAGCCACAACTACTGAGCCTGCGCGTCTGGAGCCTGTGCTCCGCAACAAGAGAGGCCGCGATAGTGAGAGGCCCGCGCACCGCGATGAAGAGTGGCCCCCGCTTGCCGCAACTAGAGAAAGCCCTCGCACAGAAACGAAGACCCAACACAGCCATAAATAAATAAATAAATTACTTTTAAAAAATTAAAAAAAAAAAAAAAAACCTATTCAAAAGGCCAATGGGGCAGGAGCCTGTGGTTTTCAAATACTGTGAGGTCACAATGTTTTCTTACTGGTATTAAACCAGACAAGCCATTATTATTATTTGTTTTTAATGAAATGCTTCCTTTTTCTTTCCTACTGTTTTAAGTCTCCTGGTTTTCATGGGCTCTTAGATGTTTGGGGACCCAGAGGTAGGCTTTGTTCTACTTTTATCTTTTGTGATCAAGAATGCCAGATGTTGCACAGCAGCTCTGTGTGTTCCCTGTCTCAGGGAAAGAGTCTAGCTCTTGTTTTCCCTCCCTATGAACATCCTAAGTGCCCTATGTCTTGTTATTTTTTCTTAGTTAGCAGTACAAGCATTTTTTTAGGGCTGCTTCTTGTCACATCTCCACAGAAGTGCCACAGTGAGGAATTGCAGCAGCCAAAGAGATTAATATAGATACAGTTAGATTTGTTCTTAGTAACATAGTAACATTAATGATCAAATTATAGTCTACTGAGTACTGATGATATTAGCTATTTTGAATTTATATACAGTAAACCCACTGATTTGGACTAAGCTGAGCACAGCAAGGCTGCTCTAATTGAAATATCTGAGTTACCAGATCGAATGACAAAAAGTCTAAAGTTACTTTAGACTGATGGCTGGACAGCAGAAAACTACCATACAAGCTTCCTTAGTAATATCTATACTTGAATATAAATGACAGAATTCAAAAAAGTTTACTTTCCTAAGTAATTTAAACAGTCTCCCTGCAAGCTAATATTACCATATTCGTTTATTCAGCAAACTTTTTGGAAACTAATTGAAGTCCAGCCCACTTTGGAGTTATACATTCTTATTTAGCAGAGTCTAACTTAAAGTTTATTCTTATTTATTTGGTTAAATCTTTTTTAAAAAACTATTATACCTAAAACATTTACTATATTACAAGCATATCTAGTATTTAAGATAGTAAAAACGTTAATGCTGAATGTGTGATCTTGCACTTATTTCCCTAATGCTACAACTCAGATAAGAGGCCAGATGGAGTCTCATCTGAAGGAGTTAGAGCACGTCCGTGATTCCTTGACGGTGGCAGAACAGAGGCTTCACGAGTGTCAGGAGAGTCTGCAGCACCACAAGGGGAAATGTGCAGACCAAGCACACGCCCTTAGGGAGCTTCAGGGCCAGGTGTCCAGCCATCATTTTTGATTTTTGCTAGATGTGTTAAATGCTTTGGAATAATTTCACCAGTTGAGGGCACTCATGTCAGGGGTTGATTATTTTACTGTCATCTAAATAAGTTGATAAAAGGTCAGTTTCATGCAAATACTATATTATTTTCAAGCTATTTTTTAAAAAATTAGTAATTAAAATTGCTGATTTAGTTTATTCATACAAATCTGTATTTAGACATTTGAGGACACAGTAATAGCATGAGCGAAGGAACAAAGCTATGTTTACATGTATATTTTTTGATGTTAGGATAAGGTAAATTATTGTAATTTACCTTACAAAAATTAGAATTTATTTCAATTAGAATTATGTACCAAGTTTATTTGTATTATTCTCAGTTATTTTTTTCAACATATACTTTTTTTACTCCATCAGAAGAGAGATCATGGGTGCCGTACAGCCATCTCCTAACTCAGTGCCTAACACATAGTAAACACTTAATAAATATTTTTTTTAATTAATTATTTTTCAAAGAAGCATGTCCAAAGGTGGTGGCAAGTCTTTTTCTTTATTTGCAGAATAATTTTAGGAAGGATTCCCTGTCTATCTTTCAAATGTAATCTGGATTTAATATTGAAATGCATCCTCTTTTTAAAAACAGGCAAACAAAACTTTTCTGAGTTTAAGTTCCTGAAAAGAGATCTTTCTAGGAAAATGTCAAATCACATAGATAACCTAAATTACTAATGGAAATTATGAGAAAAATTCTTTTTTTTTTTTTTTCCAAAACTTCTTGAACTATTTAAATACAGCTTTTGAAGCAATGGGAAGAATATTCTGTCTCAGCATGGGCAGGTGTGTCTTTGGTTGATTTGCTTATCTATTTTATTTTGCTTCTCACAAATATGGTTTTTACTCAGAGTTACAACTTCACAGATATTCAATTATCAATCACTATCTGTAAGTGAAACAGAAAACTGTAAGAGTAACCCTAAGTATCCAACAATAGGAGATTACTGTTTAAAATCTTCACATTTACTTAATAAAATAAATGTTCTTTTTCAATAAAACATTACTCAGAATGTTTTAATTGCCATCTTTCAGTAAAATTTTTCATAGATTTTCCGTGAGGCAACATAGTTTTTTAAAAATTAACCAGGAATTTAAGAACTTGTGTTTTAACAATGTAATATTTCTTGGTGTCTCTCTGTGTAGGAGTAATAATAATATTTATAGCTTCTTCTTTTTTATAATTGTTCTAATGATAAACTATATAGATTTCTTTGGAAGTTGATTATAAAGAAAATAACCAAGAAAACTTTTTTCTCCTTTAGGTTGATGAAAATCATGATCTTCTGACAAAGCTTTCTCTGGAAGAGGAAAATTACCTTATTCAGTTGAAATGTGAAAACCTTAAACAGTAAGTATTAAATTGACTTAAAATTGGTGTTACCTTTTTTCTACACACTATAATTTTAAAATATATGTCTTCTGTAAAAAGAAAATTAGAACAGATGGATGCAGAAAATAAAGAGCTTGAAAAGAAGCTGGCAAACCAAGAAGGATGTCTTAAGCATACCAATCTTGAGTTTAAAGAGAAATCTGCAGAATATAGAGCATTGGCCAGACAGCTGGAAGCTGCTTTAGAAGAAGGAAGACAAAAGGTACAGATGGCCTTTATTCAGAAACTTTTTAGTTTACCAAAGAGTCATCTTTTGAAACAGACAATATCTCATCTTGCCAAACCTACAGTTATTGTTTTTATCCTGATGACAGGGTGAAGGGAGCAATTACATTTTTGTTTTTTACCTGCTTTTCCCTTTTGGAGCTAAACAGATAGATTACTGGTCCAGAGTTACTTCACTAAATAAATGATGATGTGGCAGGGTAAAGGGCAGAGATGGAAAACACTTTAAAGAAGTTCCCCCTCTTTTTTTTTTAATGAAACCACAGCAAATATGCAAATTATTGAAGCTTTTGGTTTTGATCAGGATTCAGTGAGCTATAAAGCTCAACTCCCTTTTCTTTTGGCAAATGTTGTTGTATAAATAAATACAGACAAGATTTAATTTCCGGTTAAATCCATCTGGATAGCATTTAATAACTATCTCACTGTCTGTCAAGCATTCTGCTAGTGCTTATGATGCAAAGATGAATAAGACCTGGCCTCAGCTCTCAGGACACTCACAGTCCAGTAGGGAGATAACATGTGAACAAACAAATGTCGTCCAGCAAGTAGGTGCTACAATGCGGGGAAGATACAAGGTACACGGAGGGGGTGTGGTTAGTTCAATCTGGAGAGGAGGGGAAAATGATTCAGGAAGATCTCAAAGAAGAGGTAGATTTATCAAGTGATTTGTAAATGTAATCTTGAAAGGCACGAGGTGGGCTTTGGAATCCACAAGAAGTAGATTTGAATTCTGGCTCTGACACATTATACCCTGACCCAGGGCAAGCTACTTTCTAAACTTTAGTTTTTTAATTGATACAATGGGGATGATGAATTTCCTCATAGGATTGAATGACACCAAAAGGAGATTGTCTATACCCTGATGACACTCAGAAGTATATCTCCGCCCCAGACTTTTCTCTATCCTGACATCTAAATTCATATATTCTGCTACTTATTTGACATCTCCACTTAACATAGGCATCTCAAACTTAACATGTCCAACACCAAATTTTGAATCTATCTCTCTAGACTCTCTTCCACCCATGGTCTTTCCCAAGCCTGTTAAAGGCAGTTCCACAAGGGTGAGATAACATCTGATATCCTTGAAATGTGGCTCTTAAATCGTAAGTGTCATATAGATATATTTTGATTTTTTTTTTTTTTAACTCCAGGAAAGCAATTTAAATTGACTTTGAAAGACATGTCATTGAATAAAAGCTGAGTAGTAAAATGTACTGCCAATGATAGAAGTGTAATCCAGATTTCTCAGTGCCAACCTTTGGGAGGAAAATAAGAAGTGACTTTATCCTGGGTTCAGACTAAATGGACTTTGGAAATGCTAGGTGCTCTCAGATTCCTTCTCACAAGTGTTCAGTCCCCAGAGATGTGTCTGCCCTCTCCTTTCTTTCCTGCTACAGTGGAATATGGGGTTGTCTTTAGTTCCTGCCACATGAAGAGTGCCATCACTGCACTGTCACCATTGTCTACACTGCAGGACGTTGTAAAGGACACAGATACTTGTCCTGAGGACCCTTTCTCCCACAACTTCAAGTCCTGCTATCCTCACAATCACCCTTGGAATTTGTGCACAAGAAATCTTTGTAAATAACTTTATAATAACTTAGAACTTAGTCCATGGGAGTGAGATTAGAGGACAGTCCTTCCTGCTAGCTCCTTGCTCCTGAACTAGTCCCTGCCTCCACTGTCATTCTTATAGATCCAACCCAGCATTCCTGCAGATAGGCTCCCAAGCATCTGAATCCTTGGATGAACGTAGCTAAGCTAGACTTTCTGCTAAAATAAGCCATCAGAGAAATATGAAAACTCAAATTCAGACCATTTTCATTCAGTGAATGAATGAAAAACCAATCTCGAAGTGAATGAATGAAAAACCAATCTCGTGTGTGTGTGTGTGTGTGTGTGTGTGTGTGTGTGTGTGTGTGTGTGTATGTGTGTGTGTGTGTGTGTGGTGTAAATATCACCTACCCTACCCCCAATTCTGTCCATCCAAGTCTATAATCAGCGTTGGTTGTGGACTTTATATGTCCCACCACCACTCCAGACACCATGGTAAATGTAAATACTGTAAAACATGGCAATTGGTCTCAGCAGGTTATAGAAATATAGTATTGGGGAAAACCTACCAACGTCACAGAGCAGTGCAAATACGTATACCTCTTCCGCTTCAAGCTAATTTTTCAGGTACTTAGACAGCAAAGGGGAGAATACATGCTTACACTATGCGTTTCTCAAGATAGAACATCTTTAAACACTTTCTAATTAAATTGTCTAATATCCAAATAATACCTATTTGGAAAGAAGAGATACAGTATAACTATGTCAAAGCTTTAAATCATATCTTAAAGAAAGCACATTTAGTTTTTTAATTCTTTTAATTGAAATTACAGGTTTCTGAAGAAATAGAGAAAATGTCATCTAGAGAAAGGGCTTTACAAATTAAAATATTAGATCTGGAAACTGAGCTTAGAAAGAAAAATGAAGAACAAAATCAACTTGTTTGCAAAATGAACAGTGTAAGTATTAGTATGGCTTAATGTATTTTCATTAAAAATAAGTTAACATTTAACATTCTTACCATGGAGTTTAGTTATAAACAATTAAAATACAAAGTGAGAGGAATCAAGGCTATTGCTTTACTGATAGTATTAAAAATAACAAATAGGGCTTCCCTGGTGGCGCAGTGGTTAAGAATCCGCCTGCCAATGCAGAAGACACGGGTTCGAGCCCTGGTCCGGGAAGATCCCACATGCCATGGAGCAACTAAGCCCGTGAGCCACAACTACTGAGCCCGTGTGCTGCAACTACTGAAGCCCATGCGCCTAGAGCCCATGCTCCGCAACAAGAGACGCCATCGCAATGAGAAGCCCACACACCGCAACGAAGACCCAACACAGCCATAAATAAATAAATAAATAAATAAATAAATTTATTAAAAAAAAAATAAAATAAAATAAAAATAACAAATAATATAAATCATAAAAAATAAAAATGTCAGCATTTGGGCAAATAATTATTATCATGCATCCTTGGTAGCATCTATTACATTTCCCCCGAAGCCTCATCAGGCCCTTTCCCTGCGTATTACTTTTACATGACAGATGCTTAATGAAAGTTACAGATATCGTTTACTTATTTTCTTTCTAATATGAATTTTTCAGTTTTTAAGATAAACACTATTATTATGAGTTAGATTTTGATATGTCTTAAATAATACATATTATATTTTAGAAAGTTATAAGTTGGTGTTAAGTAAACATTTTATATCTGCATGTGAGGTGGATGCTTTGGTCCACTCAGCCATGAGATGAGAATACCAAATTGGCTGTGTTTAATTAGTCTTCTAATGTTTTTTCCTAACTATTCATGAAATAGTCAGATGGCACAACAAACTGTGAAAGCTGGCACTAGTTGTGACTGAATTACTTGAAAACTATCTACTTAACAGTGACACAGGAAATAATACTTTATTTTTTCCAGGAGCCGGACTCCATGAAAACTATTTTTTCATTCCCAAGCATCTAGATCATTGAAAACCTGAAATGTTCAAAAGTTAAATGAGTTTTGACGTGCAATATTTTAATTTTATTGCCATCAAAAGTTCCATGGCAATTTAATCAGAACAAAACATTTCTCATCTTTAATTTAGCACAGGCCTTCCCTTTATTTCAAAACTTTTTTTTTTAACTCACTGTCAGACTTTCTGTTGTAAAATATGTGTGATATTCTTTGTGTAATTGAAACTTCTGAAAAAATAAGTATATTAAGATGAGGTGTGTTTGCTATAATATTCCCAGTACTTGGGAATATTAAAGCTGCTAAAATCGGTAGATTTAAGATCTGATGTTTTGTTAAACCTGATCATTTTTACAGTAGTAAAAAACTAGAATTCTAACCATAGATTTAGACCTTGCTGAAAAATGGGTTTATGAGTTCTCTCCCTTCCAGGGGGCAGTTTAGTTGGCAATTCAGTATTTGTTTTGTATACAAGCCTTAGCTCCATCTGAACTGTAAGCCCCCTGAGAGGCTGTCTCATAGTTAATTGTATGCTGGTGTCTTGTAGGGTGCCCTGCCCACAGTGGCAGGCCTCTACAGATTTTCTGCCCAGGTGCTCTGGGGGAGGGCGGAGTGCTTGCACAGACCCAAGGGTGACCCTCAGCAGCTTACCTCAGACCAAGAAGGCTGAAATGTCTTTGGAGTCTTATATATTATACTAAAATCCATGTACATTTTGCATTCTACCTTACAGTATGTGTGTTTGTATTAATATTTTTCCCTCCAAGTTGTTGAGTAAAATCGATGTTCCTCAAAGATTCACTATATTCATTCTGTGACTTTGTGTAGCTCAGCTTAGCAAGTTGTTTCTTACCACCCACCACACTTCCCCTGGGGGCATCGCTCAGTCTCAGAAGGTATCAGGTGTCATTGAACACCTGATAGGAAGGATATAAAAGATTTTTCTTCTCAAGGTGCCTACATTTTAGTTGGAAGCTAGATGATATTTGCAGCCTGTCTATCTAAAGTATTTTCAGTGAACAGATCTCTTGGGAATTTATATGCAGCTGAATATTTTAAAAATACATTACATTTAAAATTTTTTCCTCAAAGAATACCTGATATTGAGTTCATTTTATTTTTTAAAAGATTCTAAAAATAAAGTATTCATATTATCAAAAGTAGAATTCTATCAGTTTTTAAGATAGCAAAAGTCATTCTTTTAGGCAAAGAAAATGGCAAAAAGTAGTATTAAAATATGTCATGTTAAATGTAATAGAAATTAATTATGACAGTTTTAAGTAAAATCCATTTGAGTTAATCATGTTAAATATGTAATAGTTTGGGACTAAGTGAATGTGTATTACAACAAACTGTCACAGTAGAGGTCAACCATGTATGTGCTTTATTCTAGATTTTAAAGAAAAGTGAGCTCTAAGATAAGTTAATAATCAACACATCAGATATTAGGATTCTTTCTTTAAAAAAATTAAAAACCATCTATTCAATTATTGTGTATATAAATTTTATATTATGACTATCCTTTGATATGAATGTCATTATTAATTATCTTTATTTCTTTTTTTATTTAGAAAGCACAACATCAGGAAGTATGTTTGAAAGAAATACAACGTAGTCTTGAAAAGTCGGAGAATCAAAATGAGAGTATTAAGAATTATTTACAGTTTCTTAAAACTTCTTATGTAACAATGTTTGGATAAGTTGTTGGATTTATTTTCTATAAGCAATAGGTTTTTACTATGAGTCTAAAAAGTAATTAGGTAAAAATTAAATAAATATACTATCTGTTGCTATATTTTATGATTTATGGGTGGTACTATTAGGGTTTTTATCTAAAGATTTTTGAAACATAATTTATTATCCAATTGAAACTTTAAAACAAGATAAATGTTAGTATTCCCTTTTTGCTGGATAATCTTCACTTAGCTCTGGATTAATATCTATTTAATTTATTTTGGGTTTTGGAATATTTTACACACAGAAAAGAAGCCAGAATCATTCTTTGTGACTGTAGCAACCATTCAAGTGAATTTGTAATAAACCTAGGCCAATTATGAGCCAAATACATGATTTTAAATAATGTATATAATTGTTTTACATGATGGTACTGTATATTTGTATATTAATAAAGGAAAATATTCTGGATATTATTTTTAATAATGATATAATTGCATAGTTTCTAAAGATACCAAATGTCTCAGTGTACTTAATATTGTTTCAAATATGCTGAGATGCCATTATAATTTCTGTGAGGTTTTAAATATAGAATTTTAAGTCATGGCTACTAAATGCCAACTGATGGTAACAGGTGAAAGTATGTTGGCATGCGTTGTTTCTTTATAAAGAATAGGCATTTAGGCTCTCCTATAAATTCATAGTCTCTTTTGCTCTTCATCTTATGTTAGTGATTGTCTGATATTATTAGTGTAGACATTCTGAAACCCCTGAGTTAAGTGAAAGATTAAAGGGGAATAACTTGTCCCACCCCTACCCATGGCCAACTCACATGGGATGATCAAAATAAACACTCTTAATCCCAGGAAGCTTTAGAATAAGGTGTTTGTTATTGGGATGACGTAGAAGAGCTACCAAGAACATGTTCTCTGTAATCTCCTACCCTATGTGTCAAGGCAGGATACTCTAAAAGGGGATGGATGTAATTGACAAGGGATCAAGTAGTAGTGACTCCTCTCAGAGAAAGGCTTGAGAGCTGTTTATTCAAAGAACACTCAGGTCTCAAAAGATTGTTCAAAGAGGCAAGTTGTGTACTACACAGTCCAGCCTATGAACAGAGCTCAGTCCCCACCAAGATGTTTTATCCATTTCTGACCAGAAATGGGGGCCTGCTTATCTCTGGTCCCCTCACTCCTAAGACTGCCATATCATCTGCAGGGGCTTACTTCCCTGTGACCCAACTGCTTCATAGTATTTTTCTTAAAATAGCAAAATATAGTAATTTCAGAAATTGGCCACATTTTTTTCCCAACAACTGCTAACAATATTAGAGTTGCCTTTTAATTTTAAATCATAGTACTTGTGGTACTAAAACACATGCTTGACCCTTGTGGTCCTTTCTTCATCTCCTAAGGCAAAGACAGCCTTAGGAAATACGTGAAAGAAAACTAAGATTCTTGAGTATTTCCCACTAGACTGTGAACTCTTTAAGGGCAGAACTGTATCTTATTTGTGATTCTGTTTCAGCCACCACATAATACCTGGTATATGGATACTCAGTCGATGTTTGTGAATAGGTAGATAGATCGGTGTTAAAAGAGGGAGGTATTCATATTCCTGTCTTAGATATGACAAAATGTAAGCATAGAGGGGTTAACTTCTGTGGCTGTGATATAAAACTCCTTGGGTTTTAAAGTTGGCATTTGAACTCAAGCCTTCTGACTCCAAAATTAAAGTTCTACGTACAATACTTTTTTCCTGTCGTAAGCAGTGACAGCGGCAGTAGCCCAGCAGCAGCATTGCTGTGATTTATTGAGTACGAGTCTGTGCCAAAGTTCTGACCGTAGTACATGTATTAATTCATTTAATCTTTATGTCTGATGAGAAAGGTGCTATTAATTACAGTTACTTTTCAGGAAACCAAAACACAGAAAAGTTAAGTAACTTGCACAAGGTCACACAGCTAGTAAGTAGCAGGCGTCCAGAGTCTCTGCTCTTAACTATGACCATACTACCTTCATGTATATTTCATAAATAAAGGTAATGGTTTCTTTTAACAATCATGCATTGCTTCATCTATGAATACTTTCTCTTTTTTATATTTTTAATTTTTATCAAAGTAATTTGTGCATATGGTGTTTAAAAATTGGTCCCCACAATATTTCAGCTGGACTGTGGAAGGGAAAAGACTTACTGCAAAGTCCCTAAGGTTAGTACTCAGATGCTAGCGACACAGATAACAAAGGAAGTTTGCCGGAGCCAGGAGAACTGTAACAATCTCTGTGCTTAATGTTTCCGTGTGAAACATTAAGCACAGACATTCTGCTCTCCTGGCGTGTGAACCAAACTCAGCGTCAGGGAGGTTCAGAGTCAGTCCCCTGGAGTCCCCACGTAGTGTTTGCTTCCAACTTCCCATCATCCCAGAAAGCCCTTGTTCCCACAGTACTAACAGGCTGGCAGGATCTTCTCTTTATCCTTGATACTCAGGGCCTCATGACTTTCTTAAGTTCTAAAAGTTTCCTTCCATTATTTATGTGATTATTACCTCTCCACATGTTCCTTTCCTCTTCCTTGATTTGTCTCCTGGATCTGACCTCCACGCAGCTTGCCTTTTCCCTCAGGGTATCTGTCACTGGGTTTCTTGTGAAGTATTTCTTCCACCTGATTTTTCTAACCACTTACATGGTTCTCAGGGGCAGTCATTCTCTTTTTCTGTTGGGTACTGAATTTCTAAATAAGAAGTCATGATTGATTTTTAGTTCCCGAAAGTGTTGGGGTTTTTTTTTGTTTTTTTGTTTTTCAGCACTGTAATTCCATTCTATTTTCATTAAACTTCTCTTGTTTCTTCCATTGGTTCTGCCTCAGTAGGCATCTCCTGTTTCTGTTGTGTTGGCCATCTTTCTTTCCGAGAGCCGTAAGTGAGTTTTAACTTTCCTTGCCTGCTCATGGTTGTGGTTCCCTCAGTACCTGCCAGCAGCCTGCCTTGCACATTTCTGGGGCACTATGAAAGTAAGTGGTGAAAGGCATGATGGCTTCAATACTCATGGGCCTGAAACCTCTTACCCTCCGCTGTGGTGCTGTGAGCAGCCATTCTGCTCCCAGACTTTTTCAGTCACAAGTATCAGTGTTTTTCCAACTACCAGTAATGGAAGCACTTTACTCCACTGAAGAGTCTCCTTCTAGGTTTTCCGGGGTCAGCAAGTTTGTTGCAGAAACAAGTGAAGTTCATGTTGGAGGGGAACCACGGGCAGCATCTGAACCTGGAACAATGTGCAGCACTTTAAAGAATGAATTCAGTCTATATCTACTGGCCTGAGATTTGTGCATGATTTTTATTTTTAGGGTAAAAAAAGTCACAGCATTTTGTATTAGGTATGAGTCCCTTTTTGTAATCAAACAAGCATCTCTCCATTTGTGTATATAAGTTCGCATATGTTGGTATGGGCATGGAGGAAGGTGTAGAAAAGCCTACATGCCTTGGTAGGGGTGGAGGAAATAGTAGTAACTTTTCACTTATTCTGATGAGATTATATTTCAATTGTTTTTTCTAGTCAGATAATAATTTAAAGGTTGAAGGACAGGCATGATAGGTATAGAGTGGAAGTAGGTATAGAGTGGAAGAAGAGTAGGCTTGGTGAGAGGTTATGGCCTGAGAATGAAATACTGGAATTTGATTTTCAGAGGTGGAGTAATTTAGGACAAGGAAAAAGTGGAGAGAATCCTGCTTGAGGAGGAGCTGGAGGTCACGAGTCCAGGATGTGGAGGAGCTGAGAAGCCTTGGGTGTGAAGCTTTCTGGGATGCGGAAGGCGTTGGGTAGAGCTGAAGGACAAGCATCCTGGTTAAATGTGAGTGGATGAGTAATGACTCCGGGGAGGAATGAAGCCTTGAAACTCTATCAGTGGTTTCTGATTGCATTTAGAATAAAATCCAGAGTCCTCAACATGACCCTCAAGGCCCTGCATGTCCTGGCCCTCACATTCATGGCCTCAAGGCCTTGTCCCCCTCCTCAACCTGTCAGACAACTCTCCTCACCCACTTGCCCAACTGCACTTGGTTTCCTTGAAAACTGAGTTCACTCTTTCCTTTTCTCATCCTGAAATGTTCTCTGTCACTCTTGGCCTGACTAAATCCTACTGATTCTCTCGTATACCTTCTTATTCTTTTCTTTCATAATTGACAATTATTTGTGTAATTATGTTTCATATTTGTCTCATTAGATTTTAACCCTTATGAGGATTTACTGTTCTGTAGCCTATAGCTAAAACAGTGCCTGGCACATAACAGGCACTTAAGTACGTATTTGTTGGATGGATAGATAGATGATGGGTTAGTGATATTGCCACTAGATCTGATCTTCAAAGTAGGGAGAGGGGATTTGCCTACTAAAGGGAAATTATATGGAGTCTGGGAGAATGAGTAGCTTTCATTTCTGAGGGCTGCAAGGGAAGCAGTTTCCTGGGTGAGGGGTCAGGTTTCTGTTCAGGCAGAGGTAGAGACTGAAGAGATGTAGGGTGTAGAGACCTTGTTTATAATCAGATATGCTTTCCAGAGGCCACAGTGGAAAATGGGAGGGAGCTGGTATTGGGAGTCGGGAAGGTATTCAGTAGAGTGGGTTCACTTATAGCTGTTTGCTTCAGATAATTTAACTGGAATTTCTCTCTTTTTTTCCTGTCTAAGATGGGATTAATAAAAAATCCCATATGTTGTCTTCTTTTCTTTTGATGCTACTGAATTGGGAAGTTGATTAAATCCCAAGTGTAACTTAGTAGTTTTGATTTATTTAACATTACAACTAGTTGCAGTACTTTCAGATAACACACACACATGCAGATGCACACACAGACTTTTTTTTTTTTTTACAAACATTTAAAAATAATATTTTCCTTGAAATTTAAGATTTCCTTAAAATCTTGAAGGTTAGTCTTATTTTTAAAAATAACTTTAGTATCTTTCTTCTTTTCTTCTTATGTAGGCATAGTTTGGGGTGGGCACTGGAGGGAAGAACTGTTAGGAGCCCTTTATATCTAGTTTGTTAGTAGATGAAGTTAATATTGACAATTGATTATGGCTAAAACTATAAAAAGTAAACCTGTGATTAACTATCATACATTATTTGATTAGAAACATTTAAATTATATACTGTGAATGCTTTTGGCAAGCTTAAAGTTTATTTTTTGCAGCTTTTTTGTAAAATAGATATCTTTCCCTATCATTTAAAAAAAAGAACTAACTAAAGAAGACGTCCAAACCCAAGGTGGTAAAGCATGTGTAAATGGTCCTTAAGAAAAAATAATGATTTCATTTTAATAATTAAACTTCTTGAATAATAAAATAATAAAACTTCTTGAATGTTACCTGAATGTAATACTACCTAAAACTTTTTTTATTTTTAAAAGATTTGTTTTCACTTCTACAGATAAGCACACTTAACTACCTTAAAACTTTATAAATTTTCATTTCTATGCTAGAAGTCTATCTTGGCTTTTACTATTTTGAACTTATCTTACTTGAAAAATTCTATTTTAACCTTTCTGATAGTATCCATGAAGTTGAAAACTATCAGAAGTTGAAGCATCTTAAGAAACAGGAATTGTAATTTCAAGTGAGATGATTCATGCTAAAACTCCAAGCATAACACTTGAGGGTAAAACAGACGCAAAGATTTCTATACTTTCTTTTTCCTGCCCAACATATAGAGAGCTGTTACAAATGAATAAACTATAAAGGTCCATCAGATAAAATGGCCAAAGGATAAAAACAGACAACTCATAAAAGAAGAATTACTAATGACCAATAAACATGTTTACAGGATGTTCAGATTTATTAGTAAAGAAATGTAAATGAAAATTAATCTTTTTTCCCTACAATAATTTAAAAGAGGTAATCCTAGTATTGACAAGATAGGGTAAAATGAGAATGATCACACACTACCAAAAAACTTACTGTTCCATTACGTCTGGATACATCATAATATATTAATTATTGCTCCATTGTTGGATAGTTGTTTCCATGTTTCCGCAGTGAATATCATCATGTACAATTCGTTGCCTGCATCAAATTATGACTTTAAGATAAATGCCTAGATGTGAATTATTGTATCAAATGCCATGAGAAATTTCAAGGTTCTTGAAACACAGAATTGTTCATGCCATTTGCTACAATAATCTGCAATTTAGCCATTTATCCTGAAGTAACAATTAAATGCTGGCAGAACTACTGTTATGCCATTCCATTGCTTAGCCAGTGCCTGGCATCTAGTAAAAACAATTAAATCTTCTTATTCGACATTAAAATGAATATAAATTTGGTCAAGTCATCTCTCGATTTAGTTATAACTGTCAAGTAGAAATGTGAACATGCTTTGAAAATTATATGGAATTCTGTAATTGTAAATATTAATATTTGTTCATAATTTTAGAAGGCTATATTTTTATTTTTCACTAATATTTAGTTGTTAGCAATTTAATACCCGAAGCTGATGTTTATTCTCCCACATCTCTCTTTATTTTATTATCCATTTGTATTAAAATTTTCTTTTGTTCTTAAAAGTCAGGTTAGGTTGTAGTTAGTATAAAATGAATTCCAGATATGAATTTTCATTGGAGTTAGTTATATAAAATAGTTTCTACTTCTCTGTGAATTGCCTTTTCACTTTCTTAATTAGGACTTCCTGATCAGTATTTTTGTTTGGTCTTTTAATTTTACGTGAAGTTTATTAAGATGTGAGCTAACCAGTCTTTTAAAATAAATATCAATAATATTTGTGGTCATGAGGGGTTTAGTCATATCTCTGGTTCTTTTTCCCCCCCCCCTTCATTTACTTTGGAACTGCCTGAGTAACAGATTTTTTTTTTTTTTTATTAACATTGTGTTAGTTTAAGGTGTACAACGTTTTTTTAAAAAATAAATTTACTTATTTACATATTTATTTATTTATTTATTTATTTATTTATTTATGGCTGCGTTGGGTCTTTGTTGCTGTGCGCAGGCTTTCTCTAGTTGCGGCCAGCAGGGGCTGCTCTTTGTTGTGGTGTGCGGGCTTTTCATTGTGCCGGCTTCTCTTGTTGCGGAGCACGGGCTCTAGGTGCACAGGCTTCAGTAGTTGTGGCGTGTGGGCTCAGTAGTTGTGGCTCGTGGGCCCTAGAGCGCAGGCTCAGTAGTTGTGGCGCATGGGCTTAGTTGTTCTGCAGCATGTGGGATCTTCCTGGACCAGGGATCAAACCTGTGTTCACTGCATCAGCGGGCGGATTCTTAATCACTGTGCCACCAGGGAAGTCCAGATTTTTTTTTTTATTGAAGTGTAATTGACCTATAAACTATGTTACTTCCAGGTATACAACATAATGATTTGATATTTCTATACATTATAAAATGATCACCACAATAAGCCTAGTTACCATCTGTCACCATACAGAATTATTACAATATTACTGACTATATTCCCTATGTTGTACATTCCATCCCCATGACTCATTTATTTTGTAACTGGAAGTTTGTCCTTCTTAATCAGAGTTTTAAATTTTATTTTTCCACATCTTTTTTGGAGTATAAATGCTTTACAATGTTTTGTTAGTTTCTGCTGTACAACAAAGTGAATCAGCTATATGTATACATATATCCCCATATCCCCTCCCTCTTGAGCCTCCCTCCCACCCTCCGTATCCCATCCCTCTAAGTCATCACAAAGCACTGAGCTGATCTCCCTGTGCTATGCAGCAGCTTCCCAATAGTCATCCATTTTACATTTGGTAGTGTATATACGTCAACGCTACTCTCTCTCTTCATCCCAGGTTCCCCTTCCCCCGCCCACCATGCCCTCAAGTCTGTTCTTTACGTGTGCGTCTTTATTCCTGCCCTGGCACTAGATTCATCAGTACCACTTTTTAAAATTCCATATATATGCGTTAGCATACGGTATTTGTTTTTCTCTTTCTGACTTACTTCACTCTGTATGACAGATTCTAGGTTGTGTTAGTATTCTCCAGAAAAACAGAATATATATGGTATTGGCTCATGTGATTATGTATGGAGCCTGAAAAGTCCCATGATCTGCTGTCTGCAAGCTGGAGTCCTGGGAATGCCAGTGGCATTCCTCAAAGGCCTGAGAGCCAGTGGTATAGATTCCAGTCTGAGTCTAAAGGCCTGAAAGCCAGGAGTGCTGAGGGCAAAAGAAGATTGATGTCCCAGCTCATGTAGTCAGGCAAAGAGCCAATGAATCCTCCCTTCCTCCACTGTTTTTGTTCTATTCTGGCCCTCAATGGATTGGATGATGCCCACCTACACTGGAGAGGACAGTCTGCTTTATATATGCTCTGGATATGAAATTTCCCTCTAAGCACTGGTTATCTGTATCCCACAAGGTTTGGTATATCATATCTTCATTATCATTCAGTTTAAACTAATTTTAGATTTCTATTTTGACTTAATATTTAATCCATGGATTATTTATGAATGTAATTCTAGTTTCCAGGCAGTTGGTTATTTTCTAATTATCTAATTTCTGACTTCCTAACACATGGAGATGTTTCAGATATCTTTCTGTAGTTGGTTTTCAGTTAAATTCTTTTGTGATTAGAGAATATACCTTGAATGGTTTCAGTCCTTTGAAGTTTGTTTTCATTTGTTTTAGGTCAAATTAGTTGATAGCATTTTTCAGGTCTTCTTATATTCTTAGCTACTTTCTGTCTACTTGTTTCAATTACTGAAAGAGTTGTGTTAAAGTCCCCAACTATAATTGGGAATTTGCCTATTTTTCCTTTCAGTTTGATCAGTTTTTGCTTTATATATTTTGAAGCTCTATTGTTAAGTGTATATACAATTAGGATTGTTATATCTTGTTGAATTGACAGTTAATATTATATAATGTCCCTCTTTATTTCTGATAATATTCATTGTTCTAAAGTCTACCTTGTTTTGTATTAATACAGCCACTCCAGCTTTCTTTTGATTAGTGATTGCATGCTATATTTACTTTTAATACTTTTATTTTAGGCTATCTATGCCTTTATATTTAAAGGAATTTTCTTGTAGATAGCAATATGACAGTCTCTGCTTTTTAATTGAGGTGTTTAGACAATTTGCTTTTAATATAATTAATAATATGGTTGAATTTAAATCTACCGTCTTTCTAATTGTTTTCTAATTGTCCCATTTGTTTAGTTTCCTTTTTCTCTCTTTTCCTTCCATCTTTTGGATTAATTAAATATTGTTTTATTATTTAATTTGTATTTCCACTATTGGCTTATTAGTTTTTTTTTTGTTTTAGCAGTTTAAAACACTAGGGTTTAAAACATACATCTTTAAGTCCTTACAGTCTACCTTCACGTAATAACATAACACTTTACCTATAATCTAAGAACTTTAAAATGGTATAATTTCATTGTCTCTCTCCCATCCATTTTGCTATTATTGTTATAACATTTTACTCCTGTATTTGCTATAAACCTCACAATACATTGTTACTATATTTGCTTTGACAGTTATCTTTCAAAGTGATTAAAAATAAGAAAAAATGTGTTTTATGTTTACCCTCATTCTTACCATTTCTGCACTTTTTATTTCTTTTTTTTGATCTATTTTTCTAGTTGGTATCATACTCCTTATGTCTGAAAAACCCTTTAATGTGTTTTGCAGTGTAAGTCTGTTAGAAATAAATTCTCCCACTTTATCTTTTTCTGGAAAAAAATATTTAGTCTTCATTTTGAAAGATATTTTCACTTTGCATAGAATTTTAGGTTGACTTTTGTTTTGCTTTCATTTCTCTAACGGAATTCATTGTCTTCTGATTTCCATAACTTCTGACAAGAAGTACAGTGTCAATCCTATCTTTGTCTCTTTATTGATTCTTTTTTTTTTCCCACCCCGCTACTTTTAAGATTTTCTCTTTATCTTTGATTTTCTATAGTTTAACTATGATGTGTGTAGATTTTTCCTTTTTATTTTATTTTTTAAAAATCATCCTTAGTGTTCTCTAAGCTTCTTAGATCTTGGAGGGTTTTTGTCTTTCATTAATTTCAGAAAATTTTTAGCCATTGCATTTTCAAACGTTTCTCCTGCTTTGTTCTCTCTTTCTCCTCATTCTGGGACTCTCATTTCATGTATGTTAGACTTTTGATATTGTCCCACAGCTCTTGGATGCTCTGTCTTCTCTTTCTCTCCCTCCCTCCCTGCCTTCCTTCCTTCCTTCCTTTGTCTCCCCCCCCCACCCCCCGTCTCTCTCTCTTTCTCTATTTCTTCTGTCTCTTTCCCTTTTTTCTTCATTTTGGTCTGGATAATTTCTGTTGATCTATCTTTCGGTTCACTGATTCTTTTCTTGGTTGGGTCTAGTCTATTAATAAGTCTTTTGAAGAAGTTCTTTATCTCTGATGTTGTGCTTTTTTTTTTTTTATTTGTAGCATATCTATTTAACTTTTTTATAGTTTCCATTTGTCTGCTGAGATTTCCCATTTGTTTATGCATATTGTCTCCATTTTTTCACTAGTTCCTTTAACACAGTAATCATAGTTATTTTTAAGTCGCTGTCTAATAATGCCAACATTTAGATCATTGCTAAATCTAGTTCTGTTATCTTGACAATGGATTTTTTTTTAATCTTGCTTTTTTCTGCATCCTATAATTTTTGATTGAACAATGTACATTGTGGGTAGACAAATAGTAGACATAAACATAGTATTTATGCCCAGGATTGGGTACAGCTCTTCTTCTGTCATGCCATTAGTATGGAGGGATGAATCAATGTACTCAGTAGTTGAACTTGGTTTGAGTATCCTTGTTGTGATTACCTTCAGAGCCCACAAATTTCAAATCTCTCCAGCAGTTACCTTGTGTTTATTGTGGGGTTTGGGGGTGCCAAACAGTTTTTCTCAGTATGCCCCTCCTCTCTCAACTTTCAGCAGTCCCTGCACACCTGCACCATAGAGGGTGTCATTCTCCACTCTCTTGTCCCTTCCCCAATAGACTGTTGTTTGCTACTCAGTGCTAGGCTTGTGATGAAGCAAGAGGCTGTCTCAGTTTTGCTGGTCCTGCTTCAGTCTTCAGCAGTCCTTTAGGGCCTCATGGTGGGGAGGGTTATCAGTGTTCCTTTTCTTCCTCCTTATGGCAGCCAAATTCTGCTTTTTATCTGTGTGTTGGGAGGTGGGGTAGGAAGTAAGTCAGGAAAGCAGTTTTCTCTACGTCTCCCAGTTCTATCAAATTTCTAATAGTGAAGGTATGTAAAAATCTCCTACTACTGTATATTTTTCTATCTCTCATTTTAATTGTCAGTTTTCTCTGTTTCTGTTTCGACCTTTGTTACTGTATGCATACAAATTTAGAATTGTGATGTTTTCCTGTGGTTAACTCCTCTTATCATTATTAAATGTCTTTATTGATCTCTAATAATGCTTCTTGCCTTAATGCCTGTGTTGTCTGATATTAGTGTAGTCCTACCAGCTTTCATTCATTTAGTGGTTGCATAGTATATCTTTTTCCATGCTTTTATTTTCAACCCCTCTATGGCTTTATATTTTATTTTGTAAGTCACAAAATATATTTTGTTTGTTTGCTTGTTGCTTTTGCAGTTTGATAATCCCTATCTGAATATCTTAGCATATTTGCATTTAATGTAATTTCCAATATAGTTGGATTTATATTGATCTTTTTTCTCTATTTGATCCACCTGTTTTATGTTCCTTTTTCTCTCCTTTGATTCCTCTTCTAGATCAGTCAAATATCACTTATTCTAAATTTTCTTCTATTAAAAAAGCTGTAGAAGCTAAAGATGCTTTATATTTCACCAGAGAAGGTCTACCCTTTTTCTGTTAAGCAGACTGAGTGAGGACAGGCTGGTTGCCTTAATCCAATCAGCTGATTCGAGGCTGGGCTATTGTTTTGCTAAGACTCAGTCTAAGTCTACCTCTGGTCATCCCTTTTTCTATGATATGTCTCTTTTGGACTTTGAACTGAGAGTCTGATGGGTCTTTTTCTCTTCAGCATTGATTGAGTGCAGGTAATTCTGTTCTTCACAGGTTTTCAGGTTAAGATTTTAGCCAGTTTGCCCCACCTAGGCTTCAGAGTTCAGGAAATGGCTTTATGAGCAAACATGCTATATGTTTGAGACCCTTAAGTCTCCAATGTTTTCCTCCATTTCTCACCAACCCACTCAAATCTCTGCTGGTTTCTCTGACCCCCAGAAGCAGTCTTCTGCCAGGGGCCAAGCCTGAATTCTCAGTGTCTAGCCATGTCCAGCATTGGCAACTGTCCCCTCAGAAAATATGACTTATTGAACGTACAAAGATGATTAAGACCTATTTCCTTCCCTTACAACGGTGCTTCCTAACCTTTTAAAAACCATAACACATATAGAAAATAATATTCTTTATGTGAAATTATAGTAAATAGAGGAGGGTGCTTATAGCCAGAAGTTTCTGGCCCAGAGCTCTAGCCAACATAGGTCTTGACCAGATCACTTTACTGGTTGAGAAGATCAGTATCTCCATATCTGTAACCCACTTGTGGCACTGATTGGGACCCTTTGCCTTAAGAAATGCATGCTAAGCTGGTATTTGCTTTTATGTTCTAGCCTTTCTCTTTTATGTTCTAGCCTTTCTGTGAATTTCTTCTTATGCCCCTTGGGGGAGAACTGGTACTAACTCCAGATGCCTTTGGATCTGAGATGGTAGATGGGTGAGCCAGAATCCCTATGCCCTTCCTCAATCAGGCTCTCTAATCCATGGCTCATCCAGACTACTCATAATCTGTTATATGGAAGCAGAAATTGGTGTCTTGTTAGCCTGTTTACCACCTCAGTTTCTCCTCTGTTCTCTCTCTGTGTGTTACATTTTTTTTTTAATATTTATTTTTTTATTTTACTTATTTGGTTGCACTGGGTCTTAGTTGCAGCTTGCTAGCTCCTTAGTTGCAGCATGTGGGCTCCTTAGTTGTGGCAGGCGGGCTCCTTAGTTGTGGCATGTGAACTCTTAGTTGTGGCATGCATGTGGGATCTAGTTCCCAGACCAGGGGTTGAACCCCGGGCCCCCTGCATTGGGAGTGCGAAGTCTTATCCACTGCGCCACCAGGGAAGTTCCCATATTTTTTTCTCTTCCAGAGGAACACATAGTTTACATTGTATGGAGCGCAGTGTGGTTTGGCTTTGAAATAGCTGGGGTAAAGTTATCATTTGCAATGGGAAAATGATTGAAGCAAAATAATATGTATGGTTGAGTTTTACACTTATTTGTAATTTTATTAACTTTTTAAATTCTAAGTCTGTGGATAACTTTTTTAGTATTTTACAGCTGATAAATGCAGGTTCTCTCTACAGTTCTCAGAAAACCTTGCTTTATTAAAAATGTAAGCTTAGTCACAAATGTTTAATTTATAAATAATTGAACCAATAATAAATTGAGAGTTTACTGTGATAGCTGATGATGTGCAAGATTATTAGAATGTATTCACACATTAGAGTTTAATTGATTCAAAGTGATGTCCTTTTATGGGATGATAAATATGTAAAGCGAGCAATAGCCTATGATTATGGCATTAATTCCTGCTATAAGTAGATTATAATGAGACAGTAATTCACTGTAAATGCTCAGTTGGGGTGAACTGGAATGGCTAGGACAACAAAATTCCCTAAGCTGATTTACAGTCATGGGGTTGGTGCTGATGGTGGGAGCATTATAAATGGTGGGCTGCTATGTGTATGTTAGTTGTGAGAACTATGCAGAACTATGTTTAATGAATCTAGGCCATAGGAAATAATGAAGACTTTGGCCCCCATGATAAAGCTTTATGAGGCTGCAATAACTTCCTAATCCTAAATAGTTCAGAAATAGATTAGCAAACCCCAAATCGTTAAAGTCAAAAGTGTCCAGTTATGATTCTCTATCCAACTGCTAATAATGAGGCAATTCTGTAACCATTTACTTCAGTTAATGATTTTGGATTCCCAAGTAAAGGGAGACATTTTTACTAAAAGAAACGAATAAGTTACCTATCATATGTTATTGATTAATGGATTGATAAGAGTAAAGAATGAGGTATATGGTAAGATGGAACACATTTAATGTTTAATGATTATTAAGGCAATAGGAGAGAGTGTAAAATGGAGTTTCTTAACCCTAGTTCCCAATTAATTTAAGTATTTGTATCTATCAGTATAAGTTTTATAGTTTTCTTCAAACTGCTTACACATATTTCTCTGTAAAATTATTTCTAAGTATTTGGAGTTTTTGTGTAGCTATTAAGAATTGTTAGCTTCTAACTACTGATGAATAGTATATGCAAATACTATTAGTAATAATTTTTATATTGTTTTTAGTCACATTACTAATTAATTCTGTTAGTTTTCCAGCTGATACTCTTGCCGTTTCTAAATAGGCAGTATAAGATTGTAATTAGCAGTATTACTATTTAACACTGTACTTTTGTTAAGTATCATTTGTGTTTAAAATGTCTTTTTACAAATGACTTATTTATATCAGAATACAGACAAAATCCACACATTGCATTTGGTGGGCATGTCTCCTAAGTCTATAACAGTTTCCCTTCCTTTATTTTTCATTTATTTATGGAACATTTGCATTTATTTATGGAATACATTGGGTCATTTGCCCTAGAGAATTTCTTACAGTCTGTACTTGGCTGATTATATCCTCATGACATTATTTAACATGTTTCTCCATCTCCTGTCTTTCCTGTAAACCAGTAGTTAGGTCCAAAATCTTGATTGAATTCAGCTTTCAGTCTTTTTGGCAAGAACTTCATTGGTGGTGCTGTATGCTTTCAATTGTATCACATTAGGAGCAATGTAATATCTGGTTGTCCTACTATTATTAACATTAAAATGGATCAGTGGATTCAAATGATGTCAGACTGATTCATTCATTAAAAACGAATTACATCAACTTTTTATCAAATGCTTTTAAGCAGCCATTGATGATCATTGACAAGTCCGTTATTTTATTAGAAAATCTTAATATGGTGATTTTCTAATTCTATTATTATTCTGCATTTATTCGTTACACCTTTTTTATTAAAAAAAAATACTTTACCTCGTCAACTGTTTAATTATCCTGACACAGAAAGCTGAAATGCTTGATTCAATTTTTAGAATAATGAGTGAGTGCCTAGCAGCCTCCAAAAGTGACAGATAAGGTTTTGGGTTTTTCAGTATATTCTTACAGACAGATTATATATGTATATATATATGTCTATTTTAACCCATTGCAGTAATTTATTTTTATTCTGTTTAAGTAATGAAAGACTCTAACGCTTTCAATTTATATCTGGCCATTTCCTGTACTAGTGAGTGAGGTGTGTGGTTGGGTGTGTGTGTGCCCAGTTTGCATCTTTTGGCTTGTTTGTATTTTTCTTATTTTCATGTATGTGTGGGTGTTTTTTTTTTTTTTTAAAGACACCAATTGTACTTGAACATTTGTTACTTTTTTAAAAAAAATTAATTAATTAATTAATTTTTGACTGTGTTGGGTCTTCGTTTCTGTGCGAGGGCTTTCTCTAGTTGTGGCAAGCGGGGGCCACTCTTCATCGCGGTGCGCGGGCCTCTCACTATCGCAGCCTCTCTTGTTGTGGAGCACAGGATCCAGACGCGCAGGCTCAGTAGTTGTGGCTCACGGGCCCAGTTGCTCCGTGGCATGTGGGATCCTCCCAGACCAGGGCTCAAACCCGTGTCCCCTGCATTAGCAGGCAGATTCTCAACCACTGCGCCACCAGGGAAGCCCCCCATGTATGTGTTCTTAAAGAGTTCCTTGCTTTCATTTTTATATTAGAGTAAAAATATGGTCTTTGTAATTTCTGCTGTTGGGAATTCATTAAGTATCTTTTTTACTTCATTATTAATTTTCTAAATCTTCCTTATTTTGTCCATTTTATCTGTCCTAGAGTAATGCCAATGTATATTAAAGTCTTCTACTGCATGTGTACTTCTGTCCATTTTTCCTTCTGCATGAAATATTTTTATTCTATGTAATTTAATGTTGTTATTTGGATATTATCTATGCCTGTTAAATGATGGCTAAGGCCATTCACTTTCTAATCCTTTCAGGGTAGCCACAAGGTTGATGACTTCTGTCTTTATTACAAATTATACTATTTAAATAGGCTTCATTGTCTTATTTTATGCTTTTTTTTTGCCTTGAATTTTAATTAGATGGTATAAATATGCACCTCTGCGTACTTTTGTCTTCATATTTGTCTGATAAATTGTGCCTATTCCATTGGTTTTATTTTGTTTCAGTGACTTTTCATGGGAACAAGGAATTTGCTACTTTTCCCATCCTCTCCCCTTCTCAGTCCTTGATAATTCAGTCTGGGATTGTAAACTCCATCATTTATTGGTTTTATAATAGTGCAATATAAAATTACTTTAAAAATAAAACTTAATGTTGTAAAATAATCATTTAAATTTATATTTTTATCTTTAACTGACTTCATAGGGGTCCACACCTAGCCTGGAAACCCTGAGTCTCGTAATAAAAGCATGTTAATGAGACTTCAAAATTACTATGAAAAAGGTGAGGAAAATGGTCTTTCCTTTTGTTAACAGGTAAACTGACCTTTAGTAAGAAGGAATTTGGGGTTTCTTGATTTTTAGGATAGATTTTTTTTAAAAAAAACTATAACATAAAATAACATGTAATCATTTCAGTTTTTCTGTTTGTTCTTAAGGTGATAATTCTAGATCTAGGTTGGGCCTTACTGTTTTGAAACTTGTTCTTATATATGAAGCTCCTTTTCAAGTTTCAGTCAAGGTAATTCTTTTTCATGACTTCTTTTTCAGTTTCTTCGGTGATTGTTGGTCTCACACAGTTTTTAACTTAATTTTATCATTAATAATTTAATTATGAAGATAATATATGTTTGTTTAAAAACAAATTCAGAGGGTACTGAAGAATATGATGTGAAAAGTATCACTTCAGCTGCTTCTCATCCCAGATTCCACTCCCCAAAGTAGCCGCTGATAATAGTTGCCTAATCATACTGTTTAACCTTTAAAAAATAGCCTAATTCTTTAAGTAATTTAGTCTAAGAAAGAAACAGTTTCTGGTTCTTTTACAAGTAACAAAAATTAATTTTCAATACTTTTAAATTTTAGTAACTCACAAAGCTAGAGACTACTGAATAATATTTAAAATGTTTGTTAATGCTGACATGGCTAAGTAAAAATTTTTCTGCAATTTATTTTCCTTTGTTTTGAGTAAGAGCATAAGCTACCCTTTTTAAAAAGATGTTTTTCTATATTTCTAATAGGTATAGCAAGTTTCACTATTCATGTAAAATCAGTGTAAAATTTTAGTGATTCAAGTTCTATTTAGAAACGAAAGTATGGTTTATCAGTGGCCTTTTACATGTTTTTCATCTTAATGCAATCCTTTTAAGGACATACATTCCAGTATCCAAGTTTTAAAGTTGTTTGTATACACCCAACAGGCAAGGCCATGACTTTAATCACTTCCTCACCAGAACTTCAATTATGCCAAGCACTTTTTAATTATCCTGCTGCCCACAGTCTATTCTTAGTAAAAAGCCTGACTTGTACACAGGCAGTATATTCCTCTGGGGCAAAATTCAACTCACCACTTTGCACCCCACCCATGAAAAAGCTCTGTGAATTAAAAGCTACTAAATTAAGTGTGTATTTTTAACAGCTTCAATTTTAAAGTCAATTTTGGTATGAAAGTAGAAGACATTTTTTTGAAGCACAAAAATGCTATGTTGGCCTTTCATGGTATTTTCAGAATGCAGTTTGTTTTTCAGGTTGTCTATTTACAAAGTTAGTTTCTTCTAACATTTTTTTTTCTGAAGGGAATATATTTAATCATCTTGCCCTATCACTTTTATTTTTATGTTATTTAAGAAAGAACATTCTGAACCAAAAAGAACAATTATAGAAAAAGAACTTATGTCTGAGGACAGGGCTGTAGGGTAGCAGGAAAGATTTGGAAGCCGGGGGGTGGCAGGGGAAGCATAGAGCTGAAGTGTAGCTGGGCTTAGCATTTCATGCACAGATCAAAGCCTGAAATAAAGTCCTAAAATTAAGAGAAAAGTAAACTACATAGAATTATTGTGTTTTTTTACTTCCTAGTAATGGAAAATCTATTTTTCCCAATGAATGCAAATAGAATACAAAGTCATTTCAGGAAAAGCTTGTATAGGGTTAATGCTTATATAACATATTCACTCAAGAAATAGTTAATGAGAACCTGTTACATGTAAGGCCCTGTGCTTCTTTTATGTCATAATGTAGCTCCTATAATTTATTGCCTCGTGATCTAAAGAAAATGCAGCATTCAAAATCTGAACTTAGGAAACATGCTAGAAACTTGTGACCTCCATCAGTACAGTTTTCCTGGCTTTTCTTGCCTTCATCTACTATAGAGGCTAGAATATCTAAAAACTCAATGACCCAGCTTGCCTTTCAGCTAGAAGTTACGTGATGGGATTATGGCCAATGAGGTGTAAAGGGAAGGCTGCTGGTGCCACATGGTCTCTTTCTGCCAAAGGGCTCTGGAAGTGCTGCTGTCATCACTAAGGGCGATAAAGCTAAGAGCCAGGAGCCTGGGTCCTTGAAGGTATCCTGGACCACCATACTAGCTACGGACTGCCTACTGTGGGACTTCTTGCGATGTGAAATAAAGAAACCCCTTCCTTGTTTAAATCACCATTGGCTGGGACTCCTATTACTCCTAGCTGCATGCATTACTAACTGACTCAAGGAAAACATTAATTTGGCAATAAGCATGACAGTGGTCTTCATATTCCACATTGCGGTGGCCAGTCTCCAAGATGGCCCACAATGATCCCCGCCTCCTTCACACCCTTGTGCAGTCCCCTCCCACAGTCTGCCAGGGTCACTGCTACAGCTCTGTGACACGGTAAAAATTACAGATTTAACAATAACTTTAAGATCATTTATATTTACTTTCTATGAATGTCACATTTTACATATGACATGTTTTCTGGTCAATTATAATATATATCCTTTTTTAAAATTGGAAAATAAAGAAAAATTTAAAAAATAATTTCTAAAATTCACTTAAATAATGCTATATGTCAGGCTCTCTTCTATGTTCTTCAACTTCATTAACCCACTTTTTTTCTTCAAATAACTTTTTGAGATATTATTTCAACCACAACCACTTTGCATTTGCAGAAGCCAGGCAGAGAGGTTAAAAATCCTGCCCAAGGCTACACACCTGGGAAGTGGCAGGGCTGGGATTTGAGTCTATAGATAGACTGATTCCATCATTTGTGATCTTCTCGCAACATAAAAATCACCTGTAATCCTGCTAGCCAGATAAAACCGGCCTCCTTTCTAGAGATATGCTAAAACAGTTGTACTGTGTAAGTTGCTTCCTTCTTTGGCATAATAGTTCCCTGGTGGTCCAGCAGTTAAGACTCCATGCTTCCACTGCAGGGGGTGCGGGTTTGATCCCTGGTTAGGGAAGTTCCCACATGCTGTGAGGTGTGGGGGGGGGGTCAGTTCCTGCTGGCATTCACAGTTGCTCAAGTATCATTGCTCCTCCAATTTTTCAGCACTTATGACAGTGCTGAGTGTCGTCTGTATTCTGGTGAAGCCAACTCTGTCGGTCACTGTCCACTCAGGCAGTGAGGACCAATAGAGGGAATACAGTGCAGAAGAGTGGTTGGAAAGATGGGAGGAGCAAAATAGGAAGGTGTTAAGTTTATCTAAAGAATAGTAACTGCTGGCAGCCACTGCCACGCCTAAGACAGGAGAAGCAGGAAGGAAGACGCTGCTGCCCAGACCCCAGCCACAATCACGTGCCTTGAGGCTGCTGGAACCCCACTGCAGCTGATGTACAGGGAGCAGGGAGCTGCGCAGCATTGGAAATGAAGCTAAGCAGCCTTTATTACATCCTGCAATGCGAAGCATTTTATTCCTCTTGTGCAAGCCATCGGGCTTACGCTTCAATCACGATGACTGATAGGCTAACTTCAAAACAATGGCATCGAGAGCCCTTCTGCGCTTCCTTGGTTATGTATTTAGGATAGAACCTTTTTCTCAATTGTCCCTTGACCTGGATGGAAGTAAAATGTAGTTAAAATTAAAAATGAAATGAAACAAAACATCCTGCCGATGTTACAGGATTCTAGGAACCCTCCTGTTCAAACCCTGTTGCTTGTCAGGGGCTCAGGCTTACCTGCTGCTGCTGTTTGTGGGAGCTACCTCCAGAAGAAGGGAAATCCTCCACATTTCCACTCTGCCAGGGAATATGGAAAAGACTGACATATATAGACTTCTGGCTTCCTGCAGTGGCAGAGTGTTTCCGGGGAGCGGGGGGAAGCACAGAAATGTGGAAATGCAACCACGAGCTAATGGCCAACAAGCAGACCAGTCTTTAAAACATTTATCTTCCCTTAACACCTTTTCTTCCCTTAACACCTTTTTCACACTGGAATATTTTCACGTTGTTAAATAGTCTTCCACAATTAATGGCTGCATCATATTCTTTGTTAATTATTAATGTTCTGGTTGTTAGGTTTATTTGCTGTGTTTCTTAGTGTTAATTTTCCTCATTTTCTTTGAAATTTTAGTTGAAGGTTTATCTTATGTGGGTGTTTCATCCTCCTCCCCTCCAACCTTCTATGTTTATCAGTTTTTTGGTTGCCTGCACCCTTTCTTCCCCCACCATCTCTAGCACAGGATATGGTCTTAGTTGTGGCTTGAGCTCTTGTCCCTCGCTCCGTGACTGGAGATAATCGGAGATCTAGTCATTGAGCTGGAAAAGGATAAGACTGTCCTTGCCTCCAGCTTTAGGAAGGGGGCCACGCTCTGTCACCCCACGCAAGTCCAACGCTGGGCTGCCTGAGGCTTCGGCTCCTGCATATTGCTGCATGTTCTCTCTTATCCTGCTTTTGAATGTGACTATGATTTTTCTTTACATAAAAAATCTATCATTGCTATGTTTACAGTAGAGGGAGGAATGTAAAGCACAAATGCATAGTGTCATAGCAATGATAAATCTGTCTTAATACATTTAGTTGATTTGCTTGGGTTTTCTAGGTAAATAATCATATTACTCAAGAATAACAAGAACTGGAGCCACCATTTAATCAGTACTTACTCCATGGCAGGTACACCCTGCCGGGCACTTTGTCTACATGTCAGGACTTGGAAGTGGGCAAAGAGAATTACTGGTGTCTTTCAGTGGAGAGCTGGGCATTGGCCAGGCGACCCTCAGGGTATTATCTGATTCCAGGAATATGTACCTTCAATTGACTTTCTTTTGACTAGATTATTTTACAGTTCCATAGGGGTAGCTGTTAAATTGCGAAAAACAAATAGCAATGCAAATAATTCCTGTTCATAACAAGGCAAATGCAATTTGACTGGTAAATTATAAAGCTTTGTTAAGTCAAATTCTCATTTGAACAGGTCTTACCATCTTACTGGTTCCCTGAGTAACTGAAGAGTTGAATAAAATCTTTGATACATGTCCATTTTATATTTATATGAGTCATGATTTACTCTTTTGAAAATTATGCTTTAGCGTACATAGTATCTTCTAATAGGCACAACCTGAGAGATGGGTTATTCACATTTAATAGAAGAGAGAACTGAGACTCAGATCAAATGGCTTAACTGCTTAATGTCAGATTAACTGGTAATTGGCCGAGCTGGGATTTAAGTACCAAATTTTGCTGTCTTCAAGATCTATGCTCTTATATATTTTTGCCTGCCTTGGAAAACTCCATCTGATCACAAATAAAATGATTTGTTTTCAAAAATATATTAACATCAACAAAACAGTAATAATATCTAAGTGTTTGCTGTATGCCATGCATCAAACTACATGTTTACGAGAATTAACTAATTTAATCAACAGATGAGAAAACTGAGCCTATAGAGGTTCAATAACTTGTTCATGGTTTTCCATGCTATTTCTGGTTTTTTCCCTTCTTTATGCTAATGCAGCAGTACCCAGCATTAGCTTCACATTAGAATTATCTAGAGAGGTCTTAAAAAATCAGTTTATCAGAATTTCTTAAGAGGTTCTTAGGTGACTCTAATATGTAGAATCACTGTATAAATGAGCCCATTTAGCATCTTGCTTCCCTATCTAGCTGATACTTAAGAGAATTAGACAAACCTTTTTATTTTTCCTGAGACAGCTTGGAATGGGAATAATGGGGCTGAGATCTGTGCTGTCCTGAAGTTTGAGTGTCTAGAAGTGTCCAGGGTTTAAATAAAAGCATTTGAAAATTCGAACTCAGCTGAAGGTCAAATCATAATAGGACCTTAGCATATTGAGAAACCATCTCAGTAGTAAGTAATGACTGTTACATTGACTCGCTAAATCAATAAAATCTGCCTTGACCTGCCAAGCAGTAACACTTATAAAAGTCAATATTTGCTAAGGAAATGTTCTCTTTCTGTGATTTAGAGTATTTGGATGACCTAGTAATATTTTTTTAATAAACTTCCTTCCTCATCTCCTTGCCCACAGAGGCAGACAAGGTGACCTAAAAGCTATTCACAATCTTTCATTCTTGCTGTTTTCTACAAGGTGGCTTGAAAGCTAGAATACTCACCTTTCCAACAGTCTTTCCACTAGAGCTGACCATATGACCCATTTCTAGCCGGTAATATGTAAGTCGTTGGATGAAACTTGGAAACAGCATTTTAAAAGGAATAAACTAAGCTTCCCTGGTTCCGAAGGGAGATGAGTAATGAGGTGGTACAGCAGCCATCTCATGACCATGTGGGGAAAAGCCACCTGCCAAGAATGCTGGAGCAGGAGGAGGAGGACTGCCCCTGAGTTCTAGATGGAATCAGGGAGTTCATGTACCAGCTCTCCACAGCCTTACAGGAGACATTTGATTACATAAAAATTAGCCCCTTAATAATTCAACCACTTTTAGTTGTTTTTTGTTGTTGCTATTGCTTACTGCTGAAGAAGAAAAAAAATTAGGGGTCGGCGGGAAGGATGCTTACAAATCATTTGACTTTTTTTTCAGTTTTACTGAGATATACTTGAGAAATAAAATTGTAAGGTATTTAAAGTGTGCATCATGAGGATTTAAAATGTATATACCTTGTGAAAAGATTCCTCCCATCTATTCTAGTTAATTCCTCCCATCCATCACCCCACATATTTATCTTTTTTTTTTTTTTGGTAAGAACATTTAAGTTCTACTCTCTTAGCAAATTTCAATTATACATTGCAGTGTTATCAACTATAATCACTGTGTTATACATTAGAGCCTCAGACCTTATTCATCTTTCAGCTGAAAGTTTGAGAAAGTTTTCCTATATAATTGTTACATGTCTACAATTTCAGCCTTTTCATAAGAGGAGAGATTTTACTTCTCAAAAGTGAGTAAACTGTATATAAAACACATTTTGATTGATGCAAGTAACTCATCCTTTTCTATATGGATTGTCCTTATTATCTTGATTATTAATGGAGAAGAACACAACCATTACAGTTTTCTCAAAGGAGATGGGTAAGCTGTGGTCAGGTGTTTTTGAATGAACATGTCATTTCATCACACGAGCTTTATTGAACATGTTCACTAATGTCTTGCACCCGTGGAATTTTATATCTGTCAGAATCCATGATCCCATTCAGTCTACGTGAAATATAGGTTGACAATATCAATGATGCCAGAGGAGACTCTTCAGAGGATTGCACTCCACCCTCTACAGAAATGTTTGCTTGATAAAGGAGCTATGAAATTCCTTTGGCATCATCTCATGGGGCGAGGTTTGCATATATAGTGAGCCATTTGTTATAAAGTTCCTTGATAAAGAGATCAATTCTCATGTATTATTTTTAATTTTTGAGCATATATTACTGCCATTTTAAGAGCTGAGGTATTACTAGGTCTCAGGAAAACGAGCACAAAGCATTATGTTGTACTGAACACCTCTTGGTCAGCAGGGAAGGAACGAGGAGCAGTGACCCACATAAAGAGCTTGACTTGGGAGTGGGCAGGCAAGCCCAGGATGAGGTCCAAGAGGAGTAAGAGTCTCAGCCCTAATTGCAGTAAAGTTTGGACATGAGTATTCAATAGGTGAGTTGGATACAGTGTTTGGGGAACCAACTTCACAGAGAGAACTGAAGAACGAGATAAGAACTCTCCAGCTTTCTTCCATTCCACCCATAAGCTCATGTGTGTCCAACTCATCCTTCCTTGCATCACTTCCACCACACTGGAATCACTCTGCCTCACCCTGTCTGAACCTCATCCCCCCACTGTGCCCTGAATCCCAACCCTTTGGTGCATGCTCAGACCTTGCTCAGGAAATCACCCCTCCTCTCTCCTCTGTCTTCACTTCATTCTCTTCAGCATTTAAATGTATTTAAAGTTGGTCAGTCCCACGCCTTGCCTCTCATCACCATCCTCTCTCCCCTTTCTAAAGCTAGTTTTCTTTATTCAGTTTTGAATATTTGCCTCCACTTGTGTACCTCCCATTCTCTCCTCAACCAGCTAAGCCTGCCTTCTGCTACCACGGCTCGACTGCAACTGCTCAAGCCACTCTGGCCTCGCCAGCTGTCTCCTCTTGAGGCTTGCCAGCCCATGTGATCCAGCCCCTGCTCCCCCTCAGCCTCATCTCCTGCACTCTCCCCACCCACTCCTGCTCATCCAGCCCCGCCAACCTCCTTTTTATAATTCAAACCCCACAAACCCTTGTCCATCTCCAGGCCTGGGTACTTGTTCTTCCCATAGCCCCAGATTCTCTCCCCCAGCTCTCACGTGGATGGTTCATTCTCATCCCTCAGGTCTTGGCTCAGATATCCACTCTCAGAGAGACCTTTCCTGAACAGCACATGGTGTGTGACCTTGGGAACATCACTTAACCTCTCTGTGGTTCAGTTTCTCGTCTATAAGTGAGAAAATAATTGTACCTCTCCCCTATGGCTGTTATAAGGATTAAATGAAATTATACACATAGTCTTTAGAACAAGCCTTGACATATAGCAGTAATTTAGGATTAGTTATAGATAACTGCTTACTATTATGGGCAACATTTTTGTCATCTCCCTATTTTCTTCCTTTGTGGCAATTATGAGCTGTGATTACGTTGTTTATTTATTCATTTGTTGTGTGTGGCCTGGTAGGATGCAAGGTCCGGAATGACAAGGGACTCATCTGCCTTGTTGGTTTTTTTACCCTTTACATCTTGCTTGAGCCTACAGCATGGTAGGGCACAATACGTTAGGCACTTCAACAGCTTTTACCTTGTGCTACATTTGTCATTGTTGACGCATGCTCTTCTTTCTGAAACTCTCTCTCTCTTTTTTCTTTCACTTCTTTGTCTTTCTCTGCTCATACCTTTAAAATGCTAGGACAGGTCTGAGAGGGTCCAGGACAGAACAGGAGTATGGGAATGGGTGGATGAGATTTGGGTGATGTGCTGCTGCCCCACAGTGAGCTGGGCTCACAGGAGCTCTGGTAAGAGGAGGGAAGGATGGGTGGAGCTGCTGGTCATAACTGAAGAGGGAAACCTCGGACTGAGCCTACACGGGGTGAAGTTGGGAGCAAAGGGCTTGGGCTTCCTCTTAAAAGTTCTAGATTAATTCATCATGCATCAAGCAACCCATGTGTCCAACTGAGTTAGGTGTCAGATTTAAAAATATAAACAATATATACATCAAATATATAGATGTGTAAATAAGCACTAGCAATTTATTATGGGAAGTGCTATGCAGAGGTGTGCACAAGGTACAAATTGGCAGTGGCGGGGGGTGATCAGTTGTCTGGGGTTGCTGGGAGATTCAAAGAAGAGTAAAAATATGAAATAGGCCTTACATTTATCAGATAAAGCAAGGAAAGAAATCCTAAGTTGAGGTAATAGCACATGCAAAAGTATAGGAAGAGGGCTTCCCTGTTGGCGCAGTGGTTGAGAATCTGCCTGCCAATGCAGGGGACACGGGTTCGAGCCCTGGTCTGGGGAGATCCCACATGCCACGGAGCGACTGGGCCCGTGAGCCACAATTACTGAGCCTGCGCGTCTGGATCCTGTGCTCCACAACAAGAGAGGCCGCGATAGTGAGAGGCCCGCGCACCGCGATGAAGAGTGGCCCCCGCTTGCCGCAACTAGAGAAAGCCCTCTCACAGAAATGAAGACCCAACACAGCCATAAATAAATAAATAAATTAAAAAAAAAAAAAAAAAGAAAGCTCTAGGCTTGATCAGACAGTGCAATATACATTTATATAATGAAGACCGGCCTTCCACTGTTCACCTCCCCAGCCAACCAGAAATATGTAGCATCCCTGTGATTGTTGTAAAGTTGAAGCAACTTTTTGAGGAGAAAATTTTATATGGATTTTAAACTAACTTTATTTTGGAGTAAATCTCTAATCTATGGCTTGCTGTGATAGATGGCTACTAGGCAATCTTAAGGCTTCTGAATATTAAATTCCAACTCATAACAGTTGCAGTTTTAGAAGAGAGAAAGGTTAGAGGGGTGAGTGGGAGGGTGGATGGGTGAATTGACTGGATTGGAGCATGGACAGGTGCGAGGATAGGAGATGGGTGCCAAGGAATCCAACAGAGAATCGGAGTGGTGTTGCTTTATTTAAAGTTTTGGTTGGGTGATGTGACCTGGGAAAGCCATCCACATGTTTCTATACAAAATTTTGATTTTATTATAATAATAACAGTAGTTTTACTGAATATATACTATGAGTTAGATATTATTCCAGGTTCTTTTTATATATTATCTTTACCCTGGAAGGAAAGTAAGAGGAACCTGAGACTTGGAGAAGTTAATTTACTTACTCAAGGTAATAAAGCAAGTAGATCTACTTAAACCTAAAGTAGATTTTTTTCATGTTTTCCTACCATAGCAGGGGGACAATTTGTACTTCTTTCTTAGCAAAGACACAATTTACTTAGATTCCCCACTTTCAAATCTAATCACTGCTCTGCTTCAACAATCCTCTCCAACTCTTGTGATATAAAAGGGCAGTGAAGAATGGCACAGCTGTTCTATTTTAATAATGCTTCTCCCTTAGTATAACTGGTTTCTCTTCTAGCACAGAATGAACTTCTCCAATATGAAGTGCTTTCTTTTGTGCCTGAACAGTGGCCACCACAGTCAGTTTATTCCTGGAATCTTCCTATTTCATGCCTCTCCAGAGAGAATACTACTACTGTATCCGTTGTGGTTTCTGTTGTTTGCAACTGAACTCTCCTGGTTGGGCTAAGGGAATTATTGCCAGGTATTTGATGGTTTATAAAATTATTGGAAGGGCTATAGGAGGAAGCTCTAGGCTGAGTTTCTAGGAACAACTCCCAATTTCCAAAATCACACAGCTTCTGCGTGGCCAGGAACTTCACAATCTCTTCTTGACATTTGCAGGAAACTGATGACAGGAGAACCTTAATGCCTTTGCCCAAATCCGCAGGCACAAAACGAAAGCCTCCCACCTTTTCTCTCCGCTCAGGACCAGCTTCACGAACATACAACCTGTGCAGCCAGTCGAGGTCCCACACTTAGAAGGGCGCCACTTTTGTAGTTTAACACTCCGAGGTTGCCATCCTAAAATTCTTGATTTAAAATTTGTGTTCTGAGGAGAAGTCCTTTGGGACAGTGGATTATGCACGGGGAGCTTCCAGCCTCAGCTCCCTCCTCCTGCCACCTCCCTGTGACGAGTTCTCGGCCAGCCTGTCCCCTACGACCTAGCACCCCAGGGCTCTCCTTCCCTGCCACTGCCCAGTGACCATCGCCTCTCCAGCCCTGGGGTTGACCCGGCCCTGCGTGCGAGGAGGATTGGGATTGGTTCGCGTCAGGCGCATGCGCCCCTCGATCGCCGACAGGGCAGCGCCGCACCGTCCGCGCCCCTGGCGGGTAGCAGCGCCTGTCGTTAGTTGCAGGGGGAGGTTCTTACTTGTCTCTGTCCAGGTGCCTAGTGCATCTGGGCGTGGAGGTGGCAGTACTTTCAGGGTCACCCATCCTCCGTGGGTTGGGGTGCCAGCCCTTGGGAAAGAGAGATGTCTGACGGGACTTCTGGAAGCTTCGGTCGGTCCGGCAGCCGGTGGGAGAGGAAACCCAGCCGCCAGTGGGTCGCAAGTGCGCGCCCAGTCGTGGGCAGGGACCCTGGGCCCGGTGAGTGTCTGCACTCGTATCTGAGTGTCCTCGCTTTCTGAGATCACACCACGAAATAGCAAACAAAAAGAGGGGCTTAAAAAAAAAAAGAAACCATCTTGATAAATTGCGGAAAAGACCACAAAAAGAAGGTAGAAGTTCCACCCCCTGCTTTCTGTACAGGGGCCTCGTGCTTTCATTTTATACTGGGCCCCACGAATTCTGTAGCTAGCCCGGTCTCCACTTAATTTAGTTTTAATCCAGGTCTTTGATAAGTGCACCTGATTAGTGGAATCCAAATCACATCCTAAACTCGTTTATAGGGAGTCTGGAAAGTGTAGTTTTTAGCTTTCTGACCTGAGTAGGACATGAAAGTACTGCAGTACAGGAAGGAGGTTGGAATTCGTATTAAGACGTCCTGCTCTATCTGCCACAATCACCTGCATCGTGAGTCTGGCAAGAGCGGTACCTGGTCTGTACACTAGGCTCCGTGGGGCAGGGGCTGGATTCGGTTCATTCACTCCTCTGTCCCCAGTTCAGAATACAGGGCCTGTCGCATAGTATGATCCCAGTATTTGTAGAACTGAATTGCTAATCACCATTTTTTGTATGTTCTAGTTATTAACCTATACATCTAATGGTATATTCTTTCTTGCCGTAGTTCATATTAACTGGAGATCTTCATTGCTAGTGACAAATTCATATTCAAATGCAGTAGGTTAGTAAAAAAAAAAATAGGCATATGGATTATACTTAGTGATTTATTTTCATGTACTGGGCATAGCTAATATGAACATGGTACCATATGTCTACTGTGCTTAGTGAATTAAATCACTTACTATGCCATTGTGAAAACATATAATGTTTACCCAGCCACAGAAACCACCAATATGAAATTACATTCCTTCTAGTCTTCACCTTTCGAATTTCACAAACTGGAATTAATTTCAAAGGGAATGTGTCTGGCTGAACTGTATTAAGAGTGGGCAAATCACAGAATATTCTATGGAAAAATTAGTTTGATTTAAAACAGGAATGCCCTGCACAGAATCAAAACTTTTCATATACTTCTCACCATCTCCAAAATGGAAAGTAAAAATATTTCCACAAAAGGTTTTAATTAAAAAGACTTTTGGCATGTGTGTGTATAAAAATGTCTCAATTACAAAGATTAAAGTTAAAGCTTATACCTGAGATTTAATTAGCAGTCTAACTGTGTAGCTCTGGATTGATGACAGTGAGGACAGTTGGGAATATGTTGGATGATCAGATCATCCAAAGCAATTCAGGAAGCAAAGCTACACCTTTCAGTATTTACCTGGCTATCCAGGAAATAGTGTGGGGTGGAGGGCTTATTCCAAAACTTTGTTAAATAAAATAGGTTAAAAGAGGTCTTTGGGATCTCCATCCTTAAATGTTCTTTTCAGGGGCTGCATCATGGAAATGTGGCCTGACAGTCTGACAGGTTCTGAATTAGATCTAGTTATAACCCAGAGCATATGCGCTACTTACTGGGAATCAATAAGGTAACTGTGTGAGTAACTGCTTGTGATTGCCTAAAGGCACAGTCTGGCCTTTGAGCCAAAGTAGGGAATAATGGAATTCTGGTTCATTCAAGAAAGGTGGAGCAGAGAATGTTGACTTTTATAATCCAGGTAATCTTGTCTTTCACATCAATTTGACTGCAGGATTTATCCTAATCCATTGTGCCTCTAAATTAAATAGTTACACTGACAAAGTGTTACAATGATACAACTATAAATTATGACAACAATAAAAGTTATCCACCCAGATAATCCAGGGTAATCTCCCCATCTCAAAATCCTTAATAATATTTGCAGAGTCTGTTTTGGCCATGTAAGGCAATATTCATAGATTCCAGGGATTAGGACATGCTATCTTTTGGGGGAAGGGATATTATTCCGCCTAACATGCATGTTGTCTGAAAATTTGCTAAAACTCAAATCTATTTACTTCCTACTATCTCTGAACAGAACATCAAAGGATGGAGATTCCAAAGACCTACTTTCTTTATGACTAGCAATCATAAACCTAGGTTTCTTTTATTTTAAAAGAGAGCTGTTTGGGGGAACATCTGACAACATAATTTCTGTTTTTAACTGTCCAGACTAATAGATATAGTCTTCAAAAATCCTGAGGGTCAGATTTGAATTAAATTTTATTGTGGTCATTTTGTATGTTATTGAACTTCCTAAATTATTATGTGCTGCATGTTTTTGATCAGCCATGTGGAAGCTGTAAGACCTTGAATCTGGAATGATTCAACATTATTTAATTTTTATCACCCTAGGCCTGATAGGTTACACCTTGAACTAGATTATGGCTGAATTAATACATTTTTTTCAATGAATTTACACCTAACATACCATTTAGCATATCCAGACTTTGAGCATAGTTATTGAGTTATTATTGCTGTAGTTTGAAAGAAATGGCAAGTGCCCTGTTTCGGGACCCAAACTTTAAATACAAGGGCTATCTCATCTTTTTTCCTTGTTGTGACATTCTGAATACTATGTACCTCACTAAACAATTTTGTTTGTCCTTTTTTTGTTAAATATTCTGGTGAATTAGAAAATGTAGGCTTCAGAAGCCCCTCATAATCTCTCTTGGACTGGAACTATTTTCTGCTGTTGTTTTCACTGTTAGTTATAACACCCGTGACTGTACTTGGGACTTGTAGTTCTAGTTCTTTTAGTTGCAAAGTGCCTGTGATATGCTTAGCACTTCTACTGAGCACAGAATCGATGCCAACCACAATGCCAAGGGGAAGGTGAATATAAAGAGGTCTAAGACTTGTTCTGCTTTCTCCAGACTGATTTCTGCACTGAGACCTGGACTTATTTTACCTTAATCTCCAGCATTTCTACTTTCCAGCACATAGTCAGCTCACAGTAAATGTCTGTGTTCTATTTTGTTTAAAAAAATTTTTAATTGAGTTATAGTTGACATTATATTAGTTTCAAGTATACAACATAATGATTTGATATACGTATGTATTGCAAAATGATCACCATAATAAGTATAGTTAGCATCAGTCAGTATACATAGTTACAAAAAATTTTTTTCTTGTGATAAGAACTTTTAAGATCTACTCCCTTAGCAACTTTCAGACATGCAACGCAATATTATTAACTATAGTCACCACGCTGTACATTATATCCCCAGGACTTAACTTGTTTTATAACTAGGAGTTTATACTTTTTGACCCCCTTCACCCAATTTGCCACCCCTCCCGTAAATGTCTGTTTAATGAAAAAATTTTTTTTAATAAGTAGTTGTTGAATGAATAAACAGTTTAGAGATTGAGCTACTTCTGAAATCAAATAACTGGGATAAAATGCTTCTGTCTTCAGATCACTTCTAAGGGATGTGATGGAGGTGTGAACAGGGTGTAATGGGACCCACCACTTCAACCAAGGAGAGTCAGAGAGGACTTTGTAGAAGAGCAGCCACATGAGTGAGGTCTGGGAGAAAATGAGTCCAATTTGTGGAATAACCACTTCTTCGAATTTACTTGTTTCGTTTCACTACTTAGAAACTAGATGGGCTAGTTTTCATTTTGTCTCCATAATAGCACTCGAAGGAATGTTGGGTTTGTGTCTGCCCCAGCTCCTTCTGATGGCACTGGAAGGAACAGGGAGGGGATGACTACTTGGGAAGAGACAGGGAGCAGAGTCAGCACATAGCACGGCCCTCCCAGGGAGGAAGGAGACTACAGAGATGAGGAGAAACGGGGCGAAATGTATGGGGAAACAAAGGAGGAACGTGTGGGCAGCTTCTTATTTAAGAATGTGTTTATAAAAAGTCATTGTATTTGAGAATCTATTCTTTGTGAATATATGGTCCATGCATGTATCCTTTGTATTTTGACCACATCTTGCCTCTCTCTGGGAAGCGATGAATACTGACCCTCATCTTCATCTTGCCCCTAGTAGAAGTCCCCTTTCTCTGTCCCAGCTCTTTCCAGCTGCAGCAGCAGGAATCTGGGTAGAGACAAATTAAACATTCCTTAAAATGCTGTTATGAAAACTGGTGAACTAAAAGTTTACATAAATTTTTAAAAGCTATTAAAACTATCCCATCCAATGTGAATTGTTGTAAACTTTATAAATAGTTCAAAGGAACAAGAATATTCGGCAAATCGGCCTTGTGGAAGGTTGGCTTTCTGCAGTTGACTTTTGGCAAATTGACCTAGAACCAGTTTTGAAGAATTAACACACATTCACCTAGCAAAAATGGGAAAGGGCATTCCGAGTACAGAGGCAAAATCAGAAGAAATAAGTTTGGCAGGAACAGGTATGTTTGTTTATTCACCAAATATTGTAGAGCACAAAACCTGCCCTTGTGAAGTGAACAGTCGTACCCTCATGAAGCTTATGTTGTCTCTTTTATATAAATGTCTGCCAAATTATTGGTTCTAACTCCCTCCTTCCCTCTCTCTCTCCCTCTCCCTCTCCCCCCACCCCCTCCAGAGAGAAACATTTTAGATATTGGATATAAGTTGTGATAGTTAGGGAAACAGTAGAGATAGAAGGTAGAATGACTGTAATTGAAATGAAACAAACTAAGCTTTTGTCTGAAGAAGCTAGATGAGATTCCAGAAATTGAACAAAATTGCAATAGAAGGATAAAAAGTAGATATTGAATAAGAAAGCAATAAAGCAAAAAAAAATTAATAAGTAATATCAAGAGCCAGTTTTTATAAGTCCATTAAAATGATGTGTTTGGCAAGTTCTGACCAAGAAAAAAAGTTAAAAAACACAAATGCAAATAAATGTTTTTAATGATGCAGGATATATAACCATAGATAGAGATTAAAAAGGTAATGAAAATGACGATGCACAACTTTGTCATTAAAAAAAAAATTTAGATAGAATGGATTGTTTAAGCTAACCAACATTTCAGCAGTCTAACCCAAATTTAAAGCATCTTCTTAATTTAAAATTTTTTCTCTTTACTCATTTTCAGTTATTGGTGAAGAGGTAACAAATAAGTTTCTGTAATACTTACGAGCCAACACAATCCAGTGGCCATAACAAATTGGTCAGAGTAGGCACATCAGGAGAGGAAGTATTTATTGTCCAGTGCTAATTCAGTCATTTCCCTTTATTGTTAGCATTGTTTGCTACAGATGGAAAAGGAATCCTGCATTGGTTAGAATCAAAAGAGACAGTTCCAAAATGACATAAGAAAAATAAGTGAATTAGAATAGCTAACCTTTGACTAAAAAGGTTTGATTAATGACATAATTTTTTAAAAAAATGCATTACCTTGAGGCTATAAAACAATGGTCAAAAAGGAGAGTGGGAACATCTACTTCTGAGTAAGATGGAGTAATAGGGACTATATTCTCCCTTTTACCGGAAACAACCAACCCCCCCCAAAAAAAGAAAATATAGGGAACAGTGGTTTTTAAGACACTGGGCATCAGGCAGCAAAGGATAGTGATCCCTGAGAGACAGGAGACAAGAACAAGATGAGCCCTATAATTACCCTGCTTACCACTTGAGAGTGTTTTCAGGCCACAGTACTGGGAGGGGGAGCTCAGAAGAGTACAATGGACTCTGTGAGTTGAGGAGAGAAAGCTGAAAGTCCAGGGGACTGAGCTGGCTAGTGTTCACAGGACAGAGTGCTGGACAGGAGAGAGCTGCACAGAGAGAACTGAAGAGATCTGTAAAGGGTCCCCTCAAGTATGCAGCTGAGTAAAGATTAGCCCTTGCCTGTGAGGAGACCAGCTGGGGCTGGAGAAAGAAACATCTAAACGTATTAGAGGTAGCAGTGCCTGGTGTTCACACAGGGCAAAAAATAGTTACCCCTCCCACCAGCCAGACTAGAAAGCCCCGGGATTCACAGCACACTGGGTCCAGTACACAGAAAGATCTTGCCTCAGTGGTGGGGAATAAGCTCTAGAGTAATCATTGCTCTGCGCCAGTCTAGCAAGATGTAAAAAGGATAAAACTATTTCCAGGTAATTTAACTGCATCCCAGAACAAAGCTCTAGAATATTTAAAGGAATACAAAAATCTATACTACCCAACAAGATAAAATTTACAGTATCTGCTAGTTAATAAAAACTTACCATGCAAAGAAGCAGGAAAATATGAACCATCGTGGGAAAACAAATCAATTAATTGAAACTGACTCTTAAGATTTAATGCAATCTCAATCATAATCCCAGCAGGCTCTTTTGTAGAAATTGATAAACCAATTCTAAAATTCGTATTGAAATTTAAAAGGCCTAGAATAGCCAAAACAACTTAGAAAAAGAACAAAGTTGGAGGACCAACATTACTTGATTTAAAGGTTAATATAATGTTGTAGTAATCAAGACAGTGTGGCACTAGTGTAAAGATAGAGAAATAGATCAGTGGAACAAAACAGAGTCCAGAAGCAGACCCACAATTTTATGGACAACTGATTTGCAGTTTTTTGAACAAATGGTGAGGGGGAAAAAAGAAACCTCAATCCATATTTTACACCATTTGCAAAAGTTCACTCAAAATGGGTCATAGACCTAAATGAAAAACCTAAAGCTATAGAACTTCTAGAAGAAAACATAAGAGAGAAGATTTTTGCTGCCTTGGATTAAGCAAAGATTTCTTAGATACATCACTGAAAGCAAGATCTATAAAAGAAAAAAATATGTGTACATAGATATATTTGATTCCTTCTCGCTGTGTCCTCATGTGGTTTTTTTCTCTGTGCGTGCCCATCCCTGTGTCTCTCTGTGAACAGCAGCCAGATTGGATTAGGACCCACCCTAATGGCCTCATTTTAATTTAATCACCTCTTAAAAGTCTCTTTCTCCAAATATAATGTCCTATTCTGAGGTAATGGGTCTTAGGACTTCAACTTATGAATGTTAGGGGGATACAATTCAGCCCATAACACCGTACAAACACTTGTATATAAAAGTGTAGCAGCTTTATTAGTAACAGCTTAAGAACTGAAAACAACTCAAATGTCTATAAGCACATGAATACACTGTGGTATAGCTATATAATATACTACTACTCAGCAATAAAAAGAAATGAATTGTTGATGTATGCTACAGCATGGATGAATCTCACAATAATTATGCTGAGTGAAAAAAATGACCAAAAAAAGAATACATGTTGTATGATTACATTTATTTAAAATTCTAGAATATGCAAACTAATCTGTAGTGGCATTAGGAGATCAATGGTTTCCTGAGGATCTGGGGTTTAGGATTACAAGGGAATGGAGGAAACTTTTGGGGGAGATAGACATGTTCATTATCTTGATTGTGATGATGGTTTCATGGGTGTGTACGTATATCAAAACTTACAAAGGTGTACACTTTAAACGTATGTAGTTTACTGTATGTCAATTATACCTCAGCAAAACTGTTTAAAAAAGAAGATTGTAACTAGCAGCATAGTATAAACCACTTTCTTTTGGAGGTCAGATTTCTACAGTTCTCAAGTCTCTGGTGCATAGATTATGCACCCAGAAAGTTTTTGAAAAACATGCTGGAATGGCTTTGACAAGTCAGCACTCTAGCTTACCAGAGTAAGTAAATTCCTTCCTTCCTAGATGAACTTAGAAACCCTCATTCAGAGCCTGCTTGATTTTACTTAACACACAACTTCAATTAAGCTTGGTAAGCTATAAAAAACATTTGAAAAGAGCAGGTGGCATCCACATATTTGCTGGAGTATCAGTGAAAAGTGATTGCCAGTACAATAGGAAGAGAAAAGAACTTTGAAAAGTACTTAGAATTTCACTCTGCAAACACTGACTGGTGATGAGTATTCATTGAGATAACTGAAGACAGTATCTTTTGTTAATAAGGCAGGTAAGAATATAGTAGACTTTAGAAAAATTTCTTACAAAAATGAGATGAAAAATGTTTTAAATACACAAGAGGTAATTTTCAGTTATGTGAAAAATCTGTGAAAGTAGATACCTTGCTGACTCACAGCAAGGAAGGTGATCTCCGCGTCTTACTCTTCCGCCATCTTGCCCAGACCCCTGTTGGAAGATTTTTAATCACAGTTTGAATTTCAGTGCTTGTGATTGGTCTGTTCATATTTTCTATTTCTTCCTGGTTCAGTCTCGGAAGGTTGTGCATTTCTAAGAATCTGTCCATTTCTTCCAGGTTGTCCATTTTATTGGCATAGAGTTGCTTGTAGTTATCTCTCATGATCCTTTGTATTTCTGCAGTGTCAGTTGTTACTTCTCCTTTTTCTTTTCTAATTCTATTGATTTGAGTCTTTTCCCTTTTTTTCTTGATGAGTCTGGCTAATGGTTTATCTATTTGTTTATCTTCTCAAAGAACCAGCTTTTAGTTTTATTGATCTTTGCTATCGTTTCCTTCATTTTTTTTCATTTATTTCTGATCTGATCTTTATGATTTCTTTCCTTCTGCTAACTTTGGGTTTTTTTTGTTCTTCTTTCTCTAATTGCTTTAGGTGTAAGTTTAGGTTGTTTATTTGAGATGTTTCTTGTTTCTTGAGGTAGGACTGCATTGCTGTCCTCTTAGAACTGCTTTTGCTGCGTCCCATAGATTTTGGGTTGTCGTGTTTTCATTGTCATTGGTTTCTAGGTATTTTTTTATTTCCGCTTTGATTTCCTCAGTGATCTCTTGGTTATTTGGTAGTGTATTGTTTAGCCTCCATGTGTTTGTATTTTTAAGTTTTTTTTCCTATAATTGATATCTAGTCTTCCAGGGTTGTGGTCGGAAAAGATACGTGATATGATTGCAATTTTCTTAAATATACCAAGGCTTGGTTTGTGACCCAAGATATGATCTATCCTGGAGAATGTTCCATGAGCACTTCAGAAGAAAGTGTATTCTGTTGTTTTTGGATGGAATGTCCTATATATATATCAGTTAAGTCCATCTTGTTTAATGTGTCATTTAAAGCTTGTGTTTCCTTATTTATTTTCATTTTGGATGATCTGTCCATTGGTGAAAGTGGGGTGTTAAAGTCCCCTACTATTATTGTGTTACTGTCGATTTCCCCTTTTATGGCTGTTAGCATTTGCCTTATGTATTGAGGTGCTCCTATGTTGGATGCATAAATATTTACCATTTTTATATCTTCTTCTTGGATTCATCCCTTGATCACTATGTAGTGTCCTTCTTTGTCTCTTGTAATAGTCTTTATTTTAAAGTCTATTTTGTCTGATATGAGAATTGCTACTCCAGCTTTCTTTTGATTTCCATTTGCATGGAATATCTTTTTCCATCCCCTCACTTTCATTCTGTACGTGTCCTTAGGTCTGCAGTGGGTCTCTTGTAGACAGCATATGTATGGGTTTTTCTTTTTTTGTATCCATTCAGCCACTCTATGTGTTTTGGTTGGAGCATTTAATCCACTTACATTTAAGGTAGTTATCGATATGTATGTTCCTATTACCATTTTCTTCATTGTTTTGAGTTTGTTATTGTAGGTCTTTTCCTTCTCTTGTGTTTCCTGCCTAGAGAAGTTCCTTTAGCATTTGCTGTAAAGTTGGTTTGGTGGTGCCGAATTCTTTTCTTTTAGCTTTTGCTTGTCTGTAAATGTTTTAATTTCTCCGTCGAATCTGAATGAGATCCTTGCTGGGTAGAGTAATCTTGGTTGTAGGTTTTTCCCTTTCATCACTTTAAATATGTCCTGCCACTCCCTTCTGGCCTGCCGAGTTTCTGCTGAAAGATCAGCTGTTAACCTTATGGGGATTCCTTTGTATGTTATTTGTTGCTTTTCCTTTGCTGCTTTTAATATTTTTCTTTGTATTTAATTTTTGATAGTTTGATTAATATGTGTCTTGGCATGTTTCTCCTTGGATTTATCCTGTATGGGACTCTCTGTGCTTCCTGGACTTGATTAACTATTTCCTCTCCCATATTAGGGAAGTTTTCAACTATAATCTCTTCAAATATTTTCTCAGTCCCTTTCTTTTTCTCTTCTTCTTCTGGGACCCCTATAATTCAAATGTTGGTGTGTTTAGTGTTGTCCCAGAGTTCTCTAAGACTCCTCAATTCTTTTCATTCTTTTTTCTTTATTCTGCTCTCCGGTAGTTATCTCCACTTTTTTATCTTCCAGGTCACTTATCCGTTCTTCTGCCTCAGTTATTCTGCTATTGATCTCTTCTAGGGAATTTTTCATTTCATTTATTGTGTTGTTCATCGTTGTTTGTTTGCTCTTTAGTTCTTCTAGTTCCTTGTTAAACATTTTTTGTATTTCCTCCATTCTATTTCCAAGATTTTGGATCATCTTTACTATCATTACTCTGAATTCTTTTTCAGGTAGACTGCCTATTTCCTCTTCATTTGTTTGGTATGGTGGGTTTTTAGCTTGCTCCTTCATCTGCTGTGCATTTCTCTGTCTTCTCATTTTGCTTAACTTACTGTGTTTGGGGTCTCCTTTTTGCAGGCTGCAAGTTCATAATTCTCATTGTTTTTGGTGTCTGTCCCCCATGGGTAAGGTTGGTTCAGTGGGTTGTGTAGGCTTCCTGGTGGAGGAGACTGGTGCCTGTGTTCTGGTGGAGGAGACTGGTGCCTGTGTTCTGCTGGATGAGGCTGGATCTTGTGTTTCTGGTGAGCAGGACGGCATCCGGTGGTGTGTTTTGGGGTGTCTGTGACCTAGTTATAATTTTAGGCAGCCTCTCTGCTAATGGGTGGGGTTGTATTCCTGTTTTGTTAGTTGTTTGTCATAGAGTGTCCAGCACTGTAGCTTGCTGGTTGTTGAGTGGAGCTGGGTCTTAGCGTTGAGATGCAGATGTCTGGGAGAGCTCTCGCCAATTGATATTACATGGGGCTGTGAGGTCTCTGGTGGACCAGTGTCCTGAATTCGGCTCTCCCACCTCAGAGGCTCAGGCCTGACAGCTGGCCGGAACACCAAGACCCTGTCAGCCACACGGCTGGAGAAGATGAGCTATGAGTTGGGTGTCAGCCACTGCCCTGTTGTAGCTCTGTGTCAGGTGTCTCTAAAGGTCACCCAGATACATGGGGTTATTCCACCATTCCTCAGAACTTGCACATGCCCGTCTGGGATTTGTAGATGTCCTCCTGATACTCTTCGTTGAAATACATTGCGTTCATGGTGGTGAGAGATATACTAATAGTGTTGGTTCTCTTCAGAGACTGGGACAGTCTGAGCCTTCATGTGGCCAAGTCAGGAGCAGCTGACCAACAGTCCCCAAATGATAACATGTTGGCTTCCAAGAAAGCTTTCTGCAGCTCCCGAGCAGTATTCCCAAGCAGCTGCTCTGCTGAGCTGCAGCACTCTGACTGGGGAACTCAGTGGGACCCTCAAACAAGGATTTCTGAGGGCCCTAGAGCCTGACTTGCCCACCCAGGCAAGGAGCTGAGGAGAGCGTCTCCTGGCCTCGTCTTACCAGAGGAGCAGACAGCTCTCAGTCTTTTTTCTTTATTCTGCTATGCAGTAGTTATGTCCACCATTCTATCTTCCAGCTCACTTATCTGTTCTTCTGCCTCAGTTATTCTGCTATTGACTCCATCTAGTGTATTTTTCATTTCAGTTATTGTGTTGTTTCATTTCAGTTATTGTGTTGTTTGTTCTTTAGTTCTTTTAGGTCCTTGTTCAACAATTTTTGCATCTTCTCAATCCGTGCCTCTATTCTGTTTCTGAGATCTTGGATCATCTTTACTATGGTTACTCTGAATTCTTTTTCAGGTAGATTGCCTATTTCTTCTTTATTTGGTCTTGTGAGTTTTTACCTTGCTCCTTCATCTGCAAGGTATTTCTCTGGCTTCTCATTTTGTCTAACTTACTGTCTTTGAGGCCTCCTTTCCCTAGGGTGCAGGGTCATAGTTCCTCTTGCTTCTGGTCTCTGCCCCCAGTGGGTGAGGTTGGTCCAGTGGCTTGTGTAGGCTTCCTGGTGGGAAGAACTGGTGACTGTGTTCTCGTGGGTGGTGCTGAGTCTTTTCCCTCTAATGGGCAGGGCCATGTCATGTGGTGTGTTCTGGGGTATCTGTGAGCTTAGTATGAATTTAGGCAGCCTGTCTGCTGATGGGTGGGTTTGTGTTCCTGTCTTGCTTGTTGTTTGGCATGAGGCGTCCAGCTCTGGTGGCTGCAGGCTGTTGGGTGGAGCTGGGTCTTGGATTCGGATGGAGGCCTACATGAGAACTCTTGCTGATTAATATTCCCTGGGGAATTCTCTGGTGGTCCAGCATTCTGGACTCTGTGCTTCCACCCCAGAGGCTCAGCCCCGACTTCTGGTTGGGGAGCCAAGACCCCACAAGCCACTCGTCATTCCAGTTAAGGGGATTAAAGGAAAAAAAAAGACAAACAAACCCCCAGACAAATGGTAAAAGCAAAATCAAACAAGCAAGAACAAAACCCAGGAAACACACACACACAAAAGAAACAAAAACAGAACCAAAGATAACAAAAAACAAGAGAACAACCAGACAAACAAAGGAACCCAAAGACGAAATGAAACAATTAAGAACGAAACTAACAAAAGACAAAACAAAAAAACAAAACCAAAGCATAGTGCCAGCTGAAGAATAAAGCAAAGAAAACAAAACAAACAGACAAAAATGGTAAAGAAAAAAAAAAAGAAAAACAAAACACAGAACAACAGAAAAACAGAATAAAATTAGAAATATAAAAAGAAAATGAATATGTTTAAAAAAATCCCCAAAGACTAAATAAAAATAAAAATTAAAAACAACAACAACAAAGAAAAAGAAAAGAAAAAACAGAACCAACAATGGAACAAATCAAAACATAATAAAAACAATAGTAATAATGTTTTCCTGGGGTCTCAGCTGTCAGTGTCCTTGCCCCCACTGTGAGCCACAGCCCACCTCTGCCTCCCCAGGAGACTCTCCTCTGCCTCTGTGCCAGTCTTGGGACCTGCTGTGGGCCCTGTGGGGACAGTTCAGAGTCTGATCTGGCCCAACTCCCGCATGTGCTGCCCCCAAAGTCCACAGCTGCCAGAGCTAGACCGTTTTCATTTGTGGAACACGCGTTGTCCATTCAGATAATCCATAGATGCAGGGTCTACCTAGCTGATATTGGGGATTTAATCTCAAGCTTGTTCAGCTGTTGGGAAGATTTTCAATCCTCTTCCTTAGTCACCCTGCCCCTGGTGCTCAGCTGTGGTTTTATCCCCATCTCTGCATGTGGGCCACCTACAGAAGTCTGCTCCCGAGGCTGCCCTGGAGCACTTGGGTCTGCCCTGGTGAGGACTGGGCGTGGAGGTGGCACAGCTGCTTGGATCATGGGAGCCCCGGTGGGACCAGGTGCACAGGGAAGCCGGCGACCACAGAAGCAAGAGATATGGCCCTAGTGGGAGGCTTTTCCTTGTGCCTGGCTGCAGGCACGTGAGGATCAGCCCTGGCAGGGCTTTTTCTATTGCCTGGCTGCAGGTGCTGACATATGGGGAGAGTGAGGTTACAGTGGTGGCTCTGCCCCCTGCGTGTGACTCAGCAGTAGCGCCCCGCTTCCGTGGCAGTCCAGTTTTCCTCCATAGGCATTCCCTGTTGCGGATTTCGTCCCTCCTGTCCCCTCAGGCTGTGTCCCTACAGCCAACAACATTCCTCGCCCTGGGTTTGCTCTCTAACCCCCACGCTCCAGCTCCCAACCCCTGTGCGCACCAGTGGACACACATCCCCGTCCAGGGCATGTAAGGCTGCAGTGTGGACCATCTGTGTAGTTTTCACTCTGTCCTGTCTGCCACAAATAGGTTGCTTCACCCTCCTCTGACAGCCTCAAATGCTTTCCTTCTGTCCCAAGCGATTTCCCCATCGGTGAGGGGGCTTCCCCAGATGTGGGAATCTCTCGCCTGCTTTAGCTCCCCCTGCCCAGGTACAGGTCCTGTCCCTCTTCCTCTCCTCCTTCTCCCTTCTTTCTTTTGTCCTACCCAGTTATGCGGGGATCTTTATAGTCCTTTCTGGTGTCCAGGGTCTTTTGCTAGTGTTTAGCCAGTGTTCTGTGAGAATTGTTGCATCTGTAGATGTATTCCTGATGCATCCGTGGAGAGAGATGAACTCCACGTCCTCCTACTCCTCCACCATCTTGGAACCCCTAAAATATGTGTTAATTTATCTTTTTTGAATAAGTACCCATTTACCTGGTTTAAACATCAGCAGGTATAAAAAAGTATACAGCTACGACTTTCCCTCACATTCTTGACCTCAACCTCTTCCCATAGCCCCTCAGAGGGTGCCCACTTTTATTGGTTTCTTATCCTTAACAAGGATTTTTATTTATATGTAAGCCAATACAAATATATATTATATTTTCTTTCTTCTTTTAAAGTACAGATAATAACATACTATACACATTTTACTGCTTCTTGCTTCTTTCACTTAATATAGCTAGGAGGTCTTTTGATATAATATATATTTTTTACACGAAATTATAGGATTCCATTTTATAGATATATTATTAGTGTACTTAATCAGTCCCCTATTGGTGAATATTTAAGTTGTCAGTATGTTGCTTCAGTGCTTCAACTGATAATTTTAAAATGTCATTTTATTCCCATGTGTTTGTATCTATAGGATTAATTCCTAACCCATTTGGGTTTTATCTTGGGTTCTGATGTAAGGTATAGATCAGGTCATATTTTTTTCTCCACATGGCTTCCTGGTTGTTCCCAGATGATTCATTGCTGGTACCTCTTTTCCTCACTGCTCTGAGGTATCACATTTATTATATACTAAAGCTCCATATGTATTTAGTTCTCTTTCTGACTATATTCTCTTGCATTGGTCTGTTTGACTATTCACGTGTCAGTAGTATATTAATTACTGAGGCTTTATCTAACAAGGAAAATCTCCCATTAGTACTCTTCTTTTGCAGAGATTCTCAACTTTTTTTTTTTAGATTCTCAACTTTTGTTTCTGTATTTCCATATAAATTTTAAAATCACTTGGTCTAATTCTGAAAAAATAAAACCTAGATAGACTTTATTTTTATTCAAGTCACATTAATTTACAAATTAACTTAGGGAGGATTGACCTCCTTATGATGTTGAGTCTTTCTATTGAAAATGCCTTTCCATTCAAGACTTCCTTTTGTCTTTCAAAGAATGTTTTAATATTTTCTCCGTTATACTATCAGGCCTTGAACATTTCTTTTAGCCCTTTTACCTAGAAATAGAGTCTCCATTATATTTTTAATTAATATTGGGTATATGAAAATTTTTGTTTACTAATTTTGCACCTTCTAATTTACTGAATTTTTTGTTTGTTTATGTAGTGTTCTAGTTGACTTCCTTGGGTTTTCTAGGTATGTTGTCATATGATCTGCATGTAGTGATAGTTTTATCTCCCTTTTAATTTTCACATCTCTTAGTTTTTTCTCTTGTGTAATTGCATTGGCTAATACTTCTGGTACAGCGTTAAATAACAGGGGTGATAGGACCATTCTTGCTTGTTCCTGTGTGGGGATGCTCTTATGTTTCTCCCTTAAATATAATACTGACTTTGGCTGAAATAAAAATATTTTAATATTTAAAGAAGTATCTATTGATAAATACTTTCTTAAGAATTTCATCAAGAATGGATCTTGAATTTGGTCAAATGCCTTTTTAGCATATATGAAGATGATTGTATGATTCTTCTTATGCCTACTAATTGATAGATTATAACAATAGATTAATAGATTTTCTAATATTGAACTTCCTTTGCAGACTTATAATAAATCCTACTTGGAAATTATGCATTATTATTTTTAATGTGCTGCTGGACTTATTTAGGAGTCTTCTTCAGTATTCATACATGAGATTGGAGATTGTTTTCTCTTATATGTGCTTTGTCAGATTTTACCATCAGTGTCCTGCTTGTTTCAAAAAAGAATCTGAAATTCTTTTTCTAGATTCTAAAATAGTTTTAAATAGCATTGGGAATATCTGTATTTTGAAGGTCTTGTAGAATTCCCATGAGAAATCATTTCTACCTGGTGTTTCAACTGGGAAAAATGGGCAATAGGCAGTAGTAGGTCTTTGATGAATTTCTCTGTTTCTTTTATGGAAATTTTGCTGTTTAGATTTTCTCTCTTTTCGAAGGTCAGTTTTGGTATTTTTGTTCTTGAAAAAATAGTCCAATTTATTAATACTTTGTCTTCTTTTCATTTTTGTGGTTATTTCTCCCTTATCACTTAGTTTATTAGCACATTAAAACTTTTTTTCTTGACTAAGGTAGCTAACAGTTTATCCACTCAATTGACTCTTTTCAAAGCACCAGGTTTTTAGTTCTTGTTTTCCATCTTCTTAAGTTCTGCTTTTATCTTTATTGATTCCTTCCTTTGGCTTTCCTTCATTTTGTTTTGTTTCTTTTCTAACTTCTTAAAATGAATGCTGAATTTATGTATTTTCATTCTTTCATGCTTATAGTAGAACTATTTTAAGGCTATGATTTCCCTCAGAATTGTGTTATAATGTGTAGTTTTCTTATTTTTTTTCAGATATTCTGCAATTTTAGTTTTGAGTTTTCCTCTTTGATTCAAGAGTTTTTTAAGTGAGTCTTTAAAAATTTCAATAGATACAAGCTTTCTATTTTCTGATTTTATTGTTAATTTGTCATATTGCATATTGATCAGAGAATGTTGTTTGTACTATTTCTACTTTTTGTAATGTATTGAAGTTTATTTTGATATTAGTGTATCATCAGTTTCTGTGAATGTTTCATGGGCACTTAAACAGAAGGTATAAACTCTTTTTATTACGCTATAGAGTGTGATTTTTATAATCAGATTGGTCTAATTAATTGTATTAGGTTTTCTATATCATATTCTTAGTTAATTTTTTCCCTCTTGATCTGTCATGGCCTGAGAGAGGTGAATTAACGTTTCCTATTGTTAGTAGGTTTTTGTTTCACCTTGTGTAACCTCTAGTTACTTGGTACATAAATAATCATAAATGTTATATCTTTACTGTGAATTACCCTTGGTATTATAAAGTTATAGTTTCCTTCTTTGCTTCATTTAATGCTTTTTAACCTGAGTGTTCTACCTTCTCTGACATTAGATTGAAACCTTTGCTTTCTCTTTCCCTCCCCTCCCCTCCCATCTCCTTCTGCTCCTTTTTTCCTTTCTTTCTTTCTCAGAGTATATCAGCCTTCTGGAGAATTTTGCCGCACCCCCGCAATGTATCTTCACCTAGCTCATGCTATAACTGAGTTTTCAAAAGCTCATGCCACCATTCTATCAGGCCAACTGCTTTAGGATGGTGGGGAACATGGTAAGAATAGTGAATTCCATGAACACGTTCCCATTGCCTCACTCTTTTGCTGTGAAGTGAGTTTCTTGATCAGAAGCAATACCGTGTGCAGTACCATGCTGGTGGATAAGGCATTCTATAAATCCGTGGAATGTAATTTTGGCAGAAGTATTGCATGCAGAAAAGGCAAGTCTAGAGTGAATATCTATTCCACTAAGAACAAATCATTGTCCCTTTCATAATGGATGTCATACAGTGTAATCAACCTGCCATCAAATAGCTGGCTAATCACCCCAGTGAATGGTGTCCTATTGGGTACTCAGTGTTAGTCTCTGCTGCTAGCAGATTGGATGCTCAGCAATGACCATAGCCAGGTTGGCCTTGGTGAATAGAAGTCTGTGATGCTGAGCTGATGCATAACCTCCATTCCTGCCACCATAGGCACCTTGTTCATGAGCCCACTGGGCAATGACAGGGGTGGCTAGGGAAAGAGACTGACTGGTATCTATAAAATGGGTCATCTTATCCACTTGATTATTACAATTCTCCTCTGCTAAGGTCATCCTTTGGTGAGTATTCACATGGGACACAACTTCTTCATGGGGATTTTTGTTCATTCAGAGAGATATATCCACATACCTTTTTCATCAAATTTCCCCATCACCAATTTTCCAATCATGTTCTTACCAAGTTCCTGACCAACCAGCCAGCCCATGAATCTGTGTACAATTGCACATCTGGCCATTTCCCCTTCCAAGGAAAGTGAACAGCCAGGTGCACAGCTCAAAGTTCTGCTCACTGGGAGGATTTCTATTCACTGCTGTCCTTCAGGGGTATCCCAGAAAGGGGCTGTGGTGCTGCAACTGTCCACTTTCTGGTGGTGCTTGCATACTGTGCAGAACCATCTATCAGCCAGGCCTGGGTCTTCTCTTCCTCTGTCAGCTGATTCTAGGGGAGCACAGGTGCAGGCTGGGAGAGAGAAGGCAGTGTAGCAGAAGGCCTGTTTTCTGTTTTCTTCATTTTGCTTTCTCTACGTGATTCTACTGAGATTAAGAAAGGTTTGCCATTTTATTCTACTACTTTGTGATTATAGCATCATTTAATATTTTTAGTTATTCATAAACTTAGACATTGTCTATTAGTTCTGTTTTATGAGCAATGATAAAATTAAAAGCTTTCCTATTTTTCCTCTTTCCCTAGCTTGTCTCCGTCACCTAGCTTTAGAATTTACCTTTGTATTGTTAAATATTAATATAGATATTACATAGCATGTTCTTTAAATGATAACCTTTTACTACAGATACTACCCAAGGGAATCTATGTACTTTTCCTCCCCCATTTTCCCCCATTTTCTTGCAATTTTTGTTAATGGTATAATTTCTACTTTGTTAAGGCATAAAGTATTTATGTTCTCTTATCTTAATCTCCACACTTGTTTTAGTCTTTGTTCTACATTTAAGTATATTAAAACTCATCGCCAGTCCTTTGTCTTTAGAAGTTTAGTCAAGAAAGAATGGGAACAATATTCTCTAAATTCTTGCATGTTGTAATCTGTTGTCTGTAGCCTGTAAATTTAAAGCCCTATTTGATTTGATGGTAAATCCTCAGTTCTTGCTTTCTTTCCTTCAGTATTTTCTAGATTTTGTTACATTTTCTGGTGATGAATATTGCTCTGGAGAAATCCAAGATCACCCTGATTATTTCCTTCTTTATAACACACTTGATCTTTTTGCCTGATTGCCAAAAGTGTTCTTTCTTTATCTTTGAAGACAGGTAAATATGCTAGATTATGCCTCCATGTTGACTGTTTTGGGTAAATTCACACAAAATGGTGAAAGCACAGTCTGTGGCCTTTCATTATATAGAGTTTACTTGAATTATGTCTTTAAATATTTGTTCTGTTCCATCATTTAGATTTTCTTAGGCATTCTAGTTATGTATGGGTTGGATCTCCTATACCTGTCATCTATAGCTCTCATTTTCTCTCAGTCCTTCTTAGTTCTTCCTTTATTTTTATTTTACTGCATTTGCTGTTCTAATTTTATCTTCTATATCCCTTGTATATTTTCCATAATATGTTGCCCCTGATCTTTTTTTAGTCTTATTCTAATTTCTGTGGTGGTTTTAGTTTATTCCTCTACTTCTCCCCTCAGTTCTTACAGCTCATGCTTCATCTTCTCTTTCTCAATATTTCCTTCTTAAGATCTTGCATTTTTGTTTTGTGGCTTTCTCTTATAGAGGAGGTTGTTTTTATTAATTCATGGCAAACCTTTACATTCACAACTTTATATGTTCTGTGGCAGTATTGCCCTGGTGAATGGTTTTCTCTGTTAATAAATTTGCCACTTTATTCCTTGTTTTTATAGCATCTTTGTATTGATGCTGCGCTATTTATTAAATTTTCCTTATTGAATGTATTGACTTTTGATTCATACAAAGATACATTCTTTAGGAATGTGTTGAATTTTCCTATATCAGCTCTTTGCAAAACTTTCCTAAGGTGGGAAGAGGCCAGGATGATCTTCCACACTAGATGGTTTTAACAAAACAAAGACTCTCCACTTATTAGCTGACACTAAGCTTCTGTGAATATAGCTTATCTGTATGGTTTTTAGCTACCCCTCATTCCTCTATTTCTCTGGATGAACCAGCTTCAAGGGGGCTTCTTTTGATATTCATCTCATCTCCATTCTTGCACCTTGTGGGTTCAGGCAAGGGATATAGCTTCTGCCCCTTAGAATGTGTCTCTGAACTTCAAGAAGTGTTTTTGTTTGTTTGTTTGTGAATTTCTGATATTTGCCACTGCTGTGCTCTCTGTCTTCTGCTGTGCTCTCTGTCTCCTCCCATGGGGCTTCTGTGCAAACTCAGTTGCATTTGGCAAAATTTACAAATATTTTGGAGTCTGCGCTCCTGGTTCCATCAAATATAGGTTTGAATTTTTGTTTCCTATACTTCCTGCTGCCTTTGGATGTTTTACAGGAATAAAGGGGGACTACTGAGTGTATGCAACCCTGTTCCTATAGGATCTCCTTTTGTTAGTTGCTCAGGAATCTAATGATTCTGACATTGATTGGATATTTTAAATATAAACCTACTTTCCTGCCATGTTTTGAGTCATTTATGGATGAGTTTATGAGAATAATTTGTAGGCATCCAGTTATATGCACTTTAAGCAAAATTAAGTAAAAACATCAGGAAATTATAAACACAATGAAATAAGATTGAGTTCATGAATCCAGTGTTTTCAAAAGAAAGATGAACTAAAACATTTTTCTGGCAATAATTCTTTTCATTTGGTCTTTCATGTTCTCTTTCCAGAATGCAAAAAAAAAAAAAAGCAACCAAGAAATCAAAAAACAGCTATACAGTATCATCAAATCCATGTTAAATCCACATATGGTTTGGAAGTATTTGAGACCTATAAGCAAAGGCAGATGCTGAACATTTTTTTCTTTAGTTGACAGTATCAGCATTATTAACTCTGTTGGATGATACTAGAAGTACTCTTAGTTCTACCCACTGGAATATACCCTTGTACCTTAACCCAATACCCCAGAATTGACATTCACTTTTACTTTCAGATCCCAAGAACTGGCCTATAGTCCACTGGTCTTGACAAGAGGAGTGGGCTTCTGAAGCCCATTCCAATCCAAATCTTGTTCCTTGGTATCTCTGCTGCTGGTCTGGCTACCAGTGGTGTGAGCCAAAGGTCTCCAGATGTTTGCTGAGTCCCAAAGTGGCCCTAATTTTTGTAGCTGTTCTGACATTTGGGCCACTTCAAGAGGAAGTTCTGGGTGTATTTCTGTATGCTTATTGCTACATTTTTGTATAGATCACTTTACCTTTCTTAGCTCTTAAAATTTTAATAGTAATGCTTTCCTTGCTAGTTTCACAAATTTCATTTTATGTGGATGTGAGGGTTAAATGAGCAATGCATGTGAAAGTACTTTGTAAACTGTACAATACTAAACAAACAGGAATAGCATTATCTAATTTTGTTTGGCAACAGGTAGAAGTGGGGAGGTAGCACAAAACCACTTGTCCTATAATCTCAGTGATGGAAACCAGTGGAAGAGAGCACATGATAAGCTTCTAAAAATTGTGTTTAATTTTCTTTATTCAGTTACATGCTTCCAAGTGCTAAATGTCCAAGTCTCTCTTAATTATGCATCAGAACTGGCAGTGTAGCTTGACATTTGATCTACACACCTGGCCTGGAGAGAATATCAATCCCAACTATATTCTTAGACTTGCTTTCCTGAATGACTTTTTATCAACACATTGGCACCAGCTGTGGCTGCAAAAACATTCAAAGCAGCCATATTTAACTGCTTTAAACTCTAGTGAATAGTTTTTACTGGACCTAACAAAACTATTGCCAAATGCAACGTATGATAGCAAGACAAACTTTTGAACAAATTTTTAAACACAGTGTGTGTAAAAGATTTTTTTTTAATCTTGCGAATTATGATAGTTTGACTCTGATCAGTGTGTCCTTGGAATCTTGATTTTGATTTTCAGAGCCAACTGGATTATAATTCAATTAGGCCTAACACATGAGTGAAATTTTTCTTTGGCACCAGACTTGGGCTACACTGATTTGGCTTTGAACATCCACTAAGTTGCTGAGAAAATGCCCTCTAGTAGACAACGCTCTGTTCCCTGTTAAGGGTACTCTGCACCCTGTTTTAGAAACAGGGTTGACTTTCCCAAACTAGGGCACAAGCATTGGATTGGACTTGCAAATAGAAGCCGGGAGTCCTGTAGAATCCTAGATTTTTAAGATTCTCCTCAGATCATTTATGGGGTGCAGTGAGAGTGGACCAGTAAATCTAGTTTTCAAGATGTGCAAGGCTTTGGACTGCTAGCCCCCAGAAATCCCCTTGAACCACATACGACGGTAACAAAGACAATTCAGATTGAGTATTCAGTCATTCATTTTCTAGAATTAAAATTATTGATAAGGATATTTTGGTAACACTGCATTTACTACTATGAGTCAGGCAGTGTACTAACTACTTGGCATATGTTATCTTATATAACAACCCTGTGATGTAAGTGTAATTATCCCACTTCACGGATCACAGAGACACAGAAAGCTTAAGCAACTGGTAAGGTCTATCTACAGAGCTTGTTTTCTTAATCATGATGTTCCTCAGTTCTTTCATCCAAGCATGACATCTATTGTATTAATTTAGGCTTTGTAATATTGTGGCATGGAAGAAATTCATCACTTTTCTTTCAAAAATTTAAGAATTATAAAGCTTTGAGTAAATACATGTGGACAGTGTGGACATTTGGAGAACAAATGCTGACTTTCAGACTTTGTGTTGGGATTTTACTTGAAGAATTCTTCTGAGATACATATATATGTATAACATTCTCTTCTGAGATATATATATATATATATATATATAACATCAGGCCAAAGGTTGAATTCTCCTAATTCCCAGTGGGTGACAGCATTTCACAAACATCCATTTGACACACAAACATGCTGAACTCAGGAGCATATCTAACACGAAAAATGTGGACAAAGAATCACCCTAAATTTGTGCTGACCCAAGGCAGTTGTTTATTGTCATCTCATCTAACCAAACACATTCCTCCTAGAAATGCAATCAGTTCTTTAGGTGAAAAGAATTTCAGAATCCTGTATTTGCACACCAGCAGCCTCTCAAGGATAGAAATCTCAATTTGCTCACAACTCATGCAGTGGTGGTTCAGTCTCTGAATGAGCTTAGCCACTTCCCATCTTGGTATATTGAGGGTAACTTGAGTTTGAAAACTAATGTCAGTTTTACCGATTTTATATTTGAAGGGGACATGAGGTAGTTATGTTTTATTAAGTTTTTAATCTTATGGAGTTGATATGTTCCTGCATATAATCTGATTAACTTGAAATAAGATTTCCCATAAGTAATATTTAATTTTATTTGATTTACTGTGTATTTTCAGTTCAGTGTTGACATCTGTTGAAGGTCACTAGTCACATGGATATATGCAGACATAGTCTGGCTTAAAGCTGTGCATATATGAAAGTCAGGCAGCAGCTTAATAAACTATGGTGCATGCTGCCAGATGATTTCTTTCCTAAAGTAGATTTGAGAGGGCAGTTCTGTGTTCTGTTACCACGTACATGTTAAATATAAGGCTCATATGACCTATATCCAGATGTGGAGATCACAAGGTCTCACTAATGATTAAAGTATAATTGCATTTCAATGGATGTTTTCTATTCTTTTTGTCATCAGTAATAATTTTGGTTATCCATTTGATAGGCAGGTCATCTTACCCCCATAACTGACTTTGGAAATGTAAGGGATTCTGCCATTTAAAAAAAATAGGACAGAAGACCTGAACTCCTATACATTTAAAAAGTTACAGTATTTTTAAGTCTTAAGCAAAACATACACTATTTCTGGCAATACGCAATGACTATGTATACCAAAAGCAATACAGACATACCTTGTTTTATCATGCTTTGCTTTATTGCACTTTTCAGATAGTGCATTTTTTACAAATTAAAGTTTTGTTTCAATCCTGTGTCAAGTGTCATTTTTCCAATAGCATTTGCTCACTTTGTGTCTGTGTCACATTTTGGTGACACAGTATTTCAAAAACTTTTTATATAAAATCATTGTTATATATGTTATGGTGATCTGTGATCAGTGATCTTTGATGTTACTATTGTAATTGTTTTGGGATTCTGTGAGCCAGTGCACTCATATAAGATGGTGAACTTAATCATGTGTTTTATCTGCTTCACCAATGGGTCATTTCTGTGTCTCTCTCCCTCTTCTCGGGCCTCCCTATTCCCTGAGATATAGCAGTATTGAAAATTAGACCAATTAATAGCCCTACAGTGACCTTTAAGTGTTCAAGTGAAAGGAAGAGCCACACATTTCTCACTTTAAATTAAAAGCCAAAAATGATTAAGCTTAGTGAGGAAGGCATGTCAAAAGCTGAGGTGGGCTGAAAGCTAGGCCTCTTGCACCAAACAATTAGCCAAGTTGTGAATGCAAAGGAAACGTTCTTGAACGAAATGAAAAGCGCTGCTGCAGTGAACACACAAATGATAAGAGAGTGAAAAAACATTACTGCTGATATGGAGAAAGTTTTAGTGGTCTGCATAGAAGATCAGACCAGCTATGATATTCCCTTAAGCCAGAGCCTCATCCAAAGCCAGGCCCTAACTCTCTTTAATTCCATGAAGGCTGAGACAGGTGTGGAAGCTGCAGAAGAAAGTTTGAAGCTAGTGGAGGTTGGTTCATGAGATTTAAGGAAAATAGCCATCTCCATTACATAAAGTGCAAAGTGAAGCAGCAAGTGCTGATGTGGAAGCTACAGTAAGTTATCCATAAGACCTAGCTCAGATAATTCATTAATATGGCCTCATTAAACAACAGATTTTCAGTGTAGATGAAGCAGCCTTATATTGTAAGAAGATACCATCTAAGACTCATAGCTAGATAGGACAAGTCAATGCCTGACTTTGAGAAGTCAAAGTTTCAAACTACAGGCTGACTCTCTTGTTAGGGGCTAGTGTAGCTGGTGACTTTGAGTTGAAGGCAGTGGTCGTTTAGCATTCTGAAAATCATAGGGTCCTTAAGAAGTAGGCTAAATTGGGCTTCCCTGGTGACACAGTGGTTAGGAATCCGCCTGCAAATGCAGGGGACGTGGGTTTGAGCCTTGGTCCGGCAAGATCCCACATGCTGTGGAGCAGCTAAGCCCGCGAGCCACAACTACTGAGCCTGCGCTCTAGAGCCCACATGCCTAGAGCCCGTGCTCCGCAACAAGAGAAGACACTGCAATGAGAAGCCCGTGCACCGCAAAGAAGAGTAGCCCCTGTTCGCCCCAACTAGAGAAAGCCCGCCCGCAGCAATGAAGACCCAATGCAGCCAAAAATAAATAAATTAAATAAATAAATTAAAAAACAAAAAGAAGTAGGCTAAATCTACCCTGCCTGTGCTCTATAAGTGTAACAACAGAGCCTGGATGACAGCAAATCCAATTACAACATGGTTTACTGAATATTTTAAGCCCACTGTTGTAGGAATTCTCTGGTGGTCCAGTGGTTAGGACTCGGCCCTTTCATTGCTATGGCCTGGATTCAATCCCTAGTCAGGGAACTAAGATCCTGCAAGCTGTGCAGCGTGGCCAAAAACAAACAACAACAGCCAAAAAAGGCCACTGTTGAGATCTGCTGCTCAGAAAAAAAGATTCCTTTCAAAATATTACTGCTCATTGGCAATGCACCTCATCACCCAAGAGCTCTGATGTGGATGTACAATGAGATTAATGTTGTTTTCATGCCTGCTAACACAACATCCATTCTGCAGCCCATAGATCAAGGAGTGATTTCAACTTTGATGTCTTATTATTGAAGAAATACATTTCCTAAGGCTTTGGCTACCGTAGATAGTGATTCCTCTTGGGCAAAGTAAATTGAAAATCTTCTGGAAGGGATTCACCATTCTAGATGCCATCAAGAACATTTGTTATTCATGGGAACAGGTCAAAATATCACTGTGAACAGGAGTTTGGAAGAAGTTAATTCCAGTCCTCGAGGATGATTTTGAGGGATTCAAGACTTCAGGAGAGGAAGTAACTGCAGATGTGGTGGAAATAGCAAGAGAATTAGAAGTGGAGCCTGAAGGTGGGACTGAATTGCTGCAATCTCATGATAAAACTAACAGATGAGGAGTTGCTTTTTATGGATGAGCAAAGAAAGTGGTTTCTTGAGATGGCATCTTCTCCTGGTGAAGATGCTGTGTAGATTGTTGAAATGACAACAAACGATTTAGAATATTACATAAACTGAGTTGATTAAGCAGCAGCAGGATTTGAGAGGTTTGACTCCAATTTTGAAAGAAGTTCTACTGTGGGTAAAATGCTATCAGCATTGCATGCTACAGAGACATCGTTCATGAAAGGAAGAGTCAATCGATGTGGCAGACTTCATTGTTGTCTTATTTTAAGAAATTGCCATAGACACCCCAGCCTTCAGCAACCAACCACTCTGATCAGCCAGCTGCCATCAACATCGAGGCAGGACCCTCCACTGGCAAAAAGATTATGACTCACTAAAGGCACTGACGATAGCGTTTTTTAGCAATAAAGTATTTTTAAAATTAAGGTATGTACATTTTTTTAAGATATAATGCTATTGCACACTTAATACACTACAGTATAGTGTAAACATAAATTTTATATGCACTGGGAAACCAAAAAATTCCTGTGGCTTGCTTTATTGCAGTATGCTTTATTGTGGTGGTCTGGAACCAAATCCACAATATCTTTGAGGTATATGACATCAGGATTTTTGTTGTTGCTGGTGTTAAAAGAGTGTGGGTTAAAAGACTTACTCCAATAATTAATTTCTGCAACTTTCCCTGCACCTCATCGCCTTCTCATAGGTTGGGGGAATTAGCAAGTGGAGCCCGTTAAGTAGGAGGCTGGCTACTTCCTGGAACTCTTTGGCACTGTAAAGCGTCTTGGTGCCAAGTACTAACACCTTCTGTTGAGATGATCCTGTCAACATAGTGTTCCAACTGCGCAAGACAAAGATGAGTTAAAAGTACAGAAGCCCCATAGACCAGGCTTCTGCCCCTAGCATGTTTCATAGAATTCCAGCTCAGGTCAAGAGATGTTACTGGGAAGAATCTTTCTGACCCTCAGTAACTGTAAGAAGTGTTAGCGGAGAAGAGCTTGGTCTCTGTTGGCTGATTTAGAGCAAATAAATTAAGTTCTAAGCCTCAGTTTCCTCTTCCAAAAATAAGGTAGATGATACATAGGTATCATAGGGCTGTTTGAGAGTTGAATGAAAACAGCATGAAAATACTTAACACAATGCCTAACATATATTAAGCCTTCACTAAATGACACCTTTACTTTATATTTTAAATAAAGACATACTGTGAATCAGCCTTTGGGTTTGTGAAATTCTTGTTCTTGCTGGAGTCAGTCAAACTGGGAATAGTAATTTATTTCATGGGGCATGTGTCAAATTTGCTGTGGGGAAAAGTTTCAGAACACTGTACTGGTGCATCAGCAACAACCGTGACAAACCCAAAGAAGCAAAATGCACGAGATTTTCATTATCACATCCATAACCACCCTTGGAAACCTTTACTCGTGTGGCATATCTCCAATATTAGTTGAGTTAATAAGTCATCTGTGCTGGAAAGAAAATCACTTGTTTGCTATCGATAAATGCATTCCATGATTTATCTTATCTTTCATTGCATTTTCTCTAGAGAATAGCTTCAGAACATTGTTTTTTGTTTAAAGTTCAGTTTCAATTTACACTCTAAAACTGTAAACAGAGAGGCAAATGAAACAGTAAAAATCCACAGCCCTACTCAATGTATTTGGTAAAAGAAACAATTGGGCACTTGACAGCTGTGGTAATAATGGGGTAATGTGAAGTGTATTTCTGTTCGCTAAAAGTGCACAGATTGCCAAGAGCTTATCAGGAAGCCAGTAGTATCTCTTAACTAATATTTCCTAAACTTTCAAGGTAGGCCTGCTGTATCATATTATACCGTGAAATCTACAGTCGTTTGATAAAGTGTGGTTCCTAATTTCAAAGCACTCATTTCTGCCAGCATGAAATCTCAGACTACACTGAGAAACAAGTCTCTAGAGCAGTGGTTCTCAAATTGGCTTCATACTAATCACCTGGGGAACTTTAAAAAATCTTGATGCCTCCAACACCCTTTTCGGGTGGGAAATTCCCCATCCCACATAAGAATTTGGGAGCTTTTATGTCATCCTCAGGCTTCCTGGCCTCAATCAGTAGGGGTCAGGAGAGCCCCACTTGCTTGGAGTAAGGCCACTCCACTCCAGGCTTGGGGATTTCACTTGTTGCCTGGAAGATGATGATAAGGGGAGATGAAAGACAAGAATATGTGTCATCAGAATCATGCAGCCACTCAAGAAATGTTCTAGGTATCCCTTCAAGTCACATAATGAACCAAGGTTCTGTGCTGTTACCTAAGTATTTTTGAACAGCTTAAAAGAAATTGCATCTGAGTTTTCCATATTGGGCTGTCATATCTATTTGTAATGGTCTCTTCCTGGTACATTAGTAGGTCTTAATTAATGTTAGGGATTATATTCATGAAAGATAAATATTAGAATGGGGACAGAGGAAAATAAAAGCATGTCAATGACTTGTGTGTCAGCTACTTAGAAGAGACAAAGGCAGATAATTTTCTGTAATTACATTTCTTCTCATATTTTATTTTGAAAAATTACAATCCTTCAGAAAAGTTGAAAAATTGGTACAATGGAACCCCTATGCCTTTCACATCGAGTCACCACTTTTAAATATTTTGCTATGTCCTCCCATTTTGTTGTTGCTGTGGAACCACTTGCAAGAAGAAGCCACCATGGCACTCTACCCAATACTTCAGTACATGTCATCTGAGAGCAAACACGCTCTCCTGAGTAACTATAATAGCATTATCGTGATGAAGAAATTTAATATATGAGGCATATTCGAATTTTCCTTACTGAAATCAAAATGTCTTTTACACCTCTCTATATTGACAGATTAATTTTTTGCATTTATTTTTTAATTATTTATATTTAAATTGAAGTGTAGTTTATTTATAATATTACGTTAGTTTCAGGTGTATTAGCATAGTGATTCCATATTTTTATAGATTATACTTCATTTAAAGTTATTACAAAATAATGGCTGTATTTCCCTGAGCTGTACCATATTATCCTGACACATTTTAAAAGAGACTCCTGTTTAGTTGTGAGGATAGATTTAATCATTCAAATTAGTTAAATATCAATAAGTCATGTAAGTTGACAATTCTTAAAGAGTTGTATTTCTTCCATTAGCAGAGTGGAGTTAAAATCTTTGTGCTTTTTTCCCAAATTTATTAAAAAAAAAATACTACAATTAAGATACAAGTAACTTTGCCTTGGATCAAGTAGTATTTATTTAGGGATTTCTTATCTTGGGCCAATTTATCATGATACGAGGATACCATATCTACTAAATAGATTAAAAGAACTATAAAAGAATATTATGTGTAACGATATAATAATCAGTTTGAAAATCTGGAAGAATCATATGATTTTCTATAAAAATATAAAGTGCCAAAGTTGTTCTAAGAAAAGGTGAAAAAAAAACCCCTGATAGACACATAACTATATACTACTAGACTGGAAAGACAAAGATTTCCCATAAGGGAAAAAAAAAAAGATATGCCACAGAAGCATGTACCAAAACCAGACACTTTTATAATTGGGTTCTATTTAATCTGTCAAAGCAGGTAATACCTATATTATTTGTGTTATTCCAAGCCATAGAAAAAGCTGGTAAACTCCCTGATTCATTTTAGGGAGTTAGCATAACTATAATCTTAAAACCTGATAACAACAGTACAAACCATAGGAACAGTTATTGAAAAATGAACTCAAACCTATAAAAAGGATCAATGGGAACCATATTTGCAACAAATATATAAGAATAATATCAAGATCCCACTGGCCCGTGGTGCTGAGACAAGTTAGGTGGAAAGCACTCCATAGTGTCTGAGTAGGAAATCCTGGGATCAAACTAGGAGACGTTACCTGGGTGAATCCTGGAGTGTATTGCTAAGATGAAATGGAGAAACCAAATTTTATTCAGAAGATTTAGTTATCACTAGGAAAGTTCAATTCATAAAGGCTTCCTGACATTGTTTTTATCTTAGCTAAAACTTACTGAAACCTGAATATGTGCCAAGCATTGGGCAAAGTACTTTCACATTATTTTCTAATTTAATCCCCACAACATCCCCATAAGGTAGGTATTATTATCCCCATTTTGAAAGTGAGGAAACAGACTTTGCAATGTCATACAGGAAAGGAAGTAGCAGAGCCAGATTTGAATCCTGATGTGAATACAGTCCTGAACCACCCTGGGTATGTTCTCCCTAAATCCACCCTGCTGGCCTTCTCATACCCACCGTCTTTGTGCATGCTATTCCTTTTGCCTGGAACACTTAACCAAAATAATAGTAGTGGTAACAATAATAAAGGTTATTATTAAAATAATGGCTACCATCTGTTGAGTGGTGAGTATGTCCCAGGCACTGTGTTAGGCATTATAAACATTATACACATTGTTTCATTAAATCCTCCTAACAACCCTATGAGGTAGTTATTATAAACCCATCATTCAACAAAATATGGTGGACTATCTGTTCCGGAAGCACAGTGGCAGGATTTGGGAGAGCAGTGGTAGGTGAAGATTGGTTCTTTCATTTCTGAAAGAAAATGCCTTGGTAGGCAGCACCATATTTTATCAGCCGAAAATACTTCCTAACAAGAGTAAAAAAAAGAGAAATCTCAATTTCTCTTTTTAAATTAATTTTTATTGGAATATAGCTGATTTACAATGTTTTCTTAATTTTACCTGCTGTACAGCAAAGTGAATCAGTTATACATATACACATATCCACTCTTTTTTAGATTCTATTCCCATATAGGTCATTACAGAGTATTGAGTAGAGTTCCCTGTGCTATACAGTAGGTTCTTATTAGTTATCTATTTTATATGTAGTGGTGTGTATATGTCAATCCCAATCTCCCAATTTATCCCTCCCCCCACCCTTTCCCCCTTGGTAATCATAAATTTGTTTTCTACATCTGTGACTGTATTTCTGTTTTGTAAATAGGTTCATTTGTACCATTTTTTAAGATTCCACATATAAGCGATATCTTATGATATTTGTCTTTCTCTGTATGACTTACTTCACTCAGTATGACAATCTCTAGGTCCATCCATGTTGCTTCAGTTTCTAAGATTATATTTTTACATATAGTTTTACTACCATTAAAAGATCATGAATCAAGCTAAAAGAAGCTGTTGAAAAGTCTTGGTGGAGTAGCATTAAAAATATTTTACATGTAGCCATGGAGATACATGAATCAATTGATCATAAAAGAAAACTCTGCTTAGAAAGAGAAACATCCATCTTATCTGACCTCATTAGCTGTATTCTCACATAATTTCAGTATCTTCAGGTAAAATTAGAAACTACTAATACAGCAGAAGGTAACTACTACATATTAATTGCTCAATACTCCACATATATAATTTCCTGTCTTCCCTGGATACCTGTCTTCAGTATCTATGGTATCTTTCTCATTGCTAATCTCATGTGTTTTTGTTTTGTCTTTTTAATGAGACTTACTGGGTCTTTCAGTTTTTAATATTTTCTATCTTTTTCTTTTTGTTAGTTTCTATTTCATTATTTTAATCTTGTATCTTTATTAATTCATGTCTCCTGCTTTCTATTGGTTTATTTTGGTATTTTTCTAATATTTAAAGTTAAGTGATTTAATTTGAGTCTTTATTTTGATAATAAAATTATTGAAGGAATAAATTTTCATCTGAATTTAGCCTTAGCCATATCTCATATATTTTAATACGAAGTGGTCCTTTGTTACTGTCTAAATAATTTGCTTTTACTTTGGCTTAAGATTATATAGAGTGTTTCCAGTAGTTAAGTTTTTATCCTCTTTTTATTGTTGATTTCTAGTTTTATTGGACTGTAATCAGAAAGTAAGGCCTGGAAAATTTTGTTTTCAATAGTGTATTAAGGTTATTTGTAGCCAAGTATGCAATCAAGTATCACAATTGGAAGAATATGTATTCTTTGTAATGTAGATATTTCTATGTATACATCTATCAGGTATATACATATATTATTATGTTTCTAAAGTTGTCCTTATTTTCAGTATTGTATTTGGGTTCATTAGCACCGAGGAAACCAAGAGTTTCTTTGGTGCTAATGTTGCTTGGCACAAAAATGTTGTATCCTGGTTGTGAATGATAACCTTTTTTCATTTCATAATGTCCTCTTTCTCCTTGAATTCTTGTTTAGTCTAATGTTAACATTGTAGCTATGTTTTCTCTTTGTGCATGTTCTGCTGTTTTCAGCAATCACTTATATTTGCCTTTTCCTTGTTCTTTCCTTTCAGGGGTGTTTCTTATTAATAACATTGAGCAGTTAGGGAGCAGATGCGCTTCTCCTGGGGAACCTGCTCGTGACCACTGACCTAGTATTTGCACCAAGCTGTTATCTCTCTCTTAGGTTTCAAGAAGGGTAGGTTTTCCCTGTGGCTGGTCCTTTTGCTCCCACCTGAGTCCACAGAGAATGAACTGAATCTGATGAGTCCCCTGGAGGTATTTGGGAAATACGAAGGCTCAGACCCATTCTGAGTCACCAAGAAACCTTTTGGAAGGAGCCATACTTTAGTCATATTGAGATTCTGTCACTAATTTCACTAGCTGTGTAAACCTTGTTCAGGTTAATGTCTGTGAGACTGAGTTTCCTTATCTGTAAAATGCAGATAATGACCTCACAAGGTTGCTGTGAGGATTAGATGAGATGATATATCTAACAGTGCCCAGAGTGTAATAGGCATTCCCTGTTTCCTTTTTCACTCCTCAGGAAAATCTGACTGAACAATGGTAGCAACTCTGTTTCTGGGGACAGAGGGTCTTCAGAATTCTTCTAGGCCAGGGAGCATGTCACAGAACTGTAGTGTAGGTTTGCTACAATGCTGTCACCCTAATGTTTATGTGAAATATCTAGTGGCTTGAGAAGGAAGAAAATACAGCAGACTGTGTCCTTCAGAAGCCTATAGCCATCCAACCAAGGGATGGTGCTACTGGTGGTCAGACTATCTGACTTAGGAGGCTTCTTCTTTCCTTTAGTCTTGCTAGCCCATAAATGGGCCCCAGTGCGGCCCTCCTCTTCCCTTCAAGCTGGGCTCACTTTCACTGTCTCCCAAGCCGTGCGCATCTGACAGTTACTTCAGGCCTCACACACGCTAGAAACTTGAACTGTTTTATGCAAGTCATTTGAAAACGCAGAGTATCAACTGTTCTTTCTTGGGTTGTCTTGTAAATCTGTTTCAAATTTATCTGCTTTTCTTCTATCCAATTGATGCCTACGTCCTACTATAGATTCTTTGGAAATAAATAAAAGACTATCTGTAGCCATTTTGTTAAAATGAGCATTTAGAAATATCCTATTGTAAAATAAGATTCCTTTGTTCTCTCTAAACCTCAGTTCATAAAAATCATCCCCGAAGAGTTATTCTATCAAGCGGCACTATTTATTGATATATATCTAATCTTTAACAGAAGTTTTTTGCTTAGGGATGACTGCATTTGTACACATTAGATAAAATAGGACTCTCCCCCTAATCTGGCCTATGTAGTCCCTTACATAGAATATGACTTCATTTTTTTTCTTTGGTCTATTATCTTTTGGTTTAAATGTTTAATGCGCTGTCATTGAGGATTTTTTGTTTTTTGTTTTTTGTTTTTTCCTTTCATAGAATCATTAAGACCTTACATCAAATATATCATCTCAGATAAAATTTTTGTTTTATTTTTAACTAAACCACGTTGAAAGAACAAATGTGAATTAAGGTAGGTAGAGTTAGACTAAATTAAAAGTACACTGGATTACTGACTCTGTTGGAAATTTTTCTAAACTGCATGATGTAGTCAAACAAAATCATTAGCTCTCTTTTTTAAAGTAAGCAATCTCTACATATAAATTACACTGAGCAGTGTAAGTGATTATGAAGTATAAAAAGAATTTCATGGCATTTACAGTGGCACACACAAATACCTATATACAAATGTAGGGTGGTACCCAATGCCCTTTCATTTAGCAGTTGGAAATTGAGACCGTCAGGGGTGATAAATATTGGAATTAGCGTCTTGCTAGCAGAGCATGTAGAACATTTCATCTTCTATTTAGGATCTGAAATGCAGTCAGACTGAGCCATGTTTCAGTCTCCAGGTTGATGCTCACCCTCTGCGGTTGCATGTTATGCCAACAAAGAGGAAGCAGCAGCAACCTCACAGCCACCTTCAGGATGAAGGCAACACGCTGGCTCAATTTTGTGCTGGCAAAGGGCAAGGCTGGTGGCTTAGCCCTGGGAAGTGCAGGCCTGCTGTGATAGCTCCAATGCATGGACAGCACTAAAAAGGAACTGGGTTTCTGCATGAAAATAATTTATATCAAAGTGCCTTCTGGGAACAGCATTATTTTGATGAGTATTTGGCTTCTGATTTCAACCTCTTTCATTCACTTCAAAGAACTTTTAAAAAAATGTGTCTGGACTTTGTACTTACCAGAGTACCCCAAGGCAGGCAAGCCCACAAAGACCAAAGCTACAGAAGGCACAAGCATGGTACCAGGCACGTGGAAGTGCTCAACAACAGCAGCCATTATATTATGCGAGACAAGGGCAGATGTAGAAGTGGTCTGTAGACTTGGTACCAAGCTAAGATTTTTCCATTTCATACTAGAATTAGTTTTACTAACTGAATTCTCATGGATAGAGGTGAAATCTACACACTTGCTTGGATTCCAGCAAACAAGTCTATCAGAAATTTCAACCATTCGCCTCTCTGGGCTTCAGTCTTTCCAGTATTCATTAAAACTCCCCACACAGTTGTCCTCTCTGATTCTTGTTCCATCTGCCTTCCACAGCTTTTAGCACTCATTGTTTCCACTTCCTTACCATCCACTCTGGCCTCGGCTCTACCTCCATTGCCCTTGCCTGTGTCTAACTAGTTGTCAGATTCTTATCTTCCTTGATATCTTTGTAGCAGTTGACACAGTGGATACTCCCTTCAACTTGAAACTCTGTCTTGGTCTCCATGACAGCACATGACTTTTTCTCTAACTCCTCCAAAGGTTCTGCCTCCTCCTTTTGACCCTTAAATATCTGTCCTCAGCTTTCTCCTCATTCTGCATGCATTCTCTTAGCAATCTTGTCCATTTCCATGACTTCAGCTACCACATACACGCATGCTGATAATTCACAGATCTCTTTGGCAACAAGAGAACTCTAAATCTTTACATCCAAACTCTTTTTCAACATCTCTGCTTGATTTTTTTGCAGACACCGCAAGCTTACATGTTCAAAATGGAACTCATCATCCCACTTAAACCCACTCTTACTCCAGTTTCCCAAGCCAAAGTCTTCTTGTACCTCTTCCTCTGTGCCCCATAGCACTTTCCATATAATTCTTATACTATATTGTGATGTCTTTTTTCTTATCCACAAGAATATTTTTATCATTGTTTCCTTGAGATGTAGTATAACACCTATTACAGAAGAAATCACTAAATGACCTCAGAATATAGAAATGCTAGAAAATGTTTCAAACTACCTGGGTTGTATTCAATTTAAATTGAAACACTCAAAATACCCACTTGAAGTGAAAAGTCATGTTTGAGTTCATTTAGCAAACTCTATTTGTAAAAAAATGCAGCCCAGTAATTTATATGTATATTCAGCGTTCACTTTGATTAAACATTGTTTCTGGGACTATAGTGACTTCAGTGCCTCCAGGTTCCTTCTTGTCATTGTCTTAGAGAGACCTGCTCTCATCTCCAAGAAGAGTAGTTCAGCCAGCCACCCAATCCCTTTACTGTCTTCAAGCACCAAACTGTATTTGATATTTCATATGCATTTATTTAGTATTAAATACTACATGCATTGAAATATTGAAATATTCATAAAAATATTTTACTGTCTGGATCCTCACTTCTGGAATGTAAACTTCAGGAGAGCTAGTACCTATTCTATCTTGTTCATTGCCGTATCTTTGGCACTCAATCAATTGATGGTGCTGGGGCCACAGACATGTGTAGGTGTTCAATAAATACCTGGTGAGTGAATAATCAGTTGATACATCTGTTATTAAAAACAACAGGCACTAAGTTGTGGAGATATGAAACATCATAGCCTATTCCAGGAACTGCAAGTTATTTAACATAAGGGCTGTTGCTGAGGACTGTGTCAATGATAACAGCGTTCATGTAGCACTTCTGTGTCTGCCACTATCTAAGCTTCACTTACCTTATATCATTGAACCCCTATGACAGCCTTGGAGATCAGTACTATTATTATCCTCATTTATGGATGAGGAGGCTGAGGCTCAAAGAGGTTAAGGGCAAATAGCAGTCAGTGACAGAACCCAGGGAGATAAATTCGCAGACCATCAAAGGCTCTTGGAAGGAGTTTGAACTCTCTCCTGTGGTCAATGACAGGACATTGGAGATTGGCAGGCAAGAGCCGACTTGTGTTTTAGACGGATCATCGTGGGGCAGTATAGAGAGCAGAATGGAAGAGAACAAAAGGGAAGTCAGGGAGCTCAGTGAGGAGGCTGTGAAACACTCCTAGCAAGAGGCCACGGCAATGACTCCAAGTAAGGCAAGGGGGGTCAGATTTAGAGGATTTCCAGGAGGCAGATAGAATTTAGCAGCCCGCTGGCTGTGGGTATAAAGCAGGGAGGCACTGAGCATGACTCAGGGGACAGGCTGTGATGTAGATGTCTGCTGTCTCGCATCCCTCATGTATTCCCGGTCCTGATGTTTGGGCAGAGGCTCCCAAAGCCGTATTGCTCATGCCTGCAGTTCCTCTGTAAGGTGGGAAGGCCTGAAAATCAGCACATGAAGTGTTTGGGCTGTTGGCAGTTAATGAGGTCACGGTATACTGTGGAGATAAATCAGAGACAAATAGCTTCCTTCTATCATAGTTCCACATTGTAGACTTACTCATGTTTTCAGTGATTTTGCAGAAGTAGCGTTTCAAGTCTTACTCCTCTCCCATGAAACCAAGGCAGAGGTTAAGGGTGTGTGTGTGTGTGTGTGTGTGTGTGTGTGTTGTTTTATTTTATTTTTAAAGAATTTTGTTGGTAGATTTTTTAAAAGCTGCACTAGAGATTCAACGAGTTGATTGTCCGTTAGTGATTTACTCATTCTATGCAGCCCCTATCTCATACAGGCAGACCTCTGAGAAGGAACTGAGCCCTTTCGAAGGTCTGTGTTGTGGTGTGCTCAACAGCGTACTTCTGGCAGCCCTATGATGGGAGTCAGAGCTCAATTCCTCACAGCTGTGGCCTCCCTTTCACTCCACACAAAGCAATACTGCCTTTTTGCCTGGAGGACTTTCTGGAAAGATACTTCTGAGGCTCTGCTCAATACAGAGATGCTTTTGATTCCTAAACATGAATCAAGGCAATCTCCTACCAGCAAGCCAGACTATCCTATGACACAGCTCACAGTACACATTCTGGGCATGTAGACCCTGAAATTGAACTCTTCACTCTTTAAGTTGTTTTTATTGTCTCCAGCCAGTTAGATGGTTGAAGGGAAGTGCTAAACCAACAAATAATGGTTTCCAAAGGAAACCTCCCAGTTCAATGAAAGAGTGTGTCTTCCTTATTATGGGAGATGCCGTGTCACAAGTGGGTGTTTAGTGCTTGGTTGAATTAAAAAAAAATAGATCGGTCTTAAAAACTGTTAATGATAGAACACATGGCATAAATTATACTGTAAACTCCAAACAACTCGGAAATTATAAACATTGCTTAGTCAAGGCTTTCCTTTTAACGATGCCCTGATATCTCCGGCATAGCCCAGTGATAATACTGATTTCAGTCGGTATTATTTTATTTGAAAGGAGGAATTTCTTTTCCAAAAAAAGTCTCTCTAAGAAGAGCTGTCTTCCTGGCCAACTTCATGAAATATCTTGTGCCTATGGCCTGTATCATGTCTTGCCCGCGGCCAGGGCCAGACAGTATGAGATAGCACAGAAGGTTAGAGGAAAGAGAGTCATGTGATGAAAAGAAACTACAGGCTTGGTCCTGACATAGGCAGGAGGCTGACTCAAGTCAGTGGGAACTATGACGAAATAAAGACTGTCAGGATTCTGTGCCAACATACTTGAGACCTGGTCAGAGTAAGCATTTAATTTAGAAGATCTTCCTTGGTTTGCCTATCAGAACAGCTTTCCAGGGGTGGGGAAGTGGAGAGATGTCTTTTAAATGATGGGAATAATATTTACATCGTTTACAACTGTTTTTTATTAAGCACTTATTATAGGTCAGGCACGTGTCCACATACTTTATGTACAATATCTTATTTAGTCTTAACAACCTTTGAGATAGGTACTATTATTACCTCCTTATTACAGATGGTAGCTGGGGCTCAGAGAGGTTAAATTTTTCCCAAGATCATGTAGCAAGTACAGGGAAGCCAGGATTCTAACCCAGGTCAAAGCCTACACAATGAACTATTAACAGCTATGTTATACCTCTTCCCTGAGGATTAATTAAGAAAATGTGTGTAAAAGTGTTTGGAAGCAGCAAATGCTGTAGAAATGCTAGTAGTGGGTTCTGGAGTCAGAAAAGCAGACCCATTCCACCTCTTAATAGCTCTGAGTATAAGTTTTGTTAATACTTTTAATCCCAGTCTTACAATATTGGAGAATCAAGTTGGCGACCAAAGACCAAAGACCAGCTCATCTTTGGTTATCATGATGAGAGCCCTTTCTTTTGATACTGGTCTTTAACAGCTGTTCAACTTTCCTCGAGCCTAATTTAACTAGAGCCCCCTTCATCACAGTCTTTTCTTGCATGCTCACCCCAGATTACGTTTTTACTTGAGGCTTGTCAACCTATAAATCACACAACTGGTTAGCAGAGGAAAGATGAGAGGGTGCGAAGGTTTGATCCACCACATCCCACGGTTGGAACAGAGATGTGCGCCTGCCCTCTGGTTTATGGAAAGGTAGCAACATATCTATAAACAAAGACTCTCTGTGATATGAAAAAGAAAATTTAAATGAACAGGAATATTATTTTTCTAATTCTAGAAGAACATTTTTTTCTTGGCCAGAAATGGATTAGGCAGTTGATCTAGCCAGTGCACCTCTCCAATCTGACAGATCCCTGCCATATGGGGATGCTTTAGCGCAAATGTTCCATGAGTCTCTGAGTTCATTCACATGGCAGATCTCCCTATGCCATATTCATTCATTCATTCATTCAGTAAATGTTCATTAAACCTGTACTCTGTGCCACGTGCTGTGCAATTTAGATGACGATAACCAGTTCTGGCCTCAGAAGGGGTTACAATGTAGTGGGGAATCATAGTATAAACAAAAAAAATCATAATAAAACATGAGTATGCTATGAGAGCATTGTGAATAAAGTGCTAAAGAAATGCAGGAAAGGGAGCCTGTAACTGCCTCTAACTCAGGCAAGATAGGGTGGGGTCAGGGTAGCTCTTTTCTGTGTTAGTCCAACAGCAGGCCTCAGAGAAGCAGGAGGTAATTTGGCTCCTAATTTCTGATTCGTTTCTCATTCTCAACAGCAGACTGGGGCATGTTGAAAAGCTAGAGAAATAGATGTTTAAGTAAAATTCGATATTTTCACGCATTTGAATTTTAGTGAACGATAAGTTGGCAGTCACAGAGCCCATCCCAGGTGTTGTGGCCTCAAGGGAAATAGCTGCCCTCCACCTTCCAGGTGGTACCAAAACCAGCACTGAGCCGATGCAAAAGCTTACATTCCAGTGGCACAGCATAGTCACGTAACTAATGAGAGGCCGTTTATTGTCTAAAGAATTATTTGTGAAAAGCATGGCTGTGTCCTAAATACAGCTCATGCTTCTGAATCAACTCCATCACTTAGTAGCTATGTGGGAAGTTGAGCAAGGTGGTTTGCCGATCCTCAGCTCCCCCGTATGTAACAAAGGTAATAAAAGCCACTTAAGAGGTTTAAACGTGGCATAGAGAAGAAAAGTATTTTTCAAACTTTAAAATGTTATACAAGCAATAATTAACATTAAGCATCTCTTTCAGCTAGTGATTGCTATTTATATTCCCCAGAGACTTTTGTACACAAAGTCCCACTAAGGAGACCAGTGGTGGACAGGTTGGTCTTTAGAAGATGTTTTGGAAAAGTGTATCCAGCACAGAAGCTCTGAAATGTGAGCTCCTCTTCTGTCCGCATCACATTTTCAGCAGGTTCCAGAATAGCAGTTCCTGATGTCTTCCAATAGTTGATCCGTACTATTTAGAACAATGATCTTTGAAAAAAGGTGCTTATGACCGTCACCAGTAATAACATAATAATTTGGACTTCTGACTTCTTTCCTCTTTCTACTTGAAAACTTAAAAAAGCCTTTGTGGAGAATTTTTTTTCCTTTTGAATATGAGAATTGTGGCCAGAATTCAATCCAAACCAAATTTCAGATGTGGAATTATAACCCCTACCTCTGCATGGAAACCATGGAGCCCCTTAGCCAGAGTGGCAGTTGGCAGTTCTCCCTTGTTCTCCTAGGACACATGCAGCAGGATGCCAACAAAGAAAAAGAACAGGCAAGGAACATGAGGGGAAATGCTAAAACCATCTGTACAGAGTTGGGTTTTCTACGCTGCTGGTACAGCAGGGTCCTTCTTGTTATCTTCACTAGAGTCCAGTCCCCCTCCCATGACTACAATAAAAAGAAGAAACAGCAAACCTCTCACCGTATTGATTTCAGAGAGTTAGTGTGGTTCAGTGGAGGGAAAGTCAGGGTGGGGGTCAGGAAGCAGGGTTCTAGCCTGGCTCTGTCATTAATGCAGCCTTGGGCATTTATGGAAATCCTATTAAAACCCTTTGCAGTGGGTGCCTTGTCCTCTCCGAGACTCAGAGGCATCATCTGTAAACTGTGGATGTTTACAGTTATAGCCGCTTCAGAGATCACGGTGAGGAAAACACGCTGCAGTGTATATAGTATTACTTCAGGCTTTCTGCACTAGAAGGAGAGACCCAGGGCTAGCCTCTACAGATACTCAGACTCCGGGGTGCTGGGGAAGAGAGAACACAATTGTCCTGGAGCCCACGTTTATGACCTGTCTTCTATTCCTCTTTCCCTAGGCCATGTCTAGAGTAGAGGAGAATTGTCTTGCAGTGCGGGCACAACATAATTCTTCTGGGGTCTGTGCCCATCACCCCTGCCTTCAGATGGGCCAGACAATGCCAGAAAGACAAACCTGTAACTGCCTCACTCCCGTCCATCCATGCCCCCCCTGGTGCTGGGGGCATGGCCCTGCACCTGCAGACTGGATGCCCTTTGCCTCTGCCAACCTGTGGTCTTGGTCATGGACCAGCTCCTGTAACTCTGGTCCACAGTCTCAGTGGGTATTTTTATTTTCCAACAACAGTCGCCTGTTCACTGTGAAGTTACTATTTTCTGAAACACTTAGACAAAAGGGTATTCAAAAGTTGGTTATAATGAGCTTTAAATAAAGACAGAGAGATAAATGGAAAAACGGAGGTAAGTCGAAAATCACCTGATAATTTAAAAATTATCTATAAATAACGTAAAATTTAAAAGATAAATAAAAATTAAAGCAAAAATGAACAAGTATGTCTTCTATCTGAATATGGAAGATTTAAGTCTCCAGTTGCAATTGTGTTACAGCATAATCATTCCAGTTTGTTGGTTTATTGTCCCTTCAAGTGACCATTAATATGCTCTTTTATGGGGCATGGGTCACCACGGGGTGGCCTTAGCTGAAGATAGGCTTTAGCAAGAACTGCTCAGTGAAATGGCTTAGATTTCTTATTATACCATCCTCCGGTCATGGCATCTTTCTTTTACCTTTCTTCCAAAGTGCATTTATGCATAACTTGTGTGTAGTCTTCAAAAGAGCCTAACTTCTAACCAGTACAGGCATAGGTACAAATAGAAACTGCCCTAGTATTTACTTGTGGATTATTTTCTACATTTTTCCATTTCTAAATCCTCCCAACAGACCAATTTTCTTTGGTAACAAAGAATACATTTCTCTTTAAGTTTGTAAAAGGAGCTACGTAAAATTCTCCAGACACATGTTTAAAATGTGTGGTCAAACTGGCATCTGTCCTTGGAAATGGCCAGTGGTGGAGAATTTTTAAGTTTGTCTGATGATACCTCACAGAGATTTTTTTAATGGAACATTAGGCCCTCAATTATGAATTGTTGCCACATTTCAGATCTTCCCAGCGGACCTTTCAACTTTATGCTGTTTTTGTTGTTAATGAAAAACTCCATTATTCATTTATGAAGCCTGGTTCTTCTTAGTGCTTTGATTTTAGAGAAGGATTTAATTTAGAAATTTAACCTGTGGAATAAACTATGTTTCACGTGAAACCATTTAGAGACAAATGGGTTTTTGTAATGCTATGAGATCAATCTATATTTCTCCAAAGAATTGCCATATTCAGTAGACTCCAAAGGCATACTGTTAATGCAAAATTTAAGCTATGGAAAACTTGCTTGTCCAAACACTAAGAAAGAATTTCCCCTCATAGCCTGGAGTCCTCTGCTTTGTTGATCTAAGATGTCAAGCACTGCTGCAGTTACCTGATGCAAGATAAGATTAAAACACAGCTAACACACAGCTGAAACACAGCTGAAGATTAAAAAACACTGAAGCACAGTAAATGATGGGAAAGTGAATGACCGAGGCAGGAAGGAGGAAAATAAACTCACATTTCTATGAAGTTATTAAAGGAAGGAATTGTGGGGAGTTAGGTAGTCTATTTCACATGTCAGACTAAGCCAGAATTAGTTTGCTTAGAAATCCACAGGCAGACACTAGGTGCGGTGATTATGAGCCTGGGCCTTGCTGCCAGACAAATATGGGTTCAGATCCCTCTCTTTAGAGTGACCCTGGATTTTTACTTATTTTCTCTGTGGCTTTTTCCTTATATGTAAAATGGGAAAATAATTCCTACACTGGAGAGTTATTGTGATAATTAAATAAAAATGATCCTCTTAAAGCTCTTAACACAACACCTGACTTATTTCATGCTTAATGATAGGAGGAAGTCCAGAAATTTTTAGTTTTATTACAGTTAAGAACTATAGAACAATTTACCCTTTACTCTTTGTTTAAACAATGTTATGTCAAGACATTATGTACATACCATAAAATTTATCCAATGTTTAAGTGTATAATTCAGTGATTTTTTTTTTTTTTGGTAAATTTATAGAGTCGTTCAGCCATCACTGCAATCCAAATCCAGTTTTAGAACATTTTCATAACCACAAAAAAATTCCCTCATGTCTATTTGAAGTTGATCTATGCCTAGGCAACCACTGATCTGCTTCCTATCCCTGCGTATTTACCTTTGCTGAACATTTCGTATAAATGCAGTTATATAGTATGTAGTCGGTTGCAACTGTGTTCTTTCACTTAGCCTAATTTTTTTTTTTTTTTTTTTTTGAGATTCACTCATGTTGTGGCATGTGTCAGTTCCTTATTCCCTTTTATTGCTGAATAGAATTCCATTACGTAATGGTATTCCCAGCTCTGGACAGTTTGCTTTACTCCAACTTGATTTTACGAAAAACCCACATTAGTACCTGTTTTCGCTAACCAAAAGAAATCCAAAGAGGATGTTCGCTTTTGCAAAAATAGCGTTCAGAATTTGCTTTGCAGAGAGCCATTATACAGTCAGCACCAACTCAAGCAGCAAGAGTGGCACTGCCAAGCTCCTTTCCCAGGAACTACACTCAGCATCAAGCCCCCATAGCTTTGAACTGTGTCTGTGAGCATTTATGCTTTATCTTGATTTATTTTATGCATTCAGTTAGTAAGATGTGTCCTAAGGTAACTGCTTCTTCGCCTGCCACCATTTAGGCTTACAAAAGGTTTCTTAGAAATCCATTACTTTTGGATAGTGGAGGAAACCCATATATGGACATAACACATCTTGTGCACCCATTCACCAGTTATTGGATTGTTTTTAGTCAATTTGGATTGTTTCCGGTTTGGGGCTATTATGAATAATGCTTCTATGTACATTTACATACATGTCTTTGTGTGGACATATATTTTCTTTCTTTTTATAAATTTATTTATTTATTTATTTTATTTTTGGCTGCATTGGGTCTTCGTTGCTGCGTGCGGGCTTTCTCTGGTTGCGGCGAGCAGGGGCTACTCTTCGTTGCGGTGCGCGGGCTTCTCACTGCGGTGGCTTCTCTTGTTGCAGAGCACGAGCTCTAGGCTCACAGGCTTCCGTAGTTGCAGCACGCAGGCTCAGTAGTTGTGGCGCACAGGCTTAGTTGCTCCGCGGCATGTGGGATCTTCCCGGACCAGAGCTCAAACCCTGCATTGGCAGGCGGATTCTTAACCACTGTGCCACCAGGGAAGTCCCAACATATATTTTCTTTGGGTAGATTCTCAGGTATGGAATTTCTGGGTAGTATGAAAAGTTTATATTTAACAATTTAATAAACTACCAAACTGTTTTCCAAGTTTCTGAACCATTTTACATTCCCACCAGCCATGTAAGAAGGTTCTATTTTCTCTGCATCATCACCAATGCTTGGAATTGTCTGTCTTTTTTACTATAGTCATTCTAGTAGGTATGTAGTAGTATCTCACTGTAGTTTTAATTTGCATTTCCCTAATGAGTAATGACATAGAGCATCTTTTAATGTACTTATTAGCAGTCTTTATATCTTTGCTGGTAAAATATATTTTTAAGTCTTTTGTCCATTTCTTAATTGGGTGGTTTGTATTACTGAGTTGTAAGCGTTCTCTATATATACTGAATATATATCCTTTATCAGATAAAAATATTTTCAAATATTTGCTCCCGGTCTGTGGCTTATTTTTTGAACTTAAAAAGGCACCATGAAGAAAACTAAAAGTTTTAAATTTTGAAATGAAAAATTAAAATTTGTCTAATTTTATCAATTTTAATGGATTTAATGGATTATGCTTTTGGTGTCAGATATAAGAACTCTTTGTGTAGTCCAAGCCCACAAAGATCTTCTGCTACTATTTTTCCCAGAAGTTTTTTTAGTTCTAGCTCTTAAATTTAGTTGTATGATCTGTTTTGAGTTAATTTTTGTATAAGGAGTGAGGATGTATAATATTTTTTCATCTGGAAGATAATATTTTTGTATGTGGTATCCAATTGTTCTTATACTATTTGTTGAAAAGACTAGCCTTTCCCGCATTGAATTATCATGGCACATTTGCTAAAAACCAAATGAGCATACATGTAAGAGTATTTTTTAGACTTTCAATTCTGTTCCGTTGATCTAAATGCACATCCTTGCAAGTGTCCTGATTATTATGCAGAGAGTCCGCTCTTATATCAATACCACAGTGTCTTGATTACCAAGTGTTGAGATCGAGTAGTAAGGCAGTACAAGTCTTCCAACTTTGGTTTTTTCCTATTGTTTTGATCAGCGTAGGTCTTTTGTACTTCCATAAAAGTTTTAGGATCAACTAGTCAAATTCAATTAAAATGTCAAGTAAGATTTTGATAGGGATTACTTTGAATCTATAGATCAATTTGGAGATAATTGTCATCCTGAGATTGTGGAGTCTCACAATTTATGAACATGAGGTATCTCTCCATTTATTTACATTTTCTTTAACTTCTCTCAGCACTGTTTTGTAGTTTTGGTGTACAAGTTCTTCATTTATTTTGTTAAATTTAGCTCTAAAGTCTTTCTTTTCTCTATTTTCTGAAAGTTTATGAATGATTGGTCTTATATCTTCTTTTTTTATTATTATTAATTTATTTATTTATTTATTTATTTTTGGCTGTGTTGGGTCTTCGTTTCTGTAAGAGGGCTTTCTCTAGTTGTGCCAAGCGGGGGCCACTCTTCATTGCGGTGCACAGGCCTCTCACTATCGTGGCCTCTCTTGTTGCGGAGCACAGGCTCCAGACGCGCAGGCTCAGTAGTTGTGGCTCACGGGCCTAGTTGCTCCGCGGCATGTGGGATCTTCCCAGACCAGGGCTCGAACCCGTGTCCCCTGCACTGGCAGGCAGATTCTCAACCACTGCGCCACCAGGGAAGCCCTATATCTTCTTTAAATATTTGATAGAATTCAGCAGTGAAGCCACAGGGACCAGGCTTTTATTTGTGGGAAGATTATTAATTGCTAATCCAATTTATTTACATGTCATAGGTCTACTCATATTTTCTATTTTATATTTTTCTTGAGTCAGTTTGGTAATTTGTGTCTTTCTGTAAATTTTTCTACTTCATATAAGTTATCTACCTTGTTGGCATGAAGTTATTCCTTTTAATTTCTGTAGGGTCAGTAGTGGTGTCCCCTCTTTCATCTTTGATTTGGTTAATTTCTGTCTTCTCTTTCTTTTACTGGGTCAGTCTAGCTAAGGGTTTGTAAATTCTGTTGATCTTTTTTTTTTTTTTTAATTTATTTATTTATTTTTGGCTGCGTTGGGTCTTCGTTTCTGTGCGAGGGCTTTCTCCAGTTGTGGCAAGCGGGGGCCACTCTTCATCGTGGTGTGTGGGCCTCTCACTATCGTGGCCTCTCTTGTTGCGGAGCACAGGCTCCAGACGCGCAGGCTCAGCAGTTGTGGCTCACGGGCCCAGTTGCTCCGCGGCATGCGGGATCCTCCCAGACCAGGGCTCGAACCCGCGTCCCCTGCACTGGCAGGCAGACTCTCAACCACTGCACCACCAGGGAAGCCCCTGTTGATCTTTTTAAAGGACCAACTGCTGGTTTTATTGTGACTCTTGTTTTTCTGTTTCCTGTTTCATTCATTTATGCTCAAATCCCTCAGAAATAAACACAGTGTTCCAAAGTTTCACCTTTGTTCCATGCAGATCATTTTTTAACCTATAAACAGTTACTGAAATTGAACCAAAGAGGATCCTGGAATATGGTGTTAGTCTTTGAGGGTATAAAGGTGTCTTCAGGCCTTCTCCAAGAGGCTTTTTAAATCCCTAAATCTCCAAATTACTCTCCTGCCATATGCAAAGCTTTCACATCATTTAACCTCTGTACTTAACCCTTTGCTCAGACAACCTCCCCCAAACATATTTTCCATAAATAGCCCAGACATGACTCCTCTTACAATTCTGTTTGGGGGAAGTCCTTTCCTTAGGAAGAGAGTGTGTGAAAAAAATAAATTTGACAAAGGTAAACATGATTATAATTGACAAAAAAAGATTTTTGTCTTCAGCTCCTTCTTCTGCCATCTTATAAATCCACTCAAAACAGAAAAAGAATAAATGAAAGTGATCTTATCCCTCAGTATACAAACTTCTGAAGGAAGCATATGTTTTATGCTTTTTTTCTGCTGTTTTGAGGGTCTGTTGAGAGATGCTAATGAAGTCAGTTTCCATCAAGGGCTTCTGCTTGAGGTTGAAGAAGGTAGAAAGGGACTGGCACTTTTCAAAGCATAATAACTTGACAACTGGTACCAGAAATGTGGCAAGATAAATAGGATGATTACATGTCTGCAGGATGTGAGTATAGTTTTTTTCAGGAAGCCTTCCAAATGGTCGAGTTTTTCCAAGGAAAACATCAGAGAAAGAAAGCAAACTACTTAGGAAAGTTTCAAAGTGATAGACTTAGACTGCCCTCTGAAAACATGGCTCCTTGTAAACTGAAAAATTTTAGTCTAGCCAGTTAAATGCTTCATGATCACCTGGACAATTTCTCCTCCCTTCTTTAGCTTCAAAAAGAATTTTTTTCTTTTTCTTCTTTTTAAAATTAATTAATCAATCAATCTTATTTTTGGCCGCGTTGGGTCTTCGTTGCAGTGCACGGGCTTCTCACTGTGGTGGCTTCTCTTATTGCGGAGCACAGGCTCTAGGCATGCGGGCTTCAGTAGTTGTGGCACGCGTGCTCAGTAGTTGTGGCACACGGGCTTAGTTGTTCTGCGGCATGTGGGATCTTCCTGGACCAAGGCTCGAACCCGTGTCCCCTGCGTTGGCACGCGGATTCTTAACCACTGCGCCACCAGGGAAGCCCTCAAAATAATGTCTTAGTGATCTTGATGTATTTACAATTTGATCAATGATGCAAAAATAGCTGCCAGATCCTGCCTGCCCAGATCCTATCCTGTGATGGTGATGAAAGATCTGCATGCTGTGAACCAAGTCTGGCAGGTTTTAAGGAGCAACTTCTGGACCTGAAAAAGGGTTCTAGAATTAGGGTGGTATGAATCCATGGGTGCCTGGGAGCCTGCTGAGCTGTCCTCCATAGTCATCTGTTACTGGGTTTCTACTCAGCTTTCTGCTTTGTCTTCTCTGTCTTACCTACCTCACTCCTTCCAGTCTCCCTTTCCTAGGAGCTGGGTCAAGCTTCCTGCTTCAACGTGGACACATTGCTTGGTGCTAAGACCCTGTCACTCACATTAAGCTGAGTCCCATCTCCGCCCAGAGAGTCCTGGAATTTCACCACCAGCCTGAATCAGACTGGTGAACTTGCTTGTGATATGGCTTGCGGGTGTGCCAACTGTCTCCCCTAACTATTATATCAGTGGTTACTCCTGTCTCCCTAGCAGCCCGCAGTTCAGTGTGGAACTCATTGCTGAGGCCACACAGAACACGACTACATCCAGAGAGGGTTTTAAGAAGCCATAAAACAGAGGTTTGCTCACTCTGTGACAGAGAATGTGCTGGTTTTTGGGAAAGTCAGTGGGCTTAGCAGTCTCTGCTTTCTTCCTTCAGGTTTTAGGAGCAAAGCAGAGAAGCCCTTCCAGCTGTAATAGAATAAAAGATTTTAGTTGAGAGGTAGTCATCTCCTTCTCTGCCTAGTCAGCCCACAGAATAGAAAGCCAATTCAGCATCCAGCATTCTACTGTACAGTATTAGGTTTCAGTAGTAGCTGCACATATGTAACCAAGCTAGGCACTGGCCCAGCAAACGAATCCCAGAATATAATCAGGGAGGTAGGATTTGCTTGGAGTAGAAGCTGGAAGGAATTAATGACAACTCATGGTAAAGGGGGTAATGCCAGGAAGACTGGAATATAGTGTAGGAACAGGGCATTAGGCACCAGAATGCCTACCCTCTTTGCTGCTTCTCAACCCTGCCCTACCCGATGCTTTACTTGTGGAAGGCTGGCATGTGATGGAGTCCCTCAGTGCTTTCAAAAAGAAAGAGGCATGGCCGCAGTCTGAACTGAAATGTCCATGACAGCAATCATAAAAGACAACCACTTAAGAAAAATTTGTGGTGAATTTTCCGAAGAGAAGAGGAATCTGTGAGTCTGCCTGTCTCTTAATGAATCTGTCTGCTTCTTTCTTGAGCGGGAACCAAGTGAACATCTGCATGACAAAAGACCGAACTCGATCCTCAGTAGAAGTTCTCGAGGGATTGCTGTTAAATGAAAGTGTTTTTGCCCCTTTAAAAAGTAAGTCTGAGTTAACAAAGGGTTTGTTTTGGTGGCAGTAGGAGACTCAGCTCTATGGCCAACAGCTCTCTTCCATTAAAGATAACCTGAGAACTTTCTTGGTGTGGAATTCCAAAAGCCATTTCCTTCCAGTTCCTGTTACAGTACTGCGAGCGATGCCATGTCCTGCCTGCCACAGGGACTGTCCCTCTGCTCCTTCCTCCATGAGCTGTTGGGCATTTTGCCATTGTTTACATTCACCTGCAGGTGTGTGAGACAGATATATTACCTCTCAGAGTTGAAGTCTCATAGTGAAGGTCTCATTTGAAATTAAACAGATGAGTAACAAATTCTACCCCGTTTCACAAGACAAGCATTAGGCAAATGCGTGTTACGAATTTCCACCACATAGTAGACAGAGATGAACAGTTTTATGTCGTTGTAGAACCATAGCTTGTTAGGAGTTGAAAGGGACCTAGTAGGCCATATAATCCATCCCTCACCATGGCATCTCCATTATACCTGGGAAGAATACCTCCAGCTCAAGTCCATAAGGAAAATGTGCTTTGCAGGATTTGGGGTGTTTCAAATCAACTCTGCATATTTAAGGAAGGAAAATGAGAGTTTCTCCCCTTCTTTTCCATGGAAGGTTACCAGTCTGCAAGTTTCCATTCCAGCTGGAGGTGCATGTGCTCGCTCTCTCTCTCTCATTCCCTCTCTCTCTTGCTCTCTGCACTGTATGCCTGCTATTCTCATTGTGTTTAATACTTATCTGGCATTCATTTTATGTGGTCTTGATTGTAGCGTCTTACATGTACATGTATGACCCTCCTAATTAATTTGAAAATATAACTACATGAACTCTGGATGCATTGGTGCCTCCCACTTCATTTGGTCAGCTGGTTTGTAGAAAGTTTTTAAGTCTAATTTTTGAGTCCTTGAACAGATCATAATTTTTTCAGATACTTCTGAAAAAGTAGGCCTTAGGATACCTCATGAAGAGTTATCCACTATCTAACTCTGACCTCAGATAAACTTTATGAAGAATCAGGGGCTGAGTTTCTTTATCTGCAATGTGAAGATGCATTTAGATTTATTTCGTGCTTCTCAAACCTCTTCACTTTGGAACCCCTGATGACAGGAAAATGAGTACCTACTCCCTGAGTTTGAGGCTACCGGCTGCAAGTGAGATTCTTTTGAATCTCACTCTTTTTTTTATTAGAAATACAGGTAATTTTGCATTGTATTTTGCAACTATCTACTTATACAGCAAAATAACTTTTGCTCCAATCTTCAAGTTAAATTAAAACTCAGGAAAATTTCACAGTGTTTATTCAATTGCTTTATGCACCACTGGTGCTGAGAAATGTCCTTCAGTTTGAGATGCATGAGTCATCACTCTGTGATCTTATACTTTGTATAGCCATTCATTAGTAGCCTACTATATGCAAGGCACATGGCCAGGCTCTAGTCTTGGACTAGGGCATTATATTCCACCACCACCCTGAGGCTGATTGTTGGCCATGTTCATCATACAGCTGCCATGCAGAGTGGGGTCTCAATAACTATTTATCGATGACTTCGTTCCATGGTTCCCAATGGCCTACAGGGATAATTTTCAAATCATGGCCCCTGGACACTCAGAGTTTAGTGGCAGTTCTCTTGGCTCCGCATAATGGGAGGCTGGGGGTGGGAGGTTGAACTTTTCCCTAGTCAAAACAGCTTTGCTTTTGTCTGTTTGCTGTAGTAGGTTTTTACTTACAGCTTTGTTTTTTGTAGATGTCCTTTATCCAGTTAAGAAGTAACCTATATTCCTAGATTTCTGAGAGTTTTGGCCAATAATTGATGTTTGATTTCGTAAAATGCTTCTTAACCAACTATTGAGATTATTATAGAGTTTTTCCTTTTTACTTGGTTAATATGATAATCTACATTGCTTTTAATGTTAAACCAGACTTGTATTCCTAGGAAATTTGTATTTTCCTTTTTATATATTACTGGATTCAGTTTGCTAAATTTTTTTGTTGTTCATTTAGTTTTCTTATAATGTCTTTGTCTCCTTTTTGTATCAGGGTAATGCTATGACAATTTTCTGGAAGACTTTGTGCAGAATTGGTATTATTTCTTCCTTAAATGTTTGGCAGAATTTACTAGTGAAGTCATCCAGGCTTGGTGATTATTTTGTGGGAAGGTTTTTAACAAAGTCAACTTATTAAATAAGTATAGGGCTAATCAAGTTATCTGTTTCTTCTTGAGTAAGTTTTGGTAGTTTCATGTCTTTGAAGAAATTTATCTGTTTCACCTAAGTTGGCAGATTTATTGGCATAAAGTTGTCATAACTTTCCCTTATTATACTCTTTTAACATCTGTTGAATCTATAGTGATGGTACCTCTCTACTCCTTGAGGTTGGTTAATTGTGTCTTTCTTTTTTTCCTGATCAGTCTAGCTATATAGGTTTATACATTTTATAGATCTCCTCAAAGAGCCAGTGCTTTGTTTAATTGATTTTTCTCTATTCTCTATTTTATTGATTTCTGTACTGCTCTTTATTAGTTTCTTTCTTCTACAATTATCTTGGGTTTTATTTGTGCTTCTTTTTCTAGTTACTTAGGTAGAAGCTGAGGTCATTGATTTGAGACTTTTCTTCTTTTCTAATATAAACATTTAATACTGTAAATTTCTCCCTTAGTACTGCTTTAACAGCATCCTACAAATTATGATATGTTGTGTTTCCATTTTCATTCAGTTCAGAATATTTTCTAATACCTTTTTTGAGTCATTTAACAACTACGTTATTTTGAAGTATGTTCTTTAGTTTCCAAATATTTGGGGATTTTCCAGATATCTTTCTGTTATTGATTTCTTTACACACATGCACTGATAAGTATTCCACTGAATACTCAAGGGGAAACCTCTGCAGATTTCCAGTTTCTCTCTGTACAGCTGTCTCCTCTATAGTACTTTGTCCTATGAATTCTCACTGCCTTGATCGCCCCTGGCTCTTAGCTACGTCTCCTTAACTCAGGATGTCCTTTGGGTGCTTCCTGGGTTTCCCTCCCTGTATCACACCCTGGTAACTCTCAGAGCTTAAAGCTGGAATAATTGTAGGGCTCACCTTTTTTTTTCCTTCCCATCTGTCAGAGACCACTAGTCTTCATTGCTGATACCTGTGTTTTGAAATCTTTGTTCTATGCATTCTGTTGGATTTCTGGTCGTTTCAGACAGGTGAATAAATCTAATACCTGTGACTTCATCTTGCCTTGAAGTAGAAGTCTGGACTGTGTTTTTTAACATATGTATTCATCCCTTGCTATATCTAATATAGTACCATTTGCATGGAGAAAAAATCCATGTGCACAGATGAAGTATACAGGGATAGGAGGCAGAAAACCTAGGGTCTAGTCCCTGGTGCTTGGAACAACTGATTATGTGCCCTTGGGCATTCATTTAACCTTCCGAATGTAGTCATCTACCCTACCCAGTCTAATAATAAGAAGAATTACCGTTTAATGAGCATGCGCCATATGACAGGCACTGTGCTAAGAGCTTTATGTAATTGTCTTATTTAATACTTACAAGGTAGCTTAGCAAAGATTATCTCATTGAATCCTCACAGCATTCCTGTGAGGTAAATTTTATTAACCCACATGTCATGATAAAGATAAAGATAAAGCCTTTGGCCCAATTAAGTGTCTTGCCCCAGGTCACTCATCTGGTCAGTTCCGTAGCAGAGTTCAAACAAATCCATTACCTATGTCCCACTGCCACAGACTTGACAGGTTTGTGAAAATTAAGAGAGTTAATGGATGCAAGCATGCCTTGCAGAATGTAAAACTTAGTAAAAAAATAGTAACAATTTGGTAATAATAATTCACTGTCAGTGAATTAATCTCATTTCTGACTGTTTCTGTATATACCTCTAAGAAAAAAAAAATCAGTGTTCTCAATTTCGAGATGAAAGCTTCAAGCACTTTGAGATACTTTATTATTCAACATGTCTATAACTCATCGTGTTTGTAAGCAAAAAGAATTAGAAGTTTACATCACAGATTTGCTAAAAGTGAAGAGTATTTCTCCTTCTTGCCTTTTGTCAAGATTGCACAGATACAGAGCCCAGTTTGATGGGGCCTTTGATTTTCTACCCTGTGCTAGTTAGTGAAGGACTCTAGTGAAAGGAATGTTTTATCTTGTCATCTGCTTATCAGACACAGCTGGAGTCTACAACAAGTCCACTCTGCTTGCCAAGCCAGACTTCAGGCCAATTAGGGCCTCTGCTCCAAGGGGAGAAGAATATGATTTGACATGATCCAGGCGAGGTACATGTGGCCTGGCTCACAGACAGTTTCACATTTTGTTGCCAACAGCTTAGGAATCTACAGTCTTTTTTCATATGAGGTTATATATGAAAAAAAATGTGTGTTTTTCTTTTGTTGTTATTACTGAATTGTGCAAATAAGAAGAGGGAGCTAGTTGGCCCACTCATTTTTGTCTTCCTAAGAATGCTGACTTTCCAATTTTTAACAAAGAGATCTCAGACTTTAACTTCTTAAATGACCCAAGAAACGTGGTTGAGGTCACTAGGGGGAGAAAACAATTATGGACTTTATAGAGAGTAAACAAATAGAAAACTCTTAGAGGACTGATGTCTTTTTAACTTTTAAGGGCATGTTCTCAAGTCAAATAGCTGATGGCACAGATCAATGCAGCGTTTGCAATGTGTTAATGTAGAAAGCTGCTGACTTCTAAATGCCGCTCATCTGATAGGACTACAGTGACAAACTAGAATGTTGCTTATGTTTTCACGTTGGAAATGAGAACCTGCTTGTTTGCTGGTTGGTTTACTCTTTTGCCTCCAATCCTGTCTGGTCGAAGAACTTGCACATAGAACTTGCACATATGGATTCCTGTCCATCACATACCTCTGGTCGTCCTGTAAGCTGTTTCATGCTAAGAAGAATTTGTCTCAGGATAAAAAAGTCAGGCAAGTGGAATTATATTTTCCAATCAGAAAATGCCAACATACAGATTAAGAGGTCAATAGTGCCACACTTGGCCAACCAATTAAAAATGTTTCTGTTGAAATAGTCCAGAGTCATTATATCTTCATTTATTCATTCATCCCACTATGTTGAAAATAATTTTTCTCTTCTACTAACATGATACAGTTCTTTAACTAAGCAGCCACTAGAAATTCTGGTCCAATCACACAGTCTTTTCCCAGTAAGAAATAGTTTCAGATTTCTGATTCTGTTTTGAGAGTTTTGGTGGGCCTACTAAGACAGTTCAGGAAGTAGATGGTTGCAGCAGTATGTTCTTTAAGTCATCCATGAACAGTAGAAGTGAGACATATTCATGTTTGGATTCCATGTGTCCAGTTCGGTGCCTGCACATAGCACGTACTCAATAAAGGTTTGTTGTGTGAATAAATGATGAAGACTTTCCTGTCTGGCATCCTGTGAAAGATGACAAAAGAATCAGGAAATTATTTGCATGTTCCTAGAGGAAAACCTTTTGGTGATTCAGTGATGATTCAGGTTGGAATTCTAAGGTCTCTCCCAGACTTATGATTCTATCATTCTTTTTAACATTGAGTTTTCAACATTTCGTTGGATATAAGTTGAAGCATTTCTAAACCTTTTCACTGAAAAAAACCTTCTTGATCTTGATACCAAACTGCTTATGAGCAAGACCCAGAAAGTTACAGTGAGGTCTTCTGTCATGTTAGGCTTTCATCAGCTCAACACTAGCAGAGCCCAACTGTCTGAAACCAAATACGAAATATTGATTGAGTGTGAAATGATACTTGCTAAAAACATCTGAGCTCTAGAACTTATGTGAAGACAATATGAAGTCATTATTCATCACCAGCACACCTAGCCTTGTCCTATTGGGACTTCAGTCCTAACAGATTTTCTGAACTTAGTAGGAATGCTTTAAAAAGGCGCTGCTGGGGCTTCCCCGGTGGCGCAGTGGTTGAGAATCCGCCTGCCAATGCAGGGCACACGGGTTCGAGCCCTGGTCTGGGAGGATCCCACATGCCGCGGAGCAACTAGGCCCGTGAGCCACAACTACTGAGCCTGCGCGTCTGGAGCCTGTGCTCCGCAACGAGAGGCCGCGATAATGAGAGGCCCGCGCACCGCGATGAAGAGTGGCCCCCACTCGCCGCAACTAGAGAAAGCCCTCGCACAGAAACGAAGACCCAACACAGCCATAAATAAAAAAAAAAAAAAAAAGGCGCTGCTATGAAATATATTGTAGTACTGGTTAATTAAGCTACTTATTTTTCTTTTGCCTCTTTTCACAGTTCTTCGAAGATGATGACTGACAAAGAATATTGTAAAAAGTCACATGAGTGGTACACTTGTAGGTAATAAGAACAGAGAAATAAAACATAGGATCTCAGCCCAGCCTCGCAGATAGTTGCCAAATACATCTTTTCTGTGGGCTGGCTGTGCCTCTTTGTACTCACCAGTGTGCCTTTCTCTCCTCCTTGCTACACTCTACTTCTCTCTTTTCATTTTTGTATGATTAGGTCAGTGGACCATAAGCACCTGCCTGTTACAAATGTTTTAGACCAGTGCTTCTCATACTCTAATATGCGTATGCTGTTAAAGTGCAGATTCTGATTTAATAGTCCAGGGATGGTAGGGTGGGAGAGATTCTGCATTTCTAACAAGTTCCCAGATGATGCCTGCGCTGAAATCTGCACTTTGAGTACTGAGCTTTAGGCTAGAGCAGTTGTACTTAGTTGTATGTTTGTACGTAGTTTTAGTTTTTAAAATCCTGATGCCCAGACTGTACCCCAGGCCAATTAAATCAGAGTCTTTGAGGGTAGATCCAGGCAATGGCTGCTGGTAAGTGCTAGCAAGCAGCTCTCCCTGATTTGTAGTATTTGCCAGTTTCCACGGTGTAAATACTCCCATCATTTCAAGCCACAAACACAATGCCATGGAACATGGAGTTGGAAAGAAGTGCTAACATTCGGCCTGTGAGCCAGCACACGCTGTCTTCAGCGCACCACTGGATCCACGCATCTTCATTTTTATAGCTCCCCAAGTGGGTGAGCTGTAACTGATTCCCTTTTGAGGCCAAAATGGAGAACTGCTGTTTTAAAGTTAAACTGTCTCTATTACTTAAAGATATGTTTCTTCACTCAGCCTTGGTGCCCTGGACTTTTGTATCTGCCCTCTACTCTCCTACCTCATTTTCCCACTTTCATTCTCAAAACCATGTTAGGAGCTGACCAGTGTCACAGCCCTCTCTTGTGCAGTATACAGTTAAGTGCTTAGAAATTCCAATATGATACTACTTCTGGAGCCTACTACTCAGGCTCACCCCACCTGCACGAGTGTTACTCCATTCAACGATACCTGTTTTTGTGTAAGACAATAGAATGGCAGCAGGCGTGTTGTTTTGAAATCCAAACTGAGAATTCTTCCAAAGTCAGAGTCAAGTCCTCAGGAACAGCGGCAACTTCTCCTTCCAAGTTTAACTTTCAGCAAGTCCACTCACTTTATTCAAGTGACATGTGGAGCAGGGAATGGATATCCTGAAGATTCAACTTCTGGCTCTGCTACTGACTGTTCAGTGACCCTGGGCAAGTAACTTATCCTTTCTGAGCTTCAGTTTTCTCACAGCAAAATGCAGATAATAATTGTACTTACTTCATAGGATTATCATGCCTGGCACAGAGTGGGCACTCGGTAAATGTTAATTATTACTACAGCTCTTACTACTAGTATACTTCTACTGATGGTGATAACTTTGTGTTCTGAGTGCACAGGGACCCCAGATATATATCAGTATAGAGACATTCAGAAGGAAGGAGATAACCTAGCCCGGGTTCAAGCCTGGCTAACAGCTCACCAGCTCAGGGGCACCCCCAAGCCCTAGGAATACCCGTACCCTCCACAGCACAGCACCACATATTGTTGTCTTTTATCTAACCCTGGCTCATAACCTCAACTTTCCTTTCTTAACTTCCTCACTTTCCTTTTATGAATTGAAACAAAGACATACTTCTTTTAGCCTCCCCGATACAGAAGCCTTTATATGATAATTTTTTGGTGGGAAGGTGAATGAGAATGAGGGAGAAAGAACTAATTATCATTTCCTTTGTTATAATTAGAAAGATGTCTTGGTTTCAGTGTCCATCTGTGGCTCCCCGGCTCACTGAGAACACCATGAGGACTATTTTAAAGGATGGACAGAATATTTGTACTCAGGAAGAATTGATGTTTCACAGGAAAGAAGTGTGGACAAGTGGCAATCTCCCACATGGAAACCTTTCCCCTAACTGTTCACTTCCTTAAACAGGAGCCACTTCCTTTGAATTGTGGGGTGTCACTTTTCTTTTGAAATACACCCTTGCCTCATGGTTTATGACTGTTACACATGAGAAAAAGTTGGTTTCAGAGAAAAATACAGCATACTTGTTATACGTGATACAATGTATTGGTCATGGCAGTTTAATTTGGTGAGGGGTTACATGTTTCAGTTTGCAAAGAAGCAAAATTTAACCTTTGGTAAATGGCACCTGTTTTATCACAGCATATAAAATAAATCTAAGCAAAGGAATTTTCTCTTTCAAGGCCTGCTTAAAATTCACCTCCTCCAGACTAACTCCTTGATCCTACCCCCCATCAAAACAAACAAACAAACATCGTCAAATATGTTTTGGGAATCATTATGTGCCACATATTATGCTGGGTTCTCTCACGTGAGTCACCTCTAGTCAGAACTAAGTGCTCTCCTTCAGTCTCCCATTACACTTTTCCCTCATTTAGAGTGGGGATAACCTGGGGAAAGGGAGATTGAATAAAGACACAGCATTGATCCCAGAGAAATATGCGTGTCTAAGCTAAGGCTGAGGGAATGGAGAGAAGGGAAGGTTAAAGAAGTGGAATTAGTAAGTCTTCAAGCTTGAATAGATGTGGAGGGAAAGGGAAGGGTGGGGTCAAGACTGCGCTCCAGCTTTTAGCTCGGGTGATTCAAAATTGAGAAGGTAGAGCAGATTGGAAGGTCTGTGAAACTACTGACTTCAGGCAAAAATGAAAGAAGCTGATTATTATGCACTATAATTATAAAATGACTACTTCAGAGAAAAGATTTATAAACATTGATTTTGATTAATAATGCCCCTCTAATGCTTTCTAGTTAAACCATCAACCATCAAGACTTACTAAGGATGGGGAATTAGATACAGCCAAGTTTGTCCAGAAAGAACATGAAATACTCTTAATGCCTTAGCCTGAAACTAACAGGTTTGTCCACTACACATTTCTTGAGCTCTGACTCTATGGCAGGTGCTGAGCCTGCACAGATGGGTGGGACTCACTACCTGCCGTGGTGAAGCTCTTCAGTCTGGAGAGACAGATGTGCAAATGATTAACTGTGATAGATGTGATAAATCCTATTGTAGAGCTACACAAGTGGTAGGGGCAAGGCACCCTTACCATCTACCCACAAGCCTAGGCCAGATGGTGCCATACCCACCACTGGACATATTTGCAATGTAAAAGACCTGATCCTTGACTGTTACCACCTCCATCATGCCCCCTTATAGTCGTGTAAGGAAGAGAAGCTGAGAGGACTTAAACTTTGGAGTCAGGCAAATCTGAGTTCCAAGCCCAGATCCAAACTTGTTACCTGTGTGACCTTGAGCAAGGTAGTCTATCCTTAAGCCTCAGTTTCCTCATTTGTAAAATGGGGATGACTACTACTTCATCAGATTATTGTGAAAATAAAACTGGGTAAGGTATGTTAAGTGGATGTCATATAGTAGGTATTCAAGAAATATTAATTCTGAGACTGTATTCCCATTTTCACTAATGTTTATATAGTGTCATCCAGAAGGAGTAAAACTCTACAGATGAATATTTAATCATACTCTGAAAACTTTAGTGTAAACTAAAGTGGGGTAGAGTCAGCACATTGGGTCTGAGCAGTGTGTGTGTCTCTAATAAATAGTTGAACCTTGAGAAAAGCCTCTTGCACTGCCTGCTGATCTTATCTCCAAGCCTGGACTTTCCTCTTTCCAGGTCCCAGAAACTCCCCTCTTAACAGGAGATATCTCATACTGGTGATACCATAATATTTCTTTTATTTTACTTGTTTATATATTGAATAATTTAATTTTAATTTTTATCTAAGATGAACATGTAAGTTTAAAAAACTAGTAACTATGAATCATAAAATGGAAATGTTCATCCCCTCTGCATCCTCCACTCTGAATTTCAGTCAGCCACTTTTACCATTCTTTTTTTTTTTTTTTTTTATAAATTTATTTATTTATTTATTTTATTTATGGCTGTGTTGGGTCTTCGTTTCTGTGCGAGGGCTTTCTCCAGTTGCGGCGAGCGGGGGCCACTCTTCATCGCGGTGCGCGGGCCTCTCACTGTCGCGGCCTCTCTTGTTGCGGAGCACAGGCTCCAGACGCACAGGCCCAGCAGTTGTGGCTCACGGGCCCAGCCGCTCCGCGGCATGTGGGATCTTCCCAGACCAGGGCCCGAACCCATGTCCCCTGCATTGGCAGGCAGATTCTCAACCACTGCGCCACCAGGGAAGCCCCACTTTTACCATTCTTAACTGTTTATTTGGGAATTTACCTCTGCGTATCTAAATAACATCCTTACACTACAGTTCTTGGTTATTTGTAAAATTTTAATCATTATTCATTGATTTCCCACTGTGGGAATAAAGGATTTAACACTCCTTTCATAGATACACACACACACACACACACACACACACACACACACACACCACGCCTCTTCCATCCTTCTTATAGAGATCATAAATGTTGGTTAGATATTCAAATTTTACATTGTTATTCACAGTTAAGTCAGATAATAAATATGATTACATACAACTGCATTTCCTTCCTTACACAAACTTTTTGTTTCCCTAAAGGTAGTAATTTCATTGCTTTCCTGTTTGCTTAGTTTTCCTCCTAGTAGCACTAGTTCATCCCAAAATGCTTATAAAAAGTATGTGTCCTTTCACTACATTTGAACGCATCTGGCAATCTCTCAGTTTGTGGAAGACATTTCTCTTGAAGTCCTGCAACCTCTTGTTCCAAATTGGGCTAGTTGCTCTCCAGACCTTCTATGTAACCAAATTCCTGGGATCTTAATCTCCTTTCACTGTCTTCCTGGGATACTCTTACCCTCATTACGGTGATGGGTTCTCTATTTCCTGGATTCCATGTGTTCTTCCTACTTGTTTTACTCCCTCATTTTGTAGAAGCACATTGTCCAGTAATGTTTTCTAAAAGGGGAAGAATGGCTTTTGTTTTTGGATATTGCATACCTGAAAATGTCTTTATTCCACCCTTACATTTGATTGATAATTTGATTTGGTATAGAATTACCAATACAGGTCAGAAATATTTTTTTCTCCCAATTTTAAAGCATCACTACATTGCTTTTATAATTGGGTGTTTTTCTGATTGTCAGTACTTTCTAGGTGAACTGTTTTTTTTTGTTTTATGTATTTACTTTTTAATCACTGTAAACTTTAAACATGTTCTGTTTAACTCTAGTGTCTTAAAATTTCATAGTTACGTGTTTTAATGTAGGTCTATTTTCATTTATTTTAGCGGGCCCTTTCAAACTGGAAAGTCATCTTTCTATTCTTAGTTAAGATAATTTTCTTTAAATAATACTAATATGCTCTTGAAGTCATGAGTTCAAAAGTCACTTTCAGATTTGTTTTAATTCTTTTTTTATTGAAGTAGAGTTGGTTTACAATATTATATTAGTTTCATGTATAAAATATAGCAATTCGATATTTTCATAGATTATACTCCATTTAAAGTTATTATAAAATATTGGTTATATTCTCTGTACTATATATTACATTCTAGTATATTATTTATCAGATTTAAAAAAATTTCTTATTAAAATTATTGCTTGACCTTTTTTTGTTTTTCTTATAAATTTTTAATTTTTTTAAAAGATTTTTATTGGAATTGTTGAAAATCAGAATTACCAAAAATGTAATTTGGGTATTACTTCACAAATTACTTATTAATGCCAATTTTCATCATTTTTTCTGTCCAGAACTATAAAAGAAAAAAGTCTTTCTAATGTAATGAAAAAGACAAGTTAAAGATTAGTATATGTAGCATGTATTATACTTTAGCTAATTATGCTTATGAGGTCAGTTGTTGTATGGAAACTCAACCTCATTTATTGGACATCTTTAGGAAATGATCAATTCCACAGAGAAATTTATGTACACACCCTTATTTTCATTTTACCTATATTTAATTAAAATATTCCTCAAAGATGTTGTTTATTTGCCTAACTTAAACCAGGACCGCCCTTTTAACAGACCCTACTGAGTATTTATTTATTCTTTCATTTACTTAGTCAACAAGTGTTGTGTAAATTTTTCTTGGTGAGTCAGGATCATCATTATACATTATTGGTAGTGTTAAACTTCAAGACAGTTTTGCCCTTAGGTGCCGTGAAGCTGTGTAGTGCAATTGGCCTCAAAAACAATGCTTTGAGAAAATTAACGCTTTTTGAGAAAAAGCTCATATGACTCAGTAAGGAAAAGAAAAACAACCCAATAGGAAAAAAAACGAACAGGTATTTCATGGAAAAGGGATAACACATGGCTCATAAACATATGAAAAGATTCTCAATTTCTTAGGGACCAGAGAAATACAAATTAAAACCACAATGAGTTACCATTGTACACCACGACTGGCTAAGCCTGACAAATCCAAGTGTTACTGAGGATGTGGAGCTCTAGAACTCTTTTATACTGCTAGTAGAAGTATAAATGTATGTAATTCTGTGGAAAACAATTTGGCATTAGCCAGCAAAGTTGAACATGCACATCCCTGCTACCCAGTGATTCCATTCCTAAGTGTGAACCCTACGAAAAATCTTAACATCTGTGTAGAAGATGTATATAAGAATGTTCTGCCAGTGTAGTTTATGGGGGAAAACTGAAACAACCTAAATAGACATGTGCTGTAGAAAAGATGGATGAATTGGAGTGTACTCATACACTGGAATACCATCCAGCAGTGAAAATTAGTGCATTATAACTATTTGCATCAATATGGATGAATGTTATAAATAATGCTGAGGGAAAAAAAGGAAGTCTCAGAAGGAGACATACAAATATTCAATTTATATAAAGTTAAAAAGCTGACTTTACAGAATATATTTTGTAGGGATATATAAAACTCGATCCAACTATAAAGAAAAGAAAAAAAAAAAGATTAAGAAATAATGCCTAGGTATTATCCTACGGAAGATGTGCCTCGAAAGCTATTGAGTCACTGCAAAAAACCCTTCAGTAAGCATGTGAGAAAACTGCGTGCTAGCATCACTCCTGGGACCGTCCTGATCATCCTCACTGGGCGCCACAGAGGGAAGAGGGTCATTTTCCTGAAGCAGCTGAGCAGTGGCTTGCTACTTGTGACTGGACCTCTGTCCCTCAATCGAGTTCCTCTGTGGAGAACACACCAGAAATTTGTCATTGCCACCTCCACCAAAATTGATATCAGTGGTGTGAAAATCCCAGAACATCTCACTGACGCTTACTTCAAGAAGAAGAAGCTGCGTAAGCCCAGGCACCAGGAAGGTGAGATCTTCGACACAGAGGGAGAGAAATACAAGATTACAGAGCAGCGCAAGGTTGACCAGAAAGCTGTGGACTCACAAGTTCTGCGAAGAATCAAAGCTGTTCCTCAGCTCCAGGGCTACCTCCGCTCTGTGCTCGCTCTCACAAATGAAATTTATCCTCACAAAGTAGTGTTCTAAACTTCTCACAAGGAACCTAATTAAATAACTCGGTCCATTAAAAAAAAAATTATCCAGAGAGTATTTACATGGGAGGAGGGTGGGTAAGGGGTATGATTATAGAAGGACACAAAAAGGGATTCAAAGACATGGTAATGTTCTGTATTACTTCAGTATCATTTCATTAAACCAATATTTCCTAAATGCCTGCTATATGCTAGGTACTGCTATAAGCACATAGGAGTACAAGAGCCCTTTATGGAGAACATATTCTACAAGAAAAGACAAAAAAATGAATGAAAAAAATTATTAAATTATTATTGTTTTAGAAGGTGATAAGTTCTATGGAAAAAATAAGAAGGTGAGGGAGTTAAGACAGAGCAGAGTGAGCGTATGGTTTGCAGAATTAAATGAGATGAGGCTTCATTGAGGTGACGTTTGAGCCAAGATTTGAAGGGCATGAGAGAGTCAGCCACATGGCTCTCTGGGTGAGTAACATTTTAGGCAGAGGGGCTAGCCAGTGCAATGGACTTATTATGGCAATATGTCTGATGTCTTCAGGAAGACATGGGGAGGGCACTGCAGCTGAAACAGAATAAGCAATATGGTCAGAGAGGTGTCAGCAGGGCTTTATAGGGCTTTATTAGATGCTAGGTCAGAGATTGGCAAACTTCTTCTGTAAAGGACCAGATAGTAAATATTTTAAGCTTTATGGGCCATAGGGTCTCAGTTGCAAACACTCATCTCTGCTGTTGTAACATGAAAGTAGCATAGACAGTATGTAATGAGTGGACATGGTTGTTTTTGTATTCCAGTAAAACTTTACAAAAATAGATGGTGACTGGATTTGATTTATAGGCTGTGGCTTGCTAACTCCTGTGCTAGGTCTCATGGGAGGCCATTGCAGGTTTTTGAACTGAAGAGTAGCAGGCTCTGACTTAGTCATTTAAAAGAATCATTCTGGCTGTAGTGTTAAGAGTAGCTTGTAGAGAGTGCCAAGGGTGAAGCAAGGAGATCTTCTCTTGGAATAATCAGGCGAGAGGTGATAGTGGCTTGAATCTTGACGGCACAGCTGAGGTAGAGAAAAGGGGTCCGTTTCTCTGCTTTTGAAAGTAGAGTTAACTGGATTTGCTGATTGATTGGATGTGGGTGTGAGAAAAGAGTCAAGGATGACTGTAAAGTTTTCAGCCTGAGCATCATTTAAGGAGAGAAATACCCTTTGTGGTTGCACGTTATTTTTTTAATTATATATTATGTTTTATAAACTTTATGTCTGGTATATTTAACAATATTTTTTTTAAAAGAGAACATGTTCCATCCAAGATCTGGTGTTTTATTTAACTAACCAGATTTTGCCTCCTTATCCTATTTCACAAACAGAAAATTCTGTTTTCCCTCCCTCCTATTGCATTTTTTTCCCCAAGCATATGAGCTGCCAGAAATAGCACAAAATGACCAGACTGACTTGGGAGAGGAAGAAGCAAAATGTCTAGAAGAAATGGAAACTTAAGATTCAAGATTCTCATGAGCATTGCAATTTTTTCACCATTCTCCTGAAAACAATCCCCTATAAGGGAACATCAGCAGCACTACAGGACAAGTAGGAAGGGAAAGAAAGCTGAAGGAGGGGTAAGCATGGGAAGAGAAAGGGAAAGAGAGAAGGAATGAAGGAAAACCCAAAGGACTGCTGGCTCTGTTGAGACGACACCAAAGCAATAGCTATAATTGATGAGAAGAATTTTTGTTAGATAAATTTCAGTTCTCCCAGCGTTTACTAAAAGGACAAGAGAGAAGCTTAGGAAGGGGAAGGAAAACAATATCCATCCCTGGGACCTGATGCTGAAGTTGCTGTAGTGTATTCAATAGTGCTTTTGACGATGGTGGCGAATGCATTTACAGTGAAGTGATGTCACTGTAGAGGCAAAGAATTGGGGTTTTTCAATATCATTCAAAAGAAGCAGATGAGAACAATGAGCTTTATAGAAGCTTAACATATTTATACAGATCTTGGAATTTTAAGAAAAGGAAACTATGGTAGGAATGAAAATGATTCTTACTCCCATGGGAATTTATAATTTAGAGGGAGAAGAAAAATACATACAAAAACAAAGAAGTGAATGAGGTGGGTGGGGATATGGGACTGCCCCGGCATGTTGTTCACATTGGAGCTTTAGTGCTCTGGTGTGGGCTGTTTCTAAATTCCAGCATCTCCTGAGGCTCCTGAGGCTGAGGGCAGAAAGAATGTTTACGAACTATTTCTGGTCTAGAGCCTCCGTCCACACTTCATAGAAGTCAACTCCATCCAACCTTAACATCTGTAACATTCTGAGAGTCAAAGCTTGCCCTGGACTGAGATTCCAGACCAGATTTAGGTCTGAGAGGAAGTAAAGGTGTCTTTCCCTGACACATCCGAGACAAGGAGAGATACCAGGGTAGAAGATTCAGACTAAGCCAGAAAACGCCAGGGAACCAGAGGAGAAAGCGTCCATGGAAATGCCAGTAAGAGCCCTAATCTGGGGTGCAGGGAAAGTACAGAGAGAGCCAAGAGTTCAGAATTGGACTGATGAGAGTGAGCTCAATTAGGCGGCATCAAAAGGGAGGTGAGAGTGGGAGCCAAGAGACTGTTGAACATCTGCTAGCATTTGCAACTTGATTTTACGGATCGTGTGGGTGTGTTAGCCTGGCTTAAAAGTATCAGGGGGTGGAGTAGCCGCTTGGCCCAGACGGGAACCACATGGACCTCCAGCGATGGAGTTGAGAGTTGAGGCTGGAAAAGGACTTGTGGGACTACTCACTCCTTAGGACTGTACACCAGAAGCAGGGGAAGACATTTTAAAACAGGAAACGTGAAAAAAAAAAAAAAAAGGAGGGGAAAAGAGTATTTGTTGTAATTATAGGAATATGGGTCCTGAATATGGGAGAAGTTTTGTTCCAACTTCTCCACTTACCAGGCTGTGTGACTTTGTGCAAATAATGTAAAATTCCTGAGCCTAAATTTTCTCATCTTTAAAACTGAGATTATAATACCCAACTCACAGTTATTGACATGGTTCTATATAATATTACATATAGATACATATGAGTTTTATATACCTATACGGACTTGCATAGTGCTTGGTATCAAATAGGTGCTCAATAATTGGTAGTTCCCTTCTTCCTCTTTTTTTTATTGTCATGTTCCTTGACAAATGATTAGATTAGTCAGTAACTGATTATTTATTGAGAAGTATTATTTGTATAAAAATTGTAATACAACTGTGGACTTCAGTTAATAATAATGTGGTAATATTAGTTCATCAGGTGTAACAAATGTATCACTAATGCAAGATGTTAATAAAAAGAGAAACTGTATGTGCAGGGAAGAGGAGGTATATGGGAACTCTTTGTACTTTCACTCAATTTTTCCGTAATCATAAAACTGCTCTAGAAAACAAAGCCTATTTAATTTATTTTTAATGTATGAGGTACAGCAGGTGAAGATAAAAAAGTAAAAGATACGGTCTCTGCTCTCTAGAATTTTACAGTTAGTTGAAAACACAGACACACAAAAGGGAAGAGCTAGTTTATGAGGGCAAGGCATAGCTTTCTAAGAAGTTAAACCAGGGTTTCTCCACAGCAGCCCTGTTGACATTTTGGATTTATGTTGTCAGGGCTGTCTGATGCACTGTAGAGGCTTATCAACAGGTTTCCAGATTTTGCCCTATGTCCCTGCGAGGCAGAATTGCTCCTGGATGAGAATCACTTAGTTTTATAAGTTGTCCTCTTCTTTCATCCCCACCTTCCATTGATCTATCAGGAAGTCCTATATTATGTCGCTCTTGTTTACCTTGGATCTTATTTTGTACCATGAAGTATGCCCTGAGATATGCCCTCTACCACTAGAAAGCTGCTACATCAATTGAGGGCGAAATCACCCTATGTGATGTCCCTGCTTCTGCACTATCTCCTTCAATTCATTTTCCTCACGGGATCTGTGGTCATTTAAAAACATAAGTCCAAAGCATATCACCCCTCCTGTTTAAGCTCTTGTGCAGGGATTCTCAACAGGCTGCACAATGGATTCACAATTGAGGCCTGAAAGTACAGTGATGCCTGTGTCCCACTCCCAAAAATGTTGATGTCATTCGGCATCAGGTTGTTTTTCTGAATTTTAGTCTTGATGTTTTATACTGCTCCATCTTTCAGTTCATTAATACTCCGTTCACTTGTGTCTAACTGGCATTAAATCCATGTTCTTAATTTTTAATTTCACTTAGAGTATCTTTCAGTTCTAGAATTTCTATTTGATTCTTTTGTATCTTTTATTTCTTGAACACATTAATCATAGATGTTAGAGATATTAGATAGGTACTTTAAAATAACTGAACCACCTGTAGGTATGTTTTAATTTTTTCTTTTTTTTTTTAATTTTGAATTTTTTTTTTATTGAGACTTTTTTATAAAGCAGTTTAAGGATCACAGCAAAATCGAAGGGGAGGTGCAGAGATTTTCCATATATGCCCTGCCCCACCCAACATTCACAGCCATCTCATCATCAACATCCCCCACCAGAACGGTACGCTCATTACAGTTGATGAACGTACATTGACACGTCATAATCACCCAAAGTCCATAGTTGACATTACTGTTCACTCTTGGTGTTGTACATTTAATGGGTTTGGACAAATGTGGGCTACATATTGTATGGCTCCAAGTATATATGCCATTCTGGAAAAGGCAAAACTATGGAGACAGTAAAAAGATCAGCGGCTGACAGGGGTTTCAGGGGAGAGAGGGAGGGATGAATAGGCAGAGCACAGAGGATTTTTAGGGCAGTGAAAATACTCAGTATGTTTTTATTTTCTTTTGATTTTTAATAATTTGCTTTTCTTTATTAAGTGCCAGACATTCTGTATTAAAAATTATAGTCTCTGGATTGTGTCATCTTCCTCCAAAGAGGGTTAACATATCTTCTGCCCAACATATGCAGAGCCAGACGATCAGAGCAATCCTGTCAAGGGCTGGTTTTAGACTTTGTTAAGACTGTTCTATTTCAGTTTAGACCTCACCTCTGGATATACCCCTTACTCCTAGGGTAGCCCTTCTGTGGTTTATGAAACTCTAAGGTATTTACCTAAGGCTCAGCACCTTGGCGAGGAGCTCCATCATCCATCTGCCCAGCACCATGTGGCTGCTCAAGTCTCTGTCAGCAATTTAACCTTCATCTGTTGCTTTTTGCTGAGTTTCTTGGACTCTTGCCCCGTACATACACAGCTTAGCAGTTATCCAATACTTTGAGGGGAAATTGCACAAGACTTTTAGGTTTGCTTCTGCAGTTCTCACCACTCTGGGATTGCCTTTCAAGGGAAAAAAGTCAGTGTGACTATGAAACTGTGCTTCCCTTCTCTCAGGAATCATAGTCCCTTAAGTCCTACCAGAGTTGATTGCTCTCCAATGACTTCACATAATTGTTTTGTGTACTTTGTTTAGCTTTTAAAGTTGTTTTTAATGGAAGGATTACTCTAATTTAAGCTACTGTGTTATATCTGGTACCAGAAGTCCTGGCATTGGAACTTTTTAACGCTTTCCAGGGGATTCTAAAGTATAGCCAAGATGGTGGTTTACCATTGTATTAGATTTAACAATTTATAACAATTTGTCTTGGTTTATAAATTCTGTAAACCCCAGGGACTTCTCTGCTTTATTCACTACTATATCCATATCATCTAGAACACTATCTGGCACATAGTTGAATTGATTAATCAATAGTGTAAACATTAATATAAAAGCTATCATAAAAAATGCCCCACTTTAAGGACAAATGAGGGGCCTTAAGGAATGCAAACAGTAACAGTTTAGGGAAACGAAAAGAGGGCTGTGTCCTATTAATAAAAAGCTTTCCAAATAAAAAATAACTTAATGTCTCATCTCTCTATATGAGTCTAAGCTTTGGAATATTTATCTAACTGAACTCACTTTAAATGAAAGCTGAGGTCAATGGAGTATGAAGGATGGCTTTGATGATGCCATAAAATGTGTGGGTCAGTGTTAAACACTTCACTTCTGGGGTGAATGATCTCAGGGAGACCTTGCCAAGAAATGACTTTAGCTAATATGAGATAATAGAAAATATATTGGTCCCTGTCTCTGGTTCCTGGCGCGAAACTCCTGAAACCCTTGTAATTGCCTAAGTGATAAGAACACTAGGAGCATCTTTTGTTCTAATATTTGGTCTTTGGCCCCAGTTCCTGACACAGGGCTCCTGAAACCTTTGTAATTTCCTGGGTGATAGGAGTGTCTTTTGTTCTAATGAGGTGACTCTTGTTGGGCTCCTGGATGAAGGCTGGTTACCAGAAAAACAAAGCTATGATTGGAAGCTTGGAATTTTCAGCCCTACCCCCCATTCTCTTGAGAAGGGAGAAAGCCTGAAAATGGAGTTAATGATGGACCGTGCCTCTGTGACAAAGCCTCCATAAAAATCCCAGAAGTGTGGAGTTTGGAGAGCTTCCAGGGTGGCAGACACATCCCCAACTCCATGGAGACAGAAGCTGCTGTGCGCAGGACTCTCCCAGACCTTTCCCTGTGCACCTCTTCATCTGACTGTTCATCTGTATTCTTTATCATATATTCCTTAACAAACTGATAAACTTAAGTAAGTGTTTCCCTGATTTCTGTGAGCCACTGTAGCAAATTAATCAATCCCAAGAAGGGGGTTATGGGAACCTCTGATTTGTAGCCAAGTTGGACAGAAGTTGTGGGCAACCTGGAAATCTGTCACTTGCGATTGGCATCTCAAGTGAAGAGCAGTCTTGTGGGACTGAGCCCTTAACCTGTGGGATCTTACAATATCTCCAGGTAGGTAGTGTCAGAATTGAGTTAAATTGTAGGACACCCAGCTGGTGTCATGAAGAATGTTTGGTGTGGGGAAAACCTCCACATATTTGGTGACCAGAGGTGTCAGAAGTGAAGTGTTCTGCGTGCAAGTAAAAGAGAAAGACACAGGAGGTAGACTGGACTGAGGTTTTTCCTTTACAACTGAAAAGAAGCAGAAAACTCCAAAGAATGTGTTTGGTAGTTTAGAGTTAGAAAAATTGCAGATTAGAGGGACCAGCTGGCCCAGCATTTGAATTTGCTAAAATGTGAACTCCAGTCAAAGCCAGCTGAAACAGTCAAAACAAAACAAAACAAAACAAAACAAAAGCAAAACAAGACAAAATTTGCTCTTAGGATCTCAGAGTTTAAAGAGATTTACAGAAGACCAGGGCAGCATTCATCTCTCTTGTGGGTCCCATAACTTGTGACATTGACCTAAGAATACGAGGACAGCATATTTTTCTCCGGATATCTGAGGACTGACTGTGTTGGCCCCATATGCTTTACATCTCTTCTGGGGTTCTTGCTACTTGTCAACTGGAGGGTTTTTCATGTTGCTTCAGAATCTCAGAGGGACTAGTAACAGGTGAGGTCAGTGAAATGCCTTGGTGGCATTTACTATTCCAGTTAGGATTCTTTACATTTCTTGTTGTTTTTTTTTTTTAATTTATTTATTTTTGGCTGCATTGGCTCTTCATTGCCGTGCACGGGCTTTCTTTAGTTGCGAAGAGCAGGGGCTACTCTTCATTGCGGTGCGCAGGCTTCTCATTGCGGTGGCTTCTCTTGTTGTGGAGCACGGGCTCTAGGCATGCGGTCTTCAGTAGTTGTGGCATGCGGGCTCAGTAGTTGTGGCACGCGGGCTCAGTAGTTGTGGCACATGGGCTTAGTTGCTCCGCAGCATGTGGGATCTTCCCGGACCAGGGCTCGAACCTGTGTCCCCCTGCATTGGCAGGCGGATTCTCAACCACTGCGCCACCAGGGAAGCCCTACATTTCTACAGTATAAATCTCTCCTCCTTCTTCCTCCTTGAAATTTCTAGTAAAGCCTGGTATGATCGCTAACAAACACATGCAAAATGATCTTAAAAGCCAGGATGGGGCTGCCTATCCCTTTGTAGAGCTTGTTACGGACAGCTCAAAGGTTAAACATTATGAGCAGGAGTAAAGACATCTGGTAGGTAGCCTAAAATTGATAGTTTTAGAATTTCAACTGGGACATATGGTGATTTAGTAAAATAAATAGAGGGACTAACTCATGTGGAACTGTGTTTTCTTGTGGTCCTCGGAGGGAGACGAGGTTGAGGTAAGGAGAGAGGGCATTTCTGGTTGAAGCTCGGGGATGACCCAGCTCTGTATAACCCTCCTCGTTCTACAATGCTGATGTTACCGAGTCCAAGCTCGCTCTGCTTGCCGCACGACAGGCCAATAAATCGGAGACGAGGTGTTGAGGCAAGGAATATGACTTTATTTGGTAAGCCGGCAGACTGAGAAGATGGCAGACTGAAGTCTCAAAATAACCATCTTATCGGGCTTTGGATGCCAGTTTCTTTTATAGCACAGAGGGGGAGGAGATGAGGAAGTAAAAAGGCCAGAAGTTTTGTAAATATCCCCTGGAATGGCCAGCCTCAGGGAGGGGATATGTTAATTTCTTCTTTCTTGCAGCCATCCACAGGGTGGACAGGGTCCGGATGTTTCCCTGATCAAAGGCACTTTGGTTTAACATTCAGGCAGAGGGACAGGGTTCCCCGGGGGCAGGCCGTTATGTATAGACAGGATCCTTTTAGTGAACAAAAGCAGTGGGAAGCAAAGGTTAAAGTAAAAGAAACAGTTCCAACAAGTAGTCAGATTTGGCTCTTCCCTGTTACACTGCTTCAAGGCTTCCATTGTGGCTATAATATATATTGGGCATTTGTCATTAAAATGAGAGCTATAGCCTCTAGAAACCACAGTACTGTTGGGCTAAATTCGTTGCCTCTGACTGAACCCAAAGACCCTTGTATTAGTTTCCTAGAGCTACCGTAACAAAGTACCATGAACTGGGTGGCTTAAAACAGAAATGTATAGTCTCACAGTTCTGGAGGCTAGGATTCTGAAATCAAGTTGTGGGTAAGTTCATGTTCCCTCTGGAACCTATAGGAGAATCCTTTCCTGCCTCTTCCTAGCTTCTGGTCCTTGGCTGGCATCTTTTGCATTTTGGGGCTTGCAGCTGCCTGATTCCAATAGCTGCCGTTATTATCACATGGCATTCTCCCTGTGTGTCTCTTCATATCTTTTTATAAGGACACCAGTCATATTGAAATAGGGGCCCACCCTAACCAAGTATAACCTTATCTTGACTAATTACACCTGCAATGACTCTATTTCCAAATAGGGCACATTCTGAGGTACTTCAAAGATGTGTTAGGACTTGAGCGTATCTTTTTCGGAGGGACATAACTCAGCCCATAACAGCCCTCAAGTGGGCAGCCACATTAACCACACCAGAGATGAGAAGAAACTATCTCCTCCATGATGGAACCTAGTTCTATGTTAATGATATTTTACTGGGATGGAGACATATAGCTACATGAAACATATCTCATTTTCTCTGCAGGGCTCCCTCCTCCTCTTTTCCTCACAATTAACTCCTTTCTGCTTAATGATGTACAGAAGAGATATACTACCCAATGGTGATAGTGCAAAATTTTTCTTGACTGAAGGAATGCCTCTATTGATATTTATAGGGAGTTATTGACCCAGACTTAATGTTTGCTACCACTCCCAAGGACTATGGCTTCGGGGTGAAAATCTACTATTTGGAGTGAGCTCAGTGGTGGAAATGAGAAAGTATCTGCCTTTTTTTTTTAATCTGCCTTTCCAATTTGTTTGCCAAGGTCATGTCTCCCTGTGATAGAAGCCATTCACTCTTCACATACCAGCCAGCTTACAATGGCTCTGAAGTTATTAGAAAGAGAGATGGGAGAGAAACTGCCAGATAATTTTTTTTTCTGACCGTCTGGTAAATAGACCACTAAGGTCTGTCTTAGGAAAGAGCGTTAATCCTCAGAACCCGCACGCACGCCCTTGTCGTGGGTGAATATTTGAAATTTGCGGAGATGAGAAACAAGCATTCAGTTTATAGCACTGCTCTTAACCAGGATTTCCTCAAGGCAACAGCCAGCTGTGTATGAAACTGTTAAGAAAAGCAAAGGAGGGTATTTACATAACAGTAGTGCTTAATTTGCATATGCCTATTCAAATTATATTGGCTGCTCTAAGGATAAGCTGGCACAAAGTGAGAGAGTGGCATGGACATATACACACTACCAAATGTAAAATAGATAGCTAGTGGGAAGCAGCCGCATAGCACAGGGAGATCAGCTCAGTGCTTTGTGACCAGCTAGAAAGGTGGGATAGGGAGGATGGGAGGGAGGGAGATGCAAGAGGGAAGAGATATGGGGACATATGTATATGTATAACTGATTCACTTTGTTATAAAGCAGAAACTAACACACCATTGTAAAGCAATTATACTTCAATAAAGATGTTAAAAAAAAATAAGGCAGCTTTAGAAGTCCTTATTTCTATCTTGAAGCTTGGTAATGCAGCTGCATGCCATGGAAAGAGTATAGGTTCAGGAGTGAGAAAGATATGGTTGAATGCATGTACCTCAGTTGTCAACTTGGGCAATCCCTGAGTCTCAGTGTCCACATTCGGAAAATGTGTAAGTCAAGTTTCTCAGGCTTCAACAGCTGTGCTGTAGAGTTCTTAGGAGAGTGTGCTCTTGAATCCCATGGTTCCTAATTCAAATCCGGTAGTCGTATTACTTAATCTCACTAAACCTCAGTTCATTAAAATGAGGGAGGATAATAAGATCTGTCTCATAGGGCGAAAGGTTGGTAGAAGAAGGTGTTTTAGGCTCTCTGTGAGTAAGAAAGGATAAATCATCCTCTTGATGGTACTTGTGCACTGACCAAATGAATTTATTGAAATGATTTCAGGCTGAGTGATAGCTTTGCTCTAAATATGAATCTAGATTACATTCATACGTGAAGCATATGGTGTACTCAATAGAGAGCTGTCCACCCCTAGGCTACAAATGCTGTAGAATCATTACATTCCAGGGAGAGAATAGGAGTTTGTTTTCCCTCTGCTTCTCTGCTTTTTGTTTCAATTTTCCTGTGTCTCAGAGATGCTGAACATGGGGCATGGCCTTGGCAGAGACTCTCCATCCTGGGTAGCATTTTCTGGAGTCTAACCAAGTGCTGAACGAGAGATAAATGCTTTATCAGACATGAATAGCCCTTTCACCTCTCCCCCCACCCACCCCCCCACCTCATCTCACGCCATGACTCACCCAAGTTCAGTTTGGAAAGAGAACATGAGTTGGATAAAGGCTGATCTTGTCCTAGGATGCGACCTATAGGACAGAGGACTGTTCTAGGATCAACTCATCTGAAACACTTCCTGGTCCATTCAGAGGGTACTTTAGGGGTGGCATGAAGTTTTCAAACCCCAGGGTGTCTTTGTGGGGTAGAGATGAACCTCTTCAAGAAACTGGATGGGCACAACCCCACCCTGAATCATTCTAATAAGCTACACCCCAGAGCCCTCTTGCTTCTGGACTCTGCCTCCAGGCTGGCCTTCCATGACATCCTAACCTGCCTTCCTTAGCACTGCCAGCTCTGTGTTTCCAACCTTTGTACTCAGAGGCACAAATGCCTTTTGTATAGAAAGCCATAAAAAGGCAGCTCGGGTGTCACTTGTCATTATTTTCACAAGGAGGACTCTGGTACCCGTAGAAACTGTGGGTTTGACAGTTTCCCAGGATTTCTCACAATCACTTTTTCTTTTCCTTCCACAGCTTAAAGCCACTCTGCTCCCCTTTCTGCCTCACTTTTACATCTATTAGGAACTGTGTTGTCACAGTTGCTTTCTCTATTTCGTTATTTGCTTAGGCTTAAATATCAGACTTGTTCTGGCATGGAGCTGGCCCAAATTGGAGAGAAAGGCAACAGAGCGGTGAGGAATAAAATCACAAATCTTTGACACTCTGCTGAGCTGCCAAGTTAACATTTCTATGGGAGTTGAATGAGCAGGCTCCCGACTCGTGAGTCTGGGAAGAAAGCTAATTTTCACCTCTGGATCATTGATCAGATTTCATTTGTCTAGTTTGTTTAATTTCACTGTGCCTGATGAGCACCTACTGTGTGCCAAGCGCCATGCCAGGTGCTGGGGATACAAGCTGAAAGAGGCATCATTCCTATCCCCAGGGCTCATTATGACAATGCCCCCTCAGTGAGTTGAGAGTATGCCACTTCAACCATGGGAAATTACAGTCCCCATGCCACGCTCACACTGTTTGATAGGCTGAATCCTGAGCATGCCTAACTTAGAATATGCCCCGTTTTCAATCCGCCACAGTGAACTGCTAACCCTTCCAAGGTAGGAGCAAGGCCGCCTGCAGTTTTCCAGCACCTAGGACTGTACATGTAGTGATAAGTCTACCTGACACCTGTGTGGAACTTTATAGAGTCTGTAATATATTCTACTTACCCCTATAATGTGGTCAGGATAGATGCTATTTCCATTTTACTGATAACAAAATTGAGGCTCAGATAGGTCACATGGCTCTCCCAAGGTCAGGCGATGAGGAAAGAAGTGACAGAGCTAAGACTAGAGCTCAGGTCTAATAGTCACCGCCCCCCCCGCCCCACCGTTTTTCTTGCTACAATTTATTCAAACCCAACAATCTGATAATGATCGTTTAAAACTATTAATAATATTCTTGTATGTGTTTATGATGAATAGACAGGGAAAATACTACTTCAATCAATAATTTGCTACTGGTACACTGTAAATAACATCTCTACTTCAAACTCTCTTTTTAGAATAAGGCAAGAAATAAAATTAAAAGGATGGAAGGAAAAAAGAAAATGTGAGATGATATAACTTGATGGTTAAGAATTCACTTTGGGCAGGTTGATGAATTTACTAATCTTCTATTTCTTCACCTGTCATATAGGAATAACGTTAGTACTGATTTCATACATAGTAAGCAACAAATTGTAGCTATAATGATTACTATTATCATTGTAATTGCAATTATACTAAACAAACAAAATAAAATCTTAAGCAACTCTGGCTAGTTTGGTAGGTCTCCTGAGTCTCTTTGGAGAGCACTGAACTTCAAGCCTGGAGTTTCTCAACCAGGGCCTTTCCTTGTTTTTTTTTGCTTTGTAGATGCTTTTGCCCAGAAAGGTATTGCTTTTGAGGAATTAGGAAAGAAGAGGATGATGGAGGTGAGAAAAGAAAAAGAAAAATAGCAACAGCTTTACCCGATCAGGCTAATTTCCTTTTAAAGACACTATTGTTTCTAATGATGTGTCAACACAATGGCATGTTTGGATGTTTTCTTTCGGAAAGAAAATGGGTACATTTCTACAGATGTGGATTCTGAGGTAGACACGATGCTTCAAGCTGGCAGAGCTGGGAACTGTGATTTGATGAGAGTGTCAGAAGCTGGGTCTGGTTCAAGGTCTCCCAGGGCATGTGCTGTGAGTGACTCAGTACCTTAAATACAGACACTAAACAATAGTACCAGTGACTGACACTAACACAACTCATGGACTTCCATGGAACCTATAGCTTAATAAGCTGCATGCTTATACCCTAAAGGAAGATAAAGTAAGAGAAAGCTAAATGGAAAAGTGTCCAACTTAGTTGTCCTCTGAAATCACTTGGGATTATATAACTGAAATGTCAAAACGCTGCAGGCCTTTTAAAAGAGCAATTACTAATTGTTTATGAATAGAGTCTGGATAAGTTATTTTGTTTACTTTTTCCTAATTAAGTGATCCAAACAAAGTGGAAGGATTTTGAGTCTTCTGATAGGTATTTTTGATCTGCACTGTGCAGAAGGGGTGGGGATACTGTGGTTTTGAAAGGGCGTGACCATGAGCATTCATTTACACGCCACAGTTATGTTCTGGTTTGGTCCAACAGTCCTTCCCCTAGGAGCCACCTACAGTATCAGAGGGTCAAAGTTTATTTTGGATTGAATAAAAATGAGACATGTGAAAAGCTTACACATACAACCTTTTTTTTACACGGGAACCACAGTCTTTTCCATTTCCTCTTTAAAACTGAGGACTGGGAAACTCATCAAGGAGACAAATTCATTCATTTAAAACATGTTATATAACACAGGATTGTGAGATCAGGAAATGAAATGGAAAAGCCGTTTCTGCCATCAGGCTCGTAGCAGTGTGTGATGGGGTTTTACTCTTCATACTGTAGTGTTGTGGATCTTTAGCCTCATGTGGCTTTACATTCAAAAACTTTCATCTGACCACGTGTACTTGCCATCTTGTATCTGGATATTTGCAAGGTTGTCTCATATAATTATTTGTAGAATTCATAGCCTTTATCAAATTATAAAAATGGTCTAATCACTGACATACATTGCTCAGTGCTTGAGAAGTTATACACTTTCAATTATGCTAAAATGTTTTCCGAAGGAATCAGACATATCTGTTTTCCTGTTTCCTTTTCACATCCATTACTTACAGAATCTAGAAACTTCCAGAAGTATTTTCATGTCATGAAAGGAGATTATTTATGTGAGAAGTATCCAGTCCAATTAGCCCTAATCCCTTTAAATTAGGCAGCTGTATCTTTTGTTCTATATTATACATATACTGTGATGTAATAACATAGGCCTCATTTGTGTAACTGGATGTATTCATAATTTTGGTTTCAGTTACGCTTTCCTGACTAAACTGTTAAAAAGTCATGATCTTTCCAGTTTTGTTTCTCAAGTTTCCTATTGACCCTGCTCCTCCAACCCCCTTTGTGAGAGATGAAAGTCAAAATGCATACATGTAGAATACAACATTGTTCCAATTTGTTTGAATTCTTAAGTGAAAACATTCACTCTGGAGTTCATCATAAAGCGAAGCAAAATCCCAAAATAAGTTTTGGCAGTATAATCATCAGGAAATTCCTATGGAAGAAAGTCTAATATCTGTGCCTGTGAGTGGGACACAGACCTTGTCAGAGAGGGTGAAGCAAGATTCCTGGAATAAAATAAGTGGTCAATATATGTTTTTTATATTAAAAAAAATTGTGTCAAGAACACTTGACATGAGATCTACCCTCTTAACAAATTTTTAAGTGTGTAACTCAATATTGTTAACTATGCGTGCAGTGTTACACAGCAGATCTCTAGAATTTAACTGAAACTTTTGTTGAACTGAACCCTTGGTGTCACCTGGGAGATCTAAATGGTACCGACAGCGAAAGCAGGTTTGGGGAAAATGAAGTGCCTAAAAAAGAAATGTAGGACATTAGAGAATGTGGATGTTGACATCATCCCATGGGTTCACTTTGAAGAAAGGAAAGAAGATAATTGGAAGAGAGAGAATTTCAGAATGCTCTTCATTTGATAGTGAATGTGGACAAAACATGAACAGAGGTTTGGGTTGTATCTTTATCATATTTTTTTTTAAAAAGTACATTCTTTCAGGAGTTAGCACTTACTACTTCACTCTGACGAAGATAAGTATTATTCTCAGCTCCAACAAAATGTGTTATTCCCCAAAGTCAAACAGGAACGGAGTGATCGGTATGATAATAAAATGCGAGTTTTACTGCTCCATTTCCCTTGCCTTCCTCCAGGAAGCTTGTATTCGGATAGGTTAGTTTTCAGATTTCTCACAGTCTCTGCCTATTATGTTCTGCTTATGAAGAATTAGACTGTGCTAATTAGGAAGAAGGTCATCACATACAAAAATATAAAAGTTAGATAGTGGTGGTAGAAGCAGTATTGGTATTAATTAACCAGATTCTTCCTGAGTCACAGTGCTTCCCTTGACACAAATGAAGAAAGTGTCTAGAAGCTGAACAATATATGTCCTTACGGCATAATTTTACACGTTACTTAGAATTAAACTTTGGAAGGATCTACCTCTGTTGCTAAAGTTTTTGTTTTTAATTGAAGTATAATTTACTATGGCAAAGTGAGCAAACATAAATGTAGAGTTCAAAGAATCATCACAAAACAATAACCATGTAATTAACATTCCATTCAAGAAACAGAATATCTCCAGCTTCCCAGAAACCCATCTTGTGCTCTATCCCAATCACTAACTCTTCATTCCTCCCCTAAGGTAACCACTATCCCAAATGTTAGCACTACGGTTTAGTTTTTCCTGTTTTTAACCTTTCTGTAAGTGGAAACCCAAGAGTCTGTACTATTTTGTGACAGGGTTTTTCACTCAGTATTACGGATGTAAGATTCATCCACGCTGTTTCACCATAGCCGCTATTTGTTCATTTTTATTGCTTTGTTGTATTCCACTGTGTAAGTATAGCAAGTTTATGTATTTATTCTTTCTACTAATGACGGACATTTGGATTGTTTCCAATTTTTGGCTGTTATGAAGAGTGCTGCTAATGAACATTCATAAAAATGTTTCATGGTGCACATGTGCATGCGTTTCTATTTAGTACATACCTAGGGGTGGAATTGCAAAGTCATCAGGTATGCCTGCATTCAGCTTTAGTAGATAATGTTAAAAAGGTTTCTAAAGTGGTTGTACCAATTTAGAGTTCCATAGTAGTGGTGAGCATTCCCATTGTTCCACATCCTTGCCAAAACTTTGTATAATCAATCTTTTACATTTTACGTATTCTTCTGGGTGTTTAGAGATATTTCACACTGGTTTTAATTTCATTTTCCTGATGAATAATGAAATTGAGTACTTTTTCATTTGTTTATTGTCCATTTGGATGTCCCCTTTTGTGAGGTGCCTATTCAAGTCTCTTGCCTATTTTTCTATTGGATATTTCCTTTTTTCTTACTGATTTATAGGAATTCCTTATATATTCTGAATATGAACCCTTTGCTGGTTATATCTGATATATAACTGATATATATATACATTTTTTTCACTACATGACTTGCCTTTTATTTTCTTAATGGTGACTTTTGATGAATGAAAGTTTTTATTTTCGGGGTAGTCTATATCAGTCTTTCCCTTTATAGATAGTCCTTTTATATCCTGATTAAGAAATCTTACCCTACCCCAAGGTCGTGAAGATATCCTCCTATGTCATCTTCTAGAAGCTTTACTGTTTTGCCTCTTGCACTAAATTGGCAATCCATCTGGGATTTATTTTTGTGCGTATCATGTGAGGCCTTAAGTCTCATTGTTTTTCCATATTAATATCCGTGGGCTCAGCGTCCTTTTTTGAAAAGATCATCGCTTAACCGCTGCTCCATAGTGTTGCGTTGTCACAATCAAATGCCCATATATGTGTGGGTTTGTTTCTCCATTCTCTATCCTGTTCCCTTGGTCACTTTGTCCTTGAGCTATTGCTGTTACTACATTGTCTAAATTTCTGTAGCTTTATAATAACTGGGAGAGTAAGTCTCCTTCACACTTTGTTGTCTTCTCAGAGTATATTAACCATGCTTAGTCACTTGCATCTCCATATACATTTTAGAATTAGCTTGTTTATTTCTACAACAAACCAAAAGCCCTAAACTTTTATAAGAGGGTGCATTGATTCTTTAGTTCCATGTGGGAAAAAGTACTGTCTTTGAAATAGTGAGTCTTCTAATTCATGAACAGGGTAAATACCTCCACTTATTTAGGTCTTCTGCTTTTTTTTAACATCTTTATTAGAGTATAATTGCTTTACAATGGTGTGTTAGTTTCTGCTTTATAACATAGTGAATCAGCTATACATTTACATATATCCCCATATCTCCTCCCTATTGCATCTCCCTCCCACCCTCCCTATCCCACCCCTCTAGGTGGTCACAGAGCACCGAGCTGATCTCCCTGTGCTGTGCGGCTGCTTCCCACTAGCTATCTATTTTACATTTGGTAGTATATATAAGTCCATGCCACTCTCTCACTTCGTCCCAGCTTACCCTTCCCCCTCCCGGTGTCCTCAAGTCCATTCTCTACGTCTGCGTCTTTATTCCTGCCCTGCCCCTAGGTTCTTCAGAACCATTTTTTTTTAAATTCTGTATATACGTCTTAGCATATATGATAGTGTATATATGTCAGTGCTACTCTCTCAATTCGTCCCACCCTCCCCTTTCCCCCACTGTGTCCACAAGGCCGTTCTCTAGTCTCTGTCTCTTTTCCTACCCTGCAAATGGGTTCATCGGTACCATTTTTCTAAATTCCATATATATGTGTTAATATACAATGTTTGTTTTTCTCTTTCTGACTTACTTCACTCTGTATGACAGACTCTAGGTTCATCCACATGACTACAAATGACCCAATTTCATTCCTTTTATGGCTGAGTAATATTCCATTGTATGTACCACATCTTCTTTATCCATTCATCTATCAGTGGACATTTAGGTTGCTTCCATGTCCTGGCTATTGTAAATAGTGCTGCAATAAACATTGGGGTACATGTATCTTTTAGAATTATGGTGTTCTCAGGGCATATGCCCAGTAGTGGGATTGCTGGGTCGTATGGTAGTTCTATTTTTAGTTTTTTAAGGAACCTCCATACTGTTATCCATAGTGGCTGTATCAATTTCCATTCCCACCAACAGTGCAAGAGGGTTCCCTTTTCTCCACACCCTCTCCAGCATTTATTGTTTGTAGATTTTTTTGATGATGGCCATTCTGACCGGTGTGAGGTGATACCTCATTGTAGTTTTGATTTGCATTTCTTTAATGATTAGTGATGTTGAGCATCCTTGCATGTGTTTGATGGCAATCTGTGTATCTTCTTGGGAGAAATGGCTATTGAGATCTTCTGCCCATTTTTGGATTGGGTTTTTTGTTTTTTTGTTATTGAGCTGCATGTGCTGCTTGTATATTTTGGAGATTAATCTTTTGTCAGTTGCTTCATTTGCAAGTATTTTCTCCCATTCTGAGGGTTGTCTTTTGGTATTGTGTATGGTTTCCTTTGCTGTGCAAAAGCTTTTAAGTTTCATTAGGTCCCATTTGTTTATTTTTGTTTTTATTTCTATTTCTCTAGGAGCTGGGTCAAAAGGATCTTGCTGTGATTTATGTCATAGAGTGTTCTGCCTATGTTTTCCTCTAAGAGTTTGATAGTGTCTGGCCTTACATTTAGGTCTTTAATCCACTTTGAGTTTATTTTTGTGTATGGTGTTAGGGAGTGTTCTAATTTCATACTTTTACATGTACCTGTCCAGTTTTCCCAACACCACTTATTGAAGAGGCTGTCTTTTCTCCACTCTATAATCTTGCCTCTTTTATCAAAGATAAAGTGACCATATGTGCATGAGTTTATCTCTGGGCTTTCTATCCTGTTCCATTGATCTATATTTCTGTTTTTGTGCCAGTCCCATACTGTCTTGATTACTGTAGCTTTGTAGTATAGTCTGAAGTCAGGGCGCCTGATTCCTCCAGCTCCATTTTTTGTTCTCAAGATTGCTTGGCTATTCGGAGTCTTTTGTGTTTCCATACAAATGGTGACATTTTTTGTTCTAGTTCTGTGAAAAATGCCAGTGGTAGTTTGATAGGGATTGCATTGAATCTGTAGATTGCTGTGGGTAGTATAGTCATTTTCACAATGTTGATTCTTCCAATCCAAGAACATGGTATATCTCTCCATCTATTTGTATCATCTTTAATTTCTTTCATCAGTGTCCTGTAATTTTCTGCATACAGGTCTTTTGTCTCCGTAGGTAGGTTTATTCCTAGATATTTTATTCTTTTTGTTGCAATGGTAAATGGGAGTGTTTCCTTAATTTCTCATCATTAGTGTATAGGAATGCAAGAGATTTCTGTGCATTAATTTTGTATCCTACTACTTTACCAAATTCATTAATTAGCTCTAGTAGTTTTCTGGTAGCATCATTAGGATTCTTTATGTATAGTATCATATCATCTGCAAACAGTGACAGCTTTACTTCTTCTTTTCCAATTTGGATTCCTTTTATTTCTTTTTCTTCTCTGATTGCTGTGGCCAAAACTTCCAAAACTGTGTTGAATAACAGTGGTGAGAGTGGGCAACCTTGTCTTTTTCCTGATCTTACTGGAAATGGTTTCAGTTTTTCACCACTGAGAATGATGTTTGCTGTGGGTTTGTCATATATGGCCTTTATTATGTTGAGGTAAGTTCCCTCTATGCCTACTTCCTGGAGGGTTTTTTATCATAAATGGGTGTTGAATTTTGTCAGAAGCTTTTTCTGTATCTATTGAGATGATCATATGGTTTTTATCCTTCAATTTGTTAATATGGTGTATCACATTGATTGATTTGCGTATATTGAAGAATCCTTGTGCATTCCTGGAATAAACCCCACTTAATCATGGTGTATGATCCTTTTAATGTGCTGTTGGATTCTGTTTGCTAGTATTTTGTTCAGGATTTTTGCATCTGTTTTCATCAGTGATATTGGCCTGTAGTTTTCTCTCTTTGTGACGTCTTTGTCTGGTTGTGGTATCAGGGTGTTGCTGGCCTCATAGAATGAGTTTGGGAGTGTTCCTCCCTCTGCTATATTTTGGAAGACTTTGAGAAAGATATGTGTTAGCTCTTCTCTAAATGTTTGATAGAATTCACCTGTGAAGCCATCTGGTCTTTTTGTTTGTTGGAAGGTTTTTAATCACAGTCTCAATTTCAGTGCTTGTGATTGGTCAGTTTATATTTTCTATTTCTTCCTGGTTCAGTCTCGGAAGGTTGTGCTTTTCTAAAAATTTGTGCATTTCTTCCAGGTTGTCCACTTTATTGGCATATAGTTGCTTGTAGCAATCTCTCATGATCCTTTGTATTTCTGCAGTGTCCGTTGTTACTTCTCCTTTCTCCTTTCTCATTCTATTGATTTGAGTCTTCTCCCTTTTCTTCTTAATGGGTCTGGCTAATGGTTTATCAATTTTGCTTATTTTCTCTAAGAACAAGCTTTTAGTTTTATTGATCTTTGCTATCGTTTCCTTCGTTTCTTTTTCATTTGTTTCTGATCTGATCTTTATGATTTCTTTCCTTACGCTAACTTTGGAGGTTTTTTTGTTCTTCTTTCTCTAATTGCTTTAGGTGTAAGGTTAGGTTGTTTATTTGAGGTGTTTCTTGTTTCCTGAGGTAGGATTGTATTGCTATAAACTTCCCTTTTAGAACTGCTTTTGCTGCATCCCACAGGTTTCAGGTTATCGTGTTTTCATTGCCATTTGTTTCTAGGTATTTTTTGATTTCCCCTTTGATTTCTTCAGTGATTTATTGGTTATTAAGTAGTGTATTGTTTAGACTCCATGTGTTTGTATTTTTTACAGATTTTTTCCTGTAATTGATATCTAGTCTCATAGCATTGTGGTCGGAAAAGATACTTGATACGATTTCAATTTTCTTAAATTTACCAAGGCTTGATTTGTGGCCCAAAATATGATCTATCCTGGAGAATGTTCCATGAGCACTTGAGAAAAATGTGTATTCTGTTGTTTTTGGATGGAATGTCCTATAATTATCAATTAAGTCCATCCTGTTTAATGTATCAGTTAAAGCTTGTATTTCTTTATTTATTTTCATTTTGGATGATCTGTCCATTGGTGAAAGTGGGGTGTTAAAGTCCCCTACTATGATTGTGTTACTGTCGATTTCCCCTTTTAAGGCTGTTAGCATTTGCCTTTTCTATTGAGGTGCTCCTATGTTGGGTGCCTAAATATTTACAATTGTTATATCTTCTTCTTGGATTGATCCCTTGATCATTATGTAGTGTCCTTCTTTGTCTCTTGTAATAGTCTTTATTTTAAAGTCTATTTTGTCTGATATGAGAATTGCTACTCCAGCTTTCTTTTGATTTCCATTTTTATGGAATATCTTTTTCCATCCCCTCATTTTCAGTCTGTATGTGTCCCTAGGTCTGAAGTGGGTCTCTTGTAGACAGCATATATACAGGTCTTGTTTTTGTATCCATTCTGCCAGTCTATGTCTTTTGGTTGGAGCATTTAATCCATTTACATTTAAGGTAGTTATCGATATGTATATTCCTATGACCATTTTCTTAATTGTTTTGGGTTTGTTATTGTAGGTCTTTTCCTTCTCTTGTGTTTCCTGCCTAGAGAAGTTCCTTTAGAATTTGTTGTAAAGCTGGCTTGGTGGTGCTGAATTCTCTTAGGTTTTTCTTGTCTGTAAAGGTTTTAATTTATCCATCAAATCTGAATGAGATCCTTGCTGGGTAGAGTAATCTTGGTTGTAGGTTTTTCCCTTTCATCACTTTAAATATGTCCTGCCAGTCCCTTCTGGCTTGCAGAGTTTCTGCTGAAAGATTAGCCGATAACCTTATGGGGATTCCCTTGTATGTTATTTGTTGTTTTTCCCTTGCTGCTGTTAATATTTTTTCTTTGTATTTAATTTTTGATTGTGTGATTAATATGTGTCTTGGCATGTTTCTCCTTGGATTTATCCTGTATGGGACTCTCTGTGCTTCCTGGACTTGATTAACTATTTCCTCTCCCATATTAGGGAAGTTTTCAACTATAATCTCTTCAAATATTTTCTCAGTCCCTTTCTTTATCTCTTCTTCTTCTGGGACCCCTATAATTCGAATGTCGGTGTGTTTAATGTTGTCCCAGAGGTCTCTGAGACTGTCCTCAGTTCTTTTCATTCTTTTTTCTTTATTCTGCTCTGCAGTAGTTATTTCCACTATTTTATCTTCCATGTCACTTATCCGTTCTTCTGCCTCAGTTATTCTGCTATTGATCCCTTCTAGAGTATTTTTAATTTCATTTATTGTGTTTTTCATCATTGCTTGGTTCCTCTTTAGTTCTTCTAGGTCCTTGTTAAATGTTTCTTGAATTTTGTCTATTCTATTTCCAAGATTTTGGATCATCTTTACTATCATTATTCTGAATTCTTTTTCAGGTAGACTGCCTATTTCCTCTTCATTTGTTTGGTCTGGTGTGTTTTTACTTTGCTCCTTCATCTGCTGTGTGTTTCTCTGTTTTCTCATTTCGCTAAACTTACTGTGTTTGGGGTCTCCTTTTCACAGGCTGCTTGTTTGTACTTCCTGTTGTTTCTGGTGTCTGCCCCCAGTGGCTAAGGTTGGTTCAGTAGGTTGTGTGCGCTTCCTGGTGGAGAGGACTAGTGCCTGTGTTGTGGTGGATGAGGCTGGATCTTGTCTTTCTGGTGGGCAGGTCCGCATCCAGTGGTGTGTTTTGGGTTGTCTGTGACCTTATTATGATTTTAGGCAGCCACTCTGCTAATGGGTGGGGTTGTGTTCCTGTCTTGCTGGTTGTTTGGCATAGGGTGTTCAGCACTGTAGCTTGCTCGTCGTTGAGTAGAGCTGGGTCTTAGAGTTGAGATGGAGGTCTCTGGGGGAGCTCTTGCTGTTTGCTATTACATGGAGCCAAGAGGTCTCTGGTGGACCAATGTTCTTAACTTGGCTCTCCCAGCTCAGAGGCACAGACCTGACACCCGGCCAGAGCACCAAGACCCTGTCAGCCACATGTCTCAGAAGAAACAGGAACAAAAAAGAAACAAAGAAAGAAAAAAAGAAAATAAAGTTATTAAAATAAAAAATAATTATTAAAAATAAAAAAAATTTTAAAGCAATAAAAAAAAGAAAAAAATAAAAAAGAGAGAGCAGCCAAACCAAAAAACAAATCCACGAATGATAACAAGCGCTAAAAACTACACTAAAAAAAAACAAAAAACGGACAGACAGCACCCTAGGACAAATGGTAGCAGCAAAAGTATACAGACAAAATCACACAAAGAAGCATACACAGAAAAAGAGAAAGAGGAAAAAAATATATATATCGCTGCTCCCAAAGTCCACTGCCTCAATTTGGGATGATTTGTTGTCTATTCAGGTATTCCACAGATGCAGGGTACATCAAGCTGATTGTGGAGATTTAATCTGCTGCTCCTGAGGCTGCTGGGAGAGGTTTCCCCTTCTCTTCTTTGTTCGCACAGCTCCCAGGGGGTTCAGCTTTGGATTTGGCCCCACCTCTGCGTGTAGGTTGCCTGAGGGCGTCTGTTCTTCACTCAGACAGGATGGGGTTAAAGGAGCAGCTGATTCCGGGGCTCTGGCTCATTCAGGCCGGGGGGAGGGAGGGGTACGAATGCGGGGCGAGCCTGTGGCGGCAGAGGGTGGCGTGACGTTGCACCAGCCTGAGGCGCGCCGTGTGTTCTCCCGGGGAAGTTGTCCCTAGATCACGGGACCCTGGCAGTGGCGGGCTGCACAGGCTCCCGGGAGGGGAGGTGTGGAGAGTGACCTGTGCTCGCACACAGGCTTCTTGGTGGCGGCAGCAGCAGCCTTAGCATCCCATGCCCATTTCTGATGTCTGCACTGATAGCCGCGGCTCGCGCCTGTCTCTGGAGCTCGTTTAGGTGGTGCTCTGAATCCCCTCTCCTCGTGCACCCCAAAACAATGGTCTCTTGCCTCTTAGGCAGTTCCAGACTTTTTCCCAGACTCCCTCCCGGCTAGCTGTGGCGCACTAGCCCCCTTCAGGCTGTGTTCACGCCGCCAACCCCAGTCCTCTCCCTGGGATCCGACCTCCGAAGCCCGAGCCTCAGCTCCCAGCCCCGCCCGCCCCGGCGGCTGAGCAGACAAGCCTCTCGGGCTGGTGAGTGCTGGTCGGCACCGCTCCTCTGTGTGGGAATCTCTCCGCTTTGCCCTCCGCACCCCTGTGGCTGCGCTCTCCTCCGTGGCTCCGGAGCTTCCCCCCTCTGCCACCCGCAGTCTCCGCCCGTGAAGGGGCTTCCTAGTGTGTGGAAACCTTTCCTCCTTCACAGCTCCCTCCCACTGGTGCAGGTCCCGTCCCTATTCTTTTGTCTCTGTTTTTCCTTTTTTCTTTTGCCCTACCCAGGTACGTGGGGAGTTTATTGCCTTTTGGGAGGTCTGAGGTCTTCTGCCAGCATTCAGTAGGTGTTCTGTAGGAGTTGTTCCACATGTAGATGTATTTCTGATATATTTGTGGGGAGGAAGGTGATCTCCGTGTCTTACTCTTCCGCCATCTTGAAGGTCTCCTCTATTTGGATCTTCTTAAATTTTTTCTAGTAATGTGTGTGTGTGTGTATGTATAGAAGTCATGCACAACTTTTGTTAGATTAATTCCCAGGTATTTGATTTTTCATATTTGCTATTGTGTATAGAAATTTTTAATTTTCCGTTTTCCATTTGTTGCCAGAATGTAAAAATCAATTAATTTTTAAAATTTTACTTTTATCCAGCAAGTTTGCTAAGCTCATTTATTTTTTCTAATAATTTATCTGTAGATTTTTTTGGATTTTCTATATAAACAATCATATTTTCTATGAATAACAGGTTTTGTTTCTTCCTTTTCAATTGTATATTTTTTATTTGTTTTTCCTACTTTATTAAACTGGTTTGGAACATCATGTGTTTGATAACAGTAGAGAGTATAATTGTCTTCTCAATCTCAGAGAAAATACTTTCAATATTTCACCATTAAGTGTGATGTTTGTAATAGGTTTTTTTTTTTGTAGATAGCCTTTTATCAAATTAAGACTGTTTCTATTTCTAGCTTGCTACGAGTATTTTTCATGAATGGATGTTCAATGTTCTCTAAAGATTTTCTACACATTCTAGAGATAATCATATGGGGAGTTTTTTGCCTTTTATTCTATCAATATGATAAATTACATCAATCAGTTTTTGAATGTTAAATCAATCTTGCAATTCTGTAAATCTAATTTTGTCGTGATGTATTATCCTTTTTATAGACTGTTGGAGTCTCTTTACTAGTACTATTTTGTTTAGGATTCTTATCTCCAAATCATGTGTGAGGTTAGCCTGTAATTTTTCTTTCTTGAAATGTTACTGCCAGGTTGTTTTGGTGGCAAGTTTATGTTGGCTTCCTAGCAGACTGCTCTCATCCTCCTTCTGGCTTGAAGAAGTGAGCTACCAAGAAGGAAGTAGTTCACATATCAAGGAATGACAGGGATCCTCTAGGAACTGATGTTGGTCACAAGCAGGAAACTGAAATTTCAGTCTAGTAGCTGCAAAGAAATTAATTCTTCCGACAATCTGTGGCAGCTTAGAAGTAGGTCTTTCCCTAGTCACACCTCCAGATGAGAACACAGGCCAGATGACACCTTAATTGCAGACTTGGAAGACCCTGAGCAGGGAATTCAGGTAATTGGTCCCTGGACTCCTGTCCCAGAGAAACTATGAGATAATAAACATGTATTATTTTAAGCTTCTAAGTTTGTTGTAAATTCTTATGTAGCAATAGAAAACTGATACATTTTCTGTCTTTTGACATGTCCCCTCATTATTTGAGCACTTCTGTACTTTATGGCCCAACAAGATAGTCCAGACTCAGCTTGTCCTTTCTCTTAGTAAACTTGGAATTAACCATTTTCCCAAGGAACTCTGGTTCCTTTCAGTGGACACTGGAATTTAGAAAATAAGACCTGGGTGCCAGGTGTACTCAGTAATATTGGGTGTCTTGTTCCTAGGCCTTCTCATTGGACAGAACTAAAGAATGTGTGTGTGGGCGTGTGTGGGTGTTCACATTTATATTCATACTTATTTCTGTATCAATCTATATATATTGAAAAACATGAGTTCACACTGAGCCCTCCCCCCTCTTCTAGTCCATCACCAGAGGACTTACTCTAGTTTTTTTTCTTTCTATATTTATAATTCTCTTCTCTGACAGGAGAAACTTGGTTCCTACCATCTTCATTATGTTAATATATTGGGTAATTTCCTTCTTCATGTAACCTGTCTCCCATCATCTTCATCATTCTCCCTACTTCATAGGAGCCTTCTTCACCCTGCTTAGTCTCCATCACCCAGTGCTAATGCCCCATCACCCTCAAACACACCTATTTTGCTAGGCCCTACCTAATGGATTATGAACTGAATTATCCAAGAAGGACGTGAGGTCTAGTTATTTTTGATTGAGCACCAGACATGATATATGAAAAATCATAGAAATGATGTGAAGCCCAGAATGATTTTCTATTCCCCCAGGGAGTATTTATATTATTGCAGGCAGGTAGGGACCCTATCAATGCCAGATCACTGTAATAAATACTTGTGATTGGGATAATTTGAAACTAGGCCTCTATCACTACAAGGACCTGTTTCAAGTTGGCCATTATTCCTAGTTTCCAACCAAAGCCTCTCCCTTTGGAAGTTCTTGAACTCCAGTTTTTGTCCCCCTAATTCCATGAGGCTGACAAAAGCTCTGCTTGGCTTCTGCGGTTCTCAGCTACCACTTCCAGAATTAGAAGAAATCCCTTGGGGAAAAAGGCCCCCCAAAGCTAGGCTCTCTGAATTTGCTTTTTCCAGGTGTTACCCCCATAGCTTTCTGATGTGTTCAAGCAACTTTTTTAAAGTATATTTTGTCCAGTCTCCCAGTTATTATCAAGTTATCTAGTCTGCCTTTATTGGGAGAAAAGTCCCCCATTAGCAGCTTCTTATTTTTAAACTAACATATAATCAATAATTTATTGTGTTCTTAGGACCATTTAAGCACTTCATATGATTTCTCTCATTTAATTTTTACAACCACCTTATGAGATAGGTACTATTATTTATCCCACTTTACAAAGTTTAGTAAGATTTGGTAGCTTGCCCAAGGTCATACAGCAGTAAGCAGAGGTCAGCTCAGGTCTGTCTGACTCCAAAGCCTAGGATTTAAAACACTCAGTTCTGATCTTCCCCACCATTAACCTTCATAGCCTAGAAACAAAACACCCTGTAGGGACAGTGTGAATATTAGCCTATTGAAACAAGTTTGAAAGGGAAGCATAGAACAGAGACATTTTCTTTATTTGCTTAAATGACTCTGAGACAGGGCTCAAAATACTCAAACACTCAAGTTTGGGCTCAAAGTGCCACATTTATCTCTTCCTGTTATCCAAACAAGAACTATGATGGATTTAACATTAAATTAAAAGACTTAAATGGGGAAAAATACCATCCTAAACTACCTTTATATACTTTGTGGCATCAATTAACTCCCGATTCAGGAGCTTGAGTTCCCTCCTCCTGTGGTAGGAATCTGTCAGTTCACATAAAATTGTGCACCGTGACCGGATGTTATAGAGGCAGACAAGCAAGATGTGTCTCACTGATGCATCTGGACAGGAAACTTTAAATATGGTTTTCTTTTCTTAAAAAAAGAAATCCCAGCCACATATGTTTTTATTTTTCTTCTCAGCATTTGCTGTATGAACATAGGGCATGTTACCGCGGGCACATGTCTCAGGAGAGCGGTAGACTTATCAAAAGATTTGAGGGGCCCTAAAATTCTTTTAGAGATGAAGATTCAGGTATTTTCATCCCAGATACTTTTCTAAATACATTTATTTTTGCTCCTTTATGTGCAAACTAGGACCAGTTGGCAAAATTTTCTTGAAAAATTTGGGAAGTTATTCTTCCAGAAGGAGTTCATATTTTCCTATTGGCAGACTTTTATTAGTGAGATCATGAAGCTAGTCTTCTGGACTCTCAGTTTCTCTGTGGATTATTACTTTTACTGTACCCCCTTGAATTTTTAAATATAACTAGTCTTCAAAGAAATCAGAACTCTTTCTAAGATGATAACTATCCTTCCTTACAAGGTGTTTGTGAAGTTTGTAAAGGATAAAGGGATGATTAGTGTTGATTACTTCTTCCTTGAAGACGGAGGCATTAAATACTGACCCCAATTACACAGCCAAATGTGGAGTGGTAAAAACTGTCTTTTGATATTCCAGGCTCTCTTTGCATTGTTTTTTTGTCCATTTGGTCTGCTTTTTGGCTTGTTTGTGCATTTTTGGGGGGGGGGGTTGGGGATCCACCCAGCTGGTAATGATTTTCCAAAGTAGATTCCCACTTGGTTAGTAATATATGATCATGCAAGTTATATCCTATCTAGACTTCAGCACTAGTAAATAAATGGATACAGAGGCACTTACACAATAGGAATCTCTTTTCTTTCTGCTGATCGAGATTCTTCTGGGAGAGGCAGCACATTAAGTCATCAGTACTCTTGTAGAGCTTCTTTAAATTTTTTTTTTTAATTTTTAAAAATTTATTTATTTTATTCATTTAGTTTTGGCTGCATTGGGTCTTTGTTGCTGCACGCAGGCTTTCTCTAGTTGTGGCGAGCGGAGGCTACTCTTCGTTGCAGTGCGCGGCTTCTCATTGCGGCATCTTGTTGCAGAACACAGGCTATAGGTGTGTGGGCTTCAGTAGTTGTGGCTCGTGGGCTCAGTAGTTGTGGCTCGTGGGCTCTAGAGCTCAGGCTCAGTAGTTGTGGTGCATGGGCTTAGTTGCTCTGCGGCATGTGAGATCTTCCTGGACCAGGGCTTGGGCCCATGTCCCCTGCATTGGCAGGCAGATTCTTAACCACTGAACCACCAGGGAAGCCCAAGCTTCTTTTATTGAATTTAGCATTGATATAATCAGGTCTAGACTGAGACAGGTGTGAACCCTAGGTAAGACCGTCATGGGACACTCCATCAAACCAATATTTTAAATATTTTTTAATACTTAGTGGAGATGGTAAAAAATGGTTCCTAATAATGGAAATAAAATAGAAATGACTTTCTGTTTAAAATAAGGAATTTATAAAATGTACTTATTACATGCAGTTTTTGGAATTAGCTTCTTGGGAGGTATGTTAAATTATTTAACATGTGAATAAAATAAATCACTCCTTCCCAGTATATGTACCAAGTCCATGAATTATTCAGATTCAGAATTTCAGCTTCAAGTTTCTGAGAGATGGCTGGTCTCAACTGTAAGTGTACTAAAGCAACGGTCCCCAACCTTTTTGGCAGCAGGGACCGGTTTCATGGAAGGCAGTTTTTCCACGGATAGGGTAGGGGATGGTTCAGGCAGTAACGTGAGCGATGGGGAGCAATGGGGAGCGGCAGAAGAAGCTCCCCTCACTCGCCCGCTGCTCACCTCCTGCTGGACGGCCCGGTTCCTAAAAGGCCGCGGACCACTACCGGTCCGTGGCCTGGGGGTTGGGAACCCCTGTACTAAAGAACTTACTCATAGATACCACAACAGACTAAACTGAATTAGAGATAAGGTGTGGTTTTGACCCAAGGGCAGTTTTCTTCAGCAGATTCGCATTTGGTAAGTTCAACTTGTGTTTTACCAGATACACATGAAGTCATGGGTAAAAATCTGAGTTGACTGGCACTGAGTTTCCAATTTGTTGAAGACGGTGTTTTAATGATTCCTGTAAAGTAGCAACCTTGGTAAATGCCTAGCAGGCTTGGCCCTTTACCTCAACCCTGGCTGTGATATTATCAGCTATACTGAGGCCTGAATAAACTTACCTGTATGAGGGCATTTTTTAATGATATTAAACTTTGTAGGATCATAAGAGCCATTCTATTTTAGTCTTAATTCTAAGAATTACTTTTGAGCAATTGGTCTGTTTATACCATTCAAACACTATGAATTGGGCAATTGATTAGATTTCTCTTTTAGTTCTTGTTACTTAGACGTTGAGCCAAATTAATAACCTATTCACAGAAAACTCATAGGACTTTATGGGTAGAAAGAAACCTTTTTAAAATTAGCCTTATCCTTGGCTTCATTTTATGTTCCTACCATTCTTTTTCTTTCCTACTTTCACTTAAGCTATCTTCCTTTATTTTAGGCATCTTCATAAGCTGCCCTTAATCCTTTCTGGAAGGAGAAGAGGTATATGTAAATAAGTCACTGCAGTTGCTAACTTAGTAAAGACGTTGTGTATTAAATTTGCAGAGAGAGAACAGAGTTCTGAGGGAACAGAATATTATTTCGTGAGAGTTGGAGGGAAGCTTCCAGGGGAAGGGGGGTAGTGGTTTGGGCTTGTGCTTGGTGGGGAGAAAGGGGGCTAACTGAACAGAGGGAGAAGGACTCTGAAGTCGAAGTTGGCACAGCACGGATGACTAACTTGACTTGTTTCACGTTTCTGCAGAGGTCAGGCCCTTGGAGACACAGCCATCAGATACGTTATTACTGGAAATGCTTGTGGAAAATTGTTGTATGCCTCAATTGTAGTAGCACCTACTCTCCTATTCATTTCTGCTGCTCTCCAAGACATACACCTGGGGTTCATTATATTGAATTATTTCTAACATAAGTGGCTCATGATCCTCCTTCTCTGATACGTCCCTTCTCACTGACATATTTCCCTTCCCTTCTGTTCTGTCTCCCTGCTAAGAGAAGACTGAACCCAGTATGGACCCCGACCCAGATTCTCTCTCCTATAATGGTGAAGATGGGACTCAGAGATGCTAGCTGTACTCCGTTCATTGCTTGAACAAAAATATGTAAGCTGAGAGTCTAGTTCTGTCACAGCTTTGCTTGTCCACAGAGCAGAGAAAACTGATCTGTATTGAGAGACCAGCATAAAGCTGGGCACATAGAGGAGCAGGCAAGGATTCCAGTGGAGTTCCAGAGCGGGGGCTTCCTGATTTCCATCCCGCAGGAGGTCCAGCTATGGCTCCTGACTCTTACTTCTTTGTCAGTATTTTTCACCTTCTATAGTTGAGGTAGCTCAGGTAGCTGTCTACCACTCAAAGGTGAATGAGCCCCTACTGAGACATTTAGGCCTGAAAAAACATGTATCCAGTGAAAATCACCAAGAATATGCTTAGAGATTTAAATATAACACTCATCCATTCGACAGGTATTTGTTGAGGCCTGCTATGTTTATCCTCACTTGGAATAAACCATTGGACCAGATATATCAAGTTGATTACTGTCTAGTAGGGGATAAATCCATAAAGTTGGTTAAATGGCAGTGCGGAAAAATGTTTACTGGCACGGAAACATGTTCATAATAAATTGTTAAGTGAATTAAGGAATTTATAAAAATGTATGTATAATACATTTGCAAAACCATATATATGTGTATATGTGTGTGTACATTTAAATACATGTATATATACATATATATAAATATATGTATTTTCTTTTTCAATCTGTACATGTATATTTGATATATATAACACACATATCATGCATATATCATGTATGTGTACAGATTGAGAGAAAAAAATGAAAATAATGTGAGGACTTGAAGGTTACCAAAACATTAAAAGTGGTTGTCACTCTGGTGAGATGATCATGGGTATTTTTTTTATTGCCCCACTTTTTGCTATCTGTATGTATTATTTTGAATAAAAATTATGAATAATTTAGAATGTACTCTTGGAAGTTCTTCAAACATGTAAAATAGTATGTATTTAGCAAAATCTGTCTGCATACATGCATCTTTGTAAACCACAGTAAAAAAATAAAATCAATAATTAATTAATTCATATCTGTATCCAATAAGAGGATGAGTATTGGGAAACTCTAGATAAACTCTAACATAAAAATGCTTTTCGTTGTAACATTTTTCCAACTAAATGACATTGTTAACAAATATAGATGAGTTTTATTTTGTTGTGTCATTCAACAAGCATTTATTGAGTTTTTCCAAGGTGCCAGGCCCTTTTCTAGGCTCTAGTGGTACATCAGAGAATAAAACTGACAAATGTCCCTGTTCTTGTGAAACATATATTCTTTCAGTGGCAATCTTTTTAGAGAAATAGAAACTTCCCTGGAGTATGGGAGACATCCCTTTTAAGTGTCAGGTCTCCTGATCCATCCCTGTATACATTCCCGTGTGTAAGCCACAGTGCTGCCATCGTGACAGAATTCTTGCACTCAAGCATCTTTCTCTCCCAGAGAACATAAAAATAAGTAAAGGATAGGGGATTCAGATATGTGGAAGCATAGGGTCCATGGAAGTGCGTAAATGACAGACCCATCCTGGACTTTATGTTGGAGGTAGGTGATGGCGAGGAAGACTTGTTGCTGGTTGCAGAAGCCATCTGAGCAAGATCTGAAAAATAAGTAGAAGTTGTCCAGGTGAAGAGGCTGGAAGAAGGGCATTTCACGAAAAGGAGACAAGGGGAAACAGGACATGTGTCAGGGAATGCAAGTGGTTCATTGTAACTGGAGCTTAGTTTGCAGAGCTGGCAGTGGCAAGAAGTAAAGTAAAGGGGTCAGCAGAGGCCATATGTTGTTCAAGAGGCAAAGTTGTGTAGTCAAGAGTGTGGCCTTTGAAGCCAGACTCGGCCACCTTTTAGCTGGATGACTCAGGGAAATTTACCTAACAGCTCTGTGGGTCAGTTTACTCACCTGTAAAATCGGTTAATGGTACGTAACTCATGGGGCTATTGTAAGGATCCCATGAAATGATCTATGTAAAGTGCTTAGAATAGTAAGAGTTCAATAGATGTTAAGTATTGATGATGTCACAGGGCCTTAGTGTGCAATGATAGAAAACTTGATGTTCCTGTGGCATTTATTCAGTTTCTCATTCAAGTTGAGAGCCAAATAGTACTGTGTAAACAGAAGCAACTCTGGGGCTAGCAAAGCGCTAAGAGAAGGTTATATGTGTGGCCACATTGTGTTTGTCCAAAGTTACTGAATTTAAGTTTTTATATAGATAGAGTCAAATGTTCTTGTCTCTCCAGTAGGAGATAATTTTGTAAAGGTCATACCTTTTTTTCATTAATTGAAAATTGGCTAATTTCTTGTATCTATGAATATATATGTTGCTCACATAAAATGCTACAACATCTATTACTATGGTTTTTGTTCTGAGAGATAAAGTAAACTAACAAGTCTGTTAGTGACTGAGATCTGACTGGTGGAAATTACTCATGGTCCAGTAGGTCTAGGAGTTAATCAGTCACGCTCCTTGAGAAGAGTACAGGTTGCAGTAATTCTCTTTGCAATAATGTCATGCATTTTAGATTTGATGTGGCTGTAACAGCTTTTTTTGTTCTAAAAAAGTATCTGGCAACAGCCCGTTCAATGTTACTAATGAAACATCCTCAAAACATAAATAACTCTTCTTTTAACAAAAGCTGAAAATACCCTATTACATGGTTTATGCAAAGAGCATGTGTATGAATGATGCAGGAACATGTTCCTATATAACAGTGGAGTCATTCTCATGCATGGTCTAGCGAGGCTCCTGTATCTGTGAGGTTCTAGCTGGTTGGCTAGTTTCCTTCACGGGAGAGCCACCTCTCTGTTTGCAACAGGTACCAAGAGTTGACCTTCAATATCCACTTGTCTTTGAGTCTTAGCTGGGCCTGTGGTTGCGCAGTTAGAGACTACATTTTCCAGCCTCCCTTGGAGCTAAGAGTGACCATATGATTGAGAAGTCCATGTCTCATCCCATGGACTTCTCATCCCAGAAGTCCATGGGATGAGAGTGGAAGGCATGTGTGCAGTTGCCAAGTTATACCCTTAAAAAGACACTGCCCTCGAGCTCCTCTGGGAATGGATGTGGTTGTAAGAGCCAATTTTGACCAGTGGATGAAGGCTACACCCTAGGAGATGTGGAAGCAGTAAAACAGAGAAAATCTTGGTCCCTAGACAACCCAAGTAGCAAAGTCATGACCCCATCCCAGCCCCTAACCACCTAACAACTTAGACTTCCACATAAGAGAGAAATACATTTTTGCTTTGCTTAAAATAATCATTTTTTTTTTGTTAAAGCAGCCCTAATTGATACCCCAAATAATAGCATCCAAAATACCTTTTTTTTTTTTTTGGTGGTGAGGTGTGGACATGAAGTAGATGTCACACCTGCTATGTTAAAAGCATAATGTTGGACCCGGCTCAGCCGCTGCCTTCGGTAGCTGTTTATGCCCATTATATAAGCTGAATTGATTATACTTAAAGAGTCTATGGGGGGAGGAGAGAAGATGGCGGAAGAGTAAGACGCGGAGATCACCTTCCTTCCCACAGATACAGTAGAAATACATCTACACGTGGAACTGCTCCTACAGAACACCCACTGAACGCTGGCAGAAAACGTCAGACCTCCCAAAAGGCAAGAAACTCCCCCCGTACTTGGGTAGGACAAAAGAAAAAAGAAATAACAGAGACAAAAGAATAGGGACGGCACCTGCACCAGTGGGAGGGAGCTGTGAAGGAGGAAAGATTTCCACGCACTAGGAGCCCCTTCGCGGGCAGAGACCGCGGGTGGCAGAGGGGGGAAGCTTCGGAGCCACGGAGGAGAGCGCAGCCACAGGGGTGAGGAGGGCACAGCGGAGAGATTCCCGCACTTCCCGCACGGAGGCTCGGCGCTGACCAGCACTCACCAGCCCGAGAGGCTTGTCTGCTCAGCCGCCGGGGCGGGCGGGGCTGGGAGCTGAGGCTCGGGCTTCGGTCGCAGGGAGAGGACTGGGGTTGGCGGCGTGAACACAGCCTGAAGGGGTTAGTGCACCACAGCTGGCTGGGAGGGAGACCGGGAAAAAGTCTGCAGCTGCCGAAGAGGCAAGAGACTTTTTCTTCCCTGTTTCCTGGTGCGCGAGGAGAGGGGATTCAGAGCGCCGCCTAAACGAACTCCAGAGACGGGCGCGAGCCGCAGCTAACAGCGCGGATCCCATAGCAACAGGGGCGCAGAGGGAAAAACGGAGAGACTCCCGCACAGAGGCTCGGCGCCGAGCAGCGCTCACCAGCCCGAGAGGCTTGTCTGCTCCCCCGCCGGGGCGGGCGGGGCTGGGAGCGGAGGCTCGGGCTTCGGTCGGATCGCAGGGAGAGGACTGGGGTTGGCGGCGTGAACACAGCCTGAAGGGGTTAGCGCACCACAGCTGGCTGGGAGGGAGACCGGAAAAACGTCTGCAGCTGCCAAAGAGGCAAGAGACTTTTTCTTGCCTCTTTGTTTCGCGGCGCGCAAGGAGAGGGGATTCAGAGCGCCGCCTAAACGAACTCCAGAAACTGGCGCGAGCCGCGGCTATCAGCGCGGACCCCAGAGACGGGCGTGAGACGCTGGGGCTGCTGCTGCCGCCTCCAAGAAGCCTGTGTGCGAGCACAGGTCACTCTCCACACCGCCCCTCCCGGGAGCCCGTGCAGCCCACCACTGCCAGGGTCCCGTGATCCAGGGACAACATCCCCAAGGAGAACGCACTGTGCGCCTCAGGCTGCTGCAACGTCACGCCAGCCTCTGACGCCGCAGGCTCGCCCCGCCTCCTCTGTACCCCTCCCTCCCCGCGGCCTGGGTGAGCCAGAGTCCCCGAAGCAGCTGCTCCTTTAACCCCGTCCTGTCTGGGCGGGGAACAGACGCCCTCAGGCGACCTACACGCAGAGGCGGGTCCAAATCCAAAGCTGATCCCCAGGAGCTGTGCGAACAGAGAAGAGGAGGGGAAATCTGTCCCAGTAGCCTCAGAAGAAGCGGATTAAAACTCCACAAACAACTTGATGTGCCTGCATCTGTTGAATACCTGAATAGACAACGAATCATCCCAAATTCAGGAGGTGGACTTTGGGAGCAGGATATATTAATTTTTCCCCTTTTCCTTTTTTTTTTGTGAGTGTATATTTATATGCTTCTGGGGGAGATTTTGTCTGTATAGCTTTGCTTTACAATAGCTTTATTTTACTGCACTATATTATAGCTTCTTTCTTTCTTTTCTTTCTTTCTTTCTTTCTTTCCTTCCTTCCTTCCTTCCTTCCTTCCTTCCTCCTTCCTTCCTTCCTTCCTTCCTTCCTTTCTTTCTTTCTTTCTTTCTATTTTTTCTCCCTTTTACTCTGAGCCGTGTGGACGAAAGGCTCTTGGTGCTTCAGCCAGGCATCAGGGCCGTACCTCGGAGGTGGGAGAGCCAACTTCAGGACACTGGTCCACAAGAGACCTCCCAGCTCCACGTAATACCAAACGGCAAAAATCTCTCAGAGATCTCCATCTCAACATCAAGACCCAGCATCACTCAATGACCAGCAAGCTACAGTGCTGAACACCCTATGCCAAACAACTAGCAAGACAGGAACACAGCCTCATCCATTAGCAGAGAGGCTGCCTAAAATCATAATAAGGCCACAGACACCCCAAAATACACCACCAGACGTGGACGTGCCCACCAGAAAGACAAGATCCAGCCTCATCCACCAGAGCTCAGGCACTAGTTCCCTCCACCAGGAAGCCTACACAACCCACTGAACCAACCTTAGCCACTGGGGACAGATACCAAAAACAACGGGAACTACAAACCTGCAACCTGTGATAAGGAGACCCCAAACACAGTAAGATAAGCAAAATGAGACGACAGAAAAACACACAGCAGATGAAGGAGCAGGGTCAAAACACACTAGACTTAACAAATGAAGAGGAAATAGGTAGTCTACCTGAAAAAGAATTCAGAATAATGATAGTAAGGATGATCCAAAATCTTGGAAATAGAATAGACAAAATGCAAGAAGCATTTAACAAGGACGTAGAAGAACTAAAGAGGAATCAAGCAATGATGAAAAACACAATAAATGAAATTAAAAATACTCTAGATGGGATCAATAGCAGAATAACTGAGGCAGAAGAAAGGATAAGTGACCTGGAAGATAAAATGGTGGAAATAACTACTGCAGAGCAGGATAAAGAAAAAAGAATGAAAAGAACTGAGGACAGTCTCAGAGACCTCTGGGACAGCATTAAACGCACCAACATTCGAATTATAGGGGTCCCAGAAGAAGAAGAGAAAAAGAAAGGGACTGAGAAAATATTTGAAGAGATTATAGTTGAAAACTTCCCTAATATGGGAAAGGAAATAGTTAATCAAGTCCAGGAAGCACAGAGAGTCCCATACAGGATAAACCCAAGGAGAAACACGCCAAGACACATATTAATCAAACTGTCAAAAATTAAATATAAGGAAAACATATTAAAGGCAGCAAGGGAAAAAAAACAAATAACACACAAGGGAATCCCCATAAGGTTAACATCTGATCTTTCAGCAGAAACTCTGCAAGCCAGAAGGGAGTGGCAGGATATACTTAAAGTGATGAAGGAGAAGAACCTACAACCAAGATTACTCTACCCAGCAAGGATCTCATTCAAATGTGATGGAGAAATTAAAACCTTTACAGACAAGCAAAAGCTGAGAGAGTTCAGCACTACCAAACCAGCTTTACAACAAATGCTAAAGGAACTTCTCTAGGCAAGAAACACAAGAGAAGGAAAACACCTACAATAACAAACCCAAAACATTTAAGAAAATGGGAATAGGAACATACATATCGATAATTACCTTGAATGTAAATGGATTAAATGCTCCCACCAAAAGACACAGGCTGGCTGAATGGATACAAAAACAAGACCCATATATATGCTGTCTACAAGAGACCCACTTCAGACCTAGAGACACATACAGACTGAAAGTGAGGGGATGGAAAAAGATATTCCATGCAAATGGAAATCAAAAGAAAGCTGGAGTAGCAATTCTCATATCAGACAAAATAGACTTTAAAATAAAGACTATCACAAGAGACAAAGAAGGACACTATATAATGATCAAGGGATCGATCCAAGAGGAAGGTATAACAATTGTAAATATTTATGCACCCAACATAGGAGCACCTCAATACATAAGGCAAGTACTAACAGCCATAAAAGGGGAAATCGACAGCAACACAATCATAGTAGGGGACTTTAACACCCCACTTTCACCAATGGACAGATCATCCAAAATGAAAATAAATAAGGAAACACAAGCTTTAAATGATACATTAAACAAGATGGACTTAATTGATATTTATAGGACATTCCACCCAAAAACAACAGAATACACATTTTTCTCAAGTGCTCATGGAACATTCTCCAGGATAGATCATATCTTGGGTCACAAATCAAACCTTGGTAAATTTAAGAAAATTGAAATCGTATCAAGTATCTTTTCCGACCACAACGCTATGAGACTAGATATCAATTACAGGAAAAGATCTGTAAAAAATACAAACACATGGAGGCTACACAATACATTACTTAATAATGAAGTGATTACTGAAGAAATCAAAGGGGAAATCAAAAAATACCTAGAAATAAATGACAATGGAGATATGACGACCCAAAACCTATGGGACGCAGCAAAAGCAGTGCTAAGAGGGAAGTTTATAGCAATACAAGCCTACCTCAAGAAACAGGAAACATCTCGAATAAACAACCTAACCTTGCACCTAAAGCAATTAGAGAAAGAAGAACAAAAAAACCCCAAAGCCAGCAGAAGGAAAGAAATTATAAAGATCAGGTCAGAAATAAATGAAAAAGAAATGAAGGAAACAATAGCAAAAATCAATGAAACTAAAAGCTGGTTCTTTGAGAAGATAAACAAAATTGATAAACCATTAGCCAGACTCATCAAGAGAAAAAGGGAGAAGACTCAGATCAATAGAATTAGAAATGAAAAAGGAGAAATAACCACTGACACTGCAGAAATACAAAAGATCATGAGAGATTACTACAAGCAACTCTATGCCAATAAAATGGACAACCTGGAAGAAATGGACAGATTCCTGGAAATGCACAAACTGCCGAGACTGAACCAGGAAGAAATAGAAAATATGAACAGACCAATCACAAGCACTGAAATTGAAACTGTGATTAAAAACCTTCCAACAAACAAAAGCCCAGGACCAGATGGCTTCACAGGTGAATTCTATCAAACATTTAGAGAAGAGCTAACACCTATCCTTCTCAAACTCTTCCAAAATATTGCAGAGGGAGGAACACTCCCAAACTCATTCTACGAGGCCACCATCACCCTGATACCAAAACCAGACAAAGATGTCACAAAGAAAGAAAACTACAGGCCAATATCACTGATGAACATAGATGCAAAAATCCTCAACAAAATACTCGCAAACAGAATCCAACAGCACATTAAAAGGATCATACACCATGATCAAGTGGGGTTTATCCCAGGAATGCAAGGATTCTTCAATATACGCAAATCAATCAATGTGATACACCATATTAACAAATTGAAGGAGAAAAACCACATGATCATCTCAATAGATGCAGAGAAAGCTTTCGACAAAATTCAACACCCATTTATGATAAAAGCCCTGCAGAAAGTAGGCATAGAGGGAACTTTCCTCAACATAATAAAGGCCATATATGACAAACCCACAGCCAACATTGTCCTCAATGGTGAAAAACTGAAACCATTTCCACTAAGATCAGGAACAAGACAAGGTTGCCCACTCTCACCACTATTATTCAACATAGTTTTGGAAGTGTTAGCCACAGCAATCAGAGAAGACAAAGAAATAAAAGGAATCCAAATCGGAAAAGAAGAAGTAAAGCTGTCACTATTTGCAGATGACATGATACTATACATAGAGAATCCTAAAGAGGCTACCAGAAAACTCCTAGAGCTAATCAATGAATTTGGTAAAGTAGCAGGATACAAAATTAATGCACAGAAATCTCTTGCATTTCTATACACTAATGACGAAAAATCTGAAAGTGAAATTAAGAAAACACTCCCGTTTACCATTGCAACAAAAAGAATAAGATATCTAGGAATAAACCTACCTAAGGAGACAAAAGACCTGTATGCAGAAAATTATAAGACACTGATGAAAGAAATTAAAGATGATACAAATAGATGGAGAGATATACCATGTTCCTGGATTGGAAGAATCAACATTGTGAAAATGACTCTACTACCCAAAGCAATCTACAGATTCAATGCAATCCCTATCAAACTACCACTGGCGTTTTTCACAGAACTAGAACAAAAAATTTCACAATTTGTATGGAAACACAAAAGACCCCGAATAGCCAAAGCAATCTTGAGAACGAAAAATGGAGCTGGGGGAATCAGGCTCCCTGACTTCAGACTATATTACAAAGCTTCAGTAATCAAGACAGTTTGGTACTGGCACAAAAACAGAAATATAGATCAATGGAACAGGATAGAAAGCCCAGAGATAAACCCACACACATATGGTCACCTTATCTTTGATAAAGGAGGCAAGCATATACAGTGGAGAAAAGACAGCCTCTTCAATAAGTGGTGCTGGGAAAATTGGACAGGTACATGTAAAAGTATGAAATTAGAACACTCCCTGACACCATGCACAAAAATAAACTCCAAATGGATTAAAGACCTAAGTGTAAGGCCAGACACTATCAAACTCTTAGAGGAAAACAGGCAGAACACTCTATGACATACATCACAGCAAGATTCTTTTTGACCCAGCTCCCAGAGAAATGGAAATAAGAACACAAATAAACAAATGGGACCTAATGAAACTTAAAAGCTTTTGCACAGCAAAGGAAACCATAAACAAGACCAAAAGACAACCCTTAGAATGGGAGAAAATATTTGCAAATGAAGCAACTGACAAAGGATTAATCTCCAAGATTTACAAGCAGCTCATGCAGCTCAATAACAAAAAAACGAACAACCCAATCCAAAAATGGGCAGAAGACCTAAATAGACATTTCTCCAAAGAAGATATACAGATGGCCTACAGACACATGAAAGAATGCTCAACATCATTAATCATTAGAGAAATGCAAATCAAAACTACAATGAGATATCATCTCACACCGGTCAGAATGGCCATCATCAAAAAATCTAGAAACAATAAATGCTGGAGAGGGTGTGGAGGAAAGGGAACACTCTTGCACTGTTGGTGGGAATGTAAATTGATACAGCCACTATGGAGAACAGTATGGAGGTTCCTTAAAAAACTACAAATAGAAGTACCATACGACCCAGCAATCCCACTACTGGGCATATACCCTGAGAAAACCATAGGTCAAAAAGTGTCATGTACCACAATGTTCATTGCAGCTCTATTTACAATAGCCAGGACCTGGAAGCAACCTAAATGTCCATCGACAGATGAATGGATAAAGAAGATGTGGCACATATATACAATGGAATATTACTCAGCCGTAAAAAGAAATGAAATGGAGGTATTTGTAATGAGGTGGATGGAGTTAGAGTCTGTCATACAGAGTGAAGTAAGTCAGAAAGAGAAAAACAAATACAGTATGCTAACACATATATACGGAATCTAAGGAAAAAAAAAAAAAAAAAAAAAAGGCCATGAAGAACCTAGTGGCAAGACGGGAATAAAGACACAGACCTACTAGAGAATGGACTTGAGGATATGGGGAGGGGGTGGGGTGAGATGTGACAGGGTAAGAGAGTGTCATGGACATATATACACTACCAAATGTAAAATAGATAGCTAGTGGGAAGCAGCCGCATAGCACAGGGAGATCAGCTCGGTGCTTTGTGACCACCTAGAGGGGTGGGATGGGGAGGGTGGGAGGGAGGGAGATGCAAGAGGGAAGAGAAATGGGAACATATTGTATATGTATAACTGATTCACTTTGTTATAAAGCAGAAGCTAACACACTATTGTAAGGCAATTATACTTCAATAAAGATGTTTAAAAAAAAAAAAAAAAAGCATAATGTTGTCAGAGCAAAGTGATCAGAGAGCCCCCATCAGTGAGCACAGTCACCTAGAAGAAGATTTTAGAGCAAAGAGCTGTGTCTGCCTTTTTATTGCATCCCCATTATTAGGAGCAGTGCCTGGCACATAGTAGCCCTTCATAGATTATTGTTGAAAAAATGAATGACAGATCCAAAGCAAACCAAGCAAGACACACCAAACATGGGTAGAAATTGAGTACCTAATATAAAAGAAATAAAATAGGTAAACTTTAAGCAATGTAAGCAAAAGAAAGGGCATGCAAATAATAACGTTAGCATTAATGAGAATTAATGCCTGGCACAGTGCTAAAAGTTTTCTGCTCATTTTAGATTTAATCGCCACAAAAATCCATGAGGTAAATATTATTGCCCTCATTTTACAGTAGGCAAAATCAAGACTCAGAGAGGCTGCGGCTACCACAGAGCCTCGCCAGGACTGGGACTCAGGTCGCCAAATTATGCTGCGCGTGAATGCACTGAAACATATTCTCAAACCCATCGTGAAGCCAGTAGGTTCAACCAGCAAAACATCTTCCTTAGGGCGTTTAAGGATGAGGTGGTTTGTTCAGGGCAAAGCGTGGTTATGACCTATGAAGGTATGTTTAGGAGTTGAGAGGAGGAATATTACGCTTGAAAATATGGTGCTTTATTAAATAATTTTTAGTATAAACTTATTAGTATTTTTCAAATATTGAGACAGTATAGGGCATAGGAAGTCCAGAATGAGATTACGGGTTTCAGTGCGACCTTGAGTAAATTCTTTAAGTTCATTAAGACTTGGCTTTCTTTACTTTCCCCAAGAGGGATGGACCAACTGTCAGCTCAGGTCACAGGCAGTTCTAACTCGCTGTGGTGCTGGGATCCCTGATGAGCTTCGGGAGGAAGAACATAAGGGACCCTTAGATGAGAGTGGGCTCGTTCAGGCTTTTATAAGTCACGTACCTGCTTCTCTGACTTGTGACGAGCAGTTTAGGGGCTTAGACTTGTGGTTAGCAAGGCTGCTCCTAGAGAAAATTTGAGAAGTCAAGTAGAGTTGATTTAGGTGCTTTCTCAATTTTCAGTTTTTATCTTTTGTCTGGCCTCCTTCCTAATCGCCTCCAGACTCCCAATATCTTTCTCCCACTTGTCTACACTGCAGAATTATTCTTATTTGAGTTTCTCAGAACATTTTTCCAGGATGTCTTCCTTCCCCAGGCAATGCCTGAGCTTTCGGGCATTTTCGAATCTATTCCCCAAGCATCCGAATTTCACTTTCATCATTCCCCACCTGCTGGCTAACTAGCTAGTCAGCTGCAGAAACTAATCAGGGCCATGGGGATAATGCTTGGAAATCACCTGATTCCTTCTCATATAACAGGGACCCTTCAGAGACTTTGCCCCAGGAGTCTAATGGGACATGGGTAGAGGAGCTTTTGCGGTTTGCATAAGAAAGTTTTACTTAAGACCAGATCTGGATGAAAAATGTACATACTGTCAGAGAGTTTTCTTCAGTTCAAGCCAATGTAACAATTATTAATTAAATGTGACCGTGTGGCAGCCGTTGAAGTTTTTTCACTCTCATGTAAGCTCCAGTTCAAGTCTCAGGATAATTAAAAAAAAAAATGTAGGATTCATTTCTAGAAAGGGTTTCTGCACTCAACTGCTGCCTCCTTTTCAAGTCTGGTAACCTGGGGAGTATAATCTAGGTAGAAATCCAGAGTCTCCTTTACTTATCTCCGTCTTAAACCCAAAGCAAGTCCCAAGAGATTAGCCTCCTGCTTCCCGTTCTTCATGACTCTTCTTAGAGCTCCAGAATCACAAGTACTTCCTAAGGGAAAGTGCCTCTGCTGTCAAGTGACAGAGAAAGGAATAGAGCATAGAGATGAGAAAGCGGCACAGTTGCTTACAATCAGTGTATGTAATAAAGATATGCATTTCTTTGGAAGTAGGGAATTATAATATCATGATAAATGCCACACTACATTTATACATTAATTGCCACTGACCACAGGGTTTGGAAGTTTTTACAGAGATGACTATTTTGAGCTGGGTTCTGAAGGGTGAATAGGAGTTGCCAGTTTAAGCAGTGGGGAAATTCCAGGCCCTGGAAAGTGCATGAGCAAAAGTCCGTAGGCGTGAGCATGCATGGAGTGTTCAGGAAGCAGCATGGAGTCGTGTGGGGCTGGATCATAGGATAAATGGGACTAAAGCTGGGAATTTAAGTGGAAAGATAGGATGACTGACAGTAGAGCTTATGTATTTGACCTGAAGAAACTGAATAAATGAAAGTAAATGGGAGTGAGTCTTGACATTTTCTGGGACTGGGGAAGCACTAATACTGTATGGGAGCCTAAAGGGATAATCTTAGAGTAGTTGGGAAATATAGACTCTAATCCTGGTTTTGTCTAAACCAAGATCATTTGGTGGCAGATTGCTCATGAATGATGTAGGAACTGGACCAGGTGACCCCAGTTTCCTATCTGCCTGTCCTTTCCTAACTGCTTTTCCTCTTTTTAGGAATGTCAGACCTAAGCTAATATTATTTTGTTATGGTGCTACATGTGGCTCCAGGATGTGATGAGGGGGATTGTTACTGATTTACCGTTATTGGTCTCTGCCTGAAGCACCTTCATAGTAGTGACTATTTCATTTCATTTTCTTCTCTAACTCTCCAGGAAACATTGACCAAGTCAGGGTCTTATGCTTCTTTACTGGAAAGCACTGACTGTTTTATTAAAGTATGTGACCTCGATCCAAAAGCTTTGAGAGGGGTGTGTGTTTGTGTGTAGAAACCACCATTATGTCTTGGAGTCACTGAGAGAGTTGAATTGAAAGTCCTTCTATAGCCTGGCAATAAGTGTGACATCTGTTTTGGGTAGGAAGGATTAAAGAGAGGTGCAACTGGTGCTGCCATTAGCAGACACAGGGCAACTAGAGGCTGTATCAGATGTTTATACAGACCACCTCCTACCCTTCTGGGATTGTAACCAAATCCATCTGTGAATAGGATACTTTACAGAGCAGTCCCTGCCATGTAGGGAAAGGCTGTGGCAGTCAAGCTGACTTGAAAGAAAATCCCAACTTTGTCCATATTAGCTGTGTGATTTGAGTAAATTGCTTAACTTTTGAGAGCTTCAGTTTCTTCATCCATTAGGTGATTCTTCTTAGGGTTAGTATTAAGATAAAATGGTGATCAAGTATGTGAAAATGCCTGGCTCATTGCGTAAGTGTTCAGTCAACCATAGAATTATTTCCTCCTACTGAGTCATACATAGTCCCCAATACATCTTGCTCAGCGTCTCTTTTTAGAATAAATCATTCCAGTCCTTAAACCTTTTGACCAAGTCTTGTTTCCCAGCCTCTTGTTATGTCTGTGGTGGTTCACAGACTTTACCTTTGGTTCTCCTTTGGTGACACTTGAGAACAGCCCAACCTTTTAGGAGCTGATAGCCACAGCTACATGCAGTTTCTTTCTCACCCATCATACTCCTTCCACTTTCAGTATCCTCCCTCCTTCTGGAACAGAGACTAAGCTGAGAAGCTCTTAGCCACCATCCTCACCCCCCTCCAAATGAGGGTGATGACTCGTCCTCACAGCAGCCATTCCTGAGAAAGGCTCTTGGCAAGACTTCAGCTGCTACCAAGATGCAAATCCTGCCCCTGCAGTTCCCTCCTTTCTGGGGTTGGTGCAGTCATAAAAAAAGACAGAGGGTCTCTCAGTTGCAAATCCACCTATAGCATTGGTAATTCAGCAATGGATAGAATGACTGTATAAATTATTTGAGGGTTCCAGAATTGACAGCACTGCCAAACAATCCTTCATTAATGCAAAACCAATGCATGGCTGGACCTCCAATAGTGGATAGTTATTTCAACTGGAACTGAGCTGAAATACCAATTTTTGTGCTAAATGTGACCAACAACTGCCAAATAATGAAAGAATCTGAGAAAGTTTTCCCCATTACATAAAAGCAATCACATGCTTGTTTAATTAATATTTTTAGCAGACATTCAAGTGCCTGTTGTGTGTCAATATGCTATTGTCAATATGTCAAGATGCTATTCTTAGGGACTGAATATCCCATTAAATGAGAATATTTGTGATATTTACAGTATAACCAAGTCTGTGTCATTGCGTTTAAATCTCTTACAATATTATTTGCTTTCCACAGATGTCAGAACTGAGGCAACATCCTTTATGCCTTTGTGTGGAGTAGATTGAGATTCCATGAGTGGAGTTTTGAGATAAGCCTTTTATTTATATGTAGCACCATAGCCTTCATGGGTTCCAGGTTAGTGTAATGATCTAGCTTCCCTATCAAAAATGTTTTAGAATTACCACCACCACCCAAATATCATTAATTTTTATCCTTTCCACTTAAAAATATGTTTGAGTGCTAAGAAAGTGCTCGACACCTTATTTTGCTAACTCCTTGTGCCTTTCCAGAATGTTTATAGCATTAAAATGGTGGTGAGGTAGTTGTAATGGTAAGATGAGACTCAGAAATGGAACTTCCCACAATAGACCACTGACATTTGTCATAAGACTAGCAGAGGACCTACAAACTTGGTTGCTTGGCAAATTTCGATCTTTAAGACAAAGGTCAAATTAAATTTTACTTGAAAACTTCAGATAAGAAAAGTGATGTGTTTAAATCCTACCCTAAATTTTCAGTTCTCCATTGTTATACTATTATTATGGTTTTCTTGAGCTTACTTTGTGATTTCTAATGTAATTCAGTTGATAATTGGATTACATTTCAGGTAATGCATTCCATAAGTATTTTAATGCACATTCTAAGTGCAAGGAACTGTTAAGAAGCTAAAAAATCTAAGTCATACAATATTAGACTTGAAGTTTTTTAGTCCACTTGTTTAATTTAAAATTGGCATGTTTCTACTCAAAACTATAAATATTTGAAAAGAATTCCTGTGCTTTTCTTCCTTGCCTCTACCCTGAAAGTGGAGCAAACCCCCCCCAAACAAACAAAAAGTTTCTAAAATATATGTTTGACTAATGAACAAAGGAATGAATCCTCTGAGCTCTATGCAGGCACTGTGGGGTTGGCATGAGTCACAGCACCATTTCTGGGGGTCAGTGGTTCTGCTGTTTTTTTCTTGAGTGAAGAGCATGAGCTTGGGGATAACTCCCTCAGTATAGATTATGATGTAACATTTCAGGATGGGGAGTTGTTAAAAAGGAAACTGATTTGCACTTGCAAAAATGTGGATGACCACTGAACTAGTCCAGATCATCTCTGGAGGGTATTTTAATTCAAATATGTCCTCTTCAAATCACTAGATAGTTGGACAGTATTAATGGGTTCTCCTGCCTGCTACAGATTCTAACTTGACAAGACCTTTTCTTTCTACTATTTCTCAACCCCAGAAATTCAATGAAATGTGCCAGTAGGAAGATACTTCTCACTGTCTCCTTGCTCCCACAGCTTCTCTGTTTAAAAAGGGGGGGGAGGAATATTAAGACAGTAGCCAAAAGTAGAATTTAGCCTTGACTTCTTCCCATCTGTGTGTTGAACTAGTTAATTTTTCTTTTTCTCCCCAAAGGAGAAATTAATTACCAGTCTGTGCTGAAACTGCCAGGCCAATTTATTGACTGGTAACCAAACTGGTTTTCTCTTGACATATTTTGTTTTTTCTCTTTCTCATAACCAAACATTTCAACAAAGTATTTCTCCAACTGTTAAAAAGTACAGTTCTTATCACAAATGCCACATGACTTCATACATAGAATATGAAAAACATGATCTTTGGTTTTCATATCTTGTGATTTAGCTGAATGTGGGTGAATTTAAATGGCAGAGTCTGAAGCTCTGAGATAGATCTGTCCATTGCCTTGGCCACCAAGTATTCAAGTAGGCCAAGTGAAGGAATTTTACAGATGTATCAGGGTTCTCCAGGGAAATGATAGATAGATAGATAGGTAGATAGATAGGGCCTTTATTTATATCACATATAAATATATATAAATAACAGATATATATGTGTATATATATATATATTTTAAAAGAAATTGACTGGTGCAGTTGTTGGGACTGGCAAGCTTGAAATTTGTAGAGCAGGCCAGCAGGCTGGAAACTCAAAAAGGAGTTAATGTTGTAGTCTTGAGGCAGAATATCTTTTTTTCCAGGAAAACTCAGTTTTTACTTTTTCAGTTTTCAACTGATTGGGTGAGGCCCACCTATATTATTGAAGACAATATCCTTTTACTTAAAGTTCACTAATTATAGATGTTAACCACATCTACAAAATATCTTCATAGCAACACCTAGATTAGTGTTTTATTAAATAACTGGGTACTATAGCCTAGCTAGGTTGATGCATAAAACTAACCATATGGCAGGTATGGTAAAGGAAACATGGACTCAGATTACACTGCCTCATGCCTTTCTGCTCTTGCAGAAGCTGTTACCACCATCTAGAATGCACCCTCTCATGTTGTCCACTTATTTTCTGAACAAGTTTCCTACTTACTCATTCAGATTTCACCCCCTTACTAAAATATGGGTCATAGAGATGAAAAGAAGTTGGAAGATTCAAGAGCTATTCAGGTGGGAGAATCAATAGGACTTTGTGACTGATGAATTTTGAAAGTGAGAGAGGGAAAGAAAATGTGAGATAACAGCCAGGTGCCTGCCTTGGGCAAGGTGACTGGTGGTATTATTCACTGATGCAGAAAATGGAGGAGGAAAATAGATCTGGCAGAGAATAGGATCATTTAAGTTTGGGAACGGTGAGTTTGAATTGCCTGTGAGTCATCGTGAAAATGTGTAGAGGAAAGATCTCAGTGCTCAGATCGGAGATCTAAGTGAAGCATACAGATCTGGACTGTGTCTTATGTAAACGGGAGTTGAAACCACCGGAAGAGAAGAAGTCACACAAGAAATTACAGGGAATGAGAGGAAGACCAAGCGCAGAATCCTGGAAAAACATCAACATTGAAGAAACAGGCAGAGAGACGTGCCAGTGAAGGAGACTGAGAAGGAATTGTCAAGGAGGTAGAAGGAAACCAGGAGATGTTGTGTCACAAAATGAAGGCAACCAGTCAGTGTCAGATGGAGCAGACCCGTCAAATCAGATGGGGTCCAACATGCCATCCATTAGAGTTAGCAACAAGGTCATTGGCGATCCCAGAGAGAATATTTTCAGTGAAGTGGCGGGGGGTGGAAGTAGAGAGCAGTAGGAGGAAGACTAGGTAGGATGTCAAGACATGGAAGCAGACAAACCTTCCACTGACCAGTTCCATCCTCTCTGTATAAATAGAGACTGGTTCTTGGATTCTAGCAGTCTGGATTCAGTTGGGAGATTGAAACCACACGGTGATTTAAACAGGGGTAGTTTAATATGAAGAATGATTAAACTGTGATAGTAGAGTAACTTTAGTATTTAAGAATACTCGTTATGGTATCCTAGGGCAGAAGGAGATGGGCAAACTTGGAAGGGGGCCCTCTCCCTAAGTGTGCAGTTCATATCTCATTGGACAAATGTGTGTTTGAACCCACCGGATGGCAGAGAAGTTTGCTGATTTGCTGGCCGGAGCTGGTCTACAGTCAGAGATGAGCGGTAATGAGCCCTCTGCAGCGCCGGCAGGGCTGGCGAGCCACAGCTGGTGGCCACTGCGTGGGTGTGCAGTGCAGTAGGAGTGGGGCACCAGGCCTCCTGCAGCCCGGGTGGAGACCTGGTGTCCCTACGGGGAGGAATGTCAGGTTGGGAGGAGCACAGCATCGAGAGGACTATGGGAAACACCCCTGGGGAGGCGAGTGAGTTCAATCAGGGAGTCAGTGCCAACAGGAGGCCCGAGGTCTGTATGGAGAGGGCAGCACAGAGATGATCATCAGGCCATGATGGGGGTGCAATGTCCCTGAGGGACAGCGCCTTCTGGGTGAATGGCCGGGGCTCAGTGCCACCAGACGTCCTCACACACACTGTTGACCCACCATGCTACAGGCAGAAACCTCCGGAGAGCCCCTTCGTCCTGCAGTGCTGCTCCAGCGCTGTCTACTGAGGAAGCTTAACATCATGCTTACTTTAACAGAGAAATGCTTAAAGCAATTCCATCCTTTATCAGAGAGCGTATATTTGGAGGGTGAGTTTGGAACTGAGAGACAATCTGTAGTGGCACAGACCCCATGTAAGTTGCTACTTTGTTTACCAAAGACCTTTCTTTCCATCTCCAGTAAATATGAATGAGATAGTACCAAGCTGGGAGATCACAAATTTGTAGCAGCTCCACTTCGCAGAGTTGTTTGCTTTTTCAGCAGTTTTAGCCACCCAGGTATAAGATAGAGAATGCAGATAAAGTATTGATCCGGATTTGGCTGGTAGGGATAAAGAGGGAGAGAGGAAGCCATGTGCCAAAGTCTTCAGTGAAAGTGAGGAAGCCTTCCGAAGACAGTAAATGACATTACCAGGGAAGGTTGGAAGTGGGACAGAGGAGTAACAGCCTCAAGAAGGAGAAGCTTCTTCTAGAGTGGGGAGGATTAGAGAGGTTCGGAAGCAACTGGGGGAAGCCAGGAGAAGGGCAAGTCCTTCTCTAGGCCCAAGGGTTTGAAGAGACTGAAGATGTAAGGAAGTGAGTTAACAATGGAACAAAGGTCCAGAGACCTTAGTAAGGGAAGGGAATGATCCGCAGCAGACTGTCCCTGAGCTGAGGCATTCCATAGCAGTGAGAGTGTGACAGGGAAGGGTGCCTGGCCTTTCAGTAGGGAGTTGAGAAAAAACCTAAATGACAACGACTCACTTCAAATGTACTCACTTTGCTCCAGGGCTTTTTGGTATTTGAAGTGTATTTCTGGTTTCAGTGATGTGATGAGGGCTGCCCCAAGGCTTGCAAGAACACAGAGAGGGTCCCATTCAGGGCAGGGCTTTCTCGGTGTTCAGAGGAGTGGTCAGGGTCCTGGTTAAGGATCCAGGATGCTTGCGAATTATTTATTTATTTATTTGTTTTTAACTTAGACATTTTTTCAGTATAAGAATAACATAACTACGTTGTAGAAAATTTGGAAAGTGAGAAAAAAGGAAAAAATAATACTATAACAATTTAAAATTCCTCCTTCTAGGGCTTTTTCCCTATGTACATTTAAAAATATTTTTATACTCTTAATGATACTCTTAATGATACACAATTTTATGTCTTTTTACTAACAAATCATAAACATTCTTCATATGACTACATGATCTTCACTATAATTTTAAAGGTTTGCATAATAGCTCATTTGTCAGATGCATTCTCATTAATTTATTTCTCTGTTGTTGGGCTGATTTTTTCAGAATTGTTAGCAAGTTGCTCAGTGAAATATGATTTGTGATTGCGAGTGAATATGACTGTTCATTCAATTTTGTGCCAGAGTCAGTACTTTTTAAATTCTGGTTTCAAAATCATAGCTATTCATGAAGAGTTTCCTAGGCTACATTTTGAATTCAGTATATCTTTGATGACATCATAGTGGAATGTGTTTTGCTCAAGAGGGAGGTACATAACTCTGATGTTTCTCTGACTCAGCATCAAAGGCTTTGTGCATTTTTGATCTTTTATAAATCAGAAGTGAAAGAAGATAAAGGAGCTCAATGTCTTTAGAAACAACACATTTCTATAGCAGCTATAGATCTGGAAGCTTATTCATTATGAGCATTTCTCACACTACCCCCATGCCTGCTTTCCCCGGTTCAACTGCAGCTGCCTCTCTCAGTGTTTCAGTTCTCACCTGTGCAACTGGATAAAGTATTAGACTAAAATAAATTCCTAAGTGTGTTTTGGGATGGATTTCAATTACCAGAAAGCCAGTCCCTGAGGAGCCTGGCTATTCTAACAGCAGAACGAAAGAGCGAGGCAGGGAACAGGGGTTCGAGGAAGCCTGAAGAAATCGGTGCTCAGTCAGTGAACCTTAAGGCCTTTGCTCCCTGGGTCTAGGGACAGGATTAATCTCGGAACCTGGCATGGTGTCATATTCTCAGGTTGGGGTTAAGTGGTCTTACCTGTAAAGGTTAGAGAAACAGGGAAAGCAGGGAAATAGAACCAAGTAAGCGGTCCTTCCATTATCACTCTAAAACCAGAGCTTTGTTGGAAGTGTGCTGGAGCTGACTGGTACCAGATCCCAAGAGCTGAATGTTAAATTTTAAGGAATTTTGCAGCTGGTTGATTCATGTTGGTAGTTTAAAATCAGCTATCATAGGAGTATTTATGCCTTAGAAAAGACCATCACAGAATTAAATCACAGAAAGCTGTAGATCAGGACTTTTTTCTCCATCCCCGCTCCACACCCCGACTGAAGAGATCTGTGTTAAACATTTACCAGCACATCTCTGATGGTACCTCCATCTTTGTCACTAGGCAACTTCACATTTTCTCTTTTTGTTGAAGAGTCAACCTCTCTGAGCTTCAGTTTTCTCATCTGTAAAATGTGAAACCCTGAATTTAGATCTGACGGAGACTTTAGAAATTATTTAGTCCAAACTTTTTATTTCACTAATGCTATTAGCACGTGGTATATTTTTTCCTCAGAGATAGAAGCCATGGATCTTGGTAGGATAATCAGCATGACCCACTCAGTCTGAAGCAGGATTCTTGGCAGTCAAAGCCTGAAGTGTTGCAGATCTTGTCATGGTGATGGGCTAAGCAGTAATAGGAATTCCAGGACTCAGAGCAAAGGCCTGGACGGGGAGCCCAGGTAAGCCAGTGGGATCAGAGGGGAGGTCAGTCGGTCATTCCAGGAAGAAGCAGGTGAGTTCTTGTGGTTTGATGAGTTAAGGTGATGGTTTGAGGTGGGAAAAGATAAGGTCCAAACCCAGGCTAAAATCAGGGTTTCATTTAAACAGGTAAGACGATCATTTGACAAAGTCCAAATGGTAGGACAGTAGATACCAGAAAAAAAAAAATCTGTTTTTCAGAAGTTGATGCTTAGGTTCAGGGAAAAAAAAAGTCTAATCATTGATAGCCCTGGAGAATCCAGGGTCTTTTTCAAATTGCCCAGCATGCATACTACACACACAATATCAAAGCATGGCATTTGCCAATAAAATCTTCTAGAATGGAAAGTCCACAGTGAACTTTGCCTTAATGATATAGAGGCTTTGTAACCAGGGAAATAGTCTTGGTTCCTCGTCCAAAAAGATTCTTGAAAGACATAATAGGAAAAAAAAGGTGGGGAGACCTACTTTTTCCCTTAGCTTCTTCTATTCTTTTTATGATGTTAACCTCTACTTCCACATTTTTTTCTTTATTCCAGTAACTATTGCAGTTAATTTTGATTGCAGAAACCTATCTCGGAATTGGCTTGCTGCCTGAAGTTCAGACTGTATAGCTGAGTTCACTAGCCTTTCTTTACATGCTAGCAATCAGAGGAGCAATTAAATCATGTTTAGACTGAGCAATTAAAAACAATAAATCTCTTCATTTAAGTACAGTTTGCAGGTGAAGGAATAGAACACCATGATCAGATAAGGACTGGCATCAAGATAGAAATCTGGTCTCTGAGGAACAGGTACTGAGGGGGAGACAGTTCACATGAACCTGATTAGGAGTTAATCAAGTTAATCAAGCCCCTTAGGGGCCAACATCAGAGCCCCATTAATGGGAACTGGAGTTTTTAATTCAGAGGAAGATTCTCAGGTCACCTTGATCAGAGGCAGCATTACTCTTAAGAACATAGGGTGAAAGTGAATCTTCAGGTAGTGTGGATTTAGGGAAACACCATGAACTATGTTACTGCAGAGGTATTGGTTTAGAATAGTCTCATTTTTCTAGTAACTAAGTGATGGAAGGAAGGTGTCATGTTCACACATATCACTAATAATAGCCAATGAATATTATTCTCCCATGTAACAGGAGTCATTTGCCATAGTTTAGTCATTGGAAGTTCTCTAGTACCGATGTCAGAATTCTCCACCTTACGATTCTGACACAAGGAGGCACCCTTAAGTTTATCTGCCATGAAGCTTGCGTGTGATTTCTTCAGTGTTGGAAGATTGCAGCATCTCCATTTCCCATGTGTCTTAATTTATCCTAATTTTTGCCAGTGTCACTTTTATTCCCTCTCTGTTGCCAAATTTATAGATCATACCTTTATTTGAAATTCCATTAATTTGTTTACAGGAATAAATTATCTACATCGTGCCAAATTAAGCAGCATTTGCTAAAATTTAATACCTAAAATACTTTATTAGGTTTTTTTTTTTTTAGTTTTAGCTTGTATTAGAGGGTGTTTGACTTGCTGTAATTTAAATGGTATTTGATGAAAATTTATTGGACATTTTACAAGCTAAATCAATTTTAGCTTGTAAACCGATTTATTGGACATTTTACAAGCTAAATCAAATGCAGTATTTTTTTTTTAGAAAACCAATAAAAGTTTCTCACAATGTTTAACCTTTCCGCCTTATGAGATGCATATTGCATATTGATGAGATGCAAAATGCATTATGAGAATATTGTTATCGTGGATTTATGTGGTCAGCTTTTCCCCGCAGGATTATCTACTCAAATATATGCACGGTGGAACGTGTTTTTCAGCCTGTTCAACAATAGAAACATAAAATTTTGATCAGTGAGGGTCCAGAGTGGATGGGAGAGAAGGGGGTGGACTTGGGCCACTGGACACAAATTCTATCCTACCGTCCATTACACAATTCTAAATCGATATGACCAACGTGCTAATTTATAAAAGATGCCATGTGTGATGTTCACTCAGGGAAACAGGATTTGGGTGAACTAATAAAGTTGAGATGAGAACAGCGCACAGCCTGAAATTAGGCACTGGGTATTATTAGTCATGGGTGCTAAAGGCAATGGAAAAAAATATATTAGTGGGGAAGAGGAAGGTACATAGCTAGTGTAAAATCACTGCTGGCTACGGAGTGAAACAGTTCTGTCTTAAGAAAGCATGTCTTATCGGGCCCTGTGGTTGTTGAAAAATTGGGGAATTGATTGATTGACCTTCACAATTGATGGACTGTGTGGAATGTACCAAATGAGCACTGATGGAAAACAGCTGTCTGTGTATTCCAACGCCAGCCATCAAGGGGGCCAAATACAATTAAGATGTTCTGCCATAAAACAAAGACATCATTGTAATCATCAGGCTGCTTTTTACACATTGTCCTAAGATCATTATGTAACTGACCCTCTTGATAAATTCTTTTCTGCCACTGAGCCAGTTCTTTCGAGAAGTTAAACATGATTTGATCTTGAAAGACTGAATGACTTACACATTAATAGCCATGCAAGGCAGGCATAAGTGTTGGACGAAAGGGTACTGCTTCAGCACTTCTGCTTAGTAGTGTCTCAGGGCTTTCTTCTCTCATTCGGTGGTTGGTTTCACAACACCCATAGCCGTTGTCCCCCATCCCCCTGACACCACAGTTCAATTCCCGAGGATATTAGGTCAATTCTGAACTGTTTGTTGTTGTCATTGTTTATGTTTCATAGGTGTTTCTAAGATGTTTCTACAACATCTACACAGTAAATAAGCTAACTTACTTATAGTCAGCCTCATTATAGTCCACAGACAATTGAACATAAACCCTTTTCAGGAAGAAGGATTCTGCAATAAATTAGGAATAATTGGGTTTAAAAAAAATCTTGCTCAGACCACTCTTGGTTAAACCAACCTAGTCAAATTTTCCTTGCCTTTTGAATTCTTCATTAATTAGAGTTAGAGTGGAAATTTAAACTCCACACCAGAGGAATGTGTAAGTACCACATTCTCTAGCAGGCAAAGCTTATTTCAACCTTTTATCCTTAATTCAGCTCTCCAGCACCTTTAGAGGTTCTGGTTGTTTCTTTGAAGGTTATAGGAAACTTTCCAAGATATTATCTATAAAACCACTTGAAAAATCTGCCATAAAGTTAATATTTAATTCAAAGTATTTCTGCCCTCAGATTTTAAAACTTTTCTGTTTAGGAGAAAAATGGGTTACTTTATGTTTTAGTCATTTTAATTTAATTTTTAAATCAACGTGTGTTTATGAAGTTCCAGCACGTGCTAGTGAGGTGTTACTGAGACCAGATTGTCATGTAAAAGGTGACACATCTTTGTATGGGTTTAAGACGTTTGCAGGTCACCTCTCAATCATCTATTGTGACATATAGGAACACTGAAACTCAAGGTAATTTCTGCTGCTCTCTAGACATGTCAGGGAAGGGGTTGCAGTGTTTGAGATGGACAGATGAAGCCAATTTCTGTAACCAGGAACCAAGAAATAGAAGGTCACCGGGGAACGGCAAAAAAAGTTGTATCTGGTTGAGAGCAGAGAAGTAAGGGGGAATGAAGGCTGAGCTGTAGAGCTTTATCTTTAAAGCTAAAGGTTCAGAGTTTGGTTTTGACTTGCGAAAAAGGTGCAGATCATGGTCTTCTTCTGCAACTTCGGATCCACTGCAGCGATGGACAGGCCTGTGGAGATTTCACCATCAATTCCTAGGCCGCCATCGGGAAACACAGAATTGGGGAAATACCGGTAAGATAGTTTGACTTGCTTTTAGAGTGGAGCAGTACTGTACAGATGTAGGAATAAGCTATCCACCCACCCATGGTTTTTAATCTAAGTAAATTCTTTAATACTATATGTTGCATTCTTTTACCTATGCAATACCATGGTTAGAGGGCTTTTTTTTTTTAAAAATAGATCTTTATTGGAGTATAATTGCTTCACAATACTGTGTTAGTTTCTCTTGTACAACAAACTGAATCAGCCATATGCATACATATGTCCCCATATCCCCTCCCTCTTGAGCCTCCCTCCCATCCTCCCTATCCCACCCCTCTAGGTCATCGCAAAGCACCGAGCTGATCTCCCTGTGCTATGCTGCTGCTTCCCACTAGCTAACTATTTTACATTTGGTAGTGTATATATGTCGATGCTACTCTCACTCTGCCCCAGATTCTCCCTTCTACCCCATGTCCTCAAGTCCGTTCTCTATGTCTATATCTTTATTCCTGCCCTGCAATTAGGTTCATCAGTACCATTTTATTTATTTATTTTTAGATTCCATATATATGCGTTAGCATACGGTCCTTGTTTTTCTCTTTCTGACTTACTTCACTCTGTACGACAGACTCTAGGTCCATCCACCTCACTACAAATAACTCAATTTCGATTCTTTTTATGGCTGAGTAATATTCCGTTGTACATATGTGCCACATCTTCTTTATCCATTCATCTGTTGATGGGCACTTAGGTTGCTTCCATGTCCTGGCTATTGTAAATAGTGCTGCAATGAACGTTGGGGTGCGTGTGTCCTTTTGAATTATGGTTTTCTCAGGGTATATGCCCAGTAGTGGGATTGCTGGGTCATGTGGTAGTTCTATTTGTAGTTTTTTAAGGAACCCCCATACTGTTCTCCATAGTGGCTGTATCAATTTACATTCCCACCAGCAGTGCAAGAGGGTTCTCTTTTCACCACACCCTTTCCAGCATTTATTGTTTCTAGATTTTTTGATAATGGCCATTCTGACCGGCGTGCAGTGATACCTCATTGTGGTTTTGATTTGCATTTCTCTAATAATTAGTGATGTTGAGCATCTTTTCATGTGCTTCTTGGCCAACTGTATGTCTTCCTTGGTGAAATGTCTATTTAGGTCTTCTGCCCATTTTTTAACTGGATTGTTTGTTTTTTTGATATTGAGATCCATGAGCTGTTTTTATATTTTGGAGATTAATCCTTTGTCTGTTGTTTCATTTGCAAATATTTTCTCCCATGCTGAGGGTTGTCTTTTTGTCTTGTTTATGGTTTCCTTTGCTGTGCAAAAGCTTTTAAGTTTAATTAAGTCCCATTTGTTTATTTTTGGGTTTTTTTCCATTACTCTAGGAGGTGGGTCAAAAAAGATCTTGCTGTGGTTTATGTCAAAGAGTGTTTTTCCTATGTTTTCCTCTAAGAGTTTTATAGTGTCTGGTGTTACATTTAAGTCTGTAATCCATTGGGCATTTATTTTTGTGTATGGTGTTAGGGAGTGTTCTAATTTCATTCTTTTATATGTAGCTGTCCAGTTTTCCCAGCAGCACTTATTGAATAGGCTGTCTTTTCTCCATTGTATGTTCTTGCTTCCTTTTTCATAAATTAGGTGCCCATATGTGTGTGGGTTTATCTCTGGGCATTCTATCCTGTACCATTGATCTGTATTTCTCTTTTTGTGCCAGCACCATACTGTCTTGATTACTTTAGCTTTGTAGTATAGTTTGAAGTCGGGGAACCTGATTCCTCCAACTCCATTTTTCTTTCTCAAGATTGCTTTGGCTATTCGGGGTCTTTTGTGTTTCCGTACAAATTGTAAAGTTTCTTGTTCTAATTCTGTGAAGAATGCCACTGGTAGTTTGATAGGGATTGCATTGAATCTGTAGATTGCTTTGGGTAGTATGGTCATTTTCACAATATTGATTCTTCCAATCCAAGAACATGGTATATTTCTCCATCTGTTTATGTCATCTTTGATTTCTTTCATCAGTTTTTTATAGTTTTCTAAGTACAAGTCTTTCACCTCCTTAGGCAGGTTTATTCCTAGGTATTTTATTCTCTTTGTTGCAGTGGTGAATGGCAGTGTTTCCTTAAATTCTCTTTCTGATTTTTCATTGTTGGTGTATAGGAATGCCAGAGATTTCTGTGCATTAATTTTGTATCCTGCAACCTTACCAAATTCATTGATTAGTTCTAGTAGTTTTCTGGTGGTATCTTTAGGATTTTCTATGTATAGTATCATGTCATCTGCAAACAGTAAGAGTTTTACGTCTTCTTTTCCAATCTATATTCCTTTTATTTCTTTTTCTTCTCTGATTTCTGTGGCTACGACTTCCAAAACTATGTTGAATAAGAGTGGTGAGAGTGGACATCCTTGTCTTGTTCCTGATCTTAGTGGAAATGCTTTAAGTCTTCCACCATTGAGTATGATGCTTGCTGTGGGTTTGTCATGTATGGTCTTTATTATATTCAGGTAGGTTCCCTCTATGCCCATTTTCTGGAGAGTTTTTATCATAAATAGGTGTTGAATTTTGTCATAAGCCTTTTCTGCATCTGTTGAGATGATCATATGGTTTTTATTCCTTAATTTGTTAATGTGGTGTATCACATTGATTGATTTGCATATATTGAAGAATTCTTGCATCCTTGGGATAAATCCCACTTGATCGTGGTGTATGATCCTTTTAATGTGCTGTTGGATTCTGTTTGCTAGTATTTTGTTCAGAATTTTTGCATCTATGTTATCAGTGATAGTGGTCTATAATTTTCTTTTTTTGTGCTATCTTTTTCTGGTTTTGGTATCAGGGTGATGGTGGCTTTGTAGAATGAATTTGGGAGTGTTTCTCCCTCTGCAATTTTTTTGAAGAGTTTGAGAAGGATGGGTGTTGGCTCTTCTCTAAATGTTTGATAGAATTCGCCTATGAAGCCTTCTGCTCCTGGACTTTGTTTGTTGGAAGATTTTTAATTATGGTTTCAGTTACATTACTTGTGAAAGATCTGTTTATATTTTCTAATCCTTCCTGGTTCTGTCTTGGAAAATTGTACCTTTCCAAGTATTTGTCCATTTCTTCATGGTTGTCCATTTTATTGGCATATAGTTGTTTGTAGTAGTCTCTTATCATCCTTTGTACTTCTGTGGTGTCACTTGTGATTTCTCCTTTTTCATTTCTAATTTTATTGATTTGTGTCCTCTCCCTTTTTTTCTTGATGAGTCTGGCTAGTGGTTTATCAGTTTTGTTTATCTTCTCAAAGAACCAGCTTTTAGTTTTATTGATCTTTGCTATTGTTTTGTTCATTTCTATTTCATTTATTTCTGCTCTGATCTTTATGATTTGTTTCCTTCTATTGACTTTGGGTTTTCTTTGTTCTTCTTCCTCTACTTGTTTTAAGTGTAGGGTTAGATTGTTTATTTGAGATTTTTCTTGTTTCTTGAGGTGAGATTGAATTGCTATAAACTTCCCTCTTAGAGCTGCTTTTGCTGCATCCTGTAGGTTTTGGGTCGTTGTGTTTTCGTTGTTATTTGTTTCTATGTATTTTTTTATTTCTTCTTTGATTTCTTCAGTGATCTCCTGGTTATTTAGTAGCACACTGTTTAGCCTCCATGTATTTGTGTTTTTTACAGTTTTTTTCCTGTACCTGATTTCTAATCTCATAGCATTGTGGTCAGAAAAGATGCTTGATACAATTTCAATTTTCTTAAATTTTCCGAAGATTGATTTGTGACCCAAGGTATGATCTATCCTGGAGAATGTTCCGTGTGCACTTGAGAAGAAAGTGTATTCTGCCACTTTTGGTTGGCATGTTCTATAAATATCAAATATATCTATATGGTCTGTTGTGTCATTTAAAGCTTGTGTTTCCTTATTTATTTTCTGTTTGGATGATCTCTCCATTGATGTAAGTGGAGTGTTGTTAAAGTCCCCTACCATTTTTGTGTTACTGTCAATTTCTCCTTTCCTGGTTGTTAGCATTTGCCTTATGTATTGAGGTGCTCCTGTGTTGGGTGCATAAACATTTATAATTGTTCTATCTTCTTCTTGGATTGATCCTTTTATCATTATGTAGTATCCCTCATCTCTTGTAACAGTCTTCTTTATTTTAAAGTCTATTTTATCTGATACGAGTATTGCTACTCCAGCTTTCTTTTGATTTCCATTTGCATGGAATATCTTTTTCCATCCCCTCACTTTCAGTCTATATGTGTCCCTAGGTCTGAAGTGACTCTCTTGTAGACAACATATATATAGGTCTTCTTTTTGTATTCGTTCAGCCAGTCTGTGTCTTTTGGTTGGGGCATTTAATCCATTTATATTCAAGGTTATTATCGATATGTATGTTCCTATTACCATTTTCTTAATTGTTTTGGGTTTGTTTTTGGGGGTCTTTTTCTTCTCTTTTGTTTCCCACCTAGAGAAGTTTCCTTAACATTTGTTGTAAAGCTGGCTTGGTGGTGCTAAATTCTCTTAGCTTTTGCTTGTCTGAAAACCTTTTGATTTATCCATCGAATCTGAATGAGATCCTTGCTGGGTAGAGTAATTTTTTTTTTTTTTTTTGTAATTTTTTCAAGTATTTATTTATTTATTTGGCTGTGCCGGGTCTTAGTTGCGGCATGTGGGATCGAGTTCCCTGACCAGGGATCGAACTCGGGCCCCCTGCATTGGGAGTGTGGAATCTTAACCACTGGACCACCAGGGAAGTCCCTGGGTAGAGTAATCTTGATTGTAGGTTTTTCTCTTTCATCACTTTAAGTATATTCTGCCACTCCCTTCTGGCCTGCAGAGTTTCTGCTGAAAAATCAGCTGATAACCTTTTGGGGATTCCTTTGTATGTTATTTTTTGTTTTTCCCTTGCTGCTTTTAATATTTTTTCTTTGAATTTAATTTTTGTTAGTTTGTTTTTTTTTTTTTTTTTGAAGGGGAAAACCAGTTTTATTGAGCGAAGTTCTCAGACCTGGGACTTAGGTTTCCCCTGCAGGAGGCAGGGCCCCTAAGTCTGCTCCCCTGGGTCCCAGGCCTGCCTGCACCCCCACCTGTAGTCTCCAGCAAGGAGGGGACCCTTGTTTGGCAAGGGATGAGTATGTGAGCGACTGTCCACCAGCAGGGAAAGGACAGAGGGCAGTTGTTAGTTTGATTAATACGTGTCTTGTAGTATTTCTCCGTGGATTTATCCTGTATGGGACTCTGCACTTCCTGGACTTGATTAACTATTTCCTTTCCCATGTTAGGGAAGTTTTCGACTATACTCTCTTCAAATATTTTCTCAGACCCTTTCTTTTTCTCTTCTTCTTCTGGGACCCCTATAATCGAATGTTGGTGCATTTAGTGTTGTCCCAGAGGTCTCTGAGATTGTCCTCAATTCTTTTCATTCTTTTTTCTTTATTCTGCTCCTTGGCAGTTATTTCCACCATTTTGTCTTCCAGCTCACTTATTTGTTTTTCTGCCTCAGTTATTCTGTTATTGATTCCTTCTAGTGTTTTTTTCATTTCAGTTATTGTGTTGTTCATCTCTGTTTGTTTGTTCTTTAGTTCTTCTAGATCTTTGTTAAACATTTCTTGTATTTTCTCAATCCGTGCCTCCATTCTATTTCTGAGATTCTGGATCATCTTTACTATCATTACTCTGAATTCTTTCTCAGGTAGATTGCTTATTTCCTCTTCATTTTTTTGGTCTTGTAGGTTTTTACCTTGCTCTTTCATCTGTGACATATTTTTTTTGTCGTCTCTTTTTTTTTTTATAATGAGTGGGATTGTTTCCTGTCTTACTGGTTATTTGGCCTGAGGCTTCCAACATTGGAGTTTGTAGGCTGTTGGGTAGAGCTGGGTCTTGGTGCTGAGATGAGGACCTCCATGAGACCTCACTCCGATGAATATTCCCTGGGGCCTGAGGTTCTCTGTTAGTCCAGTGGTTCGAACTCAGAGCATCCACCGCAGGAGCTTCGGCCCGACCCCTGGCTCATGAACCAAAATCCTGCAAGCCGCGTGGGATGGCATTAAAAAAAGAAAAGAAAAAGAAAGAAAAACAAGAGAACAATAACAAAGTAAAAAATAAAATTAGACTAGGAAACTAACAGATATGTTAGAAAGAATATAAAAATAAAAGTATAGATGAATCAACAACCGGAAAGTATATCAGTACTACAATAGTAAAAAAGAGGAGGAGGGAAAAGAAAAAAGAAGAGGGAAAAGGCCTTGGCTGTGGAGGGTGGGGCCTAAGCAAGGGTGAGGTTTGGGTGGTGGACGAGACCTATGCTTAGGACCCACAGGGCTGGAAAAGGCCCTGGGGGCTGTGGGGGGTGGGGCTTAGGCTCAAGGAACAGAAGGGGCCCAGGCATGCCCCCCATCCCTGGTCTCAGAGGGCAGGGGACCTCACCTGGGAGCTCAGCAGGACCCACAGGAATCCTTCTATATGCCCCCAGGACCCACGTGGCCTGGAGGGGACGTTGGAGGGGGGGATACCAGCCTGGGGGCTCAGCAGACTCCCTGGGCCCAAGTGGGCGGGGCAATCGCCCCTGCTCCTCTCCTGCTCTTCCCAGAGGGTCCCTCCCATCTGCCTCTCCTGATCTCCCCCGCCTCAGGGGTGCCGATCCTGTCTGGCCTCCCCTTCTCCTCCCTGCTCAGTCCCCCACGTCCTACCAGTTCACTTGGGGGCTCCTCCCGTCTCCTTGGGCGTCAGGGTCCCCCACCAGTGGCCAGCAGGCACCCTAGTAGTGGGGAGACGCTAACTTGGCATCTTCTCACACTGCTAGCTTGACTCCAACCCCACCTCCATGAAGGCTTGTTTTTAAAAATCTTGTATGTACCCTTACTAATTTAGCAGTTCAGTTTCCTAAAATATGTGTGTGTGTTCACCTTATTTGCACCTTTAACTGCCTCAGGGCATTTTCCCTGCTTTCATTGGAGTCTGTTTCAACTTGAATTTAGCTACTATTTTTAACCCAAGTGTTAATTGCCTTATTAACACCAGATGGCGTCTCTCACAGCAGTTCATTGCTCCCAAGCAGCAATTAATTTATGCTGACCTAAAAGATTCCTCTGGCCGTCTTGCGCTCTCCAGCTCTCTCTGAACTACCTTTTTAAAGGAATGGCTGCACCTAGCCCCTGCTGCTTTTAATTCTTTTACTGTTGGCTGTTCCCCTTGACTGAGGGATACACTCAAACTTAAAAGGACCCAGATTCTTATTATTTAGGAAACCATTTTTAAAGGACTAAGACACATTACAAGGTCTCATTACACAGTTTCAAAAAATGGTGTGGCGAGGGTGGAAGACAAAGCTGTAACATTTGTGGAGCCCTTATACACATCGGGAATTCTGTGGGGCACTTGTCATATGCTCTAGTATTTAATATTTACAATACCTACATTATCCCATTTTAGAAAAGAGGAAATATAGGTGCAGGCTCACAGCTTCTAAGAGGAAAAACTAGGAACTGAGTGTAGATCTGCTCAATGCTAAGATTCTTGCACTGTTAAGAGGTAAAAGAAAGAGTGGGGATGCGACGTTGAGTGAGAGCCAGACAACAGTTTGGACAGGATGGGAAGGAGAGTGAACTGGTTCTGTGTTCATGTCATGGAGTGAGCCTCTCTATTTCATCATTTGTGTGCTCAGTGCTTCAAGTTCAAATATTACTGGAAGGCAAAGGTCTACAAGCAAAACGGCCCTATGAAAGAACCCAAAGAACACTTATTTCCCAAGACTTTTCTGGAGAACCTCAGGCTCAGAACAAACAACTCAGGACAGAAATTTAAGCTTGAACACAGAGATTCCTTAGAATGATACGCTGGATTTTTTGATTTAAAGGACCTTTGATCTCCTTCCCACTTCAGAAAGGCCTTTAAGGCTCCACGAAGGACTGCTGGAAAAACAAGGATTTGGGTAAGGTCCATCTTATTTATTTTGTCATTAATTCTAATGAATCGCCCCTGTAAAAATGCAGTTCTGTCTCTTTGCTTTTGATAATTATTAGAGATAACAAAATTTGTGATCAAATATTTTAGAGTAAGTGGCTGCATTGCTGTGATAAACACACAATGAATACACTTAATAATCTCATGTACTAATTAAAAAGCTTGAAACACCTGGAAGGGAAAATATGGTTCAGTGAACAAAACACCCTGAAGGTTATTTTAATAACAATAATAATAATAATAACAACAACAACAATGGCAGCTAACACTTACTGAGGGTTTTCTACATGCCAGGGACTTTTCAAAGTGCTGCAAGTGTATAACTCTCCTTAATCCTTATAATACCATACATGATATACCTGATAAGTACTAGTATCCCATTTAACATATAATAAGTAAAATAAGTTATCCAGTGCTGGGGTTCAAATCCAGGAGGCCTCTTAACAACTATGCTATGCAAGAACACCATTATATTTTTGTGGGTTCAGTTAATTAAGTCTTCAGGCTTACAAAGGTCATGTTTTCTGTTATTTGGGAAGATATCTAAGCCTCCTGACAGAAAAGAAATTTTAAACAAATTTTCAGAGCCCTAAAACTCCCTGGAAAGAATACCACATGCTAGTCTAGAGCAGGTCTGCCAACCTTTCTGTAAAGGGCCAGATAGCAAATATTTTAGGCTTTGTGGGTTACACAGTCTCTGTTGCAACCACTTGGCCATTGTAGTACAAAAGCAGCTCTAGGCAATATGTAAACCACTGGACATGTGTGTTCCAGTAAAACTTTATTTACAAAGGCAAGCTGTGGGCCAAATTGGGCCCAAGTGCCATAGTTTGCCAACTCCTGATCCAGAGCATTGGTTTTCCAGGCATGATCAGGAACATCACATGGGCACTTGTTAGAAATGCAAATTTTGGGATCTCTACTCTAGACTTACTGAATCAGATACTATGGGGCATCACTTCTGTGTTTTAACAAGCCCTCCAGGTGATTCTGATTCATGCTACAGTTTGAGAACCACTGATCTAGTGAAAGCGAACTAATTTTTATTGAGTGCGTGCTTTGTGCCAGGTGCCGCCAATATTTTATTCTCATTGAGTCCTTACAACGATCCTTTCAATTAGGTATTACTCCCTGTTTTACAGTTGGTGCAGCTAAGGCTCCAAGAGGTTAAACGACTTGGCAAAGATTGAAATGCAATTAAGGAGTACAGCTGAGATTCAAACCAATGGCTGCTCAACTGCAAAGCATACCTTAGCCAACATACCTCCAAAATAGTCTTGAAGATCAATTTATTCTCACCTGCTGAATTTACAGTTGAAGGAATTAGGGACCAAATAGATTAGAAAGATTTACCCCAGACTATTTCTCATTGCTCCCAATTCAATATTCTTTCCTTGTACCATGCTGAAATTGCAAGGCGAGCAGAAATCTCTTTTAAGTGCCTGGACAGAATGTGATTACACCTGAAGAGGCAATTCCAGGCGCTGCCTGAAATGATAGAAAGCCTCTGCTTCTTCCAAGGAAAACCTAACAGATTCCATGCTGATAAGGCCTCTCCTAAGTTGCTACATATAAAGGTAGAGAGATGATCTCAAACGTGTGTTAAAGATTCAGCAGAGAAGGAGGGAAAGATATTTATTGAGCTTCTGTGAACGTTAGAAATTATTCTATTCACTTTGTGTATTTTAGCGCAAATAATTCTTTCAAGAACCAATGGAGGTAAGAATTATCCCATTACAGAGGTGAGGAAACTAAAAGGTAAAATAAATGAAACTGAATTGGCCAATGTCCTTTAACTGTCTGGACTTTATATAACTTCAGAGCTCTTTCTTCTTCCTCATGTTGCCTGCTTACCCAAATTTTGGATACTCCTTCTACTAAATGACCTCAGTTGTGTGTTCATAATTTAGGGAGGTGGTCATGTGTCACCTATCCTAACTAGAACTGTGATATCTTAGAAAGTATTGTGTGCTTTTGGTTGAAAGTCTTTGTGTTGACATTTTGATTTTTATTTCCAAAGGCGATTTTTTTTTAACACAAGTAAAACCAACTCCAGAAATGTGAACAAAAAGAATTGAATAAGAATACATTTGGGGCTTCCCTGGTGGCGCAGTGGTTGAGAATCTGCCTGCCAATTCAGGGGATGCAGGTTCGAGCCCTGGTCTGGGAAGATCCCACATGCCGCGGAGCAACTGGGCCCGTGAGCCACAACTACTGAGCCTGCGCGTCTGGAGCCTGTGCTCCGCAACAAGAGAGGCCATAATAGTGAGAGGCCCGCGCACCGCGATAAAGAGTGGCCCCCGCTTGCCGCAACTAGAGAAAGCCCTCGCACAGAAACAAAGACCCAACACAGCCAAAAATAAATAAATAAATGAATAAATAACTTAAAAAAAAAAAGTGTAATGTGCACACAGTATTTAAAAGAAAAAAAGAATGCATTTGAAGGATGTTTATTAACACTCCCTAGAATTTGGCATTTTGGAACTTAATACAAGATCACTTTGTTATAACATCTTTCCCTTCCCCCAGTTTCCATGTTTTCTCATACATAACACTTAAAAGTCCCAGCCAAAGACCCATAAAGCAATATTTTCCCCCATGTAATGGTTTCCTGCACATAGAGTTCAAAAACCTTGTCTTCTGGAAAACATTATAAAGAACTTCCACAGTATTAGAATGTAACTCACACTCCTTAAAGATCAGTAACGTTACTTAAACATATCCCCATGTTTAAAACACCTCTTCTTGTAGTTGTCTTTCCGTAGTTTATAGTATTATTCCCCTCCAAAAAATTTAAAAAGGAAAATGAAGTGTGACGTTCCTGCCTACAAGCCATATATTTTGAACAAAATCCAGCTAAGGATATTTTTTTAAACTTTGTTTCACAATGAACATAAAAAATGAAGAAAAAAATGCCCCCCCTTTTCTGTAAGTTACTGTATTAGTTTCCCAAGGTGGCCATAACAAAGTACCAAAAATTCTGTGGCTTAAAATGACAGAAATGTCATAAACAAAACAAAAAGACAACCTACAGACTGGGAGAAAATATTCACCAATGATTCTACTGACAAGGGATTAATTTCCAAAATATACAAACAGCTCATACAACTTAATATCTAAAAAACAAACAACGCTATCAAAAAATGGGCAGAAGACATAGACATTTCTCCAAAGAAGACATACATATGGCCAATGAGCACATGAAAAGATGCTCAACATCGCTAATTATTGGAGAAATGCAAATCACAGCTGCAATGACGTATCACCTCACACCAGTCAGACTGGCCATCATTAAGAAGTCTACAAATAATGCTGGAAAGGGTGTGGAGAAAAAGAAACCCTCCTACAGTCTTGGTGGGAATGTAAATTGGTGCAGCCACTATGGAGAAGAGTATGGAAGTTACTTAAAAAACTAAAAGTAGAGTTGCCATATGATCCAGCAATCCCACTCCTGGGCATATATCCAGAGAAAACTATAATTCAAAAAGATACATGCAGCCCAATGTTCATAGCAGCACTATTCACAATAGCTAAGACATGGAAGCAACCTAAGTGTCCATTGATAGATGAATGGATAAAGAAGATGTGGTACATATATACAACAATGGAATACAGTGGAATATTACTCAGCCATAAATGAATGAAATAATGCCATTTGCAGCAACATGGATGGACCTATAGATTATCATAGTAAGTGAAGTAAGTTCAGCCAGAGAAAGACAAACATCATATGATATCACTTATGTGTGGAATCTAAAAAAATGATACAAATGGCCTTATTTACAAAAGAGAGAGAGACCCACAGACATAGAAAAAAATTGTATGGTTATCAAAGGGGTTAGCAGGGAGGAGGGGGTAGATAAATTAGGAGTTTGGGGTTAACATATACACGCTACTATATATAAAATAGGTAAACAACAAGGACCTACTGTACAGCACAGGAACCTATACTCAATATCTTGTAATAACCTATAATGGAAAATAATCTGAAAAAGTATATATATATATATATATATATATATATATATATATATATATATATAACTGAATCACTTGAAACTAACATTGTAAATTAACTATACTTCAATTAAAAAAATGACAGAAATGTATTCTCTTGCAGTTCTGGAGCCTTAAAGTCCAAAGTCAAGGTGTTGGCAGGCTCATGCTCTCCATGTGAAATACTAGGGAAGGATCTTTCCTTAGCTGTTCCTAGCTTCTAGGGCTTTTGGTGCTCCTTGCTTTCAGCTGCAGCACTCCAGTCTCTGCCCCCATCATCACACGGCCTTCTTCCCTGTGTATCTGTGTCTCTGTGTCTGACTATCTCTCTTTCCTTTCTCATACGGACACCAGTCATTCTATTTAGGGCCCACCCTAATCCAATATGCTTCATCATAACTTGGTTATATTTGTGAAGACCCTATTTCCAAAAAAGGGCACATTCACATGTAATGGGTGTTAGGAATTCAACGTAGCCTTTTGGGGAGATACAATTCAGACAACCATAGTTATCAAGTAAGTAAATATACATTACTTCAGCCATGAGAATACCTCCAAGCACTTCACAGTCATTGCTTACACAAGAACTAATTTATTATTTTCTAGAAGAAAAACTTGGTCAGTAGTCAGATTTTTGGTTAATAACCAGCTTATGTGTACTTATTGCTTCTGGTTGGCATTTATGAAGCTACTGGTTGGCATTTTAAAACATTATCATTCTTATTAATATATCTCCTTAAAATTATTCAATAACAACAATAATAATTGTAATAATATATATGTATTAAAATCTTCTTGTGCCCAGCACGTGTGTAATGCTATTATTCTTTTAATCCTTGTGATAATCCTTTGAAGTCAGTATAATTATTACCCATATTTTACAAATGAGAAAACTGAGGCCCAGGACATTAAGTAGCTTGTCCATTGTCACACAGCTAAGTGGTAACTGATGAGGCCAGGATTCAAGTTTCAAAGTTGGGGAACATCTGTTTCTCTGGTAAAGAGTACCTACTTCCTTCCAGTAGTCAGGAAAGCACATGAGGGAAGTTTGGACTGAAGTTGATGGAATGCCGACAGGTTACCCTTCTTTAGAGTCCCCTTGCCAAAGTAACTGGAACAGGTATGTTTTCCTGGTGTTCACTCAGTAGCAAAGATTTGTGAAGCACACTCTCCATGGGTTAGGCACCGAGTTAAGCACCAGAAATTTAAATCAGTCAATCAGTCCATCAGTCAGTAAACAAACAAGTAAATAAATGCAGACTTTAAAGCAGCCTACTATCTAATGGTTACCACACTAGCTAAATGAATTATGATTTATGAATTATTTCACCTTCTGCTATAACCTTCAAAGCACACAACAGCACTCTTTGGAGTATATTCTGCAACAAAAAGAAAATTTAATGTACGACAACGTGGATGAGTCTCAAAAGCAACTGAGCAGAAGAAGGCAGACAAGAGAATACATACTACATGGTTCCATTTATACGAAGTTCTAGAAAAGGTAAAGCTATAGAAATAAAATCAGTGGCTGCCTGGGGCAGCGATGGGGGAGGAAATTAACTGCAATGGGGCATGAGAGAATTTTCTAGGGCGATGGAAATATGCCATATCTTGTTTGGGGTGATGGTTTCACAGGAATATACATTTGTCAAAAATATCAAGTGGTATACTTAAAGTGAAGCATTTAAAGAACGTATCTGTGGAATCCATTCTCTTCTGCTTGGTAAGTGGCAAATCCAGGTAACTTGATCCCGGTCCAGGTTCTTTCTAGAATATCGTACTGATTCTATATAACCACTTGCTGATGCTTTCCAGGTTGTTTGTTTATTTATTTTTTTAGTAGACATTGGTTCCTATTTGCTCATCTTTCATCAAGAAAAAAATTTCTTGGGCTTCCCTGGTGGCGCAGTGGTTGAGAATCTGCCTGCCAATGCAGGGGACACGGGTTCGAGCCCTGGTCTGGGAAGATCCCACATGCCGCGGAGCGACTGGGCCCGTGAGCCACAATTACTGAGCCTGCGCGTCTGGAGCCTGTGCTCCGCAACAAGAGAGGCCGCGATGGTGAGAGGCCCATGCACCGCGATGAAGAATGGCCCCCACTTGCCGCAACTGGAGAAAGCCCTCACACAGAAACGAAGACCCAACACAGCCATAAATAAATAAATAAATAAAATATTAAAAAAAAAAAAAGAAAAAGAAAAAAAATTCTAGGAATCACACAGTGATAGTTAGTACCAAAGAGTTACTAAAGTTTCCCTGTATTTCTGAATTTTTCCCAAGTAAAATTCCATGTGTTGGAACCATCTGGCTTATTTCTTAGCAAGGGGAATACTAGAGTGTTTTTTTTTTTTTTTAATTTAATTAATTAATTTATTTATTTTTGGCTGTGTTGGGTCTTCGTTTCTGTGCGAGGGCTTTCTCTAGTTGCGGCGAGCGGGGGCCACTCTTCATTGCGGTGCACGGGCCTCTCACCATCGCGGCCTCTCTTGTTGCGGAGCACAGGCTCCAGACGCGCAGGCTCAGTAGTTGTGGCTCACGGGCGTAGTCGCTCCGCGGCATGTGGGATCTTCCCAGACCAGGGCTCGAACCCGTGTCCCCTGCATTAGCAGGCAGATTCTCAACCACTACGCCACCTGGGAAGCCCCCTAGAGTGTTTTTTTAAAGTGAAGTTTCCTTCCTGGGAAAGTAACTTTTTCCCTAAATAATGCAGAGAATTGGAGAAATTTATAAATTTTTAGAAATATGATTTCAGAGTTGTTTTGGCACTTTATTTTTTAATTTCAATTGCTTTGGCCATTCTTAAGCAAACCTTTGAGGATTCCTAAGAAATGCAACATGCCGTAGCTATTGAAAAGTTGATTTTATTACGTCATTTTTCTCCTAATCATCTTGGGTTGATGATTTCGTATTTGATTTGGAAAAAATCCCGGTTTATCCAAGTTTAGATAATAATGTCTAGGCATTTTGATATTAATGTTTTCTTATTATTCACTTACTCAGTAGACTTTAATACTTATTTTCAAATTCACATACACATTCACACATATATGGTTGGAAAATATTTAATAGTAACGTTGTGACAATTCTGTTTGGAAAACTGTTCTTACTTAAAAGTCACATGTTGAATTATGTTTGGAAAATGTCAAAGTTTAATATGAAAAATACAGTCTGTTTTGAAATATTTCTTAAGAGACTGGATTAGGAAACGGACTTGTTGAGGGAAAGCTTGAGTGGACACTGAGAAGGGAATGAGTGAATAATCTGTAAAATACATTTGAATATAAAAGAAATCCTAAAGAGAAGATAAACTAAGAAGCACAGAGAAAACAAGACATGTGGCAGAGTAAGGGATGCTTCAAGAACATCACATTTAAGCTCTTCCTTGTAAGTTCTGAAGACTGTCATGAGAACAGCTAGCCTGTCTGGGGAAGGAAACAGATTTGACATAGGAAGTGTCACATTTCTGCCATCATGCACTAAATTCTGAGCACAGCATGACCAGTTCTGATTGTTATTTTTTTCAACATCCAATGTCATGTTCATCTCCCCCAGTGGTCCCATCCCTTGGTAAGCTCTCTGTCTTCTAAATTCCCTTAGCCTGTGCTGTCTGCAACACTCATATAACATGGAATGTGATACTTTGTACTGTATTTGTGATAAGCTTTATGACCTTTGGAGGGCAGTGATTGTGCTTTTTCACATTTGCATCCCTAGAGCCTAAGACAGCATTGATATAGATCAGGTCCTCCTCAGTGCTGATGAGATGTTAACAGTAGACTGTAACAACTATAACCCTCTACACTTTCCACCCAACATTACAGCACTTCGTATTTACCACACTGTAGGATAATGGTCCATGTACTTTGTAGAATTCTCCTCTAGGCTATAAGATTCTTGAGGGCTGAGATGTTTTACTCACTTCCTTACTCTCAATATCTTGCACATCATAAGAATCTAAGAAGTATTTGTTGTATAAAAGTATGAATGAGGGAACTGAATCAGGAGGGATGGATTTTAGTCCTCTACCACTATTTGTTCAGAAATATTGAGCAAATGACCTAGCATCTCTGTGTCTCAGTTTCTTTATATGCATATAAAATGAAGGTGTAGGATTTGATAAGAATCAAAGTCCCCTCCCAGCTCTAAAAATCCATGATTTAATGATCATGGTGATAGCTTAAAATAGAAAGATGCTTTAGTTCAAATACTGAGTCAGTAAGCTAGATGATATCAGCTCTTAGCAATTGGTTTTCTCCTGCTTCCAAACCTCTCATCACCTGGAACTCTAAGGACCCCAGACAGATCAGCTTGCTGAAGATTTTGGGGATGTCATTATATCATAAATAGCTCCTCATCAGAAAAAAACTGGAGACCCCAGACCCTGGAGAACACGTGTGAAAAGGTGACTCACACCAATAGTTCAGCAAATGAGGCAACCTATTTACACTTTTAACCAAAGGCTAATTTTCTAAGCATCTTGGTCTTCTTCCATTGCCTGCTCAGGAAAAGCATCAGTTGGTTTGAGGAATTCTTTAAATTGATAGGTACAGAAACCTTTATATATCTTGCATACATTTGTTGAGCTCTGTGTACCCACACTATTGTAAGCTCTTTATGTATTTTAGCTCATTTAATTCTCATAACAGCCCCATTTGACTGAGGCAAAAATAGCCAAGGTTATACAGCTAATAAATCATAGAGGCAGGGTTCAAATCCTCACTGACCCCAAAAGGATATTAAAATGGTGCAGTTTTAATAGAAACCTCACTTTCGCAGGCAGGGGTGGGTATGGGGGTGTCAAAAGATGAATAATTTAGACTTTAAGACAACAAGGATCTATTGCCTTCATTCCCAAACAGTTTTGCCTATGTGTAGGCTACAGAGATGATTCCCAGACTCTGCATGTGTTTGGAAAGCCAGTTACCATTCCTCAGAAACCAACAACGGGATTACAGTAACTGGTGATCTGAACTTCATCCAGGTCTGGTGGGTCCCGGGAGCAGACCTTGTCTGACAGAATGCAGCTGTGCTGTCAGTCAGCATGTTGAGGCAGGTGGGCCTTGTTATGAGTTACGGAACCAAATAAAGGACTTACAGGCAAAGGTTGCTCTTTCCTTCTAGACAGAAGATGGGATGTTTATCGGGTGGCTCTTTGGAGAGGTTTTACTCTGTTGCTTTCCATTTTCTCAGGATTCTGTAAACCTTATGATTTGGGACAGAGAACAAGAGTAATTCTGGTTTATACTCTTATTCATATTTCCTTTATTCATTATGTTCCCATATTCATATTTAATAACTAAATTAAACTGTAACACACTGAGCCCCTTTCTTTGACACAGGGGGAGTTGTCTTCCAAAATGCTGGCAAGTTGTCTTACTCCTCTTACTGGAACCAAAGTGTTTTGGCCAGTATGTCTGAGTCTTTCAGCAAGCATTATTTATAAGAGAATCACAGTTATTGTTTTGGCTTATATTCCCAAAATATTTGCAGCAATTTCTGAGTGGGATATGCCTAGCCTTTGACTTGGAAGACTAAAAAAGGCTCATGTATTTCTCCTTAATGAATTCAGTCAGTCCTGGAAACCTTAAATATTAAACAAGTAAAGATCTCCCAGAGTTTTGTTAATTCACATTGTTTTCTGATGAAGCAGTAGGTTTTTCTAGTCACTAGAAAGTGTACTCTTAGCATGGAAACCAAATCCTCACCAGGGAATGAATCCCTCCGGTGACATCCAGGGACGTCGTTGTCCTGCTTCTGACAAGAGCCGCAGGGGCTGGGAACTCACTTTCAAAAAAAAGGATTTTTCCACATTTTTTGGACAACTCTAATTTATAGAACGTTCTTTTTATATTGATCTGAAATTGTATCCTGTAGATTTTACCTTCATGGATATTCTTTCTTGCTCTTCTTTGTGGGCTCCTCTTCTTTTACCAAGCCCATAAATTTTGGTGTTTCTCGGAAATCAATATACTTTTCTTATATCACACACTGTCCTTGGACAACCTGTGGTTTCAGGGTTCACCTACATAGTGATGAGTATATCTCAAGCCCAGCCTTTTATGCTGAGCTCCAGGTCATGTCTACCTGGCTACCTCACAGTCACCTCATATTCAGTTTATTCCAAACTTATTTTACTCTTCCTTAGACTTTTGAATTTGGTGAGTGATGCTACTACCATCCACTCAGTATTCCTAAGAAGCCAGGAAGTTGTCTTGGATTTCTCCCACTCACAGTCTGTTAATCATGCAACCCTTTGATTATGCCATATGAAAATCGCATGTATTTCTCTACCTCCCCACCTCCACCACCAAAGGTCTTCATTGTTTGTTGACAGATAATTATAAAAGCTTATAATCCTATGGTCTCTTTGCTTCAGCATTCACCCCCTTCAGTCTTTCTCCTTAACTTCTCCAGAGTGAACCACCTAATATTTAAATTTCATGACACCATCTGCTCAAAATTCCTAAATGGTTTCATCTTGTGAGAGGATAATCCTAATTGTATTTGATGGCATTTACAATCCTATAGACACACCCATTGGGATGGCTATTTATAATATACAAAGAACTACAACTCAACAAACAAGCAGTCCAATTTAAAAAATGGGCAAAGACTTGAATAGACATTTTTCCAGAGAAGATATAAAAATGGTGAATAAGCAAATGAAAAGGTGAAGAACGTCATTAATCATTAGAGAAATGAAAATTAAACCACAATGAGAGGTACCTCTTCACATCCATTAAGATGGCTACTGTTTAAAAAAGCCAGAAAATAATGAATATTGGCAATGATGTGGCGATATTGGAACTCTTGTTCACTGCTGGTGGAAATGTAAAATGGTGCAGCCACTATGGAAAATTGTATGGTGCTTCCTCAAAAAATTAAAAGTGGAATTACCACATGATCCAGCAGTCCCACTTCTGGGAATATACCCAAAAGAACTGAAAGCAGGGACTCAGATACATTTGTATAACCATTTTATAGTGGCATTATTCACAACAGCCAAAAGGTGGAAGCAACCCAAGTGTCCATCAGTGGATGGGTGTGATGAATGGATAAATAAAATGTGGTATATATATACAATTAGTTAAAAAGGAAGGAAATTCTGACACATGCTACAGCATTGATGAACCTTGAAGATATTATGCTAAGTGAAATAAGTCAGTCACAAAAAAACAAATGCTGTATGATTTGACTTACATGAGGTACTTAGAGTAGGTAAATTCATAGACACAAAAAGTAGAATAGTGGTTGCTAGGGCCTGGTTGAGGGAGAAATTGGAGAAGTAATGTTTAATGAGTAAAGAATTTCAGCTTGGGAAGCTGAAAAAAGTTCGAGATTGGATGGTGGTGATCGTTGTACAACAATGTGAATGTATTTAAAACCACTGTACACTTAAAAATAGTTAAGGTGGTTATTTTACTATATATTTTACTATAATTAAAAAAAAGAAAGATCCTTTAGAGCCTGATTCTTAGCTATATGTTCTTGTTTATCAACACTTGCTCTGGCAACCTGAGCCACTTGTAGCTCCTCAAACACACTCAGCTCTCTCATGAGTCAGTGCCTTCCTTTGTGCTGCCTGGTGGTTTCTTACACCCTCTAGTCACTGCTCAGATACAGGGTGACTCTCACCCTGGTTTGCCTGGGACCGAGGGGTGTCTCAGAATTCAGGATTTTCAGTGCTCAAACTAGGGAAGTCTCGGGCAAATTGGGACAAGTTGGTCACCCCAACTTTATATCCCAACATTACATGATTTCCACATTTGCTCAGCATCCTCAAATGTCCCCAGTGTCTTCACTTAAGAACCTGAAAACTTTGACTTGGGAAGAGCCAAAATCAGAGCTCTATGATGTGCTAGAAGATATTTATGAAGTTATTTATTTTTTAATTAACATCCCTTGAGTTCTTTGGCTTGTGTCATCGTAGAAAACATATTTATCTTTTTTTCCATTAGATTATCATAAAAATCTGGTCAAATGCCTTACTAAGATCCAGACATACTGAATCAAAATGCACTCCTTTGATCCACCAGTTTTGCCAGCCTGTCCAAAAATGAAATTAGTCTGTCAGATCTTGTTCTTTTGTGAACTCATCCTGGCTTCACATTAGTCACAGCTTGTGTATGTGTGTGCACATGTGTATCTGAACAATTCTTTCCACTAACCCCTCTAGAACCTTACCTTGGATCAATATTGATTCACTTATAAAGGAATGTCATACTGTACCCCCATTCCCACATATTTCATACCTTTTCAAAAATATTGAAGCCAACAAAGGGAACGAGAGATTTTCTTCTCCTGACTATATTAGATTCAGAAGCCAGTATTAAGTAGTGTCTATGTTACTGAAATATGTCTCTCATAGCACAGACTTGGGCTCTGCCTGCTAATACCTGGTCAACTGGCTGAGTCCAAAGCAAACACAAAATCTAGGATTAATAGGAATGTTTGTTTTGCATGTAAGCTAGCTATGTGAATACACATTCATTTATAGGGATATAAATACAGGTCTGATTAGTGGCAAGTCACCAACATTAAAACAGTAATTGTTACCATTTGGGGAGGTTTGGAGGCAGATGCGTCCCAGTTTAAACTGATAGCTTAAGTAATTGCAGCATTTGTTTTGTTTTGTTTCCAAGTAAAAACAGGGCCTGCACCAAGCATCTGGGGAAGAGAGCTTTTTCCCTCTGTGAGAGGACAGTTTATTTGCTGCCTTCAGTGCAGGCTTCATAGGGTTGCAGATAAGAAGCAAATTTCAAACATGAGGAAGAAAAAGGTTTATATTTTTAACGTACAAATTAAATTCCTGGAATTGAAATCTTCAGCTGCTCAATATGTTCAATTCCAGAAACTTCTGCCCTGGTTCTTTATTGTGGCACAATGAATGAATTCAGTTTTCTAATCATGGACACCATTTGTTAAGTATGTTTTAAGTCTTAGACTAAAATGTCAAACAACCAATAAGCATGAGAGTAATTATCTAATAATAGTAATAATAATAATAATGTTACTACTGTTATTATTATCATCATCAGAAAGACGTGCAATCCTAATATGACTCTGCCAGTCATTGGCTATGTGACTATAGCTTTGTCTTCAAGTTTGTTTCATAATTTGTAAAGTTGGGATAAACAGTACCTGGATTGCAGACCTCATAGGATGGTTAGGAGGCAGTAACATTTATTGAGCATGTGCTATGTGCCAGAGATTATTTGGCACCTTTCATGGATTATTTAATTTAATCTTCATAGCACCCACATGAACATGAATAGTAGTATTACCCTTATTTTGCAAACGGGAAAACTCAAGCTGAGAGAGATTAAATAATGTACCTGAGATCCCATGCCTTCTAAGTGGCAAAGCTAGGATTTGATTCCATACTGGGCTAAGGCCACTCTACCTATAACAAACACATGGACTTTTTCAGCTATAAGCTATAGACCTACCTATAGAAATATAGGTACACGAAAAGAAAATTGATTCTCTCATCCAGAGTGGGCAGGGGATTTTACACATTCCTGTGGATTTCCTAAAAAACCTATGTGATTTCACAAGCCAAAAGTAACAGAGCTGGCAGAATCTTTCAGAAGTATCATGTAACAAAGGTGATGTCTATATAATACTAAAACCATCACCCATTATTTCCATAAATGTGCTTAATATCACAATGTATTTAAAAGAAGCATTCCATCCAAAGAAGATATTCATTCATGATATTCAAGTGCTACTCAACTTTCACATAATGGAAACAGTCCTTTATACAATCTGGACCATGTGCTTAAAAATCCTGCCTTTCATATGCCTTCATTTATAAAATGCTGATGGGGGGGAAATTCATCTACTGCCGTCCAACACTGTTTCTTTTGCATTTTATTCAAACCAAAGATTTTTAAGAAGAACATCCATCTCTCCTAGAATTAGCTGGTTATCCTTGAAGACACACTGTAATTCTTTCCATTTCTTGTATTTCCTAAATATTTTCTATCCACACATAGTATTTCTTTAACCAAAGTAATGCTCCATACTTTTGGGGTTGGCACTAAGGGAATTCTAAATACTTTCCTCTTGATTATATATTCCAAAATATATTGTTCTGGCCCTAGGCTACAGATATTTTGTTTTACACACTGGAAATAGTGGTAATGAGGGTGGGGAAATTGAAAAAACTAATCTCTGAGAAGAAAACGATCAGTGATAACAATGGGCATATACTATCCTAAATCCCTAATTTTGAGACAGTTTAAACATCAAAGTGTGTTTACATTTCATTTAGTTTTATTCAGTATTAACACAAACTATTCCATTAATTTAAAGAGCTGTTAGAACTCTTAAAGGGGTTTTAAACACGACTAAAATTTTCTCTGAGAAGAGAAATGATTTATATGTGATCCAACTAATGCCTTCCAGTGAACTTACTTCCTGAATTTAAAATGTGGAAATAAGAGCTGAATAAATAGACTTAAATAAAGAGCAGCAATGAAAGAGAAATTTGTTCTTGAGTCTTGTTTCTCTCTCCACACACACACACACACACATACACACTCTACAGGTGCACAGGAAAAGAATTTTGATTTAATAATCTGTGTGCAAACATGACAAAAAATAAAATAGAAGAGAAATAACTCTACGTGATTAGTTCATATGATTAGTATAAGCTTTCATGTTTTCTTGAACAAAATAGGAGATGTATTATATCACAGTAAATATTAAAGCCTAAGAATTTTATGTCAGGAAAAATAATTTTAGAAGGTGCAATTCAAAGGGTAAATTTAGAAAATTTCATCTTGGAATTCTTGCCAATCTGAAACCTGTGAGATCTTTGAATAAATAAAAGTGTGACTATGTTGGAAGTCTTATTTTAGAGCACAAGAGGGTCAAATATAATCATTTGGTTTCAGTTTCCCTATTGGATGAGAGCCAATGGAATCAAATGTAGTTATATTGAGCACTGCTATTAATCACGCACTCCTCTTATTTTCAGGTCTGCCTGGAAACAAGTGTGGCAGACAAATAGGGCTGGCACAGAGAGATCAGAAATGAGAGAGCCGTTTCCAAGCAAAGACCAAGATGGGCCTCAGAGGAGGAGCCATGGACAGACTGCAGAAGTGATTGAAACTAAAAAACAAAGCATTTATTTCTAGTGGGGAAGGAAATAATCTCTCACAAAACTTCCCACCGCAAGCGTTTGAGTAAATAGTAATCCTTCGTATACTTGCCAACAAATTTTTTTCAGCCTAAATCTTAAAACTTTTTAAAAATATTAGAAATGTGACTAGGGTAGGGGGAATGGCAATGGAGGGGAGGGGGACACACAGAGGCTTAAAGGTACTAATAATGTCATATTTCTTATATGGTACTATTATTTTTTTTTAAAAAAACTTACATATACACATGGTGTACTCGCTTTCAAGGATATATTTCTTGATAAAATTTTTTCACATTAGGAGATGCCATTTAGTGTGCTAATATGATTCTAAGCACCTCAATTATCTGTTAACATACCTTAAGACTTTTATTTGAAAATTATTTTATTTATGTACATCTAGAGCAGTATCACACTCTTCTTAAATGATGTAACATTAAGCTGCTTTTTTTTTTTTTTTCCAACAACTTTTAGACTAGAATTTTGTCCTGTGAAAAATGAGGGAAATTGCCAGAGGAGAGTCAGGAAAAGTAAATCTGAGTGGAAATTTTCCTTTCACTCCTGAAATATCTGTTACTCCCATAAAATGGCTCCACAATAATAGGTCTGTAAAGAAATTTATGTGGAGATAACATTAAGAGGGTTAGAAAATATATATCTCTTTAAAGAATTCTCCCCCAATCAGTCTGTCTTCTATCTCCAGCATGCTACCACATCTGGTATCAGGAGCACATTGTTTGCAGCAATTATTTTTTTTAATGGGAAGAGGGAGGGGTTGGGAGAGAAATCCCTAAAGTTTCAAAGGCAAACTCCAAAGTTCCAGTTTTAATTTAACTTCTTATATATATGTTTGAAAATGAATGGCTCTCTGCTAATGCTGTAGCTTTTGGAGTTCATTCAGAAAGGGTTTAAAAATGGAAATATTGACAGATTGTGAACTTCAGTGGTATAGGTGGTGCCACTGTAACACTTGACTACGTAAGGCATGTTGCCCATTGTAACAAACATCCCTATGGCCATATTTTAAAATTTTTAAAACTTTATACATGCACACACACATACATATTTGCTTGAAGGGTAGACCAAAATAAAATATCAGAGTACTTAGTGGGACACTGCTGTACATATATGTCCCTTTTGTCTGGTGTTTGGACTCCGATTATCCTAGTCTCTTGGCTATGACCCTAAAACTGATTAAGGTTCCCTGCCAGAGAAAAGCGAGCTACCTTTTAATTGGTAGCCTCCATTTAGTTCACTTCACAAATGAACAATATAGAATCTGTGCTAAACGGCTAGAATAATGAGCCATTACATGGGAGGGATGAGAAACAGGTAACTGGGATAACAAAGATAATTCATTAACAGACAGTGGGCTCATCTTAGTTTTGGTTACTTCCAGGGTTTTTTTTTTGAACAGGAAGCTAGGCTACAGTAGGTGTGAAATGATCAAATTGGATAACCTTGAGATTCTGCTCAAAGGGAATGGGATCGTATAGGATTAGAATGGTGGACTCAGTATTATGCAAAATGTGTCAAGAGTGTAAGTGTTTCTATCTAGTTTTAGGTCTAGTCCCAATAAGTATGTTACACTTCCCACCAAAAGTCAGAATAAAACACTCTTCCTGCACCGCATGGCTCAAAGCACCTTGAAGAACCTGGGCATCCACGTGGAAGAACTTATTATGTAGAGCTCACTAGCTTCTGGACCAGCAAACCAAGAAAGGAAGATTATTCTGCCAACTGTTCTAGATGCACATTTGAGTAAATTTGTGAGATTGAGAATAAAGGACCAGAACAAAAGGAGAAAGATCCTAGCATAAACAGACTTGAGAAGGAAATAGTGGCAGCAAAGAAGATCAACAAAGCTTGCGTGATAAGAGACAGGAAATATATATTGTATAAGAACTGAAAAATTTTCTCACCATCCAAGCTAAGGGTTTTCATCAGTTTCCCTAGTGAGGAGGGACTGAGGATTTTATCATTCGTAATCTATTATATATAAACATGCCTTAGCTATGTGACAAGCGTATATAGTTATCATCCCAAAGTGCTTCTTAAGTCATTTTTATGAATCTTTTTGTCACCTTCTTAAAGCCCACAGTTAAAGAACCCTTCCAGCTATTAGCCTGGGGCTCCCGCCTGGTTATTGCAGCCAGAGTAAGCATACCTTATTACCTTAACAAAGTCTGTGTCTCTAACTAAGGTGCATCATGTTCTAAACAAAAAAAGAAATCAACTTCTAGGACCCATCTTTTAAAACAGGGGTCCCCAACCCCCTGTTAGGAACTGGACCGCACAGCAGGAGGTGAGCAGCGGGCAAGCGAACGAAGCTTCATCGCTGCCCATCGTCCCCCATCGCTCGCATCACCGCCTGAACCATCCCCCTCCCCCTACAATCCGTGGAAAAATTGTGTTCCATGAAACCGGTCCCTGGTGCCAAAAAGGTTGGGGACAGCTGTTTTAAAATGAGCAAAGTTTAAGCATTTATCTCTCAAATATTTTCTCAGTTTCAAAGGAATGATGGCCATTTGCACTAGTATAAAAGACTCTTCTAGACTAGTGGATAGAGAAGAAAATTAGGCTAAGTCCAACTTCCTGAAAGATACTCTGTGATCTTTCCAGCCTCATCACTATATTGTAGCCATTCCAACTGCAGTTCCCTGATCATGTGCCAGAGCCTTTTGTACCTCAGTGCTGTTGCCTGCACTGCCACTTCCACGTGGCGGTCCAAGATTGGCTTGAACTTTCCTGTCTATTTGGCAAATGCTCGTTCTTAAAGACCTGAGCTTTACATGTTCCCACTCACTCTCAATAGAATTGTGTACTATCTCCTTTGTGCCTCAGTTGCCCTATATCACCAGTTGATTTTTCTTTCTTTTTTTCTATCATATATATCATATATATCAGTTTGTGTTTGGTACTAGATTCTTTCTCTAGCAGGTTATAAGCTCCTTAAGAGTAGTAATTATGCCATATATCTTCATGACCCCAGGTCTTAGAACATTGCCTGGAATGTAGTAGGCATGCCATTCTTTATTCGTTCATTCAATAAATATCTAAGCATGGAATTTTAATTAAGCCGTAGTTATTCTGTCCAGGTACATGTGAATAAGAGTATTTACTTATTAAAAGATTTTACAGGCAATCAATAAGTATTGTGTTCAGTAACTAAGTCAAGAATGGTTGGACATATCATTAGCCTATCTGCATCACAGTTTTTTGTAATACTTGTTAAAAATTCATATTCCTGAACTCCACCTCAAACATAGAGGCTCTAGACATAAAATTCAGAAATTTGTAAAAAGCAACTCATGTGACTTATATACACACTAAAATTTGAGAATCATTGGATTCCAAAGAGCACAGACTTGAATTTGATGGATCTGAGCCAGGGTTCCAGCTCTACTATTTATTAACTGTATGCCCTTGGAAAATAAACTCTCAGGGCCTCAGTTTTCTTACTTAGAAAATGAATATAATATCTCCTCATTGGGTGGTTGAGGTAGTTATAACATTAGATATGTTAAAGCACCTAGAACGCTGTCCATCACATAGAGGTGCTTGGTAATATCGGTTCCTTTCTCGCCTTCCTACTCCAGCTTCACTTTGCTCCTCAAGGTCTCTTCACCAATCAGAATACCTGAAAGTAAGCACCACACGTCCCTTAGTCAGCCTCTGTGCAGAATCCAAATAATCTTGGCATCACCACAATAATTTTGAATGTGATTGCTTGAACTCTATACACATGCTAAAATATTTATTTTGCTTTTTCGTCTCATGCAACTCATCAGACTTCGATATGGGTTATATTAAGTTTTTACTTTGGCAAAAATGGGTATCCCCTTACTAAAATATGCCAAGACTTTCAACCATGTGCCAGAAGCTGTAGGCATTTGTTACTTCCCTATTAATTTGGGGGACTGGACTGGCAAATTAACTTTTCCTCCTCTTCCATGGAATAGCAAATATTTTTATGATGTTTCATAAATATTGCCATTATTGTTGCAAGAATCTTATTACAAAGTATGGAAAAGTTTCTTCCATTTCTATACCTCAAAAAATACTCTTACCATTAGTTTGTTTTGCCTTCTTTGAAAAAGTGTGGGAGCCCTATTCATTTTGAAATTGTTGAAAAAGATCAAATAGATACGATTCAAAATTCCATATTGAATTTTCTCATGTTCTTAGTAAGCTGAGAGGAATTGAAACTGAAAGTGCTGATAGAGAATCATGAGTAGCAGTTGGAATTCTAATGAGCCGCTGCAGGCAGATAACTACCCACAATCAGTTCTCATCTGACTTTTGATGACGTTATTGCATCACTGGTTTCTATAAATTAGGTTCTCTGTTAAAGTCTGTAGCATTTTGTATGAGAGTGTTCATGTCAAATACACTAAAGATATGACATGAATTGTTGGAAAATTGGAGCGCTGATTTCAGATGGGGAACATAAACCTTATTATAAAAGAACCAAAAATATAACGAAACACAAGAGCAGCAAGACATTCTGTTTGGCCCTTTAATACTTCCAAGTGTTAACTATTATTCACATGGTTCTAAAGGAAAAGTGTATATCATGTCCTGCCTTACGTTTGAAATTCAGAAACTTGATTTTTTCTCCACTGTGTTCTTTCCTCAGCCTCTTCACTCCTAAGTTACCTTCTAAATCAGATTCCATAGATACTCAAGCAAACATTTGCCAGTTGCCGTGCAACTATTTCACCTAATTGTGGATTCTCTGTACTCCACTTCCATTCAGCCTATCCCTTTCATCAGTAAAATAACCTTTCCCCTTACACTACATGATTTTGAGAAAATTAATATCCAGTTAGTAGAAAATTAGCCTTAGAAGTACTGAATATGAAAAACACTAAGTTTATTTCTGGATAGAGGCATGTAAACTTGTCATTTTATAATTTCAAATGTAAATTCTACCCGTCCTAGAAGACCATTCCAGTAGAGGGCTCCAGCTTGCTTTTACACATTATGGAGGAAAAATTACCAGAGGTTTTTGAAGATAAACTTGGCAACATGACATTTAAAATGCAGAGTTTTCTCTTGGCATGACTATTTAAGTCTGTATCTGACTACCTGTTTGGTTGTCCTAGAGTCCAGCTCAGCTTATGGATCTACCTTTCTCTGGCTACACAAACTCATTTTAATGCATGTATTCTATCTTTTAGCTTCTTCCCTAGCATATTCTCCAATGTTAGTTATTTTAAACCATCCACATACTCCTCAGGAGTCCAGTCCAACTATCTCCTTCAATCTTGAAACTTTTATTAGTTTTTTTCTGATTTATGTAAATAATACATGCTTATTGTAAAAAATAAAAATAGAAAAATAAAAAAGAAGAAAGGATAAAATTTAATCCATCATCACTAATTTTACCACCCAGAAATTATTTATGCTACTATTAATACTTTGGTATATTTCCCTTAAGTCTGTATTCTAGGATAAATAATATACACTGTACACACCCATATATTTTGTATTGTATATATTTTCTCATCCTGTCTTGAAATATTTTAAGAATTTCGTGTTAGGAAATATCCTTCAAAACATTGTTTTTTCATTGTTGCATAATGTTACATTATATGAATGTACCATAATTTGTTTATGTAGAAATAGAATCATACTGTGATGATCATCCTTATGCATATGTTTTCATGGGCGAATCTGATTATTATTTCTTCAGGATATATTTCTAGAATCAAAATCACTGATCAAAAAATATAGCTTTTAAAGTTTCTTAATCCATATTGGCAAATTTCCTCTAGTTTTACCTAATTTACCCTCCTCCAGCTGGTATAAAAGTACCAGCTTCAATCTACCTTTATCAATGTTGGATGTTATACTTTCTTTAAAAATCCTTGTCATTTGCTTTTTTTTTGTTTGTTTAAATGGGAGCTTAATTATTTTAACTTGCACTTCTTGAATTGAGTTCATTAAATATTTTAATATGTTTTGGGCCAACTTTATTGCATATTCCTTTTGACCATTTTTCTACATTGCTATATTCATCTCTTTTCTTACTGATTATAAGAAATCTTCATGTATTAAAGGTCTTGATATTCTATTTAAAAAATGACCTAAACTCTTTGAAAGTATCAAGGTCATGTAGTGACCAACCATCCCAGATTTCCTCTGTCTGAGGGGCACTCCCAGGACATAGCACTTTCAGTGATGAAAGCAGGCAAGTTGGGTAAATAGAGATGAGTTGGTCACCCTAACTGAGGAACTGTTCCAGATTAAAGGCGACTAAATGCAATTAAATGCAACATGTGATCTTGAAGCAGGAAAAATGAAGGTTTACTACAATGTAGGGAGAAAACTGGTGAAACTTGAATGGGTCTTTAAATTAAAGAATAATACTGTATGAATATTAATTTCCTGATTTTGATAATTTAACTGTGGCTGTGGAAGAGAATAACCTTGTTTTTAGGAAATACACATTTAAGTGCTTAGGGGTGAAGTGGCATAATGTCTGAAAATTACTCTCAAACAATTGGGAGAGAGAGAGAGACAAAGAGGGAGAATATAATAAAGTCAACATGGTAAAATGTTAGCATTTGGGGAACATAGGAGGAAGGGTATTTGGAAAGTTTTCATGCTATGTTTAGTAACTTTTTATAAGTATAATTATTTCAACATAAAATGCTTTATAAAAAGAGATTAATTGCTACGCACTACAAATATTTTCCCCAGTTTTTCATTTGTTTCTTCATTTGTTTATATTGGGTGACATTTGTATTTCTTTTTTATTTTACCACTTGAAAATTTTAAATCATACTTCTTCTGTTTTTCTGAAAACCTACAAGTCCCGGAGAACAGGCATGTCTGTCTGATGACTTTTCTCCCTAGTTCTTAGAACAGTGTTTGAAACCTATTGCTGCCCAATAAATATTTGATAGATAAATTAATAAATGTAATCTTTCCCACTCTGAAGAAGATATATTTTTACATATAATTACTTCTAAATCTTCACAGAGTTAAATATTTTTATAAACCCATTAATGCATTGGAATTTACTTTGGTTGTACACCATGAGGTGGAGATAAATTTATTTTCCCCTAGTAGTTTCAACATTATTTGTAAAACAGATCTTATTTATGGAGTTTTGAAATGCCACCTTCATCATATACTGAATTTTGTATCCTTACGAGGATCTGTAGCAGAAGGTTATATTCTATTTCAGTAGCCCCTTGTCCTGAAATGGTTATCTCTTGAAAAGAAGAGAGGGAGGGAGGAAGGCAGAGAGAGAGAAAGAGACAGAGAGACAGAGAGAGGGAGAGAAAAGGGCGGAGGGAGCAAGGAAAAATGGAAGAAAGCGGAATTATTGAGAACAACAACTTTATCCAGAGTCAGTCTGCATATTCAGTTTACATATTCATTACCAGTTTTGTGACCTCAGGCAATTTAACTAAACTTTTTCTCCTCCTCTGTATAAAAAGGATAATAAGTAGTACCTACTTAACAGGATTGGTAGAAAATAAGATGAGTTAATATATATAAAATAATTAGAGCAATACTCATGCATAGTAAGCATTATGAAGGATTTGCTATATCATTATTTTTTGAGTTCCTATACCCTTATTTAATAATGCTGTATGCTTTTTGTTCTTGCTCCTTTAGTTCTATATTGTTTCCTCCCACTTTCTGTAGTCTAAGTTTATGTCCTTGACTCTCTATTCTCCATTAAAATATTCACATCTTTGAAAACAGACTCTACTGTCAAGGCCTCAGATACCATTTTAGGCAGATAATGAAGAAGTCTAAAACTCTAGCTCTGGCCCTTCTCTTGAAGTCTAGCTTCTAACTCCAACAGATCTTTGGGTAGCTCCAAAACAGTGTCCTACCAAGATCTCAACATAGTATGTCTCAAACTGAGTTAGTTGTCTTCCTTTTGCCATTGGCCAATGGCATAATTTCTTAATCATTCAAACTTGAAATTTCATCCATATCTCTTCCCTTCCCAATCTAACCAGTTATCAAATTCCTGATTCCTTTTAATAACAATTCTCTCATTTAGCTTTTCTATTGTTCCTACCATAGTTCACAATACAAACATATTTCAACACCTGCACCGAACTTTTCCTCCAACCTTCTCTCTTTCCAATCTTAGCATCTGATGTTAAGATCAGTCTTCTTAAAATGGGAATTTGGAACATAATCATTTATGTTTAAAATTCTTTATGTTTCCTGTTGCCCATAGATTAAATTTAAACAATAGAATGTAATCTCCATGAGGGGAAGAATTTTCAAGCATTTTGTTCACTGATGTAATTGAGTGCCTAGAAGAGTTCCTGGCACATAGTAGGTGACACAATAAGTGTTTATTGAATGACTGAATGAACCCTTATCCTGGCATTCAGGGACTTCCATAGTTTGCCCTCGACCTGTCTTCTAATGCACGAACCTGTAACCCAAGCTGATGAATCTACTCCTTTCCCCTGAATATAATTCAGGTATCTTCCTCTTGTTCAATTGCTATTAGTCTCCTACTCAAAATTTCTAAGCATACTATCTTCTTTTAAAATATTTTATTTTATTTGTTTTTATTTTTGGCTGCATTGGGTCCTAATTGCAGGATCTTCGTTGCGGTATGTGGGATCTTTCGTTGTGGCGTGCGGGCTTCTCTCTAGTTGTGGTGTGCAGCGTTTTCTCTCTCTAGTTGTGGCATGCAGGCTCCAGAGCATGTGGGCTCTGTAGCCGAGGCCCGCAGGCTAAGTAGTTGTGGCCTGAGGGCTTAGTTGCCCCGCAGCATGTGGATCCCAGTTCCCCAACCAGGGATCGTCCCCTGCATTGGAAGGCAGACTCTTCACCACTGGACTTTCTATCTTTCTCTTCTCCACCTATGTAAATCCTCTTCACTTTCCAAGGCCCAGCTAAATCCCATGGTCTTTGGTGAAGCTGTATTGACTAATTTTATCTATGCTGAACTCTACCATCCTAAAAAGTCTATATCATTTAAACCTTACATTGTTTATTTTTTACTGGGCAAATGCTTCCTCTCCCACAATCAAATGTACTCTATTTGAGGGTATGCGTACCCTTTGGATGCTTCTGCGTGAAAAGGGCTCTAGTAACTCTAGCAAATATTCTCTTCTTATATTCAAAGAACCTGAGGTACATTTTAATGATAATTCCATTTCATACAGCTTTCAAATATTGACTCAACATTGTGAACAGAAAAAAAATATTTTTAATCCTTAAGTAATTGAAGGGGAAACGGAGACAGAAATTGGGTGAGTTACTTAAGATCTGCTTAATTCTTAGTCTATTCTTTCCACCAAACCAAATTACCTGTCTTTTTTTAGTTGACCAGTAGTCAAAAATAGATATACTGTAGGGATAGAATACTGTAGAAATTCTTCAGGTTAAGAATGAATATCTTCCCTTGATACTGGGTTTCTAGGAGGATTCCAGAAAGCCGTGGCTATTTGATACAAAAGTTGGGGGGGGGGGGTAGTCATAGTGGCTGTTTGGCATGTGACACCTTAACTAAGTGATCAAAGTTAGCATCACTAGTAATAAAATACATCAACATTATGTATACTCAATACGATGCCCCGAGAAAGGCACAACATCGCTTCAGTGGTATTTTAGCTGAAAATACAAAACCTGAATCATGGGACTACATCACACAAATCCAAATTTAGGGACCTTTTACAAAATGACTGACCTGTGCTCTTCAAAGTTGTCAAAATGATGAAAGATGAAAGAAGACAGGGAATTCCACAGAGGGCAGGAGACTAAGGAGATATGGCAATTTATTTAATATCTCTGTTAATTAATTAATTAACTAACTAAACACAGTGCAGGATCCTAGTTGAGATCCTGGACAAGACAATGGACATTTGGGAAAACTGACAAAATTTAAATAAGATCTATAGATTAGTTAATGGTATTGTATCAGTGTTAATTTCCTGGTTTTGATAATTGTACTGTGGTTATGTAAGATATTAACATTAGAGGAAGTCAGATGAAGCCTATACAGGAGTTCGCTTTACTTTTTTAGCAACTTTTATGTAAATCTAAAATCATTTCAAGATGAAAAGTTGAAAAATTGAGGAAGAGGAAGATGGATTAAACTGTGTTCTTAGAAGAAAAAATCCCCCAGATTCCAAGGGCCACACCAATCATTTCCATTCATTAATATGGTCACCTTAACCTTTATAGTGTGTATGTAATGCGGGATGCCTTTCAGCCTGTGGAAGGGGCATTAGCTGTGGATGGTGCACAGAATAGACAAGGACAACTTGGAGAAATGATATTCACTGGTATACAGCAGTCATTCATTAAACAGACATACCAAATATTATTTTAGGTGCTGAAAATACACTGATGAGCAAGATAATAGGTCCCTGGCCTTCTGGAATTTCCAGTCTTATTAATGAGAAAGATAAAAGCAGAATTAAAAAATTTTTTTTTCTTCAAAAATTGGAAGTAGACTTCTCAGTATGAAAAGGCTGTGGAGAGAATGGGGACTTACATCGAAAAAGAAATTTATTACAAAAATTGGAGAAGGTATTCAAATTGGTAAGGCCGAGGTGTGTTCCTATGCTTTTGTTGCATAACTGCAGACCATTAGTCCACGCTTTTAAGCAGGAGAAAGGCAGAAAAGTGGATTACGGGAGAGAAGAATCAGTAGAAAGTAGTACGACTTTCTGGACTGAAAGGAAGGAATGAAGGGGAGGAAAGGAATTAATGAGAACTTTTTGCAGTCAGTTAATAATACGACGTAGGCCACAAGCATAGCTGCAAAAAAAAGCAAGAGAGTCGGAGGACAGTGAAGGACGCCGCTGAGCTAAATGTGATTTCAGAAGGTGTGTGTGAAGAGGATAGAGAAAAGCGGGAATGGGAGACACTCAAGAGAGAAAACATCAAATTGGGGACTGCTGAAAAAGGAAACGGTACATGGACACTTAGAGGAAGGATACCAGTCACCTACAAGCTTCGGGCATGTCGAGGGAGTACAGCGTGGGAAGCGAGAGGGTCGGAGTGGTGCCGGGGCGGCGGCGAGCGCGCCCCAGGCGCGGCGGGCCCAGGGGCTTGCGGACAGGGGCGCCCCAGCCGGGCGCGGGGTGGGGGGAAGGTTGCGGGGCGGAGGGGGAGGTGTGCACTACGTTTGGTGATGTCATTGCAAGTCAGTGAGCGGTGAAATTTAACACCGGCCGGATTTGCTTGGCTCCTCTTCTTCCAGGGGAAGCAGCCGGCGGCAGTCAACGCCGAGCGCCTGCAGTTGCCACCGGGGTCCCCTAGCACGGACTAGATTTCCGAAGTGGGTGTGTGTACTTGTATGACAAATGTTCCAGCGCGGGTTGTTTCCAAGGACTTCCTCCCCCACTTCATCTCCTTCCCTCCCCCCACCCCTTTCTCCTCCCAGGCCCAAAGCAGAGGACTCCACTGGAGTCACGGAGTCGTCTTTGAACCGCAAGTGAACTCGAGGGCTGCACTCGCAGCCGAGCTCCCGCTGCTGCCGGCGCCCCGCCGCCTGCCAGTGAGGTCTCCTTGCCCGCCCTCCCGGGGCAGCACTCCCCCCGGACTTGTGTGTTACCGAGCTAGGGAGCTAGGAAGCCTAGCTGCCTACCCTCCGGGTGCTATTTCTTTCCTCCCTTCCCATCTCCCCGCTCCCCTTGTGGTTATTGTTGAGGTTTTGGAGCATCGTTTTCATGTGATTTTTTCCCCCCCTTTTTCATGGACAGTACCTGCACCCTTAGCAGTTCGGAGCTGGCTTCTGTTTTCCGTTAGCGCTTCGCTGTACGGACAAATGCATACAAATGCATTTAGGAGCCCGCAGGACAAGGCGTGGACAGGTCTCCCACACGGCAGAAACGTAAGTAGCCCACCCGCCAGGGCAGGGGTTAGAGCACCCCCTCTCCCCACCCCATGGATCCGCTGAGCCCGTTGGAGATCTGTGCACCAGCTCCCTGGCACTTTTTTGAAGTTGGGAGTCGGTGAACAGCCGTGGCATCCTCCTCTTGTCTCCTCAATTTGTAAAATACTGTGTTTGAAAGGAAGCCTCCTGCCAGTGGGTCTCTCAGACAGTTTATCCTAAAGAGATCCTGCGGCTCGGGAGGAGAAGCTCGCTGGCTGGCGGCCCGACGCGGGCGGCCGTGGTTCCCGCAGCTCCGGAGCTGGACTCGGACGCCAGCCCGGGCTCCAGCTCCCGTCGCCCTCGCGCCCTCCTTCCCTTCTCCTCCCTCAGAGCCCTGGCTGAGGTCCTGTTTCCCCGCGGTGCTCCTCGGGGCGTGCACTCTGGGTACTGCTGGGGTGCTTAGGTGTCCCCTGGGCTCTGTGCGCGAAGCCTGGACCGTGGGGGCAGGGTTGCCGGGTAGGGGGAGAGGGTGCCCACAGAACCTCGGGCATCAGGGCGCTCCTGGACTCATGGGACTCAGCGGCAGTCTCCTCTAGTCGTTAGGAGGCCAGCAAGCGTGCTGCCCATCTGGGGCCCAGGCTGCGCCCTGGTCACTGGAGTGTCACTGCGGAAGGGGCTGGACGCGGGGAGGGGGGCGGGGCTGCTGCTCCCGGGGAGTGTTCGCGCCGACCCTGACTGGCACCCCACCTTGTCTTTGGGCGCTGTACCTGCTCCCACTGCCTCACTCGGAAAAGAGCGTAGATTGGGGGTGTGGGGGGGGCTCATGGCCTTGGCTGGCTGCCCTGGTCCCCCTGGAAGAGGTCAGTGGGTTACGCAAGTTTGATTCTGGCCCCGGGGGCGGGAGGGACGAAAGCGACTGCAGTCGTTCTCTGCCACTAGGCTGCCCCTCGAGAGAGTAGGTAGGAGGAGGGCCGGGGGCAGAACTGACCGCGCAGCCAAGGGGAGGCGGGGTGCGGAGAAAGACCGCCTTGTGGCAGTGTTTGTGTGAACATGTGCTTCCCAGCCGCTTGCAGCCGAGCCTGGCTGGGGCTCAAGCCCTCTCTCCTCCGACTTCTGGAAGCCTGGGCAGGCAGCCGGCTTCCCGAATGACAAGGACGCACATCCCCACGCGCCCGCAGCGCGTGACTCAGTGAGCGGGAAAACTCGTAACCTCAGCAACCGCGTGCGTGCGGCGAGGTGCCCAGGGCCCGGGAGACCTGACACTTCTCGGCCAGGGTTCTAGAAGAGGACAGACTCTGCCAGCCGCCTGACCCAGAGCGGCTCACGCAGGTCTCATTAGTTTCCCAAGCAGGTTTCTCGCCACTTTTCTCCCGTGAAAGCCCCTTGCATGGATCCTCCCGGAGAGAGGGGTGGGGAGTGCAACGGATCCTGAGGGACCTGGCGCATCTTCCCGACGGTCTAGGGCGGGTGGAACGGTGGAATGAGGCTTGGGTACCCGCGGATCCAGAGCCACCAGGAGTGGCTGGGTGAGGTCCTCCGCGTCCTGTCCAGCCTCCGCCTCCATCCATGTGCCCTTCTTGCTCTCCCTGCCAGCTCCGGCCCTAGGGCTTTACCTTGGCCACTACTCGAGGCCCACTTTGCTAACATTTCCCATGGTAGTTGTGACCAACCTCTCAGATTAAAGCAGATCTTCAGCTCCTAGCCCCTGTCTTGTCTGGTTTACACTTCCCTTCCAGACGCTCCTAGAAAAGGCCCTGCATAAATTCTTGGGCAGTTTGGAGTTTGTAAATTGGGTCCAGATGACTGGGGGGAGGGAGGCAGAGAAACCAAAGAGAATGGATTACATCGAGGAACTTCTGAGGAAAAATTAGACTGTGTGGAATGGGGAAAATAAAATCCTTGTGGAGAGACATCAGGGTGGGTAGGGGATCCTGCCTGTGAAGGATCCTGTGAAGGCCCTGGTCTCTCCTGTCCTCCTAGATGGCCTCCCAGCCAGGGGCCTTGCAGCCTCCTGCGATATCCAGTTTGTTCCATGACAGTTCCCAGTGGGGGTGGGCTGCAGAAAATTAACGGTAATTCAAGATTACATCAGATTGCAGCTCCTCACAGCTCCAATCACCCACATGCAAAGTGGGGAAAGGTAGTTACTGATTGAGCTGAGAAAATTGTTTCTTGAAAAAATCCAGTTTCTGTAAAGAATTAAGAGTTCTTCAGTTTGAAATTAATGCTACCAGCCTCATAGGGAAAGAGACGTAGGAGAAGCAGCTGATTAGCTGATGATAATGTCAGGCCACTGAATTAAACCTTAGAGTGCCCCATGAAATCCCTGAGATTTTAACTTTCCACCATCCTTCTGTGGTGATGTTTTTTGTGAGAGCAGGAGCGGTTTTTTTAAAATCACAATTCCAATTAGTCACCCAGAAACATTTACAGTTTTAAAACTAGATCCTTAAAGACATTTTATTTCAAAGGGCTGCTTTTAGTTGGATTACCTAATGTGAATTTGTGGAATTAATAAAAAACAAAAATTAAAACCAAGAGTCAGTGTTAGATACATTGATTTAACATATTGTCCGGAAAGTCTCCCAGGCAGGCTATTATGGTCATTAAAGGGTTTCTGTAACCAAAGGGGGAAACAAAGTTTGGTATATAAACATCTATTTCCTAGCTAGCATGAAATTCTGTTTTTAAAGTTGCTTAGTTATCTTTGCATTCAAATAAATGTTTAAAATAAACTGATGTCTCAGGGAGAGGAATTGTAATTTATAGAAAGTAATTTTGAGTGTTATTGATACATTCTGCTTGGTAATCGGTGAAGCTGCAGGAGAATAATAAATTTTATTATGGGAATTTAAATAGCTGTACTAGTTTCCTTGCCATGCTTTGCAACTGTGACTTGTTTTAGAATTTGTAATTCTGAGTGAGAAGTGAAATAAAGACGATTTCATTTTCATTCTCATAAAAGGCTAACATTCTGTCATTCATTCACTCATCATTTACTCATTTATTCAGCAAATGTTTACTGAGCTCCAGCTAAGTGTCTAGCATGTTTCTAGGCAGAAGTGATACAATGATTGAGCAAGACAGAAGCCTAATTGCTGCCCTCCCAATGTGCCCAGTTTAGTATAAGAAACAGAAAATGAAACAACCAAGTATAACAAAATGAGATAAGGGTATACACAGAAGGACATCTAACAGTCTTGGTAGTTGGGGAAGATCGGGAGGAGTAATACTGGAAGGAAAGACTGACCAAAGGAAATGAAATCTAGACTCAGACCTAAGTGGAAAAGGCATGGAGCTTTACAGACAGAGAGAACAGTAAAAGGCTCAGAGGTGAGACAGCACAGTGCATTTGAGGGCCTGAAAGAAATGAAGTTGGTTGGAGCACACATTCTAGGGGAGAAGTGACTGGAGCTGGGTCTGGAGAGAGAAACAGAGACTAGATCATGCAAAGCCTTTACTTTCTTAGCTAAATAAATGGAGGTTAGGATCACCTGGCTTCTTGATCTTGGGGTCAGTGTGCAGGTGGAAAATGTCAGAGAAGTTATATATTTGTTGAAACTCAAGACCACCTGATAGTCTCATTGACTGAAGATTGATACATTCATTCATTTAAAAATCTTTATTTAACAGTAGTGTGTGCCAGAAACGTTGCTAGGCTAGGCAGTAATCAGTTTAACAATCTCTGTGGTATTGCAAGGAGAGACTATTTTAAGTGTATATTTCTTCCCTGCTACTGACTGGACTCTAGGCATTTTGATCACTTGAAGTCCTCAAGCATATTTGTCTCCTTTGCATTTCATGAGTTGCCTGTATGCTTGGAATTTAACCAAAAGTTCTAGTATGTTTCACACTAGATTAGTTATACAAGTACCTATTGAGTTGAATTCATTGTGTATAAGTTTTTGACAACACTTTACTCCCTACTCCTGGGATAAGAACTGTTTTTCAGTTATTTTGGGAACAAAGTACAGAAATTTTACTATTACTGGATCTTAGCAGCCAGTAAAGAGCAAAATCTGTAAAGCTGTCATGACTTAGAGAATTTTTTGGCTTGTAAACACAGTGTGATGGAAATTGTTGAAATTCTTGACGTATATTACATGTATGTTTTTCAGATTAGTCTACTTTTTCCAGTTGGTTTAAATGAAAATCGCCAATTCAGTAAAAAAAAAAAGTTTCTTATTCACAAATTGAACCTGTGTAGGAATGAGCATCAGTAACTTGAGGACATATATCATAAAACCTGAAAGTCTCATGGGTGCCCTAAACAAAAAGATGCCTGAAATTCCCCTGAAGTAACTTAAACCCTTTAGATAAAGCGAAAGTTGAATAGCTCTAAGAATTATTTAGGGAAGATGCCTGGGATGGATATTAGTTCCTTAAATATTCTGAGTATGGTCTTTGGATATCTATTTCCTGCTTGATCCCCTCTAGGCCTTCACCCTTCACATGTCTGGTCATGTTTTGACTGTGGCTTATGTCAAACTGAAAATGTGGCTAGCAGACCAGACACACAGAGTATTTCACATTTTGTTATATATCCTCAGTAATATTATGGGTTATATTTTCTGAACATTTATTGAATGTTTCTTACCATATTGTTAACTTCTTTCAGACCTGGTCTGATTTTGTTAAATGTCTGAGTATATGTACTTCTGTTACTTTATATTAATGACACATGGTCCAGACATATAAAAAAATGAACAAAAACAGGCATGGTTTGAATATTTGAAAAATATTCATATTTAATACACTAACTAGACTTTTTATTAGGGTACATTAAATGTATGAACAAATTAGCAAAGTAGACTATTTTAGGTTACTTAATTAAAAAAGAATTGGCCAGAACTATAAGAGGACCTTTCCCCAGCTGTGGTTAAACAACATGCCCTTTATATATAGTGATTTATACAACATCTTGCTAAAAACGTAGCTTGATCTTTGTCCTCTAATGCCAGTATATTAATAGGATTCTGCCATACACACAAATTTGGGGGTTTTATATTTGGAATTTAAAATATAAAATTTATATTATGTCATCACATAATAGATGAGTCAGCTAAGACTCAGAAACTTGAAATAACCCACCCAAGGTCACAGAATGAGTTTGAAATAGAACCAGGATTAGCCTTTTGACTCCTAGTCTAGTGTTATTTTCTTATTAACCATGTTGTTTTCTCTGCAACAACTTAATAGTTTTAATTTTAACTTATTTAAGGACTGCAGCATGTCTAGTATGATCTGCACAGCATAACAGCGGAGAAGCCCAAAGCACAGCTGCTACCCTTGAGAACTCTATCATCTGCTAATGTGGAAATGTGATATTTTTTTCTTAATTAAGTAAATGTATCGTAAATGTAATATCGTGGGGAGGGGGGAAGCAAAAGCAAAGAAATAAACAAGCCCAGCTCAACTAGACATTTCCCAGAAAGCTTGGATTCATTAGACATCCATTTTATTCAGTGATAGAGTTGGGCTCTTTATCAAACTGATTATGTCAATTAAGCTTGATCTCTTCTCTGTGTTCCAACTTCAGAGATGAGAAAAAACAGTTAAAATGAAAAAGAAGAAGCCTTCCACTTACCCTACCACAGCAGATTTTTTTAAAAAAAATTCTTCTTTCTCTCTTTGGACATCCAACTAAAAGTACCCTTATTTTACTTTACTTTTCCTAAGTGTTAAAAGAATTAGGTTCATAGGGAAGAATTGAATTCCTCAGTCATTGAGAGATCTTACTATTATTCCGTTCCTGTTTAAAAATATTTATTGTGTCAATTTTATGTAAGAAATTGATAAAAGGTGAAGACCTGTTACTTGCTCAGATATTTACTTACTAATTAATCATAAAAGGTACAACATATATGGGCTATAATAAAGTTAAAATTAAAGCATCAAGAGTACAGAGGTGAGGAAAAGATCCAGTCCTCTTTAGGGATGATGGGAAAATTCATGGAGCAGGTATTCAAATTAGGCTTTGATGATACTGAAGATTCTGACAGGTGGAGACTGAGAGCTTTTCAGGCACTTCCAAAGTCTGTCCATGGAGTAAAGAATAACATGATATGGCTGGAGCTTTGGGATGTCAGATGTAATTGGTCCATAGTGCTAAAAAAAGAAAGGAGGTTGAAGCTGAATGATAAGGGCCTTGAACACCTGGTGAGGAACTTGACTTTTCCTGCTCTTCCGTAGTTGTATGTCAGGCCATTCAAGATGGCTGTTCTCTTGCTCTCTGTACATCCCCTGCTCGATCAGGCCCTGCTTCACTCACATGACTATCCAATCTTCTTAATTATAGGACTTAATTAGTAACTGCCCCAGCCGCTGGTTTCCCTGGTAACTGATGAGCCAACCTGATGTCAATTCTCCCTATAAAGGGTAGCCTCCTTCTCCCGCTGGAAGGTTGCTGCTGTGTCCTGCTTGCTGTCTGCTAGGTACTGTGCGGGTGTTGCTCCAGGACCTCTTGCTTCAGACTTGTAAGATCCCCTGTCCAATAAACCGTTGATGTCTCCTCTGTCGCTGTTTTGGGGCTCTTTTTTCAGTTTAGAGGTTGGGCAACTCTGAGGCTTGCCAGACTGCGGGGTACAACCTGACAGTTGACCAGAAGTTTGGGGCAGAATTAGAAAAAGAGAAAGAAAATCTCTATTTCATATCACTGATTTCTCTCTCTCTCTCTCTCTCTCTCAGTCATCAAATTAGTACATAGGTATGCTTACCTAAGGTGTGGCTCAACTGATTTGTCATAATCTCCTAAAATCACCTGGCTAAGGGATGATGTTTGATGTGTTCAGGTTTTCCTGCCTCACGCCAGGAATAGACTTGTTAACATATCTAGAAAGAACTTTATTTTCCATCTTTCTCCCCTGAGGTCATTGGGGAAGTCTGTGAGTTGGCTGAATTGCCAAGTGAATAATGCTAGTTATTATACTCTTCACTAGTTAGCTTTATTCTGGATGGAACAGTGCCTGTGGGTTATTTCTAAGCTCTCAGTGAGCCAGATTACTTTGGCCAGGTGAGAAGTGCATCCTTTCATGTTCCATTTTCTGTTAAAACAGCATAATTCTGATATACCGTCCTTCAGTGACCAGAATCTTGAGCTATTTTCTAGTCTTTCCGATGTACATCCTGCCAGTTGAAAATAGAAATCTGAAAGGAAAAGAGCCTCCTTTTACTCAAACTCTAGATCACATTGGGATCCATCCTGGAGAACCCAAGGAAATTATTTTAATTTCACACTGTGGTCCTCAACGTTGCACATTGGAATCACCTGAGAAGTGTTAAAAATCCCTGTAGGACAAACTAAAATCAGAATCTCTGAGGGTGGGGGTGGGGAGGGAAGAACCCAAGTATTAGTAGTCTTGAAAAATCACCAGGTGATTCCACTATGCAGCTACGGTAAAAAGATGCAAAACAACTCGGCCTCACATCATCTCTTGAGCATCATCTATTCCAGAACAGTGGTCCTCGGTGTGTGATTCCCCACATCTGCATCATCGGCATTGCTTGAGAACTTGTTATAATTGCAAATTTTTGAGTCCCACCCCAGACCTACTGAGTCAGAAACTCTCAGGGTGGAGCCCAGAAATCTTTAACAAGCCCTCCAGGTGATTCTGATACACACTTATGTTTGAAAACCATGATCTAGAGCAGTAGAAAAGGATTTTTTTTAAAAGGGTCAAATAACCTTATTTGTGTCACGTCATAAAATTAGATATATGTGATTTAAGCAAAATATTAGGCTATTTTAAGTACAATGTAACTATCAATAGTAAATATTCTAAATTGTTTTTCCCTCAGAGTTTGGTACATATGCAATCAATATTAGAATCACGTAGTTAAAAATGTATACGTGCTGAGGATCCACTTCAGATTTATGAATCATAGTCACTGTGGGAAGGCCCGGAATCTGGATTTTTCAAAAAAGCCTCAGGTGGTTCTTTGGCAAACTAACATTTGAGAACCATTTCATGGATGACACCATATATGGGAATCTTTTATAGGCTTCATTAAAATATATGGTCCAACTATTTGCCCATATCAGTTGAAATTTCTATAATGATTCAGTTGATGAGTTTGTAGAGTTAATGACTATTAAGTATTCTATCAAAGTCTTAAAAGCTGTGCTCTGTACTAAGTATGACCATAGAATGTACATTTTTCGCTTACTGAAAAAATGCTTAATACTATTCTAATACAAATAATATGTCCATTATAGCAAAGAGAATAGTGTAATTTTTTATTGTGTATAAACATACAATTATAATAGTATAATTTTATATTGGCTTACTTTGTTACATTAACATGCTCCTTATTCTTGTTGATAAAGGTAAAAACATAGTATTAGTGATAAATAGAAAATGTACCAATTACTACTAGCGCACCAGGAACTTAATAAAAATGATTTTCAGAGGGCTCTGTAATCATTCCTTGCAGAACTGTATTTTCAGAAATGTCATTTGAGGAGTCTCTGAGTTAGACTAAACAGAATCAGAGTCTATATTGGCAAGAAAAACTAGGTAATAAAATAGTTTTCAGTATGCTCATCATTACTTTTTGAAACAATCTCTATGATTTTCAGTTGGCAGGTAAAGCCAATTATGAAGACTAATCAACAAAATCTATCAAAACTTTGGTTAAACTAAAAAATCACAGGGGCTTCCCTGGTGGCGCAGTGGTTGAGAATCTGCCTGCCAGTGCAGGGGACACGGGTTCGAGCCCTGGTCTGGGAAGAACCCACATGCCGCGGAGCAACTAGGCCCGTGAGCCACAATTACTGAGTCTGCGCGTCTGGAGCCTGTGCTCCGCAAAAAGAGAGGCCTCGATAATAAGAGGCCCGCGCACCGTGATGAAGAGTGGCCCTCACTTGCCGCAACTGGAGAAAGCCCTCGCACAGAAACGAAGACCCAACACAGCCATAAATAAATAAATAAATAAATAATTTAAAAAAAAATCACAAAGTATTTTTACCTTGCTAATCAATGTGAATGAATATTTTGATTTGTAGTGGTTGAGTACCGTGTTCACAATTACTGCTAATCACAATGGTCAATGTTGACATCTACAGGTCGTTAGTATTTTCAGAACCAAAGAGTCGTGAATCAAGTGCGAGTGACTTGAATATGATCTGCAAATAGATTTTATAAAAACATTTAAGCAAATAACTGGTTCCATCAATTTATAATCACTGTGGTTAAGTGACTATAAGTTGTATTATTTTGTGCCAATCTGTAGTACTTTGTGTAAAATTACATGTATGGTGATTTGACATAATATATACTACTAATAATAATTTCACCTATAATAGTTCACATTTATTGAGTTTTTCCTATGTGCCAGGTACTGTTTGGGGTACTTTACATGAAGTTTTTTAGTTAATATTCAAAAACCTTTATGAGATAGACTTAATAGATGGAGACACTAGGGCACAGAGTAATAAAAGGGGTGCCCAAGACACATAGTAAGTGGCAAAGCTGGAACTTGAATTCAGAGCCCTTGCTTTTAACCAATATGAGTATTAAAATACTGTGTTAATTAAAATAATAGCTCAATTCTTAATCTAGCACTAGAGTTCATTTTGAATTTTATGATTTATAGGTCATGAATGTCCAACTAAGTTTTTCCCAATTGTTTTTCTTTTCTTAGGAAACTGCTTCTTCATTTTATTGTACTATGTGTGTCAGGGGGTGCTGTTCATGCACAAGATCAAGGTAAGAATGTTACCTTGTTACTTATTTACTTATATAAAAAGTCAGCTTCCAGACAGCAAAAGTACATGACTTTTCAAGTCGTCATGACCTTAAATTCAACATTAAACAATAAAAAATTCTACCCAGTACAATGAGAATGTAAGGGTGAAGAAACGAATTTGGGGGGACATATGACCTTTAAGGAATTATTCATATCTTCTGTCTGTGAAATTGCTTACCTTTTTAAGCACACTCTCTGTAAAAGGGAAGTTTTGTACAGTAAAAAGGCTTTGCTTGTGACTTCATTTTAAGTGGGAGTTCTTGGGAGTGGCAAACTGTGACTGAATTACCTTTGTACTTCTTGAAACAACGCAGGCATATACGAAATGTTCCGTCTAGATTTACATCATTAAGAAACAAAATAAAATGTGAATACCAGTGGGCCTGGGATTTCATTTAATTCAAATGGAGAGGTTTAGAAAGTAGCTGAAGGTTTGGTTTGGTTTTTGCTTGCTATCTAGTTGCTCTGGTGGTATGGTGATAGAGTCTTGGGAATCTATATATACCCTAATTTATTCATTTATTAAACAACATTTAAATAATATTTTCTGTTTGCCACCATAATATCCTAATTGCCAGTGATCGAAATGTGAATAAGATAATGCCTCTGGCCCCGAAGTGAAAAAACAAGTGCCTTTGTCAAAGGTTAAAAAAAAAAAAAAAAAAAAAGCCAAAGTCAAAGAGAAAAACCCTGGAACTGTGCTGGATCTACAGGAAATATCACCGTGGTCCTGATTTTTTTTTTTCTTCCTCTGCTTTGTATCAGCAGGGCTGCCAAATTATTCACTTGACAGAACCAACTTTTCAATTCAATGACCAATTCAAGGAGTCACTTGTCAATTTAGTCAATTAATCGAATAATAGTAGAAAAAGACAAGTAAACAAAATACATGTAGGTAGAAAGAGGGCACAAAGGAGGGGGTGGTACTCTATTTATTGACCAAATTGACCAATGGACATACGTTAAGTATTCTGTCAAATAGCACATATATGAATTAAAAGGTATCACGGAAGGCATTTTCTAACTGTCTTTTATGGGGAGATCATTAAATCAGGTCACATGTAACTTCATGAAATGCTATTTTTGACCAAGTCATTTCTGTTACTTTAGTTTGCTTTAAGTAGCCAAGAAGAGGAGAGAAACTCTCTCTTAGTTTCTTGCTATCATTACTGTTACAGTTTCTGAGAACTTATGTTACCAGTCACTGTGCTAGTAGAATATACATTTTCTTCATCACTACCTCATTGCAGGGTTTTTATAATTATGCCCATGAATTGCTGAAACCAAGATTAAGAAGAATAAATAACTACCCCAAGGGTTGCAGGCTAATAAATGGAAGAACCAAGATTTGAACTCAGGTATTTAGACTATAAAGTCTACAAATTCTTTAAAATTAAGCCTCTTGGACAAGAGAAGATAAGAAAGAGAAGGAGAATTGCCATTATTAAATATCTATCTTGTGTCTTGTCCTTTGCTGGAATTTTACATATGTGATTCTAATCCTCATAATGAACGTGTAGGGTAGGTATCATAGATGAAGAAACTGAGGCCCAAGGAAGGGGCTTGCCCAGGCTTATATAGCTAAGAGCTGAATTTGGGCCTGTCAAGTCTGACCCAAGAAAACAACAACATCAAAAAACACCCCACTTCTTTCCATTACACATACCCTTGCTTTACAGTTGTCATCTGTTAGTGTTATGAGTTTAATAATTTACAAAATGTGTCATTATCCAAATATTAAAAATCCAGACAAAGAAAGATATAAGGAATACTGAATATTTATGAATAGATTTTTTTTAAAAAGTCAGAAGCAATGAAAGGAGTAAATGAAAGAAATAATATTCCTTTCAACCTTAAGATTTCATTTACAGAATACAAAATGTGCTTTCTTATTTCAGGGTGAACATCTTACTTTTCAGACTTCATAAAATTTTATTTTGAGTTCTTAACAAAAAGAAAAATATTTTAAAAACCTCCTTGACTTTATAAAATTGAGTACTTTTGAGCACAAAAATGAAATGAAAGTAGTGGTATGTTATTAGAAACTTAGAAGTACTGTTTTCCTAAAATAGTTTGTTGTTGTTGAATTGGCATGATACAATAATACAATATCTAATCAGGAGGTTAGAAAAACATTTTCAGAGAAATTGTGATTTGATGATGATTACAAATATCATTTGCAACCTTAATACTGCTGAATATGTCTAGTTGAGCTAGAGATGATCCCAAATTAGACTTCTCAGAAATAAATATAAATATTTATTGGTGCTTATGATAGTTGCCAAAACTTAAAAAAAGTATCAAAGTAATACAGGTATATAGTTTAAAAAGTCAAGTTGTGCTACAAAATATATAACAGAAAATAATATCCCTTGAACTTACCTAATCTTGCAGTCCTTTACTCAAACTTTCTTTTGGTTTTACTCTCCATAGTTCTTAATAATGTGCTTATATATTGTATTGACTTCCTATTTTTGATGAAGAGGGTATAAAATTTTTACACCATTCTATGCCCCCTCTTCACCCTCTTTTCTTCTATCCTCTCTGTATAGTTTCCCTCCTTTTGTTTTGTTTTGTTTTCTATGGCACTATGACTAATTCTTCTCAGATACTCCAAAAGAATTTTAAAACTTCTTTGAAAAATATTTTTTAAAAAGTACACCAAATACTCTAACCATTTGATTTTTTTTTTCTTGGAGATATTTCTTCTGGAAGGTAAGATTCTGTTCTACCATGGATTGGTAGCTGTCTAAGCTTCTTGTAAAGTTGATGTCTCTCATCTGTGTTAGATCCAGTATCTTGGAACTCATATTTTCCTTTTGCATTGTCCATTTCCTAATTTGAGTGGAGCATATCATCCAGTAGCATCCTGAGAATGTGTACTTAGGTGGTATACTTCTTGCAGCATTGCATTTCTGAGAATGTGTTTATTTCACCCATATGCTTGAGGGTAGTTTGGGTGGGTATAGAATTTTAGGCTGTAAATAGTTGTCTCTCAGAATTTTAAAGACTTCCATCTATTGTCTTCTGGCTTGCACTTAAAAAATCTGATGTTATACTAATTCTTGATTCTTTATGTATGACCTTTTAATTTTCCACTTTAAACCTTAAGATCAGCTGTTTATCCTTGATATTTTGAAATTCTGCAATAACATGTTTTGTTACAGGTCTTTTTTCAAGGTATTCTGATGAGTAGTCATTAGGCCTTTTCAATGGGGAAATATCTTTCATTTTTCTGGGAATTTTCCTGTGTTAGTTTTTTCTCTCTGACGTATTTATTTCTTCTTTCTGCAAGTTCTATTGGTCAGATATTGGATCTGGATTGAGCTCCGTATTTTCTTATTTTTAGCTCTGATTTCCTGTCTTTGTTTCCTTTACATTTTGTGTCAGAATTTCACGAGTCACTATTCCCAAATATTTAAATTATTTACTTGCGCTGTATTTAAATTTTTAAGAGTTTTCTCACTCAGATTGTGTCTTAAAAAATAACATTTTGTTCTTGTTTCTTTGATGTAATATCTACTCAGCTTTCCAAAGATAAAAATAATTGTTTTGAACTTTTATTCTGCTCCCTGTATTGTCTTTGTTTCCCACAAATTTTGGTTTGCTTTGGTCTATCTTTTATGTTGGAAAAATTCTTCATAAGTCTATATTACCTGTGTTATCATTTAAAAGCAAGGCAATAAAAATATGCTTGGAAACTCTTTTTGCATGGGTGGACTTGTTAACTGGTATATTTTACCTAGAGCCTGATAAATGAGGAGCATTGCTGACCATCTCGTTGTTGGATCGCAAATGTCTAAGGCTGTCCAGTTTCTTTAGAGAAGAATCCTCCAATTTCTTACTTGTAGAGTATAATCCTGGTTGCCACTGTTATTGGAGTTAAATGATATAAAGAGGTTCTTGGGGGGGGGGGTGTTGATGTCTCACCATTTAGTATGTAGATTTTTACTGAATTCCCTTGTTCTCATTATGGCGCTTCTTTTCCCTCTTCTGCTAGGATTGGTTCAGTGTTTCTACATAAGTAAGCTCTAATCTTCAGTTTTGCTCTCAAAGCTTCTTATATAGATTTTCATATCCTCCCCTCTCTCCCATATGATGCCTCATGCTTCTCTCCTAAATTCAGTGATTTGGAGCCTTCAGTTGTTGAGCCTTTTCAGGACTTTGCAGTGTGAACTGGCCTGCCCGTCATTAGCACTTCCTTCTGAAAGGAACACTGCCCTTAGTGTTCAGTTTTGTCAGCTCTGCTAATTCCCTCATGTGTTTTTCGTCTTTCAAAAATTCGTTGATATCTCTTATCTGTTGTTGTCTCTTCTACCCTTTCACTTTGCCTATGTAGTTTTAAACCACATTTCCTTTTTCTCATTTTAGTGAGACTTTAAGACTATGCAGAGATAAACATCTGTTATTTGTCATGTTTACAGTTCTTTGACTTTTAGCACAGCTAAGAAAACCATTAAAATATCCTGTTCATAAATATAAATCTGATATTTGTTTTATAACCGAGGTTTAGGTATAACCAAATGAATAGATGATTCTATTTCAAGAAAAAATTATTTAAGGCTGAGTTTTCCAAGGATTTGACAGAAAGTTCCCTTTTCTTATATGATACAGTCTACTTTCCTTATAACTCTGTTGGTGGGCTGGCTGCCAGTGAGGTAGGCATGGTTGTAACACCTCTATGTGATACCTTACACCATATGAGATGTAAGCTAATTGTCAACATACACAGCACTCCTCAGGTTCATGATCCCTAGGTGTGCAAACCACAGGTGTAGAAATCTCTGTGTAAAATGCGTGTCTCCAAGAAGAGTATTTTCTGTGGAAATTAACCCAAAAATGTGTTTGTAAGAAGCAGCTCATTCTAGTTGCAGTAACTCCAAGCATTTTCTGCCAAAACCCCTTATGGACACTTAACCAAAAATTTTACACGTAGGTTAAAGCTTCATTTCTCATTTTATAAATAAGTTGCTTTTATTTCTTTATCCAAAATAGATGTACTTACATTAAGAATACTTTAAAGTCACAATTTCCTCTTCTAACATACCCAGTGACAGTGGTGCACAGGGGTTCTGGAGCCAGAATCCTGGGTTTGTGCCCAGGTTCCAATGCCTACCAGTTATGTGACCTTGAGCAAGTTCCTTACATACTTTGACCTCAATTTCAGAAACTTAAAAGTGAGGATAATAATAATTCTTACTACATAGGTTGTTGTGTGGGTAAAATGAGAACACATGTAAAGTGCTTAGTGCATGGCTATTACATACATGATGAGCATACGATAAAGTTTAGTAGAAAAAAAATACTCTGGATCCTTTCCTTTTTTCTATGTACTGATAATATTGAAAAAATAAAATAAAATAGTTGGTTTTAAACAACTTCCTTTAGTTCCTTAACTCAGTGAGCTGGACTTCAAGAAGCCTATATTTGAGTCTTAATTCTGGCACAGACGATTTGGCTGAGACTATATAGAACAATGGAAAGTGGATATTGGGCACTTACCTAGTTATTAAGTCAATTTGGGTAAACTGGCAAGGAAAAGAAAAGTATATTGAGGGCTGTATGATCTTCCTCATATACAACTCTGATTTTATTTTAAACAATCATTTTATTTTTTTCATTCCTACAAACTAGAAAGAATATAGCTTTGGTGACTTAACTGACCCAGATATATGAATTTTAAACTGAGAATTTGTTAAAATTAAGTGCTTTTTATATTAATTTAGTTAATTAATAATGCGCTAATACTGTAACTTATTACACTCTGTTAAATGATATTACTCATTATTTTTTATCTAAAAATTGATAACTTTAAAAAAAAATCTTATAAGCTACTAATTTCTAAGAAATGTAAGAATCCTTACATTTTGAAAGGTAAACATAATACTACCCTTGTTCCTCCAGTTTGTGATAGAATATCATTGAATGTTGACAGGTAAAATGGTTCTTTGGCTCTCTGTACATGTAAAAACAAGTGTAACCATTGGCTCTCCCATGTCTGTTTCTTTAGGGATATACTCTATACCACCACAGAGTCAATTATATAGCCACTGGAGTGAGTCAAATGCTTGGGTATGAGTCATAGTTTTAGCACCTACGGAGACACAATTTCTCCTTTTTGTCTCCCTTTCTCCCCCCACTTCCTGTCTGTCTCTCTTTTCATCTCCCTCTCATCTTCCCTCTGCCTGTCTTTCTTTTCTCCTAGCTAGTGATAATATCAATACTGCTTATTATATAGGTTTCAAATGAAAGGCAAGTAAGGTTGGTGCCTGTGCCTATATCTGAGCATTAGCCTTGCAGGCTTAGAAGACTGATTTTTTTTTTTTTTTTTTTTGTAGATAGCTTTTGCTTTTATTTGAATGCTATTATACTTATCATATTGCTTTTCACCTAACAATATAATTTGGAGATCAGTGTAAGATAGGTGCTTGAGGGTGAGCAACTGAAATTGATTCTGGTTTTTTAAAAAGCAGAAAGGTTTTTGTTGAAAGCTATTCTGTGGTTCCCAGAATTGCCAGGAAGTCTAGAGAATCAGGTTACTAAGAACAGAAACCAGGGAAATTAGGGACCAAGACCACAGGTAGAGCTACTCCCCAGGAAGAGTATGGGCCACTGTGGTCACCACTGGACGGTGGACACATTCTCCTCTGTTTCTTTGTATCACTTGTTTCAAATCCAAAGCCCAAAATGGAGATGTCTGTCCATATCTCCAGCTGCTAAGGTGTGGCAAAAGTGTGTAAATGGCCTTTTCATGGTCTGTAAAGAGATGTGACAGCCAGTCTCTGTCTCCTAGAAGTTCCTTTTCCTGCTTCCATCCTGTCTGTTAGAGGTTGTCCTCACATGCTTGGTGGTCCCTGGCTCGCTGTTGATATTAAAGAGTGGGTCACCAAAGGGATGACTGAAAGCTCTGTGTGTGAGTGGGGCTGGTGGACTTACTGGTTTCATTGAGGGATCTCCGTACTTCACCTTCTCTAGGTCTTTCCTCTTGGGAAGTGTTGTTTTTTGGCAGAAGGATCCACCAGGTTTCTACCTGGGGACGCATGAGTCTGGTTTCCAGAGCTCTGGTACTTGGCTGGGAGGTTTCTGCAGAACAAAGTTTAATAATGGTCATCCTTGCCTCTGGCTGTACTGGAACTATTTGTTTCCATTTTAAGATGTTTCTAGAAGAGTGGTTTTTATTAGCACTGAGAAAGGATCTATTTGTCATTAGTATGTAACAAAACAACAACAAACCAAAAATTGAACTGAAGGCTTAAAGAGGAGGTAACACTTGAACTGAGTCTTGTAAGATGCGTAAACTTGGCATGGAGGGACATACTTACCAGGACTCTGAAAGAGTGACTTTTTGTAAGCTTTGATATGGCAAGAAATTCAAGGAAAAGTTAAGTATCAAGAGTAGGAAGTACCATGGAGTGAGAAGATAAATCATTGAGAAGAAACGTGTAAACCAGTGTAAATTAGGGGCCAGTCCCAAAGACCACACTTACTTCTGACACCAACTGCAAGTTTGAGGGTCCCCAAGACCAATTTCAGGCTCAGTAATGCTCTAGAAGGGCTCACAGGACTCATGAAATCTGTTATACTCTGTTATGGTAGATTACAGCAAAAAGATACAGATTAAAATCAGTCTAGGGAAGAGACTCAGGGAGAAGAGTCTAGGAAAGTCCTTATGTGGAGGGTCCAGTTGTCCTTTCCTAGTGGAATCATGGTCAGTGCCAACCTTCCCAGCAATAATATGTGATAATATGCACAGGATATTGCCAAGCAGTGAAGTTTATTAGGAAGGTATGGAATGTGAGACTAGAAATATGGGCAGGAAGTTATATCATTAAGGGCCTGAGGGCTGAAATAAGATGATTGAGTTTAGTACTAAAAGCTATAAGAAATACTGATGTGTTGTTATAGGAAGCAGTGTCATGAACTAATGTTCATTTTGTTCTGGACTTTAGGAAGCTTTCTATAGCAGCAGTGTGGGTGATGGATGGGATAAGAATGTCTCACAAGAGACAGAAATCTATTAGGAGGCTAATATTAAAATCTGACTAAGTAAAGAGAGCCTAACTAAGGCTTGTGTTGGACTTGGTGACTGAATAGATATGGAGAATGGGTGGGAAGGGAAGTACTAAAGATAATTACCAGGTTTCTGGGTTAGATGACTGGATCGATTAATTCATTCAAGCAATACTGTGGACCTACTTTGTTTTTAGTCATTGTCCTAGTTGTTGGAATATTACTATAAAACAAGATGAAGGTCTACTCTGAAGGACTTACATTTCAATTAGAGAGCCAAGTAATAGGCAAGTTTATATGTGCATACATTTTTCCCCTAAATTTTCAGTGTTATGAAGAAATTATACAGCTCAGTAAGACATTAGAGTTAGAGAGTTATTGGGGCAAGGAGGATAGCTATTTTATAGTTCAGGTAATGTGGCCAGGGAGAGCCTCTCTGAGGAGGACCACATTTGAGCCTAGATCAGAATGAACTAAGGGTTTAGAGCCTTCTAAGCCAAGAGAAAAATAAGTGCAAATGCTGTGAGTTAAAAATGAGTTTAGTGGTTTTAAGGATTAAGAAAAGACCAGTTTGGTTGGAGCAGAGGTGGGATGAAATGAAAGGAGAGATGAGATAGGTAAGAACGGAGCTGGTGACATAGGTTTCATGCACCCTGTAAAACTCTGGATTGCACTTTTTGTGTAATGGGAAGCCATTGAAGAATTTTGTTCAGGAGAATGCCATGATATAATTTACACTATAAAAATATTACTCAGACTCCTGGTGTGGTAGTGGGGATCTTCACTGAGAAAGGCACTTAAGGAAGAGGAACGAATCTGGGGGAAAATGTATTGAGTTAGAAGTGATTGTGGGACAACTAACCTCTACTGGATAAATTCAGTGGGCAATTGGTTTTTCAAACCCAGAAGAGAGGTTTGTGAGTCAGCATATGTGGTTACTGAAACCGTGGTTTGGATGAAGTCATTAGGCTTGACGTTTACAGTTAACAGAGCAAGGCGTTGTCTTGGCAACACCATGATATATTCTGTTTAAGAAGCAAATAGGTGGAGATACAGTCAGTTCTGCCATCAGGCTCCATATGCATTCCAAAAAGTTGCCATGCTAAAAGACTGGCTCTAGAGAACTGCCTACATTCAAATTCTGCCTCTGAAGTTCCTAGTTGGGTGACCTTGGGAAAATTATTTAAATTCTCTGTGACTTGTTTTTATAACTGTCAGATGGATTAACAATAGCACATACTTCATTATGTTATGAGAATTATGTGGCTTAATACAGTAAAGTTCTTAGCATTGTTCTTGGTACATAGAAACAGTTTAATAAATGCTGTTATTCTTATTCTGTAAACAATGTAAGCCATCTAATAAAGTACCTGGTTGATAATGAGTATTCTTTAAATAGTAACTGATTTCCTAAGTGACACAAACTAGATTGATTTCCTGGTTAGAGCCACTCATGAAACAAGTAACTTACTATAGACAACTAAGATTTTTCTTGCTATATTCATCAGTACCAAATATCTAAATTTAAATTTGCAATTTGGTGGTATCCAGGGCTAGGCTTAAATTAATGTAAAAAGTCTGTATTCTGATAGAAGCCTTTTTCTTTTTTCTCCTGTTCTCCCCACCCCTCTTGTCTGTGCCTTTTTATCCTTAACAGTTCTCTACAGGCATACCTCATTTTATTGCACTTGACTTTATTGCGTTTCTCAGATATTGCATATTTTACAAATTGAAGGTTTGTGGCAACCCTGTTTCAGTCAAGTCTATCAGTGCCATTTTTCTAACAGCATTTGCTCACTTCATGTCTCTGTGTCACATTTTGGTAATTCTCATAATATTTAAAACTTTTTCATTCTATGTATTATGACCTGTGATCAGTGTTTTTGATACTGTTTTGCAAAATGATTACAACTCGCTGAAGGCTCAGATGATGGTTAGCATTTTTTAGCAATAAAGTAGTTTTTAATTAAAGTATGTACATTGTTTTTTAGACATAATGCTATTGCATACTTAATAGACTACAGTATAGTATAAACATAAATTATTATGCACTGGGAAATTAAGCAATTTGTGTAACTCACTTTATTCTGATATTGACTTGACTGTGGTGGTCTGGAACAGAACCTGCAATATCTGAGGTATGCCTGTGCTCTCTGCAGTCAACATCTACTCAGAGGATTTGCTAAACATATTCACAGTGAGACGTGAAAGGGTAAAACTAGAGTAACAATTAGATTTCACATCAGATACCAACTCTGGTGGCTACCTAGAGAATATTTTCCACTGTGAGATTTCTGTTGGGAGAAATAACCCTGCCATGATTAATTAGGCTTGCCAAGGGAAACGAGGTGGTATGGAGAATACAGTGGCTGTGAGACAATGTGGCAGGTAGACTTTGAAGATGGTAGACTTTGAAGTCAGTCTGACTGTGCTGAAATCCATTTCTACTGTTCATCAGCTGTGTGTCCTTGACCAAATTACTTAATCTCTCTGGACCTCAGATTCTTCATCTGTGAAATGAGTATAGACTTTCAGTATAAACTTGAAACCATGAGATACTTTCTTTCCATTTCTGTTTCTGGATATCATACTAATGATACAAGGTGAATGAAATAATAAATGAACCTGAAAACTGCATTTTCACCAAAACTAGGGGACTGGTATAATCTGCAGACTCCCAAAATCTGCTGAGAAAAGCAGATGCCCTATGGAGTAAAATCAGTAGTAAGATTTCAGAAAGCACCAGCAAAAGCAAACTTCCTGAAGGTGAGGAGCACACCCTGTGAAGTACTTAACCTTTAGCTTTTGTACAAAACGAGTGTCACAGGATCTGGAGAGGACCGAAGCTGCCCAGAAGGAAGTATAAGAAAGAATCACAGATAACAGCTAAATGGCTCAGTGGGGACAGAGCTCAGAAAATGTAAAACTCTGCTTCCTAAGGTGAAGGATTCATTCTGAAGTATATGCCAGTGGAAGTGAATACAGGGGAAGGAGAGAGAAGTTGTGAGTGGGGCTGGCTTTGGAAGTCCTCCGGGACTGGGTTTGGTTCAGAGAAGAAGGTGGGGCTGTATCAAGGAGCCATTTGAGAAGGAAACTCTGGTAATGCTGAAATGGAACCTTTGGGTTTTGAGATTTGGCAGGCATGGCCCTCCATCTTCTCTCCCAGCATCCTTCTGTAAATTGCTGGGCTATGAAACCATAAGTAACTAACATAGAAAGACACAACAAGGTAAAATGTAGGGAAGAACAGCAAATATGAGAATGCATACATAAAAACAAATCACCTCTATGAAGGAAGATCATAAAGCAGAAATATAAGAACTCAGGAAGAGATGGTAAGATATTAAAAGGAAATGAACTGTGAGCTTGTAAAACTCAAAAGAAGTGGTAGGGAAAAAAACCCTTTTACAAATCAAAATGAAATTGGAACACAAAGAGAAGACACAGGAAACACAATAAAGATATGAGAAAATCAAACAAATGGAACTGAAGATAAGGAACATTTACAGAGAAATGATATAGAGGACAGCAGTGGAGATTCAACATACTTATAATAGGAATTTTTGAAGGAGAAAATCGAAACTATAAAATAAAATAGATATTCAAGGGTATAATTCATGAAATTAAAAAAAAAAAACCCCAAAAAACAACGAGACTTGAATTTATACAGCAAATGGGCATACTGTGTGCCTGGAAACATTTATCCAGAATGGTCACTATGAAGCCATATCATAATAAAAAATCTCTGTACTTCGAAGGTAAAGAACAGGTCTTTTGGGTATGCTGGTAAAAACTCGAGTCACTTAGAAGGAGAAAAAAATTGTCTGACTTCAGATTTTTCTGTCCTAACATTCAACACCTAAGGACAGTGGAACCATAACCGCAAGATATCCAAGGAAAGAAAATACCAACAAAGAATGTTATATTCGGTGAAAATTAAGGTACAAAGCTACCAACAATTAAGTCAGGAAAAGTTCTCATGAACCCTTCTTGATGAAGCTAATAGAACATAAACTTCAGCAAAAAGTAAATGAGAAAACAGCTACAAAAGACTGGCTCTATTTAACAAAAGAAAATATGGGAATGAAACAGAATCTAAATACCATATGAGCTAACAATGTAGGAATGGTACAACCACTAAAAAAATGGAAGGAAAGGGGAAAAAACCCCAGGAAGTAGATTAAGTTTGCTGATTGGCTCATCAGAAGCTGGGAATTAAAAATTATCCAAAGCTTATAAATCAAATAAAAAATACTGTAAGGATAGTATTTAATAATGAAAAGGTAAATACTAAGAAAAATAATCCTATTGACTAATATTAGGTAGTAAAGGGGGAAAAAGGAGAAAAAAGAAAAGGAAACATTGTTCACTGAAAAATAGAGATGTCTAAAGAGGACCAGGGACATTGTATACATTTATAATTTTAAAGGTCAACTTTAGAATAAAAATACAAACCTTTCTAATTTCAAAAGAACTACATACAAAAACAAAGTAAACAAAGCACAAAAACAAAGCAAAGGAAACAAAGCACATAGTGACTTTAAAAATTAAAATGGGAAAACATAAAATATGACAGATTAAACAAACCATCACATCAGTAACTGTAAATAGATTTAATTTTATATTCAAAAAAAAAATTTCAGATTAGATCACAAAACAAATCAAACTCCTTCCTCTTTATCTAAAACAGTGTTTCAATGTAGGTGAAAATAAAAACATGGGCAAAGGTATATCAGACAAATGCAAACAAAAAGTGGGGCAAGGGGTCTTAATCCCAGATAAGGTGCAGTACCCAATAAATATATGAATTTTATGACTATCTCTTCATAACAATCAATATTAATATTCATAAAGTTAATAAGACCACATGAGATAAAAGGCCAAAAAGACATAATAGTGATGAGACTTTCTTTACCTCTTAGTCCATGAAAGATTAATTGTATAAAAATAAGGGTATAGAGGATATAAAATAAACAACGAGGTTCAGCCAACTGGTATTCAATTCTGTACCCTGAAACACCCTTGTAAGTGCTTATCAAACTCTATTGAAAATTGACCATTTATTAGGCTAAGTTTCAAAAACAAAGTGCAAATTAGACACCGTCTTCTGATCACAATTCTGTTAAGTTAAATTTTACTAACAAAATTAGAAAACAAACAAAAACCCTTCTAACTGGAAGATTTTGCATTTCCTCAAATCATTTGGTTCAATGGGAAAATACAAGTAAAAATTGCATAGTTTCTAGAAAACTACAAAAATGAAAATCACGCAAAATGAAAATATCACATATCAAAATCTATGGGATATAGCAAAAGCAGTATTCAGGAAATTTATTGCTTAAGTGCTATAAATAACTAAGTGCTCATTGCCAGAAACTAGAAAAAGAATCAAATAAACCAAATGAAAATAGGAAAAGATAATAAAGATAAATGCAGAAATTAATGATACAGAAAGCAGACAAAAATAGTAGAGAGGATAAACAAATCCAAAGGCTATACTTTTGAAATAAGCAATAGTTATACTAAAGAGCAAATAGAGGACTTCCCTGGTGGCGCAGTGGTTAAGAATCCTCCTGCCAACGCAGGGGACACGGGTTTGATCCCTGGTTCAGGTAGATCCCACATGCCGCGGAGCAACTAAGCCTGTGAGCCACGACTACGGAGCCTGCGCTCTAGAGCCTGCGAGCCACAACTACTAAAGCCCACACGCCTAGGGCCTGTGCTCCACAACAAGAGAAGCCACCGCTATGAGAAGCCTGCGCACCGCAACGAAGAGTAGCCCCCGCTCGCCGCAGCTAGAGAAAGCCTGCATGCAGCAATGAAGACGCAAGGCAGCCAAAGATAAAAAAATAAAATAAATTAATTAAAAAAAAAAGAGTTCTAGAGCCAGAGTGGGTTTGAATGCCACTATGCCACTTATTTAAAAAAAAAAAAAAGAACAAATAGAGCAAAATATTCAAAATTGGAAAATTATATAGAGAACCACAGAAATAGGGAAACAAAAAGAATTGTAAGGGAATATTACATGAAGATCTCTGAGTAATACATTTGAAAGCCTAGAAGGAAGTTATTTCATATAAAAATATAAATTAAAAAAATTGATTCAAAATGTAGTTGAAAATTAGAATAAATCAATCAATGTAGAATAAATTAGGAAGGTGAACAAAGAGCTATCAATGAAAAAGCCAACATAAGTTTGCTTTACAACTGAGTTTTATCTAACTTCTGAAAAAAAGAATTTTAAAGGTATTTAAACTGTTCTGGGCCATAAAAAATAATGAAGTTCAACATTATAGTCGGATAAAGATAAGGGAAATAAGGGGAAAACCACAGGCCAGTCTTAATTCATAAATATCAGTGCAGGGAGTCTACATAAGATATTCTTGAAGAATCCAGTAAGGTATTAAAAGAATAAAATATAACCGTCAAGTAGATTTTATTTTAGAAATGCAAGGAAGGTTCAGTCAAGAAATTTTTTGTGTAGTTAATGCTTTAAAACATTTGATTTTTAAAAAATCCTAGCTATTTGTCATTAAAACTCAGAAATAGGATTGAAGGAAATATATATGTATACATATATATTAGAATTAAAGGAAGCATATATATATGTGTGTACATGTATGTATATATAAATATCAAAAATATATGTATACTAAAGTGTTAAAATAATACTCTTTCCAATAGAATTTCATTCTAATAGAATCAGAAATTTGAGGCAGTACATAGTACGGGTTAAATACAAAGACTGGTTTTCTTTGGGCAAGTAGCAGCCCTAGATATCATACCACATAATTTTGACTCTTCCTTTATGTAAGAATAGCTGATCTGGCATCATAGAATGCCAGATCATATTTCCCATACTTTATTATTATATATATTTTAAGCATTGTGATTTTCACATTAGCAGTGTTTCTTCCATAGTTTATTTCTTGGATTGAGAATATCCTTAGAAGCAATTAGCATTGGTCAAGAGTACCCAAAGTCACAGTTTAAGCATGTTATGTTTCAGAAGTGTAATTTTCATTAATGATTTAGCTGGTAATTCATATTTTATGTTAAAATAAACAGCCATATTATGGAGTAAAATTAAATTTTTTAAAAAATTATAATTTTGAAACATGAGAAGTCAAAGATTTTTTTGTGTGTTTTTATGGGGCCTCTTTAAAGTATTTCCCCAAATTCCTGGAGATGCATATAATTTATAACTGCTGTTAGGAATATTTTGGTGGACATTTGCCACTATATTTGCGATTTGTAATAAAAGTGAGTTATCAAATATCTACTAATTTCCTATAAAAGGAAAGTTAAGATGATGTGTAATCTTGCTGGCTAATCTTTAGAAATCTTTGTTTTTCCTCACTTATCATTGTGATGAATGAACAATTCTTTAACATTTCTTGTTGGAAATGATTATGTACATACAATGATACAAATGGGAGATTTATAACCCGAAGAATAATAAAGATCACATGGCTGACTAAGCTGTTCTGTATTCTTGAGAAGTTTATTATCTTTTACAAGTCCTAGAGTTATAGAACTCTAGAAGTAAATGTCACATCTGATTAGATTCTGGTGGGGCAGATTCATTCATTCAGAAATTATAGAACTATTTGAAGGCAGATATAGTAGATATCCAATAAGGAAGCAGACATAGAATCTGTCTTCAAGAGTTTATAATTGGGTAAGGGAGATAAGCAGTATACTATCAATAACATTACAATGAAAACCAGAAAAATCGTAATTATGTAATGTATATAAAACCTATATTTTATAATAAATATTGAGAAACTCCGCAAACTGTTTGGATTAACAATTACTCTGGAGGACTGAGAAAAAAATGGAAGAGAGAGAAATTTGGAAGGGAGAGAAAAAAATACAATGATCAGCAACAGTAAGAATTTAAGTTCTCTTGTCCAGGAGTTTTCAGGGTGACTGGGTACTTTATGTATAGCACACACTTAAGTTATTAGGCATAGGGAGAGCTCTTATGTGACCTGTAAATTCTCAGAAGGTAAAACGGAAAACAGCCTGAAAAATTATAGTTTAAATGGTTGTGTGAACTTAATTTATAAAATGGTTTCCAAATTAAAAATTTCTTTTTGTAAGTGTGTCCCTGGTTTCTCATTAACACAGAAGTCATAAAATTTTAAGTTCTAAATTAAAGATATAAATGACTATCTGGGAATCTTTGAACATGTAATCCTTTGGAATAACAAGTTTCCTAATTGGGAAGAATAAGAGAACATTTATTAAATTTTGGGTTTAGGGATATTGGGGTGTATGTATGTGTGTGTTTCAGATTATGAGTATAACATTTTATTTTCCCTTTCCATACCTCTCATTACCTAGAAATTAGTTATTGATAGAGCATGTTTATTTTAGGGATTACTGTTGATACCTACAAGGAAGATTGTCTCATACTCAAACATTTATATGAACACATGAATGCATAAGAGTAAGATTCTTTCTCTCTTTCTCTTTCTCTCTCTCTTTTTAATTTCCAGGCATAGATATTCTTCATCAACTAGGCCTTGGAGGCAAAGATGTAAGACATTCAACATCAGTGACTGCTGTACCATCATCATCTACACCATTACCTCAGGGGGTCCATTTAACAGAATCGGGTGTCCTTTTAACAAATGATTCTTATATTGAGTCACCTCTCGTGAAAATTTTACCAGTCAACTTAGAACAGCCATTTACAATATTAATTGGTTTACAGTCACATAGAGTAAACAATGCATTTCTCTTCAGCATTAGAAGTAAAAATAGACTGCAATTAGGAGTACAGTTATTGCCTAAAAAATTAGTGGTATACCTTGGAGGAAAGCAGTCTGTATTTTTCAACTACAGTGTTCACGATGAGCAATGGCACACATTTGCCATTGCTGTTAGCTATCAAGTTGTCTCGATGTTTGCTGAATGTGGAAAGAAATATTTTAGCAGAGAGACTCTTTCGGAAGTTCAGACCTTTGATTCTAACAGTGTGTTTACCTTGGGAAGTATGAATAATAATTCTGTCCATTTTGAAGGAATAGTATGTCAGTTGGATATTATTCCTTGTGCAGAAGCATCTGCAAACTATTGCAGGTATGTGAAACAGCAGTGTCTCCCTGAGACAAGCCTTCTTCATACAGCTATTGTACCAGCTAAGATACCAGAAAACTCTCTCTTGCCCAAAAGATTTGGTGAAAAAGTACTGTCGGAGGACACACTTACCAAAGGCAGAAGCATTCTAGATTCCAGAAATGATTCTGCGGCAGTGCATGAAGAACAAGAACACCAGATATCAAGATCTCAGTTAACTTCTCTTCATTCAGGCAATGTCTCTGCTGTGGATCTTGTGAACCATGTGATTCAGGCCAAAGAAATGATCACTGAGCAACTTCCTCAGGCAAATCTAAGCCTGCCAATGACGCATCATAGCCTCAATGAGCCAAGGAAAAATAGCAAGGAGAAATTTAGTTCTCTTCTAAATGTGTTGGACAATATCACACAACATAATGATAAAGTAACTGGTCTGTCACCGTTTAAGAAGATATCATCTATTCTTCCACATATAAAACAAGATACAATTAAGAATCTCAAGAAAGCTATCACAGCAAATCTACACACTAATGAACTTACGGAACTGCAACAGATTTTAAACACAACCTTATACAGAGTGACAGATGAGCCATCTGTGGATAATCACCTTGATCTAAGGAAGGAAGGTGAATTTGGTCCTGATGCTACTTATCCCTTCGAAAATAGCTATGAAACTGAGCTTTATGATTATTATTATTATTATGAGGATCTTAATACAATGCTCGAAATGGAGAATCTAAGAGGGCCAAAAGGGGACACTGGACCTCCCGTAAGTTATTGTTTTTAAAATGTGTCTTAATGCACTAATTTACCAAACATTTTGAAAGGAATTCTCTAGGCTGAACAGTACAGAACAGATCTGTCTTAGAGATGTACCCTGGCTTACAATGAGTACATTATGCTTGCTATAATATATCCAACCAGAATGCAACCCTGGGTCAAATATTGTACTTTTTTTTTTTTTTTTTTTTTTTTTTTGGTTTTTATTGGCAGGCTGAAAAGTTTACTTAATTCTGGTAAAGTGGTGAGTAAGCTATATGTTTTTCTTGTTCAGGTGAAATTCAATCAGGAATTCAACTGCTAAATATAGATCAGCATTCTTTTTTTATGAAAAAACCCCATAGGCTTAATGCATAGTCATGTTAAGAGAAGGATATAAAAGTTATAGTAGACTAAATAAAAATACTTTAAATACATTATTAAATATACTTTCAACAAAATCATATCAAAAATGAATTAAAATAGAGTGTAAAATTTTAGATAGAGATAATTTTATAGTGAGTCACTGGGGAAAAGCAAACCCTTACATTATAGAAATTAAAATATTTCATTTAGAATTGTAAACAGTAACATATTTCATTATATCTTTCATGATATAGCCAATTTACATTTATGGATGAATAAAAGTTCCATCTGCCTCATACAAAAATAGCCAGTCAGCCCATCAGTTCATCAGTAGAAAAAAAGCCAAGTCACTTACTTAATACTGCCTAAGTAAAACTATGAGATAATAGACTGATTTCTTTTTTTTTAGCTCTGAAATTATTTTGTCATGTAGGTGCAATTACAGATGGACATTTGAAAATTTTTTAATCACTTAAAATTCATTTAAAGCTATTTAAAATCACAAGGAACATTATGTTTTTGCCTTTCATATTTTTGAATACCTTAAACAATCAACTTATATGTTTTTAGAAATTGTTTTTTCAGTTGCAAGCAGACTAAAATATATCTTAAGGTATTTCCTTTATTTGATGAAAGTAAAATTTGAATCATTTGTTTAGTTCCAGAAATCATAGAATACGAGATGACGCCACTTGCTGAGCTTGTGTTTCTTTTGTGGTTATTACTCAAAGTGATTTGATAGGTATTGAGCAACTCTTATTAGTATGAATGTTTAAAGGGTTTAATAAAATCTGAATAATAGATTATAGAGAAATAAACTTTTCAGCTATGACAATTATCAACATATTAGTAATAAAATTGAGCCATTAGGCAGGTCATATTAAACAAACAGTTATGTAAGCTATTTACTTCAAAAAAAGTCAGAGATGAGTATTAATCTCTTCTCTAAATTCAAGAATAGTTGTTTCAGCATTGGTAGGTGAAACAATAATATTCAACAGATACTAACTTAGTCTCTGCTTGGGCAAAGCAGAAACACAAGGTATGTATAACAGAGTTACTGCTCCAGAAGGAGCTTACATTGTGGTAACGGGGACACAGGAAGTACATTTATAATTATATCTCAGGGTCAAGTAAGATTAAATGTCACTGAGAAATACAAACTAAGTATATGGAGTACACATTTTCAAAGGTAAGAAAAATAGATTTTGAGGGGACCCCTATGAAAGATCACTTAAGGCTGAATGTTCGGGATAGGTTCTTGTGGACAAAGTTTTCAGAACGTCGGCCTCAAAGAATGGATACGATTTTGATAGGTGAAAGGAACTGGCATATCTTTTATGTAAGAGAAACAGCAAAATAGTTATAATTTGAGTTCTTATTAATTTTTGGTTACCTGTAACCAAAATAGTTATAATTTAGTGAGTTTTACCATAGTAGCAGGCACTCTACCATGCCCTTTATGTTTTTTATCTTAAAAGAACTTTGTAAGTTTGGTATTATTATCCTCATTTTTCAGGCGAAGAAACTGAGGCCCAGAGGAATTCATTTACTTGTCCATAACCACGTTGCTAATTAATGATAGAGCCAGGATTTTGACCCAGGTTTTCTGCCTCTAAAGCTCAAACTCTTTCATGATATTAGGCTGAATAATGTTAGACAAATATAAAACCCAAGGTAGATGTGGACAGGTTGTAGAGGTCTTAATTTTCAAACTGATAGTTCCAACTTTATCTTGTTCTCAATGGGGAATTCTGTAGGTTTCTAAGCAGAGGCATGAATAGGGAAGTCAATCTGGTGGCAGTGCTCAGAGCAGACAGGAAATTCCTGTTATCATCTGGATGTTACAAGACTAGGACATTATCTAGGATGCCAGCAGTGAAAATGCAAAGGAAAGGTAGGATTCAAGAGGTGTTTTGCAGGAAGGTTTGGTAGAACTAGGAAATTAATTGGACCTAGGGACCAAGTAAAAAGGTAGAGGATCCAAGATGGCTTCTAAGGTTTTAAGCCTGTGGATTGAGAGAATGGTGATACCATTACTAAAACCAATAATTAAGAGAGGAAGTTGATTTTAGGAGAAGAAATCAAGTTAAAACATCTAAGGTGCCGTTGGCAAATCAGTAAGCTGTTGGAAGAGTTGAAGAAGCTGAAGTAAAAAAGAGAGGTCAAAGTAGGGGGTATAGATATGGGAGTTTTCCCATCAATATCATATCAATAGTTGAAGCTATAGAGTCAGATAATTTTCAAGGAAAGGAGTTCGGCATAGAGTCGAGAGCCAAATCATGAGCAATGTTTGCTTTGTGGTTATAGAAGAAAGAAAAAAAAAAGCAGAAATGTGACGGAATAGTCAGAGAGATGGGAGAGAATACAGTATACTATCACAAAAGCCAAAGATGAGAGTTTTGAGAAGAAATTGATCAGTAGTGCTGAAAGCTACAGCAGAGGACTGAGAAAAAGTGGAGGAAATCCTTTGGATCTTCTGATGGGAAAGTCATTATTGAACTTTGAGAATCTGACTTCAGCATAGTGTAGAAGTCTAAAGGTCGATTTTAGAAAGCTAATGAGTGAATGGTGATGAAATGATGAACTTTGTAGAGACTGTTGCACTGCTTCTTGAAGTGGATGTTACTGTGTGAAGTCTGAGGCCAGCCTGATTTTTCCTACTTGTAGGTGACTTTTTCCTCTGTATGCCCGTGCAGTTCTTTTGTTATCTTTGAAGTTCATTTCATTAAACCTGTTAGGTTCTGTATCAGTTTTTTCTGGTACTCTTTTGATCTGAAGATTATTTTTACTTATTATAGAAAAGTCTCTCCTTATATTCTCAGGTATTTTTCTTTTCCATTTTTCTATATTCTTCTTCAGGCACACCAGTATATGTTAAATGTCCTTTGTGATGATAGTATTTATTATCTTCTCTACAATCATGTCCATGTGATTGCTTTTTTCCATTTTGTTTTATGTGAATTCAGTTAAACTACATCCATATCCCTTAATTGATTTTTTCAGTTGTAGTCAGTTTTTATTGCTTCTGATCTGGCTTTCATCTATAATTGTTTCTTTTTTGCTCTTTCAACCTTTAAGCTCTCTGGCTCACATTTTATTACCTTGGTTGTTATTTTTAATGTCTTATAACTCTTCTTTGAGCTCTCATTTTGTAGAAAAATAGCATCTTGAAATTTTTTGTATCTATAGTGAACTATATGAACTTTTTCTCTGTTGCATGGAGTGATTCCTCTTCTGGTAAACAGTTTTCATCTACTTTTAATTTATGTTTCTGTCCTCACACTTTCCCCTCCCCTCAATATGCATAGGTCCCTTGCTGGTTTCTTTCTGGTTATTTATTACTAATTTTTAAAATAAAGACAACTCTATCTGGGTCACTATTTGTTTTAGAATTGTATAGGGAGAGGCAAAGGGAAGTAGTGGTACACAACATCAAATTTAAGTTGCTGTCTTCAACACCATCTTTCCTTATTTATTTTGTCCTCTATCTAGAAACATATCTCCTCTCATTTTCATGTACGTGAAGCCCTCTATATTGCTCTGAGAAGTGATATGATGATTTACGCTCTTGTCTTCTACCCCCTCTCACAACCAGAAATCTCCTGAAGTTAGGAGATTTGTTGCAGATCATGAAAGTGATGGGTTCTTCCTCTTCAGCGCTACTTTCCTTACTCCTCGTTGTTTGAACTGGGTCTTTACAGGGTCATGAATTATATGTCCTGTGGCTTTCCCATTCCCTTAAACTTTACTATTGTTATTAAAGGATTGTTGGTATGAACTTTCTGGACTGATATACTTTTAGATAACTGTAGCCTGTCCAAGCTTTGACGTCTGAAGAGGTTTTTTGTTTGCTTTTTGTTTTTGGTCATCTCTCAGCATCTTTCCTTACTCCAAAGTGTCTCAGTATTTGGAAGATAATTTTCATATTTTTGGTTTGTGGTTGTGGTCTTTTCCTTGTTTCATCAGAGATGTTTTCTTCTTTTGGTGTTTTTTGTTGTTTTCAGTGCTTTTGACGGAAGGAGGGTTCTCATTCTGCTATCTTTTATATAAATTCTCTAGTGATCGATTTTAAAATATAAATTAGATCATGTCATTTATCTGCTTAAACTCTTCAGTGACTGAAGAGTAAAGCAGAATAAACTAAAAACTCTTTATCATGACCCATGCAGTCATATATCATCTGGCCCCTGCTTTCCTCTGCAACCTCATTTTGTTCCACTTTTGCTTAATCTCACTGTTGGGTTTCTTTTAGCTCCTTGATAAGACTGTAATTTTTCTTTGTTTTGTTTTATTTTACTCATGCCCTAATTCATTTTATTCCTATTTCCTGGAATTTTATTTTCTCCTCTTTCATTACTCCTCTTCATTTTTTAGATATAACTTAGCACTTCCTCAGAGAAGCCTTCTCTGATACCACAATATAAATTATGTACACTGTTGATCTCTCTCGGTTGCTTGTTCTTTTCTTCATATCACTAAATAAAATGTATATTATGTGTTTATTTGTTAATGGGTGTTTTTTTATCTCACTGTCACCTCCAGGAGGGTTTGATGTTTACTAATGTTTTTTGAGTGAGTGAATGAATGAATGAGTGAATGAATTATAGAGGGAACTTTAGATGCAGACTTCCAAGATTAATTGACCAAATATTACTATCTCTTAGAAGGACTGAATACATTTGCCTTAGTTATATATTACCCTAGTAATAATAGTATTATAACTAACATTAATTGAGTACTGCTTGTGCCCAGGCATACCTTTTAAAAAATTGCTCTATAGTTTATTGGTTAAGTACTGTATATTAGACATACAGGTTACAGGTATTTTATATAGTACAATATCTTTAATGCTTACAATAACACTGAAAAGTAAATTTTTTATCATCAGTATTATAAAGATGAGAAAACTAAGGCTTAGAAAGAGTAACTGACTTGTCTAGGGTCATTCAGCAAGTAAATGATTGAAGCATGATTTGAATCTAGATTGGATGATTGCCATACCATTGCTCTTTTAATTGAATTATACTTTCTCTTAATAACCAATAACCTGAAAGTTAAAGTGCCTTTTTTAGTACTTTATTTATCAAAAATAATTCATAAAAAAAGTCATATCATGTAAAATTACTTTCCTTCTCTGGTTTCTAGAAAATGCCTATTAATAACCTGTTCTCAAAGATACAGAAATGCAAAATTGTGAAGACAAGTTAAAATTGAGTTTTATTTATTGCTTATTAAACAATTCAAATATTTCAGTGACAACATAAAATATAGTCTTTTCCCCCTAGTATCTAACATTAACTGTAATATTAACTGCTTTTTCAATGTGAATGTAGTAGTGTTTTCTTATGTCACAAAGTAGCGTGACAGGGCAATAAACCAAACTAGATATTTTGTTTTAATTTTGCATTTAGTTTTTATTTTTAGTTCTTATTTTGGGGGACTTCAAATCATCAGCTGGTAAGTTCTGGTGATAACAGCAGAACCAGAATTAATTTGAAAAGAATTTTAATTTTTTTTGAAAATAAGTGAAAGTCAGTTTTTGATGGAAGCTAGTGATATAATAATGACTCAAAATATTTGAATGGCTCAGGAGGGAGAACAGAAATATTACTCTTCTGTGGTTGAATTAGGAATATTACTTTTCTCTTAATATTAGAGAATACATGAAAGGTTTTTATTAAGTTAAGGAGTAGGAGAAGGAAAAAATTAAAAGGAAAATGGACAGTTTGAAATATATAAAGAGCATTAGAAAACTGCAAAATGACTGTAGCATTAATAAAGGAGAAAGTTTCAAAGAGAAAAATGTTACATAAAAATGAGGATCAGTAGACCATGCTACTTGTTAACGGTAGGGCTAATATCTTAACCTTGATATGTCTCATTTCAAAACTTGTAGTATTTTTACTGCAATAATGAATGAATGTTTGTAAAATGGAATGTGCGTATGCTCTGTAGACATCAAGAATAATGCCATGGCAGCAGAGGGCACAGTAACAATGAAATTAATGGACAGATGAATGAATGAATATGTATTAACCGTATCCCAAATGAACACTTATTCTTCTACAGTTGATTGTTAAAGTAAGCAAAAAAGACAACATAAGGCATAATATGAGGAAGCAAAGTAGTAGTTTCCTATTTCTTATTTAATATATTTAATAAGTGACATTTAAAGAACTCAGAATACTTTAAAAATTGACCTGTTTTTGCTTTCATATTTTGTTTTTACAAACCATTTAACTCTTATTAGTGACCTCTTGGTGTGCTGCATTTTGTGTAAGGCAGATTTATTACTGAATATACTAGAAGGATCTCATTATAACAGTTTAACACATTACACAGATCCTTGGTATAAGCCTTTTAAGAGAACATAAAATGGTTAGTGCTTTAATTTTTCAAGGCAAGTCTTCTTTTGAAATGTGTTTGAAAAAACCTGTAGTTGTTGGTCTCTAAACCCTAAACTGAATTCCTCCTTCAGTAGTAAAAGTAAATTTAGGTAAAAAACTACCCACGAAACTACTAGTTATGGTCCCTGTGAAAACCAGATACAGTGGCCGTAACCATAAGTCATAGACTTCCTGCTGCCGTATCTAGCCAGATTAAAGAGGACGTCTTGAGTTTCGACTCTCACCCCTGCTGATTAGGGTGAGGGGCTTCATATTGTTTGAAAATCATCAGCTGGTAACTAGGGATGGAAAAGGAGCCCTGGAGTGAGACTCTTAGCAAGACTTGTGAGAGAGGATGCATCTCTTATCATGCCTAATATCTCGGCATTTGTTTTCCAAGGGTCCTTCTGGCCCAGCAGGTATCCCAGGTCCATCAGGAAAGAGAGGTCCACGGGTAAGTAGATGGCCTCCGTTTCTCACTTGCTGTTAGAACTGGTAGCTTTCCAGTATGTTTTTTCCTAGTATTGTACATTATGTATTTCCCTTGGAAATCTGCCCTGGATTGGCAAAGGTAGGAAATTAGCCCTACCTTTGCCAATTCAAGAGAAGCCTGGGAATACGTGCCAGCTGTTTATTTGAGTATAAACACCCAGCCCCAAAGCATTCTCTGTGAGCACGCTCAAGAAAGATAATCAAATTTGTAGATTAGTGACTGTTTGGGTGCTACTTGTAACATTATTCTTAGTTATAAAGTGATCTCATCTGCAGTTGATAGTCCAAGGTGAGGTTCATTTACTTTGGGAAATGAAAAAGAGTGGGCGGCCTTAAAATAGTGCATTCCTGGATTACATAATGGAAAATATTGGAGCTATAAAGTAAAAAAAATAATTGTCCTGAGGAAAAAAAGCTGCCTTAAGGATAAGCAGTAGTTTCTCACATTACACAGGTCCAGCAAAAGATTTATTGCTGGGTTAGAATTAGTTTCTTTCCAACCTCAAAAAAAAAAAAAGAATGGACTTCTAGCAGAAATTCTTCAAAGAGCTAGAAAAAGAATTGTGATTGTGTGTTATAAAGACAAATGCAAATGCCATATATGATTCACTTTCTTTACTGATTTTTATTTATCATATAAACAGTATAATGAAAAATCACCCTTAAATGTTACTTTAAATGGTCCTATTCACATCAAGATCTTGTCCATATGAGGCTGAAGATGATTGCTCACTCCGTTCTAGCTGTTTAACATTTCTTTCTCTATACTTGATGACCTACCACATTCCTCCCAGAGTGTCTTCTAAACTTGCCCCCTCTCTTCCAGCCAGCAGACCATTTCTGTCCTCCTACTTTTCTGTCAGGAGACCCTGGATCCTACTTCCCTGAGGGACTGAGTTCACCTTTGCACTAATTGCATTCCCTCTCCACCGTTAAGGCTGTTCTTCTCCCACAGCATGACCTTTTTATCTCCTTAGATTTTATCTTATTTGACAACAGCCAGCAAGTTATCTTTTTTAAAAATCCCAAACTTTCATTGATGCTAATTTTTCCTAAAGTTATTGTCCTTGCTCACTCTTGCACTGCTGAGCTTTGTGAAATAATACTTTATACCCATTGCACCCACATCTACATCAAAAACTCATTTGTTGGGCTTCCCTGGTGGCGCAGTGGTTGAGAATCTGCCTGCCAATGCAGGGGACACGGGTTCGAGCCCTGGTCTGGGAAGATCCCACATGCCGCGGAGCAACTAGGCCCGTGAGCCACAATTACTGAGCCTGCGCGTCTGGAGCCTGTGCTCCGCAACAAGAGAGGCCGCGGATAGTGAGAGGCCCGCGCACCGCGATGAGGAGTGGCCCCCACTTGCCGCAACTAGAGAAAGCCCTCGCACGGAAACGAAGACCCAATGCAGCCATAAATAAATAAATAAATAAAAATTTAAAAAAAAAAAAAAAAAAAAAAACTCATTTGTTAATCCTTATAAATTTTTCTATCTGCTTTACTGAAATTTGTTTTTGAAGACTACACAAATGAGATGTCATGAAATCTAATTTTTTCCCTTAGTTTTCATCTTGCTAGATATACCTTCAGTGTTTGCATTGCTAGCACCCCTCTGCTTTCTGAAACATAATGCTCTATTAGTTCAGAAGTGAAAAGACAGATAAATAGATAATTAATAACTATTTATGTGTCAGGATGGAGGTGTAGCTGAAGAGCACAGGGGTGTGGTACTAAGCCCAAATGAGTATAGGAGGCCTGGAAACCTGGAAGGCCTTCTGGAGATGAATCTTAGTCTTCTACTTGTTGGTTGTGTGAACCTAAGGTTCCCCATTTATAAATGGGAGTAAATAACCACCTTGCAGGATTGTTATAAGGATTAGTAATAAAAAAGTAAAGCATTAACACAGTTACTTGCACAATAGTAGGTATTTAGTAAATAGAAGCAGTTATTGAATTCACATTGACAAATATTCCTTTTTTTTTTTTTTTTTTTTTTTTGCCTTCTTTGTGTGGCTTTTGGGATCTTTATTCCCTGACCAGGGATTGAACCCAGGCCACGGCAGTGAAAGCGCCCAATCCTAAGCACTGAACCACCAGGGAACTCCCCAAATTGACAAATATTCATTGAGAGGTTGCTATGTGCTAAGTACTACACTGGTAATATTGAAAACAGCCTCTTTTCAAAGAATTTATAATTCTGAAACTAAACATATGTCATAAATTAAAATAGCAATAAAATATTTAAATGACAGAAATATCCCAAGGCAATATACAACTAATTGCAAATAAATTTTACATGCAGCAATTTCTGTAGAAGTGAGTAGGAAAGAGAAATCCCTTCATGCTGGTGTAGCCAGGATTTAAAAAGGAGGTGGTATCTCAGTTGACGCTTGAACGTGATTTGGGCAGGTGTAGGGGGGCAAGTTTAAATGAGGTAAGTCTTTAAGGAACGCATGATAAAAGGCAGGGGAAAAACATAAACAAAACCCCAAGTGCAGAAAGGGTTACCACATGTTGAGAGGAGAGTAACTAAACAATTGCACTTTGTTATTTTTAGGCTTCTTACTCTGCACAAATTTTAGAAGTAGCACTAAGCAATGTGGATGGAGATAAGGGTGGTAAATAAGGGACGTAAACACCTCAAGGGCAGTGTTTTGAAGCAAAAACTGAAACCACAGTTCTGCTCTATAATTAGTCTTTTCCTAGACTGAAATATCCAAGATCTCAGAAGAGATAAAGAACTTTGTAAAATAAGATATCCATTTTAGTGAATTACATAATATTTATTTGAATGTTGAATGTTATAATAACCGCTGTCTGTTATTTGTATCTAGATCTGTGCTAAGAATGATCTTTCTTTCTTTTTTTTTTTTTTTTTTTTACTATTTGCAGGGCATACCAGGGCCACATGGAAATCCTGGGTTACCTGGATTACCAGGTCCAAAGGTGAGTGATTATTAGTGAGTATCGTAAAGAAGATCTTTAACTTTTAAAGCCAACCTTGGGATATCGAGGATCTCTGTCATTTCCAGAGCATGATTCTTCACCAAGATGGTCTTAGCCTGGCAGAGAGCCAGGCTCCTCTGAGAGCCCACCACACTTGGATTTATGTATAGCTAGTGGTAAAGGCAAGCACAGCCCTGCTTTGGTATTCCAAAGTCTTTTTTTTTTTTTTTTTTTTTTAATTAATTAATTATTTATTTATTTTTGGCTGTGTTGTGTCTTCGTTTCTGTGCGAGGGCTTTCTCTAGTTGCAGCAAGTGGGGGCCACTCTTCATCGCGGTGCACGGGCCTCTCACTATCGCGGCCTCTCTTGTTGCGGAGCACAGGCTCCAGATGCGCAGGCTCAGTAATTGTGGCTCACGGGCCTAGTTGCTCCGCGGCATGTGGGATCTTCCCAGACCAGGGCTCGAACCCGTGTGCCCTGCATTGGCAGGCAGATTCTCAACCACTGCGCCACCAGGGAAGCCCCCCCAAAGTCTTTATTGTCAAAATATGATGGCAGTATATGGAAACCTCTGAAATATACAAATTATGATTTGAGTAATTTACCTTAAATCAAGGCTATTTTAATGTATAGATAAGTACTGAGGAAATAAAATATCATTTATTTCCCTGTTCCGCACTTACCTAATATTTTTACCTGAAAAAGATCTGTGAGGATAATGCTTATAGGATACTCATATTTTTATGAGAACAACTAACCTGAAAGCCTGTATATATATGAGCATACATGGTTGTGTAGTGCTAGCATGGTAGGTAATAGTGTGATAGATAGTAGTATAAGTATAGTAAAAACGGATGGCAGAATATATACCAGGCTGGTTAGCTTGAGAGCAGGTATGGAATTGGAAAGATAATTAAATTTATATATATGCGTAAGCATTAGGGTTTTGGTTTCCAGTAACATCATGAATATTTCAGGGTCATTAATAACCACTCTGCTTATTAATTATCTCACTCAAAAGTAACCATATAGATGTTACCATATAGATATAGGTTAAGATAGGATAGAGGTTAAGAACACAGGTTTTGGAGTCTTAACTGATTGGGGTTCAAGTTTTAGCCCTCTTGATTTGTATGACTAGAAGAAAATTACTTTAAGCGGCTTTAAGCTTCACTTTCTTCTTTTCCAAAATAGGAAAAATCATAGTATGTCCTCAGAGGGCTGGAGTGAAGGCTAAATAAATTGTGAGTAAAGCCCTTAACAGTGTTAACATGTCATAAGTAGTATCATTATTATTAATACGTAATAATGATAACAGATATTTTAAATCTAAATTTTCCAAAGTTTCTCATCACTGTCAGCAATTTTTTGAGTTTAATAAAATATCTCAGAGAGAAAAAAGACTTAACTAAAGTCTGGATATGCAACAGTGAGAAAAAAGACAAATGCCTTCTAAAGAAATGAGAAGTTTGTTCTTAAATTTGTGATTCCCTAGCCTTCACGCTTTTTTGGGGACTTGCAGGATATTTAGACTAGTGAAAGGCTAATGTAGTTGTAAAGACCCAGCTCGTGTTTTTCCACAGAGCTGAAGTTCTAGGGGGCTTGCCATCCTGCTAACACCCTGATCTCCACAACAAGAAGGAAGACAGAATGGGGGAGGGTGGGTTTCCACACATTTTGTGTTGTCCTCCACTTCCCCTGCCTTAGCCAGTAGCAAATGGGTACTTGAAACAAACAAAAAAGATAGAGAATAGGGTGAGGAGAGATGAAGGTAGAGATAGTGGAAAGCCTTTGATTTAATTGACTTCTTAAAATGTGTGTACTTATTCAGGAGAAAACACTTAAGAAAATGATGAACTTTGTAACAAAAAATTATCATTGTCCAAAGATTAAAAACAGTATATTTTTCAGTGTTGACTGGTATGAATGTGTGTCTTTGGTAAAATGAACTAGGAGAGATGAAATCTTAATCTCAAATTTCTCTTTAATATTATATTTAGTAGTGTGAGTATAATTTTGACTATAACTATTTACCAATAACATATTTTTGTGAACCCATATATTAGGGATTTTAAAAACTCCACTTTTAATTTGCAAGCAACTAACTGAACCTCTTGGGAACTTAATTGTATAGACCTGAATATTAGTCTTTAATTCATATTTAATTTGATAATTTGATAACCATGTTCAAAATAGGCAAGACTGACCATGATTTGTTTTAACTGCACATATTTGTGGAGGACATTAGATTGTGACAGGTGTTAAAAATCACCACTGTCTCTTAAATGAATCAAGTAAAGCTTGTAGCATGTGGTTTGTGAAACCAATTTTCCTAGATATTTAACATGCACTTTAAAGTAATCAGGATTAATAGAACATTCAAGGCTTATACTTTATAATCCTCTTATAGTATTTATTCAAGACAGTGCAATATAAATGCAAATTTCATATTCTCAACAATAAATTTTGACATGTAATCACAGGATTTATTTTCCTTCAGGGAACAAAAATCCCTTTTAGATTAAGGGATTTTAGAGTATAAAGACATTTTCAGCATTTTTCTCTTTTCAGTTATTGTTTAGCAAGAATAACATATAATTATTGGCCTCTAAGGAAATTGTATAAAAATTCATCTTGTTGCTTGCACAAGAAATGATCTGTCCATTTCAAAAGGGGTTACCTGAACCTATGAAAAGACCAAATTAAGGCAATTGCAAGTTTAGAAAGGTTTAACTGAAGTGGAAAACACAGTGCATTATGGAACCTTTATACAGTCATATTTGGATTAATGTGCTTTATAAAAATTGTTAGAACTGATACTGACCAGGGTTCTTGGCCTTCCCTAATCAATAGAAATTGCTAGTTCTTATATGGGGTGAGGGTAGAGGTGTGTCCAAGGGTCGGGCCAGAGGGGTGGCTTAGGTGCTTGGCCCACCCCTTTGGTGGTGTTGAGTTCATGGGGCATGCGCAGTACCGGGCTTTTGCTCCCAGCTCTTCAAAAGTGGCAGTTGGGTTTTTTTTTGGTCTTTTTGTATCTTTTATCCATAATTTGTCCCAATTGCACATGCACACAGTTATTTTTAGTCCCTGATAGTGTCTTTGTGTTTTGTTGCTTGAGGAGAGGTTTGTCCAGGTGCAGGCATTGCAGCACTGCGGCAAAGAGTCCCAAGTCCCAGCCTGTCTCAGAACCAAAAGATACTTTATATAAGTTAATGGCGTGAAGCACATAAAACACCTGGTAGAATACTTGTGTGTAGTTGACACTTAAGAAAACATTATTTCCCTTTTCTGGAGGAGCTACTTAAAGGTAACTAGGCTATTTAGAAATGCAACTTTTACTGAAAGTATCACATTTATTATTTGTTAAGAGCCACAAGACTTTTTTTTTTTAACTTATGAATGAAAATACCTTAATATAGTAAAGAAATATGTTCTATTTATAAGACTATTTAAAAGTTTATAAGAATAAAGCTTATTTTGCTAACATACTCTAGATTGATGCAAAAATTAATTTATTTTCTGTTATACTTTTACAATTAAGTTAGTATTTATCATAAAGGACAAAAAGTGTAAACTGATCTTTGGTAGTTCTCAACTCTGTTCAAGCAAAATGACTTTTCACATATCTGTTCGTCATCTTAGTAGATTCTGAGTTACTTGAATGCAGTGGCCAGATCTTACTCATCTTTGCCTTTGTGTCCAGCCCAGTGCCCAGCATGTGTTGGGCACTCAATAAATGTTAAACTGAAACAATAAGCAGACTTAACATTAGAAACAAGGCACTGGCATCATAAGGGAATGAAAACTAGCACTTATTAAGCATCTAATTATTTTATGTATGCCATCTCATTCAGTTCCACTTCCGTTAAGAGCACTGTTCAGAGCAGGCTTTATTACCTTCTGCTTTCCACAGAAGAAAACATATTCAGAGAGGTAAGTACTTAACCGAGGTAACACAGTTGTAACTGGCATCAGAATTAGATCTGTTTTTCTCTTACACCGATTTATCTCTACTAACATAGTGAGGAGTTCATTTGTGAAACAGCACCTTAAAGAGGAAGGGTTTGGGTAGGGTAATAACCTAATGTAATTAAAGATTTTCTGAATTCATTTAGTAATAGTAACACAATATGTCCATTCCAAGGTTCCAGCTTATCCTTTGGATACTGATAATGACATGTAAAGTCCATAAAGAGTGAAACTGAACTCTAGCCTCTCAGAACTGTGTTGTTAAATTGTTAAGCAGTAGAAGAATAAAATGCCACACAAAAATTTAGTGGATATAATATAGAATTTTTTCAGCATTATTAAGACTAATTGATTTAAAACAGAAAGACTATTGCGTTCTTTAGCTGAAATCATTAGCTGAAATCAGTAGACTAAGGGTAGAAATATTGTCTTAAAAAAAACAACAACACAAGGAAGTGAACTCTGTTTCTCTATTTGCTAGAGAGAATGACTTTTTTCTTGCCACCAAATGCCTTCTGGGTCCACAGTTCACCATATTTACTTATTTAATATGAACTTTATTTGCAGGGTGCTGGACATTTTTTATTACTATTAATTAACACATGATCAATTATGCAGTAGATCTTTGGACATGAGTCCAAATGCAGAATCTAGATCTTTGGCCTACCCTACACTTATAATTCTAGTCCAGGCAATCTATTTGCATCCAGATAGTTCGTTTCCCAAAAATGCTTCTTAATGGCAGCTTAAAACCTTCCCATGGACATTCATAGCTTATATTACTTTAGTCAGGTTCAATAGCTCCATCAAATTTAATCCAGTTAAATGAAAACATCTAACCTTAATAAGCTGCAATAACAATGTCCCATTAGTAATATTAAATGAGATGTTACCAATAATGTTAAATATTGAATTTCCAAGGAATATATCTTTGTGCTGTTTTATTCCTGGTTTTGACCCTCTGCTCCCATGTCTCCATCATTATTTCTCTAAACTGAAAGTCCCATTTTCCTTGTGTGTGAATTAAATAAATGTGTTGAGTATAGATGCTGACCCATTGTAAGAATTTTTTACTGAGTCAGATTGCTATGAAAAATTTTCAGTCCAACATTCTGAAAATGTAAAGTATGATAAAATGGTGAAGACTGAGGTGCTCCTATTATTCTACACAATGTAGGGACCTTTTTGTAAAGGACCAGACAAATATGACAAATATATTAAAATTTTTTCCTTCTAGCTATCAAAGTCTATTGGGTTCATGTTAGAAGGATTCAGGAGCCAATTTGAAAAGGCTTCCACTAGCCAAAGATTGGTATAATTTGAGCATCATTAAGGATAATAACTGTAGTGGATTGAATCAAAACAAATATCTCTAAATCCATGAGTTATAATGTAGTTAAAAACAGACAAACCCTCACTGGTCACCTGTAGAGGATGCTGGGGAATTACATCTATGAGATTCTCAAATTCTCTGACACCAATTGAATATTCAACAGTTAAATTCAATTCTGACACTACCCCAATTTAGTGTCAGACTCCACAGATTTAAGGGCTCAGTCCCACAAGACTCCACACACTTGAGATGCCAGCAACAGATGGGTTGCCCAGGCTACTCACACTTCTGCCTGGCTGACTACACGTTCAGGGATTCCCACAATCTCTTCCTCTCTCCCAGGTTTGATATTTTTCTAGAACAGCTCACAGAACTCAGGAAAACACTTTAATTAGGCTTACCAATTTATTATTAAAAAAATACAACTCAAGTCACTAAATGGTAGAGCTGCATAGGGCAAAATATGGAGGGTGGGAACCCGGAGCTTCCATGCCCTCCCCAGGTGCATCATCTTCCCAGCACATCAGTGTGTTCACCTACTGGAAGCTCTTGGAATGTCTTTGTTCAAGAGTTCTTAAAACCCAGTCTCTACCACCCACTCCTCTCCCTGGAGGTGGGGGAGGGAATGGGGCTAAATTCCTACGCTCTAATCGCTTGTTTGCCTTTCCAGTGACTCGTCCCCATCCTGAAGCTCTCTAGCTCCCCCTCTTCAGTCACCTCATTAGCATAAGCTCAGATGTGGTTGCAAAGGACTTGTTATGAATAACAAAAGACACTCCTATGACTCAGGAAATTCCAAGGGTTTTAGGAGCTCTGTGCTAGGAACCAGGGACAAAGACCAAATGTATATTTTTATTATACCACAATGTCATTATTGTGAAAAATGGTAAATAGAAGAAAAATAAAGGGAAAGAATAAATTTTTTCTTAACAAATTGCCTTGCTTTTCTTATAGAATTGAACCTTAGTGCAACCAAATAGTTGACAAAGGGAAGTTTCTCTTTACAGAAAAAGCTAGCAAATGAAGAAAGAATACTAGAGTTAGAATCACCATTTTTGCAATCCTGATGAAGAAAAGGTTGAAAACAATAGATACAACTCAGGAAGTCCAAAGGCCTTGAAGCAGGAGACTGCTTGGCAGTCTTTGAGGAATAGCTGAATGAGATAAGTGGTAGGAGATAGATCAGAGAGATAGCAGGAGCCAGATTATGTTGAATCTTGTAGATAAGAATTTTGGTTTGGATTTTACTCTGTGTTGGATATTTATGGGAGAGTTCTAAGTAGAAAGATGACACCATGCAATTTATGTTGTAGGAGGATGGTTCTGGCTATCACAGAGAATAGATTGGGGTAGGGGAAGAGTAGAAATAGGGGCACCAGTTTGGAGACTACTTCACTGGTCTACCCAAGCTCACGCCATGGGTGAGGATGGCATGGACTAGAGTGTTAACAATGGAGATGGTGTAAAGTGGTCAAAATCTAGATGTATTTTGAGGTACAGTTAACATAATTGCTGATGAGTCACTTACATGGTGTGAGAGAGGAGTCAAAGGTAATCTAAGGCTTAAGCAGTTGAACAGCTGGTATTGTGGGAGCTGCCATCTACTGGAATGAGGAGGAACGTGATTTCAGGTTTTTACTTGTTTTGTTTTCGCCTGGGAGGAAATCAGGAGTTCATTTCCATTAATGTTTTAAAAGAACCAACTTTTGGCTTTGTTACGTTTTTCTATGGACCATATAATATTTCATTGATTTTTAGCTCTATTCTAACATAAGCATTTAGAGCTATGAATTTCTCTCTAAGGACTGATTTAACTGCATCCCACAAAATTTGATGTGTTGTGTTTTCATTATCATTCAAGTTGAAATGTATGCTTTCTTCGTTACTCATTGGTTATTTAGAAGCATGTTGTTTATTTTAATGTCCATCAATGAGAAGCTTTTCTAGTGATCTTATTGTTACTGGTTTCTAATTTAGTTCCACTGTGTTCAGAAAGCACACAATGGAAGAGTTTAATCTTTTAAAATTTATTGAGGCATTTTATGGCCCATCATGTGATCTATCTTGATGAATAGTTCACATGAACTTCAAAGGATTGTGTATAGTGTTCTATAAATGTCAGTTCGATTATGGTGGTTGATGGTGGTGGTCAAATTTTCTCTGTCCTTACTAGGTTTTTTCTTGTCTAGTTGTTCCGTTAATTACTGAGAGAGGTGTGTTGAAATATCCAACTCTGATTTTGGATTTTATATCTTTAGTGTTTAGGAAGTGTTTAGTTAGCGTTTGCTTCATGTATTTTGCAGCTCTTGTGTGATGCATGCATATTTAAGGACTATTATGTCTTCCTGATGAACAGAGCTTTTTATCATTATCAAATATCTCTGTTTATCTTTAGTAATACTCCTCTTCTTGAAGTCTAGTTTGATAGTAATAGAGCCACACCAACTTTTTAATGCTTATTGTCTGCCTGGTATATATATTTCCTTTCCTTTACCTGTCTATATTTAAAGTGCATCTCTTATAGATACTGTATAGTTGGGTCTTTTATATTTATCTAGGCTTGATAATCTCTGATTTTTAATTAGAATGTTAAGTTCATTTACATTTGTGTAATTTTGGTATGATTGGGTCTTGGCCTTCTGCATTGTCATTTCTTTTCCATTTATCCCAGGTGTTCTTTGTCCCTTTATTCCTTTTTTTCTACCTTCTTTTGGGTTAATCAAATATATTTTAGTATTCTATTTAATTTCTCTTGGCATTTCAGCTGTATCTCTGATTGATTTTTAGTGGTTGCTTTAGGGATTACAGTATGCCTTATTAACTTACTGTAGTTTACTTAGAGTTAATATGGTAATATTTCATGTAAAATATAAGACTCTTGTAACATTACAATTACATTTACCTACTGTCCTCCCATCCTTTGTGTTCTGTTATCATTTATTTTACATCTATGTCATTATAAACCCAACAGTACAATGCAATAATTTCTGTATTAGCTCCTATTCCTTCCTATAGGTCTGAGTTTCTGTCTGGTGCCACTTCCCTTTAGCTAGCAGAAATTCCTTCAATAATTCTTTGAGTACAGTTCTACTGGTGATGGTTTCTCTTGGTTTTTGTTTACCTGAAATTTATTTTGTCTACATTTTTTTGAAGGATAGTAAACAAAATTTTTGTAGAGTAAAAAATTCTTGGTTGAGAATGTTTTTCTTCCAGCAGTTTAAACATGTCTGATGTTCTCATATTTTGGCCTTTACTGTTTCTGATGAGGATTTAGCCAACATTTTTATTCCCCTCAATATAATGTGAAATTTTCCACAGGATGTCTTAATGTTTTTCTCTTTGTCTGGCTTTTAGCAGCTTTACTATGATGTCTGTAGAGGTGGTTTCCCTTAGATATTTCTTTGGGCTTCACTGAATGTCTTTTTACCCATAAAACATTTTTGTAAAGAAATTTGGGACATTTATGGCCATTATTTCTTCAAATAATCTTTCTGTCCCATTATTTCTCTCCTTTCCTTCTGGGACTCCATGTATGTTATACTATTAATATTGCCCCACAGGTCACTAGATCTTTGTTCATTTTTGCCATGTATTCTTTTTTTCTCTTCTTCAGATTAGATAACTTCTATAGATCTGCCTTTAATTTCATTAAACTTTACTTCTGCCTTCTCCGATATGATGTTAATCTCATCCAGTAAATTTTTATATTTAAGATACTGTATTATCAGTTCTAGGTTTTTAGTTGACTCTTTTTATATAGTTTTCATCTGTCTGCTGATATTTGTCTATTCACTCATTATGATCATCTTTTCCTTTAAGCCCTTGAACATATTTATAATAGTTAATAAAATCTTCAACTGCTAATTCTAACTTCTAGGTCTTCTTGTGGTCTGTTTGTATTGACTGCTTTTTTTCTTTACCTCAAGTCAGATTTTCTCTTTTGCATGTCTAGAAAAATTTGATTACATACTGCATGTTGTGGATGATATGTGGATCTTTAGATGCTGTTACCTTTCTTTTTAATACTTTGGAGACTTGATTTTTGTTCTGTAGGCACTTAAATAACTGGCTCATCACCTTAAATTTGTACAGGTTTGGAAACTTTTATTTTTTTATTATTTTTTTTTTATTGGCATTTAATTGCTTTACAATGTTGTGTTAGTTTCTGCTGTAGAACAAAGTGAATCAGCTATATGTATACATATATCCCCTCCCTCTTGAGCCTCCCTCCCACCCCTCTAGGTCATCTCAGAGCACTGAGCTGAGCTCCCTGTGCTATACAGCAGCCTCCCACCAGCTATCTGTTTTACACATGGTAGTGTATATATGTCAATGCTACTCTCTCAATTTGTCCCACCCTCCCCTTCCTGCCCCCTGTGTCCACAAGTCCGTTCTCTGTGTCAGCATCTCTTTTCCTTCCCTGCAAATAGGTTCATCAGTACCATTTTTCTAGATTCCATATATGTGCGTTAATATACAATATTTGTTTTTCTCTTTCTGACTTACTTCACTCTGTATGACAGACTCTAGGTTCATCCACATCAAGGTTTGGAAACTTTTTTAAAGGGCAGATCTGTTTCAGTTTCGCTTACAGTATTAGTGCGAGTCCATTAGTCCAAGAATATAGTATTTGCTTCTAAAGTATAACTCTCCCTCAATTTCAATGGAAAGGTATTTATCAAACTATTTACCATGTTCTTCTAAAATGATGTGGCTCAAACCCCAAACTTTCTCCTGTAGTGACCAGCAGCTGAAATTTGTTAATTCTTTCAGCCTTTTACTTGTTGATTTCTGCTGAGTTCTTTGGAATCTATCTCATGAAAACACATGTCAGGATCAGCCAAGAATTGAAGAAAATCTATATTCAAGCTTTGGGGGAAGCTGACTTTCTTTCTTTCTAGGATTTTCTCCCTCAGTTTGCGGTCATTTTGGTACTCCTATGCTCTCTCCTCTGATACCACTAGCCAAAAGGTTTATGTTTTTCTGCTTGAATTCCAGCCACTCTGTGCAGACTGGGAAGTGTCTTTAGGAGAAAGACTGTATAAATGTGTATTAAACCAAGTGTGGTTTCTTCTTTCAAGAGTTGAATCCCCTCCAGCCCTGTTTTTTATTGTTCTCCTGTGCATTCAAATAGTTGTTTTACATATCTTGTCCTGACTTTACAATTGTAATCTTCAGGAGGATTAGTTGCATATATGCTACTCTGCCACTATCTGAACCAGAATTCCCAAGAGTTCCTTTTTGATCGTATTCAATTTGAGAGGACTATTTAACATCCAAGTGGAGATATAAAAAGGGTGTATGGATCTGGAGTTCAGGGAAGATATCATAACTAAAAATATACATTTCAGAGTCATCAATGTATATATGGAATTTAAAGCTATGGAACTGATGCGGTCACCTAGGGATGAATGTAGGCAAAGAAGAAAAGTGTCCAAGGACTGAGTCTTGGGGTACTTCAGAGTTCAGTGTATTAGGAAGATGAAGAGGAACTAGCAAAGGAGACTCAGAAAGAATGACCAATGAGGTAGGATAGTGGTAGGGACAAAAGCCTGAGTAGAGTAGGTCTAAGAATGGATGGAGAGGAAGAAGTCTTTTAGTTAACATAGACAACTTTCTAGGAGTTTTTCTCTAAAAGGGAACAGTATAATGGAGCAGAGAAGGGAGATGTGGGCACAAGGAAAGTTATTTTTTAAGATTGGAGAAATTACAGTGTGTTTACTTGATGATGGCAGTTATCTTAGAAGTAAAAATTAAAATAATATAGGGAAGACAGTTCACCAATAATGTCCTGGTGAGAGACAATGGGGGGGTTTGGTTATGAAGGCAGAGTATTTTGGAACAGGTTAAGGTGAGGTGTAGTGGATTTGGTTATGAGAGCTTGTGAAAGGTGAAAGCAGGATAACCATCTGAGAGTAAAGAGAGAGAAGTTTTGAAATAATCATCTATGAAAATGGGAAAGTGAATCGACTGAGGCAATTACTGGACACACCAAAAGACAAAGTAAAACAAAATCAATGTAAGAAGTCATGAATTTCAAGTGAGATTTGTCAGCATTATTGTTTTCTCTTAATCACATTCAGCTGCTAGGGATAGAGTCAAAGTAGGTAGAGAGTTTATATTTAAGATTTTCCAGGTAAGCTTGTAAGACAGAGGGAGAAACAGGCAGTGGTGTCATTTATGTATGCAAGGAAGAGATTAGAATATAAGACACTGGTATTTAGGCTAGCTAGGGATGGGAAGTGAGACCCTGTGGGGGATGAAAGAGTGAAAATGTGATGGGATCACATATTAGCAGTTCCAGTGGGTCAAATAATTGTTAAAGTTATAAGGGCTTAGAGTGAGCTAAAAAGATAAGAAGTGTTGGTTAGAGAGTATAGTGCTTAAAATTGAGATTATGGAGCTTGTGCAGTTATTGCTAATATTAAAGCCAAGAATATTCAAGTGGTGCTGCCTCAAGATTATGTCATTTAGTGTTTCCTTTATGATACTCTACCAATTTAGCTCATTCATACTCTGAATTTTTAAATTCCAAATTCTTTCCATTAAAATTTTGCTGCACCATCAGTAATTCACTCAAGAGTTGTGTTCTCTGCTTTTCAAGATGGCCATAATTGTAAAATTTATTTTAATGATTGTATTTAGTACTGTTATTTTTAATACTAACTACTAACATCTATGTAATCTATAGGGGATTTGATCATAAATCTTTCAAGCTAATCTAAGTAGGTATTATTATTATTCCCGTTTTACAGAGGAGGAAATTCAGGTTCAGAGAGATTAAATGACTTGTTCAGTCTTTTCACTCTAAATCCCAATGCTCTTTCCATTATATTGTGTGGACTCCAATCTGATAAATTTGTTGGAACATCTTAACGGGTCTAATACCTTAGGGAGTTTCCCTCCTTATACAGAGAGCCATCTGGAGATCCATAACAGTCTAAAAGAGCTACTCTGATAATGAGGATTTTAGACTATAGCAGATCAGTAAGATAGGTGGGACTTTTGGAATCCTTGAGTAGTAAAATGTAGGCAACTTCCTTTTCTTCTCATTCATACTCAAAAGGAGGATATATAGCTCCTTCAATAAAAGTCGTGTAGGAGTAAGTAAAAGTCAGTATTGAAGGTCAAAGTCAATTATGATTAATTTATAAACATTATTTTTAATTCCAAGGAGTTTTTGAAAAGCCAATCAAGTGTGGCTAAAAGTGTGTCAGGAATCATAGAATAAATAAATAAATAGATAACAAATAAGTAAATATGATTTCCCTCATAAAAAGGAGGGAAAACGACAGAAATTTTGGAGTATTTTCCTTAAATGCAGAAAAGTATGCCCTACTTCCTTGACATTTCAGGCAAACTTGGCATGTTCAATAATCTCTTCCTCATGCATTTTATACTAGGATCAGTGCACAACTGGCCAGGTTAAAAGCATTTTCTTCATACTGACTTAAATTTCTGGTTCTAGAATATGAGATGATCAATTAACTTAAGCATATTTGTGTGGCAATAAGAGATTTGACGTATATCTCTTTACATATGTTGCCAAGATGTACAAAGCTTATGAATAAGAAAAAGGTCTGTCTTTACATCTGATTTTTATTGCTTAATTGATTACTTTCTCCCACTCTTTCAATTTTCTTAAAGTGGAAGATGAAATGTCATATTAGATGATGATGTCAAGAAAGCTGAAAGATAATTATATTAAGGAAGTTGGTATATAATAGAAAATTCAGATAGGACCAAAAAATAAGAGTTTTTAGTGTGAGAATTCTAAGTAAAAACATTGGCCGTAAAAAAGTTTTATTATATTCACATTTCTCAAGGGCTATCATTTCTTAAGTTCCTTTTAAATTTGTTGTAAATATTGCCTCAAATCAATTAGTTAGGCTTTATAATAGGTTAAAATATATAAAAATCAATAAGATCTTAATTTAACAGATGTTGTGATATGAGAAAGAAAATTGACCTGATTTACCAGTACTTTTCTAGGCAGTCTTAACCAATTCAGTTAACTTTTCTGGACCTTATTGCTTCTTTCTCTATAAAAGGATTTGCTCTATAAAGGGATAAGCTCTTATCTCTCATAAATTCTAAATAGATTATCTTTTTTTTAGATGAAGAGTTGAGTTCTTAAATATTAAGATATCACTAAAGCCATTTGTCAGGTCCCGTAATTTTGTAACCAGTGATCTAAAATTGTATTAGTGGTAGAAGTGGTGATAGCTATGGAAGGGAAGAGATCAGACTGGAAAACAACCTTTTCCTTAAACATTTTTTTTTTGTTGCTTGGATATAGGACTCTGCCAATGAAGACTCATTTCTAATTTGTAAAATGAAAAGACTTACTGGGGAACATGAAGGACTTTTTGTCTTTCTTCTTTCATCATTCAGTTTGAGAGCTATTTCAGGAGTATCCCTCCCATACCATTCCCCACCTCTAACTTTGAACTGTAAGCTTAACGTTTTATTTCACCGAGAAACTAGAAGCAGTCAGATGAGAATTAGCTCTCATTTTTTTCCCCATTACCAAGGCTAGTGACCTAATATCTGTACCCATATATTCTACCTTTGAAATTGTTGTACCAGATTAATTGTTCCCTCTGAAATGTCTCTGCTTGGACCCTGGATCCCCATCTTCTATGGCATACTCAAGAGAAATATGCATTTCTCCCAACTTATGCTCAATTTCTCCCTTTTTTCCTAGATCATTCCCATCAACAAAATAACTTGCTATATTAGTTTCCATCTTGACATAAAATTTTAAAAGCCTAAGCCCTCTCTTAGAACTCACATCTTCTTTCTCCTGAGATGTGGTGTACTCCTCTTATTTCTCTACTTGCCTTGCTAATCAAAGCTCCTGTCTTACCACCCATGACCTTTATGTGTTCTTCTTAACCACTCCACTGATACGACACCTATCAAGGTCACCAACCACCTCCATCTCTCCCAGGAGCCTCTCCTCACGTGACTCATTTTTTCAGCAGTAGTGGACACACACAGTTGGCCATGGCTTCGTTCTGAAAATGTCTTCTCTACACTTGGAGGCTCCACAATCACCTTGTTTGCCTTTCAACTTACATGCTGTGTCACCTCATTCTCTCTTGCTGTCTTTCCTCCTCCAATTTCTAAATATTAGAACATATTTAGTGAACCATCCTCCTTCCTCTTCTTTTCTCTATATTTACACTTTTTCTCAGTAGTCTCATCCTTTGCCATGGTTTCAGATACAATTTATATTCTGGTGACTTTTGATATCCAGCCTCAGCATCCAACAGCACACACAATATCTCCACTTAAAAATCTAAGAGACACCTTGCTTTTAACGTGTCTGAGAGAGAACTACAGCTGTCATACAGTCCTACTGTTCTCCCCAATCTTTTCCATCTTTGTTGTTTTCCCATTGTACGTGGACTTGATGGCAGTCTGTCTCTCTCACTTCTCATCCTGGAAATTCTGTCGGCTCTGCCTTCAATATGTATTCTGAGTTTGGAACCCCCATAATGTCTTTTCAACACTACAGCCAGTGGTATCTTGTTAAAAGTGAAGACAGATCTGAGTAAAAGCCAAACCACAAGTAAGGCCCTATAATTCTTTTTGTGTTCTGGCAGCTTTTGTCTCTCTGAAGTGCACGCCTGCTTCTCTCCACTTAGCACCTGTTACATCGGGCAACCTGCTGTTTCTCAGACAAACCTCAGGCCCTTTGCACTTACTCTTTTCTCTGCTGGGGATGCTCTTAGTGATCTCCCTTCAGATATATTTACAACTTCCTCCCTTACCTCGAAATTTCAATTCTCTGGTCAGATCACCTTCTCAGGGATGGTTCCTCCCAGTGCACCCAAGAAAAGAGCCCTCTGCGTCCTGGCTGGTCACAGTTCCCTTCCCCAGCTGCTGCTTTCTTCCTGACACTTATCTATACAAGAAATTGTATTTTTAAAAATTTCCATTTATTCTTTTTTTTTTTTTCTTTCACACTGGAATGTTAGCCTAAAGAGGACAGATAACTTACCTGTTTTGTTCATCCCTATGTGTTCAGGAAGTTGTTCAATAAATATCTGTGGAATGAAAGAAAAAAAAAAAAGAAAGTATCCCTGAATATGTGAAGGAAGACATGATTGTTTCCCTACTTCCCATAGGGTGAAAATAACATTTAGAAATGGAAAATTATTATTAGCTAAGCATGGTAATGAAGTCAGAATTTGAATGATAAAGAATCTCAATTCTGTGTTTTATGAAGCATGAAATAGAAAAGGAGATACTTTGCTAGTATGCATAATAAGAAAGAAAGAGTACTTTACTATTGTACCAAAAAATTTTGGTTGAAACCTAATGTCATATTTCTCTTGATATATAAAAGATAAAGATTCCCAAAGTATGAAAAATATCTATTTTTATAACAGAATAAAAAGAATTTTGGCAGTTAGAGGGTTTTGTATTTTTGTTTTATTATAAAAGTAATGCATGTACATTGCAAGATTTTGGAAAATATTTAAACTTGGAATGATGTTTTAAAATTTTGAGAATTATTATAAGCAGTTTTCTTTTACTAAAAATAACTAGTTTTCCCATACTAAAATAGGAATTATAACTCAATATGTCACAAAAATAGAAAAGTTAATAGAGCCTTTATGTAGTTCCCTTGAAGAAGGATGTTTCATTTGTTCTCTACGTCTGTGTCTCTATTTCTGCTTTGCAAATAAGGTCATCTATACCATTTTTCTAGATTCCACATATATGCGTTAATATACGATATTTGCTTTTCTTTTTCTGACTTACTTCACTCTGTATGACACTCTCTAGGTCCATCCACGTCTCTACAAATGTATGGATGTGGATGGATATGAAGGGGGAAAGGGGTGGGGTAGGAGGAATTGGGAGATTGGGATTGACACATATGCACTATTGATACTATGTATAAAACAGACAACTGAGGGGAACATACTGTATAGCACAGGGAACTCTACTTAATGCACTGTGATGTCTTAAATGGGAGGGAAATCCAAAAGGGAGGGGGTATGTGTATATGTATGGCTGATTCATTTTGCTGTGCAGTAGAAGCTAACACAACATTGTAAAGCAACTATACTTCAATAAAAATTAAATAAAAAAGTAAAAATGACAAGAGTTACCTATAAAAAAAAAGATGTTTCAATCGTAGTATAACTTCATTGATTAGAAAAATCAGGTATGCCTGGGGAATTTCTAGGGATCTAATCAACATTTAAAATTAAGGATAAGTGAAATATACACTAAAAAGGTAAATAATACTTGTACATCTCAATTTCAAATACGTAATTTTATTCAATACCATATAATGTGTGTAGCGTCTGGCAATGCATACAACCAAAGAAGTATGATATATGTAATTTATGTTTCATCAAGTGTTTTATAACTTTTATTTAGGGCCCCAAAGGAGATCCAGGTTTTTCCCCAAGTCATGCAGTTTCTGGAGAAAAGGTAATTATTCGTCCATGAAATAAAATCATGGTGATATATTTCAAGCTTTTAATCATTTTTATCTTTTTTAAATGTAGATTTTACTTGATTTCAGACAGAATATATAGATAACTATTGGATTTTAATGAAAGAAGAAATATTTGAAGAATCAAGTAAACAGTATTATCAGCCCAACTTTTCACTTTAAATCATACCATTAATTTTTTTGAGTGTCTACTTTGTCATGCCCTTGTGCTACCTGTGAACTAGGAACAGATGGGGCAAAAAATTAGAACAAGATACTTTTGGTCCTAACCTCAAAAATGTTGCTGTTAGTATGGATGCCATTGTAAATTCTAATGCCATTTTACACCTTTATTCCTAGAATAGTTCTACATACTTATCTTGTTTAAGTCCCACAGTAACAGTGAGGGAGGTGGTCATCATTATCTTTTTTCCAGTTGAGAAAACAAGATTCATAGAATTTAAGTGGATAGCAAGTAGATGAATTAATGATGTATCTAAGTTTTCTGACTTTCAGTACAGTATGCTTTTTATTTTATCATAATGTGCTCAAATACACATACGCATTTAGATAAAAAGAAACTAATGTTTCAAAGTAAAGATAGCAGCGAAAATCTTTATTAAGAGGAAGATATTGTTTTCCAGTGAGGATGAATACAAGTCAAGTATTTAGGTATATATCTGGGAAGCTTTATTTAGACATGCACTTGATGAATGTGATACAATTATAGGATGTTTTTGTTTATGTAGTGTAAATTCACAAACTTTTAAAATCCCTGAATAATTTTTGTGGTTACTGGGTTGAAATCTTATCCTTTAATTGGTTTACAGAAACTCTTGTAAACGTAAGAAAAATTACATCACATTAATAGATATTATACTAGCAATTAAATCCTCAAATTTAATCTAGAACTGTAAGAATTTCATTTCTGTGATGGAACTGAGTTCACTGAATCTAAATAATTTAGAAAAGGAATGGAAGTTTATTATTAGAAACAGTATTTTCATTGGTCCCTTAATTATTACAAGGAAAAAAATTCTGCAATCTGAGAAACATAAATGCCATCTTTAAAAATCTCTAAATATAAAACATTTGATTTCTTACTTAAAATTTAGAAATTAGGCATCCACTCTCTTTTGGTGACTGCTTTAAATAAACTCCCCAAATTACGCATTCAGATTTTATCAGATGCTTATTTTTATCTTCCCTTGTGGCTTCTCTGTACAAAATATAGTGTGGTTCAGTATGTGTACAGTATCTGTATAAAATATAGGGTGATTCAGCCTGCGAGTTGTGACTTGGAAGTATGTCAGTGGGTTTGTTTTTTTTTTTTTAACTTTTTGAGTTACTCATATACTAACTGTGGTCAATACTATATAGGAGAAATATGGTAAGATATAGGATTTAATAGAATGTTTTCATTGAGCTTTAAGTGAAATCCAACTTTCAAAATGAGATATTTTTAAAATGGTAACATTTAAAAACAATTTCTCAGAAATTATATTTACATACAATTAGGTTCAATTATACTGAGGAGGCAGGATATTTATACACATATAATATAAATACAAATAAATAAAATACAAACATTAAATTGGTGTGAGTATTGGGGGATTGGGAAACAATTGAATTTTATTTTTAAACATTTAGCTATTTTTACAATAAATATATAGTCAATGATGAAACAATAAAAGCAACGCAGATTCTAGTCCTTCTGCATGTAATATCCAGTAAGGAACATCTCTCATAGAGCACACCTAAGTGTTTAATTTCTTGTGGGACCTCAATGGCAAAAAAGATAACTTTTAAATAGTGGTAATTTTTCCTTTCCCACAAGACGAGTGTGATATTATTATTCCCATTTTTCAGATGGAGAAACTTTGAAGGGAAATCAAGTGATCTACCCTTGATTAGAGCTAGTAGGAGATGAGCCTCCAGTCTCCTGTTTCCTAGTGCAGTTTTCTTTTCCTTCTATCAGAGAAATAAGTGTAAAAATATATATATATATGTATAAACCCATCATCCCATAACAAATGGAAGCCATCCTAATAAAACACTGAGCAAAAAAACATTAAAATATTAAACATATGGAAAAGCACTTTGTAGTTAATCAGAAACATCCTTTCCCTTCTGATTGTTTCATTTGATGACATATTAAAGTAGATAATACATTGAAAATTAAATAGTGCCTAAACAGTCATTAACGAGTTTATTTAGGGTTATTAACTAAGTACTTTTTTTTTCTTTCAAAGAACATACTTTTTTCACGCACAATAACTTTGTCACAGCAGGAAGAGGGAAGGGAACAGAGGCGAAGAAGAAGTGTACCACGAGTAAACTGGTTTAAGATTATAGCCCCATTCCACTTTGACATGTTTCATCCTTGTCAGTTCACACAGCCTCCTCTATGTCGTTGGCCATTCTACCCACCACAGACACTCCTTCCCCCTCACTGGTATAATTTCTCCTTCCTACCCTGCTCGCAGGCTTTCATCACATTTGGGGGAAGGGGTTGGGGTGTGGGGACAGAAGGCCCTAATTTGCGAAGTTGGGTCTGTGAAGTCAAACACACGGTCCTCTCAATAAACTTTCACTGCAGCCCCAGAAACGGAAGTGCCCCTTTCCCTGGTGCATGACGAGAGCCCAGTTCTGCCTCCCACCCCCCAGCCCTGCCTTGAGGTTCCACGTGGGTGTCCCATCGGGCTGCAGGTCCTCACCTAGAAGGGCAGGCCTGAGCTGTCCACAGCTGCCTCACAAAGCACTGGTAGAATTTTTAAGTAGATTCCTTTACATTTTTAAAGCACGGTAGACTTTGGGAAAGATGAGAATTTGGGAAGTAAGGACATTCCTAGAGAAAAGGACATCAGAGAAAAAGAAGCAAGACCTTAGAGGTGGGGGAAGTACTGTCCAGGTAATCAGCACTAGAAGAGATAAGGGCTAGGAGCCTCAGAAAAGGTCTCGAACAGTCCCAGAAGCGAGGTGGACCTTGAGCCAGATAGAGGAGATCAGAAATGAATGCAGTAAGATCTGGACGTCCAAAGTGAAATCCTGCAGCAAGGAAATCATAATTTTCAATTCTCTTTCATAATATTAAACCTCTGTTTGTGTTTTGTTCTTAGGGTGATCAAGGTCTTTCTGGATTAATGGGGCCCCCTGGTATGCAAGGTGTTAAGGTAAGATGTAGTTTTACTTTGATGTATTTGGGTGCCATGTGGATCTCGGAGCTCTTCAGCTCCTAAGATCTCATTCTGAAGTTGAGCCCAAAGTCAATGTTTTAAATTCCTTTCCTCAGCAATAGGAATTAGGGTGCTGTTCTTTTTTTTTTTTTTTTTTTTAGGGTGCTGTTCTAATCCAGGAAAGTGGTGCCCACCAAAGACAGGGTCTTAAGAAAAATAAAAGAAAACCCTTCAGATAATGATGGGGACAAAATTCACATGTAGGAGTAAGTCACTGATAGAATTTTGGAGTTCTCTTTTTTTATTACATTAGGGCAATAACTTACTTCTAAAACTTTGAAGTCACATTGTAACTTTTATATATCCAAAGTGAGGTACACTTGGGTGTAGGTAAAATACTTGGCTTTTTTTTAAAGAGTTTCTAATTTTATTAGGAAATAATAAGCTCTGCCATGATATATACATGAATGTGAGGCCTGAAGCGTAAATAGAGTAGAAGTGAGGGTTGGGGATAGGTAGTAAAAAATAGTAGTCATATGCATGTGAGTTGGCTTTTTCTCGGGTAAAAAGGAATAGTAACACAGCCTCCATAATTATTTCATAAAATATGCTGTGCAGTTTCCTGAATTAACACAAGTGTAAATTCTTCTCAATATATTCAGCTTGTCTTTTTCTCAAACACTGAGTTGTTGATTTTCTACAGGGGATGAAGAAGATACAAAATTTCTGTCTAAGGTATTAAAGGCCCCAAAATATTGGAGGGCAGTATTTGACTTGATATGGGCGCCTAAATACACTTAATAATGAGCTATGTTGGTGTCTTATTGTGTCATATTCTTTTCCTCTTGGAAGATTCAGATTGGAGATGGTATTCTGGCTCTGGTTAATTTGTTCAAATTCCATCTGCCATTTTCTAGGTCCCGTCGACCTTGGGCAGGTTGCTTAACCTAAGCTTTAGTTCCCTCATGTGTAAAATGTGACGATAATACTACCCACTTCACGGGGAGCTGTTGGGAACATGGAATGGAATAATCCATGCAATACAGTGTCAGAGAAATAGCAAGCCGTTAATAACTGTTAACCATCAGCTATTTATCTGGTTTTGGAAAGGATCCTGACCTTGTTTGCTTCCCTTCATAATCCCTTCTACAGGGCACAATTGTAAATTGATTAAAAAGGTTTTGATCTCATGGAGTATTTTTCCTCCCATGACCATACCACACCATTGTTCTTATGGCATTTAGACTAGTCTTCATCCTAGATAGTTCTTAGAATCTGACAGCTCCTTTGAGGTTGTTGGTTGCTTCCATGAAACTGCAGAGTGATCGTTTGTACCAGAATTGGTCTTGACATACAGTCATGAATCTGTCTGATTAATGCTACTTAGTATACCTCTGACTGCTAAGTGTACCTCTGAGGAAACTGTACTGATGAATAGCATCAAACAAAGAAAATCTCATAATATGAAAATTACCTTAATAAATTGTATTTGATATTAAATATACAGTTATTGCATCCTGAAGAATGCCACTGTGTATGAGAGAAAAACAAACTAATCATTACTTTCCAAGGTTAATAATGCCCATGGTTCATGAAATTAGCGTTCCAGAAAGGGAAAAATTATTGATAAATAAAGCTTGAGTCGTGATTGTGTAGAGGAGTATATAAAGAAATACTATAGAGAGAATTTTAAAAGACTGATTTTAACTATTAGAGCAGATTATCATTTTTAACTTTGAAGTTTTACTTACTTAAAGCGGAAGATATTATCTTCCAAGGACTTACGCACACATTATATGAGCCTTGGCCCATTGGTATTTCAAAATATACAGACCAAAAATAATATATTCTCAATAAGTCTAGTAAAGTGAAATAGCATTAAGGTAAACAAACTGGGTCATGGATACATATCTTTCACAGACTTCTTTTCTCTTACACAGTTTTTTAAACTTTTAAAATCTGGCTTGTATTGTTAACTAGTAGAAACAGACACTGTAGAAGTCAGGGATCTTGCTATGTTATCAATTAGCAACTATAGCTGAATTTTCTCTAGAGAAGGTTTAGTCGAAAGTATTTAGAAACCAAATTACTTTCTGATAAATGAAGCATCCATGCATGGTTCACTATGCTTTGATAGTAGTTCAAAACAGTGTTGAAATATTTGAGATGATTTTGTAGTTTTTCTGAGAATGCTTTCCCTCTTTTCAGAGTTTGTCTAATAATGGAAACTGTATATAGACTTTTTAAAAACAAGTATTGCAGGAAAGTATTGCAGACGTAGGGGCTCAATCTAAACCTAAACTAATTCTCCACATAGCAGGCTTGGAACAAGTTTCCATCACACTATCTACATGCATGTCTTACTTTAATATGAATGTGCAGTAGAAGTACTCTCACAGTGAGCTTGGTAGACTCTTTCTGTTCCTGTGGTTTATATGAAAGGCAGAAGGACCAGACTGATTATTTATGGAATTTACTAATTTTGGTTCATTTTTTGAACCACCTAGGTCATTCTCAGTTACTTCCTGCAAACAGGATCCATTCTAGGAGTACCTAGAATAAAAGTTCATATTAGTTATAACCTAGGGACTCCTATTCCTTCATCCTTTCAGTTCTACCCCTAAAATGCTACATGAATTCTTAAGGTCAAGACAAGGACTTAAGTTATTCATTCTGTAAGTGATAAATCTAAGATAAGCCCAGAGAGGTTAAGAGAATCGCTCAGGGTCACTCAGTTACAGCAGGATCAAGAGATACTACTTGCTGATACTGAATCCACTGTGCTTTTAACAGTCTGTGCTTATTATAAAAGATGAATAAGGTACTTGGGATTTGATTAATATGAAGTTTATTACATATTTTATCTATCAAACTATTTTTGAATTATTATTATAACTATTACAGTAAATATTAACAGCTCCTTTCTTATGTGCAATATTATAGTCTATCTGCTGAACCCTGTATCTTTTTATCTTAAAAACAACCCATTGAGACAGATAGTATGTTCAGTGTGTCATAAATAAGTTAATTGAGGTATAAAATGGTTAAGTCATTTACCCAAGGCCACATGACTAATAATTGACAGTTAGGACTCAAATCCAGGCATCTTTGACATGACTGTGCTCTTAATAACTTCAAATACTGTTTCCCCATATATTAGTTCATTGTGCCAATATTTGTTATATGTGAGTTTGATTACTTCTGACTACCTCAAGCATGAATGCAAGAGGAAGTAAAATTTTGTTTTTTCCTGAAAGCCAAGGGAACAAATATAGTTTTGGATGACAGGTAATAATGACATCATTATTCCTTTTCTCTGGAAGTATCTGGAAATATTACAATTCTTTAAGTAATCTTTGAAGTGGCTGCAAGAAAGTTGTGTGTGTAGAAATACTGACAACTCATGGAAACTTGAGATAAATAAACAGAAGATTAATATAAAATGTTCTGAAAACTAGAAGTAATATTGAGATAGAAATAACAAAGCAAGTAAATCAGCAGCAGTATTTTTATTCACTCTTCAGTAGAGTTTTTGGTTTGCTTCTGCCTTTTATCCCTTTTATCTCTCACCCCTTGACTTTTTTTTTAAAGATTAATAAATTTACTTTATTAAAAATAAGGCTTTCCCCCCCCCCCCCCCACAACAAGGTACAACACAAATAGTGAAAATACAAACCACAGACTGGGAGAAAATATTTGTAACCCATGTAACTAACAAAGAACTAGCATCCAGAACATGTAAAGAATGCACAGAAATCAATAACCCAACAGAAAAATGGGCAGCTCCCAAAACAGCAAATCCATTGGTCACTTAATATGTGAAAAGATTTTTAACCATACTAGGAATAAGGGAAATGAAATTAAAACAATGAGGTATCATTTCACAATTGTGAAATTGGCAAATATTTAAAGTCTGAAAATACCTACTTTGGGCCAGATGAGATACAACAGGAATTCTCACTTACTGCTGATGGAACTAGAACAACCACTTTGGAGCACGATTTGGCATGTCTAGGAAAGGTGAAGATGCACACTGCCTAACACTTAGTAATTCTGCTCATATGAATATATCTTAGAGAAACTGTCTAACACACATACACAATAAGAAATTTTAAAATGTTACTTGCAGCATTGTTTATGAAAACAAAACACTAGAAACCCCAATATATTTAAATTTTAAAAGGATATATTTTGATAGATTCATAAAATGTAACACTATGCAGCAGCTAAAATGAACAAACTAAATCTACCTATTTATGGCAACATGTATAAATCTCAAAAATATAACATTGACAAAAGAAATAGCCTCAAAGCATTTGTATAGTGTAATATATATAAAGTTCAAAAACATGCAAAAATATAACATTATCAAAACAACTTACAGAAATTTATGCTTTACTGAACAGTGAAACATTGTATTTATATAAATGTATAAAATCATGCATATTAAAAAAAAAAGATAGTGCTTCTCTCTGAAGAGGGACAGTTAAGAATGAAATCAGGGGGTTTCATAAGGAAAGGCCCTTGAATTTTTTCTTTAAAAAAAATCTGAAATCAATATTCACACCTTGACTTGTTTTTAAAAACCAATATTACCACTTTAACAAGCTGTGTATTTCCCCAGACTGACTGGTTACATTCCCTCAATTTAGCCGCCTTAATATAACTCTTATTTACCTAGGAACTGAAATATGTTTTCACTTCCCACTAAATGTTTAAATTTGTGCCAAAAATCAGATAAGTTAGATCCAGAGTGCATGCTGGGTTGCTTGGAACACAAGAGTCATAACTCTGAGCTTGGACTCTAGATGAATTTTTAAATTGGTTTTTAAATATAGCTGATCAGTTGCTACATTACTATTGGAAGTCTGCTTTTTAAAATTGTAAGAACATTAGCAGCGATTTCAATTGGAGAAATTTTTCTGGGGTCAAGAGGATAAGCCAGATGGGAGCAGTTAAGCACATCTTAGCATGAAGGTATAACTCAGAACAATTGTGAAATATGAGGCACACATTTTAAAACAGACTGTTATGAATAATGTATGGCAGTATTTTTCTGAATGTCAAAAAATTCAACTACTATACTTTTAGTAATAATTATAAATCAGTGTGAATTCTTATTCTAGTTTGATGGAATTATTTCAGTTAAAAAAATCTTTCCATTACATAGGAGGTACACAGTTAACATCTTTATAAAGTTGGAAGGGAAAGAAGAGCTAAAAAAATCAAGTGGAATGCGTTATGATTTATCAGTCACTCAAAACCTATACAGCTTTTCATAATCTATTTCAAGCAAGGACAGTACTAAGGAAGTACAGCAATGCTGAATGTTGATGAGAACAACAATAAAAATAAAATCCGTGCCTGGAGAAAGAAATAAGGGGAATTCTTATGTTCCACAGTTAACGCTATAGATCATCTTCTCACCTGCCCAATATTCCTGTAAAAGTCTGCAGAGCTACATTTTCCTTTGCTTGGTTCGCAGTTCAGGCTTAGTACTGAAAGTCTAACATAAAAGCTGCTGCTTAGGGCCTGTGCTGTCACCACTGTGACCATCTACTCTGCACTCTGCCATTTCCACTAATGGAAGGGGAGCTAAGAACAAGGCAACACGTACTGAACTCCCTCACAGGCAAGCCAGTGACCACCCAAGTGGTGTACTCTGTGGGACTTGGAAGACGTTCCTTCATCCAAAGATATTTTCCTCTTGTGATTGACATCCTAACATTAACGATAAATTCATTTGGCTGAAAGTATTTCAGTTCCCAGAAGGTTTTAAAAAAAAATGTCTGTGTCCTCAGAAAAAGGTGTTATCGGTCATTTAGCACCCTTTTGAGAATTAGTTTGTCATACTGTTTTTCTCCACGAGAACTAGTTGAGAAGGACTACAGCTGGAGTTGATGGGGCCAAGGTGAAAACCGAGTACTAATTAATGTAGGTTAATGTGTCAATATTGCGAGGAGCTTGGGACAGAGGTGGGCAGGATTCTGTTGTGGGCGTGAGGGAAGTATGTTCCAAGAAGGGGAGGTGGGTAGAATAGAGAGGTCTGTGTGCTATTCGTTCTCTAATTTAATTCTCTTCAATCTCTCCAGTTACCAGGAATCATTCTTCTATTTAATTGTTTGAAAACAATTAAACTCCCTATTCTTAAAACTTCAGGAACTTTATTGCCTTACCTCAAGTAGTACTTACATGTTCATGGTTGTTGATTTTTTTTTAATCTCATTCTGAATTCTTGCTTAAGGCTTCTTTTTGGATCAGCTATGGGTGTCTTACCACTATTTCTCTAGTCTGCCATAGGTTTCCCTGGTTATTTTGGCCAAAACATGGCTACAAACCTTTGTATTCCTCAAGGCGTTGCTGACATACGAGTCCTGTAGTGTTTGACAGATTTTATTAGATATTTGGAATCACCTGATCTGTAAAGGAATGCTATTATTACGTTACAGAAAAGGACAATTTAATACTGGCTTTCAGATAACAGTGCAGTAGCAGTGGGCTAAAGGGAAATATATGAGTGATTTAGGAGTCCTTCAGTGCAAGGTCTATATTTTTTCACTGTGGTATTTCAGCCCAGTGAATGGTACATAGCAAGCACATGTTATTAGTCAGTGAACGAACATTGCTGCTCGGAAGTTTTATTGACTGTGCCCTTTCACCTGGTGTTAGTGGTTATTTTCCTCCTCAAGGGCTGCTTCTCAAGTCAGTGACCCTTCTCACCTGTCTTATTTTGCCTCGGTCCTCTGGCTCCGAACACCCTTCATCCCATTTAGGTAGGGTGAGTAGAACTAGTTAACCTGCTACTCATGTCTCAGCGATGTTGCCTTTCACATGATCATGTGTAAGGTTAGCCCACCTTTGCCTCAGCTTCCTGAGACTAGACAGAAGCAAAAGATACAAGGAAGTTGCTTCAAACAAAAGAGCAGTTTTGAGATAAAATTTGTCACTAACTCTGGAATGCTGCAGTTGTTTTAATCGCATCCTTTTGTCCTACAGTTCATTCAGGAAACCAGTATTGGTAAACAAGGTATAGTTCCTGCCTTCAAGTAGCCTACTGTCTAAAAAAGGAAATAGATACTAAAGTAAATCACAAAAGTATATTATGCTATAACAAATGCAATGATTAAGATGTGAAAATTTTTATAGCAACGGCTGAGGGATCCCTAAACTTCTTGGCACTGGAGGTGGGGGAGTTTTTAGAGAACAGGGAAAGAGGCAACATTTGAGCTGCATCTTGAGGATGCAAGTTATCCTAATGATACTGTAGTTAGTAGACATGTATGCTGTTTACACACAGGTGATGACATAAACCAAGGCTTGGAGGCAAGAGCAGTTCCTTGTTTTGGGGTTATGGAGTATTAGGCAGGAGGTGTCAGGAGATAAAGTTTGAGGGACATTCAGGGGTCAAATTATAAAGGACTTGTATGCCATGGTAAAGCATTTATCATATGGTAGAGAGCTACTGAAGGATTTTAAGAAGGAGAGTGCCAGAGGCAAATCATTTAGTCGCCAGAATTTCTTTGGCATTTTTGTGGATTCTAGAGACAAATGCTCCTACCTTTCGGAAACCTAAAGTTTATGTAAGGAGGCCCAAGATAGAAAAGCAGAGTGGTAATAGAGAAGTTGTCTTATGCCATAGGGGATACTTTCTCATATGTAGGAAAAATCTTTATCTCAGTGAATATAAGTCCTTCGCATTTAGTGGGGGAAAGAACTGTTAAAAGAAGAAAACCATTTATATATGAAGTTGACAACATAGAGATTATATCATCGAGAATCTTTCTCAATACATATATACAAGCATTCCTCACTTTGCATGGTTCCAATATACACAAATATCACTTAACACGGTTTAATTAAATAACACCAGTCTCCCAGCAACATGGTTCAAATTAATCCCACTGTGATTAGCTGTGTAAAGTATAAGCTTTGCTACTGTCTCTTCAGCTTACAAGTCACTACAGAAATAGTAAATAGTAAATTAAGATCAGTGATCGGTCACATCATTTCATTCAGAATCTGTTGGTGATTGTACACGACACATCTGTTAGTTCATGCACAGACAGCAGAGTGTGTAGCTGTCTTGCTTCCTTCTCTCTGATAAACTCATGTGGCATTTTACACAAATGGATAATCAAAAAAAGTAACTGGTCAACAAAGATGGAAAGTACAATGAAATAAAGAAATAGTGGTAACACAGAAATTGAAATTAGAATCAAATATAAATGGAGTTATAGAAGAAATAGCTGATCCTGGGACACTGCTGCCATTTGAGAGGCTCTACTTATGCAGACAGAGGAACTTGGTAAAGGCGAACTTGTTTTTATTTTTATTTTTTTAAGGCAAATTTTTTGACATAAGAGGAAAGGGTTGTGATGAATAGGATAGACATGTCCCAGAGGAGGTTACAACAGCAAAAAAACTTCACGTTAGAAGAACTCTTGGAGCTATTTCATGACATTGAAAGTGCAAAGGATGAAATGTTGGGAGCTGACCCACACTTAGAAAGGAGTATGACAGTTTGCCAAAACATAGAATATATGCTTGCTCTGTATGGTTATTTATACAAGAAAAGCACTATTCAAACTACTCTTCATAAATTTTTTCTAAGAAATGGAACTTTAATTTCTCACTGTTTCTAATGTTTTAAATTACACTGTACTAAGTTAATATTTAACATATTTTTTATTTCCCTATACAAAGGTAACTGACAGTGAGACTTTTAAACATTTTGACAAAAATTTTTAAAGGTCACAGAACAATTGCAGTTTTTCCCATTATTAAGATTGCTTGGCATGGTTTCAGCTTATATGGTCAGTTTCATGGTCCTCTAGTACCGTGCAAAGCAGGGATGGCCCTGTATGTAAATGGTACCACTGTTTTCCTTATGGATAAACATTTTATTTATGTATCCAAATTTTAATTACTTGGGGGTAGTTCAGGTATATATTTGAAGTTTCTTTCTTTTCCATCCCTTAATATTTCTGATTTTGATTCAATTGTATCTTCTTTTTTTGGTCCTGTGTGGTCACCTGTTGATAACATATTTGTTAGGGTTTAAATTGTTGCTAAAATAAGTATTAAAATTAAAATCTCTATATTAAAATTAGATTCTAAAACCCTTTTATTACTGGAATTCTTGGCAAGGCAAATTTACATCACAACAAAAATTGAAACAACCCTGTAACTCATTATAATGAGTTTTTAATCTGTTCTAAAACAGAACCTGTAAATTTTTCTATTGGCATTCCTTAAGAAATGTGTGTTTACATCAGTTTCAGTGTATTTATCAGAGAAAAATCATACATTGTTAGTTACTCGGCCTTTTTTGTTATTATTCCTATGTGAGTATAGGAAGAACAATGACTCAAATAGTATTTTCAAAAGACTACAATATAAACAAACTTTTAAAAGTAACGTGTCGGGGAGACTTCCCTGGCGGTCCAGTGGTTAAGACTCCGTGCTTCGAATTCAGGGGGCGTGGGTTTGATCCCTGGTGGGGGAACTAAGATTCCACATGCTGCGCGGCGCGGCCAAAAAATTTTTAAAAAATTAAAAATAAAGTGTCACGTCCTTAGATTGGAGCTATGCCAAAGCTTGAATGTAGGCATTCTTCCCAGGAACTTATTCCCTTTGTTTTTTAAAATATTACAGACTAGTATTTAAGTAGAAAACAAATGAGACCTGTAGTCACAAATTAGGGAATACATGGAGGCTTTTATACAATAGTGGTGCTAATGCCAGTATATTACAGTAAAATATTATTACATTGAAAAATAACAGAAGATATTTTTTCTCCCACTTATTACCTTTCATTTCAATATTAAGAGAATTGAGATATCATATTGAATACTTAGAATCTATTTTCCCCCAAGTAACCCTCAAATTCCTCTAAGTCTTTACATCAATTCATTTATTCATCCAAATCTTTCCATCAATTAATTAACAAGCACTTACTATGTTCTAGACACTGGGGATACCACATTGAATAAAATAGTTCAGGAGCTTAAGTTTAAACTCTTTAAGGGGCATATAATCTCTAACTCTGCCCTCAAATCTAATTTATAATCATCTTTCTCCTAGACTCTCATAATAGCCTCCTACCTGACCCATTCTCTTTCCATTCTGCTCATCCCAGAGTCCCCATCTTTGTTTCAGGTCATATGCCCATGGGAGCCTGAATCTGTTTTTTCTCTGATACGTACATCAGTGATACATCAGTGTTACTTGAATTCTTCCAATGCCTCAAAGCCTGAATTGACTCTTATAAATGCCTTTGTTTTTCATTCAATGAAAGGTGAAAAAAAAAGTAGTGACTTTCTTAACAGATTCAACTAGTTACAGAATGCTGGCAATTAAAAGGAGATTTAGCAGTAGTTTAATTCATTGCTGTCATTTTACAGATGAAGACTTTGAAACTCATGATATAGCTATTTAGTGGCAAAACTGGATCTAGAGCTCAGTGTGCTTGGTCTTTTCATTATTATTAGTAGTAAACCAAACCAAACCAAAAACATTTTGTTTCACTTCAGCTCTTTTGATTGCAAAGAATGGAGACTTAGGCTATCCCAGGGAAGAGAGAATTATTTCAGTCCTCTCTACAGCATTAAGGGAAATCAGGGACCCATGGAATCTAAAAATGGTACTGTAATATGAGTTAGCCTCGCGGGGGCGGGCACTGATTCAAAGCAGCTCTGAGTATGTAGCAACATTAGTTTGTGGATCTTTTACTGTACTTTTCTATTAGCACTGCTACTCATCTCCTCTCTCTGAATCTGCCCTTTTGTGTTATCTGGCTTTTCCTCTGACAAAAAACTTTCTTTCCCAGCATAGTTCCTGCTTACTGTAAATTTTTTACTCATACTTTGGCTTTCTTCTCTTCCTCTTATCCTTTCTTGGTCAGTCTTTCTAGCTTCAGCTAAGTACCTGAATCAGTACTCCCTCCCTCCCTCCCTCCCTCCCTTCCTTCCTTCCTGTTGAACTTAATTTAAAAAAGAATTTGATTGGCCCAGCTTCACCCTGTTTAGGCAAAACTCTCCATTCCAAGCGGCCTCTGGCTACTGGCCAGACTTCATATTGGCTTCCCTTAGATTGAATGCCATCTCCTGGGGCTGAGGTGGAGTAGGAGGGAGCTCATGACTTTTTGGTGCTGCCTTTATATTAGAGTCTGTGGATGAGGAAGAATCTCTTCAGAGGGAGTTGTACATTCAGAGGATATTATGATCAACATAGCATGTCTAGTTCACTGTTATAAACTGCTTCAGGGAAAGTAAGCTAAAGAAGTTGTAGCACCACTGCATTCTGTTTCACCAGGGCTGGGGAGGGAAGAAACTCTGGTCAGAGAAACAGATAAGTGGCCAAAGAAAGGGAAGCATGTAGGTAGCTAGACTCAGCAGTACACAGAAATAAAAACAAGTAAGTAAATATATAAGCACAGTTTTTAATAAAAAAGAAAAGGAACTAGGCCCATGGCAGAGAGTTTCTCTACCTGTGTACCTCTCGCCCTGGCTCCTCATTTCTCATCTTCCTGACACTCTCTTAGGAACGCCATCCTTCTAGAGCTGCTGCCTCATCCAGGGGAGCCACCACCACTATCTTAGTGCTGAGGACATTTCTTATTTCCCATTATTAAAAGCTCTGTGGATATTTTACTTGTAGAATCTTGTGTAACATTTGGACAACTGAGAACAATGTATGTCTTCTATTTTGTAATTAGGCTGGTCTTTAGCTATCTTAAAAAATGTACAAACTCAGTGAAATTGTGGGTATATAAGATGCTGGTGGTAAATGTGTAACTTTAATAATACCATGATTTATGATATATAATCCCTTTTGTTGATTTGTCTTGGTTGTCTAAAATTAATGTTTGAACATTTGGTGAGAATGAGGACAGCCTGCATTTGAGTCTGAGACAAATATAGGCATATGAAGTAAATAGAAGGGCAGGTTGCTCAATTCTTGATAAATCTAACTGTCAAATTGACATGATTCCACCTTACTACCTACATGACTTTGGTCATATCATTTAATTTCTCAGTGCTCAGTTTTCTCATCTGTAAAAATGAAGAAGATACCTACTTCATAGGATTGCCATAGAATTAGGTGAGGTATTTGGAAGTGGCTGGTGCAATGTCTGGTACTTAGTGGCTCAGTGAAATTTCTTTGTGCCTTCGTTCCTTTTCCCCCCTCTTTTTTCCCCCTTCTTTCTCATGGCCACTTCTCTGATCTCTAATAGCCTGATCATGAAAGAACAGAGCTCCCAGAGGACAGGGCATTTCCTCTGCCCTCTTGCTTTTTCCTTCTGTTACTCCCTTGTTACAAATATGCTTACATATACAGATAACACAAACATTTTTGTCTCCAACTTGCCTTCTTACATTTCTGGTCTTCTCTCTGGTTCCCAAGAGACCTCTCTACTTAAACATTTACTTTTGTTTTAAGTTTATCACCTCAAAACCTGCTTAAATCATTTCCTTATTTTTCAAATAGGTACCTCTTCTAATTTCCCCATTGTCCCAAGAGTATCATTTCCTTCTCTAATTCATTAATCCAAGTTCATAAACCCTCTGTGATTAATCCTGAATGACTCTTTTTACTCTGTTACTCTATATCTTAAAACTCCGAAAACTTATCTTCAGTTTGCAGTACATTAATTTGAAGTTTCTGATATTTGTAAACTAACTATAATTTATTTCAGGTTTTTGAGGTTTGCTTAAAATCCTAAAAGGTTCTTTTAAAAAGGAACTTTTTCTTGTTCTTTTATATACACCAAAATCTAGTAAACAGCAGGTTGATTTCCTGATTGTTGATTAGAGCTGTACAAATATGCTCTGAAGTGTCCTTTATTTCTTTCTTCCTGTCCTTTCTTTTAGCTTCCTTTCTTTCACTCATAGAATATCTTTCTAGAGGATAAAAGTTATTATCTCTTTTATATCTTTGGGTGTTAATGATAGACATTAAGATTTGATTTTGGTTCTTATTTGGAAAATTTTTTGTTACTAATTTCTTTTTTTTATTGAGGTACGATTGATATATAACATTTGTTACTGATTTCTTAGACAGCTTTATAAAACCCTTTTGATGGACCTGTGAGCAGCCTCTTTTTATTCACTCATTCATAGAATGTTATGACAATGTTTTAGATTAGAGAAACTGCCTGGAAACTGCCTGAAACTGCCAGTTTTTCAATAATTACAAACAGATTATGCCTGAGGGCATTCTGTTTCAGCATTAATGAACTAAAACCAACTTTTAAAAAGCTTCAGAAAAACTTAGCAGATCCATTGCTAGATACCAGCCTTTTATAAAAGATGCTGTTTTTTAAAATTCAATACTATGTAACCATTTTAGTTGATAACAAATCATTCAAATAACACTCCAAATTAATTAAGAATTACTAATATGGATTTATTATTTAATAAAAATTAAATTTTTATTAAATTTAAAAGATTACATTTAATAAGAAATAGATTAGTAAGAATTACATTTGTATTAATGGGAAAACCAAAAGTTGGGGTGAAAGACAACTGTGGTTAGTTATTTGGCTCAAATGGGTTTACTTTTCATAGTATGTCTTCACCTTTACCCTTGCAGGGTCTCAAAGGACATCCAGGGCTCCCAGGACTCCGAGGTGAACAAGTAAGTATTCTTCCTTTATAAGACTTGCATCTTCTCCAGTGAAAAAGACACATGGTAGGGAACTCCACTGAGAGATTATTTTCCCCCATGAAACTCTTTCAATTTTTCTTAATGCTTTTTACTCTGTTTAGTATAGGAAAAACTTCTAATTTATTATCTATTAAATCTTGTGGGTTTTTTTTCATATCTTAGACTGACTTTCACGATCTGCCTAACATGCTCCAGAACAGCAGTCTTAAACTTCCGTTGTTCATAAACCACTGTGAGAATCTCATAAATGCTGTGTATCCTGTCCCCGGATTATCCATGCATGCATGTGCACACACGCATATGCACACACACATATGCACTGATTTTTCTGTACGCTTCAGGGGCTTTCCTGTTCTCCGAAGTCTATCCACAGCTGTTAGTTCCCTACCCTTGCATGAAGGAATGCAAATAAATTTTAATAACAATCCAAACTAGAATGGGACATCTGCTGTTTGTTGTCTATTCTACACATACACACATATGTAAAAGTCAAAATAGTTTGGGAACTATTTAGTTTTTGATCATGTTATTCCTTCTCTCTCCCACCATAAAATAATGTATCATTATGTCATAGGAAGAAATAAAGTCATATCTCTTGTTTTCAATACAATATATACTAGGCCAGTATGAATAAATCAGTGAAAAGGGTAGGAGATTAGGTACTAACTAAGGTGACAAATCGTTATTGGAGATTTAGCAAAGAGCCTCAGGAAGCCCTAAAGGGAGCTCCAGAAAGAAAAGTGATGGATTATCCCTGAGGGAAAGATAAATGAAGAAATAAAGCCAGTTTTCTCTTTTATTCATTGTAAGAGGGACAATACACTCTACTCAGTCCCTGAGGCACAATTTTTCAAGATTGCTAATTACTAGACATGGCAAGCGATATATGTATCTGTAGCAAGTAAAATCTCAGTTTCCTGAAGATCAAATGAGTGCTGAAAAGCATTTGAGCATTTATGGGAAAAAAAAATCAGAAGGGCAGGAGGGATTAGTTCCTGGGGAGGAAAAATAAATCCCTAGAATACTGCTTTGGCAGAAATTCTGTGTAGATTTCAATGAAGAAAACCTGACACATCACAAGTAAGTGAAAAATTGACCATTTGTCAGTACTGACCAGTTTACTCGCAACTGTTCTATAACCTAATTTTGTTAGTATACATGTCATTGTTCTGCGGGTGGTATGCTTTTGAGAAGAGTCTGAAATCAGTTTTAAAGGTTGGAAAATGTATTATTGGAATCAGTTCTTTCTATTTTATTTATTTCCAGAAGAAAAAAGACAAAATTGGTGATAACTGTGAGGGACAACTAAAATCATTTTGCATTTTAACTGTGGAAACACTGTGGACATTAAGAGGAGCGTAACTAATTAGCTAGGAGACATTCCCTTCTGGAAAATTTGTAAATATCTCTAAACTGGCCAGCAAACACTTAGGAAAGTAATTATACCATCTGGGCAAGCTCTAGTAATAAGAGCTGTCATTTACGGAGTCTTTATTAGTTGCCAAACTGTACTACTGTTAACTGGAACTTCAAGTAGTATAATTATTTATTTAATATTTCCATATGTTCACTCATTTAATACTCTACAACACTAAGAATTATTGCAGTTACACCTGCTTTTAAATATATTTTTACACATTGTTCTCTTCTCTCTACACAATAATCCTGTGACCTAGATATTATTATTGTATTTTACTAATGAAAAAAACTGAGATAGGGAGGACCCATGCTGGCAGTGCTGGGACTCAGTGAAGTCTGACTGACTCAGAGCACGTGCTTTAATTCTTAGAGTGAGAAGTGGGATTGAGGCAGGTTTATTATTCCTGATTTTTCCAGGGGTAGAGATATAACTTTGTGTCCGAATTCCTCCATTCGATCTACAGATTTAAGTGAGCCATTTTTTAAATGCAGAGTGAATTGAGGTATAGTGTTTGTTTTGAGTTTCTTTTGAGCTCTGGTTGTCCAAGTGATTTTAGGGTGTGGTTGGCTTAGAATATGTTTGTGCCACATAAGACTGCTGAAAGCTTACTTGTTGACTTTGTTTACTGCTATTCCAGTAGAGCAGGATTTAGTCATCCAGTGTTGTCCTTTTGTGTATTTCTCTGTGCAGCTGGAATGTGTTATATCTCTACATGTTGTCTTAACATCCTCTATGAAAATCCGTTCAAAATCAGATTTCATTTATGTCTTATAACAGATTGCTTTTTTTTTTTTTTTTTTTCAGATTGCTTTTTAATTGAGGTCAGTTAACCTAAGTTGGCTAGGAAACTAATGAAAGGGATGGTGATTGGCATTAGCCAGAACGTACAGAGTAAAAACAGCCTTTTAAATTTATTTCAGTCTTTTCTATTGGCATACCCAAGTATAAGGTTTTGTGGATGTCTGGATATAGGCCTGTGTGTTTTAGAATTGGATGGGGAACAAAGGAAGCAGTTGTAAATAGACTGAAGCAAGTCTCATAATTAGAGGGCTTTCCTTAGAGTACTACTTTAAGTTACTTGCACTTCAAACCTATACTAGGGAGGCAGCCTTGAATGGTGGTCTCTGGAGTTAGACTTGCTGATTTAAATTCTGGCTTTCTACTTACTAGCTGAGTGACTTCCCACTGGTGACAAACACTTCATGTCTTATTTTTCGCATCTGTAAAATAGGGATAATGGTATCTACCTTATAGGGTTTGAGCAGATTAAATAAGATAATACATATAAAATTCTTGAAATAGTGCCTGGTACATGATAGGTGCTCAATAAATGCTGTTATAGGAATAAAATATGTATTATATATAATATTAATAAGGTAATATCTAGTACATAATTATGGTTTCTGAAATTTATAGGGTATAATCTCTCTACATGTAGAAGAAAATTTTTTGTACTTCTCAGAAGGCAACTGTTTATTCACATTCTGTTAAGTTCGTTGCCATATATATGTATAGATGTCTGTATGTATATGTATATATGTATGTATGTGTACACATGTATATATATGTGTGTTTGTGCATACACACACGTGACAACTTTTGTCAGATTGTCTGGGTTCACATCTAGGCTCTGCTACTTACTCACTGTGCCATCTTGGGCAGGTTTCGTAACTTCTCTGTATCTTTGTTTCTTCAAATGTAAAATGGAGAAAATAGTATCTATCTCATAGATGTAAAGTAGACGTAAAGTGCGTGGCATAGGATTGGCACTTAAAAAAGTGCTAAGTAAATGGTAATTGTTGGAACAAGGGAAGGAAGTGGGAGACAACAGGGAGAAATGAGAGAAAACAAAACTGAGAGGTGGATTCTGAGAAAAGTGGAGAGAAGGACAAATTAGGAGCCTACAAGTCTAATGGAATGGGAGGCCAAAAACTTTCCACTGTGATGCTCCATTTGCCTTTTTCTTGGTCTGTTTTTTTCTCTAGATTTTCCAAATTTTAGGAATTTCTAAGTATTTCTATCGTTAAACCGGAGGTAACACTCTTCTGTATACTTCAGATCAGAGGGGCAAAAGAGCTAGTGTCTTTTATGATCTCTTTTCCAAACAACAAACAGGAAATGAATTTTACATAATAAAGAATCTATGAAATTTATCACTGCTGTCACCATTTGTGGTTAAGTAAAGACAGCTCAACACATATTCTTCTGGCATTTCCTTGGTTCACAAATTATTTAACAGACCTAAACTTTGAATAAACTGAATGAATGAATGAATCATATATCAATGGAAGAAAGTAACAGCGAATGGAGGTATTTCTTTTCACTTTTCCACGCAGTTCTGCAGCAAGTTTCCTTTCTTATGCCTTTGAGTCTCCATATATCAGCCTTCCTTGGGCAAACCTTGTTTTAAATCAGGCATACAAAGTTGTCAGTGCAAAATGAATTTCCCATCCAAAGTTGCTATGTGAATTTTTAGATAGACCTATGTCATGATACAGATATTTACCACTTAATATCCATTTACTTATCTTCTGGAGCTCATGCTCCGATAGTTAAGGAGAGTTGCAGGATGCCTGAGACAAGGAGTTCAATCCATAAAGATACTGGTTATTATGAAATGTACCAAATCTTTCTCTAATATGTTTTTTAAAAGTTATATATCACTGGATTTTCCCACCCTAGATTTATCATTACTAATAATCAATGTCTCATTTAGGTCCCTAATCTAATAGTTGTGTTTATTTTTATTTAGCAATTTTATCTCATTTTCATTTTAAATAGATGACTTCAGTCAGATAAGCAATGTGTAGGACCCTTAGAATTTTTATATGGAAAAAATATTCTTTCCAAACTTGGGTATTATGAATGCACCAATTTTGTTTCCTTGGGTTTCTTTTGACTTTGTTGTATTCTTTTATTATTTTTCATTTTAGGGAATTCCAGGATTCACTGGTAATATTGGTTCACGTGGTTACCCTGGCAGGCAGGTGAGGTAACTATATTTAAACTTCTCTTTTTATGTTCCTCTTGGTTAATACATTGTATGTTCTGATTTCAAGAGTTAATGTTCAAATGATAATTGGTTTACTTTTATTAAATAATGAATTACTCATAGCAAAATAATTCCAAAAATTCTAATATCAAAATTGTAAAAGTCCTTCAAAAATTTTACTGCAGAAAATTTTGCTTAAAATGGGAGTAGGATTTTTAAACAGGTTTGATGTGAGTAATATACAATGGAACCTTCTAAGTTAAAATGCCCACTGGGCTAATAAAATGTTAAAACAGCCCTGCTACTGATTTTACAGTACTGCCACTGACTAAAACGAAGTGATGGTACAAGTTAAGACTCTATATGATAAGCAACATTTTTTAATAATACAACTATAAACACTTGGGACACAGTTGGCAGCGCTACACATACCACTATCTGAATACTTTTATCTGAACTGGATTCAAGTCTTTGTATACTGTTGTGAAAATTCATTCTAATCATTTCATATTTATTTCCCTCCAATTTCTAACTTTCTCTAGCTACTTCATATAGATTAATAAGAGAACAAATGTTCTTTCTTAGGCTTTCATGAATTGATTACTTACTCTTGAAATTAATTATTCATTTAGCATACTAGAAAACTACATTTATATAAAATATCTTTATATTTTTTGTATACTTTTTATACTTTTTATAGATCTGTAACGTATTTTAGATAAGTTAATTAGAAGTGTTTTAAAAGAACACAGTTTGCCAATAAGAAATAACTTAAAAAATAATTTTTGTTACTGACAATGTGTTAATCTACTTTATTTAGATATCTAAAATATACTCGTGTATAGATTATATACAGTGCCTCTTTTGGTTCTGAAATTCTAAAATTCCTTGAATGTATATAGTCTTCATTAAGTATACAGAGTTCTGAAGTTTATACTTGTGAAAATGATACCTTTTATATGCCCTTTTTATTAATCTATTTATCTACAACTCTTTAAAAAGTACTGTAGTATGATGATGATGCCTTTTATTCACACTAGGGTTTAGCTGGACCAGAAGGTAATCCAGGACCTAAAGGTGTACGAGTAAGTAAGCATTTTCATCATTTTGTTAAGTATGCTTGCATATGAGTAGAATGAAGTGTACAAAATATGTATTTTCACACTTCCATAGAAACTTTGAATGTAATGCAGGTTTAGCCTGGAAAGAAACACACTTATTAAATAGATATTTTTACTGTTAAGGCCATAGAGAGCAGTCTTATGGTGGTAGGTTTTACATCATTCTTTGATAGCTCCTACATCTACATCATTTATTTTGCTAGCTCCTAGCAAAACGTCTGGTATGTTGAAAATATGCTCTTTAAGCATTTGTAGTATTATTTATGTGTGGACGTATATAGACCTAAGAAATAATGATGAAAGGAATATGAAGAGGCAAAAAATTCGCACTCAAGGCTGAGATAATAATACAAAAGCTATGGAGTAAAGAAATATCTGCAGAGAAAGAAATGGGCTTATCATATTCAAGCATATACCATTGCACTTCCAACCGTTAAAGAAGTTGTTAGCCACTTTTAATCATTAAGGGAATAAAACAAAAAAAATTACTGTGATGTGTTATGTAGTGTGCCACAAATTAAAATCAAAGCTGGTTCTAGGAAAAATTAGTAAACTAAAATTTTCGTTTTTAAAATTCTCTATTTCTTTTTTTTTTCATTAATTAATTAATTTATTTATTTTTGGCTGTGTTGGATCTCCGTTTCTGTGCGAGGGCTTTCTCTAGTTGCGGCGAGCGGGGGCCACTCTTCATCGCGGTGCGCGGGCCTCTCACTATCGCGGCCTCTCTTGCTGCCAAGCACAGGCTCCAGATGCGCAGGCTCAGTAGTTGTGGCTCACGGGCCCAGCTGCTCCACGGCATGTGGGACCTTCCCAGACCAGGGCTCGACCCCGTGTCCCCTGCATTGGCAAGCGGATTCTCAACCACTGCACCACCAAGGAAGCCCAAAATTCTCTATTTTTAATAGCCAGTTATTTTCCGGAATCTGCATCTGCCTTATATTATCTAAAATACCTTTTTGAAATAAGGAAAACAAAAAGTATTTAGACAGTATGTACTATAATGATGCCTTAATTTTTAAAAAATTCTTAAACATTTTCAAATACTTCATATTTCTTTTGCTATCAATCCTATGAAGTAGCAGAACACGTGTATTGTCTCCATCTTACAGATGAGAAAACAGTAATCTATGGAACTGACATGATTTGACAAAGTCATAGCAGAACTCAGACCAGCGTTTTCTCACCTTCAGCTCTGTACTGTTTTACTATCCCATGCTGTCTCCACCCTTGAATTAAGTGAAAATATAATGGGGAAAAGTCATGTATTCTTTATTGGAAACTGCACCGAAAGCACATATTGACTTGGATTTGGAAAGCAAGAAGAGATTAGTGGACAAAGAACATGGGCTTTGGAGTTAGACAAGGACCACTTCTTTTTTTTTTTTTCTTAACCCCTTGTTTACTAGCTTTGTGACCTTAGATGTCATTCAACCCTTCTGTGCCTCATTTTTCTTACCTTATTAAAAGGTGATAATGAAACCTACCTTTAGGTGGTTATGAGAACTACCTGAGCTTAATTAATATTCTTAAGGCACAGTGCCTAGCACATGGCATGCACTTTCTATGCAGATTTTATCATTATTATTGGAATTTGGGAGTTTCTTCTGCATGTGAGCTAAACTCCTAGACCTGTTACTTGGCACTGTGCAGTTTTCTCTTACTACATTTTCTCATCTTGCTTCAGTGATTCCTATAACTTTTCTAATTCTTCTTTATATCATTTTTGTACTATATTATACATCCTTTTGTTGCTTTTTTCCCCATTTGTACTGAAAATTATAGTGTAGGTTGTAACCCTTTTTAAGTTTTTTTTAGGTTTTGATGGCCAACTTCATAAAAGCATTAAAAGAAAACAAATCTAATCCTTTTCTGACTAATTTAATTGATTTAACCTTTAATTTTCCTTTGGGGGTGAGGGAAGAGTCAGAAGAGTCACTTCTCTAGGTTTCATATTCACGAAGAGTGTCAAATGTAGACTTTAGACATTAACTCCAAATAGGGTTAAAAAGACAAAAATCATAAAATCACACTGACAGGATTATGTTTTTCATTTAATTTGGGTCCTGTTACTGGACTATACCACATGCTATACAATATGAATTAATATTTTTATAAATCATGATAAATTACCTTTTGACTGGCATCATTGTTTGACTGCATTTTTTGGTGTTAAGATAATTATTTAAAAAATGTAAATGTTTAAAATAAATCATTTTGTAACCCTCCTTTTGTATTTCTTTGTGTAATAAGGTGCTAGGTGGCTCAAAAAGTAGAAGTATGTAGGCCTCCCCCAACCTTTTAGTGGCCCTGCTGGTGACACAAAATTGCCTCTACCTGGATATACAACCTTCAATCCAAAAAAGCAAAAGCATATGTGTTTTTTGTTTAATTTTTTAATTTTTTGGCTGTATGGCATGTGGGATCTTACTTCCCCGACCAGGGATCAAACCCGCGTCCACTGCATTGGAAGCGTGGAGTCTTAACTGCTGGACCGCCAAGGAAGTCCCTTATTATTTTTTATGTTCCTTGTTTCATTACACTAAATTCCAGTTTACATTACATTACACTAAACTCCAATTTAGTGGTAGTGTTTTGAGAATGACCACAACCCCATATGATTTCTTTTGTGGATGCTGCTGACATTTTATTTCTGTTAGAATCAGCATAATAATTCTCAAGAAACCTTTATGAAACACCTACATAATTATGCATAGCATTGTTCCCTTTAAAATCTTTACTTGTAAAATGTTGTGCTGGTACTCTGTGCAGACTTTGTTGAGTAGAGGTCTGACTTTTTAGCTCCTGAGTTTTCAGTTGAGTATTTAGTTTACTGAGAAGTGTACATCAGTTAGGGTGTTTGTTCTTTTTATTTATAAGCAAAACTCCAGTTGTGTATATTAAAACAAAAGTTAACTGTTTCTAAACTTAAGGCCACCTGTAGGTTATATTTCTGAAAGTACATGTAGCTTGTCATCATAATCGTAAACGTTTTGGTATCAGAAATACTTTTGGATGCTTCATTTTAAAAGAAACCTTCCCCATCCTTCAGATGCTTGGCTTTCAAGCAAACAAATTATAGATGTTTTATCATTGAAGTTAATTAGAAGGAAACTATTTTTTCTCTTTTATTTTATTTTTTGCTTATTCATTCATACACTCTGTAGAACATAGGAATTTTAAAGGTGTTTTTCCTTGTCAAAGAAAAGTGCTCGTCTTACTATGGCAACATCCAACTAGCTTTCACCCTCAGGAACTAAATGCTTCCCATGGTTCTTATTCCAGGAAACTTAGAAATGTTTCCTGAGACACTTACTTTTAAAAAAAATATTGTGGTAATACATATTTAATATAAAATTCGCCATTTTAATTATTTTTAAATGTAAGTTCACTGGTGTCATAGGCTGTTATAATAAAAATGACCATAGACTGGGTGACTTAAACAACAAACATTTATATGTCACAGTTCTTCAGTCTGGGAAGGCAGATCCAGTGTTTCATGAGGGCCCACCTCATGGCTTGTAGAGTGCTGCCTTCTTGCTGTATCCTTATGTGGCAGAGAGAGCAATCATATTTCTTTCATATCTCATTTTAGAAGGGCAGTAATCCCATTCATGAGGACTCTACTCTCATGATCTAATTCCCTCCCAAAGGTCCCACCTCCAAATACCATCGTATTGGGGATTAGGCTTCAATGTATGAATTTTGAGGGGCATAAACATTCAGTCCATAGCGGGAGGCAATAAGTACATTCACATTGCGGTGCGGCCATCACCACCATCCACCTCCAGAACTTTTTCATCTTCCCAAACTGAAATTTTATATCTATTGAACAGTAACTCCCCATTCTCCCTTCCCCCCAGCTGCTGGCAACCATTCAACTTTCTGTCTATGAGTTTGACTACTCTATGTACTTCATTTAAATGGAATCATATAATATCTATCCTTTTATGACTGGCTTATTTCACTTAGCATGATTGTCTTTGAGATTCATCCACCTTGTGGCATGCGTCAAGATATCCTTACTTTTTCAGGCTGAATAATATTCCATTGTATGTATATGCCACATTTGTTTGTCTTTTCATCTGTTGAACATTTGGGTTGCTTCCACCTTTTGGCTATTGTGCATAATGCTGTTCTAGGTGTACAAATGACATCTACTTTTTTAAAACCTGAGTTCTTTCTTAATGTATACTATTATGGAAAAATTTACTCTGAAAAGTCACCTATTCTCTAAGTCAAAATAAGTAGACTTTATTTCGAATTTAGTCAAAATGGCCTCCTGTATCTCTTCTTCAAATTCTTTTACACCTTGGGTTTCTGCTGTGTTCATAAAACCATTTTTCTTCTCCCGTCTCCATCCATTTAAGCCTCTCAGTGGTTCAGGGAAATTTCTCTTTGTTTCCCCCTAAGAGCTCTATTCTACCCTTAAGGCTTCTGACCCATCTGCCCTTCAAATCTAAGCTAACTTTTATTTATTTATTTATTTTTGGCTGTGTTGGGTCTTCGTTTCTGTGCGAGGGCTTTCTCCAGTTGCGGCAAGCGGGGGCCACTCTTCATCGCAGTGTGCGGGCCTCTCACCATCGCGGCCTCTCTTGTTGTGGAGAACAGGCTCCAGACGCGCAGGCTCAGTAATTGTGGCTCACGGGCCCAGTTGCTCCGTGGCATGTGGGATCTTCCCAGACCAGGGCTCGAACCCGTGTCCCCTGCATTAGCAGGCAGATTCTCAACCACTGTGCCACCAGGGAAGCCCCTGCCCTTCAAATCTTATATCACTCTGTGAGCTCTTTCTATGAGTCCCACATCTCCAATTCCTTGCCAAGATAATTAAATTTGAATGCCTCCTCATCACCACAATCTCAAAATGACTAACAGAACTCATCCTCTTTCTACTAAACTATTAGCTTTCCTATTTGTTTTCCATATTTCTATCAGTGGTTACCATTTGCTTATCAGTCCAATATAAACCTTAGAATCATCTTTGCCTCAATCCTATAGATAGATACAAAGACCAGTTGAACCACTGTAATCCAAATGAATTCTATAAACTGCAAAGTTGATTATATCAAAACTCTGTCTAAATTGTTTTTGATGACTCAGTATAAATCCCAAACTTTCCGTCATCACATAAAAGACTTTTCATGATGTAGCCACTGTTGCCTTCCCAACCCCCGCTCTTGCCTACCAATCACACAGAACTATTTGCAATTCTATGAAAATGCCATGTCATTTTATTTTAATTGATTGATTGATGACACATTGTTAGCCCTGCATAAAATGCCTTTCCTTTCCTTCAAGACTCAGCTTAAATGTTGCCTCCTCTGTAAAACTTTCCTAAATCTTCCCTCTAGGCAAAGTTGGTCATTCTGCCTTCAAAGCTTCTATATCTTGTATTTATCACATCACATATCACATAATCATGTCACAATTATCTTATGATATTACAATTATTTGTGTGACTCTTTTTCCTAATAAACTATGAACTTCTTGAGGGCACTGATTTTCATATTCATTTTTATAATTCCAATTCTTGGCACACAGTGGGCACTAAAATGATGTTTTGTGAATGAGTGATCCAGACTCATATTCCTTCAAATTTGGACCATTGAAACAGCATTCAAACACATTTTCCTACATTCAGTGTTTCCTGTCTGGGGTGTATTCTGTATCCTGTCCACAGATTAATATTTTAGAAAAACAGCTTAACATCAGGGCACTACCACACTCCCCCAAAGTCCAGTAGCTTCTTATCTGAACTATAAAGTCTAAAATTCTTTGTCTGAAATTTAAGACTCTCCTTAATCTATTCTCTAAACTACTGTACACTTTATTTATTAAATTGATGAAACAGGTTATTATTTGCCACAGGTGAGATCTAACTAAAGTATGGTAGTATAAAGTAGCTTGCATCGTTATTTTACCCCTTGTTTCTCAGACCTATTGGAATCTCCCTGAGGGCACAATGGGTCTGCTTCTCTCCAAAGCATCTCACATGTAAGAAACTGTCAGTTAACCGTTTACAAACGCTCCCGGAGTCCTCTCTATCTTATCTCTGCTTACTGTAGTGCTGGTTGGAGTGTTCTTTCTCCATCCTCTGCTTATCAAGACTTTATCTACTCCACAGGCCTACCTCAGGTGCCAGTCTCCTTTGAAACCTCCTCTGACTGCTTTTACCTCCTGCCACATTGGAATGAATCTCTTCCTCCTCCATACTTCTGTTTCTTGGATACCTCCATTCTGCCTTACATTTTAGTTAATTGTATATCTGTGTCTTCTGCCCTTTGTGATATTCAATGTAGAAAAGAATTTGGGCTTGTTGATTTTTATTAGCCACCATGCCTTAAGTTACATTTCCTACTTTTTTTTTTTAATGAAAAGATTGAACTGTAATTTCTAGAAGAAAAGACACAAGATTATTCAAACTGTTATGCCTTATAATTTCATATTACTAGGAATAAATTTTAAGTATCTCTATTTAGAATTATTTACAGGGTGAATATTTAAGTGAGATAATACAAAGATTATTTGCTTACTTTAAGGGTTTCATTGGCTCTCCTGGAGAAGTAGGACAACTGGGACCTGAAGGAGAAAGAGTAAGTCTGTTTCCTTCAAATATTATTTCTAACGTGATATACTTAGGGTAAAGTATAACAGGGCTCATAAACCCAGATGTCAGGCAGTGAAACAAGCCAGCTTTAAGGAAAGTCACCTACCAGAAATATAATTAAACTCTCTTAAATTTTACTGAATTGTGTTTTAGGTAAGCGAGGTGATATAAATATTTATGGTTAGCAACTTTAAATTTAACTTTTAAAAAACACAAATTGGTATTATCTAATTATGGAGATTTTATTTTGTAATTGATCTTTGATTTGAGTATAAACTCTTGGCAGGGTTTGTATTTTACAATGTAATGTGTAATAAATCAACTTCAAAAGATATATTTTTTTGTTTAATTTAATAGTGGAAGATAGCTGTTCATAAATGTAGGTACTTGTGAATAAAGTAGAATCTTTGCCAAATGGTTTGTTCTACTTATAAAAGTTAACCAAGATACATACAGAGTTCTGGCATTCCAACTTCGTCATATCTAGTTTTCAGTGCCATATGCAGTTCAGTGATTTCTAGCTGCATTTCTTCATCTACACTGTCAATATTAATTAAAAACAAGTAGAATAAACAATATTAGCATATTCTCAGGTTTGAAAACAATCATATTCAGAATTTAGCATTTAACTCTATTATTATACAAGTGCTGTTCAGGCAAAATTTTTTTCATATCTGGAAACTGATTTTTGCAAATGAAAATAAATCAGATTATTCTTTGCTAGATAAATCACATTTTCTTGTAGTTACTTGTGAATGCCTCCACAGAGAAGAAACATTCAGAGTTTACATGTGCTGTAATGACAATCAAAATGTTTAGTTGACTTTGGTGATAAGAGGTGAAGATATTCCTGTGGTGAGCGCACAGGTCATTTCTTTCACTTGCAAACGATATCTTCAGTGTGATCCTACAGCTAAGCCACTTAACTGCTATGTAACACAGCAGACTTGCAGATGATGTTTCCAATCTATCATGCAAAGAATTGAACTGCTTCTTATAGACCCAAAGGAGTATATATAGTTTACATTGTTAATTACTGTACTGCTTATGATACAATCCTTCCCTGACCTGTTGGAATGAAGTTATTTCTAGTAATTGATGTAATAAATAAACGAAAGTTATATGTCCTTGCAAAATGTCATCATCTTGAATTCAAGGATCCCTGTGACACTATCAATAGGCACAATGCCTATAATCACACTCAGTAATTTCGACTAGCTTATATGAATATATCAAGACTGTCTCAAATAAAATATAAGACCCTTTTGTGATATTCTGCCTATTATAGGTACCATGTCCTAATATTATTAGGCTACTTCAAAATTCTCACTAAAACCATGAATGGTATAGCTAACTGGGTGTTGTTATTATGTTATGAAATATTTCAGTAGAGAAAAGCCAAAGAAAATAATGTTCTAATCACTCCTGAAAACAAACGGGAAGAAAAAGTTCTTTCTGGAAGTCAATAATATACACATGCATGTATATATGAAAAAGTTCTTATATAATTCTATCTGTACTATCCTTAGGTTTTCTGCTGAGATTTACTGAAGCTACTAAAGTTTTAGAAAATAATTATTTTTCTTAAATGCTTGGCTACATTATGTAAAGATGTGTGAAATCCTCATGAAATGAGTCATATTGCTCATCTTTGAACTCTTTTTTCAATAGAGAATATTAGATGAATATTTATTAAGCAGTGTTGAATTAAAGTAAATGGATTACTTCAACCATTGATATCTGCTAACTTGTCTGTATATACAAAAATCCCAAGCTACATGGTTCTGACATATTTCTTAGTCCCTAAGGCTTCTAAAAGTGATTATAAGTCTCAAGGGATTTTATCAGTTAGTACGCTTTGGACTGCAAGTGACAGAAGATCCCATTTCAAACTGGCTTCAAAATGAGGAAATTTAAAATAAATGATGATAATGATAACAGCAAATGATTTATCGAATGTTTACATATACATGCAAGGCGCTGTGCAAATAGTACATACGAATTAGCTCCTTTAATCTCACGACACCCAGTGAGATAGGTAGTATTATTTTTCTCACTATAGATGAAGAAAATGAGGCATACAGAGACACACACATACCTAAGACTATATATAGGTAATAAGAGCAGAGCCAGGATTTGAACATAGATATTCTGGCTCCAAAGACTGAGTACTTAAGTACTATGCCCGATGGCTGCTTCTTATGACCAGAAACCCATAGGTTAGGTGGGATCTAGGCACAATATGATCCTGAGCACAGTGATATCATTATCCTTCTCTCTGCTTTGCCTTGACTAACGCTGGCTTTATCCTAAGGCTGGTTTCTCATATGATTGCAAGATTCCCAGTGCAAGGGCTAAATATGCCTTTGTTTATGTCCAGCCAGAGAGACAGACAGAGAGGAGGTAATTGTCTGTTGGGTACAGAAAATAAGACTTCCTTTGTCTGGTTGTACCAACTTTGGTTGCATGCCACCTCTGGACAAATAACTATCACCAGAGGAATGGCGGGATCCCATTTGGAAATACAGATGGGATGGATTTCTGAATAAAATCAGGATTTTTGTTATGAAGAAGAAAAGGGGCCGCTTGAATTAAATTAATACATTGAAGCTTTTCTGAATATCACACCAGTTTAAAGGATAACTTATTTTTCTCTTTGGCATACTTCATAAACTGATGGTTGAGAAAAAATAACTCATTAATTGATTCAACAAATATTTACTTTTTTGAAGTATAGTTGATTTACAATATTATATTACTTTTAGGTATACAGCATCTTGATTCAGTATTTTAATAGATTATACTCCATTAAAGGTTATTAAAAAATAATGGCTATATAATTCCCTGTGCTGTAGAATATATATCCCTGTTGCTTATCTATTTTAAACATAGTAATTTGTATCTCTTAATCCCATACCCCTATCTTGCCCCTCAATCCTTCCCTCTCCCCACTGATAACCACTAGTTTGTTTTCTGTATCTGTGAGTCTGTTTCCGTTTTGCTATATACATTTGTGTGTTTCATTTTTTAGATTCCACATATAAGTGGAATTATCACACAGTATTTGTCTTTCTCTGACTTACTTCACTAAGCATAATATTCTCTTTTAGAGAGAATATTCTCTTTTTAGATCCATCCACATTGGTGCAAATGGCAGAATTTCATTTTTTATGGGCATATAATATTCCATTGTGTGTATGTGTATATGCGTGTGTGTGTGTATACACACGCACATATATACATATGTGTGTGTGTATATATATACACACGTATGGATATATTTGTCCATTCATCTGTTGATGGACACTAGGGTTGCTTTCCATATCTTGGCTACTGTAAATAGTGCTGCTATGAACATCAGGGTGCCTGAGTCTTTTCGAATTAGTGTTTTCATTTTTCCCAGATATTTACCCAGGTGTGAAATTCCTGAATCATATGGTAGTTCTATTTTGAGTTTTTTGAGGAACACCAATACTGTTTTCCATAGTGGCTGCACCAATTTACATTCCCACCAACAATGTAGGAGGATTCCATTTTCTCCACATCCTCACCAACGTTTGTTATTTGTGTTCTTTTTGATGATAGACATTCTGACAGGTGTGAGGTGATATCTCATGTGGTTTTGATTTGCATTTCTCTAATAATTAGCAGTGTAAAGCATCTTTTCATGTGCCTGGTAGCCAACTGTATGTCTTCTTTGGATGCTGGGAAAACTGGACAGCTACATGGTAAAGAACATTAGAACATTTCCTCACACCATATACAAAAATAAACTCAAAATGGATTAAAGACCTAAAAGTAAGATCTGAAACTATAAAACTCTTAGAAGAGAACATAACCAGAACACTCTCTGCCATAAATCACAGATCCAAAAATAAAATGTTTTTTTGGATCTGTCTCCTAAGGCAAAAGAAATAAAAGCAAAAATAAATGAATGGGACCTAATTAAACTAAAAAACTTTTGCACAACAAAGGAAGCCATCAACAAAACAAAAAAACAACCTACTGAATGGGAGAAAATATTTGCAAATAATTTGACTGACAGGGAGTTAATATCCAAAATATATAAATAGCTTATACAACTCAATATCAAAAAACCAAGCAACCCAATCAAAGAAGGGAACAAATATTTACTTTTGACTTTTTCACATTCTAGGGTGCTCCTGGGATCCGTGGAAAGAGGGGTCTTAAGGGAAGACAGGTAATTTGATTCTTGTTTTATGAGGTTCGGTTTAGAGGAGTATAATCTAATTATATGCATATTTCTCACCTGTTGAACTACAAATGTAGCTGTTGTTCTTGTTATCACAATCCATCTCATTCAACAGAGTTTAAAATTTGCCACTTTAACAGCCTATCCAGTAATACCTGAGAATGTGAAGGGGTATTTAGATTAAAAAATAACTCGAAATGTAACACATCTAACCCATTTAATATACCGGTGGGAGAGACCTTTATCCCCATGACAAGGTGCTAAAATTAAAATGTCACAGGAAATACATGAACAATTTAAAACACTTATGAAAGCACTATTCACCCTCATGTTTTAGAGGTTTTTAAAATGCCTGCTTCAGATGTTAGCTCAGAAACTAGTTTCTTATATTTTCATGTTAAAAAAAATCAAGTAAAGTGAATTCTGCCAGATAATATAATAATTTCAGAGATGGGAGGAAATTTTGACATTATCTAATACCCCATTATTTAACAAATGAGAAAACCGTGGTTCAGAAAAAGCATCCTCGGTTATCCTGACTGTGTTAGTATAGCTAATTAGCCACCTGCTTTTCACTTGTGCTGTTTTTTATTACAATTCAAAGATATTTATTAGGGTAAGACATTCTGTGCTATACTCTGCTCTCTACTCTGTGGAAGAAAATTGTCTTTAATAACAGCTTTTCTAAAATTCTGGTGTGTATAATTAAAATCCTGATTATAATACTAAAGGATTACAAATCTCACCAGAATATTCATATCCTTTTAAAGCATTTTATTCTTTGAGCTTTGCAATATTTCTTGAAGATAGAATAGGACAATGGCACTATTATATGGGTGAGGAGAACGAGGCTCAGTGATGTTAAAATACTTGCTCAGAATCACATGGTTAAAATAAAGAATTGAGCCCAGCTCCTTCTAATGTAAATCCAAGATCCTTTTCCTTACTACATAGATATTTCTGCTGTCTGTCTTCTACCTCACACTACTTAGAAGAACATGATTTATTTTTTCATGACATATGGGCAAAATGTGATAAACTTATTTTTTATTGGAGTATAATTGCTTTACAATGTTGTGTTAGTTTCTGCTTTACAATGAAGTGAATCAGCTATATGTATACCTGTATACCCTCCCTCTTGGACCTCCCTCCCACCCCCCACCCCCAATCCCACCCATCCAGGTCATCACAGAGCACCGAGCTGAGCTTCTTGTGCTTTATAGCATGTTCCCACTAGCTATTTTACCCATGGTAGTGTATATATGTCAATCCTAATTTCCCAATTTGTACCACCCTCTCCATTCCCTGCCATGTCCACTTGTTCATTCTCTACGTCTACATCTCTATTACTGCCCTGCAAATAGGTTCATCTGTACCATTTTTCTAGATTCCACATATATGTGTTAATATACAATATTTGTTTTTCTCTTTCTGGCTTACTTCACACTGTATGACAGATTCTAGGTCCATCCACATCTCTACAGATGACCTAATTTCGTTCCTTTTATGGCTGAGTAATATTCCATTGTATGCATGTACCACATCTTCTTTATCCATTCATCTGTCGTTGGACATTTAGGTTGTCTCCATGTCCTGGCTATTGTAAATAGTGCTGCAATGAACATTGGAGTGCATGTGTCCTTTTGAATTATGTTTTTTTCAGGGTATAGGCCCAGTAGTGGGATTGCTGGGTCATATGGTAGTTCTAGTTTTAGTTTTTTAAGGAACCTCCATACTGTTCTCCATAGAGACTGTATCAATTTACATTCCCACCAACAGTGCAAGAGGGTTCCCTTTTCTTCATATCCTCTCCAGCATTTATTGTTTGTAGATTTTTTGATGATGGCCATTCTGACTGGTGTGAGGTGATACCTCATTGTAGTTTTGATTTGCATTTCTCTAATAATTAGTGATGTTGAGCATCTTTTTATGTGCCTCTTGGCCATCTGTATGTCTTCTTTGGTGAAATATCTATTTAGGTTTTCTGCCCATTTTTTGATTGAGTTGTTTGTTTTTTTGATATTGACCTCCATGAGCTGTTTGTATATTTTGGAGATTAATCCTTTGTCTGTTGCTTTGGTTGCAAATATTTTCTCCCATTCTGAGGGTTGTCTTTTCATCTTGTTTATGGTTTCCTTTGCTGTGCAAAAGCTTTTAAGTTTAATTAGGTCATTTGTTTATTTTTGTTTTTATTTGCATTACTCTAGGAGGTGGGTCAAAAAAGATATTGCTGTGGTTCATGTCAAAGAGTGTTTTTCCTATGTTTTCCTCTAAGAGTTTTATAGTGTCCGGTCTTACATTTAGTTCTTTAATCCATTTGGAGTTTATTTTTGTGTATGGTCTTAGGGAGTGTTCTAATTTCATTCTTTTACATGTAGCTGCCCAGTTTTCTCAGCACAACTTATTGAAGAGGCTGTCTTTTGTCCATTGTATGTTCTTACCTCCTTTGTCATAAATTAGGTGACCATATGTGCATGGGTTTATCTCTGGGCTTTCTATCCTGTTCCATTGATCTATATTTCTGTTTTTATGCCAGTACCATGCTGTCTTGATTACTGTAGCTTTGTAGTATAGTTTGAAGTCAGAGAGCCTGATTCCTCCAGCTTCATTTTTCTTTCTCAAGATTGCTTTGGCTATCAGGGTCTTTTGTGTTTCCATACAAATTGTAAAAGTTTTTGTTCTAATTCTGTGAGGAATGCCGTTGGTAATTTGATAGGGATTGCATTGAATCTGTAGATTGCTTTGGGTAGTACAGTCATTTTCACAATATTGATTCTTCCAATCCAAGAACATGGTATATTTTTTCATCGGTTTATGTTATCTTTGATTTCTTTCATCAGTGTTGTGTAATTTTCTGAGTACAGGTCTTTCGCCTCCTTAGGTAGGTTTATTCTGAGGTATTTTAATCTTTTTGTTGTGATGGTAAATGGGATTGTTTCATTAATTTCTCTTTCTGATCTTTCATTGTTAGTGTGCATAGGAATGCAAGAGATTTCTGTGCTTTAATTTTGTATCCTGCAACCTTGCCAAATTCATTGATTAGTTCTAGTAATTTTCTGGTGGCATCTTTAGGATTTTCTATGTATAGTATCATGTCATCTGCAAACAGTTACAGTTTTACTTTTTCTTTTCCAATCTGTATTTCTTTTATTTCTTTTTCTTCTCTGATTGCCGTGGCTAAGACTTCCAAAACTGTGTTGAATAGGAGTGGTTTCACTTTAAAGATTTAAACATATTAAGATAAACTTATGAAACTGTCAAGAAATGAAAAGTAAGCCAAACATTTTGTTTTCTTGCAATTACATTCAACATTAAAGTTAATCTTGTAAGAATTATAACAGCAGAAACTGTACCATCATCATTACCATCATCACCAATTTTTAGTCTCAAGGACTTTGTTAAATACTTTGTATGCCATCTCATTTGATTACACTCTATTATACTTCTGAATGTTAGTATATTATTTCTTTACATTTTATTCCTCTTACACATATCCCAACAGAAGTACCTCTCTTACGTGTCAAATATCTAATCTACATATGCAGATTGGGCTTTCTCAAAATTGATAGTAGGTGAAGTTCATCTTCTTTATTCTTGTCCTCTCCATTCTATGTCTTGATTTTTTTTCATCCATCTCCTACCAAAGTATGCTGTCAGTAAAAGAACTAATTAATTTATTTATGCTACTATATTACTTCCAGTGCTTAAAGTATTACCATACCCATTAGTAATTATATTTTAAGTATAGTTTAAGACAAAATAAGTAATCTTTAATGGTGGAATTTTAGGCATTGCTGAGGAAACATTTTCACAGAGTCTCTGTGATATATCACTTAAGTAGCTACCATCTTTATTTATTAATATAGCTGGTCTTATATAGATATTAACTTTATCTTTCCTTGGGGGGGCTGTGTTGGGTCTTCATTGCTGCATGCAGGCTTTCTCTAGTTGCAGCGATTGGGGGCTACTCTTGGTTGCGGTGCGTGTGCTTTCTCATTGCGGTGGCTTCTCTCTTGTTGCGGAGCACGGGCTCTAGGTGTGTGGACATCAGTAGTTGCAGCATGTGGGCTCAGTAGTTGCAGCACATAGGGCCTAGAGCACACGGGCTTCAGTAGTTGTGGCACACAGGCTCAGTAGTTGTGGCTTGCGGGCTCTAGAGCGCAGGCTCAGTAGTTGTGGTGCATGGGCTTAGTTGCTCCGCGGCATGTGGGATCTTCCTAGAGCAGGGCTTGAACCCATGTCCCCTGCATTGGCAGGTGGACTCTTAACCACTGTGCCACCACGGAAGTCCCTTAACTTTATCTTGACAATATATAGGTATTATCTACTTCCCTACTCCATAATGAACTGTAAAATCGTCCATGGAAATTTATAGATAACTTCTGGTTTCTTAACTCCATAGGAAATTATAAAATTATCCAACAGATGCTATTGAGTTCAAAAGAGGAGTTCAAGAAAACTGTGGAAAAATAGTGAATGGAATGATCACTGGGTTCTTTTTTTTTGAGTGCACTGTTCTTTATATTACAAAATTTGTAAAGTTTTATTTCTTTAAAGATATATACCTTTGTAATAGATTTAGATCTTAGAAAAATTATATTTGAAAAACACATGCATTCCGTTTTTCCTAAATAGTGTTTATTATAAAAAATCTGTCTAGTGCTGTACTGTGTCATGTATGCTATATGTACTTTCTCTTGATTTTACCACAAGATGATTTGACCATGTTTATGAGGAAATCACTGTACTTAGAATAAGATACAGTTCCACCCACAAGTCAAATTATGCCAAGGTTGACCTCAGAGACTGTTCCAGAATATTATCCTATGCATAAATGCTCCACCGTGTTCTGTTTATTATAAGTAAAATCATCTTCAGGTATCTTTGACATTAAGTAAGGGAAAACATATTAGTATGGGATATTATGTGGCATGAGACACTTATATTTCAATTTAGATGATTCAAATTCCATGAGAAGAATTGTCACTTATTACTGTTTTAATAATAGTAAAAGGAAGATATCTTTTGCTAACATTTCCACTCTCTTTGATGTGGAAAGATATTAGGTGTGTGAATACAAATATGGCCATTTTCTCTTCATCATTTATTAAATTATGTATACTATTTGTTGTTATATATGAAGTAGATATTCAAATACAGAAGCAGAATTAAAGGATCCAGGCCAAAATAAAGAGCTGACAGAAACCATACATGTGAAAGAAAATACAGAAACCTGGAAATGCTGAAATCTAAAAAGGACCCATATTTAAGAAATTTTTGGCTAATCATATGTCAAAGACTGTTATGTCCAATCTTCTGCTGGTTTCATAGCTATTTAGAAGTGTAGGTTGGTGCTTCATTAAGGTACAGCTATGTGGATCCCATCCATGTTATTTCATTTACTGTCCTTAGAATAAGATGTACTTTATTATAATCACCACTCCCCTTTAATTAATTTAATTAGTCTTACATTGTAAATCAGCTTGTTTCCTCAAATTTTAGGTAGATACAATTACTCAGTCTTTGAGCATAGCATATGATTCAGTTTTTTAAAAATTGAAGTATAGTTGATTTACAATGTTGTGTTAGTTTCAGGTGTACAGCAAAGTGATTCAGTTATACATGTATGTATTCTTTTTCAGATTCTTTTCCATTATAGGTTATTATAAGATATTCACTATAGTTCCCTATCCTATACAGTAAGTCCTTGTTGTTTATCTATTTTATATATAGTAGTGTGTATCTATTAATCCCAAACTCCTAATTTATCCCTCCCTTCTCCCCCTTTCCCTTTTGGTAACCATAAGTTTGTTGTCTATGTCTGTGAGTCTGTTTCTGTTTTGTAAATAAGTTCACTTGTATCACTTTTTTAGATTCCACATATAAGTGATATCATATATTTGTCTTTGATTACTTCACTTCATATGATAATCTCCACATCCATCCATATTGCTGCAAATGGCATTATTTCATTCATTTTTATGGCTAAGTAATATTCCATTATATATAATTAATATGTATATTAATATGTATATATATATTCCATATAAAATGGAATATATGTGTGTATATGTGTGTGTGTGTGTGTATATATATATATATATATATATATATATATATATATATATATATATACACACACACACCACATCTTCTTTATCCACTCCTCTGTCAATGGACACTTAGGTTACTTCCATAATTTGGCTATTGTAAATAGTGCTGCTATGAACATTGGGGTACATGTACCTTTTCGAACTACAGTTTTCATCTTTTCTGGATACATGCCCAGGAGTGGGATTGCTGGATCATATGATAACTGTATTTTTACTCTTTAAGGAACCTCCATACTGTTATCCATAGTGGCTGCACCAATTTACACTCCCATCAACAGTGTAGGAAGGTTCCCTTTTCTCCACACCCTCTCCAGTGTTTATTGTTTGTAGATTTTTGATGATGGCTGTTCTGACTGGTGTGAGGTGATACCTCATTGTAGTTTTGATTTGCATTTCTCTAATAATTAGCCATATTGAGCATCTTTTCATGTGCCTGTTCGACATGATTCAGTTTTAAATAATTATTGTAACATGTAATTTGTAGAATAATAGTAACTCCTTTTAGATAACTCCTTAAATTTTATGTAACATATTACACTTATATTTTTAGAATCTCTGAATTTAAAGCCAGAAACTGGTAAAATAAATTACTTCACTTTCTGTATTATGAAATATGAAACACTCTGATAGTCAAAATAGTGAAGGCAGTAGGCATAGAAAACTTCAAAATCCAAGTTTAGGTCACTATAAATATAAGCTTTTTTGGATTACTGTATTGGTTTCTAACCTGAATACTAAAGCTCTATGTTTGGTGTGAATAGTTTACAAAAATATGAAAGTGTATATGTATTGACATGACATCATATACCTGTGCAGCATAGAAATATATAGGGAAGTAGTCAAAGTCCTGTCCAAAATTGTTAGTAATATTGCTAAGCTTAAGTTTGGGAAGATGTTGCTGTAAATCATATGCTTATACTGGTTGCCAAAGAATCACTTATTTCCCTGAGTAAACATTAAGCATGGAATTAAGTTGTTGTAAGCCAGCTTCCTTAGTGATGTCTGTATTGTTTTAATGAAATTATAGACTTACAGGTAAGAGATATCCTCTCCTAGACAGTATAAATATTATGTGAATGCTGTTGAAAATGGATACATTTTAAAATAACATATTATTTTGGTTGTTTGAGTTATTTATTATTTAGCCTTGTACTGGTATTTTTTACATTAATGTTTGTGTTAAGTTATTTCATTTTAAATCTTCCCAGAAAACTCTTTCTTCCCCAAAATAAAACATTGTATTTATTCAGAGTTTGCAGATGGAGTTAATATTTGTCACATAATGTGTTTTTGCTTTTTCAATCAGGAAAAGTAAAAAACTGGTTTTGTTAGGAATTTGGTATATTTTAGGATCAGACTATGTAAAAGTAGTTTTATTAACAAATTCATTTGTTCCTTAGTCTTAGGTTGTTGACATTTGAGAAGTGGTTTTCTTCCTTGTATTGTAAACTATTTTTGATTTTAAGATCTTAGTATTAGGTACTTACTAATCACAATTATTTTTAAATGCCTTATGTAATCAGTTACATATTAGTCAGTGTTTGTGTACTCATGCTTTTTGATATTGAATACTATATTTCTTACCTCTTCCTTTTCTTCCCTCCTACACTCCCTATAATGTCACAATTGGATCAAAATCCTTGTTGTCAGTTAATATTAGAGATCTTAAAAACAAGATAGTAGACAATCTTTATTGGTCAGGACTCTTTTTAAAACACCAAAGAACTCCTGTTCTATTTTACATGTTTTACTGTCTTTGAGAAGCTTCTTGGAGCATATGATATGAACCAAATTATTTAAAAGCATAAAACCATCTGCTGATTTATAATAGAAAAGAAGAATGCTGTTTAAAAAAATGGGAGACACAGGGAAAGAGGATATATATGTATTTGTTAACTTCATATTTTATATATGTTACTAATTCCAAGTAGCTCTCTTTTTAGTGCAAAGTTTCCAAACTTCATTCTGTAGTGCGCAGTCAGGAAATTCTATAGCTGCTATTAGAAAAGCGTTTTACAGGGCTCCCAGATTGATTTAATCAGTAGTCTCTTGTAGTAAGTTGAAGCAAATTTATGTAGCTCCATGACCTAAAATATCTATGCCAGAACTGATTTTTCCAGGATTGAAGGTAACGTGGTATTGGAGATTTGGATTGACTCTCAACAATACCTAGAAAACTGTTGTCAAAATACACAGGTTTTCTAAGGACTTTTTCAGATCTGATATTAATAGATTATAAATAATCAAATCATATTGTATTTGAAGTTTGACAAAGAGCAAAAGAGTACTCAGTTTTCTTCCTATGAATATCAAAATATCGCAGCCTTAGAATAGTGAACAAAATAACACCCTTAAGGCACCGGGACTTCAGAGATGTTTACTTTTCCAACTATAGAAAGGAGTGTCTCCTTTTCTCTTACAGCTTTCTGTTAAAAGAGTCTATTTAAAGTAAACTGTATTTTGGCTTCTAACTCCAGTGTTAGAATTTCAGAATATAAAATCCTTCTGTTAGACATCCGTTATTAGTTCTATCTTTAGCCCCAAACAATCTTAAATACGTATTGCACAACCGTGTTTCAAATACATACATTTTATGGAGAATTTGGAGACAGTGTTTTCTTTGTCCCAGGAAAGGTTTGAAGTTAATTCATAAAGAAAGAACTACTGTTGCTAGAGCATTACCAAATATTGTCATTAATTTTTCAGTGATTCTGCCTCTTTCAGGAAACATGTATTTTCTGGATTCTACTGGGATGATCTGTAGTAACTATGTTTGGCTAACTATAGCTTGACAAGATGTATGAAGAGACCAGTACTTTGAATTAAACCCATCTTCAAGGTCGGGTTAGTTACTGAGAAGAGGGATGCCCAATGAACTATAGTTGGTAACTTTGGGGAAGTCCAGGAAGAGCATGATTTCATAGAGGTATGACACCAACAAATGGGAATTCAGACAGGCATTTATTTTCAGGGTGGATAATGTAAGGGAAAACTCAAGAGAGTCTTGTAAGTTATCAAAATCAGGAATGTGGAAATGAGAGTGCAAATATGGAAGTGAGGTTTGGCTTGGCTTGTATTCTCAGTGTGGGAAAATGGCAAGAATGAGGCGTGGCCCTTATGATTGAGGGATAATGTGTGACAAAACTGGTTCTTGAACACAGGAAAAAGGCAGATTCCAATTCCCAGAATTAGAGTACAAGCTGGTAACCATTCTTTAAGAGCAAGGCAGGAACTTGAGACTGAGAACTGAGGCCCAGATCATAGCTAGGTTAACAGTAAGCCTGACTTGATGCTAAATCTCCAAGAATTTGTCTAAAACCCATTAAATTCCTACCTAAGTTTAAAATTAGTCTCAACTGTTAGGACATGGTTGACCTTGAAATGTGGATCAAATTGTCTTACCTATAAGGAAAAGAAAGAGGCAGAGGCTGGATTATCATAGAGCACTTTACACTCTAGCCTTTACCTACAGTAATTGTGTTTCCCTTTGAAGGATTTTAAAATATCAGGATTTTCTAGTAGTATGTATTCATGTGTAGAATGTGTAAAATTAACCTCTGGGTTTTATGTTAGTGTGTCTAGTCCTAGACAATTTAGTGCAGTCTTCTGTTTTCATTGCTTCATCTTGGAAAAAGTTGAATTTCTTTTTTTATTGGTAATGCCTGTTTACTTTATCACTAATGCCTGTTTAGTATATATGTCTTTTATGATAATTTTAATTTATCTCTACTTTAGATTGAATATATTGTTTCTAAACATTTGTTCTTTAGAAAGAGCAAAATGTGTTCATAGTTAATTGTAGTCTTTAACAGAAAAATTTTGCAATGCTTTTATTTTTTAATTCCATAAATATAGTCACCAGTATTTTATGGTTATTTTAGTCCTCATGTTTCTCTAGTTATTTTATATTCAGTGTTTTTCTAATGTCTTTGTAGAACTAGGAAAATAATTCTTTTACTAGACTCCCTAAGCAATAAGTTTTCCACTGTTTCCTGATATTTAGCTATACCACCAAATATAGTATCTGTATGTAGTCTACAATATTAACACCACATATATATTCAGGCATACCAAGTCTAGAATACTCTTTTGTTCTTAATGTTTGATAACTACCATGTTTGATAACAGTACCATCAGACCCAGGCAAGAGAGAAACTTGATCTGGGCTCTGCACTTTAGAGGACCCTGTACATCACAAACAAATAAAATAAAATGTATTTAAAAAACACATGATTTTTCCATCACTCAGGATTTAGCACTTAGCATTGGCATTGTATGACCTGTAATCCTAGACATCCATTCTTGTTATTATGTATTAGTTACCTATTGCTATGTAACAGATTGCTCCATGTTAGCGGTTTAAAACAGTAATAATAAACATATATTATTTCTTATAGTTTCTGTGGGTCAGGAATTTGGGAGTGGCTTATTTGGGTGGGTCTAGCTTAGGGTTTCATATGAGGTTACAGTCAAGATTTTGGGCAAGACTGCAGTCATCTGAAGGCTTGACTGGGGCTGATCTGCTATTAAGGTGGCTCACTTACTGGCTGGTGGGAAGTCTCATTTCCTCCCCATGGGGAACTCTCCACATGGCAACTTGAGTGTCTTCACAGCATGGTTTTGGCTTCCACCAGAGCAAGTGGTCCATGGGAGCAAAGTGAAAGGTATAGTGCCTTTTATGACCTAGCCTAAGAATTCACATTCTGTTACTTCTATATTCTGTTAGTCACATAGGCCAGCCAGGAGTCAAAATGGGGGGACACTACACAAGGGCATTAATACCAGGTAGTGAGAATCATGAGGGTCCATCTTTGAGGCTGGCTACGAAAGTATTCTAATAATGTTCAAGGCTCAGAGAAATTCTTCTCCACATCTCTTGCTTATAACCTCACATCTGAATACCATGAAGTTTTGTAGCTGGTACCACTGCCAACATTAGAGATGGAAACTGCTTGAGATTGCGATGAGGACTGAGCAGGCAGTAGAAGCACTTCGGTTGAGGAAAGATGAATTTACTTATCTAATTCTCCTTTTAGTATGAATGCAATAGGCTCTTGTAAAATGAAGTACTGCTTCAAGTAATGCAAACCTTCTATTTTCTTGCCTCTCTTTGTGTTCTGATTTTTGGTTTCAGAGGTAGTAGAACTAGTGCAATATTTGCAATAGCTGAGACTGAGAAATTCCCAGAGACTGAGAAACATTTTGTACTATTAAACAATTCATATTACTCTTAAATTTTGTATATCATAGGTATAGAAACAAAATTCATGAAGCATGATAAAAATTGTTCATGTTGGCAGCTAGATGGATAGGAAATGGTAGAATTATGCAGTTTTAAAAAGATATTTAATTAGATTACAGTAAAAATTTTAAAGTAAATATAAATTTTAAAATTTATTTAACTGATATTGATTATTCATGGATTATAATTCTCAATAGAGAATTAAAAGCAGTAGAAAATCTTCAAAAATATTATTTACTTAAATGTTTAAAATCTAGAAACAGTGTGAGAAGTCTTACATTGAGCATTACCACACAGTAAGTTGTACAAATAGGACTTTATTTAAAGTTTTAATTACCAATTGTATTAGTTTTCTATCTGTTGCGACATAATAAATACCACAAACTTAGAAGCTTAAAATACACCCATTAATAAATCTCATAGTTTTCATCAGTCAGCAGTCCAGATACTACTTAACTAGGTCTTCTGCAGTCAAAGTGTCAGCTGCTGCATTATCATCTGGACGCTTGACTGGGGAAGAGTTCACTTCCAAGCTCATTCAGGTTGTGAGAAGAATTCATTTCCTTGAGGTTGTAGAACTAAGAGGCCCTGGCTCTTTGCTGGTTTTTGGCTATCGCCCAACTTCAGGTCCTATGGACTGTCCACAGTTCCTAGAGGTCATTCACAGTTCCCTGTTGTGTGGGCCTCTCCAACACAGCTGCTTATTTCATCAAACTCAGGAAGACTCTAGCTCCAGGCTGCTAAGATGGACTCTTATGTAGTATAACATAATCACATCATTGGCATCCCATTACCTTTGCTCTATTCTATTTGTTAGAAGAAGCAAGTCATAGTCCCACCACACACAAAGGGAGGGTATCATACAAGGATGTGGGCAACAGGAGGTAGGAATCATTAAGAGTCACCTCAAAATCTGTCCACTACATTGATCAAACAGTGGAAATGAGCAAGAAAATTATTCATAACTTGAAGAGATCAAGTGAAATCCCTGAAATGTTATATTCTTTACAAAATAAAATTTTACAACTGATCAAAACAATGAAAATGTAAAAAAGAGAATTATGTTCACAGAAGTAACAATGCAACTCTGGCATGCCATTTATTTACTTGTTTATTTGTTATTGAAGTATAGTTGACACAACATACAGTGTTGCATTAGTTTCAGGTTTATAGCAAAGTCAATCAGTTATACGTACACATATATCCACTCTTTTTTAGATGTAATGGCCCATATAGGCCATTACTTAGTATTGAGTAGAGTTCCCTGTGCTATACAGTAGGTCTTTATTAATGATCTATTTTATATATAGTAGTGTGTATATGTCAGTCCCAATCTCCCAATTTATCCCTTCCCTCCCTTTTTCCACTGGTAACCATAAGTTTGTTTTCTATATCTGTAACTTGATTTCTGTTTTGTAAATAAGTTCATTTGTACCATTTTCTTAGATTTCACATATAAGTGATATCATATGATATTTGTCTTTCTCTGACTTACTTCCCTCAGTATGACAGAGAAGATGATTATTACATTCATGAAATTGGCAAGTTGGGCAAAAAGGGCAAAAACTCAAGCTTTCCTATGGATGATTATCCTGGAAAATGGCCATTATATCCTTTGGTAGTAGGAGGATATTTCTAAGAGAACACAGTTTGATTAAGTTAGGGGTTATAATTTTCCACTAAGTAAATATGAGAGAAAATTTAGTATTTCATTTTGCAACAAATTCTTTCAAGTGGAGAAAGAAATTGTAGAAACTGTGTCTTTTGTATTCTAAGTTAGAAGGCAGAGTGTTTTGTCACTACTGTTCCATATTTCACAACCAGTCTTTAAGATCATTTTTTTTTACAGTGAAGATATATGGTTGCAAATACTTAGGTTTATTTTATTAAAGGAATTCAGAGCTTTACCTGCAGTAAAAAAAAAAAAAAAAAAAAAAAAAATGCATATAGTTGCCAAAATTGAAATAACAACTGAATAACACTGTACAAGTAGTGACATATTTAACAATATAAAACATTGGCATGATTTTCTTCAAAAGAAAATATATGTCCAATATGTAGCCAAATATAATGATGCTTTTTATGGCATTAACTGTACTATATTTCATGAAACAAGAAAATGTAGGAATTATTTCAAATATTGATGACACAATGGTCAACATGTAAGATGGGTTAAAACAAAAAGATATCTCTATCTAGAATAGAGAGTTAAAAATGAACTGCTTAATGAGTAGTAAAGTGAGAAGAGAAATAATACATAAAAAATTTTAAAGTAGGTGTATTCTCAGTTCAACTAAATTGTTTCGGGGGCAAAGTGAAGTTGAACAGCTAATTTTTTTATTTTTTTATTTTTTTTATTTTTTTTGAACAGCTAATATTTATTATACGTATTATTGAACTACCAAAAGAATAGGAAGTTGAAATCAGTAAGTGCTTATTTCATTGTTTTCATGCTGGTTGTAGAGAATACAGACTTTGTGATAAGTGGAGAACTAATCACAGTTCTCGCCCTTCTCCTAGCAGGGAGAAATCACTAGTTCTGTGGGATGCTGAACTGGAAAGCAGCTCCTCCCACTGGATGAGGGTGGGGGGCCAGTCGGTCCCAAAGAGCACATCCTCTAGGCAATCCTGAGTGAGTCCCCAAAGATGTTTTCAGCAATCCCACTCCTTGTCCAGACCAATTGTTTCCTTGTTTTATGAGAAAAACTTTATTAAGATGTAATATACGTACCATAAAATTCACCCCTTTAAAGTGTACAATTCAGTGGTTATTAGTATATTCATAGACTTGTGCAGCCATTGCACTAATTTTAGAACATTTTCATCACCTCAGAAAGAAACCCAATATTGTAAGCAGTCACTCTCCAGTTCTTCACCACATCACCGGGCCTCGACAACCACTAATCTACTTTCTACCTCCATAGATTTGCCTATTTTGAACATTTCACATTAACGGAATCATGCAGTATGTCCCCCATTCTTTATTATTTCACTGGGGTTTCTGGAAAACCTGCTTATGATCCATCTAAAAAGTCAATCATCTCTTATGTTTCAGATTTATTACAGTATTTTTCTTCTACTTTTTCCATTACCTGTGTATCATAAATACTTTCAAATACCCGTAATAATTCATACTGTATGGAATGATGTATTGCAGATTTGTGAGCTTATTGTCAACAGGTTTGACTTCCAAGGACAATGAGAGCAAAATGCCTGCCTGAATTTCAACTGACTTTGAAAGGGGTATGGCTGCAATATGTTTGACTCTACAGATGGTTTTTGCATTATCCTCTCATTACAAAATAAGAGAAACCACTCCTACGAGTTAACTATGTCTTAGAAACGTCATACCTTTTTTTCCATTGTTAAACCATCTTTTCAGCTTAGCCCATTCGTGTTTATACTAGTGAACCAGTGATTTTTGGCAATCTGTTGAACACATAATATTTAATACTGGCTTGCCTAAATAAAAGATTATAAGAATCTAATAATGTACTTTATTTTGTTAGCCTTATAAGTTTTTAAAAATGAGTGTTGTCAAAGTGTTCATAATAAGTATTATAAAGAATTTTGTAAAGTAGCCTTTTAAAAAGGGAGCTTTGAAGTTGATAAACTCAATGGTAAATCTCTAGAGAAAAACTTTGAGTATATAAAGCAAGAGTAACTGAGTAATTGAGTTATTTTACAATAGAATTTATAATGAGGAAGTGTGTTAATTTCCTGTCCTTCACAGTTTTACTGTGTAGAATTCTCAATAGACCTTTGGGAAGCTTATATTTCAATCGCACTTTTGTATTTTATATTTTGTATAAATTTTGTATTTACAATATTTATGTGCATTTTCCCTTAAATGATGTTTTTACATGTTGTATTGTATCTTGGAATGATGAGTTAAAGTATTCAATATAGCATAGTAGAACAAGCACTGACTCTGCAATCAGACTGCCTGCATTCAAAGCTCAGTCCCACCCAACACTAGTGGATGCAAGTGATTTAACCTCTCTGGGCTTTAACTTACTCAACTATGAAGTGAGGATATTAGTACTCATTGATTTGACCTACTGTGAAGATGAAATGAAGTAGTGCATATATAATAATGTGTATAAAGCCTTTAGCCAAGGTAAGTGTGCTAAGCACATGCTAAATATTAATAGTCATTTCATTCTCTGTGGTGTGTGTATAGGAACAGCATGAAGTAGTGGACAAAACTAATGGATTGGTCAGCTGGAAATCTTGGTTCTGTTTCCTCTCATTCAGTGATTCTTTACATAATGGATAACAAATTTCTATTTTCTGCAGCTTAGCTTTCTGTATATATTGAGTGGCGTGTAAAATAATTTTATAAACTATAGCAATCGTGTGCTTAAAATCAATTAAGTGTTATGCAAAACAAATACACATTTTTGTTGCACTATAATTTATAGGTTAGGAAATAAATATTTCCTATTACTAAGTTCCTTATCAGAAAACACAGCAAAAATGAATTCTTTATCTATTTTGGCTGTAATAGCATTTCTTTCTTTTTTCTTTGGGCCAGGGTTTTCCAGGTGACTTTGGAGACAGAGGCCCTGCAGGTCCTGATGGCAGTCCTGTGAGTAAATTGTGATGGTCCACCCTCGCAGTCTAACATCACTCAAGACTTCATAGCAACTGTACTTGCCATTCTCATTACCACATTCCTGACAAGCACTCTTGGCCAGACAGTTTTGATACCACTGAGCACATTCCACTTTGTGGTTTTACAGCATGGGAAATAAGACAGAAGTGTTATAAATTCTGTCTTGAGAGATAGTCATTAAAATTAATTATTTTGACCATGTTAAACATGACTGATTATTTAAAATATTAGAAGTATGCAATCACGATACTGACTTGTGTATTTGTGGGGAGGGGCATGGGGAAAAAAGCCTTTCATGTACATCAAGGTACTAACAAGCCTCATGTAAAAATTGTGCATTTGGTGATTGCTCTTTTGGACTCAAACCTGTCATTGATCTACCTTACTTTTCAGTATTATATAGAGAAGTCTTTGGGGGGGATTGTTTAGATACCTATGTTCAGATTAGGAAGTTAAAATTCTAAAATTAGTTTAATTATATTTTCAAAGGATGATGATGGAATGCTGTTTTTTGACCCTAGGCAGAAATGTCTTTACTTTTTGCCCTCAAAAAATGGCTATCCCCCAATATATGTCATGTACACATTGTTTTCATAAGATTTTTAAGGTGAATTAGAATCAACTACTAAATCCTTGGATCACAAATTAGGAATAGTTCCTATATTTAGACTATGTAAATTATTAGCATTTATGCTTAAAGTGTTTGAAAATAGTTTCTTTTTTATTTTTTTCTAAATTATAACTGTATTAGCTTATTCAGTGAATTTAGCAAAAGTTTTATTTGTTATAAGTCTTGGAAGATAAAATAAAAGTAGAACTGATTTCCAAACAAATGGTTAAAAAGTTGAATCATGTCTTAAGTAGAATGTTTACCATCTTATTCTTGCCCATGATTCTGGGGAGCTTCCCATTTCAGGCAGAATAAAGTAAAGCATTATTTACATTTTTTCTTTAATACCATTTATGTCCTTGCATACCTAGTGTGAAGCCATCTTATTTAATGTTTTGTCAGTTAAATATACATGAAGTTTGTTAGGGTTGGACTCCTAACAATATTTAAAAATTTTCTCTTTGAAGTCTGCTGTTTATATTTAAAATATAATACTTCTGGAAGAGCATTTGGAGTCTTCTTTAGAATGCAAGAATAAATTGGATATTTTCAGTTTATTGGTTTATTATTCTCTATATTTTATACTGTACCTTTGTTTCAAAACAGAATTTGAAATGCAAAAATAAAGGGAGGGTGTATTCTTATACTTTGTACCCTGTAAATGATGTAAGTCTGACATGGAGTAGAGTAGGAATTATCACAAAGACTGTAATGATGAGTTTAAGACTGTCACAAAGACCCATCATGAATCAACTGGAAAAATTAATATAGATAATTTTAAATCTCATACAAATAATTTAACAAGGTTGGTCATTTCTTACATTTGTATAGTGCTTTAAGAAAATTTTCAAAAGCTCATATATATATATTAGAGTTTTAATTACAGTTTTAATTCTATACAAAATGAAAACAATATTACTATTTCAGTTTCATAAATGAGAAATTTAGAAAATTTAAATAATGTACTTCAAAAGAGCTGATAAGTGTTTTAAATCATCTGAAAATGTTCTTCTCACCTGACATGCTGACCACTTGTCTTTTCATACTACATATAGGCTAATTATGTTTATAATGCTGATTATTAATGGGATTTACTTCCTTTATTAGGTACATAGGAGACACAGAGAAGTCTATATCCTAGGCTAGGTGGTAGTCCTAGTATCTAAAAGCATGAAGCCAGGGCCACTTTTAAAGAATATAAGCTGCCACCAGAGGTTTGCACTTCTTAGGAGGATGCATAAGAGTAGGGAAGTTGCAGAAGTTAGCTGAAAGAAGGTAAATTTTGATATATTTTTTCCTAGAAATTTTTGTCTTCATCTTTAGAAAATACCCTTAGTAGTTTGGAATCATATTTAACCAATTTTGCACATTTCTCTTACTTAGGGACTTGTAGGTAGCATTGGTCCTCCGGGATTTCCTGGGCTTAGAGTGAGTATCAGATATCATCCTTCTTATCAAATATTTTTGCGTGTATTTATATTTGTTAGATGTGTTTTTAAAACTTTACAAAAATGAAAAGTTTTAGTGTCATTGTTGAATATCAATCTTGCTCACATGTATTTCCCCACCAGATATGCAAATTAGACCAGTAGTATGAATTTAAAAATTAATTATACTTTAGGATACACTGAAATAACAAATTTCTACAGGTTGATGTATATGTGTATTTGTCTTAAGGATACTTAATCAAGACTCAGTTTCTCCAGAAGTGTAAGACATAGAATAGCCACTTCTTTCCTTTGAGACAGTCTTTCATACCATCTGGTCTAGAGAGGCAGATAGGTCTAAACAAAAGCACATGATAACAGTAGGCTTTATGAAATAAAATTGAATAAATGGTTAGGAAAACCATCCTGGACAAAAGGTAGGAGCTGGACTTCACCATTGCCATTAACCATTTTAATACCTAACTTATTTATTGTACTTAAAAAAAGTGACTATATTATTTGTTCACTTAATCAGTTTTTATACAGTGAATTCAACTCTTGAGTTTCACTGAAGTTTCTCATGTCAGCAAAGTACAGTTTAATAAAAGCAATTCTGTGGAGGCCAAAACAATGTAGTCCAAATATGTAGCTCTCTGATAAATTTTTGACTATTCATTGGAGTGAACAGACTGTTACTTTTGATATATCTTCATAAATATATTTCTCTCATCCAAGCTTCTGGTTCATGACAGGAAATAAATTATAGATATTTTAGATAAATTTAGAGCCATATGCTTTAACATTGAGCTAGCTAAAGGTGAGATTGACATACTTTAATGAAATGTAAGGAGCCTAATGAAAATAGAATCTTTAAACTATTTCTATTCATCTAAAAGTAGGGCATGACCATTGGCAGAGGTAGGATTTTCTTTAAAAATCAATTTAGGGCTTCCCTGGTGGTGCAGTGGTTAAGAACCTGCCTGCCAATGCAGGGGACACGGGTTCGAGCCCTGGTCCGGGAAGATTCCACATGCCACGGAGCAACTAAGCCCGTGCGCCACAACTACTGAGCCTGCGCTCTAGAGCCCACAGGCTACAACTACTGAAACCCATGCACCTAGAGCCCATGCTCCACAGCAAGAGAAGCCACCACAATGAGAAGCCCACGCACCGCAACGAAGAGTAACCCCCGCTCACCGCAACTAGAGAAAGCCCGCGCACAGCAACAAGACCCAACGCAGCCAAAAATAAATAATAAATTAATAAATTAATTTAAAAGAATCAATTTAGAGCTTGCTTTATTATGTGAAGTAGGTAATTAAGACTCTAGAGTTTTATGTCATAAATTATAGCTACGGTATTTTTAGCTTGAACTTGAACACAGGTCCTCTGACTCCAAATTTAATGTTGTTTCCCCACCTTAACTGCCCCAAGTCAGAAGGTGGCAGCTTGGCCAAAGGAATAAGTCAGGAGTTCAGTTATTGGAACTATGGTAAAAATCAGCATAACAACTTTTAACTTGCCCATTTGAGATGGCAAGAATATAGAATTAAGAGTTAAGGAACCTGAGTAAGTCTAGGACATTTAAAGTTTTCTCTTTCATAATAATATTGGTATAGTAATTATAATAAAATCAGCAATAACAGCTCACTTTCATTTAGTATTTTCTATGTGCTAGTCACATGGGTTAGGTCATTTAATTCTCAGAACAACCTAAGACCACTTAGCTTATAAACGTTGAGCCCGAATTTGAAGCCAGATGACATACATCCAGAGTCCAAAATTCTCTCTATTGTGCTATACCACCTCCTTAAAACTTACAATACCTTAACAGGTATACTATCTCTCTTAAGAGATTTCTTTAGATGTCATGAGAAGCTCTATGTGAAGGTGGAACCCAAAGAACCAATTTTTTTTCCTCTGAACTTAGAATAGGGCTAAACCTGTAAGTGGTGGTCACTGGTCCTGTCAGTGGGGAGAGACAGGAAGTAGGGGAAGGGAATTGGACTCCAAAGATACTCTTTGTGCTTTCTTGATTTAACCTATTAGCATTAAATTGGTTAGCTCCAAACTTTCTGTTATTATGCTTAAGATCAAGACCAAAATTCTTAACATGGTGGCTCTTATCTGCATCTTGAGAACATACTCTGTGCACTAGCAAAGCTGTTCGTTCTCAGATGTCATGCAGCCTCCCTACTACATGGCCTTTGCACTTGTTTGTCTACCTGAAACACTTTACCTTTACTTTTCTGCCTAATATTTAACTCTTACTCATCTTTCAGTGCCAGGACTTAAAACAGTGCCTGACACATAATAATGCTCAGTAACAATGGGCTTTCTGTCCTTTCCCTTTCTCCACTCACTCTTCGGTAGGTGCGCCGAGATTCTACAGAAATGAAAATGGCTAATGACACTAACAGTCATTTTTGTAGTCATCATCTCTTCTGCAGTGATATAGATGGTACTTTATACTTTTCAAAGTACTTTCACATATGTATCTCATTTGTAAAGTAGATAGGGCATGTATTATTACTTCCTCTATTCTACATTTATTAAAAATTTTAATCAAAACAATGTGAGCACCTACTGTGTATCAAATGCTGAATTAGATGCTAGACCTAAAATTACAAACAAATTAAGATTCCTGTTTTTGGCAGCTTTATAATCTAATGCCAATATCATACAATATGATTACTGCTATAACGGACTAAAGTAAAGCCACTGAGAATGGAGCAATTTGTGTTATTGCCGAAAGTCAGAATAGGCTTCACAAAGGAGATGTCTTTTAAGCTGTTCTGAAGATTATATATGAGTGGTGGTGGACTGGAAAAGGGAAAAGGGCTCTTAGGCAGAGGAACGCTGTATTCAAATGCACGGAAGAGGGGGAAACTGGAATGTTTGGGAAATGAAAAGAGGAGTAGCAGGATGGCAGCCTAGGAAGTATGGGGTGATGGGAGCAGAATGGAAGGAGGTGAGATTTTGTAGACACTTGAGAAAGATTATGTGAACTTTTGTGTTTCCTAGTAAACAGTTTATCTGTTTGCCCAGAACTACAGTCTCTGCTTTATCTCTCAGGTGTTCCCTTCCAGCAGGTATAGTTTCTGACAAGAGATGATACTGCTTTCTTTAAATTATTTTTTCCATGCAGTTGATTCTTATTGTCATTTGGTTTCTTAATTAGTGGCAGTGATTATCGCCTGTGAGTGGGTGGGAATGGTTGAAAAGCCCAATATGGAATTCAGTCTTTTCCACGATGTGTTCACTCATGAACTGTGATTGGCCAGTGGCTGCTGTTTTGCACAAAGAACCTCTCCTTGGGTCTCTCTGTTTCTTTGACTGACTTTGACTCAAAAGTTCTCTGTTAGTTGTCACTGTGTGGGAGGCTTTTTTGCCTCTGTTGCTATATCCCTGACACCCTCAGCTAAACTCTTATGCATGAAATTATTCCTTCTGTCTATTCCATCTTCTTATGGAAGAGAAGTGTGGTAGGTAGGTAGTGCTGAAGGACTTTCAGGTTATCTTTGTGGAACTGAAAACAGCTATTAACCTATCATGGATCACTTTCAGAGGGCTATAGTTTTTTAGGAGTAGGATTTTCCATGCAACTTGTGACATGCCACAAAATGTCTTATGTTTCTTAGAAGTTTCTATACCCATACCATTTTACTTTCTAATTCTTCACTTTTCTAAGTCTTTTATAATGAATAATTTTTTATTTAATAGATCTTTCTTGGAGTGTAATTGCTTCACAATACTGTGTTAGTTCTGTTGTACAACAAAGTGAATCAGCCATATGCATACATATATCCCCATATCCCCTCCCTCTTGAGTCTCCCTCCCACCCTCCCTATCCCACCCCTCTAGGTGGTCACAAAGCACCGAGCTGATCTCCCTGTGCAATGCTGCTGCTTCCCACTAGCTATCTATTTTACGTTTGGTAGTGTGTGTATGTTGATGCTATACTCACTTCGCCCCAGCTTCTCCCTCCTGCTCCATGTCCTCAAGTCCATTCTCTTATCTCTACATCTTTATTCCTGCCCTGCCACTATGTTCATGAATACCATTTTTTAATTTTTAGATTCCATATATATGCATTAGCATACGGTATTTGTTTTTCTCTTTCTGACTTACTTCACTCTGTATGACAGACTCTAGGTCCAGCCACCTCACTACAAAAAACTCAATTTCGTTTCTTTTTGTGGCTGAATAATATTCCATTGTGTATATGTGCCACATCTTTATCCATTCATCTGTTGATAGACATTTAGGTTGATTCCATGTCCTGGCTATTGTAAATAGTGCTGCAATGAACACTGTGGTACATGTCTCTTTTTGAATTATGGTTTCCTCAGGGTATATGCCTAGTAGTGGGATTGCTGGGTGATATGATAGTTCTATTTTTTGTTTTTATTTTTTAACATCTTTTAGAGTATAATTGCTTTACAATGGTGTGTCAGTTTCTGCTTTATAACAAAGTGAATCAGTTATACATATACATATGTCCCCATATCTCTTCCCTCTTGCATCTCCCTCCCTCCCACCCTCCCTATCCCACCCCTCTAGGTGGTCACAAAGCACCGAGCTGAACTCCCTGTGCTATGCGGCTGCTTCCCACTAGCTATCTATTTTACGTTTGGTAGTGTATATATGTCCATGCCACTCTCTCACTTTGTCCCAGCTTACCCTTCCCCCTCCCCGTATCCTCAAGTCCATTCTCTAGTAGGTCTGCATCTTTATTCCCATCCTGCCCCTAGGTTCTTCTGACCATTTTCTTTTTTTTTTAGATTCCATATATATGTGTTAGCATATGGTATTTGTTTTTCTCTTTCTGACTTACTTCACTCTGTATGACAGACTCTAGGTCCATCCACCTCACTACAAATAACTCAGTTTTGTTCCTTTTTATGACTGAGTAATATTCCATTGTATACATGTGCCACATCTTCTTTATCCATTCATCTGTTGATGGGCACTTAGGTTGCTTCCATGTCCTGGCTATTGTAAATAGAGCTGCAATGAACGTTTTGGTACATGACTCTTTTTGAATTATGGTTTTCTCAGGGTATATGCCCAGTAGTGGGATTGCTGGGTCGTATGGTAGTTCTATTTTTTGTTTTTTAAGGAACCTCCATACTGTTCTCCATAGTGGTTGTATCAATTTACATTCCCACCAACAGTGCAGGAGGGTTCCCTTTTCTCCACACCCTCTCCAGCATTTACTGTTTCTAGATTTTTTAATAATGGCCATTCTGACCTGTGTGAGGTGATACCTCATTGTAGTTTTGATTTGCATTTTTCTAATAATTAGGGATGTTGAGCATCTTTTCATGTGCCTCTTGACCATCTGTATGTCTTCTTTGGAGAAATGTCTATTTAGGTCTTCTGCCCATTTTTTATTTGGATTGTTTGGTTTTTTTGATATTGAGCTCCATGAGCTGCCTGTAAATTTTGGAGATTAATCCTTTGTCAGTTGCTTCATTTGCAAATATTTTCTCCCATTCTGAGGGTTGTCTTTTTCATCTTGTTTATGGTTTCCTTTGCTGTGCAAAAGCTTTTAAGTTTCATTAGGTCCCATTTGTTTATTTTTGTTTTTATTTCCTTTAGTCTAGGAGGTGGGTCAAAAAAGATCTTGCTGTGTGGTTTATGTCAAAGAGTGTTTTTCCTTTGTTTTCCTCTAAGACTTTTATAGTGTCTGGTCTTACATTTAGGTCTTTAATCCATTTGGAGTTTATTTTTTTGTGTGTGTGTATGGTCTTAGGGAGTGTTCTAATTTCATTCTTTTCCATGTAGCTGTCCAGTTTTCCCAGCACCACTAATTGAAGAGGCTGTCTTTTCTCCATTGTATATTCTTGCTCCTTTATCAAAAATAAGGTGACCATATGTACGTGGGTTTAATCTCTGGGCTTTCTGTCTTCTAACATTGATCTATATTTCTGTTTTTATGCCAGTACCATACTGTCTTGATTACTGTAGCTTTTTAGTATAGTTTGAAATTGGGTAGCCTGATTCCTCCAGCTCTGTTTTTCTTTCTCAAGATTGTTTTGGCTATTTGGGGTCTTTTGTGTTTCCATAAGAATTGTGAAATTTTTTGTTCTAGTTCTGTGAAGAATGCCACTGGTAGTTTGATAGGGATTGCATTAAATCTGTAGATTGCTTTGGGTGGTATAGTCATTTTCACAATATTGATTCTTCCAGTCTAAGAATGTGGTATATTTCTCCACCTGTTTATGTCATCTTTGATTTCTTTCATCAGTGTTTTATACTTTTCTGAGTAGAAGTCTTTCACCTCCTTAGGTAGGTTTATTCCTAGGTATTTTATTCTTTTTGTTGTGATGGTAAATGGGATTGTTTCCTTAATTTCTCTTTCTGATTTTTTCGTTGTTAGTGTATAGGAATGCCAGAGATTTCTGCGCATTAATTTTGTGTCCTGCAACCTTACCAAATTCATTGATTAGTTCTAGTAGTTTTCTGGTGGCATCTTTAGGATTTTCTCTGTATAGTACCATGTCATTTGCAAACAGTGACAGTTTTACTTCTTTTCCAATTTGTATTCCTTTTATTTCTTTTTCTTCTCTGATTGCCGTGGCTATGGCTTCCAAAACTATGTTGAATAAGAGTGGTGAGAGTGGACATCCTTGTCTTGTTCCTTATCTTAGTGAGAATGGTTTCAGTCTTTCACCATTGAGTATGATGCTTGCTGTGGGTTTGTCATATATGGCCTTTATTACGTTGAGGTAAGTTCCCTCTATGCGAATTTTCTGGAGAGTTTTTATCATAAATGGGTGTTGAATTTTGTCAAAAGCTTTTTCTGCATGTATTGAGATGATCATATGGTTTTTCTTCTTCAATATGTTAATATGGTGTATCACATTGTTTGATTTGTGTATACTGAAGAATCCTTGCATCCCAGGCATAAATCCCACTTGATCATGGTATATGATCCTTTTAATATGTTGTTGGATTTGATTTGCTAGTGTTTTGTTGAGGATTTTTGCATCTATGTTCATCAGTGGTATTGGTCTATAATTTTCCTTATTTGTGATATCTTTTTCTGGTTTTGGTATCAGGGTCACGGTGGCTTCGTAGAATGAGTTTGGGAGTGTTTCTCCCTCTACAATTTTTTGGAAGAGGTTGAGAAGGATGGGTGCTAGCTCTTCTCTAAATGTTTGATAGAATCACCTATGAAGCCATCTGGTCCTGGACTTTTGTTTGTTGGAAGATTTTTAATTATAGTTTTAATTTCATTACTTGCGATAGGTCTGTTTATTTTTTCTAATTCTTCGTGGTTCTGTCTTGGAAAATTGTACCTTTCCAAGTATTTGTCCATTTCTTCGTGGTTGTCCATTTTATTGGCATATAGTTGTTTGTAGTAGTCTCTTATCATCCTTTGTACTTCTGTGGTGTCACTTGTGATTTCTCCTTTTTCATTTCTAATTTTATTGATTTGCATCCTCTCTATTTTTCTTGATGAGTCTGGCTAGTGGTTTATCAGTTTTGTTTATCTTCTCAAAGAACCAGCTTTTAGTTTTATTGATTGTTGCTATTGTTTTCTTCGTTTCTATTTCATTTATTTCTGCTCTGAAGTTTATGATTTCTTTCCTTCTACTGACTTTGGGTTTTCCTTGTTCTTCTTTCTCTAGTTGTTTTAAGTGTAGGGTTAGATTGTTTATTTGAGATTTTTCTCGTTTCTTGAGGTGAGATTGAATTGCTATAAACTTCCCTCTTAGAGCTGCTTTTGCTGCGTCCCATAGGTTTTGGGTCGTTGTGTTTTTGTTATCATTTGTTTCTATGTATTTTTTTATTTCTTCTTTGATTTCTTCAGTGATCTCTTGGTTATTTAATAGCGCACTGTTTAGCCTCCATGTATTTGTGTTTTTTACAGTTTTTTTCCTGTAATTGATTTCCAGTCTCATAGCATTGTGGTCAGAAAAGATGCTTGATATGATTTCACTTTCCTTAAATTTTCCGAGGCTTGATTTGTGACCCAGGGTGTGGTCTATCCTGGAGAATGTTTCTTGGGCACTTGAGAAGAAAGTGTATTCTGCAACTTTTGGGTGCCATGTTCTATAAATATCAATTAAATCTATCTGGTCTATTGTGTCATTTAAAGCTTGTGTTTCCTTATTTAATTTCTGTTTGGATGATCTGTTCATTGGTGAAGGTGGTGTTGTTAAAGTCCCCTACCATTATTGTGTTACTGTCAATTTCTCCTTTCATGGTTGTTAGCATTTGCCTTATGTATTGAGGTGCTCCTATGCTGGGTGCGTAAACATTTATAATTGTTACATCTTCTTCTTGGATTGATCCTTTGATCATTATGTAGTATCCCTCATATCTTGTAACAGCCTTTATTTTAAAGTCTATTTTATCTGATAGGATTATCACTACTCCAGCTTTCTTTTGATTTCCATTTGCATGGAATATCTTTTTCCATCCCCTCACTTTCAGTCTGTATATGTCCCTAGGTCTGAAGTGGGTCTCTTGTAGACAGCCTATATATGGGTCTCTTTTTTTGTATCTGTCCAGCCAGTCTGTGTCTTTTGGTTGGAGCATTTAATCCATTTACATTCAAGGTTATTATTGATATGTATGTTCCTATTACCATTTTCTTAATGTTTTGGGTTGGTTTTTATGGGTCTTTTTTCTTCTGTTGTGTTTCCCTCCTAGAGAAGTTTCTTTAGCATTTGTTGTAAAGCTGGCTTGGTGGTACTGAATTCTCTTAGCTTTTGCTTGTCTGAAAAGCTTTTGCTTTCTCTGTCAAATCTGAATGAGATCCTTGCTGGGTAGTGTACTCTTGGTTGTAGGTTTTTCTCTTTCATCATTTTAAGTATATCCTGCCACTACCTTCTGGCCTGCAGAGTTTCTGCTGAAAAATCAGCTGATAACCTTATGGGGTTTCCTTTGTATGTTAGTTTTTGTTTTCCCCTTGCTGCTTTTAGTATTTTTTCTTTCAATTTAATTTTTGGTAGTTTAATTAATATATGTCTTGGTGTGTTTCTCCTAGGGTTTATCCTGTATGGGACTCTCTGCGCTCCCTGGACTTGCGTGACTATTTCCTTTTCCCATGTTAGGGAAGTTTTCCACTACACTCTCTTCAAATATTTTCTCAGACCCTTTCTTTTTCTCTTCTTCTTCTGCGACCCCTATAATTCGAACGTTTATGCATTTAGTGTTGTTCCAGAGGTCTCTGAGATTGTCTTCAGTTCTTTTCATTCTTTTTTCTTTGTTCTGCTCCTCGGCAGTTATTTCCACCATTTTGTCTTCTAGCTCACTTATTCATTCTTCTGCCTCAGTTATTCTGTTACTGTTTCCTTCTAGTGTATTTTTCATTTCAGTTATTGTGTTGTTCATCTCGGTTTGTTCTTTAGTTCTTCTGGTCTTTGTTAAACATTTCTTGTATTTTCTCGGTTCACGCCTCCATTCTATTTCCGAGATTCTGGATCATCTTTACTATCATTACTCTGAATTCCTTTTCAGGTAGATTGCCTATTTCCTCTTCATTTATGTGGTCTTGTAGGCTTTTACTTTGCTCCTTCATCTGTGACATATTTTTTGCCATCTCATTTTTTTTTTTTTTTTTTGGTGAGTTGGATTGTGTTCGTGTCTTACTGGTTGTTTGCTCTGAGGCTTCCAACACTGGTGTTTGTGAGCTGTTGGGTAGAACTGGGTATTGGTGCTGAGATGAGGACCTCTGGCAGACCTCACTCCGATGAATATTCCCTGGAGTCTGAGGTTCTCTGTTAGTCCAGTGGTTCAGACTCAGAGCTCCCACCCCAGGAGCTTTGACCCAAACCCTGGCTTGTGAGCCAAGGTCCCGCAAGCCGCGAAGGGCAGAAAAAACAAAGGGGGGGAACAATAACAAAGTAAAAAATAAAAGTAGACTAGGATATTAACAGATATGTTAGAAAGAATATAAAAATAAAAATATAGTTGAAACAACAACCGGAAGGTAAAACAGAACCAGAGTAGTAAAAAAAAAAAAAGAGGGAAAAAAAGAAAAAAAAAAAAAGGTGGTAAAGACCTTGGCTGTGGAAGTTGAAGGGTGGGGCCTATGTTTAGGATCCACAGGGCTTGAAAAGGCCCTGTGGCTGGTGGGGGGTGGGGCTTAGGCTCGACAGAACAGAAGGGGCCCAGGCGTGCCTCCTGCCTCTGGTGTCAGAGGGCGGGGGCTCCCACCCGGGAGCCCAGCAGGCTTCCTGGGTTCGAGTGGGCGGGGTGGTTGCCCTCCACTCCTCTCCTGCTCTTCTGGTCCTGGAGGGCCCCGCCGGCCTGCCTCTCCTGCTCTCCCTCCTATGCCCCAAGGACCCATGTGGCCTGGAGTTCCTGTTCTCCCTGGCCTCCCTCCTAGCCCCCAGGAGCAATGAGGCCCACAGGGGCCCTCTGAGGGCATAGGACCTGGCCTGTGAGAGCTGGGCAGACTTCCTCAGCCGATTGGGCAGGGGAAACGCTGTGCATGCTCTCCCCTGATCTGAGCCCCTGAGGGTCCCTCCAGGCATGGGAACCCCTCCCCCATCTCAGCCACACCTAGGGGCACCGGTCCTTTCCAGCCTCCACTTCTCCTGCCCCCTCAGTCCCGCCACATCCTACTGGTTCGCTTGGGAGTTCCACCCATCTCCTTGGACGTCACAGTCCACCACCAGCATCCGGCAGGTGCCCTAGTTGTGGGGAGACACAACCTCCGTGTCTTTCCACACTACCATCTTGACTCCGCCCTGAATATGTTTTTTGATACCTTCTGAAACTTAAACTATTTTGTGATTTTTTCTTTCAGAGTCACTAAAAAGTAAAATAGCATATTGTACATACAGAGTACATTCATCTGAACATGCCAGACTATGCACAGTAATATATTTACTGAAACAAAAATTTAGGATATTATGTATAGAAAAAACAACAGGACAATAAAGAAACATTTGTTTGTTTTTAAGATATTCCTTTCCATTCCTTACATGAATTGTTGCTGTATAATTTCCACACAGAGATGTTTATTGTATTTTTTTAACATCTTTATTGGAGTATAATTGCTTTACAATGTTGTGTTAGTTTCTGCTGTATAGCAAAGTGAATCAGCTCTATGTATACATATATCCCCGTATCCCCTCCCTCTTGCGCCTCCCTCCCACCCTCCCTATCCAACCCCTCTAGGTGGTCAGAGAGCACCGAGCTGATCTTCCTGTGCTATGCGGCTGCTTCCCACTAGCTATCTGTTTTACATTTGGTAGTGTATATATGTCAGTGCTACTCTCTCACTTCGTCCCAGCTTACCCTTCCCCCTCCCTGTGTCCTCAAGTCCATTCTCTACATCTGCATCTTTATTTCTGTCCTGGCCCTAGGTCCGTCAGAACCATTTTTTTTTTAGATTCCATATATATGTGTTAGCATACTGTATTTTTCTCTTTCTGACTTACTTCACTCTGTATGACAGACTCTAGGTCCATCCACCTCACTACAAATAACTCAGTTTCGTTTCTTTTTATGACTGTGTAATATTCCACTGTATATATGTGCCACATCTTCTTTATCCATTCATCTGTTGATGGACACTTAGGTTGCTTCCATGTCCTGGCTGTTGTAAATAGTGCTGCAATGAACATTATGGTACATGTCTCTTTTGAATTTTGGTTTTCTCAGGGTATATGCCCAGTAGAGGGATTGCTGGGTCATACGGTAATTCTAGTTTTAGTTTTTTAAGGAACCTCCAAACTGCTCTCCATAGTGGCTGTGTCAATTTACATTGCCACCAACAGTGCAAGAGGGTTCCCTTTTCTCCACACCCTCTCCAGCATTTATTGTTTGTAGATTTTTTGATAATGGCCATTCTGACTGGTGTGAGGTGATACCTTATTGTGGTTTTGATTTGCATTTCTCTAATTATTAATGATGAGCATTCTTCATGTGTTTGTTGGCCATCTCTATGTCTTCTTTGCAGAAATGTCTATTTAGGTCTTACGTGCATATTTGGATTGGTTTGTTTGTTTTTCGATATTGGTCTCTATGAGTTGCTTGTATATTTTGGAGATTAATCCTTTGTCAGTTGCTTCATTTGCAAATATTTTCTCCCATTCTGAGGGTTATCTTTTTGTCTTGTTTATGGTTTCCTTTGCTGGCAAAAGCTTTTAAGGTTCATTAGGTCCCATTTGTTTATCTGTGTTTTTATTTCCCTTTCTCTAGGAGGTTGGTCAGAAAGGATCTTGTTGTGATTTATGTCATAGAGTGTTCTGCCTATGTTTTCCTCTAACAGTTTTATAGTGTCTGGCCTTACATTTAGGTCTTTAATCCATTTTGAGTTTATTTTTGTGTTTGGTGTTAGGGAGTGTTCTAATTTCATTCTTTTGCATGTAGCTGTCCTGTTTTCCCAGCACCACTTACTGAAGAGGCTGCCTTTTCTCCATTGTATATTCTTGCCTCCTTTATCAAAGATAAGGTGACAGTATGTGCGTGGGTTTATCTCTGAGCTTCCTATCCTGTTCCATTGATCTGTATTTCTGTTTTTGTGCCAATACCATACTGTCTTGATTACTGTAACTTTGTAGTATAGTCTGAAGTCTGGGAGCCTGATTCCTCCAGCTCCATTTTGCTTTCTCAAGGTTACTTTGGCTATTTGGGGTCTTTTGTGTTTCCATACAAATTGTGAAATTTTTTGTTCTAGTTCTGTGAAAAATGCCATTGGTAGTTTGATAGGGATTGCCTTGAATCTGTAGATTGCTTTAGATAGTATAGTCATTTTCACAATATTGATTCTTCCAATCCAAGAACATGGTATATCTCTCCATCTGTTTGTCTCGTCTTTAATTTCTTTCATCAGTGTCTTATAGTTTTCTGCATACAGGTCTTCTGTCTCCTTCTGTAGGTTTATTCCTAGGTGTTTTATTCTTTTTCTTGCAGTGGTAAATGGGAGTGTTTCCTTATTTTCTCCTTCAGATTTTTCATCATTAGTGTATAGGGATGCAAGAGATTTCTGTGCAGTAATTTTGTATCCTGCTACTTTACCAAATTCATTGATTAGCTCTAGTAGTCTTCTGGTAGCATCTTTAGGATTTTCTATGTACAGTATCATGTCATCTGCAAAAAGTGACAATTTTACTTCTTCTTTTCCATTTGGATTCTTTTTATTTCTTTTTCTTCTCTGATTGCTGTGGCTAAAACTTCCAATACTATATTGAATAATAGTGGTGAGAGTGGGCAACCTTGTCTTGTTCCTGATTTTAGAGGAAATGGTTTCAGTTTTTCACCATTGAGAATGATGCTGCCTGTGGGTTTGTCATAGATGGCCTTTATTATGTTGAGGTAGCTTCCCTCTGTGCCTACTTTCTGGAGAGTTTTTATCATAAATAAGTGGTGAATTTTGTCAAAAGATTTTTCTGCATCTATTGAGATGATCATATGGTTTTTCTCCTTCAATTTGTTAATATGGTGTATCACATTGATTGATTAGCATATACTGAATAATCCTTGCATTCCTGGGATAAATCCCACTTGATCATGGTGTATGATCCTTTTAATGTGCTTTTGGATTATGTTTGTTAGTCTTTTGTTGAGGATTTTTGCATCTATGTTCATCAGTGATATTAGCCTGTAGTTTTCTTTTTTTGTGACATCTTTATCTGATTTTGGTATCAGGGTGATGGTGGCCTCGTAGAATGAGTTTGGGAGTATTCCTCCCTCTGCTATATTTTGGAATAGTTTGAGAAGGATAGGTGATAGCTCTTCTCTGAATGTTTGATAGGAGTCGCTTGTGAAACCATCTGGTCCTGGAATTATGTTTGTTGGAAGATTTTTAGTCACAGTCTCAATTACAGTGCTTGAGATTGGTCTGTTTATATTTTCTATTTCTTCCTTGTTCAGTCTTGGAAGGTTGTGCTTTTCTAAGAATTTGTCCATTTCTTCCAGGTTGTCCATTTTATTGGCATAGAGTTGATTGTAGTAATCTTTCATGATCCTTTGTATTTCTGCAGAGTCAGTTCTTCTCCTTTTTCATTTCTAATTCTATTGATTTGAGTGTTCTCCCTTTTCTGGCTAGTGGTTTATCAATTTTGTTTATCTTCCCAAATATCCAGTTTTTAGTTTTATTGACTTTGCTATTGTTTTCTTCATTTCTTTTTCATTTATTTCTGATCTTATCTTTATTATTTCTTTCTTCTATTGACTGGGTTTTCTTTGTTCTTCTGTCTCTAATTGTTCGAGGTATACGGTGAGGTTGTTTATTTGAGATGTTTCTTGTTTCCTGAGGTAGGATTGTATAGCTCTAAACTTCCCTCTTAGAACTGCTTTTCTGCATCCCGTAGGTTTTGGGTCGTCATGTTTTCATTGTCATTTGTTTCTAGGTATTTTTTGATATCCTCTTCGATTTCTTCAGTGATCTCTTGGCTATTTAGTAGTGTATTGTTTGGCCCCGATTGGTTTGTATTATTTACAGTTTTTTTGCCTGTAATTGCTTTGTTGTAGGAAAAGATACTTGATACAATTTCAATTTTCTTAAATCTACCAAGGCTCATTTTGTGACCCAACATATGATCTATCCTGGAGAATGTTCCTTGAGCACTTGAGAAGAAATGTATTCTGTTGTTTTTGGTGGAATGTCCTATAAATATCAATTAAGTCCATCTGGTCTAATGTATCATTTAAAGCTTGTGTTTCCTTATTTGTTTTCATTTTGGATGATCTGTCCATTGGTGGAAATTGTGTGTTAACGTCCCCTTCTATTACCGTGTTACTGTTGATTTCCCTTTTTATGGCTATTAGCATTTGCCTTATGTATTGAGGTGCTCCTATGTTGGGTGCATAAATATTCATAATTGTTACATCTTCTTCTTGGACTGATTCATTGATCATTATGTCGTATCCTTCTTTGTTTTTTGTAACAGTCTTTATTTTAAAGTCTGTTTTGTCTGATATGCGTATTGCTACTCCAGCTTTCTTTTGATTTCCATTTGCATGGAATATCTTTTTCCATCCCCTCACCTTCAGTCTGTATGTGTCCCTAGGTCTCAAGTCAGTCTCTTGTAGACAGCATATATGTGGGTCTTGTTTTTGTATCCATTCAGCCAGTCAGTGTGTTTTGGTTGGAGCAATTAAACCATTTACATTTAAGGTAATTATCAATATGTATGTTCCTATTACCATTTTCTTAATTGTTTTGGGTTTGTTTTTGTTGGTCTTTTCCTTCCCTTGTGTTTACCACCTAGAGAAGTTCCTTTAGCATTTGTTGTAAAACCGGTTTGGTGGTACTCTTAACTTTTGCTTGTTTGTAAACGTTTTAATTTCTCTGTCGAATCTGAATGAGATCCTTGCTGGGTGGAGTAATCTTGGCTGTAGGTTTTTCCCTTTCATCACTTTAAATATGTCCTGCCACTCCCTGCTGGCTTGCAGAGTCTCTGCTGAAAGTTCAGCTGCTAACCTTATGGGAATTCCCTTGTATATTTTTTTTTGCTTGTCCCTTGTTGCTTTTAATATCATTTCTTTGTATTTAATTTTTGATAGTTTGATTAATATGTGTGTTGGCATGTTTCTCCTTGGATTTATCCTGTATGGGACTCTCTGCACTTCCTGGACTTGCTTGACTATTTCCTTTCCCCTGTTAAGGAAGTTTGCAAGTATAATCTCTTCAAATATTTTCTCAGACCCTTTCTTTTTCTCTTCTTCTTCTGGGACCCCTATAATTCGAATATTGGTGCATATAATGTTGTCCCAGAGTTCTCTGAGACTGTCCTTAATTCTTTTCATTCTTTTTTCTTTATTCTGCCCTGCGGTAGTTATGTCCACAGTTTTATCTTCCAGGTCACTTATCCGGTCTTCTGCCTCAGTTATTCTGCTATTGATTCCTTCTAGAGAATTTTTAATTTCATTTATTTTGTTGTTCATCATTGTTTGTTTGCTCTTTAATTCTTCTAGGTCCTTGTTAAACGTTTTTTGTATTTTCTCCATTCTATTTCCAGGATTTTGGATCATCTTTACTATCATTACTCTGAATTTTTTTTCCGGTAGACTGCCTATTTCCTCTTCATTTGTTTGATCTGGTGGGTTTTTACCTTGCTCCTTCATCTGCTGCATATGTCTCTTTCTTCTCATTTTGTTTAACTTACTGTATTGGTGTCTCCTTTTCACAGTCTGCAGGTTCCAGTTCCTGTTGTTTTTGGTGTCTGCCCCCTACTTGTGAGGTTGGTCAGTGGTTTGTGTAGGCTTCCTGGCAGAGGGGACTGGTCCCTGTGTTCTGGTGGGTGGGGCTGGATCTTGTCCTTGTGGTGGGCAGGGCCGCATCCAGTGGTGAGTTTTGGGGTATCTGTGGACTTAGTATGACTTTAGGTGGCCTCTCTGCTAGTGGGTGGGGTTGTGTTCTGGTCTTGCTGGTTGTTTGGCATGGTGCATCCAGCACTGGAGCTTGCTGGCTGTTGGTTGGAGTTGGGTCTTAGGGTTTAGATGGAGATCTCTGGGAGAGCTCTCACCGAGTGCTATTACTTGGGGCCAGGAGGTCTCTGGTGGTCCAATGTCCTGTTCTCGGTTCTCCCACCTTGGAGGCTCAGACCTGACACCTGGCTGGAGCACCAAGACCCTGCCACCCACATGGGTCGGAAGAAAAGGAAGAAAAAAGAAGGAAAAAAAAAGAAAAATACACGAACAATAGAACCCCAAACCAAATGGTAAAAGCAAAACTAAACAGACAAAATCACACCAATAAACATACACACTCATAAGAAGAAAACAAACAACAGCAACAACAAAAAACGAACAGTCAGAACCCTAGGACAAATGGTAAAAGCAAACCTAAATAGACAAAATCATACAAAGAAACATACACATACACACTATAGACCAGGGCTTCAGAATATTTGGTCCTTTTCCAGACTTCTCTCTGTTCCTCTGTGAAAGGACTTCAAGGTCATTTTGCTTAGACTTTGATTCTCAGCCTGCAATGGAATCACGTGGGAATCTTGAACCGATGCTGGGCCTCACTGGGGAGGAATCAAATCAGAAAATCTGGGGTGAGGCCTGGCATGAAACTGCTTTAAAGCTTCCCACCCGACTCCACCAGTCTCCGGAGGCGAGAGCCCTGTATTTTTTAAACTATCATAAGTTTTAAAGCTATGAACTTTGAATAAACTAGCCACTGTAATTATAAGAATAATTATTTCCTATTGATAGAATTTGTCAATGATGTATTAATACTGCATATCTGTTCATTAAATTGGGAAGTATTACTCTGCCTCTCGCAGTCTCATGTATTTCAGGCTTACACATGTTGGAAATAATTTATCGTAGTTATATTTCACAGACTTTAAGACTCACCCCAAAGTAAAGATGTCGTATTTTCCATTCTGAAATTAGTAATATATAAATGTGGACTGTTAGAAATGTGCCGTTATGTCAGGACGTAGACCTCTGGAAATCACTGTTTTAAATTTATTTTTAAAGTTGATTACTTCCTCCAGTGTTCATTCCATAGTTTATTTCAAAACAATTATGTGCCAGTTATTATGTTGGGTCAGAGATATAAAAAAATGAATAAAACATGCTTCTGCTCTCACATAATGCACAGATTAGGGAAACAGAAAAAAGAAAACCAAAAACCAAAAACAAGGCAGTATACTCAGTACGGTAAGCAGAAGGACATTCCAGTAGTGGTAACTGTATCTTCAAAGGGTTGGAGCATGTGGTAAGGGAGAGCATGTTCAGAGGTTAGAACACAGCCCATTGTGTCTAAAATGTTGGGTTTGGAGGAAGAAGAAGTCAAAGGGGAGTAGGGATGAATGGAAGGACATGAGACTGAAAGGGTTGATGGAAAACTAGTAGTAAGGGCCTGGGATGCTATCCTAAGAAATTTGGATTACAACTAAAAAGGGCAACATTTTCATCATTGTTGCAAATACACCCTTAAAAGTTCCTTAACATTTGGAAAGCATGAAATGGAGGTTTAAAGCAACTCGGTATTTGAAGATGAAGGATGATACATTAGCCAGGCACAGAGAGGTTGCAAGAGAAAGAAGGAAAATGAAGGCATCAAGAACACAAAAATTTAGTGGGCTCCAAATAATCAAGAGATTTCCACTATTTTTAAAATATTTACTTTCAAAAACCCTTATAGTTGTCCTTTACATTCTAAGAAAGAAGTTTTTCTAGGTCTGTTGCTTGCAGGAGATGATAGTGGTAGTTAATGTTTTTGAGTAATCTTGCTTTGGAGCATTAAATTGAAAACCTTGACCTTGGTATCTATGTCTCTTTCATGTTTGTTTCCTCAACACTACTACACAACACTACAATGTTTGATACATATTATGCTCAATAAATATTAAATGATGAATGAATGAGAGAAACCCAGAAGAGCAGAGCTTTTTGTTTACTACTCGGTTCCCTAAAATTATGGTAAATTTTATTGTCTGCAAGTTGTAAATCATGAAATAAAATCATTGGAATGCCTGGCACATAGTAACTGCCCAATAAACGTTTGCTGAATAAATGGGTGAAAGAAAAATCTAAGACAATCAAATGAAGTATTTATTGAATACTTCCTGGGAACATGGCACTAAAGTATTTCCCCTATCATCAAGATATTATCTCTCTGGAGAAATACTTCAAAATGAATGCTGTGGGTAGTAAGTATTATAGGAGCTCAAGGAAGGGAAGGAGGCTCGTGGACAAGATCAGTATGAGTAGGCTTCAGGAAACAGGATAGACCTCATTAAAATTTGAATGATTGGTATGATTAATAAATGTGAAAAGGAAAAGAAGTTATTGAAGAGTAAGACATGTGTGGGGAGCTTAGTGAGATGAACCATTCTGGGTTAATTAAGTTTACCATGTTCTCTTTTTAATTCTAGTTGGGTGCTCAAGGATGGCTTTCTTTCTTATTGCTTTTCAGGGCAGTGTTGGCCCTATGGGACCAGTTGGACCTTCTGGAATCCCTGGCCCAATGGTATGTTTCTATTTTTATAATGGATATTTCACTTTGAATTTTCTATGATGTCACAAAGTATCACTTTCTTTTTTAGGGTCTTTCGGGGAATAAGGGCCTACCTGGAATCAAAGGTGATAAGGTGATTTAAATATTTACATTGTCATAGAGATGATTTCTTATCACATTTACTTTTCTTTTGAATCCACACAACTTATAAAGTACTTGTTTTAAAAAATATGGGATCTAATCTGTACTATCAATTATATAATTTTTCTCAAAAGTAGGAAAAATAGAGAAATTATTCTTGTATAACTAGTATTTGCCTTCTTATAATATTGCCACATTTGCATTGCTTAAGTGTCTTCACGTGAAATTGTGCTCTCCAGGGTGAACAAGGCATTGTGGGAGAGCTAGGAGAACCAGGGTATCCTGGAGACAAGGTAATGTTTTTACTGTTAATTTTATATAAATACAACAAAAAGCAGTGAAAATGTATAAATTCTTTAAAAAGAAAGGAGTACTGATTATTTTAATCATTGATTATATTTTTTTTAGGATATGGTATCAATATGGTTTTACAAGTCTTATTTAAAACAGTTTTCTCAATTATTTTAGAATAATTCCATGAATTTTTTTAGTAAATTTGTAAATAGAGGCATATCTGCCTTCTGTCGTAGAATAATTTTTCTCTTCACTGTACTGTTCTTTTCTTTTAGGGCGCTAGGGGTTTTCCTGGACCACCAGGGATGAGAGGAAAGCCAGGACCTTCAGTAGGTTTGAACTTTTGGTTTGCTTTTTCTGATTTATGGACTACACACTATGGCATGAGTCTGGATACCTGTTGTTGTTTGTGGAATGTAAGAAGTAGGATGTAAGACTACCAGTATGGCGTTTTCTCTCCACTTTTAGAATATAGCTAATCCTTGAAGTTTTTAGCTCACATTCCATAGATTATTGGATCTCACCCTCCTCACCCCACCCCATCCCAGGCCAAAGCCAAATTTCTGTGAGCCTTAAAGATCTTGGTTGATCTATAATAGACAGTATTTAAACTAAGCAGTAGATTTTAAGTCAGAAAATATAAGGCACCTTAAATAATATTTTAATTTATCCAGATATCTGTTTCATTAAGGAAACATTTGGAAGAAAAAATAGCATGTCACACTCTCTTATGGGCCCAAATATTCTAGTTCCTTGTCTTCTTTTAACCTTTGACCATCAATTAATTGAAATAAAAGGATACCGTGTATTGTAGTTAACTTGAAGCCCAAGAAACCATAAAACTAAAGTTACTGAATAATTAAAAACATTTAAATGAAAAATGGTTAAAACATGAGTTAAAGGTATTTATCTGCATATTAAAAATCATAATAATTATTATAGCTAACATTTACTGAGCGCTTACAAAGTGCCAGGTGCTCTTCTAAGGTCTATACGTCTAATTTAATCCTTAAAACAATCATATGAAGTTGGGACTATTATTTTTTTTTAATTAATTAATTTATTTATTTATTTATTTTTATTTTTGGCTGTGTTGGGTCTTCGTTTCTGTGCGAGGGCTTTCTCCAGTTGTGGCGAGCGGGGGCCACTCTTCATCGCGGTGCGCGGGCCTCTCGCTATCGCGGCCTCTCTTGTTGCGGAGCACAGGCTCCAGACGCGCAGGCTCAGTAGTTGTGGCTCACGGGCCTAGTTGCTCCGCGGCATGTGGGATCTTCCCAGACCAGGGCTCGACCCCGTGTCCCCTGCATTGGCAGGCAGATTCTCAACCACTGCGCCACCAGGGAAGCCCCAAGAAGTTGGGACTATTATTATTCCTATTTTACCAGTTAGGGGAACTGAGACACAGAGAGTTAACTAACTTGCCCAAGGTCCCATAGTTAGTTAGTAGCCACCTGGGAAAACCTAGGAAAACACATATGTCGGAGCCCATGCACTTAGCCACTGTGCCATAGTGTTTTAGGCTTTAACGTTTTAAGATTGCTTTAGGGTTTTAATATTGATTACAACTCTGTGAAGGTGATTGTAGATACAAAAAATTAGATACAAAATCATAATTTATTAATATAACATTATAAAAGGGTGTTGTTTTCCCGAGCAATTCATCGTGTTCCCTCTAACTCCACCCTCTCATCTTTGGATTGTTTATTTTTGCATCAAAGGAAGCAGCATTAAGTTACATAACTTTACATACACCATTCTTTATGACTTCTAACAGTGACAGCACTTCATATACATTTCCCAGGAATTATTTAATCCTAAGGACAATTGTTGGCATTATTTAGCTAATGACATATTGGTGGTGAGTTTTGCCTTAACTAGTTTTCACTCAGTCAGCCATCTACCCAGACTTGTGCCGTGGTGTTGAATTTCAGAAGGGGCACGAGTATAGGTCAAGCTAACAAAAAGCTTCTATTTTTCGAGGATGATTCTAGATCACGTAAAAGGGACTTTCAATATCTGCAGTGATTGACCCTTCTTATATCTTATATCTTCATTTTTTTCTAATGTGAGGGTTTTCTAACTTTTGATAATAATAAAAGAAAATGGTATGACACATTTTCTAAGGTCAATACTAAGTAATAAATAATTGATATTATTCTCTTACACTTTGTAATTAATTACTTGAGAAAACTAGAGTCAAATATCATGCTTATATAAGGTAAACCTTTTTAATGTCTTCCTTACTCTTTGATTCAATTTATATTGATAACATGTTTATTGGGGTGGGAGGGGGCGGAAGTCGCTGGTCTGAATAACATGTAGATTTTAGTTCCAGCCCTGACACTGACCTGCTGTGACCTTGGACATTTAACCACCATGGTATCCAGTTTCTCGTGTTTAAAATGAGAGTCAGGCTACATCATATGTAAGGTTCCTTGCAGCTCTGTGACTCTTTAATCCTCTCTTAGTAATAATGCTTACCAACGTTGCTCTAGTCTAAGCTAAAGCAAAGACAGCCTGTTTTACCTTTAGCACATTGTCTTAAAACCTTACATTTTTTTTTTTTTTCCTGGAATCACCAGAAACTCTAATGTGGTTCTTTAAGGCAGTGATGCAGGGAACATGAAATGGTGAGCGTGAGGCTTTTGCTTGCTCGTGTTATACCTTTTTTGTACTATTCTAATAAAAATATTTTAAAGTCAGCAGGGATTAGTTTGGTAGGAAACAGTTGGCTATTTTTAATTTTTTTTTTTTAATCAAATCTTCGAAATATACATATTTTGGACTGAAGATAGGATAGAGACTTATGAATTAATATTTATGAGATGGCCTTGCCTTTAGACTTTCACTTTATTTATCACTTGTTTCTATCTTATTGTTAGAAAAAATTGTAGTTGTTTGACTTTCCTTGTTATGGAAGGAGACACCTGTTGAATGAAAAATTACATATACAATATCAGTAATCATATTAAAAATAAATTATACAAGTTGCTGCCTATCTAAATCATTTGTTTACTATCATGCAAAGAATGCCAAAGTCATAAGAATGTCTTTCTTATTTTATATCTCCTACTTTTGGTTTTCTGTTATCTAAAATGCTGGTGTCACTGTTACTGTTTCCAAATGAATCTATGTTATAACATAAAAGAATGTTTTCAAGATAAAAGAATGTCCTGATCCAGAAGGTTTTTAACATTCTGGAATAGGGAAGCTTTTACACTGCAAGTATTTAAAAACTAGAGGAAATTACCAATCTGAAGTTGTTAAGAAATATTATTTTTTTAAAAAGAGAAAATAAATACAATTATGTCCTTTCCATTTTTTTTTTAGCTAGAAGTTGCTGTCATTTGTAGAAGTTTATTTTTAATCATTATTCAATTCTCTAAAAGTTACTTGAAAACTCAGTTTATAATTTATAAAGGAGAATTGACATTCAAGGAAACTTGCCATTGAAGTTTTTCAAAATGAAAATTTTTTCTGAAGGATGAATAAAATTATTCCACAATTTATGTTTTTAAATATCAGGTTGTCAATCAACTTTTCTGAAAACAGAGGCCTAGTGTATGCTGATTTTTCCTCAAGCTTGTAAATTTAGTGTCTTGTTTAGATTTTGCCACTAGAGGGCCTCAGTGAGAACTTCATCTCTATCTCTTGGAGGTAATATTCATTTTAAGAATTTGACTCCCTTAGATACTGATTATGATGGCGTATGATGGATTATAATTTTGTTTATTTAGGGGAACTTCAGTGAACTTCACATAATACTTTATTACTTTTCTCTAGATTTGATTGCAGTAGTTGTATTGTGTACTGTTTAAGTCCAAATACTCTAGCACTCTATGAGACTGAATTTAGTACATGTGGAAAACTGTGCTTTACTTCTTGGAAAGTGGATAAACCCATATTATACATAAAAGTTTATGTATAAGAAATGCAAGCAATTTTATGTATTCTGAGACCTATTTAAGTCAAATTTGAAGCTCACATAGAAATTTAATATGACAGAAATAATGAATTCAATATTTTTTATGAAAACAAGGGTATCAGACTACCGGCCTTCCCTGTTCTGTAGTTTCCTCTCTTGAGAGCATCACAGCCCTCTCTAGTAGCAGGCTTTTACCCACTTCTCTTTCCTCGGACTTCTTCTCCAGCCCTGATTTCACATTGTTAGCCTGAATGTCAGAAAATGGCTGCAGAGTTATTGAAACTGAATCCTCAGCAGTTTAGTTAAAGGATTAAAGCAATCTAGGAATTCTAGGTATCATCCAGGAGAGGAGAGAGGTTGTGAAGGGAAGGATTAATGGTTATAAAATTGATTAACATTTAATGAGTACTTTCTATATGCTAGACACTGTGCTTAACACTTATACATTTATTGTCTCATTTAATCCTTAAAATGACTCTGTAAGAATGTTACTACTGTTGTTATTATTCCTGTTTTATTGGTGAGAAAACTGAGGCTGAGAGAGATTAAGCAACAAGGATTTAAATCCAGGTGATTCTTAATTACAAAATCAGGCCCCTTATAGTTATCAAAGGAGAAAGGAATTTTCAGAGACAATCTGAGGACCCTGGCTATTTATGGAAACAGTTCTTCATCTAGAGTTCCCTACTTTGTTAAGTCAAACTTTACTGTCTTATCTCTGGGTAACACATACCCACACACACAATTTTTTTCCTTGATTTGATTTCTATTAGTTTGTTTGTATCCCTAACATTTAGGAGTAAATATGTATATATATATATATATATATATATGTGTGTGTGTGTGTGTTTGTGTGTGTGTGTATATATATATATATGTGTGTGTGTGTGTATATATATATATATGGACACATATCTCTATATAATAAGTTTTCTACAATGATGATGGTTATAAATTAAGTCTTTCTAAATAGTCATTAAAACTTCGGCATATTATTATATATTGAGTGTTGTTTGCCAGAAAGTCATTACAACTTTGTGTGGCATAATATATTTAGTGCTTTTTGCTTACCATATGTTTCCTTTTTAAATCATATTTATTAAATTAATGTTTATACTTTGATTTCTCCCACACACCCCCACGTTTTAGGGCCAAACAGGTAACCCAGGACCCCAAGGACCATCTGGCTCTCGAGGACCAGAGGTAAAATGTTGGTGGGAATATAATTAATTTAAATAAATATAGAAATTAAGCTTGGTTAGTAAAACATGCTTTTACATAATAGGTTTAAGAAAGATTCTCTTTAAAGTTTATATCTTTGAAAATAGTTTGGACTAAATTTTTTCTGTTATGTCAGGAGGTTTGCAACAGTGATCTCTAGAAAATAGAAAAGGTATTAGCTACATTACATTCCTGGTTAGGTCACAGCTGATTTATTTGTTCTGCACAACGACTACTAATAACACATGCTTGGAGCTTGAAATCAAATTTCAGGACCTAAACGCCATTGAATTTTTAATGCAGAATGCTTCCAATTTTTTAATATGCATATATCATTTGGATCTCATATTCTAGAATAAATGCAATTAAGTCTGTAGCACATATATCAGATTTGCTTGTATATTTGAAATTCTTACTTTGGCTTAATGCTTGATGTAGAGGGGCTTTTTCTTTTCTTAAGACTACATAGGACATGAGCTTCTGAGATGAAACATCTAAGTTTTTTTAAAAAAACATCATTTTATAAGTCAAAGATATACTACATAGAGATAAAGCTTCTGAAACTCACCCTAGTTCAAAAATATAAACCAAAGCATACGCATACATAAACATATAAATACACATTCACATCTGATCCAGAGTCATAGATGCAGCATTAACAGTGAGAAAGTGAATTTGGCTTCACAATAAATAAATCAGAGCAGTAAAGTCCCCATAGTGTCAAAGCAGTAGGCAGAGTTTCTAGGAATAGTACTGTCCTGGTGCTTTCTCCCTCTCTTTGTACACTGTAAGGTCTATTTCTTATTCCACAGCTGTCTTTCGGGGTTGGCTGATTTCTTTAGCAAATACCTGTTCTTACTCATTGTCTAATTTAAAAACATATTGGATGTTGATAGTTCAAAAATCTAAAAAACTACATTGTATCTAGTTTCAATAATAGAGAGGTAATAGGAGGTAAAATACAGCAATGTATTCATGTCATCATTCTGGGAAGAAGGAAATTGTTTTGAGTAATAAAAATGATTATTAACAGACAAAGTAGTAATTAACAGATAAATATAAGTTTATCTCTTTTATGAGCCCACATTCATTTAATCATTTGTCATGAAAACCTTCCTGGAATGAATCATATTTACCTGTGTTCTCATACTGAGGATACAGAACCTACTTTATCTTTTATTATCTTTAAAAGTTAATTTTATGAACATAGATTATTCTGTTGTAATTTTAGTTACAGATGGTATGTGTCCTAGGAAGGACTGTGTCACCTCCTTGTTATCAATATGGTTTTGGATCGTTTTCTTCTTTTATATAAAGCCAGGTTAAAGGATGCATGGGCCATGTTTTTACTTATTACTTGATATTCCAAAAATTTTTTTTCCTCTGTTGCCTTTGAGATTTTATGATTTGCAGTCATGATTCAAAACATTGCCTCATTGTCTTTGACTCCCGCAAGGTAGTAAGCCCTAACCTATGCCCATTCTTCCTCCTTACCTATTTTAAATTTTTTGATGGGGCTGAAGATGTAACCTGTATTCTCTCAATAATTAGTGCTAGGTTGTTTTGGGAAATGGGGCCTAATCCAAAGATCATAACTTCTTCTTGATCATAAGTATATAATATGTAGGATATCATATATGAGGCAACAGCTCTATGTAAATACTTCTTGACATTAGGCTTTTAATAGAATTATATGTCTAAGAATTTAAAATAGCATGTTTAACAGTATATCAAGCCTGAAAAGTTTCTACTTGCACAGTAGATGAATTTTCTCAGGTAAAGGATCTTATATGTTGTGCTGTATTTTGACTTTATCCTGTAGTCAGTGATCAAAGATTTTTAATCAAAGGAATGAACTTATCAGACATGCATTTCAACATATAAGTGGTAGGAGGAATAAAGATAAAAGAGAAGGAGAGAGGGAGAGATGACAGGACTAAGGCTGCTTGGGAGTATAATGCAAGGCCAGGGGATTAATGATGAGGGCCTGTAATAATAGAGAGGAAAGGGTGGCTTCAAGAAATAATTAGGAAATATAATTCACAGCAGTTGAATCACTCACTTCAGTTCATTCAGCTTGTGTGAGAGAGGAATAAAAGACAAATATAATAATTTTTGCTTGAACAGTTATGTAGAATGTAGATCACCATTCTAAAAAAAGAGAATAAAAAAGAAGGAGGAAGATACTCAGGGTGGGTGGAGATAATGCTTTGGTTTTGATTTTGTTAGGGCTGAAGTGCCTATAGGACATACAGGAAATTAGTCTCATAAGTGTATAGAAAATTGTAGACCTGACACTCAGAAGAGTGAACTAGAGATACATGTTTGTATAGTCATCCCCATAAAGGTATTAGATGACACAATTGTAATAGGTGAAATAATTTAGGCTTTATAAAACAAGGTTCGAAAATACTACACCTGGACCCTCAACTCCAGAAGGCTATATTCTCTGTTTACAGTGCAATTAAGTTTTAAATTGACAGTATTAAGAGCAGTAAAATAAACTTTGGTAACTTAAAAACATTATGAGAAGAAAAAAATCACAATGGAAATTAGAAAATATTTAGAATTAAGTAACAAATCACTATAAAATCTAGTGTTGTACCTAAAGCAGCACCTAGAGGGAAATTCACAGATGTCAGTGCATTTCTCTAAAAAGCAAGGAAGATCAAGAATAATAAATAAGTTATGCATAGCACAAGTGTAGGGATTTGTTTTAAAAGGAAAAAGATGTTGAAAGAGGTCAAATAGGATAGAGTCTGTGTTCTCTGTAAGTAGGAGACTAAATCCCAAGAGTGGGAGAAAGGTGTGCATGCAGAAGGAGGGCGCTCGAAGAGTTCTGTGAGGACTAAGCAGGGAAGGGAACCAGGGACTAGTAACAATTTCTGACTTGTGTTAAAAACTCAGCTGAGGCTGAAAAACGTTTTCCCCAAAATATAGCCACAAAGTTCAGTACAGTTCATTAGAACCGAATTGCAAACTTGAGTCTCAACTTTCTACTGGGCAAAACAATGAAACATGGTCAGTTATATGCTTTTCTTCTCCCTTAGATAAAAACATATCACTTGTACAAAAGAAGGGCAACAATTCATGGTATTATGTGATTTCCATATTTGAGTATAGATTGCTATCATAATGTCAAAGTACAATCCAGTAAAAGTAATCCTATTAGAGGCCAAAATGATGGTCCTAGGTATATACTTCTGTGATAGCTTTTGTTAATTATTGGGTGATGAAAGGCTTAAGTTAATATCTGGAAAGTACAGTGCTTTTGGGATATCTTCTGAATGAGAATTGAGGAGTTAGCCTGAGTACCTTGAGCAAATGACTTGGAGTTTTTTTATTGTGAATATTGTGATATATATGTTTAATTTTATCTTTTCCTAAATGACTTATCAATTGTCCCAGAACCATTTGTTAAGCAATTTGTCTTTGCTTCAGTGGTTTTAAGATGCCACCCCCATCATATAGTAAATTTCCATGGTTATTGGGTCTATGTCTGGACTTTGTTTTCTATTTCACTTGAATGGTTGTCTATTCCTGTGCAATTGTCACATTATTTTAATGATAGAAGCTTTATGGTATTTTTTAACTTTATTGAGAAATAACTGGGGATAATCGACCAATATAATTGCATATATAAAAGTGTACAATGTTATGATTTGATATACATTGTGGAATTATTACCAAGATCAAATAACACATCCATCACCTCACATAGTTAATTCTTTTAAATTTTTTTTAAAAATCTTATTGGACTATAGTTGATTTACTATGTTCCATTAGTTTCAGGTGTACAGCAAAGTGAATCAGTTATATATATATCTCTCCACTGTTTTTCCCTGTGCTATACAGTAGGTCCTTATTAGTTGTCTGTTTTACATATAGTAATGTGTATATGTCAATCCCAATCTCCCAGTTTATCCCTCCCCACTTTTCCCCCAGGTAACCATAAGATTGTTTTCTACACCTGTGACTCTATTTCTGTTTTGTAAATAAGTTCATTTGTACCATTTTTTTAGATTCCACATATAAGCGATATCATACGATATTTGTCCTTCTCTGACTTACTGCCCTCAGTATGACAATCTCTAGGTCCATCCCTGTCACTGCAACTGGCATTATTTTGTTCTTTTTAATGACTCAGTAATATTCCATTGTATATTTGTACCACATCTTTATCCATTCATGCATATGTAGATGGACATTTAGGTTGCTTCCATGTCCTGGCTATTGTAAATAGTGCTGCAGTGAACATTGGGGTGCATGTATCTTTTCGAATTATGGTTTTCTTCAGGTATATGCCCAGAAGTGGGATTGCTGGATCATATGGTAGCTCTATTTTTAGTTTTTTAAGGAACATCCATACTGTTCTCCATAGTGACTGTACCAATTTACATTCCAGCCAACAGTGTAGAAGGGTTCCCTTTTCTCTACACCCTCTCCAGCATTTGTTGTTTATAGATTTTTTTGATGATGGCCATTCTCACTGGTGTGAGGTGATACCTCATTGTAGTTTTGATTTGCATTTCTCTAATAACTAGTTATATTGAGCATCTTTTCATGTGCTTTTTGGCCATCTGTATGTCTTCTTTGGAGAAATGTCTATTTAGATCTTCCATCCATTTTTTTTGATTGGGCTGGGTTTTTTTTGTTGTTATTGAGCTGCATGAGCTGTTTGTGTGTTTTGGAGATTAATCCCTTGTCAGTTGCTTCGTTTGCAAATATTTTCTCCCATTCTGAGGGTTGTCTTTTTGTTTTGTTATGGTTTCCTTTGCTGTGCAATAAATTTTTGGTGGTGAGAATGCTTAAGATCTACTCTTAGCAGCCTTCAAGTATATAATACATATTTTTTTTTAACTATAGTAATGATGCTGTACATTAGATCCTCAGAACTTACTCTTCTTATAACTGAACATTTGTATCCTTTGACCTCCATCACCCCATTTCCTCACCCCACAGTCCCTGGCAACCACCATTCTATTATCTGTTTCTATAAAATTGACTTTTTTAAGATTCCACATATAAGTAATAACATACAATATTTGTCTTTCTCTGTCTGGCTTATTTCACTTAGCTTAATGCCCTCCAGATTCATTCACATTGCTGCAAATGACAAGATTTCATTCTTTTTTATAGCTGAATAATATTTCAGCGTGTTTGTGTGTATTTATCACATTTGTGAGATATATATATGATATATATAGATATGATATAATGATATTCACATTTTCTTTATACATTCATCTGTCGAAGAACATTTAAGTTGTGTCCATACCTTGGCTATTGTGAATAATGCTGCAGTGAACATGGGGGTGCATATATCTTATAGAGTTAGTGTTTTCATTTTCTTTGGGGTAAATACCAAGAAGTGGAATTTCTGGATCATATGGTAGTTCTATTTTTAATTTTGGGGGGAACCTTCTTACTGTTTTCCTTAGTGGCTGTACCAATTTATATTACCACCAACAGTGCACACAAGTGTTCTCTTTTCCACATTCTTGCCAACACTTGCTATTTCTTGTCTTTTTTTTTTTTTTAATTTATTTATTTTTTATTTTATTTTTATGGCTGTGTTGGGTCTTCATTTCTGTGTGAGGGCTTTCTCTAGTTGTGGCAAGCGGGGGCCACTCTTCATCGCGGTGCGCGGGCCTCTCACTATCGCGGCCTCTCTTGTTGCGGAGCACAGGCTCCAGACGCGCAGGCTCAGTAATTGTGGCTCACGGGCCCAGTTGCTCTGTGGCATGTGGGATCTTCCCAGACCAGGGCTCGAACCCATGTCCCCTGCATTGGCAGGCAGATTCTCAACCACTGCGCCACCAGGGAAGCCCTGTCTTTTTGATAATAGCTATTTTAACAGATATAAGATGACATCTCATTGTGGTTTTGATTTGCATTTCCCTGATGATTAGGGATGCTGAGCATCTTTTCAGGTACCTGTTGGCCATCTGTATGTCTTCTTTGGAAACATGTCTATTCAGATCCTGCCCAGTTTTTAACCAGATTGTATCTTTTTGATGTTGAGTTGTACGAGTTCTTTATATATTTTGGATATTAACCCTTTATTAGATATATGGTTTGCAAATATTTTATTAGGTTTGACTTACATTTATGAATTAATTTAGGGAGCAGTGACATTTTTATTATATTGAGTCATCCTTTGAAAGAACAGTGGATGTCTTTCATTTGTTCAAGTCTGCTTTTGTGTTTTTCAGGAATGTTTTAAAGTTTTCCTCATATAGGTTTTTGTACATGTCTCATTAAATTTATTCCTAACTATTTTTTTGTTGCTATTATAAATGGGATTTTTCTCTACCATTGTATTCTCTAACAGGTTTCTGTATGTATATGAAGATTATTGATTTCTGAATGTTAATTTTACATCCTGCTGCTTTAATGGTTTATTGTCTTTGAGTTATTTTTACCATTGATTTTCTAAAGTTTTCTAGTTGTACTCTCATGTAATTTTCAATGCCACTAGAGTGGCATTGTAATACCTCTAGTACAATGCTGAAGAGTTGGAAGTAGTGTGCATCCTTGTCTTCTTCCTCATTTCAGTGGAAATGCTGTAATGATTTCTCATGAAGTAAATGCTAAATTAAAATTAAAATATGCACATATTTTATCATGTTAAGAAATATCATCAATTCCTATTTCCTGAGTGTTTTTGAAATCAGGAATCATTTTTATAGTTTGTCAAATATATATAGAGAGTCAGATATTTGCTATATTTTCAACATGTATAGAGATAATTATATATGTCTTTTTAGATATATTTATTGGTATATTATAGTAATGGATTTTCTATTAACTATTTTGTATATAATAACTATTTCTATATAATTTCTGTATATTGACTATTTCTATATGACTTTTCTATTGCATTCTTTAAAAAATTCTACTTTATCATGGCACATTATTTTCCTAATATAATACTAATTATACTAATATTCATTAGTACTTCTGCATCAATATTTCTAAGTGATATTGGCCTGTAATATTCTTTCTTTTTTTGGTACTTCATCAGGTTTAGATATCAGTGTTATATTTATTTCATCAAAATAAATAGAAAGTCTTAGTTTTTAGTGCTCTGGAATAATTTATGGAATACTGGGATTATCTTACCTGTGAGGCTTTGGTGGAATTTTCCTGTGAAACCATCTGGAATTGATGCTTTTTTGTGGAGTAGTTTCTTGGTACCTTTCTGTGTTGCTTCTGTGAAAATTAGTCTGCTTAGAATTAAGCTTTTTATCTCTAAAGGGGTTAGCTTTGTTAAATTGTTATTTTCCTAGGAAATTAGCTGTTTCACCTAGGTTTTAAAATTTACTTCCATATAAATCTGCAAAATAGTCTCATGATTTTTAAACTTTAAGAATTATCTCTCATGTGCTATTTAAAATTTGTTAAATTTTTTGTTCTCTCTTTTTTTCTCTTGATTAGGCTCCATTCAGTTTGTCTAGTATGTTAATTTTTTTCTCAAAAATACCCTGAAATTTTTATTTATTGTCTTCTCTTTTTCTTTTCTTTACATAATTAGTTTCTCTTTGTATCTCCATTATTTTCTTGAGATTCTTTTGGTTTATGTTGTTCTTTTTCTTTCTTTTTGAGTTGGGAATTTTATTTAATTTATTTTTATTCTTTTATTTTTATTCCTAAAACTATTAGGGGCCATGCCTTTCCCTCTGATCATTGCTTTAAATGTATCCCATGTATTCTGGTATTGAGTATTTTTATTACCATTATTTTTTAGATATTTTGTAATTTCAGCTTGTATCTCCCTCTTAACCCAAGATTTATTTAAGAAGTGTTTTAAAATTTCCAAGTGGGAGAGCCTGTTGGTTTTGATTTTGTTAATAATTCCTTGTTTCATTACACTGTTATCATAAACTGTTGTTCTGTTTTATGGAACTTAGCAGCCTGATTTTTTTCTTTGTGACCTAATATATGATCCCTTTTTGTGACTGTTCAATATGAACTTGACCAAAAGGTATATTTTTATTATCAGATGTGAAGTTCAGTATATAGTGACTTGCTCTTCCTTATTGATTATGTTCTTTACCTTTTTGCTGTATCTTCACTTATTTTTGGTCTGATTGATCTCTCTGTTTTAATGGGATGGACTGTGGCTGTTGTCTACCCAGCTGCTTTGGGGCCACAAATGGTACTTCTTTCTCCCTCCTTCACTATCCATTTTAAATTCCCCTCACCCTCAGCTGCCTCCTCAGTAGGTCTTTGTGACTTATCTGGTAGTATAACCTAAACCTTCATGACTGTAGGGCAGTTCCAAGATGTGCTGATTATATCACCTGTGTTTCATGTGTATTCCTTCCTGCCTTTTTTTGTATAAAGCAGTCTTTCTTCCTCTTGTTTTTCAGAGTCAGTTAACCATGCCAGTTTGGTGACTCCTCTTTTTGTTTGCTCATATCTTGTCATAAAAAGTCTAAAGTGTCCTGGTAGCAGCTGTAACTTTTAGTTTGTTAGGACCTTTGATGTGCCTCCTGTCAAGAGAGAGCCCCTTTGGGTATCAGGATCTCCAACCCTGAAGAGTCCAAGGTTGTGGAGACAGAACACACAAAATGTACTGTGTTATTCGAAGTGATGGCAGATAGGACCACACCTGCTTCTACTTCTTGGTTTGGGACTCATATATCCTTCCTATTAGGGACAAAGCATCATATGGAGGTCTCTGATTTAATAAATACACTGTATCCCAAAGGGTGGTACTCCATCCTTTCATATTGTTTCCTCTGAGCTGGTTCTTCAGTTATAACTTTAGAAGGCAGTTCCAGTGTTCTGTGAGACTGGCTACCTCTAGATGGTGCAAGGTGGATTAAGACCAGTGGATCATATCATGGGCTCACTCTTATACCTCCTTCAATGTAGAGATACTATGCTTTATGAGGTTCCATACCTGTGGATCAGGCATTCTGTAATTCCCTAGATAGTGGTGCTAGTTAAACCTCTAAAGAGAGGAAAGGCACACTTTTAACTAAAATATGTATCTAACTCTGTAAAAATGAACTGCTGATACTGCCAGGTTGAAAGGGGCCCACATGAATATAAATTTTTTAAATCTCTTTTTTAAAACATAAATTAAAAGGATGCATTTGCCAAATCAGTGACTACACACCATGTAAGGGAAGGCCTTAGTCATCTGCTTTGGTGATAATACTACATCTGACACAGCAGCTGCATTTGGGGCTGTGGTAGTCTACAGTTATCTCCAGAATAAAACTGATTTCTGTAGGGGCCAGTCTGACAAATTAAACAGTGCTATGATAGAGACCACCACCCGTACATATTTTAGATCTTAACTGGTGTCACTAATCTCTGATATGCTCTCCACACACAATGTGATTGGCCATCATGTAGTTGTGAGTGATTGGCTGATCCTTAGAACCAAAGGTCCACCTAACGATAGGAGTATCCCTGCCTTTTTGGCTCCTTTTTAGAAAATCCAGTTCTAATTATTCAATTTCAGGAGGTCTTTTAGAGATACCTATTTTATGTTAATCACCAAAAACACAAAACGATGGTGAGTTAGATTAAGTCCTGACTTTAAGGAGCTTATATTCAAGAAATTAATACTAAATTCAGACTATGTCAAAGCCTCCACTGTCTGTCTTTCTCCCAGACATCAAGATTAATTAGGTTTGATAAAATTAAAAATAAAAAATCAGGTCATTCTTTAATAGTCTAGAATCAGTGTAGTTCTCAGAGAAAATTATAAAACAGCCAAAGAATTTCTTTCCTGAGGCCTCTGGTCTCTCCTTTCTATATTCTCTCCCTCTTGGGTATGAGTTCTTGTCTATTTCAAACAACCAGTGTCTCTTTTTCTTTCCATAATTTACCCTTCTTATCAAAGCCTGTTTTTAGAGAAAGACCTGATAAATATATTTCACTCCCATCAGTAACTGGTTAACAGCTAACTGCAATATAATTCCCTCTCAAGGATATTTACATTTCAACACTAAACAGAAACCTGAAAGTAATGCAGTGAGTCTTGAGTGTCATTTAGTGAGCAGGGAAAAATTTGTGGTTGATTAGAAACTTTGATACTCCTCAAATTAATCATATCATACAAGTGGTCACCTACACTACCAATAAAACAGGACAAGACTGGCCAATATTTCTTGCTAGGGCTTTCTAGTTTGGAAATTCAAATCTTCATAAGAGTTAGTAAAAGCAAAGCACTCTGAAGTTTTTGTTGTAAGTGCTAAGTTGTTTGCCATTGGCATTGAAGAGAATTGTTCATCATTAAAGACCATCTGAACAAATGTCACTTCAAAGTTTTTTTCTTGCTTATTCTAGGTGACTTATTAAATTGCTGTAACAAAGAAGTAAATATACCTGTGCATTTAGCTCTTCACAGAACTGTAAATATTAGAGGTGTCTCAAGGTAAATCATTATGTACTTTAAAACATAAGATTAAAAATTTTTCCATAATCGTTCTTTGTTTTTAAGAAAAACATATGGAGAATGCTGTACAGGACTCTTTTCTATTTCTTTAAGCATATTAGTATCAACTTTAGCACTAACCCCATGCTTCCTCCCAGTTCTGGCAGCAAACCACCTTCAAATGTGGTAGCAGGATAGTTAGAATATTTGTTGATTCAGCCCTTAACCTCCCTGGGCTACAGAGATTGCCAAATAGTTGAATTTTGGATGATGTTCTTGGTAAATGGGACCAGTTGTTTACTGTAAAAATGAGCTGAGACCACTAATCACAGAGATACCAGAAGTGGCCAAGCAGTGGGTCCTCTTTTTCCACCATGGTGGTCTTCATTAGAGACAAAGACCAAAGTTTATTTGGAGAGTCTGCTCATAAGTGAAGGCGTGCTTCTAAATGTCCATTTTAGCACTTAAGTGAACTTAACTGGAATGAGGCTGCCTGTGGCCAGCTACGTTAGTTGAGTAGATCTTAGTGCTAATGGATTCCCTTCACTTAAACCAGTTACATCTTTGGTATCTTTTATCCAGTGAGTTTGGTTGAGTAATTTGGTGTTTTTAGTTGTTACTCAAAAAGTAGTGCTGAAAGAAAACATGTGATTAAATCAGACAATAAAAAATTGTTTCTTGAGTTCCTACAGTGTGCAAGGCTGTGCCTAGTGAACACTGTGGGATATATATAAAAAGAATGTGTTATCCATAATTGGGGGAAATTTACAGCCTGCTTGAGAAAGACAAGATATATACATATACTGTTAATAATGGTAGTGGCATCATGTGAGAATTAAATAAATAGTTATTATAGTTCAGTGTTAGTACAGAGAGTTAACGTAAGATAGAAGGATTAGGGAAGGGGTCTTGGTAAAGATGGATCTTGAATTAGATTGTTGATGAATAAAGGGCAGGAAAAGGGGAGAGCAGTCCAAGCAGGGTAAATCACATGAGCAGAGCTGGACATCTAGGTAATATGCTTGGTGGATTTACAGACAGTGAATAAAACTGGCTAGCTGATGCAGATTTCTTGTGTTGGTTTAGAGTGACAGATAAGGTTATAAAAGTAGATTGGTGCCAAATTGCATAAGGCCTTTGATTCTAAGCTATGTCAGAGGCACAGTATTCAGTAGCTAGGTAGTCAGGCCTAATACCACAGTCGTATTGTGGAAAAAAATATGGAATCTTCCCCTTCATCTCCCAAGTAAACCAGCCAAAGTTTTATTGATTTGCCTGGTTTCTGACCATAACAGTCACAAATTTCTATCCTTTCATACTCAGTAGAAGTGGCAGTCTCTATAACAGTTATCTGAAAGGGGATGGAATCTTCTGCCAACCTAGGATGAATCTTAGTACTATTAGTTACTGTTAATAATAGTACTTAGTACTTTTGTTACAATGAGGTAGACCTGAGGCTGCTCACCAGATTGAGGAGGAAATCTTTCCATCCAGAGGAGAGTTAGCAACAACTAGGGCAACTGTCTTTGAAGATGCTTCCTGTTCCCAGTACTTGGTCTACAGCCATCTTTCCCAGTTCCTCCTTTTAGCAGGCAATAAAGTAGGGGACGATTTATTGCCTGGTTGACTGCACAGTTTGGTCAAATTCACTGCCAATTCCCATTAAGTCTCCTCATATCCTGTTATCATCTGGTGAAGCCCTTATACTTCCTCTTACAGAAAGCTGTGTCTCCATCAGTATCCCGTCCTCATGACCTGAACCATCAGGGACTGTAAAGGATCTGAGATTTTATCCTGTTTGCAAGCCAACAAGTTAGCCTGACAGTTTCAAAGATTCTGGTAGAAGACACAAGACTCCTGGGATAGAGACAAACGATAGTTTATTACTCTCAGCAATAGTAGTTTCTGGAGTATCAACATTTCTGCACTGACTCACTGAGCTTCAGTTCTCAGAGGGTGATATGAAGAGAGCTGGATGACCTTTGCATATACAGTGGGTTGCATTTCATAAGAAGAACTTGGAGCTTAGGGAAGCTGAATCTTTTATAATGGACAGCTATAAAAAATAATGGGTTCCAGAAAAAGACATTATTATATGGACAGTAAGTGTTCCTGCCTTTTGCTATGGGGGGAGACACTATCTCTATGTTTACTATACAAAATTCCCTGAAAAGAGACTGGTATGAGAAATGGTAAGTACCTCATTTGCGTAATGTGCAGAAATTCAAGAGACTATGGAGAATTGTCTCCAGCAGCATGTTAAGGTAAATTTTGGAGGTATAAAGATGAGTAAGATACATTCATTTTCCTCCATGAGCTCACATTATATTGGAATACACACATCCATAATTATAATATAGTGCAATAAGTACTCAACAGCCATGTTAACAGAGTTCTGTAGGAATATAAAGGAACAAGCTACTGATTTTGACTAAGAGGAACTATGAAAGGCTTCACAGATCATGATACATTTGAGTTGGTAGCAAATTGTATGATGAAGGAACCTCGGGGGTGGGGGTACTTAAGAAAGACTTCTGAGAAGCATGGTTGCTTGATCAAAGACGAAGACATAGTAGGGACTTACCAAATGCAAGCAGAGGGCAAGGGCATTCCAGAACAGATATATGAGGGAAGCTGGGTGTATTTAGAGAACTGCAGACAGTTCAGTGTTTTAGTCAAGTCTGTTTCCATTAAAAATGACAGAAACCTAGCTCAAACAGTTTTCAGCCAAAAAATCAGGACTGGCGAATGTAGTCAGGAAGTCCAGCAGTGCATGTGCCTAGAGGTTTAGCTAGATATAGGAGCTGGATGAATATAAGCAAATTACTCTCATCTTCTAGCCTTACTTATCTCTGTTGGCTTCATTCACAAACATTGTGGAACAGGTGGCTCTTGGCAACTCTAGGCTTATATTGCTCTAAGAGTTAGCAATCTTAGCAAAAAGAAAGCACTCTTCTTTCTGTATAGCTCCAGCAGAAATTCTAAGGTAGGCTCCAGCCAATCTGACTGGGATTGCATGGTCATCTTTAAGTCAATCACAACAACCATGAAACAGGAATACTGTAATTGGCAGGATTTGGATCACCTAGGGGTGTAGGTGACCCTATACTCCTAAAAACTGGGATGGGGACCAGAAGCACATGCACTGCAAACTGGGGAAGAGAGTAGTTCCCCAAAGAGATGGTGAGCAGATAAAAAGGAATGCCCTCTACATTTCACATTTTTGGTGCCCAATATCTGTATATACCCTTCTTCCCACTTACACAGGTTTTAAAATGCCTTTGGTAACATAGTGCATGTGGCTACCCACACAGCTAAAAATACACTCTCCCTTCTCCAAAGAAAGATAACCCGATGTATTGGTCAATTATTGCTTACAACTCCAAGGCCAGGTTCTTTGGGTAAGGTGCATTCTCAGTGAGGCCCAGATACAGGTCTACATCTCAACTAATCAGTATATGATTTTAGAAAGAAAACAAGATAGCCACACTATTCATTCCATTTGGAAAACGAGAGAATGAGAAACAATATAGAGTGGCCCAGGCCCAGAGTTGTGTATTTAGACCAAATGTAGGCGATTGATACATGACAGTTCCTCATAACAATATAAATCAGCTTTTTAAATCACCCAACTTCCCACTCCCTGCCACAAACTTACACACACCGAAATGAGGAGAATCTGAGGTAAAGAGTCTCTGGAATATATCATACATTCTATGAAACCAGGGAATATCTTGATTCTCTAGTATATGTTCAGTACCAAGAACAATGCCTGACACATGGTAACTACGTGTTAAAGGAATGACGAGATATTCTTAAAGATACTCATAAGAATTCTAAATGAGTCACGTATATAGACAATGAGTACCTAAAATGATATTTATCTAAAGGTAAGTATCAAATCACAGTCATGTTATTATCTCCAAAACATTTTGAAATATGAGTTTCACTGATTTTTATCTGGGGACAAGTTTTCTAAGGTTCTTTACATGGTTGCAAGCTATTGTCTACCAAAAAGCAAGTGGTTATCTAAAACATCCAATACCAATTACCTTTTTGCTTTACAGTTTTATTGAAGTATAATTTACATATAACAAAACTGCCTATAATTAAATTGTACAATTTGATAATTTTAGACATATGTTTAACTTGTGAAACAATCACTGAAATCAAAATAGTGAACTCATCCATCAAACCCCAAAATTTCTTTGTTTACCTTTGTAACCTTTCCTTTCTGTCCTTCATGTTCCCCCTTCCTCAGTCTACTACTGATGTGCTTTTTGTCACTATAGGTTATCCAAACTTAAGTATCAAATAATGGTCAAAATAAATTATTTTAAAATTATAGGTTTAGTAATTTTCTGTAGATTTCAGTAGAATGAAAGTAGGCTTTGCAATTGACTTTGTAGGTTTTTTTGAGTGACTTCAAATATACTGTAAATACTATTTAAGCAAAGTTTTATTTAGAAGAGAGAGTGTATGCTATGTCATAAAGGATTTTATTGTCTTTGTGGATTTTCTCTGAGTTTTTAGAATGTTACATATAAATGGAATTTAGAGTTCAGCTGTGCTATATTTGCTGCTTAAATATATAGAATTACAAAAGGGAAAATATATAAATAGCGATAATCATTTGCAAAGATTTTTAACAGTATCATAATGAAAAAAATCTGGTTTTCATGGCTTTTTAGACCTAAAACAGCAAAAGAGAATGAAAGTGAGCCAGATACTTAGATGAATTCTCTATTCTGCATTTATTTTTCCAGAAGCTCATATTTTCTATTTGTGGTTTTTTCAGAAGACAGAACAGTTCCTTAATTTGCAGTTGCACACTGCCCTGTGCTAAAGTTTAGTTTCTATAGTTTACTGGGAAAGTGAATTTATTATTTTTGTCCTTTCAAATATTTTTTTGGCATTAACTTTTGGATAGATTATTCTCACTCAGAAAATGTCATTTAAATCTTCTTTTATTACTTTCCTACTTGGACTCAGTATATTCCCGACATGGCATGTACTTCCACAAATGCTAAAGAACAAAATCTTATGATTGTTTTTTGGATCCATGTCTCAAACTAAATTCTCTCCTTACAGAACCTCTCTCCCTCTGGATGCATTCATTCTTGTTTGCATATGAAAAATTTCAATCCTATCTATAGAAGCTATACTGGTTGGTTATTTTTTGTTGGGGTGGAGTTGTTTGCTTTTTCAGACAAAGGGTAACTTTTGAAATTGCGTAATTGAAAATATAATTATTCAAATAGAATTTGTTTTTAAGTTGTTCATCAATTCAGGCCATCAAATGTTTGTTGAATGTACTGTATGCCCAGCACCAGACGAGGCTTTGCATAACTTTGCCCTTTAGGAATTCATAATTTTTATGTTGCCCTATCTTAAATGGTTTATTAATTTTATCTTTTCTCAATATGACTATTTTTCAAAGGAATATATTCATCTCTACTTTGTTCAGACTTATAAACTACTCAGAAGATAAATTTAAGCCAAACCATATTGAGTTCTTGTGTATTTAATGCACAGTGTATATAAAAATCAATGAAAAAACTTGAAATTTTTCATGATAGTTAAATGACCTAAATGTCACTCTTATCTATAATAACAGAGTATTTAAAGCTATATTATAAAATATCAGAAAAACTTAAATTTCCCCAAATATGTACTTTATTTTTAACCTATTATAATTGAACGTGCTATTACCTCCAAAATAATACAAATTCTGAACTTCACTGATTTCATCTGGGGCCAAGTTCAATGAACAAATTCTACTTTCTCTCTAATGGTCTTCAAATCATTACAAACTGTTGCCTACCAAAAAACAAATGATTATCTAAAACACCCAATACCAATTAACTTATTTTTGTATAGTTTTGTACAGGTGTAATTGAGGTATATTATAATATAATAAGCTGTATATTTTAAATTGTATAATTTCATAATTTTTCATGTACGTATAACCTGTGAAACCATCACCAAGATCAAGATATAAAAGGTATTTGTCAAACTCAACATTTGTTCATTTTTTGTAATCCCTCATTTTGTTTTTCTGCCCCCACCCTTCCCAGGTTACCACTGATCTGCTTTTTGTCACTTTAGATTAATTTGCATTTTTCTAAAGTTTTATGTAAATGAACTCATATAGTATATACTCTTTTTTGATCTGGCTTCTTTTACTTAGCATAATGCATTTGAGATTCATCCAGTTTGCCACATCCAGGTTGTTACATCTTACCAATATACCATAATTAGTTTATTCATTGGATTTATTTATTTGTGGATTATTTATCTGTTTACCATTTTTTAACTGGAAGGACTATATATTTCAAAATAAAACAGACTTACCATTCCTATTAAAGAAGTACTAATGTGCTCAATGTATACCATAGAGCATCACATATTTATTCTGTTAGGAGCCTCTAGCTTCCAGACTTCTGACAGCTGCCAGAATAAGAATGACAATATTTTAGTTTTATGATTTCTTATGAAACTAATGGAATCTGCTAGTGCTTTCGTTCCCAGGTTTTGCTTTAAAAATGCATGTGAACTAGGCTCAGCCTTTAGTGATTAGAGAATAATAAAACGTTTTTACTGGAAAGGATACTGAATCACTCTTCTCAGTGCAGTAAACAAATGTTAGCAGTCCAAAAATAGAAGACACATTTTTACTTATTATTTTTAAAGCTACTTGAGTTTTCTGCTTCTTGATAAAAATTGGTGATTAAACTATTTCTATTAAGAAGGCACCACATGCAAGATACAAAATCAATATACAAAAAAAGTCAGTTGTTTCTATACACTAATAATGAACTATCAGAAAGAGAACTTAAGAAAACAACCCCATTTATAATTGCATCAAAAAAAAACAAAACCCTTAGGAATAAATTTAACCAAGGCGGTGAAAAACCTGTATGTTGAGAACTGTAAGACATTGATGAAAGAAATTGAAGGAGACACAAATAACTGGAAAGATATTCCATGTTCATGGATTGGAAGAATTAATATTGTTAAAATGTCCATACTACCCAAAGCAATCTACAGATTCAGTGCAATCCCTACCACAACTCCAATGGCATTTTTCACAAAAATGGAACAAGCAATCCTAAAATTCATATGGAATCACAAATGACCCCAAATAGCAGAAGCAACCTTGAGAACGAAGAACAAAGCTGGAGGCATCGCACTTCCTAGTTTCAAACTATATTACAAAGCTCTAGTAATCAAAACAGTATGATATTGCCATAAAAACAGACACATAGATTACTGGAACAGAAGAGAAAGGAAAAAATGACCAGAAATAAACCCATCCACATGTGGTCATTTGATCTATGACAGAGGAGCCAGGAATATACAGTGATGGAAAGGTCAGTCTCTTCAATAATGGTTTGGAAATATTGGACAGCCACATGCAAAAAAAAAATGAAACTTGACCCCCTATCTTACACTATACACAAAAAATAACTCAAAATGGATTAAAAACTTGAACGTAATACCTGAAACCATAAAACTCATAGAAGACAACATAGGCAGAAAGCTCTGTGACATCGGTCTTGGTGATGACTTTTTTGGATTTGACACCAAAAACACAGGCAACAAAAGCTAAAATAAACAATTAGGACTACATCAAACTAAAAAGGTCCTGCATAGCAAAGGAAACCATCAACAAAGTGAAAAAGCAGACTATCAAATGGGAGAAAATATTTTCAAATTACATATCTGATAAGGGGTTAATATACAGAATATATAAAGAACTCATACAACTCAATAGCAAAAAAGAATCTAAGTATTATTCAGCCTTAAAGAAAGGAAATCCTACCATTTGTAATAACCTGGATGCACCATGAAGGCATTATGCTAAGTGAAATAAGACAGAGAAAGACAAATGCTATGTGATCTCACTTTTATGTAGAATCTAAATGAAAACAAACACAAAAAAACCTCATAGATACAGAGAACAGATTGGTGGTTGCAGGAGGCAGGGGTCAGGTGGGGAAGGTGGGTGAAGTGGGTAAAAGGGGTCAAAGGTGCAGACTTCCAGTTACAAATAAGTCATGGGGAGGTAATGCACAGCATGGTGACATAGTTAATAACACTGTATTGTACATTTGAAAGTTTCTAAGAGAGCAGATCTTAAAAGTTATCATCACACACACACAAAATTACAACTAAGCATGGTGATGGACATTAATTAATAGATTTCTTTCTCTCTATACATATACAGGTGTTTTATACCTGAAACTAATATGTTTTATGTCAATTATATCTCAACTTTTAAAACAAGCACCGCAAGTCAGACTGCTCATCCTTTTCCTCACTAAGGTGTTATATTTTCAGTTGTGATGTGACAACTTAGATAGTGAAGCACATTGTGGGAGAAACCATTTTGACTTTTCAGTGTTTACTAAAGTATTTTAGATGAAAAAAAAAAAAATTGAAACATTTTATCAGATTTTTGTTTTAAATTTTTTTTTCCGTATAGTTTCATGCCAATGTAGTTTTCTAATGAAAGTTATAGACTCTGAATGGTGTATTTTTAAATCTTTCAATCTCTGAGCTCTCTGAAATTTTGCTACTTGGCAAGGATGGCCACGTCCTGTCATTTGATTTACATTTTCAACAATGAATTAGAGAGTTAAAAAAATTATTTTATAAACATAGGTTATCATTAAAATTCAGTTGACCCAGTTAACTCTGATTTTTATATTTTAAATTTATTATTTAAAAGGTAAGATCTTTACTTGGTGATAACCCAGGTACGGAATTTTTTAAATAATAAAAATATTCCCACTAGCTATCTGTTTTATACATGGCAGTGCACATACATCAATCCCAGTCTCCCAATTCATCCCACCCCCCACTGTGTCCACACGTCCGTTCTCTACATCTGGGTCTCTATTCCTGCCCTGCAAATAGGTTCATCTGTACCATTTTCCTAAATTCCACGTATCTGTGTTAATATACGATATTTGTTTTTCTCTTTCTGACTTAACTTCACCCTTTATGACAGACTCTAGGTCCACTGCCATGTGTAAAACGGATAGCTAGTGGGAACCTGCTGTATAGCGCAGGGAGCTCAGCTTGGTGCTCTGTGGTGACCTAGAGGGGTGGGATTGTGGGTGGAGGGTGGGAGGGAGGTCCAAGAGGGAGGGGATATATGTATACATGTAGCTGATGCACTTCGTTGTGAAGCAGAAATTAACACAACATTGTAAAGCAACTATACCCCAATTTAAAAAAACAGTTTATTTAAAAAAATATATTCTCTGGCCAAGTTTCAAAGGTATCCTATTTGAGGAGATTTTTCCCCTCCTTTTAATAACTATACTGATGTGCTTCTGAACTTTTAAATAAAGTTTTAATTTTAAAATATTCAACTTACATGGCTATAATATAAGAACAGATTTGCTGACATCTTTTGTCTCTTATTCCCTGGTCTTTGGTACTTTTTGTCTTTTAAATATTCCTTTACTATAATTTTAATGAGTAAGAAGGAGCAGATATTCATGCATATATACTCAATAGTTCATGTTTATCCAGAAGTCACCTCATAACTTTTTTCTTACTGTTTATTGAAAATAAAGCACAGACACTAAAAACTATGTAAAACAAATGTATATCACAAACAGTTATAAGACAAACACTCTTATAACTACCACACAGGTCAGGAATAGAACTGCCAGTTATCCCCAGAAACTTTTATGGATCCCAACCCAGGCACAAGCCTATCTCTCCTCCAAAAAGTAAGCAGTTCCTCATTTTTCTTTTATGGTTTATCACTTGGGTGTACATCTTTTAAAACTGTAGCTTAGTCTTGTTTGTTTTACTCTTGTGTCTTTCAGTGTACAAGTTCTCCTTCCATTGCCTTTTCCCCACTTTATAATTTAGTTGTTGAAGATCCCCAGCCATTTAACCTGTAGAGATTCCCACAGCCTGGATTTTGCTGATTATAGTCTCATGGTGTAGTTAAACATGTTTCTCCCTCCTCTGTATTTCCTGCAAATTGGTAGCCACATATAGAGGCCTAGCCAAGGTCAGTTTCGCTTGTTTGTTTTTGGCAAGACTATGGGTGATACTGTGTTCTTTCATCAGGAAGCACAAAATGTCTATCATCATTCTGTGATGTTAACAGTTGTGATTCCTCAACTCCCTACATACATTAGATCATTTAGGGGATTGCAAAATGGAGATATTCTTGTTCTTTCATTTCTTTTTCATTTATTGGCTGGAATACATCCCCTAATCTACTATTTGGTTAGTTGTGTTATGGTATGTATAGAAAAGGTGGAATAAATGCTTGATTCTTCACCTTTGTTTACCAGTTTTGGAAATAATGAGTTGGCTCTCTTTCATCTGCTAAATGTGAATAATTTTTTGTTGTTGTATCATTTTGAACTACTGAATTTAATCATATTTGACCTGTTGCAATCCATTGCAATTTTTGTCCTTACTGAAGTTCATATTGTCCCATTTCTGGCTGGTGATATCCTCTTCAAGCTCCCAGAGTTCTTTTAACGTGACTCCAGGTTTGATACCTTTTACAGCTTGCTTTCTAGTATGACAAGGTATTCCAGGCTCAGCTGGAGAATGGAAAGGAATTATGAATTTATCCATGAGGATGCTGTGAACCAGTGGTTGTAAACTGGTACTGAGGGGCCAAAAGTAGCCACCAACCATGTTGTCCCTTTTTATTGTCAAAAGAAACAAACAAATCATTATTCAAGAACAAAAAAAAATCAATTTTTTTAGCATTTACTATATGCCACGTGTTGCACTAGTTTCTGGGAATATGGTGGTTAATAAGAGATAAAGCTGCCCTTAGGGAATTTACAATCTGATGAGGAAAACAATACAAGCCAAAACACTATCAAGTAAACTTGCAGGACCCTAGGATGGTGTGAGTCTTAGAAGGGTCCTAACTCAGGGTATTGGAGGTCAAAGAAAGATTTGCAAGTAAGATATTATTTAATCTCCTATTTAAAACTTAAGTGTTCCAGGTGAAGAAAGATAAGGGAAAATTACTCAAGACAGAGAAGGTATAGATGAACCTGATTTCCTTTAGTTAGAAAAGCCATCAGCATGTCTGTATTAAACATATTCTGTTCCAGAACTTCCAGATATCTGATCCTGTGTCCAGTCTTTCTGTTACCACTGCCTTTTCTCTTGCCAGAAACGACCACAAGTAATATTTTTCTCCACAGAATCCAAGTTTTAAATTGGAGTCATTTCTGTCCTAATCCAGACTGGATAAGTTGGTATCACTTACTGTTGATTTTTTCTTTTTTTCCAAGATGAGTTTTCCAGAATCAACCTTGCTATTCCATCTTACTTGTTGGCATTTTAATTACCATAATATTTACCCCTCCAATGAACTGTCTTTTCTAGCTGACATTCATACTTAATTGCAGCCTTCTTTACTTTTAAAGATATGATTCTTGTACTTGTCCTACTTTTTATTCCTTTGTCCATGTCAGAAGGAAACACTGAAACAGCTTATCTGTGACAAAATACAAGGAAAACTATAATTATTAGCTTATTATCAATATTGAAACTGATTATGATGAATTTCATTCTAATGTATTATTTCAGTAAGAATATCGATCTAACCATTTTGGAGCAACACTGTTGGTCTTTTCTCAGCACAGATTTTTTTTGACACTTTGGTCCATTTCTATTTCTTGAGAAAACTGTTTTAGACTGCTAAAGTATAATTTCTGAAAAGGTAAAATTATGATTTTCAGGCAAATATGAAATAAACATGGGTTAAAGATTTTATCCAGTTTGTTAATTAATGATGGAACCAGTAAGATGTTAATACAAATTCAAAGAACATTGAGCTATTTATAGACAATTGAATATGGGAATGTTAGAGTAAGATAGTTGAGTTCGATACAAAACTGATTAGTATCCTGTATGTTAAGCTATATAACCTTTGAAGTTATTGTTTTTTTCACCAAACAGAAGAATTAGCATATAGTTAGTTCGTAAACAGTGAGTCTAACAAAGTACATTCCCCTAATCCTTGGTTGGCTCTGTGTCCCATATGACACTGGAAAGACCTGTTACATATTTTTTTGCCTTTTTTTCAAGTTGTGAATGATTTTGAATAAGATTTCAAAAATCTCTTAGACTGGATTAGAGAATTTTCTTTGGGTCTGAGGATTGTTCATGAATAACTGATGAAGTAAGCTCTGTTTTAGTATACTTAGTAAGTTTTGTATTCCAATGTCAGACAACTGCCTAATGATTAATCTTTAATATTGAAGTTTTGAGGAGAATAAATCATTTTTATTGGACATCAAAGAAAGACAAAGGGAATTTTTATATGCTTAATAGATTTAAAGTAATTTGCTATGGAATAAACTCTCTATATTTTTATGTTCCCTAGGGTTTTCCTGGAGATATTGGGATTCCTGGACAAAATGGCCCTGAAGGATCAAAGGTAAGGAAAAAAAGAAAAAGAAAAACAGAAGAAGAAAAAAGTATGGTATCTATAGTTTTCTAATGTCAAATCTCAATGAATGGGTAAAAAAATATTTTAGAAATATCAGAACATTTCTGGATATTTTTGAGCTGACTCAGTGCATTTAAAAAACCTTGTACAGCTTGTTTTGAGATAATCAGGAAGTAGTTTGCGTGTCTGGTTGTTCTTTTGGTATCATTTGTTTAATAGGAGTGTGTTTATACAGCCTCTTGGGTTCAGGTCATTGAAAATGATTTTCCTGGTTTGGTCTAGACTTAGATTAGGGTGACAGTATTTGCAAAGCACATAAATAACTGAAAAAATGATTTCTTATAAGAGGTGAAAAAAATTAAAAAACCCCAAAAGCTATAGCCTATGCTAAATGGATGAGAGTTCTCTGACCACTAAAACCCTTTAGGGCCTATTAAATATCCACTGATTAAAATAAAAGAAAGCCTATGGTGTTCTGGAATTTATACATAGCACAAACTACCTGCAGAAACCTAATCATTTGTAACTTCCTTTACTGTTGTTGTGTATGTATACTAGAAATTATCCATAGAAAACCTTTAAATACCAAGCTTTGCCAAGCAGGCTGACATAGCATGAGCATTGCAAACAAATAAAGTATGTGAATAGACACAGAACAATGAAATAGCCTGAAGTTTGGAGAACTGACAGGTTATGAAGTATAGCTGCTGTGGAAGGTTATTAGTGTGAGTAGAGAGGAAGTGTTAGGGGATGAAGCTGGAAAGGATATTAATATAGCTATATTTGTTAGTGTACTATAGTGTCAAGTACTACAGTACTGTAGTAAAGGTTTTACAGATATCTCATTTAATCTTCACACAGCTTTATGAGGTAGATTTTATCCCCATTTTATAGATAGTTAAGTTATTCCCTCACAGTCACATAACTATCAGGTGACTTAGTCAGGATTCTAAACCAGACATGATTTCAAAGTCTGAGCCCTTAACCACTTAGTTTGGGGATTAAATTGTGGGGAAGGTTTAAGACCATGTTGAAGAGTTTCTACTTCTACCATGGGCATCATGGAGTATTCAAAGATTTTTAAGTAGTAAAGTGTCCTAGGTGATTTTTTTTAAAAAAGATACCTCTTATGTCAGCATGGAGGATGGTTTAACAAGAGAAAAAATGAAGGCAAAGAGATGAGCTAGAAAAAGCTAGAAAAGAAGTTATAAAGATCTGAAGTGAAACAGAACATTCATTCAATCAACAAATACTTACTGGCTGCCTCTTATGTGACAGCCATTGTGCTAGACCCTAGGGCTACAAAGATGAAAAGTCCTGCTCCCTACTTGCAAGAAACTTACAATCTAGAGAAATATATGCAGGAAATCCTTTATAATAACCATGTGAATAACATATAATATGTGATACTGTGTGAGTATAGGGTTAGGGGACTCAGATTACATTTTGTAGAGAAGGTAGCACTTGAGCTGACATGATGAATGAGTCGGAATTTGGAGACAGACAAATAAGATATATGGCATTCAGGAAAAGGAAACTTGTGAGAGGATGAAGGTGCAGTATTTGGAACACATTTGTACTAAAAGTTATTCATTCTTTATGTGAAATTCAAATCTAACTGGGCATCCTGTGTGTTATCTGAAAACACTACTGGCCACCTAACAGCTCTCCCTGTACATATTCAGCCGTATTTCCCCCTCCCTTTCTGTCTCCACAGAAAAGGTATTCCTCCCCCTCCCCAGTATTCAAGTTTCACATATGTTTTGTATCAGACCCTCTCCTGACTCCTGAATGACCTCATGCCATCAATTATCACCTTTATCCTGATCTCTCCTTTGACTCAAAATTTCCTATCTTTGCCCTTGAAACCATTTTCACTGCCAATGTTTTAGTTTAGGCCCTATTTATTCTTCACCAGGATTAGTGTAATAGCCCTCTAATTGTTCTTCTTGCCACCATTCTGGCATTTCTTCAAATCTACATCCAAACTACTGATGTAATAATGTTTGTAAAGTATAGATTTCATCATGTCATTCTTGTACTTAAATTCTTCAGTATCTCCATAGCTTCCAGGTTAAGGATTATAATTCTTTACTTTTTACACAAGGTTCTTTATGACCTACTCTCTCTCTCTAACTCTGTTGTCACCTAGTCACATCTCCCATTGCTCTTCCAAAAGCGTTACTCCAGGTAGACTATTTAGAGTACCAAACCATGCCATACTTGTTCAAATCTCACAGCTTCCTACATGCTGTTTTTTTATCTGGATCTGTGCCCTACTTATCTAGCTAACACCTACACATCACATGCCACATTGTCCAGGAAGCTTTTCCTGTTCCTCTCAAATCTAATTGAGATGTCTCTTCTTTGTATTCCTAAAAAAAAATCTATCAAGCACTTATCTTCATATAACTGCTGATTTGCTTATCTCTCTATTAGACTATAAGCTTTTTGAGAAAGACACTAATTGGTTTTATACATATCACAATAACCATGATAATATCCATAGCACATAATAGGAACATAATAGATATTGGCTAAGTGGATGATTGATTGAATGACTATTTAAAAACTAATTCAGAAATAAAAACAATACAACTTGGTAACTGATTAAATGAAGGTGATGGGAGAAAGAGAAGTCAAAGATAAAACTGGGACTATGACTTGGGTTACTGATGTCATTGACTTAACTAAGGAACTCAGAAGGAGGAGCAGGTTTGGAAGATGGGGAAGACAAGAAATTTGATTCTGGGTATACTTAGCTTGCGGTATCTGATTGACGTCGAGACAGAAATAATCAATATCTAGTAGTAAACCAAATCCCAAAGTAGAAACAGTAGCATGAACGGACATTGAGAGAGAGAGGTAATATAGAGAATTGAGTTGAGAATTTCTCATATGTAATTTAGCCCCTTACCTGCTCTATACTTAGGAACCTGAACTTGATGCATATATAAACACATTCATTTTTCCATTCATTCAGTAATTCATTCATTTAACATTTATTGAGTTTCTTGTGTGTTTTAAGCCAAGTACTAAATGTGAGATGATAAAGATTTCTGAACTATGGTCCCTCCCCTTGATGAGATTACAGTTCAGAGAGAGGTTGGAAAAAAAAAATCACAAAGTATTGTAAGACGTACTATATAAAAGAGTTGGTGAAGGGCTATGAGAGCCTAGATAATTGAGCAACAGATTCTGCCTTAGGAAATTGGGAATTACTTCAAGAGAAAGTGATAATTGAACTTAATTTTTTTTTCTTCTGTAGGGTTTCCTAACTTTAAAAAAATTTTATTGAAGTACAGCTGATATACAATATTATATAAGTTACAGGTGTACAACATGGTGATTCACAATTTTCTAAAAATTAAAAAAAATTTTTATTTTATATTGGAGTATAGATGATTAACAATGTTGTGTTAGTTTCAGGTGTACAGCAAAGTGATTCAGTTATACATATACATGTATCTATTGTTTTTCAAATTCTTTTCCCATTTAGGTTGTTACAGAGTATTGATCAGCATTCCCTGTGCTATACAGTAGGTCCTTGTTGGTTATCTATTTTAAATATAGCAGTATGTACATGTCAATCCCAAACTCCCAATCTATCCCTCCCCCCGACTTTTCCCCCCTGGTAACCATAAGTTCATTCTCTAAGTCTGTGAGTCTGTTTCTGTTTTGTAAATAAGTGCATTTGTATCCTTTTTTAAAATATTCCACATATAAGTGATATCATATGATATTTTTCTTTCTCTGTCTGACTTACTTCAGTTAGTATGATAATCTCCAGGTCCTTCCATGTTGCTGCAAATGTTGTTATTTCATTCTTTTTTAATGGCTGAGTAATATTCCATTGTATTTATGTACGACATCTTCTTTATCCGTTCATCTTTTGATGGACATTTAGGATGCTTCCATGTCTTGGCTATTGTGAACAGTGCTGCAGTGAACACTGGGGTGCGTGTATCCTTTCAAACCATGGATATATGCCCAAGGGTGGGATTGCTGGATCATATGGTAACTTTATTTTTAAGTTCTTAAGGAACCTCCATACTGTTCTTCACAGTGGCTGTACCAATGTACACTCCCATGAGCAGTGTAGGAGGGTTCCCTTTTCTCCACACCCTCTCCAGCATTTATTGTTTGTAGACTTTTTGATGATGGTCATTCTGACTGGTATGAGGTGATATCTCATTGTAGTTTTGATTTGCATTTCTCTAATGATTAGTGATGTTGAGCATCTTTTCATGCACGTCTTGGCCATCTGTATGTCTTCTTTGGAGAAATGTTTATTTAGATTTTTTGCCCATTTTTTGATTCAGTTGTTCGCTTTTTTGATATTGTGCTTCATGAGCTGTTTGTAAATTTTGGAGATTAATCTCTTGTCAGTCACATCATTTGCAAATATTTTCTCCCTTCTGTGGGTTGTCTTCGGTTTTGTTTATGGTTTCCTTTGCTGTGCAAAAGCTTTTGAGTTTAATTATGTCGCATTTGTTTATTTTTGTTTTTATTTCCATTACTCTAGGATATGGATCAAAAAAATACTGCTGTGATTTATGTCAAAGAGTATTCTGCCCATGTTTTCCTCTAAGAGTTTTATAGTATCCGATCTTACATTTAGGTCTTTAATCCATTTTGAGTTTATTTTTGCGTATAGTGTTAGAGAATGTTCTAATTTCATTTTTTTTTACATGTATCTGTCCATTTTTTCCAGCACCACTTATTGAAGAGACTGTCTTTTCCCCATGTGTAGTCTTCCTTCCTTTGTCATAGATGAATTTACCATAGGTGCATGGGATTTCTGGGCTTCCTATCCTGTTCCATTGATCTATATTTCGGTTTTTGTGCCAGTACCACACGGTTTTGGTGATTTTATCTTTGTAGTATAGTCCGAAGTCAAGGAGTGTGATTCCACCTCCTCCGTTTTTCTTTCTCAAGATTGCTTTGGCTATTCAGTGTCTTTTGTGTCTCCCTGTAAAATTTAAGATATTTGTTCTAGTTCTGTGAAAACTGCCATGTGTAATTTGATAGAGATTGCACTGAATCTGTATATTGCCTTGGGTAGTTTAGTCATTTTGACAATGTCGATTCTTCCAATCCAAGAACAGGGTATATCTTTCCAAATGTTTGTGTCATCTTCAATTTCTTTTATCAGTGTCTTATAGTTCTTAGAGTACAGGTCTTTTGCCTGCTTAGGTAGGTGTATTCCCAGGTATTTTATTCTTTTTCATGCGATGGTAAATGGGATTGTTTCTTTCATTTCTCCTTCTGATCTTTCATTGTTACTGTATGGAAATGCAACAGATTGCTGTGTATTAATTTTGTGTCCTGCAACTTTACCAAATTCATTGATGAGCTCTAGTAGTTTTCTGGTAGCATCTTTAGGATTTTCTATGTGTAATATCATGTCATCTACAAACAGTGACAGTTTTACTTCTTTTCCAATTTGGATTCCCTTTATTTCTTCTTCTCTGATTTCCATGGCTAGGACTTCCAAAACTATGTTGAATAAAAGTGGCGAGAGTGGATATCCTTGTCTTGTTCCTGATCTTAGAGGAAATGCTTTCAGTTTTTCACCATTGAGTATGATGTTAGCTGTAGGTTTGTCGTATATGGCCTTTATTATGTTGTTGGTATGTTCCCTCTATGCCCACTTTCTGGAGAGTTCTTACCATAAATGAGTGTTGAATTTTGTCAAAAGCTTTTTTTGCATCTATTGAGATGATCATTTGGGTTTTCAGTTTGTTGATGTGTTGTATCACACTGATTGATTTGCAGATATTGAAAAATCCTTGCATCCCTGGGACAAATCCCCCTTGATCATGGTGTATGATCCTTTTAATGTAGCACTTTTTTATTTTATACATAATAGTTTGTACCTCTTAATCCCTACCCCATCTTGCACTCCACCCCCTAACTTTATGTTTTAAAGTATGCATATCATACTAGGTGAAGAACACAAGATAGCTTTGTAAATCTCCTTCAGTTTGTAAATTTTGTTTCTATTAAATTTTTGTTAAGAACAATGTCAGAGAACTGAAGAAAGGCAGTTGACCTTTTGAATAGTATTATAATCGTAATCTTTAATACTTCCTTCTCATTACTTCCTTTGGTCTTAAAATTACAATATAAAAGTGGGACAAAAGATCTGAAAGCCAGACATTTTTTTTTTCCAGACATTTTAATGAATATTAATGGTTGAATTTCCAGTGGGTAGTAGTTACTTTTTAGATTGCTTTGTCTAAATTTTTTCAATAAACATGAGCTTGTAGCCTCATCAGCACCAACATATGAGACTAATTGTTTTTCTACACATGACTGAATTTTATTATAATATCCTAGATGATTTAATCAAAAGAACCAGAAAATTTTAAAGGAAGACGAATATTATTTTATGTGTTATAGGTTGGGAAGGGTCTGTTTTTGTCTCTCTTTTTCGTCCTTCCTATTTGCCTCAAAATTGTTTCTAGAAACAGAAGGGAAAAGTAGAGCCAAACATACTGACCCTATTTGCATGATGTGTTTCTTTAGTTGTGTATACACTATGTCATGGAAGCATCTTAAAAATTCCTTTATTTTCGTATATATGTCTTCTTTAGAAAGTGGGGACAATATAAATTATTAAAGTTCTGTTTGGGTTATACAAGATGGTCATCAAAAAAATCATGTGCACGCTGTTTGAAATACATGGTTACACTATTTGCAAACCCTTCCAGAGCAATTTGGCACAGCTCTAAAGAAGCCTTTTATTTTCTCCTCATTTTCTGCCAGTTGACTAAAAATCTCAAACTAACATTGGAAACTTATGTTAACTATGGTTCTGTTGATTGTGGGATTGTGTGTGTACATATATGTGTATATAGATACAAAGCATACTTCAACAAGCCTTCTTGAGAGCTACCCAGTTTGGCAGTCTGTTTTCAAGCATCCCATAACATTAGCAAAACCACATCCGTTGCTGCTTACTGCAGAAAGTGAGTACCCAATAAATATTCTCTGTTCTCCAGTAAACAGAGGAATAACTTATTTGTTGCCATAATGGTTTATGTTGTTACTTTGGTTATGGAATTAAGGATGGTAACACAGACTGTTCTTGTTTGTTGTATAACATCCCTAGTAGGTTTTTAGAAAAAGCCTATTCGTGCGGTTATGTTACAGAATATATGGAAATAATTTTTACACTGAGTTATTAAAATATGTTATATGTTTATCTGTATAACTAACAGATTAGTTATATTAGTTATAATAGATCTGGTGAACTAACTTAATAAGAGGAAAATGCATTCCTAAATAGTTTTCTGAGATCAACTCAAGCCAGCCCTGAAGATTCACATTCCAAAATCAAGATTTTGTTCACAGATTTCTTATTTTAACCATTTTATTTTCCAGGCAGCATTTAGTCAGCTGAGAAATATTTATTGAGTTTATACAGCGGGCAATGGACTTTGTTAAGCAATTACTTGGAAATAAGATTAAAACATGCTCTTCTGTCTACTAGGAACTTGTAATCCACTGGAAACATGAGATTGCCACATGTGAAAAGTTGAAAAGTAAACTAGGTAGCACATAATAAATGGAAAAGGAGCTCAGAGAAGAGAATAATTTGTATGGCCATTTTTCTGAGAGACTTCATAGAGAAATCGGGATTTGAGTTGGATGAGTTGGATTTGGCCAAGTAGAACGAAGGAATGAGATTTTATGCAACAGGTGCAAAACCAACACAATGATGGAGGTGTGGAAATAAACCTACCTGACTTAAAAAAAAAAAAAGTTAGTAGGTAGATTGTGACTGATCTTAAATATAAAGTTGAGGAGCTTGAATGCTAATAAGCCCATGGAAGTTTTTTTTTAATTGTGGTGAAAAGCATACAACATAGAATCTATTCTCAACAAAATTTTAAGTGTACAGTACAGTACTGTTAACTATATGCATATTTTTACACAGCAGATCTCTAGAATGTTTTCATCTTGCATGACTCAAACTCTATACCCCTTTAACAGCAACTCCAATTTCTACCTCCCCCAACCACTGGCAACCAACACTCTTTCTGCTTCTATGAGTCTGACTACTTTAGATACCTCATATAAGTAGAATCATGCAATATTTGTCTTTCTGGGACTGGCTTATTTCACTTAGCATAAGGACTTCAGGGTTCGTCCATATTATAGCCTATGTCAAAATTTCGTTCTTTTTATTTATTTATTTATTTTTAAAAGCACAACATGTTTATATTTTAATACACAACCGAAATACAAAACACTATAGTAAATTGATGGCAATAAAATATGGTATTTCATTTGCATTGCATGACATATGGTTAACATCCTTAGTCATAAATGAGTGCTTAGAAACCAGTAACGAAGATGTCGATATACCAAGAGGAATGGGAAAAAAAAAAAAAACCAGAAGAAAATGAAATAACACAAGTAACTAGGAAGGATTAAGCATATATGAAGATGACTGAGCTGAACAATAACAGAATAAAAGCAAATTTTTTGTAATATCATATTACCAAAGATTAGAAATTTAACATTTGTACAGTGTTAGGAAACATACCCACGTAAACACTGGGGGACAAGATTGATGAGGTCCTGCCTATATAGTAAGGGAAAATCTAGTTTGGACTCAAAACTATAAATTTGGGATATCCTTAGTCCTAACAGTTCCAATTCATTGGAATTATTTCAACAAATTAGTTGGATAAATTTACAGTTTATATATAAACCATGTTTACTGCATAGAAAATTTGTAGCTAGTATTTGGACCCCCCAAAAATGACTTGCATATTAATTTGTTTATCAATACACCCAAAAGGATGTGCACAAAATTTACACAGTGAAACAAAATAGAATTTTGTTCTTTTTAAAGGCTGCATAATAATAGTCCATTATCCAGTAGTCCAAAAACCCACATTTTCTTTATTCACTCATCCATCAATGAACAGTAAGGTTGTTTCCACCTATGGGCATACCTTGGAGATTTTGCAGTTTCAGTTCCACACCACTGCAACAAAGCAAATATCACAACAAATCCAGTCACACAAATTTTTTGGTTTCCCATGCATACAGAAGTTATGTTTATACTATACTGTAGTCTATTAAGTATGCAATAGCATTATGTCTAAAAAATGTACATACCTCAATTAAAAAATACTTTATTAGTAAAAAATGCTAACCATCATCTGACAATACAGGGCTGCCAAAAAGTTTCAACTTGTAAAAAATGCAGTATCTGTGAAGTGCAATAAGGTGAAGCTTAACATAAGGGATGCCTGTGTGAACATGGTAGTGCAGATATCTCTTGAAATCCTGTTTTTAATTCTTCTGTATAATATCCAGAAGTGGGATGGCTGGATCATATGGTAGTTCTATTTTAATTTTTGGAGGAACTGCCATACTGTTTTCGTACTGGCTGTACCATTTTACATTCTCACCAACAGTGCACAAGTGTTCAAATTTCTCTACATCTTTGCCAGTACTTGTTATTTTCTGTTTGTTTTATAATGGCCATCCTAACAGGTGTGAGGTGGTCTCTCATTATGGCTTTGATTTTCATTTCCCTGATGATTAGTCATGTTGAACAATTTTTCATGTGCCTCTTGGCCATTTGTACATCTTATTTCCAGAAGTATGTGTTCAAGTCCTTTGCCCATTAGTTTAATTGTTTTATTTGATTTTTGCTATTGGGTTGTAGGAGTTCCTTATATATTTCAGATATTGAACCCTGTCAGGTATTTGGTTTGCAAATATTTTCTCCCATTCTTTAGGTTGTCTTTTCACTTGGTTGATTGTTTTCTCTACTGTGCAGAAGTACTTAGTTTGATGTAGTCCCAGTAGTCTCTTTTTGCTTTTGTTGCCTTTGCATTTGGTGCCAAATCCAAAAAATCATCACCAAGACTGATGTCAAGGAGGTTTCTGCCTATATTTTCTTCTAGGAGTTTTATGGTTCAGGGATTACTAGTCTTTAATCCATTTGCTTATTGATGTAAGTGTATTTTAAGTTGATGTATGTGTATCGTGTAAGATAAGGTTCAATTTCATTCTTCTGCATGTGGATATCCAGTTTTCCTAACACCATTTGTTGAAGAAACTACCTTTTCTCCATTGTTTAGTCTTGGCACCCTTATCAAAGACCATTTGATGGTATAAGCATCAGTTTATTTCTGGGCTCTATTGTGTTCCATTGGTCTATATCTCTGTCTTTTTGCTAGTACAAAACTGTTTTGATGATTGTAGCTTTGTAATATGTTTTGAAATCGAGAAGTGTTATTCTTTCTCAAAGTTGTTTTGGTCAGGGTCCTTTTTGGTTCCATATGAATTGTAGAATTATTTTTTTTTCTCTATCTGCAAAAAATTCCATTGGAATCTTGCTAAGGATTGCATTGAATCTGTAGATTGGTTTGGGCAGTATGGACATTTTAAGAATATTAAGTCTTCCAGTCCATGAATATGGGATGTCTTTCCATTGTTTGTGTCTTCTTTAATTTCTGTCAGTAATGTTTTGTAGTGCAGGGGTCCCCAACCCCCAGGCCGCGGACAGGTACCCTGTGGGTCCTGTTAGGAACTGGGCCCCACAGCAGGAGGTGAGGGGTGGGCAAGCAAGCGAAGGTTCATCTGCTGCTCCCCATCACTCCCCATTGCTTGCATTACTGCCTGAACCAAACCCCCCCCCCACTATCCATGGAAAAATTGTCTTCCACGAAACTGGTCCCTGGTGCCAAAAATGTTAGGGACTGCTGTTATAGTGGACTATCTTTCCATTTATTTGTGTACTTTTTAATTTCTTGCATCAATGTCTCATAGTTTTCAGTGTACAGGTCTTTCACCTCCTTGGTTACATTTATTCCCATGTGCTTTATTCTTTTGGGTGCAATTGTAAATGGGATTGTTTTCTTAATTTCACTTTTTGATGGTTATTAGTGTATAAGAATGCAATAGTGTATTGATTTTGTATCCTGCAACTCTACTCAATTCGTCTATTACTTCTAACAGTTTTCTGGTGGACTCTTTATGGTTTTATATATATAGTGTCGAGTCATCTGCAAATAGTGACCGTTTTACTTCTTCCTTTCTAATTTGGATGCCTTTTCTTTCTTTCTTTCTTTCTTTCTTTCTTTTCTTTCTTTCTTTCTTTCTTTCTTTCTTTCTTTCTTTCTTTCTTCCTTCCTTCCTTCCTTCCTTCCTTCCTTCCTTCCTTCCTTCCTTTCCCTAATTGCTGTGGCTCAGACTTTCAATTCTATGTTGATTAAAAGTGGCAAAAGTGGGTATCTTTTTATTGTTTCTGATCTTAGAAAAAGAGCTTTCAGCTTTTCATTGTTGAATATGATATAAGCTGTGGATTTGTCATATATGGACTTTATTATGTGGAGGTACATTCCCTCTATACCCACTTTGTTGAGGGGTTCTTTTTTAATCATAAGTGGATGTTTAATTTTGTCAAATGCTTTTTTTTACATCTATTGAGATGGTCATATGATTTTTATCTTTTATTTTGTTAGTGTGTTGTATCACCTTGATTTGATGCAGAGATTTTGAATCATCCTTGCATCCCTGGGATAAATCCCACTTGATTTTGGTGTATGATACTTTTAACGTACTCTTTTTTATTGAAGTATAGTTGACTTACAATACTGTGCTTTAGGGAGGCTGTGTCTCTGTGCACCCACTTGTGCTAGCAAGGTGTAGGGAGAGTGCAAAAATGGTGTTCACCAGAACCTCCATCCGCAAAGTCCCAACTCATACCTGCCCCTCCAGCAGTCACTTTAAGATTAACAAATGAATCTCCTTCACATATAGTCCAGGCACTTCTCTAACTGCTGCCTTTACACTGAGTCTCAGGAAGTGTGAGACTATGCGTGAATTACTCAAAAGGAGTATCTCAGATTTCACAGCCCCCCAGTTCCCCTGGATTGAGTCCCATTGGGTTTCCAAAGCCAGATGTTTTGGGGGCCTCATTTTTTCAGTTCAGGTATCAAGGTTTGACACAAACCCCTTGCATCTCAGGAAGTAGCTCCAGACCCATGAGAGCCCTCCCTATTGTGGGTTGCTTAATGGAGGTGGGTTTTTTGGTGAAACCACATGTCTACCTCTCCTACCTATTTAAATGTACCTCTTTTATCCTTTGTCTTGGAGGAGCTATTTAGCTAGTTCTTTTTCAGTGGTAATTGTTTTGTATGTAACAGTAGATTTGGTGTGTCCATGGGAGGAGATGCCATCTTGGACTGCCCCCCAATTGCTAGTTTTTCCAAGGACTTTTGCATATATATTCATCAGAGATATTGGCCAGTGATTTTATTTTCTTGTAGTGTCTTTATTTGGCTTTGGTATCAGGGTAATGCTGGCCTCATAAAATGAGTTTGGAAGTATTCCCTTCTCTTCAGTTTTTTGGAAGAGTTTCAGAAGGATTTACGTTAATTCTTTTTGTAATGTTTGGTAGACTTCTCTAGTGAAGTCATCTGGTCCTAGACTTTTATTTACTAGGAGTTTTTGATTACTGATTCAATCTCCTTGTTAGTTATAGATCTGTTCATATTTTCTGTTTCTTCATGATTCAGTTTTGGTAGGTTGTATGTTTCTAGGAATTTTATCTATTTCTTCTAGGTTATCCAGTTTGTTGCTGATATAAGTCTCTTGTGATCCTTTTTATTTCTGTGTCATTAGTTCTAATTTGCCTTGTTTCAGTCTGGTTTTATTTGAACCTTATCTTATTTTTCCTTAGTCTAGCTAAAGACGTCAATTTTATTGATCTTTTCAAAGAATCAACTTCTAGTTTTGTTGATTTTTTTCTGTTGTTTTTCTACTCTTAATTCATTTATTTCTGTTCTAATATTCATTATTTTATTTCTTCTGTTAACTTCAGACTTAATTTGTTCTCCTTTTTCTAGTTCCTTGAGGTGTAAGGTTAGGTAATTTATTTGAGATCTTTCTCCTTTTATAATGTAGATGTTTACCACCATAAAATTCCCTGTTAGTATTGCTTTTGCTGCATCCCATAAATTTTGGTATGTTGTGTTTTCATTTTTATTTGTCTCAAGATATTTTCTAATTTCCATTTTGATTTTGTCTTTGGTTCTTCAGAAGTGTGTTGTTTAATTTTCACCTAGTTGTGAACTTTTCGCTTTTCCTTCTACTATTGATTTCTAGTTTGATTCCATTGTGGTTAGAAAAGATAGTTGGTATGATTTCAATCTTATTATATTTGTTAAAAACTCGCTTTGTGACCTAATATGTGAGCTATGCTGGAGAATGTTTTGTGTGTGCTTGAAAAGAATGTGTATTCTGCTACTTTGTTCTGTATATGTCTGTTAGGTCAATTTGGTCAATGCCATTGTTCAGATCTTCTGTTCCCTTATTGATCTTCTATCTGGTTGTTGTATCAATTATTGAAAGTAGGGTATTGAAATCTCTTGCATTTATTGTGTTGCTCTCTCTGTATTCTGTCAGTTTTTGCTTAATGTATTTGGGTACTCTGATATTGTGTGCATATTTATGAATAATAGTTATATTTTCTGGCAAATTAATGAAGAAAGTTATCATTGGTCAATGTCCTTATTTGTTTCTTGAGATAGTTTTGACTTAGTCTGTTTTATCTGATGTAAGTATGACACCCCTGCCCTCTTTAGGTTATCATTTGCATGGAGTATCTTTTCCATCCTTTCACTTTCATCCTATGTGTGTCCTTAAATCTAAATTTAGTCTCTCATAGATACAACTATGGATCTTTTTTTTTTTTTATTCAGCCACTTTAAATCTTGATTGCAGACTTTAATCCATTTACATTTAAAGTAATTACTGATCAGGAAGGACTTACTATAGTCATTTTGTTAATTGTTATTGCTTTCTGTCTTGTAACTTCTTTGTCCCTCTTACATTTCTTGCTATTTTCCTTTATGTTTCATTGATTTTTTTTTTTTTTTTTTTGCAGTGACATGCTTTGATTCCTTCCTGATTTCCTTTTGTGTATCTTTTATAAGTATTTTCTTTGTGATTACCATGGAGCTTACATAAAACATCCTATGGTTATAATGCTCTATTTTAAGCTGATAACAACTTAACTTCAGTTGCATACAAGAACTCTATTCTTTTTCTCTGTGGAAGATATTGAGAGGAGTGAGATGCTGAAAGAGATGTTTTAGGAAGAATAATAATAGTAAATTATTGTTATGAATTTGCTGAATGCATAGGGAAGATAAGCAAAATACCAGTTCAGAAACTGTTGCAAACACTAATCAATGTACAGTGAATAAGAAGAAGGAAATAATATTTATTGAGTCTCTGTTATGTTCCAGGTACCATTTTATTTGTTGTAACAAATAAAATTTATTACCTTATAATGCTTATGATAACATGATTCTACAGATAAGGATACTAAGGTCATGTCCCTAGTAAGCTTCAGAGCTGGAATTCAAACTCAATTTCAGATTTTATACATTTTACATTAAAAATTTTTATGTGTTTCCATTGTATATATCATACAGGGTGAAGTAAGTCAGAAAGAGAAAAACAAATATCATATATTAACGCATATCTGTGGAATCTAGAAAAACGGTACAGATGAACCTGTTTGCAAGGCAGAAATAAAGACACAGATGTAGAGAACAAACGTACGGACACCAAGCGGGGAAAGAAGGGGTGGGATGAATTGGGAGTTTGGGATTGATATATCCACACTAATACGTATAAAATAGATAACTATTGAGAACCTGCTGTATAGCACAGGGAACTTTACTTAATGTTCTGTGGTGACCTAAATGGGAAGGAAATCCAAAAACGAAGGGATATATGTATACATATAGCTGATTCACTTCACTGTACAGCAGAAACTAACACAACATTGTAAAGCAACCATACCCCAATAAAAAAAGATGAAAATATTTAAAAACTCAAAAAAATTTTTTGTGTGTTTAACATGATAAATATGAAACATGTACACAGTTTTAAAAATAATAATAAAACAAACCCTATTATTGGTAAGAAATAGATCATTGGAATCCCCTTGTGCATCCCTCACTAATCGTATCTGTCTCTTCCCTTCTGGCATTAACAGTTAACCATTCTCTTGTTTTTGTCATACTTTTACCATCTATGTATATACTGATAATATTTGTAATTTTTCTTGTTTTTGAAATTCATATAAATAAAATCATACTACAGTAAGTCCCCTACATACGACCCTTCAAGTTGCAAACTTTCAGAGATGCAAAATGTGCATTCGCATGTCCAGTCACGTAAGTTAGTTCATGTGTCTGGTGTACATTGTCACGTGCGTGTGTCCTCTACAAGTGGTTGTGCTTTTGTATACTGTACAGTACTGTATAGAGTACAGTAGTCCACTATCTTTATTTCAAGCCCAGGAAGTCCGGAAGCAAGCATAAAAGCAGCAGTGATATATATAGCCGATTGTGTTAGTTGGGTATCTAGGCTAAGTTCATTGGACTTAGGAACAAATTGGACGCACGAACGTGCTCTCGGAATGGAACTCATTCGTATATAGGGGACTTACTGTATATACATTCTTCAGTTACTTTCTTCTTTCACTCAATCTTATCTTTTCAGCTCATTCTAGGTTGATCCATATTATTACAGCATGTTCATTTTCACTGTATAGTAATGCACTGTATAGATAATACTACACTTTTTTAACTGATAGAACTGTTGATAGATATCCTTTCTTGTGGGTATCTTTTAGTTTTCATAAATCTTTCATGTATGCTTGTAAAGACTGTGTAAACTCCAATTTGGGGATTCAGTTTTCTATATATGGCCATTAGATCAAGTTTATTAATTTTGCTATTTAAGTTTTTTCTGTTCCTACTGATTTTTATCTGCTTGACCTACTAATTTCTGGCAGAGATGTGTTAAAATTTCCTCTCTAATAGTGGATTTATCAATTTATCCTTATCAGTTTTTAATGTATGTATTTAAAAGTTGTGTTACTAAATGCATAAGAGTTGTCTTTTCTCTTCCCAGTGACCATAGCCTTTTATCATTATTGAGTGACCCTCTTAATGCTAATAATCTGTTTTACCTTAAAGTCTATTAGATCTAACATTAGTATAATTACTCCAGCTATTTTGAGGCTGGTAAATCACTTGCATATCTCTTCCCATTCTTTGAAATTTCATTTTCCTCGTTTTTATGTTTTGGATGTGTTTCATGTAAACAGCATATAACTAGTTTTTTCCCCCCTTAATATGGCTTTTATTCTTTTAAGATTATAAGGTAGTCTTGGAAGAGAAAGGAAAAAGGAACCTGGGCTTATTTGCCTCCCTGAAAGGGTTAATTTTGGTTTTTAGTCAGGGTGCCACTTCCCTAGGGTAAATAGCTGCAGTGAGGGAATAGCAGAATCTAGTTCTCTTAGATAACTCACCCCTCTTCTGGTTACACCCTGAGTATGGAGCTAAGCCAGTTTCTTAAACATATGCTCCAACCTAAAATTGTACCTTTATTAATGCCTTTTGAGACCTTGCAATTGTTGATAAGTTTTTGGTGTGTGCTTATTTTTAGCTACATGTTTTATTAACCTATCATAATTCAATACAAAATTATTTTCACATATTACAAAATTTCTGATCCTCCCAGAAAAGATTTTGCTTCTTCATCTAAGTCCCCTTTTTCACTTTGCTTATACTTCTATTTCTGTTATAACTCATATTCTAATTTTTATTTTAAGTTGCCTTCTCCCATAATAAATTATGAATTCATTGAGAACAGGGACTGTGTCTCATTTATATTTGTATACTCCAGGCCTCATGTGGTGCTTTTTACTGGACCTTACACATAGTAGAAAATTAATAAAATGTCAGATGAAAAAAATGAATGAACACATGAATTAAATAACTAAACATTAGCTATCCTGTGGTGGAATTTAAATATCACAGCATTCTGATTCTGACCTTCAGTCTAAACATTTAAAAACCTATTACTTAGAGTTCTACAAGAGCATTTTGGCTATTAAGATTTAGAAGTCATTGTATCCGTTAGGATTCTTTCAGTTGTAAGTAATGGAAACTCAACTAAAATATGATTGTATAAATATATGAGAAGTTTAGGAATTCAAACACAACTATACCCAGGACCCCCCAAAACATCATAAGAACCCAGTCACTCCATTTGTTAATTCATTGATTTCATTCTCAGGTTCTCTCCCCTTCATAGTTTCCTTCTGTTTAGGTTTACATCATCCTTAATGCTATTCTGTCTTCCCAGTTGTTCCACTGTAGTCCAAAATTTTCTTTAGTTGGACTAACTTGGGTTTCTGGCTCATTACTGAACCAACCACTGTTTCTAGGGATGTAGAATATGCTGACTTAGGTCCCTGTCACATGTCCACCCTTAAATTTAGTCAGGGGTAGAGTCACCTCCCCTCAAACCACATGGGGAAAGACTGTTTCCTTAAGGAAAATTAGGATGCTTTTGCCTAAAAAAAGAATATATGTTGGACTTGCATAGAACAGTATACTCTCATTTCAATAATCCATCTCTTCCTATTAAAAGTAAGAAAGCTGCGCAAAGCAGCTAGGTTATTGCCTAAACTGATGCAGTTTCTTGAATGGTGCTTATGTACAGAATAATAATATATTACAGACTTTTAAACCGATGAAGAGTTTTTCATTTTTTGATTGTGTTAGAACATAACAATGATAAACCAAGATATATCACGAAGGAAAGATTCTCATGCAGTTTTGTCACTCTGCTCCATTCCAAACTAAAGATCAGTCACATGGGTAGCTCTGCTATTTGGCATAGTTATTTGTTACAGTTAAAAATTAGATAAAACCATTTAATGGTTATAGACTTACTAAAAGCAATAATGCAAAGGTAGTTTTTAAAAGAGATTTACTTAAAACTTTGACACATTGCATAGTTAGGGGAACAAAACAAAATGAAAAATGTTGCCATGTTGAATAGATGATATACAGTGTTTTCTGAAATAGGAAGGTTTTTGTTTTAGTTACTTGGATGAATTGTTATTCAAAGAGCATTTGAGGACTTCCCTGGCGGTCTAGTGGTTAGGACACCGCATTTCCACTGTAGGGGGTGCAGGTTCGATCCCTAGTCGGGGAACTAAGGTCCCACATGCTGCATGGCACAGCCAAAAAAAAAGTAAATTAAAAAAAAAAAAAAGAGTATTTGGTTTTTAACAACATGCATTTAGATTAACAAAAGTTTTCTTTTAATCTTGAAATTCCTAATCATGTTCAGATTGTTACTTTCTTCTGCAAATTTTCCTCTCTTTTCACTAGCCTGCATCAAGAAAGGAAGTAAGTTGAACATTTCATATGAATAATGTGTTCCAGACTTTGCTAGTCTCTTAGCAGATATTAAAACACTATATATCTTCTCCATCTGTTTTCAGACTTTGTGGACACTCTATTATCTTTTTATTGTACTAGTATAAGATTAACAATCGGGCCTATTGCTTTAAATTTAGGAGTACTTTTTATGAAAAGGTGTCCATACGGAGCAGATTATGTGAACATTAACATATTGTTTAAAAATAAGTTTATCATATGTTTTCCACCTTTTTGGATGGCAGGCAGTTTTCTGCTTATCTATCCTCCCATCCCATTTTGATAACTTCCTAATGGGAAATGAATGGTACCAAATAGTATTGTATATCTGAGATTAATGCCTATTGAAAATGTATTAATTGAGCTAAAAATTTTATTGTGTGTCCTTATATTGCTTTACAGGGGCTCATTGGAAATAGAGGGCCTCCTGGACCTCCTGGTCTCAAAGGAACTCAGGTATGAAGAAAATAAATATCCAGTAAGCAATTTTTTAATTCAGATTTTCCTTTTTTATTTTTTATGGGACTTTAGTTTTTGCTCAAAGAAAACTTTGCATTAGTATGGACAATTTTTGCCATTGAGGATTTCAAGTTACCATTTTATATTAGCAGTTATGGAATGGAATTCGGAATCATTTTAATGTTCTGAATTCATTAAGTGATTTATGTAGTGGTGTCCATGGAATGTCTGAAGAATCTGAGTCTAGAATCTCACTTATATGTACCAGAATTTATCTTTAACATTTGTGTCTATTTTATATTTCTAACCCATATATTATATTTTAATTGAATTATGGACTGAGCAAAATGTTTTTAAATAAATAAAATAGAATATAGGATTTCGAAAGAGGTCTGTAAATGTTCAGATGTGGTAAATATGAACTATTTATTTAAAGGTAAAAAATCAGTATGTTTAGAAAATATGTCAATAAATAGAATAAACACATTTATTACTTTTTAATTCTCTTAGAGAATAAAGTATAAAAATTATTTGTTTTAAGTTTCTCTATTCTCTATCCACCCATACAGTGTTTGATCCTTAGAAGAATGCACAAAATTTTATATTTTATGACATTATAACTGATTTGGTCCCAAAAATATTGGATCTGTAAATTAGACAAAAAGAAACTCTAGACATTAAGCTCCATTTGGGTAGGATCTGATATACCTTTATCTCTAAGGCTTAAGACAGAACTGAGACTCAAAAACATATTTGCTAAATGAATTAAGTATCAGAATGTGCCAAGAGCAAACATGTTCTGTACCAATAATTTTTTAATATACCAATGTGTATTGATTTCCATATATTAAGAACTTAATTGAGTTTCTCTCTATGTCAGAGATATTGAGCCCAAGAAGGTAAAGGCTGTCCATAATTCACAATCTCAGTGATTCCTAATCCTGATTTTTGTGATGCCCTAATAGCTTTCACTCTTAGCCACCCTCAATTTTCTATATTTAACTTATACCATCTACCAATTGAAAAATAACCCAGTAGTACAATACATATCCCCCTTAATGTAGATATGAGGTTGTCACACAAAAAATTTAAACGTTATGGGGTGATATAGTTCTAAAATACAAGAAAATCACAGTATTATTTTCATTACATCTCAGAAAGAGCTTCAGATTTCAGAATAACTGGAATAAGGTTTACATTTTTAAATACTTATATCAGGCCATGACATGTTCTGATCTTCTTTTTTAAGGGAGAAGAAGGACTAATTGGATCCTTTGGAGAACTGGGGCCAAGAGTTGGTATCATATAAATAATTTTCGAAGTGTGCTTCTCTTAAAGCAACTGTTTTGTAAATGTTTTTTAATGGCACCAAATTTTAAGTTATAGCGAAGAGCCAAGATTATAACAAACTATAGCCATACGATCCCCCCAAATAAAATAGACCTATAACTAAAATTTTCCAGAGATATTTTAAATGATATTATGCCTATTACATATTTACTTATTCCTTCAGTTCCTTCAGTCTTACAGTCTTAGTAATTTGTACAAGTTATTTATAAAGTTTCTCAAAAAGTAATATGAAGCTAAATACATTAACCATTTTAGTAATATTTTGGAAATTTCTGTTTTCTGAGTTTGTCAGTAAAATTATGGAAAGCAAATAAGACGTATTTTCTGTCCAACTTTTTTTTTCAGATAATATTCTGTGGTAATACATGAATTTCTTATTTTCAAGTTCTGAAAATGAATTTTTTAAGAATTTGGGGATGCATGACAAAAGTTTGCAATATCATGAAGTAATTAAGGTGTGTGCAACACATTTTAAGAAGCATTATTAGACTCACATGAAATACATCTCATTCTTTACTTGAGGACATCATATTGTACAGGTTCTTACAGTATGTTTACATTTAAAGAGACAGTAATTCTTTCTTTTGCACCTTTACCTAACTAGCACATATACTGCCACTCTCTTATTGAAAGAAAAAGAAGAGTTGTTTTTGTTTTTGTTTTTTTTTCATTTTTTGTGAGGTGAGTTATATAACAGAAAGACCATTGTTACTTGTGCTCCAGTATAATTGGTCTTATTTAAAATTTACTTCCCTAGAAAACAGGAAAACCATGTTCACCTCTTGCCTACTCAGTCATAATATTTGTTATTAATTGTTGCTACTATTGGTTGAATATTAATTTAGGCCTAGTGTTGCTCTAAGTTTGTCTCAGGAATCATCCTTAATCTGAAACCAACCCTGCAAGATATTGACTGCATTTTTAGATTTAAAAAAATAAGGCTTTAATATTATATGCTTAAGCATAACATGCTCAAGATAACCATAATATGACAGAACCTAAACAGAACCAAAAGCGATGGCTCCAATACTGATGCTCTGAATCGCTTGATTTCAAAGAGATTATAAATATGCCAATGCCTGATACCAGTGCAATTCTTTCCATAATGTAGATAGTGATGTATAACTATTTCTTAATATACTGCAGTGCCTGAGTATTACATTATTAAAGATGAAAGAAATATTCCTGCTAAGGCTTTTTCCAGACAGTGTGAATAAAATGTATTATTGATTATTTTGTAAATATCAAAGTCCTGTAATGATTTAGACTCTTAACTACATTTCTTCTTTTATATCTGCAAATTGATTAGAGAGCAATTGATATTTAACAATAATAGGATAATTTTTTATCCTTTGCTCTATTTTGTGCTTGTTAGGGAACCACTAGACAATTTCAAGCAAGGCAGAGACCAAAATTAGAACAACTTTTTGGGTGGAAGTCCTAAATATAATTTTAAGTTGCTAAAGTTTTTGTATGTAGTCAAAACAGAATGGGAGCCAGAGGGTTGTTTTGTTTTGCTTTATTTTATTTTAAGAAAGAAGAATATGCGAGTACTTGTTAATGAATAGGAGTAATAAAATCCAAATATATAATGCCTAGTAGATATTATAAGTTAGTATTCTTTTTAGCAATCCCCCCACACACTTTTTCTACTCCTAGAACACATTGGTTGAGGTATAGTGATCTCCTTAATCAAATCTTGCGTAATCAGACATCAGTTTTTTGATATTAGAAACCACCTACTGTAGATTACTCCAGGATATTGGACTTTCTCTCCTTCAGGGATCTTATCCTCTACTCTCTTCAGCTACTTACTGCTATGGTGAAACCCTTGACCTTGTCATTACCAGTAAGAGCAACCTCTTCATTTTCCATTTTAAACTTCTCATTCCCCAACCATCATCCCCTTTCTTTCTGGTGCTTTCTTTCTTGTAACCCAATCCAACAGTCCCAATAGAAATTTCAATTCATTGATTCTAATGCCATTCCATTACTCCTTGTCTCTCTCATCACCACATATCCCTACTCATCATGCTTAAAACATTGTAATTATCCCTTTGATAACATTCTGAATTCTATTTCCATACCCATTTACTTTCACATTTTTAAATCATTATTTTTTACTTTCTCCTGAACTCCATTTACTTCTATTAGCCCTTTACCTCGCATCTTAGTTCCCTGAGAAGATTGAAGTAATCAGAAGAGAACTTTCACAAGTTTCTACCATCACTTCTATCCCACCTCCCTGTATCTATGCCATTTACTGTGCCTTCTCTCTTGTTATTGTGGATGAACAGGCCATTTTTCTAGGTGAGGTCAAAACTTCCACTTGTTCACTACATACTACATCGTCTTGCCTACTGAAGAACATTGATCCAGCAATTTTCCCCACTCTCTCCTGCATCTTAATTTTGTTCTCTTTAATGGATCAATCCTATCAGCATATAAACATACTATTATTTCTTCTGGCTTAAAAACAAAAACAAAATTTGTATTGACTCCAGTTTTCCTTCCAGGTTTTGCTTTTCTCTCCTTCCCTTTTCGGGAAGACTTCTCAAAAGTATTGGATTTACATGCTTTTTCCAATTATTCTCCTCACCCCATCTGCTGAAACCATTCTTGTCCCCGCCTCTCTGAAACAGTTGATCTTATGAAGGTCATTAATGACCTCCATGCTGCTGAATTCAGTGATCATTTCTCAGTCTTCATATTACTCAATATTTATATCCTTCAATATTTATATCCCTCAGATTTGACAAGATCACTCTCCTCCTGGAAAAACTTTCTTCACTTGTATTACCTTCCTCCTAGTTCTCTGGCAGCAGATTTGCATATTTTCCTCATTTCTTCAAATTCTAAATTTTAGAGTTCCCCAGGGCTTGGTTTGCTATCTACACTCACTGCCTAGATGAGCTGGTCCATTCTTATGGCTTTAAATGCCATCAAAATGCTGGTGATTTCCAAAATTATATGTTCAGATCAGAACCTTCTACCCCTAAGCTCTGCTCTTGTATTAACTACCACAAGATCTCTCCACTTAGATGTCTAACAAGATTATCAAACTGAAATGTCCAAAGCTAAACTTTCAATTTACCCTTCAAACCTGTTCTCCCACAGTCTACCTCATTTCATTTGGCCCCTTAGTCAGATTAAAGCTGAATGAACTCATTCTTGAGTTCATTCGTGACTCTTCTCTTTCTTTCACATTCCATGCATGACCCATCAGCAATTCCTGGAAGCTCTGCTTTCAAACTATATACAGAATCGTACCACTTCTCACAGCCTCCTCTGTTCCCACCCTGATAATGCCACTGTCGTCTCTCACTTGGATTATTGCAGTAGACTCCTCTCTGGACTCCCTGCTTCTGCTCTTACATCAGAGTGATCCTGTTAAAACATAGATCCTGGTGCTTCTCTTCTCAAAGCCTGCTAAGAGTTAAAGCCAAAGCCCTTACTGTAACCTGCCAGGCCTTTCATGACCTGGCTTCATATCCCCCATTCCCTTCTCATCCCTCATCTTCTTACTCATCTCCTCTCTTACTCTCTCCAGCTGCATTGACTCTTCATCGTTTCTCCAACACACAGGCACATTCTTGCCTCAGGGCCTTTACACATGCTCTTCGCCTCTGCTTGGAATGCTCTTCCTTCAAATATCCATGTAACTTGTGCCTTTTTAAAAGTCTTTACTCAATTGCCACCCTCTCAGTGAGGTCTTTTTTGGCAGTCTTACCAAAAATTTTAACAAAACTACCACAACAGTTTATATCTCCCTTCCTGCTTAATTTGATGTTCTTCAAATTTACCACTACCTAACATACTATGTATTTTACTTATTTTTTTAAATTATCTTATCCTAGAGCTGTGCATGGCAAGTAGACAGTCAAACATGGTAGAAGGAATGGCTAATGAGTTTGATGAAATGCATTTATCTAATAATTTTGAAGTGCTTCATCTCATAGGATAGTCTGAATTTCATGAATTAGGAAACTTTCAAAAATAAGAATGATTAAACATATCTTTTTTTTTTTCCTGTTCTCTTCTAGGGAAAACCAGGTCCAAAGGGGTATGCAGGTGAATCAGGACCAGAAGGCTTGAAGGTGAAGCAACTGACTTTATTACCAGTTACAAAGTATAATTTTCAAAAAGATAAAGTTATGACTTTCATAACAATATAAAATAAACACATGTCAAAGATTTTTATTCAACTCATCAATTGAAGGAACCAGTCATATGTTAAAACTTGTTCAAATATTGATAGCATTTGAAATGTTATATGTCTTTACATCTATATCTGTATCTGTATATATGTCTATAAATATCTATGACTATAACTATGTCTATGTAATTGGATATGCATTTTAGTAAAGGAATGTTCAGATGTGTAGTTAGCTACAGGACAATAAACCATAACTTTGAGGGCTGTCTATTCCACTGGACAGAAATCTACAAGTTACTATAACTTCACTTAAAAAATTTATATGTGTGTGTGCGTGTGTGTGTATTTTCACTAAGTCTGGGTCCTCTAATCAATAATATACAGTAAGTCTAAGTAAGCACATACCCTGCATAATCATTGGGTGTTCTTCATACTTTTATGACATTGAAAAAAATGTGTTACCTACTTTCTTGCTTTGTTTTCAAGTACTGTATGACTTTTTTGTAACACCAACAAATATAAAGTAAGGCAGTGGTTTTATATGTACAGCATTAAGGTCTGAAGGAAACTTATAAGAATTGGTGATTTGTACAAATTTAAAATTCAATGAAAAATTGAATTGCATCATAGATTTATTGCTGAATTTCCTAAAGCTAGAGTTCATTATTTACATTAAACTCTTCATTTTTGTGATACAGAAACTAAGGAAAAAACCAAACAACACTTTCTGAGGTCAATTAATAAAGAAATATGAGCTAAAATATTTTTTATTGTGTCAGCATGTCTGTTGCTGAAATTATCTTGGGAGAGTATGTGTACCTGACTCTCAAGTTACATAGAAAAACTCCCAGAAAATAGAAGCACGATATTTATAAATAGAAGGCTTCATTCTCCTTTACTGTATTTAATCCCTGTACTGCCAAATAGCTCTAAAAAATCCACCTGTGAACTACCATCCAGTCAAACTGGCAAGAGACCAATCTCAGTGATTACTGACATTCTGCCTTCTCCCTAGAATTACACCAGCATCTAGGTGGCATCTGTGTTACCTAGGAAGTGAAGGAAGTTCTTTAATGTTCAGTCCTCATACTTGTCTCTGAAATTTCTTCCTTGGTGTATTACATAGCTATTCACTAGGACCTGGCACTCCCTTAGGGGAACCTGACACTCGGGGAGCACTTAGGGGTTGGTTAAGGGTCACCGCCTTTCACCGAACTCTAGGATCTCTATTCTCTCCCTAGGCCTGGGGGATTATTCCTCTCTGTCTCTTTTTGCCCTCAAAGACAACTCACCTCCTACATTCAGGCTCTTTGAAAACTAAAGCGTGAATGTAGGTAATCTGCAAGCAACTTTTGCTTTCTGCCTGTTAACACAGACCTCCCTTAAGACTACGTATCACAAAGGGTCCATCTCCATAGTTGGAATTTGAGAGGGGCGTTGGGTAAGGAGAAAATAAAAGAAAATTAATTATATATATGTATATATACACATACATATTATGTATATATTTGTATATATATACATAAAATCCTGCCACATTATTTTCTACAAAAGCTATCTAATGAACTATCAGTCAAAAACTAGGATTTCCAACCTACTATTACAATGTTTTATTCTTTACTATTTATCTAAATGCGTACAGAAATAGAAAAGAAAATTTTTAGAGTCTTTGAAAGTTTATTTCAAACTGATTACCTATATGAATATTAGGTTTCAGTGCTTAAAATCAGCACCATCCAATAGAGTATGTAATACGAATCACAGATGTGAGCCACAGTAAAAAAAAAAAAAAAAAGTGAAAAGAGATAGGAGAGATTAATTTCAGTAATATATTTTATGTAACCCAAGATATAAGCATATTATCATTTCAACATGTAATCAATATTAAAATTATTAATGAGATTTTTTTATACAAAGTCTTTGAAATACAGTGTGTATATTATACTTACATCACATTTCAGTTCAGACAAGTTAATTTCAAATGCTCAGTAGCTACATATCATGAGTGGCTACAGTATTGTTCAGTGAGTTTAACTACCCCACACTGCAATATAATTATTAATTTTTAGACAGCAGTTGATGGCTTAATTTCCTATCTCTGGTATAAATAAAATGTACATTCCTGTCAGATTAACTATATGTGGTACCCTGAACTCAATCTTCTACTTTCATTAATCTGTGCTTTTGTTCAGCCTTTGTTCATGCCATTCCTCACCACTAAAAATGGCACTTTCTCATCACCAGTGTAAAAATCACCTGTTCTTCAGGGCCCAACTCAAATACAGTTTCATAATTTATTATTTGAAACCATTAATGTTTGGATTTTAAAAAGGTTATATATATATATATATATATATATATATATATATATATATATATACTGTATTTTACTTAACACTGCCAGCAGGCTATGGGACAGCACAACCATAATTAGACAAATTGATATTTCTATGGTGAAATGTAAGGATGTTCAGATTAATCAAACTATATCAAGACTATAAGTAGCCTCACTCAGATCAGGTAAAAGCACCACTATCAAATAAACACAGGTTAGGTCAAGTTTGCCACTAAATGTGTTGTGAAAAACTTTGGGTTTTCAGAGCTTTAGGGACGGCAGAACTGCGGTTAAGATTATGAACATGCATTACTTCTCCAGTGAAGCCAGCTCTAGCTGCACACGCACACAGGGTGCCTGTGCCTAGGAACTCCTTTACTACTTACCTGTAGCGTGTGTTCTGTTCTGCTTGTTCTGCTCAGCATTGTGAGATACCTTCTCTACTGAAGCAAAGAGAGTGTTCCTGCGCGCATGGGCTTTATTTTCATTCTTCTTAGTATCTTCTGCAGTGGCAGCCTACCACTCTGCCATTTATAGAGTATACCTCAGTAGATATTTTATTTTTTAAATTTTATTTGTAAAAGTGTTTTAAAAGTGATTAAACGTCATAAATAGAAGAATGTAATTTAAGAAAACAAGTTAATATTATTTGAATGAAAATACAGGAAGGACTACGTTCTGTACAAATACTGTAACAAGAGTTTTGAATAACTGAAAGTTTCTTTGTGATTTTCTAGGTTATAGATAATTACATTAAAATGAAAACAGGAGCAATGTTGAGAGGAATCTTGTTTGAAAAATAATCATTTTTGCAACCTTATATTCTTTATTAACAGGGAGAAGTAGGAGATCAAGGAAACATTGGGAAGATTGGTGAAACAGTAAGCTTGTTTTATGCTCTTATTTTCAACTCTTAAATCATCTTGTGAGCATTTTTAGGAATCATGTTAGCATGATCTATGCTTATAAAATTCAGAATATAAAATACTTACCCACTACAAATTTAAATTCATTGGTGATGTGACAAATAAAACCTACTCTACAAAAGAGAAATGAGGGAAAACACAGATACTGATAGTTTTATCCAATATAAATTACATTTGTGATCTCAGGAACATTCTTGTATCTAATATTTGGTCTTTACATTTAGTTCTGATCATTTCAAACTAAATTTGACCGTAACGTTTTTCATGATTAAAAAACTACAAATTATCAAACCATAAAATATTATAATAGGTGGAAGATATTTTTCTTTGTATTTGAAAGATTGGAGTAAACCATGAGGTAATTCATTGGGAAACATAATTTCTTTCCTCAGAAGTTTGGCTTGTTTAAATTTACATTATTGAGGAAATAGGAGGCTTCATGTTGTATTTGAATCAGATATGTTAGGGGTAATTTTTTTTTTTTTTTCCTATGGGACAAGTCAGCTACAATATTCTCTAACAAATGAACCTACATAACATATAAAGTAGTAAATTAAATTAATGAAAGGCAAGTGACTTTATCTACAGAGTGTGCTGGGTTGTCACAAAGAAAGTGATACTGTTTAATAACAATAGTTATTTAATAGGTTAAATGAGCAAATATAATTTTCTATAACCTATCTTACAACTTAAATAAAAATAAATTTTCTTAAAAATTGTTTTGTGAGCTTAAATAATTAAATATATTTTCTAGCCTGGTAGTAAAACAGCAATGCATTTCTGATACTCTTAATTTTTGTCACTAATTATTAATAAAAATAGGGAGATGATCCATTTAGTCTTAAAAGATCATTGCCATACCATTTAATCCTGAATCACTAGAAGGTGAATATTTTTTTCCTTTTTTTTAACCAAAAGGGAAATTTCAATGGAGTATTTATATCAATTCAATTATTCAAGGCTTCTCATCAAATATGAATGTAATCTGTATTTCTCTGTCATTCAAATTTTTTAAAATTTAATTTAAAGAAATGAAATTCTGCCATTTCTGAGTGACAAATTGCTTAAAAATATATATAAACTAAAATTTATAGCCAAACTTAAAATAACAATGAAGAACAGAACATCTTTTCTTAAAATAACACATATCAAACTTCTAAGTTTTATTTGCTTAATAATGTTGGACTGGTTCCACTAGTAACCCATCACCAGTGCTGTCCAAAGAGGAAATGGACTATTTTGGCAGGTAGCAGATTTCTGTTATTGGAGGGAAATTAACAATTATGGATCATTCGCTATGTGCCAGCCATAATGCTATGTGATATTTTATATTGTGGAATTTCATTTAATTCTCTAACAATTTTAAAAGACACATTTTGTTATTCCAGTTTTTGAAATGAGGAAACTGAAGCACAGTAAGTAACCTGTTCAGAGTTACATAGCTGATCAATAGCTAAACTAAGATTTAAACCCATAGCTCCAAACTCAAAATCCAGATCTCAAAATCAAAAGCATTATACCATGCTGGGGATTTTTTTCCAGCTTTACTGAGGTATAATTGACAAATAAAATTTAAGATATTTAAAATGTATGTGATGATTTGATACGCATATATATATATTGATACATTGTGAAAGGATCCCCCCACTTCCATCAGGTTAATTAGCATAGCTGGGGATATTTTAATATTAGCTGAAAGCCACTTGGCCTAGATATTATAGAGTGGTTTTAGGCATCAGATAAGTTATGAAACAAAAGGACCTTTCCAACTTTGAGGTTCCATCTTCCTCATTAAGGATGGGAGATAAAGACTTTTAAAAACTTTAGTGGTTATATTGAATTAATTAAGATATATAAAACACCTGAAGAATATTTTTGGCTCTTGATAATTCCCAACTTCTATTTTATCATATTAATTTCAAAATCTTAGAAATATAGTTCATCTAATCCAGAGTTCTGTTAAAACTCTCAAGAGATATGGGAAAATACGATTGCGCTTCATGATGTCAGTCTTGTAATTTGGGGATATCTAAGGTTAGTTGTAATTGCATAGCTAGTTTTTATTTTTCCCAAACTTTTTGTATGGTCATTTAATTCCCTTTTAATAGCCTCCTCCAGTTTTGTTTCTTTCTAGATTCATACAAATTAGAACCCAATTTGTGATAGAGAGTGCCGAACACAGTGGTCCCATCTCGTGTCTATATACCTCTTGCATTTACTTACTATAGGCAAAGAATTAATTTCTATAAATGTGCCCTAAATAAGTCTCTAATTTCAAAGAAATTATCCTCTACGTTCTAGCATTCTTTTATGAATAAACCTGGAATTATCCCACCTTAATTGCCAGTCCTCTCTGTCTTTAATTCTCTAGGATGAAATTATTTGAAGAGCTGTAAAAGGGAAGAGAATATACTTTTTCAGTATTGGTCAAGAGACCGGAATTAAAATCAGTATATAGGCCTTATAAGGGAACAGACATTATAAGGGATAGACATTATAAGGGAACAGCTTTTTTTGTAGGCAAGAATATTTTAATAGAATTCCTAACACTCAGACTCTTCCGTAGAGTGATTCAACACTTCGTCTTTAGATTTGGATGACTTCCTGCAATCATTTGTTCAGCAGATATTTATATTTATATTCAGGCACATTCATTGACCATTTGATCCCTGCCTTCATGAAATTTATAGTCTATCAGAGGTTTGACAGACGTTAAATAAATAATCAAATAAAATATATAATTATAAACTGTAATACATTCTCTAGATGAAAATTTTAAGGGACTGTGACAAAGTTGCCAAATTTAGATCAGGAGATGAGAGAAGACTTTTGAAATGCCATATGAACTGTGACCATAAAGAATGGTATGAGTTAGCTTGGGAAGAGTGGGGGGAAAAACTGCTCCTGGAATATGCAATATAACATACTTCCCACCTGTGCCACTTGCCTTGCTTTAGACAAGTCACTTAATTTCTCTAAATATTTGTTTTCTCAACAGTATAAGTATGAAAATAATAACTACCTCATAGAGTTTCTCATGAGGATTAAACATGATAATGCACTTAAAGCACTTAGCACAGAGCTGGTCACATAGTGAAAACTTGATAAATGTTAGCTGTATTGGCCCTGATGGTGGTTATTCTTACATGTGATGGTTCTAAGTGGGAAAGCATTTAACTGTTTTGAGGAACTGAAAGAAAGCCAGTGTGGATAGACCTTGGTGAACCAAGGGAAAAGCAGTATTAGGTGGTATTAGTGAAGGAGGCAGGAGCCAAATCATTCAGGACCATGTTTATTATTTTGGACTTGGTCCTAAAGTAGATGGAGAATCATTGAAGTATTCTAAGTAAGGCAATGACATGATTTAATTTGTGTTTTAAGATCACTCTGTAGCAGTGGATTGGGAACTTGGAACATGGTTGTGAGCAGCAGAAGTAGAAGAGGGTAACCAGTTAGGATGCTATTGCAGTAGACTAAACAAGGGAGAAAAATGACAGGCCAGATGATGGCAGTGGAGATAAGTGGATGTATTTGAGATCTGTTTAAGGTGACAGTTTGGACAAAGGCTGCAATAAAAGAGAATGATTCTAGTCAGTCCCCAGCATATAATAGACCTTTGATTACTGTTTATGATTATCAGGAGAATTCTGGAAGCGTAAGGAATTGGTATTTATGATGTTTAAGGATAATTCCAATTCTAAGAATCTATGACTCTTTTCTAAGAATTGTAATGTTTTCTAGTCTTCCTCTCATCTGCCAATTTGGCTTCTTTTCTCTGGCTGTCTTTCTGGAGTTGGAACAAACAGAGCTAGACTAAATATTTTAGGGACAGTGGATCCACAGCCTTCTCCATGAGTGGGATAACTTTATGTTTTCTTTATTTTTGATGATACTCAAAACTATGCAGGCGTTTTTCAATAGCAGGAAACTGGGGTGTCTTTGGAAAATGATCAGCAGTCACTCCCAGGATCCTTTTCTAGTCTGTTATTTTAAAGATAAAATTTGGAATTTTTTTTCATTAAGTGACCTTGATTACATTAAATTCAGAGGCCGTTTTTCTGCCCACTTGAAGAGCTCCTCATGATTGTCCTATACTCTGACCAGACTCTCTTTATAGCTCTTAAAATATAATCCAACTATTTGATTTCACCTCATTTACTCCTTAATTTATCCATTTAGCAAATTTCATAAGCAATCTACCATGTCCTCTCTGTTATTCTGCCTGCCCCCTGGTGTGCTAGTGTATAGTAAATGACTGATGAACAGAAAGGAAGAGGAAGAGGAAAGGCCATGCATAATCCTCAAAATCAGGTAATCCAGTTCTCATTATAAAACCTTTAGAATCAGAGAACTTCTGTTGGCTGATTCTAAGCTGGATTATAACCAATTCATTCAAGACCAAGTAGAGGTGGAGTCAGAGGAGGAAATTAAAAGAAGTCTATTTCTTGAAGACCTATTATCTCATTTAATCTTGAAACAACCCTTGTAAGATAAATCTTACTGCCATTCTATAAGTGAGGAAACTGAGATTTGTTGAAGTTATGTGATATGTTCAAATTCACAGCTAGTAAGCAAATGTGAATTCTCTAATTCCAGTTCTAGGGTTCTTTTCTCTGCATCAGGAAATCATCAGTTTGTCCTGCTTTTAAATGGAACCTTGAAGTGCATCCTTGTGAATCAATGGTTATTAGAAAGATTTAAAAGATTTTGAAGGATCTGGAAGAAAATATTTTAGAAGTGCTCAACACAAAATCTCATTTGATACAGTGGTTAGTTTTGCTGCTTTCTCGTAGCATTACTGTGAAATTATTATCAAACTTGATACAAGCTGGTTTTATTTAACAAGTTCTATTCTTTCTTTCATTAAGAGGAGAATGGTGGCTTTATGTGGACATATCTAAATCATAAAAAGTGACTCATATTTCCTTGAGGAAAAGTCCCAGACTTGATGGCACCATTTAGCCAAACAGAAAGAACAAAGTAAAATTCTATCAATTGCCCCTCTGTAGGGCCTCTGTAGTGACTTTATCTTAAAAAATATCATCTACTCCCTTCTGTTTTCAAGCTGCACATACCTGTAGCACACTGCAAAGCTGTGTATATCTCCTACCTGGCAGGGTGTGGTAATTTTTCTCAGAGAATGGAAAGTTATATGAAATGTATATCCACGATGCAGTCCATCACAAGAAGGATATATACCTGAATATGATAAAAAAAAAGCTATAATTTATTGAAAATCTGTGATCTGCCAGATACTTTGCATATATTGTATCTTTTAATCCTTACAAAAGACACTGGGAAATATTCCTTTTTTATACAAAAGAAAACTTATGTTTCAGAGAAGTTAAACTTGTCTGAGGTCAGATAATAAAGTAGCAGAGCTGGGACTGAAAAGGAATTATGACTAACTTCTCCATATCCCCATGCTTCCTCTTAACAATGAGGTGAAGATTTCTAATTGTCTTTCTAATGAATACATATCGTTCTGTTATTACTGTATGAAGCTGAAAATTATGGGGCCCCAATTACCACATGGTGGTTTGACAAGTGTCTCAAAAACATGTATGTGTTAAACTGTTATGTTTTAGGATCATGTATTTGACATTTATCATCTTTGAAATGTTTTAATAGCATCACTTAGTCAATTAAGTGAATTAATTTCACTATACTATTAAGTCTGTGAAAGTGTAGAACGTTAAAAAAAAGTATCAATCAGTGAAATCAAAAGGGAAGTTACAGAAAGTGTGTGGACATATCAGTGGATATGAACAGAGAAGATATATAATGTTATAATTCCAGGTAAATTGAAGAGAAGTGAAGTAAACAATTCTAAAAACCCTACCATTCTCTAAAACCAGGTCCAAGGTGAACTATTACTTTAGACATGAGATGCCAATAGTTTTAAAATCTCAAACACAAGAGATTTATCCAAGAAAATGCAGTCAGCAAATTTCTAGGAACAGTTGAGGTGCTTACAAAGGTAGAAGGATTTTTGAGTCTTTTGGACTATAAGATACACTATTTTCCTGACATTTATGACATCTCTTTGTAAAAAGCAAAATAAGTTACTAAGAAAATAGCAAATACTATATTAGATGTGATCCTATAGAAATTTTTTCTACAGCTACGAAAATTAAAGAGTATGGGAAAAATGATGACTATGGAAAATCGTTCATATCACAAAACCAAATGTCATAAGAGGTAGACCAAGAATAAATCACATGTAAGTGGTTATTAAGGAAAAAGCAACAAAAATTTTTTAAAAATTCACATGATTATAATATAAAAGCTAAAAGGCAAAATTTATATCTATGGGGAAATGAGTGATACACATGATCCTGTGCTACAAGCTAAAAACAGAGAAGTTATTGAAAGCCAAGCATATAAAGGCTTATATACTTTATTTTTTTATTATTATTATTTTTTTAATGTTTATTTATTTATTTATTTTCTTATTAGTCATCCATTTTATACACATCAGGGTATACATGTCAATCCCAATCTCCCAATTCATCACACCACCATCCCCACCCCCCGCCGCTTTCCCCCCTTGGCGTCCATACGTTTGTTCTCTACATCTGTGTCTCAATTTCTGCCCTGCAAACCGGTTCATCTGTACCATTCTTCTAGGTTCCACATATATGTGTTAATATATGATATTTGTTTTTCTCTTTCTGACTTACTTCACTCTGTATGACAGTCTCTAGATCCATCCACGTCTCTACAAATGACCCAATTTCATTCCTTTTTATGGCTGAGTAATATTCCCTTGTATATATGTACCACTTCTTCTTTATCCATTCGTCTGTCGATGGGCATTTAGGTTGCTTCCATGTCCTGGCTATTGTAAATAGTGCTGCAATGAACATTGGGGTGCATGTGTCTTTTTGAATTATGGTTTTCTCTGGGTATATGCCCAGTAGTGGGATTGCTGGGTCATATGGTAATTCTATTTTTAGTTCTTTAAGGAACCTTCATACTGTTCTCCATAGTGGCTGTATCAATTTACATTCCCACCAACAGTGCAAGAGGGTTCCCTTTTCTCCACACCCTCTCCAGCATTTGTTGTTTATAGATTTTCTGACGATGCCCATTCTAACTGGTGTGAGGTGATACCTCATTGTAGTTTTGATTTGCATTTCTCTAATGATTAGTGACGTTGAGCAGATTTTCATGTGCTTCTTGACCATCTGTATGTCTTCTTTGGAGAAATGTCTATTTAGGTCTTCTGCCCATTTTTGGATTGGGTTGTTTGTTTTTTTAATATTGTGCTCCATGAGCTGTTTATATATTTTGGAGATTAATCCTTTTTCGGATCATTCATTTGCAAATATTTTCTCCCATTCTGAGGGTTGTCTTTTCATCTTGTTTATGGTTTCCTTTGCTGTGCAAAAGCTTTGAAGTTTCATTAGGTCCCATTTGTTTATTTTTGTTTTTATTACCATTACTCTAGGAGGTGGATCAAAAAAGATCTTGCTGTGATATATGTCAAACAGTGTTCTTCCTATGTTTTCCTCTAAGAGTTTTATAGTGCACGGTCTTACATTTAGGTTTCTAATCCATTTTGAGTTTATTTTTGTGTATGGTGTTAGGGAATATTCTAATTTCATTCTTTTACATGTAGCTGTCCAGTTTTCCCAACACCACTTAGTGAAGAGACTGTCTTTCCTCCATTGTATATCCTTGCCTCCTTTGTCATAGATTAGTTGACCATAGGTGTGTGGGTTTATCTCTGGGCTTTCTATCCTGTTCCATTGATCTATATTTCTGTTTTTGTGCCAGTACCATATTGTATTGATTACTGTAGTTTTGTAGTATAGTCCGAAGTCAGGGAGCCTTATTCCTCCACCTCCATTTTTTCCCCTCATGCCTGCTTTGGCTATTCGGGGTCTTTTGTGTCTCCATACAAATTTTATGATTTTTTGTCCTAGTTCTGTAAAAAATGCCATTGATAATTTGATAGGGATTGCATTGAATCTGTAGATTGCTTTGGATAGTATACTCATTTTCACCATATTGATTCTTCCAATCCAAGAACATGGTATATCTCTCCATCTGTTGGTAGCATCTTTAATTTCTTTCATCAGTGTCTTATAGTTTTCTGCATACAGGTCTTTTGTCTCCCTAGGTAGGTTTATTCCTAGGTATTTTATTCTTTTTGTTGCAGTGGTAAATGGGAGTATTTCCTTAATTTCTCTTTCAGATTTTTCATCATTAGTGTATAGGAATGCAAGAGATTTCTGTGCATTAATTTTGTATCCTACAACTTTACCAAATTCATTGATTAGCTCTAGTAGTTTTCTGGTGGCATCTTTAGGATTCTCTATGTATAGTGTCATGTCATTTGCACACAGTGACAGTTTTACTTCTTCTTTTCCAATTTGTATTCCTTTTATTTCTTTTTCTTCTCTGATTGCCGTGGCTAGGACTTCCAAAACTATGTTGAATAATAGTGGTGAGAGTGGACATCCTTGTCTTGTTCCTGATCTTAGAGGAAATGCTTTCAGTTTTTCACCATTGAGAATGATGTTTGCTGTGGGTTTGTCATATATGGCCTTTATTATGTTGAGGTAGGTTCCCTCTGTGCCCACTTTCTGGAGAGTTTTTGTCGTAAATGGGTGTTGAATTTTGTCAAAAGCTTTTTCTGCATCTATTGAGATGATCATATGGTTTTTCTTCTTCAATATGTTAATATGGTGTATCACATTGATTGATTTGCATATATTGAAGAAGCCTTGCATTCCTGGGATAAATCCCACTTGATCATGGTGTATGATCCTTTTAATATGTTGTTGGATTCTGTTTGCTAGTATTTTGTTGAGGATTTTTGCATCTATATTCATCAGTGATATTGGTCTGTAATTTTCTTTATTTGTAGTATCTTTGTCTAGTTTTGGTATCAGGGTGATGGTGGCCTCATAGAATGAGTTTGGGAGTGTTCCTTTTTCTGAAATTTTTTGGAAGAGTTTGAGAAGGGTGGGTGTTACCTCCTCTCTAAATGTTTGATAGAATTCACCTGTGAAGCCATCTGGTCCTGGACTTTTGTTTGCTGGAAGATTTTTAATCAGTTTCAATTTCATTACTTGTGATTGCTCTGTTCATATTTTCTATTTCTTCCTAGTTCAGTCTTGGGAGGTTATACCTTTCTAAGAATTTGTCCATATCTTCCAGGTTGTCCATTTTATTGTCATAGAGTTAATTGTAGTAGTCTCTTAGGATGCATTGCATTTCTGCGGTGTCTGTTGTAACTTCTCCTTTTTCATTTCAATTTTATTGATTTGAGTCCTCTCCCTCTTGATGAGTCTGGCTAATGGTTTATCAATTTTGTTTATCTTCTCAAAGAACCAGCTTTTAGTTTTAGTGATCTTTGCTATTGTTTTCTTTGTTTTTATTTCATTTATTTCTGCTCTGACCTTTATGATTTCTTTCCTTCTGCTAACTTTGGGTTTAGTTTGTTCTTCTTTCTATAGTTCCTTTAGGTGTAAGGTTAGATTGTTTATTTGAGATTTTTCTTGTTTCTTGAGGTAGGCTGGTATAGCTATAAACTTCCCTCTTAGAACTGCTTTTGCTGCATCCCATAGGTTTTGGATTGTCGTGTTTTCATTGTCATTTGTGTCTAGGTATTTTTTGATTTCCTCTTTGATTTCTTTAGTGATCTCTTGGTTATTTAGTAACGTATTGTTTAGCCTCCATGTGTTTGTGTTTTTTACGTTTTTTTCCCTGTAATTGATTTCTAATCTCATAGCGTTGTGGTCAGAAAAGATGCTTGATATGATTCCAATTTTCTTAAATTTACTGAGGCTTGATTTGTGACCCAAGATGTGATCTATCCTGGAGAATGTTCTGTGAACACTTGAGAAGAAAGTGTAATCTGCTGTTTTTTGGTGGAATGTCCTATAAATATCAATTAAATCTATCTGGTCTATTGTGTCATTTAAAGCTTGTGTTTCCTTATTAATTTTCTGTTTGGATGATCTGTCCCTTGATGTAAGTGAGGTGTTAAAGTCCCCCAGTATTATTGTGTTACTGTCGATTTCCTCTTTTATAGCTGTTAGCAGTTGCCTTATGTATTGAGGTGCTCCTATGTTGGGTGCATATATATTTATAATTGTTATATCTTCTTCTTGGATTGATCCCTGGATCATTATGTAGTGTCCTTCCTTGTCTCTTGTAACATTCTTTATTTTAAAGTCTATTTTATCTGATATGAGAATTGCTACTCTAGCTTTCTTTTGATTTCCATTTGCATGGAATATCTTTTTCCATCCCCTCACTTTCAATCTGTATGTGTCCCTAGGTCTGAAGTGGGTCTCTTGTAGACAGCATATATATGGGTTTTGTTTTAGTATCCATTCAGCAAGCCTGTGTCTTTTGGTGGGAGCATTTAATCCATTCACATTTAAGGTAATTATCGATATGTATGTTCCTATGACCATTTTCTTAATTGTTTTGGGTTTGTTTTTGTAGGTCCTTTTCTTCTCTTGTGTTTCCCACTTAGAGAAGTTCCTTTAGCATTTGTTGTAGAGCTGATTTTGTGGTGCTGAATTCTCTTAGCTTTTGCTTATCTGTAAAGCTTTTGATTTCTCCATCGAATCTGAATGAGATCCTTGCTGGGTAGAGTAATCTTGGTTGTAGGTTCTTCCCTTTCATCACTTTAAGTATATCATGCCACTCCCTTCTGGCTTGTAGAGTTTCTGCTGAGAAATCAGCTGTTAACCTTATGGGAGTTCCCTTGTATGTTATTTGTCATTTTTTCCATTGCTGCTTTCAGTAGTTTTTCTTTGTGTTTAATTTTTGCCAATTTGATTACTATGTGTCTCGCCGTGTTTCTCCTTGGGTTTATCCTGTATGGGACTCTCTCCGCTTCCTGGACTTGAGTGGCTATTTCCTTTCCCATGTTAGGGAAGTTTTCGACTATAATCTGTTCAAATATTTTCTTGGGTCCTTTCTCTCTCTCTTCTCCTTCTGGGACCCCTGTAATGTGAATGTTGTTCCATTTAATGTTGTCCCAGAGGTCTCTTAGGCTGTGTTCATTTCTTTTTATTCCTTTTTCTTTACTCTGTTCTGCAGCAGTGAATTCCACCATTGTGTCTTCCAGGTCACTTATCCGTTCTTTTAGCTCAGTTACTCTGCTATTGATTCCTTCTAGTGTATTTTTCATTTCAGTTATTGTATTGTTCATCTCTGTTTGTTTGTTCTTTAATTCTTCTAGATCTTTGTTAAACATTTCTTGCATCTTCTCGATTTCATTTAGTTGTTTTTCCAGGGTTTTATCTTGTTCCTTCATCTGGTACATAGCCCTCTGCCTTTTCATCTTGTCTATCTTTCTGTGAATGTGGTTTTTGTTCCACAGGCTGCAGGATTGTAGTTCTTCTTGCTTCTGCTGTCTGCCGTCTCTATACTTTATTTTATATTAAGTATATTTTTCTTTATCCTTATTAAATATGCATCAAGTTACTATTAACAATTAAAATATTCTAGGAAAAGGAATAAGATCCAACATATATGGAGTAATATAGGGAACAAGATATTTATCATACATGTCATATTAAAGAGTAATAAACAAAAGTACTCTTCTTAGTCTAATAAAGTTTCTCAGATTGCCCAAATTAGAATAAACTGCTCCAAAGGAACCAAATAAAAGAGAAATTTAAATGGAACTTTGTGCCTCCAAAGTCACAATAACATCACTCATTTTAAGATGTAAACATTCAGTGTGTATACTGCCTAGGGCACTAAGCCTATTAGCCTTCTGACTAAGAAAATATAAACTTGATCACTTTACCTATTTTAGAATTGCTAAAAAAATAAGCATTTTTTAGTTACCTTTGGTTTTAAAGGATTTTCTCCTAAGGATTATTTTTAAAAATCCTTAAAATATAATTGTGTATTTGAACCTGGGACATGAAGATTCAGAATCCTAATAGGTTTAAAGATTATTATCCTATGATTTGAAGTAAGTTAGTTGTCTACAAATATGTGTATCTCACATGTTCTTCATCATGTACTGTGTTCTGGAAGGATATTGTGATTTCTTAAGCCAACAAAAATGAAAGACACGTCTTTCATTTATTCTATCATTAGAAGATACTTATTGAACACTTACTGTGTGCTAGATATACAGCTAAATAAGGCTTGATCCTTAAGTGATTTAACTTCTAGAAACTGTGTAAAGAATTCTACACATAATTTTGCCCAAACACTAATCATGTTATATAAGATACTCTAAGACAAGGAAGCAAAAATTGTTTTGACAGTCATCTTAAAGATATATATGTTGATAAAGAAACTATGCCTTTGTTTGGCTAAAAATGTGTTACTATTTTTTTAGGTAGGGATACTACAAAGCAGTAATCCTTTAGAGCTAGATTTCTATATAGAAGAGCTCTAGAGGTGGTACTTTGGTTGGAAGGGGGACTTCCCTTGAATCGCTGTTTGCCTAGAAACTACACTGTTTTCTTTTATTAGTGTACTATCCTATTTTTATTTAGATAGATATTAACACATCAATAAAAATAGCAAAAATATCTAGTGGTGTTTTTATGCTTAGAATTTATATGATAGATAATACCTCATTTGTTTATATCAAAGAATAGGAGGGACTGATGGAAATAATGGTAGGGACTGGAGTTAAGTTTGCCTTGGGCCACCCGTTGGCGCTACCGCTCTTAGAGAAGGTGAATGCAGAATTAAAATCTGAGAGTAAGGCTAGTAAAAAATCTTGTGGTTCTGACTTAAAAAAAAAAACAAAAGTAAGATCTACATAACCAATGTAACATTGGTTATGTTACATTGTTCATTGGTTACATTGGTTATGTTACATATGTTCAAAATCTACATTTTGAAATTTAAGGTTTACATTCATCCTAAACAAGAATCAGGACATTTTTCTATAAGGGCCAAATATTATATATATTTAGGCTTTGGGGCCATACAGTCTCTGTCACAGCGTTTCAACTCTGCTATTGGAGTGCAAAAGCAGTCATAGACAGTAAGTAAATGAATGAGTCTGTCTGTGTTGCCAATAAAACTTTATTTACAAAAACAGACAGTGGACAGGATTTGGCCGACAGGCTTTAGTTTGCCCTTTCCTTTTCTAGAAGGTCATACTTTACCTTGAATACACCAGTTTTATTAAATCAATCTGCCATATGCAGTTCTGTTTTATTAGTCATTTATTATTAACAGAAAAGAAAATCACTAAACACAAATGTGATTTTTTTCAAACAAGAAAACAGATTCAAGCTAGCAGACAGATTGTGTTGCGATCAGGCATTGATTTTGTGTATTAAGTGTGAATATAGTGAATTAATTTGCATTTATGTAGACCACATGTATATCCAGAGTAACCTGCTGGAATTTATTGTTCATTTTCCTTAACAGATACTTAAGAATCTCACCAGGAAATATTTTCCAAGAACAATGAAATCTGCTCTTTATGTGCACATGTTCACTAGAACCATTTTTCTGAACATGGTACATGTTTTTTGAAGTTCTGTTTTAAGGGTCAAAGGATTTCCACATATTAAGTTTTAGTGAGTTTTTCTTTCATTACTTTGGAAAAGGTTCTAAGGGAATGTCATTAGACCTGTATTCCCCTGTATACAGGGGGATGTAGGTATTCCCCTGTATACCTATTCCTGTATTAGGTTGAGATATTTTGCATTTGCACTCTATCTTCTGTTTTTGAAATGTCTCTTTTTTTCATCAATTCAACAAAGCAGCCTGATGGAGAGCATCACAGCATTTTTGCTCATAAATATGTATGGAACATTTAATGCTCTTTTTTTTGACTATAGGAAAAATAATTAAATGAAATCTGGATTTTATTTTAACAATAAATACAGCCAGCTTTGTGTTTTATAGAAAACTTTATGTAAGAATGTAACCTTTTCATTTCTTCAGTTCCAGGTAGAAAGATAGTAGCTGCTGAGATACAGAGATTATATGCTCAGTTTTGGGTTTGTTTTTTTTTTCTGATTAATGGGTTTTGGAAAAACTATGTGACAAAATCTATGTTTTTCTGGTATGTTGATAATACCATTAGAAATAAAATCATTTTGTAGTCACTAAAATCAGGAAAGACCTAGATAATACAAGCTTCTCCAAAAATGCTAGGGGGATGGGACATAGTAGATTATAAGGGGGGGAAATCAGTCTATAAAGGCCTTAAGAATATGGGTTGTAAGAATTTCTCACCCTGACTTTTAAGACCTCCCACAATGTATACCTCACCTATGTTTATAATTGTTATTTCTCACATTTCCCAACTTACTAGGCCCAACCAGGTCATTCAACATACCTTCAATGTAACCCACTTATTTATGCCATTGTTTCTATCACCTCTAAAGACTTTCACTTTCCCACTCCTATTGTCTGCCTAGCATCAACTTTCAAGACCCATTTTATTTTATTTATTTTTATTTTTATTTTTTTTGGTGTGTTAGTTTCTACTTTATAACAAAGTGAATCGGTTATACATACACATATGTTCCCATATCTCTTCCCTCTTTCAAGACCCATTTAAAATCATCTGCTCAACCTTGAGGTCTTCCCTGCTCTCCTTGCCAAATTAGATTCAGTCTCTTCCTCCATTAAGCCTTTATCTACATTATTATGGTCCTTAACTTATTTTGCTTTGTACCACAGTTACTGTTTTTATTTGAACTATCTGTACAGAAAACTGTCTCCCACAGCAATGAGCACATGCCTTAAATATTATACATTTTCAGTAAGTATAAGTTTATATGATGAACTGAGATAAATTAAGAAGTAAAAGGTGATTTTTCTAATTTATTTGCCATCTGTATCCTGAGAGGACTTTAATGTACTTAAGCTAAGTCTGAAAATATGACGTATTCTTGTGAGACAGTCAGAATATGGAAGAACATTTCTTTGGGAACAACAGCATAAGAACAAAACATATGGAGGCATGAAAGATCTGGAATGTTTGCAGAACAGTATTGTAAACAGCTCAGAATGGCTGGAGGGAGGTAAGACACAATATGTCACAGCTCACCTGGCTCTTGTTACTTACCTATAATGTCCTTTCTATCTTTTCTGGATTACAAATACCTACTCTTCTTCCACAAGTCAGTGCAAGTGTCACTTCCTTTAAACCTTGATTGTTTTATCCTCTATGACTTATACATGCTTCTGTCATCATTTATTGGCCTTAATTATTTACATGTCTTTCTCATACTAGACTGAGTTCTTTAAGGACCAGGGTTTGTTAAGCAAAACCTAAATCATGATGAAGTGTAACGTCTGTTTAGGAAGACTAATAATGAATGAAGGTAAATCCAAAAGCTTCCTCTGATCTGTAGTCTTCCCTAAAGTTGAAAATTGCATCTCAAACTTACTGGGTTCAAATTTGTATTCATCACCTCTCCTCCAAAAGCCATTCTAACCCCTCCTCTAAGCATTTTTCCTTTTTCTTTTTGAGGTCTTCCACTTCTTTCTATTATCAAAGATCATTCAGAATGCCCAGTAATAAAATTTTTCATTATATCAGTTTATTTTTTCAGCTTTATTAAGGTGTAATTGACAAATAAAATTGTAAGATATTTAAAGTATAAAATGTGATGATTTGATATACCTATACATTGTGAAAGGATTCTTTCCATCCAATTAATTAACACGTCCATCTCCTCACATATTTACCTTTTTTGTTTGTGTATGAGAAAATTCCAATTATACAATACACTGTTATCAACTATAGCCACCATTATATACATTAGGACCACATTTGAAGTATATGTTGTATACCTTATTTATTCTACAATCTTAATCCACTGACTTTTTGAGGCTCTCACTATTCCACAGACATTGATTGTATATCAATTATTTGTCAAGTATTCTGTTAGATACTACAGATATAAAGTAAAAATAATCGTTCTTGCTTTTGATGTGTTAGTGGGGAAATGTGTAAAAAAACAGTTAAAATACAGTAATTGTATTTCTATAAGAAAAGATCACTGCATTCTGCATGTAAGATCAAGGAGAAGGCTTTGGAGGGGAATCCACAGTTGATCAGGACCTTGATAAATGTTGAGAGTTTTCCTAGAAATAGAGTAGGGCCTTAGGCAGCACTCCAGATAGGAGGCCAGACCTATACAAAGGCTAAAAATCATGAAAGAACCCAGCATATACTGAATTGCTATTAGTGTATTTATTTATTTATTAAAATTTATTTTATCTGTTTATTTTTGGCTGCATTGGGCCTTCGTTGCTGTGCGCGGGCTTTCTCTAGTCACAGCGAGCGGGGGCTGCTCTTCCTTGCAGTGCGTGGACTTCTCACTGCTGTGGCTTCTCTTGTTGTGGAGCACGGGCTCTAGAGCGCAGGCTCAGTAGTTGTGGCGCATGGACTTAGTTGCTCCGTAGCATGTGGGGTCTTACCAGACCAGGGCTTGAACCCATGTCCCCTGCATTGGCAGGCGGATTCTTAACCACTGCACCACCAGGGAAGCCCACTATTAGTTTAGTACTACTGGATTATACAGTGAAAAGCAAAGAGAGGGAAGAAAGAGTCTGAACAGGTAGACAATGATCAAATAATGAAGAGTTTTATGTATATGTCATCCACATTTTATCCTGTAGGTAGGACATGCTGACTTTATAGTAATATTGTAAAATAATCATATTAGCCAATTAGAAATACCATGCTGGCTGCAAGGTGGAGGATAAATCATAGATAAAAGGACACAATAAAGAAGTAATTGTAGTAGTATTAGGGAGAGATGATAGCCAGTACTTTAACCAGGGCAGTGGCAAAGGGGAAAGTTACGAAAGATATTTAGGAGATAGAGTAAAAGCTCAATAAACTCAGGGACTATATCTTATGTACAGTGCCTGCTCTATAATATGTATTATTAAATAAGTATTTGTTCAAAGGTTAGTGATTGAGATAGGTTCTTTGTTCCCTTTTAAATGCCCTACCCTTCCATCTCTGTACATCCAAATTTTATTCCTCCTTTAAAGACCCAACTCAAACACTACCTGTAGGGAATTTTTCCTAAATAATTCAGTTGCAAATAAACTATACTTCTTGTTACATTTTATGAAATATAGTCTTTTGTCATGTTTAACACTTTAGTCTTTGTGTCTTAGATATTAATATATGTCCCTTGGCTCTCTGTTTTTATTATATATGTCTTGAGGGAATAATTCACATTTATATTCCTATTTATATCCCTCATACTATCTAACACAAGAAGCTTTCACTTGCTAGGTGTTCTGTAAACATCTGTTGAATGAAATCATGAAGATCATATCTAGCTATAACTATGGAAACAAGATACCCTAGATCAGTATAATAAAGTGGTAAGAGTGAGTAAGGACCTGGAACCAGACAGCTTTTTCAGTCTAGTAAAAGATACTGATATCAAATAAAAATCCAAATAGAAGTGAAGATGCTAAAAAGATAAAAAATTGTCAAAGTTGTGTCACGAAAGAATGTTAAGCAAAAGTTTCAAAAAACCCCATAAAGATGAAATAATTGACAGTTCTTTGTATTTTTAATGCTGTATGGCTCATTAAACAAGATATCTTTTCAGTCCTTAGTGTTGCTATGTAGTGTGGAATACAGAAAGACATGATTACATCACTCTCCTTAAGGATCATAAAGTCTCAGAAAGTAACAAATTTATAATGGGAGATAATAGTGAATGGTTTATACCATACCAAAAAATGTATGATAATTTATTTACTAAAGAGGAGCAGAGCTTAGGTGATTTAAAATAGTCAAGAAGTCTTCCTGAAAAAAGTGAAGAACAGATTGATTATCCTCATCAGGGTACATGTGTCACACTTCATGGAGTAATTGATATATTTTTTAATCTTCATGAATTATTTATTTTATAGCTAAAATTTGTACCTTTTGACTCCCTTCACCCATGTCACTCATTCCCCCACCCGCCATCACTGGCAACCACCAATCTATTCTCTGTATCTATGAGCTTGTTTTATTGTTGTTGTTTGTCTTCTGTTTTTTAAATTCTACCTGTAGTTGAAATCATAAAGTGTTTGTCTTTCCCTGTCTCATTTATTTCACTTAGCATAATGCCTTCAGGATCCATCCATGTTGTCACAAAAGGCAAGATTTTATTGTTCTTTATGGCCGAATAGTATTCTATTTTATGTAGATATTGATATGTTTCCCTCTGTCCCTCTCTCTCTCTCTCTATATATATCTAGCTAGCTAGCTAGCTCTCTATATAAATAGATATCACATAAATATGATATCTATATATCTTGTGATATCTTGTGATATCTAGATATCACATTTGTGTGATATCTAGATATCACATTTTCTTCATCTGTTTATCCATCAACAGACATTTAGGTTATTTCTATATCTTTGCTATTGTAAACAATGCTTCGATGAACATGAGAGTGTCATATATCTTTTCAAATTAGTATCTTTGTTTTCTTCAGATAAATACCTAGAAGTGAAATTGCTGAATCATATGGTAGTTCTGTTTTCAGTGTTTTGAGGAACCACCATACTGTTTTCCACAGTGGCTGTACCAATTTACATTCCCACCAGCAGTGCACAGTGTTCCCTTTCCTCCACATCCTTACCAGCACTTCCTATTGTTGTCTTTTCAGTAACAGCCATTCTGATAGGTGTGAGGTGATAGCTCATTGTGGTTTGATTTGTATTTCCTTGATGATTAGTGATGTTGGGCATCTTTTCATGTGCCTGTTGGCCACCTGTATGTCTTCTTTGGAAAAATGTTCTCTTCAGATCCTCTGCTTGTTTTTGAATCGGATTGTTTGAGGTTTTTCTTGCTGTTGAGTTGTGAGTTTTTTGCATATTTTGGATATTAACCCCTTGTCAGATATATGATTTGCAAATATTTTCTCCCATTCCGTAGGTTGGTTTTCATTTTGTTCATAGTTTCCCTTGCTGTGAGAAGCTTTTTAGTTTGCTATAGTCCTGCTTGTTTATTTTTGCTTTTGTTGCCTTGCCTTTGGAGTCAGATCCAAAAATCATAGTCAAGACAGATGTCGAGTGATATTTTAACAGCACAAAAAGTGATTGAGCAGAAAAAAAATAAACTACTTCAAAAACATCAATTTACAAAGAAATACAATTGGGGAAACACAGTGCTGACATAGATTTTCCTTCTCCATGTAACCTATACTGATTCCCACTTCTTTCACTCTGTTGGGCACTAGATTGTAAACGGGGGGTTCCATGTTAGTTTCCTAATTATCTAGCACATATGCCTGGCATATGGCAGAAATTCAGTAAATAAATTTTGGAAGAAATGTTTGCCAACCTGCTGGCAGCTGGAGTCAGTTCAGTTCCACATGTGTATCCTGAGACTGCTGTGTGCTCATCTAGTTATGGTAGGCAAATCTAAAACACTTCAGTGTCACATAAGAGTAGGGACAAAGATGACAAGCAGTTGATCTAATCACCAAGGCAATTCCTTACCCATGAGAAAATAGGAACTAATACTTGCTGAAGCATCTGTTGATGCCATGTGCTAACTATTTTACATTTAATATCTCACTTAATACTAAGGTTTGGGAACCCAGGATTATCCCTTTTGTCCTGTGGAAAGAGCATGAAGTACACACTGGATTTCTTTCTTTCTGTAGTCACTGTTTTACCATATTGGCTAGTCAGTATGCATATATTACAGAGAAAAATAGGAATTTCAACTAAATAGTAATTCCCTTTCAGTTTGACTATTAAAAAGTAAACAAACTACCATACAAAAATGTGGTTCTTTTATTTAAATAATTGTTACATATGAAGGAGAATGAATGGGTGTGATATCTTAGATCAGGGATTTTGAAGTAATATAGATTTGAATCCTAATCGTGGATTTCTTCTTTCTCATTTGTAAAACTTAGGTGAAATATCTTTTTATATTTATTGTCAGGGTTGGAAAAATAACTGTCTAAGATGAAGTATGCTCACAAGAGGTGCTTAATAAATGGCAATTGTTATATTAGTTGTTATTGCTGTTGCATAAAGAGAAGATAGCAAGGAAGTTGTATTTCATGTTTGTTATTGTTCACGTTTCTCACGGAAATAATATTAGCACAAGTACTCAAGGACATTATTTTGGAAGGTCCCCAAGTCCACTCCCAGGTTTGATGATTCATTAGAAGGACTCACAGAATTCAGCATAGAGTTGTACTCATGACTAAGATTTATTACAGTGAAAGGGCACAAAGAAAAGTCAGCAGTGTGAAAAGGTGCATGGAGTTAAGTCTGTAAGAAACCAGTGCAGCTTCCCAGAATCTTCTCCCAGTGGGATTACGCAGGACTCAGTACTCCCAGCAGTGAGTTGTGACATATGTGAAGTACTGTCTACTAGGAAAGCTCATTAGAGACTCACTGCCCATGGTTTTCATTAGAGGCTGGTCACATAGGTATCTCTGCCTAGCACATACCAAAATTCCAAACTCCCAGAAGGAAAGCAGGTGTTCAGCATAAACCATACTGTTTGACCAAACAGGTTAGGCACTCTGACAAGAGGCATTCTTATCAGTGCCAGAAATGGTGGGAACCCCCCACAATCCAAGTCCCCAGACACCAGTGAAGAGCCATTGTTAGGAGAGTAATCCTTGCAAGCAGGCTATTGTGAGGATAACAGCCTCACACCTGCTATGTTGACTCTTTTGTGCACAGACATGCAGATTCATTGCTCACAAGAGGCAGTATTTGAACATGTTGTAATATCTTCTAAGTAACCAATGATTTACCAAACAAATAAGTCATGAAAGACTGTATTAATATCCCTCTAGAGAACATTTCAGAGACTTAAAGATGTAGGTAGTCACTCAAACTGCCTATAGGCAGTCTGAAAGTGGGTCTTTTCACTTCATTCTTAAAATTCACAACCACCCAAATTTGGAACTGCCCTCTACCCTCCCTCTCTCCAAAATCTAGCTAAGAATATATCTGATTGCCATAATTAGACCAACCTATGTGGCAACTGTGGCAGTGGTTGACAGATCAGTTGGTGATGGTCTCGAGGTTCCCATCATTAAAGGTGCTCTGGAATGAAAGCATCATGGTACTGTCTCTAAGGAGAATCTACTTGTATTTGTACAGGGCTGCCACATTTCCATGTGCCCCAAGTTAAGTAATAGGGAAGATTCTATTACCAGCATTATGGTATACAGGGCCACTTTGCTAACATCTTTAGAGAGAGTCAGCAGTATGAGGAACCCTAGAACTCAAATGGAATTTTTGTAAAATTACTGCATCTTCTCAAACGGGCAAGAAGGGCATCATTAAGCTTTCAGTATTTTCAGCACAATGTTATTATGATTATCCTCAGCACAGTAAATGTTCAGGGACCTGTTCTCTACCCAGAGGGAGTTTTCTATCTGTAAAGTACTAGTGAGATTATTACCTTAACCAGTGTATTCTACAATGTGGCAAAACCAAAACCCAAGATCTAAAACTCAATGGGAGAGAATTAGTGAGCAACATCATACACAGTCTGGAAGGCACAGAATAAAGCCAAGAATAGGCCAATCGCTTAGGGAGGTCAAACTATATAGGATTGATACTTAGAACTAGCAAGAATGAATGATACAAGAGGAGATCACAATGCAAGAAAGAAATGAGAAACGTGACCCAGTATGATTTCATTCTGGCAAGTGATATCTTCACCTTTCAAAAAAACCTTCCAGGTTTTTCTGCAACATATCTGAAAGATGCCCTCCTAAACCTGAGCCCTAAAAATGTCATATGTGTCAATCAAATGGTCTTGCAGACAACCATAGTCCAACCAGTTGGCAGAGAAATTCAAAGTATTTGTCATTGCCTAAAGTGAGAAGAAAGACAGTCTCTGAGGACACCCTTCTTTCTCTCTGGTCTCA